>NC_087260.1:0-1270000 GCF_037042905.1 Lytechinus pictus | reverse complement strand
ATTGAATAGGGGGTTACTTATTCTTAAACATATGCACCCATAATGTACACAAGTCTATGAGAGAGGAAGTCAACATTTTAACAAATATGAAATGAGGGTTTGTTTCATGGACGGTTTTTGTTACTTCTGCCAACAGTTATTTCATGAAACTTCGCACATGGCTTCAGTGTAACACTATCCAAAATGTGCGCACACCAAAATAACCATTTGATACGGCACAGAGTGGGGCCAGGGCCTTGAACTTTCTTCTCATTTGCATAATTTTCGAATATTGTGTGCTCACTGATGCATTAAACATCCGGATTTTCATAAAAATCAAATCAAATCAACCATGCAAGGAGGTTTGTGATAGATATCCATAGTTACAAATTGCATTTTTTCCAATAACGTAAAAAAGAGCTAATCACATTCCACATGTTCATTCAAGCGTGAGTGTTTAATTAAACGCCTTTGAATCATTGAAGCATGTTAATTGGTCATGAACATAACGAAAAAGTTGAGAAAAGATCATTTTCAGTTACCAAAATGAAACAATACTTGCCTATGATATTTGAAAATCGCATCTTTTGTTTTCAATAAATGTTCATTGAACCGTGAAACAATGAATATTGTTGAAGATACTCTTCCCAAAAATAACTGTCATCATAATCTATCATTTTTATTGATAGAAATGTGTAAAAAATCCCATTATAGCAAATTTGGACTTGTGTTCATTCAACCGTGAAATTTAGCCAGAAAAGTTGTATCGTCTTTTAGAAAGTACCTTTTACAAGCCTTCTGACTATTTTTCATGATGAGAATGTGGAATTAGTTCCAATAAAAATGGAATCAAAGTCATGATATTTGGCTTGTGACTTTTAAAAAGTTACATTTTTGCCTTCTGACGGTGCTCACTGAAGCATGACGTAAAATATGTCCATAACATTAACTCAGAGGGTAGCCTATAAAATTACCTACACGCTCATGTAAAATTATATTAAAAACTCGCATTGGTTCGGAAATTATTGATGTTTGTTTAAGGGGGGACTTACTTTTTTTGTTGTGTATATATATATATATATATATAATTATATATATATATATATATATATATATATAGTGTGATGATAAGTTTACTTCTACCAATCGCTGTTGAGTTGTGAATATTAAACATAATGATATGAAGCGAGGCCAACTGTTGAGTTGGCCTCGCTTCATCTCATTATATATATATATATATATTTCTATATATAATATTGTGAGGTCTACAGAGACTCGGGGCTTAGTTTAGTTCTTTTATTATACTGGTATATTTTTAGGCATTTCAAAATACAGATTTATTTTTTGTTGTAGTAAGTATTTGCATTGAATTTGTGCAATTGATTTTCATTTCCATGATTAACATTATAAAACATACAATTCCAACATTCATCATATATTATATAAACAAATGCAAATGAAATATGATAATGATTTGGTCCGTATTAACTACGAATTCCAAACATTTGCAAAATATTTTTAACGAAATTTTTACATGGAAATAAGGGGATCGACTAAAAATCATTGCTTGTAGAGCAAGTATATGTGTGATGCACGCGCGATTTTAAGACAGGTGCGTTTGTATGCCCAGTACATAGATAAAAGGACGGGGTATAGTCTCTTTTTAGAAAATGTATCAGGCGATCGAAGGGGAAAGGACAGACAGAGGCCAAATGACAGACCAAGTTGCATCGGTTCATAATAGATCTCTCTAAGGTTTGCCTTCCTTAATTAACTCACAACTATGAATTTTCTTTCAATACCAGGCGACTTTGCGAACTTATGTAAACCCTGGTGATGAGGGAGCCTACTACCGAACCTTTAGCTACTTATATGGAGTGCTTTTAAAGGCCCCGGACTCGAAGATTCAGGGTTCGAACGTCGAAGCACACTACACTAAATTTGACGGGGTTCGGGTCTTGATCTACACGCCTCTTACTGAAAGAAGAGACCTTTCCCCCGGACTGATCTATTACCATGGAGGAGGATTCGGATTTGGATCTACAAGTAAGATGAAAGCCAGAAGCGGATTCGAAGGGGGGGGGGGATGGCGCGGGTGCACCCTGTAAAATACCTTCGAAGTGATGACTTTTTGTGCTTGTCAATTTTTCAGGACACTTGCACCCTGTAAAAGTCCGACTATGGATCTGCTCCTGATGAAACTATAATCATTCAATCAGTGCATGTGATTCCCGGGGGGGGGGGGGGGAGGGGGGGCACTTACATTGACGAGTGGATACCATGCGCGACCAAAAAAACACGTAAAAAGGATGTCTTTTTCACGATAGGGCACGTTACGTACGTAACGTGATAAGGGTGTCAAAAATACAAAAATAATGAAAAAAGGGTATCTATTTCGCTAGGAAAATTACGTGTTTAGGGTCGAATTTGCGGGGATGATAAAACAAAATTAAAATGTTTTATAAAGGATGTCCTTTTTGCCCCAACACTCCGTGTTTAGAGTCCGATTCGCGCGAGGTGTAGAAGGTGGGGTCGTACTAAACCAAATAAGGTAAAGCCGACGACCGAAGGACCCGTAACAATAAAACATTCCTGTACTTGTTTAGGGGTTCATTTCAGGGAATATTTGCCAAGAGTATCGTTTTGTTTCCAATACTTGTTAAGGGTAGGGTTTCACACGCCAATACTTGTTAAGGGGTGCATTTTCAGAATATGGAAATTACGTGTTTAGGGTGCTTTTCGAGACCCCAAGTCGCGCATGGTATCCACTCGTGAATGGAAGTGGCCCCCCGGCCCGGGATGTGATTACGGTTACGTTGATGGTTAGCGCAAAGTGTAATAGATAACGATATAAAAATTGGTTACACTTCGTAATTCCGAAGGTTCGTATTTCCGAAGGTTCCGTAATTCCGAAACACGTAAATTGCCTATACCTCGATGTTCGTTAATCCAAAAACGTAAAATGGTTCGTTAATCCGAACATTTGTGGCGTTATTCCGAAGGTTCGTTATTCCGAAGGTTCGATAATCCGAAAACGAAATAAGGTTCGATGTTCCGAAGGTTCGTTAATCCGAAAACGAAATAAGGTTCGTTGTTCCGAAGGTTCGTTCATCCGAAAACGAAATAAGGTTCGTTGTTCCGAAGGTTCGTTAGTCCGAAAACGAAATTACGTTAGTTAATCATTTCGTTTTCGGACTAACGAACCTTCGGAATTACGAACCTCATTTCGTTTTCGGATTAACGAACCTTCGGAAATACGAACCTTCGGAATAACGAACATTCGGAATAACGAACCTTCGGAATAACGAAGCTTCGGAATTACGAATGTATGCGTAAAAATTGACAGATAAAAGCTAGCATTGATCCAGTTTAGATGATGAGAGTATACTTGGTGAAAGTCGCAAAAAGTAACTACTTTAAAACATTAATTGCCATTAATCACTTGCCCCATTTGATCTGCTCTTCTCTAGTATCCTGAATACTCCTTCTCATTTGTAGTGACTGTCATTATACATTGCATTCGGCCCCACCATCTCTTTTTTTTCCTTTCCATATTTCCCAATCACAAGGTCTACTATTTAAATTCACAATAAACTATATGACACGCACATTGTTTCATTTAAAAGTATTTATATTACAGTTACCAGTAGTATTTTCATTGAGAGTCATGCATCAACATTATCTTTAGGGTATGGCTTTGATTGATTTGTTTTATGTTTTGCCTATTTGGTTCTATCATCATAATCATGTTCATGATTATTCCCCTTCCTTTGTATCTGCAGAGACCGCCGGTCCGATTACAAGATATCTCGCCGAGCAACTTGATATGGTGGTAGTATCTGTCGAGTAAGAACTCTCTCTACAGTAGTTTACCATAATTAAATAGACTCTCCTATACTCAACACGCTTATGGTGGCCAAAAATGTGCCAGGCTGAATTATTGATAGGGTGGCACTCGATCAGCTATTTTGTTGAAGAGTTTGTAGCAGCTTCACCAATAGATTCATATTAAGAGCAAAATGCAATTAGACCAGGTTCATATACGCGTAATCTTCTAACCATGTTAATGTTAATTGCGATTTTATTGGTATATAACACGCCTTGAAATATGTATTGTAACTAGATATATGAGAGACGGGTTAAAAATTTGCATCCGGAGCGAGCAATTGGCTTCTAATATATGACAATCCAGACTAAAACAGCGAAGAACCTTAATTACATTTCAGTCAGTTAACGCTCACATACCTGAGTGAAAGGTACTTGCAGGTCAGTTATGATGGTTTGAAAACATAGAGATAAATCACCTTCGTTAAAGCAAGTCTGTCTGTAGACCTCGAGAAATCGAAATGAAAATAATAGAACATAAAGGACAAGTCCACCCCAACAAAAAGGTGATTCCAATAAAAAGAGAAAAATCCAACAAGCATAACGCTGGAAATTTCATAAAAAACGGATGTAAAATAAGAAAGTTATGACATTTTAAAGTTTTGTTTAATTTCACAAAACAGTTGTATGCACATCTCGATCGGTCGGTATGCACATGAGGGAACTGATGACATCACTCACTCACTCACTATTTCTGTGAAATATTATAATTTTCTCCCCATTGTCCCGTGAAATAAAGTTTCATTTCTCCCTGAACATTTTACGGGTCAGTCAAGTTAGTCTTGATTGTAAAATCTGTAAAAATTTAAATATTGTATAATTCAAACAATAAAAAACAAAAGAAATAGTGAGTGAGGGACACCATCGATTCTCTCATTTGCATGTGACTAAAATAATAGTGCATATAACCATTTTGTGAGAAAAAAAGCAAAATTTTAAAATGTCATAACTTTCTTATTTTACATCCGATTTTGATGAAATTTCAGCATTATGTTTGTCTGATTTTTCTCTATTGATTCAAATCAACATTTTTCTGAGGTGGACTTGACTTTTCAGATTGAACGATCGAAAGACAAATCCGAGTGACCGTATAAAACTGTTTTTGTTTTGTATTTCCAGCTATCGCCTTGCACCAGAACACCCTTTTCCAGCTGCGGTAGAAGACAGCTTCACAGCAACAAAATGGTTTCTTAATCATGCTCATGAATATGGTGTCAACGCCAACCGCGTGGTCTTAAGCGGCGATAGCGCTGGTGGTTTTCTAACAGCTGTCATCAGCCAACTCGTCTTCGATGATCAATCTATACCCGACATCAAGGTCCAAGTTCTTTTTTATCCATGGACACAGTGCTTTGACTTCAACACGCCGTCTTACCAGAAATACGTGGTCAATTATGGGGATTCTGGTTTGGTGGCGAAGCCTCGAATGGCTGAATTTCTCTCCGCTTATCTCCTCGGACGATTCGATGGTCCATTCATGAAGCAGATGCAAAAGAACGATCATGTAAGTGCTGAATTCAAACAGTCCAAAATCTACAAGACAGTTCTCGACCATGATATCATTCACCATCGTTCGGGAGTGCCTTTGACTTCTTTGCCCACTCATCAGGAATCCTTGAAAGGAGGCAATGACACCATATGGGAAGAAATCAAAGACCGAATGCTTGATCCAAGAATAGCTCCTCTTTTCCGGAAGGATTTTAAAGGTATGATTAATAATTTGTGACATGTTGTAGTTCCGACTAATTTCACAAAACAGTTAATTTCAGAAAACATCATGACCGGTGAAGCACACGAAATTTGCAAAAGTAATTCCTTTGTTTAAAAAGGGTGATAAATTAGATGTTAATAATTACCGCCCAATTTCTTTGTTATCTACTTTGTCGAAAATACTTGAAAAGATTATTTATAAAAGAACTGTAATTTTTTTCAAATCAAATAATATTTTTTCAAATTCGCAATTTGGATTTAGGGAAAAGCATAGCACCACACATGCATTATTGAGTTTCATTGAAAAAGCGGCACATTCAATCGATAAATCTTCTCATTTAATTGGTTTGTTCCTGGACTTCTCCAAGGCCTTCGACACCGTTAATCATGATATTTTACTTAACAAATTACATCATTATGGATTGCGTGGGAAGGCCTTGGAGTGGTTCAGGAGCTACCTCATGAATAGGAAGCAATATGTCTTTCTAAACGGTTGCAATTCTCAAATGAAAAAAATTAATTGTGGAGTTCCCCAGGGTAGTCTTTTAGGCCCGATTTTGTTTATAGTTTATATTAATGATTTTGGTAGATCATCAGATGTTCTTTCTTTCATTCTCTTTGCGGACGACTCCAACTTATTTTTTTCACATAAAAATCATCTTCACCTTGCTAATATAATCAACTCTGAACTAGAAAATGTCACCGAATGGATAAGAGCAAATAAATTGTCACTAAATCTTCAAAAAACAAAATATATGTTGTTTATCAACTCTATAAATACACTTCCTGTTGATGTTATTTTTGATGAAACTCCCTTGGAAAATGTATCCCATATTAAGTTTCTTGGAATAATAGTCGATAATAAGCCCTCATGGAAATTTCACATAGATAACATATGTAAAACTATTTCACGCAACATTGGTATAATTAACAAGCTTAAATTTTGTTTACCATTATCGTCTCTGCTGACATTATATTCATCCCTTATATTGCCTTATTTAAATTATGGAATTTTAGCGTGGGGTAATACACAACAAACACTCTTAGACAAATTACTCCTATTACAAAAGAAATCTCTACGTATTATATGTCAAACGGCATATTTGTCTCATACTGACCCATTATTTTTTTTAAATAAAATATTGAAAATTAAAGACTTATATTTGTTTAATCTCGGTCAGTTTATGTATAACTATAACAACAACAACCTCCCAAATGTATTTAATTCAATGTTTCCAAAAAATCAATCCATTCACAACTATCCAACAAGGCGATTGGGTGAATTTCATTTACCACTTTTAAGAACTTTGCGGGCTCAGAACACATTTATATATGATGGACCGAAGTTATGGAACTCACTTCATAATGATATAACAAATGCAACATCTTTGAACTTTTTTAAGACTAAATTCAAATTATCTCTATTAAAACCTATATTATAATATACTCCCAAATTAAGTTTAATTCATCATCTCTGTCAAGTCATCATTATTACTTTAAAGACTTTATGAGATGCTAAGTTTAGTTCCTCTTGAACCTGTAATTGCGATTTGATTTATGTAGTATATTTATCATAAAATCGACAAGTAAATCATTGAAATGATATATAAAGTAATAGTGAGTCAGTAAGTACATCGATCGACTGTCTCATTTGCATATCACTGTTATGTGCGTGTTATGTAAAATACAAACAACTTTCAGTCATAACTTTCTTAGATTACATTCGATGTTAATAATTTGTCAATGTTATTTTTCATGCTGGTTGCTATATTTCTCTTTTTATCTGAATCAACTTTTCATTATGTTGCCAAAATATTTCGATATGATTGTAGGCCTATATACTGAATAATATATAAAGATCTAGTTGAAAGATTATACTTTCAGTTGCATTAGATGTTAAATGTTTCGCAAAAATCAATTTGCCACATATAGGTTTGCCTGCCGCGTTCATTGCTACTGCAGATCTGGACAGCCTTCGGGATGATGGAATCTTCTACGCCAGACTTCTGGTTGATGCTGGAGTGAAGGTGGATTTGAAGAACTACATTGGGGCTTACCACGGCATCGTATCTGCTGGTCCCATCCCAAATATACCGACCGGTGTAAAAATTGTGAATGATGCCATTCAATTTATTAGAGATAATGTATGAATATCCTCATTGCAGAAATGTATGATGTAATGTATTCCACATTAAATCCAACGAAAAATTCAAATTTCCATTGCATATCTTGAAGAATACTCTATTTTGGCATTTGCTATATGAATTCAACCATGTTAAGATTAGTTTTACAAACCATTGGATTGCTGTGGACTTACGTAGAGAATGATAACGTCTGATTGTGTGACTCAGATTCGAACCAAGGTGATTAGAGTACAACCAGGGGCGAATGGGGGGGGGGGGGATTCGGCCACCGTCTTTCCCCTCTTTTAATCATATTACGTTACCCCATGGAAGAACAGGGCTGTTTAGCATAGCTCTGAAATTGGCTACACAACCGTATCATTTTATTATTATTGTTGTTATGTTATAAAACAAGCAAGGCAAAATTTCTATTTTAGTGGAATGTATTATGCCTAGGAATGAGAACCTTTTTTTTGCTTGCCAAATTGTCCATTGAAAATGTCATTGATGTGATAGTGAAGGCCCTTTTTTCTGTTGTAAAAAATTTGGAGAAACTGCCCCCTCCCCCTTGAAAATCCTGGATCTGTCCCTGAATATATAACCACAAGTCTTTAAACTTTAGTTAGATTGGTCACTGCCCTTGATCAAAATAATAAGAAATTATGTTAACTCAAGACAAATATCCATGGCCTTGTTGCCATCATTTCATAAATTTCAAAGATATGTAACGATGTCGTGTTTGTGGTTAAAAGTACTAAAATATTAATTGAAATGAATGGAAATAAGTACAGGCTAGATGAAAATTTTGACAATACTGAAATTATTTGCAACCTCTTTACAAGATATAATTTGGTTCCTTGTTTTTCAAAATACGGCGTGATTCAACAAATGCACTTATAATTATCATCTGTTTAAAGATGGTGATTAGTTTTGTAATTATTTTTGTGTATTTTATTAGATAGAGTACTTCTCCCTCTTTCAAAAACATTGATACGAAATTTGAAATTGTTGGCAACTTGGCATCCTATTCACGGTTCTGGAATTAATGATTTTTAGTCCACCTTGCAAAAAGTGTAAAATACAGTTGTAAACCTCTGTGCCACGTATCTAATTTATCTCTTTCGAGGGAATCTTTCCAGATATTGCTCAGGTAACACCCGGTGATAAATGTGTATTATATTATCAATTATTACCGACCTATATCTGTTCTCTCAAACATTGCATTGCCTGATTTCGAGCTGTTTCATAATGACCGCGGATTTTTTAAAATTATTTATTACAAATCAGACAAGGCATTATTGAAGCTAATGCAATTGAAATCACATGGTACGTCCAAAGTTTACCCCACGGCAGAGACTGTGTTCCTTGTAACCGGAACTGAGAGGGCACGCAGTGTCACTGAGGTCTTGCGAAACTTTGGTCGATTCCCCAGCACACGCTGGCCAACCTGTCCTGCTGTCTGTCTGTACATATAAGGAAGTACGACAGCAGCAACAAGTGACAACCTAAACATGCGACGATCTGGTCGTCGAATAACAATGTGGACACCAGAGAAGCCGTTCCGGAGATACTGCAGTAACCATCGGAAGAGGGCAACGAGAGATTGACATCGCGTCGGAATGGATTGGACTTTTCACAGAGTTCGCTTAATCGAATATCCCGTATTGTGCAGCAGCTCCAAATCAGTCGATGCATTGATTGGAGTTGGTGCAAATGAGTCTTCATCCAGTCAGCTTAACTTACTCCTGTTAAGTCAACCGTGAATAGGATCACAACAAATTTGGCATCAAATGAAACAGAAAGAAGTACGCACACTGTAATATAATCACAAATGGAAGCACATTTCACACTTACTTAATCTCTAGCAAAGTTCAGTTGTAAATGATTTTCCCCAAAAAACTCTATATCTTCCAAAGGCCTTTCAAAAATGAAGGCTATCCTCTGTTTCACAGGCAAACAGTGGGGCTGTATATAGACGGAAAAGTTCTGTGCGAGTCCGAATGAGGGCAGAGAAAACAATCCTAGCAGATGATTTCTGCAGTCTCTGAATTTGGTCTAAGTCCTTCTGGCCAAGAACACTAGAGAGACTATTGCAAGGAGTCTAGTCTGGAAAGAACAAGAGCCCTGACAGCAGCACGGCATGTTTGCTTATGAAACTTCTCACCCTCTAGAGGTTACGAACGTGATACTTGACGTTTCTGCAGACCAAGGTGACGTGAAGGCACAATGTTATTCCGAGATTGCGAATACATGGCTCTAAATATTTATCATTGATTGTCAGTCTAACATCATCGATTCGGACATAAATTATGATGGATCATGTGGAGAAGCAGAGGCAGGATTTCAGTGATATAGCAGATGAGTTTCTGAACAGCAGAATTAACCCGTTGTATACCCCAGGGTAGTGTTCTCGGCCCCATTTTGTTTTTAATGTATGTTAATGATCTCCCAGATTCAGTGCAGACTTCAGCCAAACAGTGTTTTCTGACGATTAAGTTGTATGTTCGTTCTGATGTTCCAGGGGCCACCGGTAAATTGCAAGATGATTTGACTGAGAATGAGGCCTGGGCTGAGAAGTGGCAACTACGTTTTCACACAGATAAATGTACTGTTTTGAAGATTGGAAGAAGTAGTTCTGACTCTGATATGACCAAAGGTTCGCAATCGGTTGTTCTACGTAAATGTGAAAGTGAGAGAGATTTAGGAGTTCAGGTAGACTCACGTCTTTCTATCAAGGAGAACATTTCTAAAGTGGAGTCAAAGTCTAATAGACTGCTTGGTATTATAAGAAGAACTTTCGTACATTTCAATAAGACCTCTATTAAGCTTTTGTTTAAGAGTATTATTCGCCCTATCTTAGAGTATGGCCAGGCTGTGTGGTCACCGTATATAAGCTGGGTGAGCACATACGGTTAGAGAGTGTCCAACGTAGAGCTACTAAATTGATCACAGGTATTAAGCACCAATCATACTCTGAACGTCTTCGCCTCCTGAAATTGCCATCACTCAGTCACAGACGTAAAAGAGGTGACATGATTGACGTGTACAAATATCTGCATGGTTACTATGATTCAAGTTCTGAGCTTTTCTATCTGAGACGTGGTGGTAGAACACGTGGTCATTCCTTAAAGCTAGAGAAAAGATATTCACGTCTTGATGTGCGTAAGTTTTTCTTTGCTAACCGAGTGATAGGTGTGTGGAACAGTCTCACAGAAGATATAGTTACTGCTTGTTCAGTGATTGCATTTAAGAATAGACTGGATAAGCATTGGGAGAGGATTGCCTATGACTTTGAGTAATTTTTGTTTCTTGTGTGTTTCCATGGAATTTTTCACTGTCTACGATACCCCTGCCACCCCTCCATGCCAACATAAGTAGCGCATCAAATTTTGTCTGAAGGAGAGCAGCAAGACATTTCTACTTTGATCGATGAACAGGCTTAGTCCTACAACATCGTTGGAGTAAACTAAACTAAACTATTTGACTTATATTTCTAGTTTACTTGTAAAACATTCATAAAATCATGGACTTACAGCATGATAAAATCAGTCGTCAAGCTGCAATCGTATGTTTTTAAATAAATCGTGAATCTTGTATAAAAAAAATTATGTAAATCTATTTTTATACATTATTTCTTCTTGTCAGGTTACAATGTATTGATACAGCTAGAGTTTGATAGGATCACAACATCGAACGGGTTTTCTTAATTCAGCATTTTATCACGAATGAATTCACTATATCAGAAGTAATTGAAACAATGTTGTTTGATGTTCTTATTTCATGTCCGTTTACTTCTTGTTTCGACGGGCTTTCAATCCTTGATTTTTTTATTTTTACCCAAATTGTATGTCATATTGCTGAGAACATATACCTTAATTCCTTCATCAACTGCACATATAATTCATATTTCTGTACGAACCGTGTGACTTTGTAGGCCTATACGTGTATACGTTAGCAGTTCAAGCATCGTGTTGCTTCTTGCCATCATTCTGCATCTTTGTGTTGGTTAAATGTACTAAATGTGTTAAATGGAAATAAATGAAAATACGTACAGTGTGATTTTTTTTTGTAGACAGAGTTTGATGACAACCATCGAATTCCCTCTTTTCTTCGATTTCCATCATAAATGCGTCCGTGTGTGATGATGATGTGTGTGGAGGTGTACGACTAAGGTTTAACCATAGAGATGTATACTAATAACGCTAGAGGGCGTACTTCGTCAAATCGCTGTGATTACGTGGAGACCGTCCGCCATTGCTCGATAGGTATTCGCAGCCTGCCATGCGCGTACAGTACCTATGAGGCATGTACACGGATGAGCACAGAACATGACAAATTGATGACATATGAGCACGAAAGCATATGGAAAAGCAAAATTGTAAATATTCCACTGGATTAAAGTTCAAATAACAACAAAAATCTAGCAAAACTGAGGTCAAAAGGCCTATATAGGCCTATCTATAGCGCATAATATAGGCCTATACAGCATAGAGCTATAATACAGGCAAACGATTTAAAGCCCCAATTGTTTTTGCTTAGGTAAAATTTCGATACATTAATATGACTTCTATTTTCTAATGATTTGGAAGAGATGAATATCAAAAATAACATTTAGGCCTAGGTCCTGATAAACAAATTTAATGTGTTTTAATATGATTTGGTGTACATTAACCTAAGAAAAAGTTCATAGGCCATTGCATATCACAGTGTCTGATGCATCCGAGACACTGTATCGAAGAAAAACACGATTGTATTTTTAATTTTATAGTTTCCTAATTACTATTATGCTGATTGCTGATAATTTATTTCTTCACTTTAGATAATTGTTATAATTCATTTTCCATATATATCTACACAATAGGGCCTATAAAACTCGATCCCTTTTCCCCATGTCTTACACGCTGATGTAAACCAACATCACAAAAACTCGCGAATCATAAAATGACTTTTTATTGATATTTGAAAATGATTTACGCATTGATTTAGTTAAAAATTGATGATTTAGATTTCCTTTGCTGGCAACTATCCCATCATATTTATAAATATGTATATGTAAGTATACTTTCTTACTTGCGATCAATGTATAGAAAAGTTTGTTGACAGCAAAATTTGCATATCAAATGCGCGCATGCAGTCGTACAATTTTGCAATGTACAGGAGGCCTAATGGGGGGGGGGGGGGGGGTTAGGATGTTTATGTACAGTGTTATTGCCTTGCAAACATTTTAAAACTTCGGAGAGTAAACAAATCACAATGCGCAAAACAATTTTACTTTGATTTTCTGGAAAGTATAGACTTGATTCTCCCCGGCTGAAAATATGCTGATCGGCAAACTGGCTGAAATGTTTTGTTTATCGCCGTTGTTTCTGATCCTATAATGATTGGACCAATATTATGTGAACAAATCAAGGATAGAATAATAAGGAGAGGAAGAAGGGGAGAAGGAGAGAAGAAAAGGGGCGGGATTAGGATATATAATTTGTTTTATACTATAAAGAATATTATTACTACTGCAAGAGTGTATAAAACTAATATCATGAAAGAGATCAATGCAAACTTATCATAATTATGAAAACGGTTGCAAAATTGTGAGTACTAAAACCAAACATAATTATGAAACAATAATATTGCAAAAGTGACAATACTTGGAATAAGATATTAAAAATTGTCGGCTGCGGAGTGATCATCCTAATTTAATCTCAAATGTGATACCTGCCTTGAAATTGTGTTAATTAACTGTGTCTGTGTCGCTTGAATAAATTAACTTTATGGCAAATATTTGTAAGCACTGGCACCGGCCTAACATAATTATAAACAGATAAACACGCGTTTTGAATATCCAGTTTTGTTTTTCATTTTAAAAGTATAACTGAATTTGATTTTCTAGTTTTCTTCTTTTAATGTCATTTGCTTGCCTATGGACCTGAGTTTGATTATTCATTTTTTTAAATAAGATTTCCATGGATGAACAAAATTATTATATTATGTTATATATACGGCGTCGCGGAATGATTTTGAAAGTGATGGGGTGCATAAAATCACAATCATTTATTATGTGTAATGTTCATTTTCATTTCAGGGAGGGGTCCGGTCGCGCCCCCTGTATTTTATTTTGATCAGTATGTTAAAGCGAATTTGCTTAGGTGTGCTTGTTACTTTAATTGCACACACGGCCCCTAAAAAGCGAATTAAAATAAATCTAACTTAAAGTGAAGGGAATTAAAACTGTCATTTTTGAAAAGTTTGAACAAAGGCTATATTCTCGACATTTTAAATCAATATTTTATTTTCGGGCCATATAGGCCTGCAGATTTTGGGGAATTTGTTATGTTCCTATAAGAACAAAATCAGCACGTTCACCAAATAACACAAATTTCAACATTGATGGTGTAACGGGAGGCTCACCAAGAACAATAATGAGGTGCCCTTTAATAGCGCATGTAGATCAAAACACTAACTTAGAGAGTCAAAAGGGGCCTAAGCTTTCGATCCTAGCAGAATCTTCGTCGGAGGCAAAATGACAAACATAAAGTGGAACAACCATAATATAGACCACAGACATTCCTAGGCCAGACATAGGCCAAAACACTAACTTATACAAATTATTGTACAACTTAATATATAAAAATGATAGGCCTATATTTCATACAAATTAAAGCAAGTTACATATCATGTAGGCCTATATAGAAATTACAAAATTATATCCAACATAAACATAGAATCAAAGGACGTGAATGTGGGTAGGAGGACGATGCAGTTAAAGATAGGGAAATCCAGAGAAGGGCTAATTCACTCTCTTTTGAATTAATTGTCAATCTTTCTATTAATGTCCGCTGTATGTTTTTATTTTTACATGATTGTTTATATGATAGTATATCAACATTGTTATCTATTACAGGCCTATAAACGGACAGGTAAATGCAAATTATTTAGAATTTCATCCCGAGAAATCAGGTTTTTAAAATGCCAAATTAATAGCATAATCCCCATGTAATCACTCTAATAGTGTATTGAGATGCAATTTGTCATTCATATTTTCGATTGTAATGAGGTTGGATTCTTTTCTTTAAGATTCTTTTTTCTTTAAGGCCGGAGACGGCACCCCTTTTCACAGCGTTACAACGCACGAGCTATGTGTACATCCGGGTACTTTTGCAAATCGATACCTATCGAGCAATGGCCGACAATTCTCCGCGCAATCACAAACGTTAAGTACGCGCGCCTATGGCGACTCCGCACTCTAGCGTAATTAGTATACATCTCTATGGGTTTAACTTAGACCACTGCTCTGTGCTAAAATTATGGAAAGCCAAAAATGTCATGAGTGAGTGGTGAAGAAAGCGTCCTTCCGGAACAATTAAGAAAGATTTGAGAGAAAAATGAGTTGATACATTGAACTTATATTGTTAAAGGGGAATCCAGCCTTGGCCATAAAATGTTGTGTTGGGAAGGCGAAAAATAAATTAAACAGAATGGTATGAAAGAAATCGCGCAAGCAATAAGAAAGTTATAGCTGCTTTAAAATTGAGATCAATAGTATGTAGATTTCAAATTGGCAACTGGGTAAGTCAAGTATGACAAGAGGCAAGGACAACTTTCCCATAGGCCATGTACTTTATTATCAGGGATTTGTGGTTTTCTCCTAAGTATAACAATTCCCCTGGCCAGGGGCAGAAATCTAAATATAACCCAGGTAGTATATTGTTTCAGGTCCTCGTGAAGGAAAAATATAATTTGAAGTAAAACATAAAAAAAAAAAAATGAAATTTTAGCCATTTTATATACTGGAGTACATGGAAGAGTAGTCCTTGCCTTACATCACTATGACATCCCATATGCTGCCAATTTGAAGTCTGCATGGGTATAGTGATTACCAATATTTACAACTGTAAAAAATTCATAAGTTTCTTGTTATTTATCCTATATTGTTCAAACTTTCTACTATCAACTTGTCTGATTTTTCTTTATCTTATAAAAACAAGTTTTTATTTATTGGATTGGATTCCCCTTTGAAGATTTATGCTACTATTGGTTATCCATATCAGAGTTTTAATTTAACCCGACTTTACAATACGGGCCATATATACTATGATGATGTTAGACTCAACCGTCCGTATGTTAAACCACGGAGCTACGAGACCACCTAGCTGTAGACCATATGCACGTATTGAAAAACAGATCCGGACGATAGACTCCTTAAAAATGTTAAAGTGGCTGTTGATTCTATTTAAAAAAAAAACAATCTAAAAAATAATGTCGTTATCTTTTATTTTGCATTAATAAACATGCAAACGCACCCTTTCGACAAAGCCGGGGGGGGGGGGGGGGCCGGGGCTTTGGAAAAAGGATGCGGTTTCAGTCGACGTGACGTGACGCTCCCCAAGCATCGATCCTGTAGACAAATGCGGGGGGGGGGGGCGAAATCATTTTTCCCACCGCAGATGTGGACATCAATATGAATATTTATGACTTTCGTCTTCGGAATAAGACTATGCATGCCCGTCGACTTGTCTTAATAAAAGTGCTAATTGCCGCTCGCGTTGCATGCCAGAAATGACTCAGCACCCTAAAATCGCTGGTACCCTATAGCCTATAGGCTTAGATCTATATCTAGATCCAATTCTTAAATACTTATCAAATTGCCATTAATGACAAGAAAAATGTTAAGCTTAGCTATGACTATAGCCTATGCCAGAGCATTAACTTTTTCTCAAATCTGGACCTGCTATGCCTGCAGCCGACTAATGGTTAACTTAGAACTGGTTAATTCTGAACTCTGGGCCTACGTTTATACGTTAGACCGATTAGCTTGGTAGCCTTTGTTTAATAGGTCAAGTCCGTATACAAATCTAGTCCTAGATCTAAATAAGTTTAGTTTAGATCTAGTCTGGTCTCTAGATCATGATAGACCACTCTGATCTACACTCATGACCACGTAGGCCTATAACGTCGACGGCAAGCACAAATTAGAGTCTGCATAGCTATTCAATATATCGCCGAGTAAACTCAACAAAATTTAATAGATCGATAAGCATTTTCTTTACAAACACTAGCGTACCTATAAAGGGGGGGGGGGCTGCCCCCCTGACGAGTCACAGCTCATGCAGGGGACGTATCCCTGCCCTCCCTGACGAGTCACAGCTGAACCATGGGACGTACCCCCCCCCCCCTTGAGAAGCTAAATTAATAATTTGTAATGTAAAAATGCAATGAAAACAGTTTTGTGCCTTTCTCTTTTGAACCTGAAGACCTTTCTTTTGCTTGTCAATTTTTTTTTTCTGGTAAGAAATCTTTGATTTTTGGTTGAAAACCTTTTTGAAGTCCACGAGCATGCGTAGTCTTATTCCAAAGATGAAAGTCATGAATATTCATATTGATGTCCACAACTGTGGTGGGGAGGGGGGGGGGGGGTGTTTTGGACGAAGGGTTGGGTTCTCTTTTACGTGACGCGATCGATACTACCCATCCTTTCGATAAAAATCCCTTAAAAGGGCATGGCCTAATGTAATTAACAAATTCAACTTGAATTTGTTGAACATTGATTCCATTTCTATCTCGGGCAATGACATCCCCTTGTCAAAATCATGTCGCAATCTTGGAGTTATTTTTTATTCTCACATGTCAAACCAAGATTACAGGCATTTGCAGATCAGTTCGTTATCAATGGCGCAATATTGGCTTCATAAGAAAATATCTCACTCGCTCAGCAACAGAGAAAGTGGTACATTCACTAATTTCTTCACGATTCGATTCTGGTAATAGCCTTCTTTACCATGTTTACAACTTACCGGATTCTCAACTTGGAAAATTGATAGGGTTGCAAATTGAAAACATACCCAAGAGTGTTTTTGATAGACATTGACTTATTGTTCAGACATGTACTATATGTAAAAAGTTTTTGTTGTTCTGCTCTGAAGCGCCTTGAGCATCTAATCAAGATGGAAAGTGCGCTATACGAATCTCATGTATTTGTAATAATTCTAGCTCATTATTGATATAAATGATATCGAATGATAATGGGACTTATTTAGTGTTTTCCCCAGAAGTCAAAAAGTGCCATTAACGCCATAAACAAGTTAAGGCTTAGTTTTGCAGGCGTGCTCTAAGATGGTTTTAAAGAGCTAAACTTGATGTTTCGAAGAGATGATGGAAATTTGTTCCAAAGCCTTGGGGGGGGGGGTGAAAAGAATTAAAGCCAGTTTTTGTCTCACCTGCATAGCAGAGTGAGACTATAGGCGCCGCTTTTCCAGGGCCGTAGCCAGAAGCATTTTGTTGGGGGGGGGGTGTACCAGCTAAATTTGCCAACTAAATTTGGCGTGACAGCGCCAACGTGAGCACAGGGGGAGTCTGATGGGGATGCGCCCCCCCCTACAATAATCACATGATAAAGATTTTGATTTTTAGAATTAAATTAGTGGCATTTGGTGAATACTTTAAGGTAAATTATAAAAAGATATACAAAGATATAAGCACTGTAAAAATAAACATTTTGGATCAAAATAGAAAGGCTATATAGTGTGCCGTAATTACTAACTTGCAGTATAATGATATACCCTATATGCATTAATAATATCAAAATCAAAGATTTGTTAATTTTTAATTGACCTTCTGTACAAGATGTCTCAACTAAAATTTCAAGAGTGCTACTGCTAACTGGCATACCGTGGGTCACTGCATGGGGGGGGGGGCACCAGCAAAAATGTTGAGTCATTAAGTGGGCGCGCGAAGCGCGCTCAATTGACAGGTATACTGACCTAATAGAGACATTTTAAGGACTGTGCCATTAAACGGATATGTTTCTTAGTGATCAAATAATGCGAGCGTGAAGCGCGAGCTGAAAATGTTTGATATTCAGTCCTAAAAAGGGACATTATAAGCAAAGTTTTGTAATAATGATACGTACCTGTCTCACAAAACAAACAATGTGAGCGCAAAGCGCGAGCTGAAATTTTTTGTATAACTTAACCCTAAAAAGGGACATTTTAATGACTATGTTTTGGAATTTATGAAGTGCGTATCTCATCATAGTCATCTAATGCGAGCGCCAAGCGCTTGCTGATTTTGTTAGAATTACACTGGTACATGAAGCACTTTTTGTGGTCATTGTAATCATGAACATGATACGTATTTCACTAATGAAATATTGCGGGCGAGAAGCGCGAGCTGACAATTTTTGAAATTTAGACCTGAAGAGGGGCATTCTATGGCTTGTTTGTAGGAATTTACTATATTTCACTAATTAAGTGATGCGAGCGTGAAGCGCGAGCTGAAAATTTGTTATAATTAGATCAGAAAAAGGGGCATTTTAAGGACTGTAAGTAGGAATTCGTGCACTGCAAAAACGCCGGTGTTGATTTAACACCAGCCCGGTATCTATATCAGTCCACACCAATAAGAACGTAAGCACAGACTGGAAGTGTTTTATATTAAGGCCTTAAAAGGGGGCAATCACTTTAAGTATAGTCATGAAAAAAGCATATGTCACTACATTAAACAATAACTTGAAGTGCGAGGAGATAATTTGGTGCATAATCTTTATGGACTTAAAATACAACAGGACCATATATCTCATTAGTCAGACAATGCGAGCACCAGGAATGATGCAACCCCAACCTGCCCTCACTTCAACCCATCCCCACCCCAAGCACATTCTGACACCATAAATTTAGTAAAAATAACTTAGAATATTTTTGTGTTTTTTGCCAACTGCAAACTTGTAGACAAGTCTACAAGTTGTAAACTTGTCTTCATGAATTTGCCAACTGCAGAGTTACCATTTTTTTAAGTGTTGTGTTCTGTTCTTTTCAGATCTGAAACGGGGCAGTACTTGTACATCACTTTGCTGACTGGTAGAGCGTATAGTGTTCTGCCACTTTAATAGGCCCACTTTATAATTTGCCAACTATACTTTGGCTTTGATTATTCAACTTAAACCTTGGAAATTATCCCACCCCATATTTATTTACCTAGTCTTGCCTCTAAATTTACAAAACTAATGTGTTTGTTATTGTCAATAATTGTGGTATAATTTGCAAACTCACAAGCTTGTTTATATTGGGGTAGGACCGGGGGCTTTACGCTTACTTTGTGTGTTATTATAGCTCCATCTGTTTTGTCCTTTGTAGTTTGCTGACTAGTAGGGCTCTAAGCCTGGCTACATGGACTTGGATTTGCCAACTGGTTGTCTTTACTCGAAAAGTCGTAACCTTCTTTGAAGTTAGTACCCCTATTTTTCTTTCCTTTTTTTTCTTTCTGTCTTTCTCTCTTCCCTCTTTCTCTTTCT
The DNA here is from genome assembly GCF_037042905.1 of Lytechinus pictus. Taxonomy (NCBI): domain Eukaryota; kingdom Metazoa; phylum Echinodermata; class Echinoidea; order Temnopleuroida; family Toxopneustidae; genus Lytechinus; species Lytechinus pictus. The sequence goes on along the minus strand of NC_087260.1, from coordinate 1,250,020 downwards.
CTCTCTCTTTCTTTCTTTCTGTTTCTTTCTCTCCCCCTCTCTCCTTCTTTCTTTTTTCTCTTCCTTTCTTTCCCTCTTTCTTTTTCTCCCCTATCCTCCATTTTTGCCAACTGGTACATGATTTTGCCGACGGCCATGAATGTTGGGGGGGGGGGGTGTCACACCCCCCCATACCCCCCCTCTAGCTACGGCCCTGCGCTTTTCCGACGGTGACGACGGCGGCGGCGGCGTCAACACCAAATCTTAACCGAAGGTTAAGTTTTTGAAATGTCATCATAGCTTAGAAAATATATGGACCTAGTTCATGAAACTTGGACATAAGGTTAATCAAGTATCAATGAACATCCTGCACGAGTTTCACGTCACATGACTGAGATCAAAGGTCATTTAGGGTCAATGAACTTTGGCTGAGTTGGGGGTATCTGTTGAATTACCATCATAACTTTGAAAGTATATGGATCTGATTCATGAAACTTGGACATAATAGTAATCAAGTATTACTGAATATCCTGTGCAAGTTTCAGATCACATGTTTAAGGTCAAAGGTCATGTAAGGTCAATGAACTTTGGCCATGTTAGGGGTATTTGTTGAATAACCATCGTATTTCTGTAAGTGTATTGGTCTAGTTCATAAAACGTGTAAATAAGAGTAACCAAGTATCACTGAAAATCTTGTGCAAGTTATAGTAGTTTTCAAAGTCAGCACTGTTGCTATATTGAATCGCGTGATGCAGGTGAGACCGCCAGAGGCATTCCACTTGTATAGATTTAGGGATGACATCGAAAGGAGTAGATGTAGAACGAAACATGTATGTGGAAATAGTAAGGAAATGTTAGAAAGAAATGTGGTTTACAGAGATTTCTAAGTTTGAACAAGACAGTATCCGATAATGTATTCTTTCACAAACAGCTAGGTAGCGGGCTAGGTAGCCAACGACAGGCCCACTTTTTCAATCATGCATACAACAAAATGTAATTTCAGTTTATAAATTCCTCATTTCACCTGTTTCTTAAACTCATAAAACTCCCATAAAGTTCGATTTATAACAAAGTTCAGGTAAAACATACGATATGCTGCTTATCAACATGATAATATTAGGGGAAATGCATCCAGGCACGCTTTTGTCACACCTGCATAGCAGAGTGAGACTATAGGCGCCGCTTTTTCGACGGGTGCGTCAACATCAAATCTTAACCTTAGGTTAAATTTTGAAATGGCAGCAAAACTTAGAAAGTATATGAATCTAGTTCATTAAACTTGGACATGAGGTTAATCAAGTATTACTGAACATCCTGCCTGAGTGTCAGGTCACAGGACCAATTAAGGTCAAAGGTCATTTAGGGTCAATGATCTTAGACCAAATAGGGGGGAATCAACGTCAAAATCTTAACCTAAGGTTAAGCTTTTGAAATTTCGTCACAACTTCGAGAGTATATAGACCAAGTTCATGAGACTTGGCCATTCGGGTAATTAATGTAAGTAATACTAAACATCCTGTCTTAGTTTCAAGTCACATGCTACTGAGGTCAAAGGTCATTTAGGTCAATTAACTTTGACCGAGTCAGGGGTATTTTTTGAATTATCATCATAACATTGAAAGTTTATGGATCTGATTTGTATAACCTGGACATAAGAGCCCGGGGGGGGGGGGGCATTCAGTATAAAATGCGTGGTGGGTATGTGCCGCGGAGGGGACCCCATTTTTACACTCAATTTCATAGGGATGCATACGCACTCACACGCAGGCGACCCGTTCCAATTAAGGACTCTGTTACACCCAGAAATGTAATAACGCTGTACCCACAAATGACAAATGTAATAATTTTTGATTGCCTACAAATGTAATACATTTGAAGGGATTTTTGGCGAATCTAAAACTATAACCCTATAGCAATGCGTTCATATAGCGCAAAGTCACAGTGTTTTCTCCAGACCCGGTTATATAAATCATTTAACAATCTTCCAAACAAAGACCCCAAAATTAAATCTTTTTTTTTTTTTTTTTAATCATCTTAATAACTTCTTCTTCTTCTTCTTCTTCTTTCCTTGGTTGGCAACCAGTCAGGATTGACTATTTTTGCCACAGCTTTTGTTCATTTTCAACAGCTTGTTATTCTTGTTATTTTTCTTTTCTTTTCTTCTGTTTTCTTTTCTTTTCTTGTTATTTTTCTTTTTTTTTCTTTTTTTCCTCTTATTTTTTTTTTCCTTTTTTTTTTCTCTCTTCTCTTTTTTTTCGTATTCTTTTTCTTTTCTTTTCTCTTTTTTCTTTTCATTTCTTTTTTTTCTTTTCTTTTCTATTGTTCTCTTTTTTCTTTTCTTGTTTCATTTTTTCTCTTTTCTTTTCATTTCTTCTTATATAGACATATTGTATTTTTTGTCCTTTTAAAACAAGAGTTTTCCTTTCTTTTCTTTTTTTTTATGCGTTTTGTTTCTTGCAGCACGTTGTATTTTCTTCTGCTACATTAAGCTGCAATAGAGAAAACAAAAGTAAACTGGATTTGTGGCCTGATAAAACTTCAGGTTTCGGGACACCGAAAACTAAAGTATGGGATGAAAGTGCAAAAAAAAACCAAAAAAAAAAAAGCAAACAAGCTTGAAAACAAAACCAAACAAACCAACAAATAAACAACAAAACTTCTCTCTTCATTCTTAACTCCTTTCTGTCCCCCCTGACAAATCACCAAATTAAAGAACTCGGATAATTAGCAACGGGTAAGGAAGGGAAAAAAGAATATGGGAAAAAAAAAAAAGAAAGAAAAAAAAAAAAGGATCCACGACGATCGCTGAGCTCCGCGTTACGGGCTATCTGTTGTCGATGTAGTAAAATGACATATAATCAAAATGTATAGGACCATAGGAAAGTGAGTAAAAATCGACCATGTGTCTGCATCTTCTTCTGCTTTGTGTCTTCCTTTCATAGATTGAACGTTTGTAGAAAAAAAATTAATAATAATAATGAATAAATAAATAAATAAAAAATACAAAATTAGGGGGCGGAGAAAATTCAGACTTTATAATCGTTTCGTTCTGAGAACGAAACGGACCAATGCATATTGGGTTTCTACCTTAGTACTCTTTAAGAGATCCATTATTTTTTGGGGGGTTGATAGATTTGTTTCTGTAAGTAGCATGGCTCTCTCTATTATATATTTGGGACACTCGATTAAAAAATGCTCAACTGTTTCTAATTTGTTGGGCCTACATGTATCACAAAGTCCCGTGGGGTGTATATTAAGTCTTTTTAAATCGTAGTTCAATCCTATTACACCAAAACGGAGTCTGTGGATAATGGTTTCGTGGAATCTACTTAGGGAACAAAAAAAAGGAGAGTTAACAGTGGGATGGTATAGTTTAAGTAGGCGATGGGATTCATTCCATCTTTTTTGCCATTCTAGAGTGTATCTTTTGAAAATGAGATGTTTTATTTCTGTTAAAGATAATTTGTTGTTGACTTTTTTTCTGCAATGCATTTTTTGCTTTCGTGTCCGCCATCTCGTTTCCACTAATACCGCAGTGGCTGGGGATCCATTCAAAGTTTATGTCTATGCCTAAAAATGTTAAATTTGTTAGTAGGGTAAGAATTTCTGAGACAAAAGGTATTTCTTTTTGTTCTGATATTGCTACTAGCCCTTTAGCACCTGAACCGCCCGAGACCGCCCTTCCTATTTCACACTGAACCGCCTTTAACCGCCCGTACGTTTTCTTTGCGCTATAGTATCTCTTGTCTATGATTTACCGTGGTAATATTGCGTGTGCATACCGCATAGGTTGGCTGCTACATAGATCTGCATAGAAAAGTGTATGCTCCTATTGAGTATAATAGAGAAAAACCGATTGACATGCATCGGTGTGTAGCAAGTTCCAGACTGTTGCGCAGTCGATCTCAGCAAAGATGGCTGCGTCCATGTCTCGGAAAACTACTTACTTCGCCGAAGAAGCTCGGGCGTTGCTATATGTTCATCAAAACGTTGGATATCACACAGAGTGACATTTAGATGTGAGTTGGAATTAATTTTTTGACATATTTGATCCAAGATTTGGCGAAAACTTTAGTATTCTGTCAGTGATACTTAACCTTTTTTTTAAGGCGTGGGACTGGGGCGGCTGAAACCCGAACTTTTGTTTTTTTTCTTCTCGCTCTGCAAACGATTGTCAAAGGTCAATATTCGTACATCTGATTGAACTTTGCCATGTACCATTCTATTCAACAAGTCCTATGCTACAAAATAAATATAACTTGTAATGAACAAAAGTAAATTTATAAAAAACTATTTCAATTTGTTTGGAACAATGCCTACTTATTACCAGTTTTATTGTTTCCTCCAGTGAGTAATTGCCATTATGCATAGGAATCTGTAGGTGCTATAGGGCTAGGGAGCTTAATGAGTCACTAAAGATTACTACTCCTACGTATACATCAAGAGTTTCTAACCAGTTGAGGGCTAAGATGATTGCTGCTAATTCAGCTCTATATGATGAAGTATAATCAGTGAGGCGTTTAGACTGGGAGTAATGGAAAGCTGGAACGTAAAAGGAGGCAGCACATGCTCCAGTGACGGGTTCTTTGGATCTATCTGTGTAAATATGGAGTTGATTTGACCATTTTGAATTAATAAGATCGAGGCTCGTTTGTTTTTTATATAAAGGATGGTCATGTTTATTTAGTTCCTTTTTCAGTTCTATTGAAACCTTCGGGTGTTGAAAAAGCCATGGAGGAAAAGCGTATCTACATGATTCTACAGAGTAGTTTATTTTCTCTGCTCTGATTCCAAAAGGTTTATTATTTTTTTGAGTTTTGGATAAATCGAATTGCCAGCACGGTTTTATATTAAGCAAAATTGGATGGTCTTCATGTGTTTCAATCTTTGTTCTGAACTTATCTGTGAGTGCTTTTCTTCTCAGGTCGAGGGGCATTTCCCCGAGTTCAGCCTGCATGGCTTCTAGTGAGGTAAGAGGGAGCCCTCCAACGCAAATCCTTAATGCTTGATATTGAACTGCATCTAATTTTGCTTTTATTGTTTGGGATGCACTATCATAAGCCTCGCATCCATAATCCATTAGCGATCTTATAATTGCCCTATAAACAATGAGGAGGGATTTGGAGGAGCTTCCAAATGAAGTTCCAGTAAGGCTTCTGAGAATGTTAAGTTTCCTTTTACACCTTGTCACTATATCCTCGAAATGGGCATGCCATGTAAGTCGGTGATCAAAAGTGACACCTAAAAACTTTTTAACAGAGTTGAAGGTTAGACGATTTTTTCCTAGTTTTATCTCAGGGCAATTATTTTTTTGGGCTTTTGTAAATAAAACCAGAGCAGTTTTATCAGAGGAAAGACGGAAACCCCATTTATTAAACCATACGTGTAATTTGTTAAGATATTCTTGAATTTTTTTTTAGGTTACGTCTAATTGATTACCGGACATCCAAACTGCTATATCATCTGCATAAATGGATGTGGTGACTGGATTGATGATAGGGATGTCCCTCATCATAATATTATATAATATGGGACTAAGTGTACTTCCTTGTGGGAGTCCGTTTTGCATTACATATATTTTTGATTCACTCTTTCCAATTGTAACTTGGAATGTTCTATTAGAAAGGTAGTTGTAGAGAAAAGTTAGCATTTTACCTTTGATACCACACTGCAAAAGTTTGTAAATTAGACCTTATATCCATAATCTATCGTATGCCTTTTCGACGTCTAAAAATAGAGCCAAAGTATGTTCTCCATTGTTGATAGTTTTTTTGGATAGTGTTTTCCAAATCAACAATACTATCAGTGGTGTTGTGGTTTTTTCGGAAGCCGCTGATTATGGGAGGCAAAATATTATGTTTTTCAATGTACCATTCAAGTCTTCCTTTAACCATACGTTCAAATATTTTGGAAAAGCATGAAGAAAGAGCTATAGGTCTATATGAAGAGACACGTTTAGGATCTTTCTTTTTCTTAAGAATCGGAACGAGAGTAGAATGTTTCATTTCATGGGGTATATCTCCCGAGTTCCAAATTTTGTTCATTATTTTCAACATTACTTTTTTTAGGTTTAAGAGGAAGATTTTGATAAACGATATAAGGGATGTTGTCTTTACCTGGAGCTGAATTTTTGCAGGTTTTGAGAACCTTTTCTAGTTCCAAAATTGTGAAAGATTCATTTATTACATGATCTAAACCTTCAGATTGTGCCTGAGAAATCTCCAATTCAAGGTTGGGTAATTGTTTTTTTGTTGGAAAGGTAGATGAGCCCATTTTCTGAAAATGAGTACCTAATAATTCTGATTTGTCTGAATCTTTTGTTATTACCTTATCATTTTCAATAAGTGCCGACATTCTGTTAGATTTCTTGCTACTCAAGCCGTTCATCCGTTTGATTGTTGCCCATAGTTTGCCTTCGGGGACGAAACGGTTGAGTTTTTTGCAGAATGAATCCCAATATTCCTTTTTCGTTTTACGTAGAATTTTTTGTGCTTCTGCCTTTTTTTCCTGGAAAGAGGCAAGATTTTCTACAGATATATGTCTTGTTAATTTATTTTTAGCTCTATTCCTCGCTTTGATGCTTTTGGTACATTCGGGAGTCCACCAAGGTATAGGATTATGCTGTCTTTTTGTGTTAGAAGGAACTGTCTTAAGGATAGTATCTGTAAGACTTTTGATGAAAAAAGTATAAAATTATTGAGAACTTTCAAAATTAATTAATTCATCCATCAATTCTTCACATTTCTTTGCGAAATCAGCCCATTTTGTATTTTTGAAAAATTTCATATGACTAGAATTTTCTTTTTGAGGTGTGGTGTCTTTAGAGATATCCATAAGAAGCTCTATCGATATAGGGAAATGTTCACTGCCAAAATAATTGTTGAGGACCTCCCAGGAACATCGGTTCGATAAAGCTGGGGAAGTAAAACTAAGATCCAAATTGGACATTTTTCCAGAGAGAGGATCGAGTCTTGTTCCTGAAAGATCGTTTAATATAACTAAATGGTGTTTATTAATGAAATCTTCTATGATAAGTCCGTTATGATCATTTTTTCACTGCCCCAAAGGCTGTTATGGGAATTAAAATCTCCTAGTATGAGAAACCTATCAGTACCACAGGCTACAGTTAGTAATTTATTTAGAATATTTTCGTCTAATTTTTGACAAGGATTATAAAAGTTGACTATGCCAATGTGTGACTCACCAAAATACACTTTCAGGGCCGTAGCCAGAAGCATTTTGTTGGGGGGGGGGGGTGTACCAGCTAAATTTGCCAACTAAATTTGGCGTGACAGCGCCAACGTGAGCACAGGGGGAGTCTGATGGGGATGCGCCCCCCCCCTACAATAATCACATGTTAAAGATTTTGATTTTTTAGAATTAAATTAGTGGCATTTGGTGAATACTTTAAGGTAAATTATAAAAAGATATACAAAGATATAAGCACTGTAAAAATAAACATTTTGGATCAAAATAGAAAGGCTATATAGTGTGCCGTAATTACTAACTTGCAGTATAATGATATACCCTATATGCATTAATAATATCAAAATCAAAGATTTGTTAATTTTTAATTGACCTTCTGTACAAGATGTCTCAACTAAAATTTCAAGAGTGCTACTGCTAACTGGCATACCGTGGGTCACTGCATGGGGGGGGGGGCACCAGCAAAAATGTTGAGTCATTAAGTGGGTGCGCGAAGCGCGCTCAATTGACAGGTATACTGACCTAATAGAGACATTTTAAGGACTGTGCCATTAAACGGATATGTTTCTTAGTGATCAAATAATGCGAGCGTGAAGCGCGAGCTGAAAATGTTTGATATTCAGTCCTAAAAAGGGACATTATAAGAAAAGTTTTGTAATAATGATACGTACCTGTCTCACAAAACAAACAATGTGAGCGCAAAGCGCGAGCTGAAATTTTTTGTATAACTTAACCCTAAAAAGGGACATTTTAATGACTATGTTTTGGAATTTATGAAGTGCGTATCTCATCATAGTCATCTAATGCGAGCGCCAAGCGCTTGCTGATTTTGTTAGAATTACACTGGTACATGAAGCACTTTTTGTGGTCATTGTAATCATGAACATGATACGTATTTCACTAATGAAATATTGCGGGCGAGAAGCGCAAGCTGACAATTTTTGAAATTTAGACCTGAAGAGGGGCATTCTATGGCTTGTTTGTAGGAATTTACTATATTTCACTAATTAAGTGATGCGAGCGTGAAGCGCGAGCTGAAAATTTGTTATAATTAGATCAGAAAAAGGGGCATTTTAAGGACTGTAAGTAGGAATTCGTGCACTGCAAAAACGCCGGTGTTGATTTAACACCAGCCCGGTATCTATATCAGTCCACACCAATAAGAACGTAAGCACAGACTGGAAGTGTTTTATATTAAGGCCTTAAAAGGGGGCAATCACTTTAAGTATAGTCATGAAAAAAGCATATGTCACTACATTAAACAATAACTTGAAGTGCGAGGAGATAATTTGGTGCATAATCTTTATGGACTTAAAATACAACAGGACCATATATCTCATTAGTCAGACAATGCGAGCACCAGGAATGATGCAACCCCAACCTGCCCTCACTTCCACCCATCCCCACCCCAAGCACATTCTGACACTTAGTATTTTAGTATTTAGTAAAAATAACTTAGAATATTTTTGTGTTTTTTGCCAACTGCAAACTTGTAGACAAGTCTACAAGTTGTAAACTTGTCTTCATGAATTTGCCAACTGCAGAGTTACCAGTTTTTTAAGTGTTGTGTTCTGTTCTTTTCAGATCTGAAACGGGGCAGTACTTGTACATCACTTTGCTGACTGGTAGCGCGTATAGTGTTCTGCCACTTTAATAGGCCCACTTTATAATTTGCCAACTATACTTTGGCTTTGATTATTCAACTTAAACCTTGGAAATTATCCCACCCCATATTTATTTACCTAGTCTTGCCTCTAAATTTACAAAACTAATGTGTTTGTTATTGTCAATAATTGTGGTATAATTTGCAAACTCACAAGCTTGTTTATATTGGGGTAGGACCGGGGGCTTTACGCTTACTTTGTGTGTTATTATAGCTCCATCTGTTTTGTCCTTTGTAGTTTGCTGACTAGTAGGGCTCTTCCTTTTTTTTCTTTCTGTCTTTCTCTCTCCCCTCTCTCTCTTTCTCTCTCTCTTTCCCTCTTTCTTTTTCTCCCCTATCCTCCATTTTTGCCAACTGGTACATGATTTTGCCGACGGCCATTAATGTTGGGGGGGGGGGGGGGTGTCACACCCCCCCATACCCCCCCTCTAGCTACGGCCCTGTACACTTTTATATGTTGGATTTCATATTCTTCATCAAAACGAGGGGTTAAATAGTCGACCGTGTTGTGGATGTAAAATGCACATCCTCCTCTAGATCTACTTTGATTTATACGGTTCCTGGGTATACATGTATAATTGGGAATGTTAAAAATATGATCTTCCCCAAACCAAGTTTCTTGTATGCAAATAATGTGATAGAATAAGTTGTGAGGGTTACTTAGGTATCTTGTAAGTTCACTGCCATGGCAGTGTAGGCCCTGTGCGTTCCACTGCAATATTGCTAGGGACGCCATGATAAGAAAAAGACTAGCTACCTCCTTCTGCCTGTGGGGTAGGGGTAGATCCACTTCTAAGCAATCGTCCAGTTACCGATTCGACCAGAGCTAAAACTTCTTTCTTTGTTTTTCCTTCCACAAAAATGAATATAAGATAAGTAATACAATTTATAATCCGTTCATTGTCTGCTGTTGTTAAAAAGTTACTTTTCGTTTGAGGCTCGTATCTATCTTCTTTTCTTGTTTGTTCATAATTAAAATCCATTGGAACTTCTGTTTGTGGTGCCGTCTTTTTTGGGAGGGGTTCTTTTGGACGGACCAACGGAGGGGCGGATTTAGTTTGAGCTACAAGGGGATCAATTTGGTGCTTGTTGGTTGAGTCTACATTATGAGGCGTGGTCAAGTTATTGTCTGCTGTTTTTTCTTCGTTAGCGAGCATTTTTGCGGCGTTAGCATATAGGTTGTGTTCTTTGTTACTTTTATGTGCTGTATTTTCTGTGCCTTTTTAGCCACGGCACAGCCATCGTATGCTGCAGAATGTCTGCCCCCGCAATTGATACATTTCCTATCTTCTTTCTTTTGACATTCCTCAAAGGTATGTGCTTCTCCGCACCTAACACAACGTATCTTTGCTCTGCATTGAGCTATGCCGTGGCCAAACCGTTGACATTTGAAGCATCTTGAAGCACGGGGTACAAAGATCTTAACTGGGAAAATTTGAAAACACAAGTTTACTTGTTCGGGGAGATTTGTTTTATTGAATGTAAGAATTACACTTTTGAGGGGCACTTCTTCGATGGGATCATTTTCATTTTGTTTTGTTTTCTTAGTAATTCTCTCAAGCATTGCGTAGCCTTTCCTCCAGACCCAGATATTTCAAATAGCAAATAATCCCCCAAAATAAATAAATAATAATGATAATAATAAAAGACCCCACGATCTTATTAATGTTGAATAACATGGAAATATAGCACATAGCGTAAAATTTCCTCCAGACCCAGTTATAAAAATTCATAAAAAACAAAACAACAAACAACAACAAAAAAGACCCCGCAATCTTATCAACATTGAATAGCGCTCTTGTTGTTATCTTGGGTTTAAAAAAAATAGCAGATCATAAAAAACAATAAAAGCAAACAAGTCCACCCCAACAAAAACTTGATTTGAAAAAAAGAGAAAAATCCAACAAACATAACACTGAAAATTTCATCAAAATCAGATGTAAATTAAGAAAGTTATTTTAAGTTATATTAAAGTTTCGCTTAATTTCACAAAACAGTTATGCACACGTATCCCGGTCGGTATGCAAATGAGGGAACTGATGACATCACTCACTCACTATTAATTTTGTATTTTATTGTATGAAATATTCTATTTTTTTCCTCATTATCCTGTGAAACTAAGTTTTATTTCTCCCTGAACATGTTGAATCACCAACATTAAAATTTTATGATTCAGTCAAGTTGGCCCTTATTGTCAAATCTGTAAAAATAAAATATTATATAATTCAAACAATAAAAAACAAAAGAAAAAGTGAGAGAAGGACATCGTCTGTTTCACTTGATGTCACTGAGTTGTGCATTTAACTATTTCGTGAAAAATAAGCGAAACTTTAAAATGTCATAACTATCTTATTTTACATCCGATTTTGATGAAATTTTCAGCGTTATGGTAGTTTGACTCTCCTTTATTTATGCAAATCAACATTTTTCTCGGGTGGACTTGACCTTTAATAATCAGTATGTTTGACGGGCAGCTATATGCTCTTGGAAAGCAATTGCCAAAGGGCAGGGTCTCCCACCCCTCAATCGCTCGGCTCTCTCTCTCTCTCTCTCTCTTCATGACAATGATCTTCATATATTGACAGAATGGTATCCACCACTCAGTGAAAACCATCACTAAACTTCTTTGTATATTATTTTCAAAAGGTAGGTTGAAAATACAGTTCTACCCAGTTTATTTGTGGAGTGCGCACCCAGCATGGAAGAATTTGACACCGGGCCGACTCTTTGAACTTTGGACCTCAAATCATTTAGGCGTGCATGTAATACAAAGCTGAAAAAATATTGGACATTGTGTTAATGAATGATCGTGATCGATGTATTTACTGTTGGTATCATGCATCAGCAGACGGGGTTTTAATTTTGAAAAGTAAATGAAGTAGATAATGATGGTCTGGCATATACCTGGATATTACGAATCGTTCGTCTGGATAGATGAAGCTCTGATCGGGGTGCATTCATTTCAGAAGGGATAAAACAACAACTCTCAAGTTCTGCCAATATTTTGCTTTAATAACCGAGAATATGAGGGGAATCATTGTGCTCTATCTGTTGGTGGTCGTATCAGGGCTGGTAGTGGCCTATCTCTTCTATGAACCTGTACCCAATGGCCTAACAGAGCCAATGAAGTACAGGTCATTTATGGCGATGGTAAATTTGATGAAACTTGTGGTAAGTTTCAGCATATTTAATTAGAAGTCTGGTTAAGTTTTGTGCTATAATTATTTTTTTCTATCATGAATAGAACCTTCGGGAACAAGGAACAACTATATATTCTTATCATAACGTATACACACTTACAGGTCTTAAGAGAGAAACAAACATCTGTGGGCCGGGGAGATGTCAAAACTTAAGCCTATTCCTGGGGGGGGGGGGCGCACTTTCATTGGCGAGTGGATAGTATGCGTGACCCCCCCCCAAAAAAAAAAAAAAAAAAAAACACGTAAAAGGGATCTGGTTTTCAAGGTAGGGAACTTTACGCTTGCAACTAAATAAGGGTGTCAAAACACTAACTTAATGAAAAAAGGGTAATAAAGGGGTGCATTTTCAGAAGATGGAAAATACTTGTTTAGGGTGCTTTTCGAAACCCCATGGTCACGCATGTTATCCACTCGTCAATGGAAGTGCTCCCCTGGGAGCATATTTCAGTAGGGAAAAGGGTGATACAAAAATGACGGGGGCAATATAATGTATATATAGTCACGTATTGTATTACGGGACACTATCATGAATAATCCGGACGCGCATTACTGCGTACGAAAACATTTTCGTACCGCAAGACGTCCGCAGTTCAATTTCACAGAGCAATACATATGTAGAACAAGATTGCAAAAACAAAGCGAAAAATCAAACTTTTACCTCATTTATCTCTTAAATGACAGAAAATGCTTAAAATATCATATAACATAGTTTTGAATTAACAATTCATAAATTTTCTGACAGAAATATGGACCTGATTTGCTGAATTTCAATTTCGTCCACTCCTTTAATTTGATCGAATGTTGAGGTGTACGTGGTGTATATTGTGAATGATCGTCGACGGCTAGCGCTATTTCTCAAGGTACCCGTGCGCGAGGTTTACCGTGATTAGAGCCGTCGACGATCGACAGCGTATCGATAGAACTTGATGAGCGTCACGATACGAACGATCATAATATTGTAAAGTGCCATGGAAGATGCAGTACAGAAAAGAAAAAAATATGAAATTAGCAAACACAAATTTACTACAAACATCTGCTCAGATTCGATATAAAAAAAGCAAAAAAAAAAAAAAAATCACACCAATTCTTTCTTACACCATTATAATCAAGAATATCTTTACCCGTCCGGCGCGGGTCCGGAATCATGATGTAATTTGCCACGCGCGACAATAATTGTTTTTCGTGGAGGGGTATGCGGCAAGTGCGATGCAAAGAAAACGGTTGGTAAATATGGAATAATTTTATCATATTCATAATTTTCATAATATTTGGAATAGCAAGCGCGAATTTTTCTTGATTGTATTTCCTCTAGTTGTCATTTTTAAAAGCACTGAAATAAAGGTGTCCGGTAATAGGACACACCGCAATATATATTATATATGTATGTATGTATATATATATATATATATATATATATATATATATATATATATGTATATATGTATATATATATATATAAACAAGTAGAAATTAGTGTAACTTCATGCACTACAGATCTATTTCATAGGAAGAGCAAGAACGCTGCTTCCACTCTTCAGGTACAAAGTTATTGCTCCTGTATAGTCCAGTACTCCTAACATGGTGTTTTGCACTATTCATATGTGGATTATATACATATATACACAACAAAAAAGTTAGTCCCCCCTTAATCAAGTTACAAGTTGCTGTAACTTTTAAACGGAATTATTTTGAGATATGATATTTCGTAGGTGGTTTTCTACACTCATTAAGCAACTCCTGGGGAAAAATTAGATTGATCGGTTGAGTCATGCATGAGTAATTAAAGATTGAATTAAAAATGACAATTTTTGAAAGTCACAAGAGTCGTTTTTCAGATTGTGTAAATACAAAGTTGGGCAAAAATAGTTTTTAGGTGAATTTTATGGTGTTAATACTGTTTTACTATCCACCATTTAGCCACTTCACACACAATTTTGATATCGTATGTTTATGGTTGAGTGAGCACAATGTATTGTGACGATAGGGGTTTATGGTAGTATCCTCTACAACTTGTAAGAATGTGTTAAAATTTGAAAATGTTGGCTCCCTCGATTATAGGCCCCTCCCCCATTCTAAAATTCTGGATCCACCCCTGATTTGTCCATAAATTCAACTGATCCTGAGAAATTGCTAAGAAAATAATACATTTATGCAGTATTAATGTACACAATGTCTATGAGAGAGGATGTCAAAATTTTAACAAATGTGAAATGAGGGTTTGTTTCATGGACGGTTTTTGTTACTTCTGCCAACAGTTATTTCATGAAACTTCGCACATGGCTTCAGAGTAACACTATCCAAAAGGTGCGCACACCAAAATAACCATTAGATACGGCACAGAGTGGGGCCAAGGCCTTGAACTTTCTTCTCATTTGCATAATTTTCAAATATTGTGTGCTTGCTGATGCATTAGACATCGGGAATTTCATAAAAATCAAATCAAATGTACTATGCAAGGAGGTTTGTGACAGATATCCATAGTTAGCAATTGCATTTTTCCAATAACGTAAAAAAGAGCTAATCACATTCCACATGTTCATTCAAGCGTGAATATTTAATTAAACGCGTTTGAATCATTGAAGCGTGTTAACTGGTCATGAACATCAGGAAAAAGTTGAGAAAAGATCATTTTCAGTTACCAAAATGAAACAATACTTGCCTATATTTGATATTTGATATTTGAAAATCATATTTTTGTTTTCAATAAATGTTCATTGAACCGTGAAATGATGAATATTGTTGAAGATACTCTTCCCAAAAAATAATTGTCATTATATTCGATCATTTTTATCGATAGAAATTTGTAAAAAATTAATTTAGAGCAAATTTGGACTTGTGTTTATTCAACCGTGAATTTAGCCAACTAAGTTGTATCGTCTTTTAGAAAGTACCTTTTCAAGCCTTCTGACTATTTTTCATGATGAGAATGTGGAATTCATTCCAATGAAGTGGAATCAAAGTCAGGATATTTGGATTATGATTTTTGAAAAGTGAAATTTTTGCCTTCTGGCGGTGCTCACTGAAGCATGACGTAAAATACGTCCATAACATTTACTCAGAGGGTAGCTTATAAAATTAACTACACGCTCATGTAAAAATATATAAAAAAATCGCATTGGTCGGAAATTATATTGATGTTTGTTTAAGGGGGGGGGGACTTACTTTTTTTGTTGTGTGTATATATATATATATATATATATATATATATATATATATATATATATATATATATATTTATATATAAACATAATCACAAATGGTTTAGAAATTTCAGTAGAAATAAAATGGTTGATTTGAGAAGGAGCATAGCTCTAAAAAACGAAAGATAAAGTCACACTCTTCGTCAGTGCCCATGATGTGACAAAAAAAATGAGAATTCAAAATCCGTTTCTGAAACAGTCGTGAAAAACACGTCTGTTCATGGGCATACGGATTGTGAAACTCACCTTTCAAAGAAATCAATGCGCTGAAGATGGAGAAAGCGCACTGTAAAAGACGCGTTGCCATGACTGCAAGATGACAATGGCGAATCTCCGGCTCCAAAACAGGAAAATATGAAAAAGGACTCCCCGCCAACAGTCGAAGTTTAGCAGTAAAAAGTACCTGATTAATATACATACATATATATATATATTTATATATATATATATATAGCTGAGGCATGGCGGCTTGTCATTGTTCAAAACCCACCTACACCCGACAAAGGAAATTAAAATTGTAGCGTCGAAAATCTGTCTATCTGACGGTCAATCGGATCGGGGTCGCCCTAGCCACTAACACGTCTCTGTGGTCTAGTGGTTAAGGCACCGGCGTTCAAAGCTGGGGGCCCGGGTTCGATTCCCGGCAGAGACATTTTTCGGCATCACCAATTTTTCCAAAGGGTAGATAGCTCTGGGGAACCTTGATTTAAGCTACGCCTACCATTGTTCTCTTCATCCATTTCTTTACAATATTTAGATAAAAGAGTTGCCAAAGCTGTTGTACATGTATAACTTTACACATTTGTATACTTTCTCCCATACGTGTACTGTATCAAAGCAATAGCTTTGATCCAGCTGAAGCATGGCGGCTTGTCATTGTTCGAAACCCACCTTCACCCGACAAAGGAAATTATAATTGGTATAGTGTCGAAAATCTGTCTATCTGACGGTCAATCGGATCGGGGTCGCCCTAGCCACTAACCCGTCTCTGTGGTCTAGTGGTTAAGGCACCGGCGTTCAAAGCTGGGGGGCCGGCAGATACATTTTTTCGGCATCACCAATTTTTCCAAAGGGTAGATAGCTCTGGGGAACCTTGATTTAAGCTACGCCTACTATTGTTCTCTTCATCCATTTCTTTACAATATATATATATATATATATATATATATATATATATATATATATATATATATATATATATAAATATATATATTTATATATATCTAGCTGCCTGGCACTCTCATCAAACTATACCCTGGAAATCAGTTAAATGAAAAATATCGTAGGTATAGAAAAGGATTATTCTAATTTGACAAGTCACATTATCCTTTTGGTTTTGTTGAATCATCAGATTTCTGCATTACACCTTCTACACAGAGAAGAAGCTTATGGTGAATACAACGTGAAAAGCCTACAATTTATCACAAAATTGGGAGCCCAACCAGCAGCAGAGGTCGAGGGGTCAAACATCAGGTCAAAGGTCACGAACTTTGCCGGGGTTGAAGTCATACTGTATGAGCCAATCAAGAGGAAGAGTTCTGACCTAATACCAGCTTTGATATACATTCATGGAGGTGGTCTGTGCCTCAGCAGCGCAAGTATGTATTTCAATATTTTACATAATGTATAATTACAATTTGGTCTTGAGCAGTAAATTGCAGTAAACCGAAATAGCTGCTTTTCAAATCGAAGAGACGAGCATGATATAGTTTATTACACGGGCCTATGTTATTTCATATGCCTTTTATCATATTTAGATAATAATAAACTGTGTAGCTATGTTTATGTATGGTATTTGGCAATGGGTAAAATGAAAGCCAATTAGCTCAAAGCTGACATTGCCATGTAAGCTCCCCTCAGTTGTACATTCAAGTTACCTCCAAGCAGGGCCGTCGCTAAAGGGGTGGGGTGCGATACCTCCCCCACTCCTATGGTTATCGCGGTAGTTCCAAAGAAAAAAAAAGAAGTTCCATCATCTTTGTCGGTAATGTCAATTGTAGTCAATTTATCGGTTAACTGTCATGACTTTTCGCAATGTGAACAATAGGAGCTCTCTGTACCGACAGTGACAAGAATGCCTCGGTTTTAGGTCTAACTTGCCCCAAAAATGAAGAAAAGGGGCGAGAGGAGAAAAAAATAGAAGGAAGAAAAAAGAGGAAATAAAAAATGAAAGGAGGAAAGAGGACAAGAAAAGAAGCAAAAAGGAAGAGACAGAGAGAGAAAGAGAGAAGGGGCAGGGTAGGGAAAGGTAGCCTTGCTGTAAAGCGTCGGTGCAATGAAAAATGTTGGATGTTGTCCGTCGGACAAAATGATCAACTGTCGGGTCACAAAAATTCCAACTGGTTCATGTGTAGAGTTCTTGCTTTTTTTTGTTCCACAATTTTGGTCAGTAAACGTCAATTGCACACCCTTACCTGTTAATTGTCGTTATTTGTTAGCAATGTGAACGTTGAGAGCTCTCTGCATCGACAGTGACAAGAATGACACGGTTTCAGGTCAAAACTGCCATCCCCTAAAAAACTTATTCGCGCATATACCTAAAGTGTTTTCTGTTTTTAGGTCTACATCGAAAAAATAAAAACAATAAAATAGCTCGCGAATGGTCCGGTTTTAGGTCTTACCCCCCCCCCCGGAAAAAAAAACAGCTTGCGCTTCGTGCTCGCACCATTTATAAGTGAGATCCATATCATCTTCAAAATATTCCTACCTTTTTTTATTAAAAAGTGCTTAAAAGTTTCCCTTTTGGATTAGCATAATACCAAATATCATCTCGCACTTTGCGCTATTGAGCATGATATCATTCCTCTTCATGATTACAAAAAGTGCATCGACTCCATTTTTAAGTCAAAACTTTCAGCTCGCGCTCCTATGAACCATTAAATTAGATACGCACATTGTTCGTGATCTAAAAAAGTGCCTAGAATGTCAAGTTTTCAGGTAGGAAAATCAAAATTTTCAGCTCGCACTTCGCGCTCGCATCAATTGCTTAGTTATGTATCAAATGCAATTTTAACTTTATTTCCAATATATATATATAAATATATATATATATATATATATATATAAATATATATATATATATATTCTTTCTCTCACGCGCTCTCTCTCATTTTCTCTCTATCTACTTCTCCTACTGTCTTCTTTCGTTTCCCCTTTATGACGTATCCTTTTCGTCATCCTTTGTGCGCTTTTGCTCACTGCTTGGATACCGCGCATTTTTATGATGCATTATTTTGACGCAATCTAATAAATTTGTCATAACTTGACAAAGCCCTATGGGCGAAAATTCGTTAAAATATTACTGTCCACGGAGTTTTTATACTTTTCTTTGTTTGAACCTATTTATAATCTCCGAGCAGATCATTTGACTATATATATATATATATATATACAAATCGTATACGATATCTCACATGTTAAAAGAAGCACAACTGCTTGTATAAATTGGCCCCATATCCGTCCTGTACATGAATCGCTGAAAACAATCCTTTTAGTATCCCGTAATTAGTAACCAACTGGAATAAAATTATTGGAAATGGTTTTTTGACTGATTTGAGTAGGTATGGGTGTCAACATTTACCAAAAAAAAGTTAGGAGGAATACGGGTTGGGGAAAGTGCTTTTTTTCAAGGTCAAAGGTCAATGACCTTTTCGTACATACTGTATAATGGTATCTCCCAGATAAAATATTACAGGTTGGTGATCATGGTGTCAAAATGCACAGATTCTTACAAGAAGATCAAATAAAATCAAATTAAGTACCTACAATGCTCATTCACCCATGAAATTCAAGGTCAAAGCCTTTCAAAGTTCAATGACCTTTATTACATTATATACCATATACGGTATAATGGTATCTCTGAGATGAAAAGGTGCAGGTTGGTGATCTAGGTGTCAAAATGCAGAGGTTCTTACAGGAAGATCAAACAAAATCAAATTAATTACCCAGAATGCACATTAAACAATAAAATTCAAGGTCAAAGCCTTCCAAAGGTCAATGACCATTTTCTACATTATATATCATATACGGTATAATGCTATCTCTGAGATGAAAAGGCGCAGGTTGGTGATATTGGTGTCATAATGCACAGATTCTTACAAGAAGATCAAATGAAATCAAATCAAGTACCTACAATGCTCATTCACCAAATGAATGAAATTCAAGGTCAAAGCCATTCAAAGCTCAATTACCTTTTTTCACATTGTATACCATATACGGTATAATGGTATCTCTGAGATGAAAAGGTGCAGGTTGGTGATCTAGGTGTCAAAATGCAGAGGTTCTTACAGGAAGATCAAACAAAATCAAATTAATTACCCAGAATGCACATTAAACAATAAAATTCAAGGTCAAAGCCTTCCAAAGGTCAATGACCATTTTCTACATTATGTATCATACTGTATAATAGTATCTCTGAGATGAAACGGCACAGGTTGGTGATCGTTGTATCAAAATTCCCAGATTCTTACAGGAAGGTCAAATAAGATAAAGTTAATCACCTAGAATGCATACTAATCCATAACGTTCAAGGTCAAAGGTCAGTGACCTTTTTACATAGGCTATATATCGTATAAAGGTATCTCTAAGATAAAACGCTGCATGTTGGTGATTTTGATGTCAAAAAGCAATTTTTGCAAGAAGATAAAAAAGACTCAAAATAATCATACAGAATAATCCAATATCCAAAGTCAAAGTCAAAAGTTGATAAATATTTATATGTCCATGCATGATTCCTCCAAAAAAGAAATTCATCCATTATATTCACATTTTATTTGTGAATAATAGAAAGAAAGATAACTATTTGTAATGAAAACTTGGAAGTCTAATAATTTCACTCTGAAATAAGGATGAAAAATGGTCATGGAAAATATATTTAGGAGTTAAAGGTCAATCAACTATGTCAAAAACGTCAGGGAATTTAAGTAAATAGGTCGATATAACGTGATTGTGGCATGTAGGTAAAGTGATTCTGATGGGAAAAAGACTGAACTGCGTGGAAAAAGAACACAAATTTGATAGTTGAATCCTTGACCAATGATGATGTCAAAATACAAGTTCGAGGTAAAATTGAATCAAGATTCATCAAATAGCACTTTTTCTTATAATATACTGTAATGCATTGACAAAAGTGTAAAAAAAAAATCATGTGTGATATAATTTGAAATGGTGACAGTGGTGAAGTTACCTAAAGTAGCAGCATTTAGATATGCATTTTATAAATCTAAATCAAGGTACTAATTTCTCTGTAGCAATAGGTCACTAACCCCAAATGCTACAATCAATACTATAACACTATAACTTAATCTGTAAATGGAAAGGATAGGCCTAACTCTTATGGCAAGCATCATCCGAGAACATTTTCATATAGCCAGGGACAATGACGAAGAATTAAAACAAGGCAATCATTAGAGCTGCAGCTTTTGTCATAGATGAAGTTAAGTGTCTCAACTTCAGCAAAGAGTAATTGAACTCTTGAAAACCTTCTGACATTTTCAAGACTTTGATCTGGCCCATTCAATGAAAGCTTTACGTTCTGTCAAGGGATATCAGACCAGGATCTATATTATTACTGATAATTGCACAGCTTGATTCTCAAGGACTGGAAGTGGTGCTGTAGTTTTGTTAGGTCGATGGATGTGTACTTGTAAGCTATTATCTCCTTTTGAATTTCATTGTTATATGCCTAATTTGTGCATGATAACAATCAATTATTCTGGACCAAAAATATGATCCTTGTACAAACTGATACCTAGTAGAAATAGCATCATGGGTGACGTACGACAGAGAGCAGATATGAAGTTTTGTCTTGCAGCATTATCATCACAAGAGATTCTGGCAGCTCGCAATGAACTGATGAAAGGTAATTAATAATAATACGGGAATTCACTTTTGTTGAAGTTGATATATATGTAATTTACTACATGTATGACAGAAGCTGCAGCTCTAATGATGGCCTTCATTTCATCATCATCATCATCCCTCTGCTGTTTGAAATGCTCTCAGATGATGCTAGCTGTGACATTAGAGTTAGACCTGTCCTATCCATTTTCAGAAGATTAAGCTTATAGTTTATAATATTTATTATAGCATTGAGGTGAGTGGCCTATCGCTGGAGAGAAAAGACACGACAACCTTGATTTAGATATAATGATGCATTAAATGCTGCTACTTAAGATAAAAATCATTTCAAATTATATACTTGATTTCATTTATTTTTTCAGTGCTTTTGGCAATGCATCGCAGTATATGAAAAAGTGTTATTTGGTTATCAACTTTTTTTACTTAATTTCCACTGATATTTTGGAAAGGGCTCATTTACCTCTGACCCCTAAATACATTCTCCATGGCCTTCATTATTTCAGACCGAAATTATGAAAACTCCATGTTTTCATTACAAATTAGACATGGTTATTTACATTATTCAGATATAAAATATGAACACAAAAGATATTGTTTTTGGTTATTTTTATGTCATATAGATTATACATGTATATTTCCTCTGATCTAGGATTTAAAGGGTGAAAGTTTATTCTTTATACTTATTTTAGTGTTTGGATTTTGGCACCAAGATCACCAACCTGCGGTGTTTTATCTCAAAGATACCATTATTATCATCTAATGTTAAAAAGGACATTGACCTTTGTCCTTGAATTTTATGGGTGAATGTGCATTCTCGATGCTTAATTTTATTCTATCTTCCTGTAAGAATATGCGTGTTTTGACACCAAGAACACCAACCTGCACCGTTTTATCTTAGAGATACAATTATATAATATGGTATATATAGTATAAAAGGTCATTGACCTTTGGCCTTAAATTTTATGCGTGAATGTGCATTCTAGGTACTTAATTTTATTCACATTGATCTTCTGGTAAGAATCTGTGCATTTTGACACCATGATCACCAACCTGTGCTTTTTCATCTCAGGGATACCATTATACAGTATGGTATATAATGTAAATATGTCATTGACCTTTGAACAGCTTTGACCTTGAATTTTATTGGTGAACGTGTATTCTAGGTACTTAAGTTTATTTTATTTGATCTTCTTGTAAGAATCTGTACATTTTGACACCATGATCACCAGCATGTACCTTATCATCTCAGAGATACCATTATACGGTATGGTATATAATGTAAAAAAGGTAATTGACCTTTTGAAAGGCTTTGACCTTGAATTTTATAGGTGAATGTGCATTCTAGGTCATTAATTTTATTCTATTTGATATTCTGGTAAGAATTTGTGCATTTCGACACCATTATCACCAACCTGCGCCTTTCCATCCCAGAGATACCATTATACAGTATGTACGAAAAGGTCATTGACCTTTGACCTTGAAAAAAAGCACTTTCCCCAACCCGTATTCCTCCTAACTTTTTTTTGGTAAATGTTGACACCCATACCTACTCAAATCAGCCAAAAAACCATTTCCAATAATTTTATTCCAGATTGGCTCTTTTGTGGTCTAATTTAGGGATACTAGTATCCCGTAATTAGTAACCAACTGGAATAAAATTATTGGAAATGGTTTTTTGACTGATTTGAGTAGGTATGGGTGTCAACATTTACCAAAAAAAAGTTAGGAGGAATACGGGTTGGGGAAAGTGCTTTTTTTCAAGGTCAAAGGTCAATGACCTTTTCGTACATACTGTATAATGGTATCTCCCAGATAAAATATTACAGGTTGGTGATCATGGTGTCAAAATGCACAGATTCTTACAAGAAGATCAAATAAAATCAAATTAAGTACCTACAATGCTCATTCACCCATGAAATTCAAGGTCAAAGCCTTTCAAAGTTCAATGACCTTTATTACATTATATACCATATACGGTATAATGGTATCTCTGAGATGAAAAGGTGCAGGTTGGTGATCTAGGTGTCAAAATGCAGAGGTTCTTACAGGAAGATCAAACAAAATCAAATTAATTACCCAGAATGCACATTAAACAATAAAATTCAAGGTCAAAGCCTTCCAAAGGTCAATGACCATTTTCTACATTATATATCATATACGGTATAATGCTATCTCTGAGATGAAAAGGCGCAGGTTGGTGATATTGGTGTCATAATGCACAGATTCTTACAAGAAGATCAAATGAAATCAAATCAAGTACCTACAATGCTCATTCACCAAATGAATGAAATTCAAGGTCAAAGCCATTCAAAGCTCAATTACCTTTTTTCACATTGTATACCATATACGGTATAATGGTATCTCTGAGATGAAAAGGTGCAGGTTGGTGATCTAGGTGTCAAAATGCAGAGGTTCTTACAGGAAGATCAAACAAAATCAAATTAATTACCCAGAATGCACATTAAACAATAAAATTCAAGGTCAAAGCCTTCCAAAGGTCAATGACCATTTTCTACATTATGTATCATACTGTATAATAGTATCTCTGAGATGAAACGGCACAGGTTGGTGATCGTTGTATCAAAATTCCCAGATTCTTACAGGAAGGTCAAATAAGATAAAGTTAATCACCTAGAATGCATACTAATCCATAACGTTCAAGGTCAAAGGTCAGTGACCTTTTTACATAGGCTATATATCGTATAAAGGTATCTCTAAGATAAAACGCTGCATGTTGGTGATTTTGATGTCAAAAAGCAATTTTTGCAAGAAGATAAAAAAGACTCAAAATAATCATACAGAATAATCCAATATCCAAAGTCAAAGTCAAAAGTTGATAAATATTTATATGTCCATGCATGATTCCTCCAAAAAAGAAATTCATCCATTATATTCACATTTTATTTGTGAATAATAGAAAGAAAGATAACTATTTGTAATGAAAACTTGGAAGTCTAATAATTTCACTCTGAAATAAGGATGAAAAATGGTCATGGAAAATATATTTAGGAGTTAAAGGTCAATCAACTATGTCAAAAACGTCAGGGAATTTAAGTAAATAGGTCGATATAACGTGATTGTGGCATGTAGGTAAAGTGATTCTGATGGGAAAAAGACTGAACTGCGTGGAAAAAGAACACAAATTTGATAGTTGAATCCTTGACCAATGATGATGTCAAAATACAAGTTCGAGGTAAAATTGAATCAAGATTCATCAAATAGCACTTTTTCTTATAATATACTGTAATGCATTGACAAAAGTGTAAAAAAAAAATCATGTGTGATATAATTTGAAATGGTGACAGTGGTGAAGTTACCTAAAGTAGCAGCATTTAGATATGCATTTTATAAATCTAAATCAAGGTACTAATTTCTCTGTAGCAATAGGTCACTAACCCCAAATGCTACAATCAATACTATAACACTATAACTTAATCTGTAAATGGAAAGGATAGGCCTAACTCTTATGGCAAGCATCATCCGAGAACATTTTCATATAGCCAGGGACAATGACGAAGAATTAAAATAAGGCAATCATTAGAGCTGCAGCTTTTGTCATAGATGAAGTTAAGTGTCTCAACTTCAGCAAAGAGTAATTGAACTCTTGAAAACCTTCTGACATTTTCAAGACTTTGATCTGGCCCATTCAATGAAAGCTTTACGTTCTGTCAAGGGATATCAGACCAGGATCTATATTATTACTGATAATTGCACAGCTTGATTCTCAAGGACTGGAAGTGGTGCTGTAGTTTTGTTAGGTCGATGGATGTGTACTTGTAAGCTATTATCTCCTTTTGAATTTCATTGTTATATGCCTAATTTGTGCATGATAACAATCAATTATTCTGGACCAAAAATATGATCCTTGTACAAACTGATACCTAGTAGAAATAGCATCATGGGTGACGTACGACAGAGAGCAGATATGAAGTTTTGTCTTGCAGCATTATCATCACAAGAGATTCTGGCAGCTCGCAATGAACTGATGAAAGGTAATTAATAATAATACGGGAATTCACTTTTGTTGAAGTTGATATATATGTAATTTACTACATGTATGACAGAAGCTGCAGCTCTAATGATGGCCTTCATTTCATCATCATCATCATCCCTCTGCTGTTTGAAATGCTCTCAGATGATGCTAGCTGTGACATTAGAGTTAGACCTGTCCTATCCATTTTCAGAAGATTAAGCTTATAGTTTATAATATTTATTATAGCATTGAGGTGAGTGGCCTATCGCTGGAGAGAAAAGACACGACAACCTTGATTTAGATATAATGATGCATTAAATGCTGCTACTTAAGATAAAAATCATTTCAAATTATATACTTGATTTCATTTATTTTTTCAGTGCTTTTGGCAATGCATCGCAGTATATGAAAAAGTGTTATTTGGTTATCAACTTTTTTTACTTAATTTCCACTGATATTTTGGAAAGGGCTCATTTACCTCTGACCCCTAAATACATTCTCCATGGCCTTCATTATTTCAGACCGAAATTATGAAAACTCCATGTTTTCATTACAAATTAGACATGGTTATTTACATTATTCAGATATAAAATATGAACACAAAAGATATTGTTTTTGGTTATTTTTATGTCATATAGATTATACATGTATATTTCCTCTGATCTAGGATTTAAAGGGTGAAAGTTTATTCTTTATACTTATTTTAGTGTTTGGATTTTGGCACCAAGATCACCAACCTGCGGTGTTTTATCTCAAAGATACCATTATTATCATCTAATGTTAAAAAGGACATTGACCTTTGTCCTTGAATTTTATGGGTGAATGTGCATTCTCGATGCTTAATTTTATTCTATCTTCCTGTAAGAATATGCGTGTTTTGACACCAAGAACACCAACCTGCACCGTTTTATCTTAGAGATACAATTATATAATATGGTATATATAGTATAAAAGGTCATTGACCTTTGGCCTTAAATTTTATGCGTGAATGTGCATTCTAGGTACTTAATTTTATTCACATTGATCTTCTGGTAAGAATCTGTGCATTTTGACACCATGATCACCAACCTGTGCTTTTTCATCTCAGGGATACCATTATACAGTATGGTATATAATGTAAATATGTCATTGACCTTTGAACAGCTTTGACCTTGAATTTTATTGGTGAACGTGTATTCTAGGTACTTAAGTTTATTTTATTTGATCTTCTTGTAAGAATCTGTACATTTTGACACCATGATCACCAGCATGTACCTTATCATCTCAGAGATACCATTATACGGTATGGTATATAATGTAAAAAAGGTAATTGACCTTTTGAAAGGCTTTGACCTTGAATTTTATAGGTGAATGTGCATTCTAGGTCATTAATTTTATTCTATTTGATATTCTGGTAAGAATTTGTGCATTTCGACACCATTATCACCAACCTGCGCCTTTCCATCCCAGAGATACCATTATACAGTATGTACGAAAAGGTCATTGACCTTTGACCTTGAAAAAAAGCACTTTCCCCAACCCGTATTCCTCCTAACTTTTTTTTGGTAAATGTTGACACCCATACCTACTCAAATCAGCCAAAAAACCATTTCCAATAATTTTATTCCAGATTGGCTCTTTTGTGGTCTAATTTAGGGATACTATTACGTAAATTGTCTTCAACCATGCACCAGTCTACATTAATTGGTCTTGAATTGAATAATAATAACAATTAAAGATTTGTATCGTGCACATACCGTATGGGCACTAGTATTCAACCCGGCATAATTCAAAGATTTGGACAAATTCGCCAAAATATTTAGAAATAGGGAATTTATCTTAATTTCATACCTTTGTTATTTCCAGGGTAATCTGTTGTCGGTATTTTCTTTATTAATCTGTCGACTGTATGTGCGGAGGATCGAATTATGCGGCGATGACCTTTTGCACTGAATTGCACTAGTATTCAACCTAGTGATGATAGATAGCGAATCTCAAAATGGTTTAGATTGCTAAATTTAATCTAAATCTATGTAAGTCTCTGGCTTTGATTAATTTCCTGTTTGGTCTCATCTCAAATGGTCTAGTCCATATTCGGATGGGACAAGGGCAGATTGAGAGACAGGGCCATCTTTCATCGCTAGGTTGAATAGTAGTGCCGACGGATTGAATACTAGTGCCAAAACAGCATCGCCGTATAATTCGATCGCCCGCGCACACAGTCGACGGGTTGAAGAAAAAAATAACGGAAAAAGAATAACCAGCATTTGCTCTTGGAAATAAGACGGGTCTGAAATTCATGTAAGTTCTGTATTTCTATATATTTGAGGAAACTCTCCAAACGGGTTGAATACTAGTGCCCTTGTTATCTGTCGATGACACTCAAGGCGCACAATTAATTTGAAAATGATTTGATTAGCGTTCATGTATATGATTTTCAACGATTTTTAAATATTTCTTAGTCAACACTGTTTTATTGATCTCATTTTGCATATATAGTAGGCTTATAGTTTACGCACATTTTGTCCAACGAATTGATATGAAGTCTTCTTACGTGCAATGTTTCATTTTAGATTCATACGATGGACTAACAAGGACCCTGGCTGAAGAACTCGATACTGTAGTTGTTTCGATAGAGTACGTTTTCACTTTTGTATTATAATATAAAGGTAGTACACAGCCCTTTATATTTATACTGGGATATATTAACAGGGGTTTCATTAATTTATACCCTAAACCAAGAATTTCCTGAATGTGAAAGCTAACGGGGTCAAATTGCATGGTACTCTTATCTGCTTTTATCTCAGGATATCTCACAGTTTTAATGATGCTTTCTAGTTCAGATAATGCACAAAAGTTGAAAGGAATAGACATGTTCAACCGTCGGTACTGCAGTCGTTGCAAATAACATAGTTCTACTTTATTCGCGTTTTAGGCCATCATCATAGGGGGCTTTTATCTATTTTTCTTTGGGGTTTTTTACTCTCTTTTCGCGTTCCGCGACTCAACACCACCTTTCCGCGTTTTCTATCTAATGTATGCTGTCAATTGTCAAATAGAACCCCCCCCCTGATAACTGCATGCAATGCATTTTGTGCTTTCCAAGTCTTACTTTCAATGACTTCTTTTGTTTTCTGCCTCCACACAGTTATCGTCTTGCTCCAGACCATCCATTCCCATCGGGTTACGAAGACTGCTTAACAGCCACGCGTTATTTCATACAACATGCCGAGAAGGATTTTGGCGTCGACGAGAATCGCATTGCCATCGGCGGTGACAGTGCCGGTGGTCAGCTCTCTGCATCTGTATCCATCGGTATCCACGATGATCCTTCCCTGCCAGACCTTAAGCTTCAAGTCCTTATCTATCCCTCAACGCAGAAGATTGATCTGAACACCCCATCATATCAGAAGTACAGGGCTGATTTCGGCTCATCAGGAGTTATTCCGTTACATTTTGGCGTCACTCTCGCGAGTTTGGTTACAGTAGGTAAGATCGACCCAGAGTTCATGAAACATGTGGCCAACAACAACCATATATCTTCTGATTTCAAGAAAACAACAGTTGAATACAAGTACCTCGATCACAACAAGATCCCAGCGGAATTCCGTGATCCAAGGTATTACAAAACGAAGAATGATCCTGAAACAGGCAATGCAGCCCTTTTTAAGCGTATATCACCGATCCTGCTTGATCCTCGAATCGCGCCGTTGATGAAGAACGATCTTACGGGACTTCCCCCTGCTTTCGTCATCACCTGTGGTTTTGACTCGCTTCGAGATGACGGTATCTTTTACAAGATTCGCCTTCATGAGGCTGGTGTGTCGGTCAAATGGTCCCACTATGAAGAAGCATTCCATGGTATACTGTGGATGAGTGGCGCCAATATTAATTTCAAAGTTGGTGAAAAAATGCGCAAGGAAATCGTCGCATACGTCAAAGAAAACATATGATAGCTGACGGTTGACTAAAGGATATTAAAAACAATGTTAAAGAATATTCATTCACCATCCACAAACTTGTTGCACTTCAGAAAGAACACAAAATGATGCCAAGTACTGGTGTAGGCTTTAAAGCAACGATATTTTTTGTTTGAAGATGACGTCCATTGAGTTTCACCTATACTGTTTAATAAGGTACATGTAGTACGTTGAAGAGGCTATTAAGGCCAGTTAACGGGGAGGGCCTTAGTCCAGTGGCGTACAGATAGGGGACGCTGGACCCCCCTCCCCAATATTTCAAGAACAAGAAAAAAAACCGAAAGAGAGAAAGATGAAAATGATATCAGAATATTTTATATCAAAATCTATCAAAAAATATGATTTTTGTAAATAAAAATGCCGAAATTTTAGATCGCTCTCTGGCAACTTTTAAAAAAATATATATATTTTGTCCAGTACGCCAATTCTGGCCCCCTCAAAATGTATGGCTCATTACACCACTAATTGGGAACACAGCAAAAGATGGATTAAAAAAACATACATGTAACTGGATCATCTTCAGCTTTGTTTAATGGATGAAAAGCCTTGAAATCATGAAGATGCTGACTTTTCTGCTGTTTCTGCATACTCGGGTGTATTATACACAACAACAAAATTAAGTCCCCCCTAAATCAAAATGCTGTAACTTTCGAACGAAATAATTTTGAGACATAATATTTCGTAGGTGGTTTTTTACACTCATTAGGCAACTCCTGGGGGATTCTAGGACATCTACCCCCTGGACATCCACCCCCCGGACATCTACCACCCGGACATCCACCCCCCGGACATCCACCCCCTTAGGACATCTACCCCCTAGGACAAGTACCCCCTAGGACATCTACCCCCCAGACATTTACCCCCCGGACAAGTACCCCCCGGACATCTACCCCCCGGACATCTACCCCCCGGACATCTACCCCCGGACATTTACCCCCCGGACATTTACCCCCCGGACAAGTACCCCCCGGACATCTACCCCCCGGACATCTACCCCCCGGACATCTACCCCCCGGACATCTACCCCCGGACAATTACCCCCCGGACATCTACCCCCCGGACATCTACCCCCCGGAGAATTACCCCCCGGACATCTACCCCCCGGACATCTACCCCCCAGACATTTACCCCCCCAGACAGGCTACCCCCGGGCATCTACTCACGGATATTTTGGATACGGGGGGTAAATGTCCGGGGGGTAGATGTCCGGGGGGTAGATGTCCGGGGGGTAGATGTCCGGGGGGTAGATGTCCGGAGGGTAGATGTCCGGTGGGTAGATGTCCGGGGGGTAGATGTCCGGGGGGTAGATGTCCAGGGGGTAGATGTCCGGAGGGTAGACGTCCGGGGGGTAGATGTCCGGGGGGTAGATGTCCGGGGGGTACTTGTCCGGGGGGTAGATGTCCGGGGGGTAATTGTCCGGGGGGGGGGGTAGATGTCCGGGGGGTAGATGTCCGGGGGTAGATGTCCGGGGGGTACTTGTCCGGGGGGTAGATGTCCGGGGGGTAAATGTCCGGGGGGTAGATGTCCTAGGGGGTACTTGTCCTAGGGGGTAGATGTCCTAAGGGGGTGGATGTCCGGGGGGTGGATGTCCGGGTGGTGGATGTCCGGGGGGTGGATGTCCAGGGGGTAGATGTCCGGATACGCTCCTGGGGAAATGAGATTGATCAGTTGGGTCATGCATGAGTAATCAAAGATTGAATTAAAAATGACCATTTTTGAAAATCACAATAGTCGTTTTTCAGATTGTGTAAATACAAAGTTGGGCAAAGGTTGTTTTTTGGTGAATTTCATGGCAATAATGTTGTTTTACTATCCATCATTTAGCCACTCCACACAAAGTTTTGATAATGTATGTTCATGGTTGAGTGAACGCATTGTTTTTGTTATGACGCATCCTCTCATATGGGTTTATGGTAGTATCCTCTGTAACTTGTTAAAACATGTTAAAATTTGAAAATTTTAGTGGCTCTCCTCCCACAATTTCTCGACACCTCCCCACTTTCAAATTCTGGATCCACCACTTATTTGTTCATAAATTCAACTGATCCTGAAAAATTGTTAGGAAAAGGATACATTTATGCAGTAAATTGAGTATTAATTCCCAAGTTTTCGAGTGTGCTCACTCGACCATCACAGTGTAAAAGTTCGGAAAGTGTGTGGTGATAAAACCAACACCAATTAAGTTACATCTGAAACCGAATTTGCCCCTATTATTCACTTTATAACCCCTCAAAATGAGTCTGTGGCATTAAAAATGCCAATTTTCCCCCTTTGAGGTGTGCTCACTCATCCATAAACAAACAAATCGACTTCATTTTTGCATAGAATTCTGCCCATAGGTTGATAAACATTAATGCCAAATGATAGTGCTAAAGATAGCTTTTAAAAAAAGTTCCACCATATTGAATAGGGGTTACTTATTCTCAAAAATATGCACCCATAGTGTACACAATGTCTATGAGAGAGGAAGTCAAAATTTTAACAAAAGTGAAATAAGGGTTTGTTTCATAGACGGTTTTTGTTACTTCTGCCAAAGATTTTCTCATGAAACTTCGCAAGTGGCTTTAGAGCGACACTATCCAAAGGGCTCGCACACTCAAATAACTATTCGATACGGCACAGAGCGGGGCCAAGGCCTTGAACTTTCTTCTCATTTACATAATTTTCGAATATTGTGTGCTCACTGAAGCATTAAATATCGGGATTTTCATTAAAATCCAATCAAATTAATTTTGCAAGAAGGTTTGTGACAGATATCCATAGTTAGCAATTTCATTTTTTCCAATAACGTAAAAAAGAGCTTATCACATTCCACATATTCATTCAAGCGTAAATGCTTAACTAAACGCCTTTGAATCATTGAAACATGTTAATTGGTCATGGACATCACAAAAAAAGGTTGAGAAAAAATAATTTCAGTTACCAATTTGAAGCATTATGATATTTGAAAATCGTATTTTTTGTTCCCATTACATGTTCATTGAGCCGTGAAATTATGAATATTGTTGAAGATGCTCTTCCCAAAAATTATTGTCATGTTCGATCATTTTCATCGATAGAAATGTGTAAAAATTCCATTAATGGCAAATTTTGACTGTGTTTATTCAACCGTGAAATTTAGCAAAAAATTGTATCGTCTTTAAGAAAGTTCTTTTTACAAGCCTTCCGACTATTTTTCATGATGAGAATGTGGAACCCATCCCAATAAACTGGAATCAAAGTCATGATATTCTGCTTGTGACTTTTGAAAAGTGAAAATTTTGCATTCTACCAATGTTCACTGAAGCATAACATAAAATATGTCCGTAACATTCACTAAGAGGGTAGCTTATAAAATTACCTACACGCTCATGTAAAAATATATTAACAACTCCCAGTGGTTCGGAAATTATGGATGTTTGTTTAATGGGGGACTTACTTTTTTGTTGTGTATATATGTAGAGAGCTTTTACTGACTGGTTCAATCCAATTTGAGGAACTGTCTTGGTACAGTGAATGCTGTAAAGTTGGTGTTCCTATTCAAAGCTCTTGACATGAAATGAGGATCAGTTTATTTGGAAGAATTCCATGACTCAGAGATTCAAATTTTCTAAAGATAAACATTTTGTTATTTTCAGGCCAAGGATTGAAGATCATATGTTTGTTTAAATATTATTTAGTTGTACAGTTCTTGCGATTATTTTGCAATTAAACAGCAATATATTTACAAAAAAGTATGTGTGATACATAAAGAAGCACAAGCATACTGAGTTTGATTACTTTTCTCTCAAAGGATAAAAACTGCAGCAAAGCTTTATGTGTATTACAAAAGAAGTATTTTTTTCAATCTGACACAGGTTATAACTGATACCGATGGTTGCATGAGCCTAATTACAACAGGAAGGCATAAGATATTCATTCGACCCAACCCATTCAATTTTTTTTTTAATTTGATATAGCCGATTGACCAAAGTGCATGATTATGATTGAAAATCTAAAACTGATTCTTGGGATGGTAACTACTGAACTTCCTTCGCCCAAATTGGGAAGATAAATAAGTGACTTGGAACTATTTTTTGACTGGCGGAAGAATTAGGGCTATTTTACTGTTTCAGTTGATGAATTTGATCCATTCATAGTTATCTTCATAAATGGCGATTTATTTTTAAAATGAGCTGGCTACGGTACCCTTTCCTGGTCAGATATATATCCTATCCAAGGGTAGTAAACATTCCACCCTCTAATTTCACGTTTATTTTTATGAATTTTTCAAAAGTGCCATTTTAACACACAAGTCTATGGAGAATGTTTTACGCGCGTGACACCTGATTGCTACTTATTTATTTTTTTTAAATGTAGCATTAAAACTTTCAGTTAGCAAATTGTATTTATAGAGCTCTCCATATATTGAAGCAGATGCAAAGTTTATGTATATATTTGTAGCACTGCAACTGAGAATGAAATGAGCCAACAGTGACTTAAACTTTATAAGAGATATGTTTCAACAACAAATTGTGACTTTAACTGCTTTGGTATTTCTATCCTTGTTGAAAGCATCAGATCTTTGATAACAAGGATTAACAATGCAAAATCTGTTGACAAATATTCATCATCCATTTTACATGGCAAAAGTAGCTAAAAATAAAAGAACTGCCAACAACCTTTTACTTTTATATTTTCTTGAAAACTGTCCTCTAAAACACTCTTATCATGTTGATATAAAGAACTTGGTTTAACTATCAACAAAGTCAAATTTCACAGGGAAGATTTTATAAAAACACTTATAAAAGTGGAGTTAGGTTCTAAGTGTTAATCGCGTATATAGGCTACATGTACATCTTTGGTTTTACGAGATTAACCTGATTTTATTGATCTGATTTCAACTGTTATGAGTAGGTATGGATGATTTATTCATGTTTTGATGGCATACAATTCACTATAAAATATTCTTTGTGTAAAAAATAAAACTGTACATATATATATATATATATATATATATGTGTGTGTGTGAAGTTATACATGTACTACAGCTTTTGGCAACTCTTTTATATTTAAATATTGTGTGAAAGAAATGGATGAAGAAAACAATGGTAGGCGTAGCTTAAATCAAGGTTCCCCAGAGCTATCTACCCTTTTTGGAAAAATTGGTGATGCCGAAAAAATGTCTCTGCCGGGAATCGAACCCGGGCCCCCAGCTTTGAACGCCGGTGCCTTAACCACTAGACCACAGAGACGGGTTAGAGGCTAGGGCGACCCCGATCCAATTGACCGTCAGATAGACAGATTTTCGACACCATACCAATTATAATTTCCTTTGTATATATATATATATATATATATTATTAAAAAAGAAATAAAAAATCCGTAATGAAAAGTATTTCACGAATTTTCGCCCATAGGGCTTTGTCAAGTGATTTATTGATTAAGATCAACTTTGAAAATGCGTCATGAACAACAACAGTAAAGCGCGCACTCTTTCAAGGAGCGCCCTTGATGTAGGCGCACCCGACAGAGGGGCGCTCTTACGTAACAAGAAAAGAGAGGAGGGAAGGAGACGATCGAGGAAATAAAGGAGAAGGGATCAGAGAATAAACGAAAGAAATGAAAAGAAAAACGGGAAAGCAGAAACAAGAGAGAAAGAGAAGCATTTGGAAAAAAAGCAAACATAAGAGGAACAGAGAGTAGAATGAACAGAAAATGGATAAAAATAGAGAGAGAGAGAGGGATATATATATATATATATATATAGTGGAGTGAAATCACGGCGGACAAGCATCTCACTAAGGTCATGCCTAAGGCCCCGTTGCATGCACAGAGGCAGCCTCCCAGCCTTAAAAGGTTGATCGTGAAGAGTCGGCTACCGGGACCCCCTCAACCTAAGGGTAACCATGGACCTATGGGGTAACCAACCCTGTGGAAAAGCCCGTTGTCAAATATGTCCGCACATCATAACCGACAGCTCAGTACACCTCCATACTGGTTATACAATCAAACCTCCCAACCACAACTGTGATTCAAGCAATATTTTCATAGGCGGATCCAGCTTTTGGCGAAAGGGGGGTACTGCCGAGCGGCGCACATATTTTTGCACTTCACCGGCGCCAAAAGAAAATGTTGAAAAAGGGGTAAAATCTGACCCTATCAAATGCTCTTT
Source organism: Lytechinus pictus (assembly GCF_037042905.1). Classification (NCBI taxonomy): domain Eukaryota; kingdom Metazoa; phylum Echinodermata; class Echinoidea; order Temnopleuroida; family Toxopneustidae; genus Lytechinus; species Lytechinus pictus. Next base: position 1,214,848 of record NC_087260.1, on the reverse strand, counting down.
TCAAAATGTAGGATTTCCAGTCATATCATTTTGCATGACCACACGCAGATAATATTTCCGGGGGGGGGGGGCAAGACTCGAAAATTTGGTGCACATCTCACATTTGCATATTTTTCATAGTTTTCATGAAATGTTAAGGAAAAAAAATTGTTTTTCACAACAGCAGATCGCGAATGTGCCCCCTTCCCCCTTGCTGCGTACGGCCATTCCATGAAGTCCACTTAAACATATTTCATTATAACAGAAAATATACATCAATTTAAACATATAATCTAAAACATATATAGAGAGAGATTGAAAAACTTATTAAAGAAAGAAACAAGCAAAAAGTAACACAAATTATGCATGTTATGTGCGATTTCAAAATCTCGTGTAGTAACCCTTTTATTGCGATGAGGCCAATACTTTTGTATATTATTAGAGATACAAGTTTTTTTTAACTATATGTATATATATATATATATACACAGGGGCGTCGATCCTTTTTTTAAGATTTGGGGGGCAAAATCATGAATGAACTTTCCAAAGGCGCTCGATATCACACATAACAAACTCACACACACACACACACACACACACACACATATATATATATATTTATATGACTCATGAGATAGAAACACATATCTCACCAACAAATTAATGCGAGCGTGAAGCGCGAGCTGAAATTTTTTAATATACTGACCTGAAAACAGGAAAAAGGTGCCTGTTTAGGACTGTTTGTAGTAACCCATGAGGAGGATACATATCTCACTACACAGATAATGCGAGTGCCGAGGGCGAGCTGAAATTTCTTTATATTCTGACCAGAAAGCTTGATATTCTATGTATTTTTGGTACCAATGATTAAGATGGGTATCTAAAAAAAACAATAGATGCGAGCGCGAAGCGCGAGCATAAAATTTTGATATTTCGATCTAAAAAAAATGACAGTTTAATGGACGTTTGTAATAAAGAACAAGATTATATCCAGCAAAAGATTATTGCAAATCGAAGCGGGAGTTCTTTACATTCTATTCACCTATTTAATCATAAAAAGTATGGGGTTTTGCTACAGAAATGATGCGAGCGCGAAGCGCGAGCTGAAAATTTTTATATTCCAATCTGAGAAGCGGATAATTTAAGCACGATTTTAAATAAAGAACAAGTTGTGTAGCTCAATCTCAATATACGACTGGTTGCGTAATTATACACTCCCGGTACTAGCAACGGGTTTTAGCAAAGTTTTGGGCAAATATATCGAATCATCTTCATAAAACACTATAGTAGCTGTCTTAAACTAAAGGCCATAGAGGTGGCACAATGTGGAATGTGTAAAGAAGAAAAGTGACTGACCTTCTTTTTATTAAAGCATTGGAAAATAAGATCAAAATTAAAGGATTTGCTCTACGCTTTTGTATGATTCTGGGATTTTTTAAATAAATTAAAGATTTCATGACATCTGTCATTCTGTGGGCAACTGCCCCGCCCCAGTCCACTCTGTAAGGGCATGCGATAAGCTTTGTTATGACCATTCAACAATAAAATGTATAACCAGGTGCCGCTGATCATTCTTGACCGGCGCCGATCTAGATTTGGTTGGCAATAGGCCCTTCTTCATTATTGTACCGGCGCCTATTTATTGGAACCAGGGGACGCTGATTATTCTTGACCGGCACCGATTTAGAACAAGTAGTGCTGATTATTTTTACCGACGTCACGTAAGATTCAGGCAGCGGCAATTCATAATTGACTGGCGCCGATTTAGAACCAGGAGGCGCCGATTATTCTTGACTGGCGCCGATTTTTAACCAGGTGGTGCTGATTATTCTTGTCCGGCGCCGATTTAGATTTAGGTGGAGCTGATTATTCTTGATCGGCGCCGGTTAAGACTCAGGCAGCGCCGATTAATAACCAGATGGCGCTGATTATTCTTGACCAGCCCCGATTTAGATATAGGTGGCGCTGATTATCCTTGATCGGCGCCGGTTAAGAACACAGGCAGCGTCGATTTTTCTTTACCGGCGCCGATTTATAACCAAATGGCGCTGATTATTCTTGTCTGGCGCCGATTTAGATTAAGGTGGCGCTGATTATTCTTGATTGGCGCCAGTTATATGCAGGCAGCGCACTGCTGATTATTTTTAACAAGTTGTTGGGAAAAGGGTAGTTAAAAAAAAGATAAGGAAGATGATATGATTGTGCTTCGCTGGGGGATAGTCTTTCCTTACTGTTGCTAATATTATACCAGTGTATATTTTTTTTAAGCGGCGCCTTTTCTTTTCTTTCCTTTATTTTTATTTTTTCAAGCAGCGCCTTTTCTTTCTTTTACTTTTTTTTTTGAGCGGCACCTTCGGCGCCGCTCAAATATTAGGGGGGGGGGGGCGCGCCCCCTGCGCCACCCCCCTGGATCCGCCACTGATGTTACATGTGGGCATTTGCTACAGAGTAAGCAATACAGAATTTCTGTATTGCTTACTCTGTAGCAAATGCCCACATGTAACATACATTGGAGAAACCAGTACTAAATTAAAGTAAATTTAGGACAAGATTCAATAATCACGGGTCTACTATCCGACATCACCGCGATGGTTTCCCGGTAGCTGAGCACTTCAACAGAGAAAATCACTCTATCGGTGATCTCAAAATAGTCCTTTTCGGAGGAGGTTATAAATCCGCGGAAGAGAGGAAACTCGCTGAGCCATTATTGATAGCCGAAGTTTTCAGTATGGCCTAAACAAGGATCTGTCTTGGCTGGAAAAATACAATTTTTATAAATAATTTCAAAAATTTCTCATAGGTTTATTATCATTATTATTGCTCTACTCTCCTCCATACATTATTAACAGTTGATTTCAAGATAGAGTGATTTAGGAGGCCATTGTCACCTCCTTTTATCGTAATTTATTTTCTTGATATATTATAAGCCTTTATCCTTTCTATTCTTGCATTTTCATGATTGTGGTGGCGTCATAATAAGTGATTGTTACGTAACAATGATATCCTCACGCGATAATTTTTACAGCCTGCGCCTCCAATATGCTTTTTTTTATTATTATTATGATGGTGATGGTGTTTTGTGCGCGGTTCCATGACTACCACAATCATGAATAGGTGGTTTCAGACCGCCTCGAAGTTCGCCAGTTCCAGGTATTCTCTGATCGGGAAATTTACCCCGATCAGAAAATACCAGGTATTTTGGCGGTGTGAAAGCAAACTACGCGTAATATCCCCGAAAGAAAATACCCGATAAATAGTAGGTACTTGGCGAAATTACGAGAACTTTCGCGGGGATTTTTCCAAGGTCGTGGGTATTTTGGCGGTCTGAAAGCAAATTACGGGAACTTTTAGCCCAGCGTGTCGTTGGGTGCGGCGCCGTGCATGGGTTGCTGCTGGGTTAGTGATTTTGAATTTCGCGCCTTGCTGCTTATCAGACCATACTGCGCATGCTCGTAACTTCAGGAACTTATCCCGAAGGATATGTTTCAGGGCGGTGTGAATGCAGGAATAATTAATGGGTATTTTTCAGCCTAAAAAAGTTCTCGTAATTTAACGGGGATTCTTGTGATCGAGGCGGTTTGAATGTTATTATTTCAGTTCTTGTCTCTGTGAGCTTTATTGTATCCCTGAGGAAGACGTATGTTTAACGTCGAAAATTTTGAATTCAAAATAAACTGTTGGAACAAAGTACAATGCATTACCACTTTGCCTCATTAATATCTTCTATGTCCAACACGCGGAACGTAATATCGTCATATATATATATATATATAATAAACACAAGTTCACAAGGTTGACTGGAGGTTCATCAAATTTAATTGCAACTCTGAGTTTCACGCAACCTACGTGAGGTGCGATCTTCAGGCAACTGATAAAACTTTTCAATACCATTGAACAATGCATGTCGCGATCGCGCGAAGCGCGTTACACCAAACACGCACATACTGGGCGCAGGAAACTAGGTAACCAGTGCGCGCTGAGGTTTTTATAATTTGAATGTTTTTCAAATGTTTTTCAAATAATCGATACTCCGCGATTAATCGATAATTAGATGAGATGCCATAGGATTGATAATAATGAAAGTGAAAATGAAAATTATGCCTATAAAGGCTGCATCACTAGTATTGGTGATGTCACTGCATTATACGATGTGCGTGCATGGTGATTACGGAAGATATATATATATATATATATATATAAAGAGGGCCGTTTGCATAACGTGTGATGCATCGCGTCATGTTCTATGTATAGGCGTAAAATAATCCAGGTATTGACGCTAGACGTAGCTTTCAAGGTATCTCATTTAATACTAGCTTTCGGCCAGTAGGGCCTTCATCAGGCCTATATGTATTGAAACAAACAAAACAAAATAGAACAAAACCATACAAATAAAATCGTGATAACAACAAAGTAAATAAAGGGTAACAAAAGGTACAGAACAGAAGGATAACAGTAAGATAACACACACAAAAAAAGAGGGGGTAATGAATTAAACGACATAGTTGAGTACAATAGAAACAGATTTCTTAACTTAAACTGTGAAGAAAGACAAGGTATTTACCGGCAAATGAGATTAACTTAGGTTTCTTGGCATCTGGAAGGGTGGTTAGTCTATGTAGTATGTACTGTGAATTAAAATAACGGATAATATTTCATGTAAAATCACAACTCGTTTCAGTATTATATTATTTTTCATTTCATATTTAAGTACATAACTATATTGATATATTCATACATTTACATAATATTCAAGTAATCAAGGTATTGGTGGTACAAGTAATAGTTTGAGAGCTTGATATTCAATGTTCTATTATGTATAAATATATGAATATAAAAATATAAATGTATATTTCTTTATATTTATACTTTTATATTAATATATTTATATATATTTTTTTTGTCATCTTACATACGTATACTGATACTGTACTGTTCAAATTTCCCAAATCTTATTGACGAAATAGTTAATTGTACATGTACTTTGTAAGAACAAAATATTGTTTTAAAAGAACATTTTGTTATCAATTAGTAATAAAACATTTAATTGATAATAATTTGAATATATATTTTAATTCAAATTCATTTACGTTTATTAAGGTAAAAAATTGATATGACTAAAGTTATTGTAATATTTTACATCTTGTACTTTTATATGATATTATTTTAGGTTTAGTTGATATATTTTGATAGTATAGGTTAGTAGATAGTAATCATTGCTACTGTAGGAGTGTTAACCCTAAAAGGACTGGGCTATTTGAGACAGAGGACTGGGGGGGGGGGGGCATGATCTCGGTCGCCGTTCGCGCCGAAATTTGGCACGCAAATTCTTTACCACATAAACTACGAGCTAGTATAAAAAAATTATGAAAATTGTTATTTTTTTATTATTATGAATAAAATATTCAAAGTTATTCATGAAAACACTATTTGCATATTTAACACCCTATTTCGATTCAATGTTTTTTCTTTTTTGCAGATGTCATCTTTTTGATCTAATTTAAAGGTTTCCACAAAGAAAAATTGCAAAAGTCAATTTTTTCCTTATGTATTTCTTTGTTTTTAGAATTTCTTATGTATTTCTTTGTTTTTTTCATCTTTTGTTTTTCATTGTTTTTTTCAATGGAAATTATTACAGACCATTTAACAACTAAATTAAACCCTAAATTAATTCAGCAGACCAATTAGAATGAAAAATAATTACCCCCTTTATGAATTTCATCTCCCATAGACTTTGTACACAAAGTACATGTATAAAAATGAGCCATTTTCGGCATGACATTAGGTGGTTTCAGACTGCCTCGAAGTTCGTCAGTTCCAGGTATTCTCTGATCGGGAAATTTACCCCGATCAGAAAATACCAGGTATTTTGGTAATGTGAAAGCAAACTACGCGTAATTTCCCCGAAAGAAAATACCCGCTAAATAGTAGGTACTTGGCGAAATTACGAGAACTTTCGCGGGGATTTTTCCAAGGTCGCAGGTATTTTGGCGATGTGAAAGCAAATTATGGGAACTTTTAGCCCAGCGCGTCGTTGGGTGCGGCGCCGTGGGTGGCTGCTGGGCTAGTAGTTTTGAATCTCGCGCCTTGCCTGCTTATTAGACCATACTGCGCATGCTCCTAACTTCAGGAATTTATCCCGAAGTGTATGTTTCGGGGCGGTCTGAATGCAGGAATAATTAATGGGTATTTTTTAGCCTAAAAATGTTCTCGTAATTTAACGGGGATTCTTGTGATCGAGGCGGTTTGAAACCACCTATTGCATCATAAAAAGTCACATGACGTCGCGGTGGTTTACCCGTATGTCGTGAATCTGGTCTCAAAAGTTGAGCGAGACTTCAAAGACAAAAGGCATAAAATCTCTTTGCGTTCGGAAATATCGCGTGAAGCGTCGAGGGGGGGGGGGGGGGCATCATCCCCCCAGTCATTCTAGGGTTAAAGGAGAACTATATTGATTATGAATGTGGTCTTATTATATGTCAATGGAAAGGTAATGATGTGGGGATTATCAGTGGGTCATTCAAAAATAACGAAAATAATACATAAGGTGAAAATCGCCGATTAAAAAACGCTCAAAATGCCTCTCCGAAATATGCCTCGCATCGGTCTCTGAATTGACTTGAATTTGATGACGTCACTTTGTACGAGATGCGTGATTGGCTCTCCCACGTGAAGCTCCACTTGCATGCAAAACCTGTTGCGAGGGTACGTTTCCTCCACACTGTCACTGAATACTTCGATCACGAAATGAAAGAAAACCCAGAATTTTATCTAGATTTGGATTTTCAAATTGATGATTTTGAAGATGAAGAGAATGATGATGAAATGAACAACAAAGTGACGTAGTTGGAGGTAAATTGGGGGAATTACGCCGATGATGATGAGTCGGACAATTCAACTTGCAACACGATCACGATTCGCTACCTAACTCATGCAGCTGCTAAGTGCTAGCTACACCGCGCGGGCCAAATTGAATTCATGAAAATGAATTACCAGACTGTCCAGACAGAGTCTCTTACCTCTGTGACTATGAAGAAGGAAAATAATGAAAAAACTGTACTTACAAACAAGTGAATGTAATCCGAACCTGAAGGCAACTCAACGAATAGCAGCAGACGATATGCACCGACGATAAACTTCATGTGGCTGGGATAAATTGTCACTCGTTCTAGCTGTTAGATGTAATTTTTATCTCATTTATTTGACAAAATTACGAAACTCGGGGAATTATTTATCTATATAAAAATATAGTAACATCTCGTATTATTTTTTAAATTACGATAAAACCTTTTAAAAGCTCGTATATGTGATCGTAATCAAAATCACAAACATGCCGTATTGCTTGCTCGCCTTGGCTGAGAGAGTAGATCTATGCACGTGTTGCACGTATCTCTAGTTCAGTGGTTGCACAGCTCTCAATCAAGCTACGCATGTTGGGGATCTTTTACATCTAATTTTAATTTACCTCAACGTTTTCCTTCAAAAAACGTTTTATCGTAATTTAAAAATTATACGAGATGTTACTATATTTTTATATAGATAAATAATTCCCCGAGTTTCGTAATTTTGTCAAATTAATGAGATAAAAATTACATCTAACAGAACGAGTGACAATCTATCCCAGCCACATGAAGTTTATCATCGGTTCATATCGTCTGCTGCTATTCGTTGAGTTGATTTGCCTTCAGGTTCGGATTACATTCACTTATTTGTAAGTACAGTTTTATCATTATTTTCCTTCTTCATAGTCACAGAAGTAAGAGACTCTGTCTGGACAGTGTGGTAAGTCATTTTCGTGAATTCAATTTGACACGCGCGGTGTAGCTAGCACTTAGCAGCTGCATGAGTTGGTAGCGAATCGGCATGTGATCGTGTTGCAAGTTGAATTGTCCGACTCCTCATCATCGATTCCCCCAATTTACCCCCAACTACGTCACTTTGTTGTTCACTTCATCATCATTCTCTTCATCTTCAAAATCATCAATTTGAAAATCCAAATCTAGAAAATATTCTGGGTTTTCTTTCATTTCGTGATCGAAGTATTCAGTGACAATGTGGAGAAAACGTACCCTCGCAACATGTTTTGCATGCAAGTGGAGCTTCACGTGGGAGAGCCAATCACGCCTCTCGTACAGAAAGTGACGTAATAAAAATCCCCAATTTCGCGGACGTAATTCTGCGTGTTTGAAGCATTCAGAGAGAGAACTTTAAACTATCAATTAACTGAGTTCCATCGGTCTCCATGATAAATGATGTACACCATCGTGTTCTCCTTATTTTCTCCTTTGATTTGATATATGATTCTCCATTTTTACGATTTTCAATATATTTCTTCTTTAAGGAAACTATAGTTCAGTAGAAGATAAATTGATAAGTTTCACAATATTTTTTTTAATGAATTTTGATTGTTTTACTCTATTGGACCATTATTTCAATGTTTTTCTAAAGAAATGTGGGAAAGCCACATTTTCTAACAAAAGGGGATGTTATGTGATGATAAGACATATCTCACATATTCAACGATAAATCAATACTTAATACTTCTACAGGAAGTATAACAGCAAACTATTTGTTTACCAATTCCAACTTTCTTAAAGTATTACCCATTCATCTTCCAGCTAAACTTCTGACGCACACACATTTTATGGGTTCCTTATAAACTACATTTCATGTTCTCACTAAAAGGTCCACTCCCCCCCCCCATTCAGAGTAAAGTTATGATGTACAGATTGTTTTGGTCAAACATCCAAGTTGACCAACACCTGCTTGGCTGTAGAGAGTCTTGACCAGACCAATATAAAAGGGGTTCACTTCTGAACCCAAATTAGAATAAAGATTGGAATTAGATTTGAGAATGGTTTAGAGATACAGCTCCAGAAGAGTTAACATTTTATATTACATCAGTTTGCAGAGTCTATTTTACATACTTCAGAGTACAGTCACCATCAGACTTACTCATGTTCCTGTATTATTTGTCATCAACTTATTACTAATCATCTTCAATGAATGTATGATTTGTACATCCTGCATTCATTTGTCTTCATTTAAGACTGGTATAATGTGGAATAGACCCAACGATAATATAACAATATTTTGCTTTCAAATTCTTCCAATTTGTTTTATTCTAGCGTAAAATTTTTGCACTATTACAACTTCATGTTTTTACTTCTTTCATGTTTGTACCTTTTTTCTTCCAACATTCTGCTCCTCTTCTCCCCTTTGCATCTCCCCTTTCTCTCTCTCTCCCTCTCTCTATCTGCCACTCCTCCCCTCTCTCTCTCTCTTCCTTTCTCACATTTCTGTTCTATCTCTGCTCTCCTTCCCTCTTTCACTTCTGCTAAACCTCTCATGATTGATAGTTTTGCTTGATAAATTTGACATACAAGTGTCTTTGTTATGAATATTCTCCTTTTATGATAAAGCCAACTGTTAATTTTGATAATACATTATTAAAAATCCCGCGTCCATCCATTTAGGCGAGTTTGTTTTTGATATTTTAATTTGTAAAGCATTGTGTCACTGTGCAATTAATTATCATATATTCTTGTACTTGTTTTGTAAAATATTCTGCGATTCAGCCTTTGGCTGCGAATGACTTTTCAATAAACCATTACCATTACGAAACACAGCTGAAGGTACAATAGTCACTAAATTTGTCAAGTTATTTGGTCATCTAATGATAAATAGACACATTATCAAATTTCATATATTTTGATTTCATTCATCCATGTCATAATAATGTTCGTATCATGGAAACATAAGCTTTGATTGCCCCCCCCCCCCGCAAATTATTGATGCCCTCTGGTGTCCCCCACAATCAGGGCTGTTGCTAAAGGGGGCTGGGGAGGCACTTCCATTGACGATTGGATACCATACGTGACCAAAATACTCCCCCCCTTAGCCCCACCAATTTCCTGGGGTTAAGGACAATATGTGCAGTGTGAAAAGCATATACATGTAACTGGAAATGCACAAAGGGCTTTCATTGTTAGAAAGAATAAAGCAGTATATCTTGTAGGATTGCAAAAGGTAATGTTGAGAAGAGAAAATCCAAAAGGGCTAGTATTAGTCCAGGATAGAAGAGGTATAACCTAATTTTTTCATATATACAATATTTTTCCATGGTTTCTTGTCAATTCGAGGGTGCTGATTACGAATCTGAATGATGCCACTTGTGTAACCTTGAGCATTTTCCGCAAATTGGCAAAATCCAATATGGCCGCCAAAATATGCAAATTACCCATGAAAATCATAAAATTGCCAGCAGATTGGCCATAAAATGTATGTAATTGTGTTGCAGGAGTGAAATACTCTCTGAAATGATGTTTACAAAAATATATTTATTTTCTTGATATTCTAAATGGCCGCCATATACCCTATTATGTAAAATATGAATAGGGAAAACTAATTTTCACAAAAATGATCCCTAAACTGCAAGTAATTGTGATCTATGGACGAAGTAATGTATGAAAATCATATATGCTAACAAGATTATAGATATATCATTAATTATGTCATATATGGGAAAATTGTTGTATTTTATATTCAAAATAGCCGCCACTGGCTCAAATAGTATTATATACTATAGCAAAGGGGGCCAAAAAAATCACAAGAGTGAGCACTAAAATGCATATTATTAAGATAAACGAGTGGAATACTGACTAAAAACATAATTGTTCACAAAATATATTATTTCATATGCCATTTATGTGATAAATGTTGTATTTTGATATTCAAAATGGCCGCCAAACGCCCTAAAAGTAATATGTGCAATGAGGAAGAGGACCAAAGAAATCACAAGAGTGAGCACTGAAATGCATTTATTTGTGATAAATAAATGGGATACTGTCTAAAAAAACCATCATTTTCAACGAAATATATCATTCAGGCTTAAAGTTTGTGTTTAATACTGTATTTTGACTTTCAAAATGGCCACCATAGACATTGATTGTATTATGTACAATGCGAACTGGGAAATCAATTTTCACAGGACTGAGCACCATAAATGCACGTAGTTATGATCTATGAGAAAAATATTGTCTGAAAGCATAATTTCTAACAAGATATATCAGTTCTCCTGCTAGGTAGGTGATAAATACTGTATTTTGAAAGTCAAAATGGCCGCTACAGGCCCTAACATTATTATGTACAATGTGAATGGGGACAAATGATTTTACCAGAGTTTCGCTTTGCTTGACTAAATGGTGGTGTATGAGTAAAATATTGTCTGACATGATTACTAACGAAATATATCATATTATATAAAATTTAGGTGATTAATGTTATATTCAAAATTCAAAATGGCCGCCATATTCCCTTTTGAGAAAATTATCTGTCCTCATTCAAATTGTACATAATACACTTAGAGCCTATGGCGGTCATTTTTAATTTCAGAATGCAGCATTTATCACCTTAATTACACCAGATATGATATATCTCGTTAGAAACCATGATTTTAGACAATATTTCACTTTTACATCACAATTACATGCATATTTTATTATTCCCACTGAATATAAGTTTTCCTAAACGCATGTAACATAATTTACTTAGGGCTTGTAGCAGCTATTTTCAATGTCAAAATACAGTATTTATCACTTACATGCATGGCAGAAGAAATGCTATATTTTATAAAAATCATGCTTTCAAATACTATTTAATCATACAAAAAGATTATATGGATTTCATAGTCAAGCAAATCCAAATTCTTACAAAATTACATGTCCCCATTCACATTGTAGATAATATTGTTAGGGCCTATATGGGCCATTTTGAATTTAACAATACAGCATTTATCTCATGCATAACAAAAGAAATGATATGTTAAGCTATAAAACATGTTTCATACAAAATTTAACTCGTATATCACAATTACATGCATTTCATGTTCTTATTTTCTCCATTCGCATTGTACATAATGTAAAATGGGCCTATGGCGGCCATTTTGAATTTCAAAATACAGCATTTATCACATAAATTGCATCTTAAATATTATATTTCGTTAAAATTGTGTTTTTAGCCAATATTCCACTCGCTTATTTTAATAATATGCATTTTAGTACTCACTCTTGTGATTTTCTTTTGTCCCCATTAACCCTCAATCTCCCGGGGTATTCTGATTCTTGTCATTCCCGGGGCCCCCCTTAAGATCTCAGCCGTGGATTGCGCGATCACAACGAAAATTTGCATGATGGTAGAGAATGACGTAATCTACGCAGTTGCATTGGTAAATTTCACTGAATTCATATGTTTTTATTTTATATGAATTAATTATGCTAATTTATTCATGAAATCATACTTTTTGCTCTGATTCACTAAATAAAGCTCCTAGAATGCTATTTTTTGGTGAAAATATTCTTTATAGCATTCCCAACAATTGTGAATGAAAAAAATTCTGGTATCAAGACCGATTTCTTATGTATTTTATTGTTTTTTAAATTTCTTATGTATTCTTTGTTTTTTTACTTTTTGTTTTTTATTCTTTTTTCAATGGAAATCGTTCCAGACTTAATTCTAATCATAAACAAGGCAAAATTAATTAAGTTTGATCATTAAAAGTAGAAATAATGATACATTTATGAATTTTGGCCAAATACACAATTTGCATTGGATTTGTACATGAAATCACGTTTATGAGCAATTTTGGGTCTGACATGCACTTACATAATGTTGCGTAATGTCGTAACCGCGTACCCGGGCGTCACAAAATTTGCGCGAGACTTGAAAGTAAAAAGTCTGTGAGCGGCGAGGTCAAAAAATTTTGCGCAGCAGATATATCGCAAAAATTGTTGAGGGGGGGGGGGGCCATTTATGGCCCCCCCCCGGGAGAATTAGGGTTAACATTATACATAATACTGTCAGGGCGTTTGGTGGCTTTTGAATACTAAAATGCTTCATTTATTACATACATGACATAACAAATGATATTTTGGTTAGCAATCATGTTTTCATCCATTCGTTCACAAAAAAATCACAATTACTTGCATTTAGTGCTAACTTTTGTGAAAATTATTTTTCCACATTCATATTGTACATAATGTTGATCAAATACAGCGGTCTATGGCGGCCATTTTAAATATCAAGAAAATAAATATTTTTCAAAAATCTTTTTTTCAGAGAGTATTTCACTCCTGCAACAGGATTACATACATTTTATAGCCAATCTGCTGGCAGTTTTATGATTTTCATGGGTAATTTGCATATTTTGGCGGCCATATTGGATTTTGCCAATTTGTGGAAAATGCTCAAGGTTACACGAGTGGCATCATTCAGATTCGTAATCAGCACCCTCGAATTGACAAGAAACCATAAAAAAATATTGTATATATGAAAAAACAAGGTTTAGTCAATTTTCTATGGGGCCTATCCTGGACTACAGTGTAGTATGTAAAATCCTCATGATTCTAACACCCAATTAAAGGATACATATGAATTAATCATATCATTTATACAGATGAATGTATGGAATGTGTTTCTTATTTGCATGGAGAAAACAATGGGTCACCTTATTGGTGAGATAGTGCTTAGAGGATTCACACTAGCTATGGATAGCCATCAATGGCATAGGATACAATGTGTAGACTGATCAACCGACTCAATCAATTACACCCCCAATTTCTACTTTAATAGTCACATTATCACCAAAATGAGCCAAAAATGCACATAAAATACCATTATTTGACTTTTTCTGTCCATTCAACTTGCATTCTAAACACAGCTGAATCTGCCCAGGTCAAATTTCTTGATTTTTAAAGTATCCTTCCAAATGTTGCCCAGATTTGGAAGATATCTTTCTCCTTGATATTTCTGCCTAATCACTAATTGATACTGCCTGACTAAGAGTGAGAAAGACTTCCAAATTCTTATGGAAAGGATTTGAATACTTCAGAGAGGTACAATATACTTTAAATACATTCCACTTATGCAATCATGAAAACTTAACTTGTGGAGAGTGTCTTTACTATATGTGATTCAACTTAATAAGCTATCAAAAAAATATATGTAAAATCTGTACAAAATATTCAATTATGAAGAATAGAGATAATTCATTCTCACAGTATGGTGGAAGTAATTTATTTTTACCTAAGTGCTAGGACAACAGGAATGCTTGTTAACATGCAACCAGAGGTCTTCAAAAGACCTGAAGATAAATGCCTTACCAAGAGCACTAGTGCACATAATGGGAATGAAACCTGGATCTATGGATTGTGAAACCTAAGGACTAAGCTATCATGCCACCTCTGTGCTTTACAAGCAATATTTTAGAAATATTTAATTTTTCTGTTATAAAATTTGTAAAGGTAAAAATCTTACCATATCATAAAATACCACGCTACATGTAAGAGTGAAGTCACGTTCTCAGACCAACTGGTCTGAATTCACAAAATAGGTTTAAATCAGGAGGGATATATTACAGAGGACTACGCAAATTTTATGACTGTGCTTAATTCTGTATTTATTTATGGCCCTGTCACATCATTCCGTGCAAGCCTTGCATGTGATTTGTGGATGACTAGATTTACTACCCAAAGTGACCTGTCGGTGTCCCTCATTGACAGTATCTCACATGTATCTCGAACACAGTTGCCACTGGAGTGCACAGAAGTCTAATTCACATGAAGAACATTGAACTTGCTCAAAACTTGTTGTGGGTGAATTGCGAGTAACTGCCCTAAACTCACCCACATGACTTTAACAGAATGGTGTGACAGGGCCTATAACGCCCTGAGCAAAAAGCATAAATTTATTACAAGGCCGTTCTCAATGCATAAGCTGAATCAACTGCAATTATGTAGATGAAATCTGAATAGTTCATGTAGAATACAGGCCCATGTTGAGATCAATCTAGGACTCTGCTTGGCTCCTCATACTCGCTACAGCATGCATTAATCTATCTGGTATTATTCCTTTCTTTTCACCGTACCTGCAGCAAAGAAATGTTTAAAGGTGCAAAACACAAGTTTAATTTTTTTTACAAATATTTCCTGGCAAAACTTGACACAAGGCCATCCAAGCTACTGACCCTTTTCATTTTTTGTGGCAAAAACATCATTTCATTTTCTTTCTTTATTTTTTTTGTGGGGGCTATTAAATTCTTCCCCATTGTGCTGTACAATGAAAATGTGCTGGTTTTATGTGGCCTTGCCCCCAAAATATCAAAACCTAAAGGCCCCCTCACACCTAACCGAATTGCCTGAAATATGCCTTGCAATGGCTGGCGAAAGGCATTTAAAAAAATCTTTTTTCAATGGTAACTGATAGTAAATCATATTTACCCTTTGTGTTTGGGTTCATACACCTTCAGAACTAACAGCTGCGATTATTCAAATTCATGCGGAAATTTCCCGACGAATTGAAAAATCGCTGGTCATCTGTTTGAATTTGCATATCTTATTTAGTCTGCGGTAATCGTTCGTTTATCGTTCGAGTGTTATTGCCGCGCATAGTCCCTCATCGCGCTTTTGCCAAAGTGGACTGATCTCGAAAGAACCCTTAACGAAGCAACACATGACAAAATTTGAGTTGCGCATGGAAACGAAGATACTATGACAAACAAATTTTCGCTTGCCTTCTTCTATGTGAAGGGAAACCAATACTCACTTTTACTAAATCTTAATAGCGATACATACACGAAGACAAGGCTAAGAGATACTAAGACAAACTATGGATTGCGAATGACCAGACAAATAATTTGGCGAGTTCTGAGCTGCTCACTGTGACCTGCCACTCGCGATGCTACTCATATATAAGTACATTTCACCCCAAAGTTTCAGTTTCTTCAGTCAAATGAAAGATGCCGCCTTTTATTACACGCCGAGGAGTGCCCACAAACGTACAAGAACGCTTGATCTACTCTCTCATCTTCGTTTCTAATCGCACGCCATATTAAACCATTGCTCACTGTTCGTTCGTCTAATTGGGTTATATCAACCCTTTAGTCAAAGAGGTGAACCGAAAAATCAATATCCTTCGCATGTCATATATATCTTTCGCTTACCGTTCGCTGATAAAATTTGACAATAATTACTGATTTGAATAAATCAGCAACAATTGTGAGCATGATTTGACTAAAATTTTATTTTAGTTTGTTAAATTCGCTTGCATTCATGCATTTTTCCAATTTGTCACCCTTCGTCCGCCTACATTCGGTCAGGTGTGAGGGGGCTATAAGGCCTGCATTTCCTTCATCTTAGAGTAGTGAAATGCAATAACTTTTGAAAATATTATCTTGATTTCATATTGGAATATTAGATTCTAAGCTAGTTTTTCATAGTAATTGATGATAGTAATTGATGGCACTAATTGATGGTAGTAATTGAAGGTAGTGATTTATGGTAGTAAATTGATGGTAGTAATTGATGGTAGTAATTCATAGTAGTAATTCATAGTAGTAATTACAGCAGTAATTCATAGTAGTAATTCGTGGTAGTAATTCATGGTAGTAATTCATGGAAGTAATTCATAGTAGTTATTTGTGGTAATTCATGGTAGTAATTCATAGTAATTGATAGTAGTAATTGATAGTAGTAATTCATGGTAGTGATTCATAGTAGCAATTCATGGTAGTAATTCATAGTAGTTATTCGTGGTAATTCATGGTAGTAATTCATGGAAGTAATTCATGGTAGTAATTCATGGCAGTAATTCATAGTAGTAACTCATAGTAGTAATTCATAGTAGTAATTCATGGTAGTAATTCATGGTAGTAATTCATGGTAGTAATTCATGATAGTAATTCATAGTAGCAATTCATAGTAGCAATTCATGGTAGTAATTCATATTAGTAATTCACGGTAGTAATTCAAGGTAGTAATTCATAGTAATTCATAGTAGTAATTCATGGTAGTAATTCATGGTAGTAATTCATGGTAGTTCATGGTAGTAATTCACGGTAGTAATTCATAATAGTAATTCTTGCTAGTAATTCATGGTAGTACATGTAATTCATAGTAGTAATTCATGGTTATGATTCATAGTTATGTGTAGTAATTCATGGTAGTAATTCATAATAGTAATTCATGGTAGTAATTCATAGAAATTCATAGTAGTAATTCATAGTAGTACATGTAATTCATAGTAGTAATTCATGGTTATGATTCATAGTAGCAATTAATAGTAGTAATTCATGGTAGTAATTCATAGCAGTAATTCATGGTAGTAATTCATAGCAGTAATTCATAGTAGTAATTCATAGTAGTAATTCATAGTAGTAATTCATGGTAGTAATTCATAGTAGTAATTCAAAGTAGTACATGTAATTCATAATAGCAATTAATAGTAGTAATTCATGGTAGTAATTCATAGAAGTAATTCATGGTAGTAATTCATAGTAATCCATAGTAGTAATTCATAGTAATAATTCATAGTAGTAATTCATAGTTATTCATAGTAGTAATTGATAGTAGTAATTCATGGTAGTAATTCATGGTAGTACATGTAATTCATGGTAGCAATTCATAGTAGTAATTCATGGTAGTAATTCATGGTAGTAATTCATGGTAGTAATTCATGGTAGCAATTCATAGTAGTAATTCATGGTAGTAATTCATAGTAATAATTCATGGTAGTAATTCATGGTAGTAATTCATAGTAATTCATAGTAGTAATACATAATAGTAATTCATAGTAGTAATTCATGGTTACAATTCATAGTAGTAATTCATGGTAGTAATCCATAGTAATCCATAGTAGTAATTTATAGTAATAATTCATAGTAGTAATTCATAGTAATTCATAGTAGTAATTTATAGTAGTAATTCATAGTAAAGTAGTAGTTCATGGTAGTTATTCATAGTAGTAATTCATGGTAGAAATTCATGGTAGTAAATTAGTAATTCATAATAGTAATTCATGGTAGTAATTCATAGTAATTCATGGTAGTAATTCATAGTAATTCATGGTTATGATTCATAGTAGCAATTCATGGTAGTAATTCATGGTAGTAATTCATGGTAGTAATTCATGGTAGTAATTCATGGAAGTAATTCATAGCAGTAATTCATAGTAGTAATTCATGACAGTAATTCATAGTAGAAATTCATGGTAACAATTCATGGTAGTAATTCATGATAGTAATTCATAGTTGTAATTCATGGTAGTAATTCATGGTGGTAATTCATGGTAGTTCATGGTAGTAATTCATGGTGGTAATCAATAATATTAATTGATGGTAGTAATTCATGGTGGTAATCAATGATATTAATTGATGGTAGTAATTCATGGAGGAAGCTTACTGTGAGAGAGGAAGCTTGAGTAGTTCTTCAATGTGCTTCAGATTCTTTGATGGATGTATCCCAAGAGCATCAACTACATTGCACAAATAATCTACAAAAAAGCAAACAAACAATGAGAAATATAAATTACTTTCTGTCATATTCACATTGGTTTGTATACTGATGTTCGGTGTAACTTAACCCTATCTAGGCCGGGGTATTTTGGGAGCTCATATGGCTTGAGATCTCGGCCGTTGGCCGCGCGATCGCGCCGAAAATTGGCACACAGGTTGTCTGGGACATAATCTACAAAATTGTATAGTAATTTATTTCATGCAAATTGCTATTTAGTGATTATGCTAATTGATGCCTAATAAGTATGCAAAATCATACTTTTCCCTCTAACTCCCTAAATAAGCTCCAAATGTTCTAATTTTTTATTTGGAAACTCTTTGTGGTGTTCTTAGCAAGCGTTCATGAAAAAAATTGCGATATCAGATCACTTTCTTATGTATTATATTGTTTTTTGCACTTTCTTATGTATTTCCTTGTTTTTTGGACCTTTTGTTTTTCATTGTTTTTTCAATGAAATTTATTGGGGACTCTTCTGAAATCATAAACAGCATAAAATAAATACATTTGGACCAGCAAAACTAAAAATAATCATACATTTATGATTTTTGGTTGAAAACACAATTTGCATTTACTTTTTACACGAAATCACGTTTTTGAGCAATTTTTGGTCTGACATGCACTTACATAATGTTGCGTAATTTCGGAACCGCATACCCGGGTGACGCAAAACTGGTCTTAAAAGTTACGCAAGACTTGAAAGTAAAAAGTCAGCGAGCAGCGCGGTCAAAAGATTTCGCGCGGCGAAAATATTGCGCAAATCGTTGAGGGGGGGCCTGGATAGGGTTAAACCATGGTCTGTGCTAAATTCTGGGTAAATGAATACATCATAGTATTCATCTTAAGACTTTTTCACGATAAATCTGCCACGCAAAATTTTTCAACTGCACCGCTTGCTGGCTTTTTACTTTCAGATCTCGCACAACTTTTAAGCCCAAATTTGCGATGCTCGGGTACCCGTTTACAAAATTACGCAACATTATGTAAGTGCATGTCAGACCCAAAACTGCTAAAAAATGTGAATTTATGTACAAATCCAATGCAAATGATTTATCAAAATTTATAAATGTATAACTAATTAAATTTAATTTTTACTGATTAAAATTAATCAATTTTGTCTTGTAAATGATCAATATTAAGTCTGCAACAATTTCCATGGAAAAAACAATAAAAAACTGAAGGTCAAAAAACAAGGAAATACATAAGAAAAAATTGCAATACCACATGTACTTTTGACCGGGAGCCTACAAAAAGTCTGTTAATAAAAAATTAGCAGTTTTGAGGCAGTATGATAGTTGATTAGAACAAATGTTTTATTTCATGAATAAATTAGCATAATTATTTCATTAAATGAAAAATATTATTAAAAAAAAACTTAACCATACAAAATTGTAGATTATATCGCACACACGATCGATTCCTTGCATCTCTGACAAAGATACTTTTCTTGACCACTATTTTATCAAAGTTTTGTGAAACATCCTTTGATTTGCACAAAGCAAGACATCTGTTAACCAATACCCAGATGGGGAATTTATCTCAAGCCTCCTTTGATCAGCTTCTTTTCTTCACATTGGTAACAATACAAAGCAACTTATAATTATTTTTTGGGTATCATCCAATGGGAAAAATAAACTGAATCACAATGGCCCGTAGGTGTCTACTCCTGATATAATATACCGTATGGGTACTAGTATTCAACCCGGCATAATTCAAAGATTTTGACATATTCCCCAAAATATTTAGAAATAGGGAATTTATCTTAATTTCATACCTTTGTTATTTCCAGGGTAATCTGTTGTCGATATTTTCTTTGTCAATCTGTCGACTGTATGCGCGGAGGATCAAATTATGCGGCGATGGCCTTTTGCACTGAATGGTACTAGTATTCAACCTAGTGAGGATTGATAGCAAATCTCAAAAGGGTTTAGATTGCTAAATTAGATCTAGATCTATGTAAGTCTCTGGCTTTGATTAATTCCCTGTTTGGTCTCATCTCAAATGGTCTAGTCCATAGTCGGATGGGACAAGGGCAGATTGAGAGACAGGGCCATCTTTCATCGCTAGGTTGAATACTAGTGCCGACGGGTTGAATACTAGTACCAAAATCCGTCGCCGTATAATTCGATCGCCCGCGCACACAGTCAACTGGTTGAAGAAAAAAATAACGGAAAAAGAATAACCAGCATTTGCTCTTGAAAATAAGACGGGTCTGAAATTCAGGTAAATTCTATATTTCTATATATTTGAGGAAACTCTCCAAACGGGTTGAATACTAGTGCCCTTACGGTATGTTTTACTTTCTTTCTTTTTAAACCCTATCAAGGCCCAGATATTTTGGGAGATCATGGCTGGAGGGGGGGGGGGGGGGGTGGATGCTCACAGGCCCCCTTTAAGCTCTTGGCCGTCGACCACGTTGAAAATTGGCAAGCACATTGCCTGGGATATAGCATTCAAAATGTAGTTCATAAAAATGTCTATCGATTAATTATGCTAATTTATGCAGAATTAGTATGCAAAATCCTACTTTTTACTCTAACTCCCTAAATAAAGCTCCAAATATCCTAATATTTGATTAAGAATCTCTTTGTCATGTTCTTAGCAAATGCATGTGAAAAAAATTGCAATATCAGATTAATTTCTTATGTATTTTATTGATTTTGCAATTTCTTACGTATTTCCTTATTTTTTCGGCCTTTTGTTTTGAATTTTTTCGATGAACTTTGTCGGGGCTCTTTTGTGATCATAAATGGCATAAAATAAATCCATTTTAAGCAGCAAAAGTAAAATTAATCATACATTTATGATATTTGGTTGAAAGGACAATTTGCATTGACTTTGAATACAAAATTACTTTTTTGAGCAATTTTGGTGCCCTCCTACCTGCTGCTCCATTCATCAACAATTTAAGGGGCAAGCCCGGTCAGCTTAGAACTCACAGGACCTCTAGCATATAAGGGCACCATCCCCCATAGGAAGCCAGTCAGACCAGTGAGTGATGACAAAACAAGATTTAGAGTGTACTTTACAAGTATACAAAACTAATTTTTAAAAATATTGGATTAAGTTGTCGAAGGCATTAAAGCTAAAAGGTTGAAGAAATACATGTAGGTCTTAAGATGCACTTTAATAGTGTTAGACACTTAAATGCAGTGGAGTGACTGAGGTAGTTGATTCCACAACTTGGCCGCAGCATGTAGGAAGGACCTATCCCCCCAAGAATGTCGGGTAAGAGTAATTAGAAGTAAATTTTCACTTCCGGATCGTAAAGTACGAGTGGGATTGTATAGATGGAACATATCTTTAATATACATGTATTGTGGCGACATACCATGACTGGCTCGTTGGACGAGTAACCTGAGTTTAAACTTAATTCTTTTGTTAACAGGCAACCAGTGAAGAGAAAGTAAGATTGGTGTGATTGAGGACAATCTAGGTGTCAAAGTGAGAAGTCTCGCACTGGAGTTTTAAAGAGATTGTAAAGTATTTTGCTGCTGTTTAGGAAGTCCAAAGAGAATGGAATTACAAAAATCTAAGCGTGATGAAATTAATGCATGTATTAATTGTTCACATGCTTTTTTAGTCAAGAAGCTATATATAAAACAATGTAGTCTTTAGTCATCCACTTTTAACCCTTTAGGTTTGACAGGTAGATGCTCACCCACCAAGCCAACTTGCTTCCTAATGTGAGAAAAATATTTGATCTTATTGCTCACCTATGTCTGTTGCTAACTGCCTGGCTGCTTGTGGGCTTAGCTCATTGATCCTCAAAATGACCTCAACATACATATGCATTGTTGCCCTGGCAACAGACCCAATCCAGTGATCGGCTAGATGTGCCACTTCTGGAGAACCTGGTCATAAGAAATAAATAACAATTTATTAAGAAACAACCTGTAGATGATTTCTTATTGGTAATGTACAGAATGATTAAAGGCTAAGGGTTGGAATCATTTTCATAATAACTTGGGAAGCATGATCCATGTATCGACCACATTAAAAAACTCCCATGATATCGAAACCCACGGCATCTTCCCTCTGCAGGTACATGGTCCAGCCCTGCTGAAGTTGTTTAGCTCCTTGTAGACCTAGTATACCAACAGAAATATTATCTTTTGTGTCTGTTTTAGGCTAAAAATCACTGCTTTGACTAAAGTCAGATTCATCAATAGCTCCCCTATGTAGTTAGCAGGTGACTTGCAGCGTATTATGCCCTGTATTACCGAACATGACATAAGAGCCTTTGCAGTAGGGTAGGGTTAAGGTTGGGCGATTTTGAATGCTAAAACCTTCGGAAATCAATACCAATCTTGACTGAAATCATCGACGAAATATCCCTACATGTACATGTACTAGAAAGATGATCTCATTTTCAAAAGATCACCTGACATTTAGAAACAATGTTTTTTTTAAGTCACATGGCTTCAGGCCGGTATTCTTGCCTATCGGATATTTGCGTGTTCACTGCTCGGCCAGTATTCAAGCCTATCAGGTTCAAAGGGGCAATTTGATACCTTACATTTACTTGCATAACCATTATCATGGATCATAGAGGTAGGGTCCTTCAAAGGTCAAGGGTACAGAACCTACTTTTATCAGGTTTTGGGTTGGGAGGTACAAACCCATATTTTCAGTAAGTTTTTGGCTTCATCATGTTTTTTGTGTTTTATTAATATCCACTATCTAGCTTCAATCTCTGGTAAAGACATGGTTTATCTCTCCCTCATGCACTGATACCTTCAGTAGTTTCACAGTACCTCTCCTGATAATGCTGCATGTCTCTCATTGCTCTTCAAACCATTGCAGGACACAAAGAACTGCAAGTCGCCAAGGATGCACTCAATCAAAACTGCACCTAGATACCAGTTTTGTAACATTGCATTCACTCAGACAAGGAAAAAGCAATTTTGTGTCTCGCCCACTTATGAAAATGACCAGAAATATTGTGATTTGCAAGCGCACGCAAGAGAAATATATCAAAACTTCATTGTGAAATGACTGGGATGGAATAACACTTGTCATAAGAGCCTTGCACGTAAACTTTAATGTTGACCTGAAAATGACCTTTGACCTTACCAGGTGACCTCTGACTGCAGCATAACATGCAGGTCGCCTAAGTACATCTACCATCCAAGTTTTGTTGAAAAGTAACTTACGGTTGCGGAGTTAGGTGTCATAAGAGAGTCTTGCATGTAAACTTTAACGTTGACCTCAAACTGACCTTTGACCTAACCATGTGACCTCTGACTGCAGCATAACATGCAGGTCCCCCAAGTCCATCTACCATCCAAGTTTGGATGAAATGAAACTTACGGTTGCGGAGTTAGGTGTCATAAGAGTTTTGCATGTAAACTTTAATGTTGACCTGAAAATGACCTTTGACCTTACCATGTGACCTCTGACTGCAGCATAACATGCAGGTCCCAAAAGTCCATCTACCATCCAAGTTTGGTTGAAATGCGACTTACGGTTGCGGAGTTAGGTGTCATAAGAGAGTCTTGCATGTAAACTTTAACGTTGACCTGAAAATGACCTTTGACCTTACCATGTGATCTCTGACTGCAGCATAACATGCAGGTCCCCCAAGTCCATCTACCATCCAAGTTTGGTTGAAAAGCGACTTACGGTTGCGGAGTTAGGTGTCATAAGAGAGTCTTGCATGTAAACTTTAACATTGACCTGAAAATGACCTTTGACCTTACCATGTGACCTCTGACTGCAGCATAACATGCAGGTTGCCTAAGTACATCTACCATCCAAGTTTTGTTGAAAAGTAACTTACGGTTGCGGAGTTAGGTGTCATAAGAGATTCTTGCATGTAAACTTTAACGTTGACCTCAAACTGACCTTTGACCTAACCATGTGACCTCTGACTGCAGCATAACATGCAGGTCCCCCAAGTCCATCTACCATCCAAGTTTGGTTGAAATGCGACTTACGGTTGCGGAGTTAGGTGTCATAAGAGAGTCTTGCATGTAAACTTTAACGTTGACCTGAAAATGACCTTTGACCTTACCATGTGATCTCTGACTGCAGCATAACATGCAGGTCCCCCAAGTCCATCTACCATCCAAGTTTGGTTGAAAAGCGACTTACGGTTGCGGAGTTAGGTGTCATAAGAGAGTCTTACATGTAAACTTTAACATTGACCTGAAAATGACCTTTGACCTTACCATGTGACCTCTGACTGCAGCATAACATGCAGGTCGCCTAAGTACATTTACCATCTAAGATTTGTTGAAAAGTAACTTACGGTTGCGGAGTTAGGTGTCATAAGAGAGTCTTGCATGTAAACTTTAACGTTGACCTCAAACTGACCTTTGAACTAACCCATACCTGCCAACCTTTGATAATAAAAAATCAGTATCAAAGCTACGACGGCACCGAGCGGGTGTCCGGCCCGCTCCAACGTTAAGGACTCTTTGCATTTAGACCATGTAAAAGTAGCATTTCCCTACACCTTTTAAAGCAAATTTACCCTCATTACCACACCAGAGGATGACCTACATGTAGTCGACCTTAATTTATCAATTAACAATTTAGAAAAGGTATTTAAAATATCACTTTTGTGACAAAAACCCACCTAATTTCATTCAGGTGTGATTTGTTTTCATCTAAATCTGTAAGGAATAATTTTTCTTGTTCACCAGTTCTCTCAAAAACTTTAATTTTAAGCATATTTTTGTGAGGCCCTCTATTGGTGGAAAGAGATTGATGCAGATTCTCTTTTCAATTAGAAAAAAATTATTTCAAGAATTCAATTGAATTTTGGGCCAGGGCATATTTTTTATGACAAATTTAGATTTAAGTTAGCCCTACTTTATTAAAAATTGATGTGCCAAAAAATCAAACATCTATTTATCCAACCTACATCATCAATGCAATCATGCATCAAGTCAAGAGGAAATAAGCCAAACATTGACAATCTTATTTCACCACACAGGGGTTACTGACCGAGGACAAGGTTCTATCATAAACTACAATGGATAAGTGTTTGTTGGTATAAGAAAGCAGATTTTCAACCATGATAAAAACGGAGCTGAAACTAACGGCTGCATGCGCCAGACCCGCACCCACCACAGCACTTGCGGTGCGCCGGCGAGACGGGAAGGCTGAGGCGCAGCAACTCGGCAGGCGCCGGGAGTTTAGGCAAGCGAAGCAAGTAGATTTGGTGTTTGACTTCGAAGGCTAAATTGCGATCAAAAGTTGAAAATCTCCTTTCTTCCTCGAAAATTTGACAATTATTTGAGAAAATAAAGTACAGATCAATGTTAAAATTGCGTTGGGATAGATCTAAAAGCCCGGGGGGGCCACTTACATTGACAAGTGGATACCATGCGCGACCAAAAAAACACGTAAAAAGGATGTCTTTTTCAAGATAGGGCACATTACGTACGTAACGTGATAAGGGTGTCAAAAACACAAAAATAATGAAAAAAGGGTATCTAATTCGCTAGGAAAGCTACGTGTTTAGGGTCATATTTGCGGGGATGATAAAACAAAATCAAGATGTTTTATAAAGGATGTCCTTTTTGCCCCAGCTCTACGTGATTAGAGTCCGATTTGCGCGAGACGTAGAAGGTGCATGGGGCCGTACTAAACCAAATGATGTGTAAAGGTAAAACCGACGACCTACGGACCCATCACTGTACTTGTTTAGGGGTTCATTTCAGGGAATATACTTGCCAAGAGTATCGTTTTGTTTCCAATACTTGTTAAGGGTAGGGTTTCGGACGCCAATTCTTAAGGGGTGCATTTTCAGAATTTGGAAAATACGTGTTTAGGGTGCTTTTCGAGACCCCATGGTCGCGCATGGTATCCACTCGTCAATGGAAGTGGCCCCCCCCGGGTCTAAAAGTTAGTGTAACTGCGTCGGTGTGCGGCCATTACTTCAGCGCAGCCCAGCAGACAAGCAATATACCACTGAAATCACCAACACACTCTAAAGTTAGACATGTACACTACACATTCTCTAACTCACTCCCACACTACAAAATCATCCGGCGACATGGGCAATACTTCAAATAAGGTGATTTCTTCTTACCTATATCACCATATTTCGCATAAAAAATATCACCATTGGTGATTCTTAACATCGTAGTTAGGAAACAAGTGGTCTAAAAAAGTGAAAATTTCACGGTTTTTCCGATGTTCGTGGATTGTGAAAATATGTCCTCACTAAAAACTGGCACTTTCGCGAGCCGATATCAGCCGCCATTTTTTTCCGGAAGTCAACGATAACATCGAAGAATAGCGTGTACGCTCGTTATTTTCACATGCATTTGCAATGGAACTGCGCACTTAGCAGTGTTTGCGCGCCGTTTACTGTGTATTTGCGTAGCCGTGCGCTCCAGTCGTTTATGCGTTAGTCGCATCTTACAGCCGTGCATGCGTTAGTCGCATCATACAGCCGTTTCAATAATTTCAACACTAAATTGATTACCGGGTAACCCAAAAATCTGAATTTTGGTTTTAAAATTCGGAATTCGGAATGGAGGTCCAAAAATCGGTATAATTCCGCCAAAATCGGAATGGTTGGCAGGTATGCTAACCATGTGACCTCTGACTGCAGCATAACATGCAGGTCCCCCAAGTCCATCTACCATCCAAGTTTGGTTGGAAATCGACTTACGGTTGTGGAGTTATGTGTCATTAGGTTTGTGACGGACGGACGACATTTGGATCCGTAAGTCTCGCCTTCACCTCCGGTGGGCGAGTCAAAAATATTATCAGAAGGGATATCATTTCACTGAAAATTGCTGTTGAAACCAAAAAACTTTCAACAAAGTTTTTTTTGTACATGATGTTAAAACCCATAACTTGGAAAAGTAGGCATTGTACTCTTCGCCTTCGAAGGACCCTAATTCTCTATAACGCATGACAATTTTGACACAAGCAAAGTGTCATTGGTTACTCAGTTACATCCATGTAGAATAATAATAATAATATAATATAGGGTATTTATAATGTGCACATATCCACCTTGTTAGGTGCTCAAGGCGCTCCTATATTACCCGGCTAAGCTAGGCGTTCATAGCGCACACAGCTTTTTAAGGAATTACTTCCTACCGGTACCCATTTACCTCACCTGGGTTGAGTGCAGCACATTGTGGATCAGTTTCTTGCTGAAGGAAATTACGCCATGACTGGGATTCGAACCCACGACCCTCTGTTTCAAAGTCCGAAGACTAATCCACTGGGCCACAACGCTCCAGGAATAGACATCACCAGAATAAATTATATTGTATTGTTAATATAGCCCACCTCTGAACTTCAAGTTCCGTTTATTAGAAACACCATGTTGAAGTTTTATTTATGCAGACTTACGTGCATGCCAAACATTAAATAATAATAATGATAATAATATTAAGTTCTTTTATAGCGCATAACACATAGCAACGCATGTCCCTATGCACTTAAATGAAATTAAGGAAAGAAATTAGAAAGTGGGTAAAGAGTGTTGGGCACTGAATTTATTACAAGTTAAACAGATACTTTTTTAGGGAAGTCTTAAACTTATCTAAATCATGTACAAGGTATATTTCTCATATAATTAGGAAGTGCATTCCATAAGACAGAAGAGGCATGTGCAAATGACCGCTCACCATATGTTTTGGTAACAATGGGAGGAATAGCAAACAGTCGCTTTGTGCTTGATCTTAGAGTACGAGTAGTATGATGTAAAGTTAAAAGTTCGGTTAAATATGATGGAGCTATCTCATGGAAGCATTCATATGCAAAAACTAATAATTTGAAAGAAATACGAGAATGAACAGGAAGCCAATGTAAGTTTCGTAGTACAGGGGTGATTGATTCGTATTTTCGAGTTTGATTAACTAATCTTGCAGCAGAGTTTTGGATAGTCTGTAGTTTCTTTATTTGTCGCTGTGGTAAACCGAAAAATACCCTACACCCAATATCAAGCATTATTAAATGAGATTCTTACCAGTAGATGGTGGGAATGGTAATTGACTAGCTTCTAATGCTTTCTCCATGGCTGGATTATCCTGGTTTGTACAAATATCAAGCTGCTGGGGTAGGGTCATTAAATACTGACCAATCTAA
Organism: Lytechinus pictus; assembly: GCF_037042905.1. Lineage (NCBI taxonomy): Eukaryota > Metazoa > Echinodermata > Echinoidea > Temnopleuroida > Toxopneustidae > Lytechinus > Lytechinus pictus. Next base: position 1,186,463 of record NC_087260.1, on the reverse strand, counting down.
AAGAGAGGAACATTTATTCTTAATTCATATTATTGACATTCAAGTTAACTGATATTGAGATTCAAGTACGTTTCATGTCTGACAATATGCACAATACGTCAACCATGTGATACAATGCAAGTTACATCCAAGGGACCAAGAAAACATGAATTCTCATGAATCTACCCATACTGTAAATATGTGAAATAAAAATTAATACATGTACCTCTGCATTTACCATATCAGGAATATATAAGATTCTTGATGGATAATTGGAGAATTTTGAAATCAATCACTAATGATTAACAATACAAGCAAATAATGCCACAAATGATTTCAATCTAAAATGAAATTATTGGAAAATGCACCTTTATGCTTTCATTAACAATCAATAATAACTGATCACCAAATTGTGCACTTCATATTCCAGACATTCATAATGGAATCAGTTTGCAAGCACCTCACCTTGGTAATATATTCTTGAGGAGATAAACTGAAAGTAGGTAGATCAGCTGATAACATTCCTCCCTTGTCAGTCCAAACCTATATGAGAAGAAAGGTACAGTGTACGATGTACATGTGTCAAATAAAATATACAGTTTAAAATGACTAAGTTTTGGTTTAACCCTTACTTAACCAGACCTGCTAACCTTCTACAACCAAAAAAAGTATTCTTAGAAGGAAAAAGGGTATTTATTGACAAAAAAGAGTATTTTTAAAAATTTGGCTCAATATAAGAAATCGCCAGCCTGTTGTAGTGAGATCGGTAAAAATAACATGTGATATGACTCTACTTGAAAACTTGATAATTCATCCTTTTAAACATGTGCTTGTAGGCCATGCAACAAGTTTCTGGCCAGACAGTGATTTGAGCTGCTCTGGGACTGTCGGACCAGCGCTAGTGTCACACACTGTGTATAATACATACTCCATGATCAGAAAAAAAATTAAAAATAACAAATTATACAAAAAAAGTATTGGTGTATTCATAGCAAAAAAGAAGAACAAATACTCTAAAAAGGGAAGGGTTGGCATGTCTGCTTAACCCTTGACGAATTTCAACACTGCGCCGCTGCATGAAATTTTTTTATTATGCCGCTCAGTGACTTTATACTTTCGAGCCTTGGGCATCTTTTGAGACCAAATTTGTGGCGCCCAGGTACGCGGTAAAGAAATCATGCAACATTTGTATTTTTGTCATACCCAAAATTACTTAACAAGTAAAACATTATTATTCACAATTCATATAATGATACAATACTATGTTCATTGACAATAAATTATATTTGACCTTGATCATGTGATCTAAGACTTGTCAGTGTTACTTGATTACCCCTATATCCACATTTTATAAACTACATGTATATCTATAAGCTTTGAAAGTTATGACAGCAATCAAATAATTACCTGCAAAATGGTCAAAGTTCATTGACCTTTATGACCTTTGACTTTGGTCAAACTTGCATGAGATGTTCAGTATTACTTAATTACTCTTATGTCCATGTTTTATGAACTAGATCCATACACTGTCGGAGTTATGATGGTTATTCAACAATGCCCCCCAACATGGCCAAAGTTCATTGACCTTTGACTTTGGTCATGTGACCTGAAACTTGCATGAGATGTCAGTGATACTTACATGTATGTCCAAAGTTTATAAACTAGATCCATACACTTTCAGAGTCATGATGGTTATTTAACAATTGTCCCCAACATGGCCAAAGTTCATTGACCTTTGACCTTGGTCATGTGACCTGACACTAGCCCAGGATGTTCAGTGATACTTAATTACCCTTATGGCCAAGTTTCTTGAACTAGATCCGTATACTTTAGAAGTTATGACGAAATTTCAAAAACTTAACCTTAGGTTAAGATTTTGATGTTGATTCCCCCAACATGGTCTAAGTTCATTGACCCTAAATGACGTTTGACCTTGGTCATGTGACCTGAAACTCAGGCAGGATGTTCAGTAATACTTGATTAACCTTATGGCCAAGTTTCATGAACTAGATCCGTATACTTAAGAAGTTATGACGAAATTTCAAAAACTTAACCTTAGGTTAAGATTTTGATGTTGATTCCCCCAACATGGTCTAAGTTCATTGACCCTAAATGACGTTTGACCTTGGTCATGTGACCTGAAACTCAGGCAGGATGTTCAGTAATACTTGATTAACCTTATGGCCAAGTTTCATCAACTAGGTCCATATACTTTCTAAGTTATGCTGTCATTTCAAAAACTTAACCTTCGGTTAAGATTTGATGTTGACGCCACCGCCGTCTGAAAAGCAGCGCCTATAGTCTCACTCTGCTATGCAGGTGAGACAAAAACATTATTCCATGTACAAAGTCAATGCAAATTGTGTTTTAAACCAAAAAATCAGATGATCATTATTACTTTTGTTGTTTTAAATGGATTTATTTTATGTTATTTATTTTCGCAAAAGGGTCCCCATTAAAGTTCATTGAAAAAACAAAAGAAAACACAGAAATATATTCAAACAAGAATGAAATGAATAGGAAATTAATTATGTTTTGACAATTTTTTGGGAGATATTTGTTAGAAATGTAATAATTGATATTTTCATCCAAAATAAGCATTCTACATGTACTAGCTATATAAAGTGAGTTAAAGGCAAAACACATATTTAATGCAAATTTCATGTGCTTATTTGCATAATTAATAAAAAAAAATATAAGCAATTAATTTTTCGAAAATTTTGCTATACAGCCTTGCAGTTTACATCCCGCTCTATGTGTCTGCAAATTTTTGCTGCGATCGCGCAATCAGTGACCGAGATCTGAAGGAGGGGGGGGGGGGGAGGGTCAATTTGACCCCCCCCCTCTCCAGTGTGTCCTGGTCTGAAATAGCCCACTTAAATTAGGGTTAACACTTTGGACTGAACTTGGATTTTAAAGCCCCGTACTTGGTCGTCCAGTTTAATCTCACTTCCAAAAATCTCATATTGGTGAGTATATACATGTAAACAAGAATATCATACATGTATGTTTCTCATGTTTGCTCTCTTCTGTTCTTTCCTTGTGCTTTTATTGTAAAGAAAACTGTTTAGTTCTTGTTTCCTGACAGTTATGAAAGAATTGAGTACCAGATTTGTTGACTAACTGAACATGCCCTGCTAGAGATTAATTGCAAACTTAGCTATCCATGGCTAATTAATCAAAGTTTTATCTCAGAATTCTGAATACACGTCTAATAGTCTTCAAGAATTTTAACTTTGTGCTATATTATGCTTAAATTATGAAATTTGTCCACTATGCTATGATCCTAATGTTAACTCTACAGTTGAAGAGACAAACAGCTTTAGAATATGGAAACATTATGCCACCCCCAGCAAGCTCCAACAGTAGGCAAAGGCTAGAGACACTAGTTATCTAAACTGCTAATTCAATGTTTGTTTGTGTTCTAAATATCACATTCTGTGTTCTTCTGTAAAATGTAAAATATATGATGAAGAAAATTAGAAATAAAAATGTTCGAAATGAAAGTTTCTATAAAAATATGATCTTACCTCCATTTGTGATACTTGAGAAAGCTGGAGTTGTAGCTGAAAGAAGACTATACCAAACGCAAGTTTCTGAGCATGCTCAGTGATCTTCAACATGGCTTCTAATGGCTCTTCAAGAAGAGATGAACTCTCATCTAATATAAAACAAAATTATAGCCATCATTATCAATATAATGCCATTGACAGGTGCTTTAAAAGTGTATATTTTGGTCTCCATGATATACCTGTACAATATCAAAGCCTATCGCACGATAAGCCGACATCGGACAAAAAAGGGATACTAGAGCTTTTCGACTATAGGGCCAATATCAGACTCAACAACACATGCAATATTGGACCTACAGTACCAGGAATTCATGGAATATTTCTGTTATGTCATTCTGAGCCATCCATTATGATATGATTTTTCATAATAATACTACATTTTGGGGGAACACTTCAAATAATGCATGAAACAACATTTCCTCAAAAATATTCAGGCCCAGAACTGAGAACACGCAAAAGTGAGCAAAATTACCCAATCAAAATTTAACAATGTATTAAACATACATGTATCAATTTAAAACACCCACACTCATATACTTAAATAGCAAAGCCAATAATGTAGTGGAAGGCTGCAGCTATTGCTGTTAGTCTCTATAAAGACATGTGTCTGAGTAGAAGGCTGCAGCTATTGCTGTTAGTCTCTCTAACGACATGTGTCTGAGTAGAAGGCTGCAGCTATTGCTGTTAGTCTAAGCATGTGTCTGAGTAAAAGGCTGCAGCTATTGCTGTTAGTCTCTATAAAGACACGTGTCTGAGTAGAATGCTGCAGCTATTGCTGTTAGTCTCTATAACGACATGTGTCTGAATAGAAGGCTGCAGCTATTGCTGTTAGTCTATATAAAGCATGTGTCTGAGTAGAAGGCTGCAGCTATTGCTGTTAGTCTCTATAAAGACATGTATCTGAGTAGAATGCTGCAGCTATTGCTGTTAGTCTCTATAACGACATGTGTCTGAGTAGAATGCTGCAGCTATTGCTGTTAGTCTCTATAACGACATGTGTCTGAGTAGAATGCTGCAGCTATTGCTGTTAGTCTCTATAAAGACATGTATCTGAGTAGAATGCTGCAGCTATTGCTGTTAGTCTCTATAACGACATGTGTCTGAGTAGAATGCTGCAGCTATTGCTGTTAGTCTCTATAAAGACATGTGTCTGAATAGAAGGCTGCAGCTATTGCTGTTAGTCTCTATAACGACATGTGTCTGAGTATAATGCTGCAGCTATTGCTGTTAGTCTCTATAACGACATGTGTCTGAATAGAAGGCTGCAGCTATTGCTGTTAGTCTACATGTATATAAAGCATGTGTCTGAGTAGAATGCTGCAGCTATTGCTGTTAGTCTCTATAAAGACATGTATCTGAGTAGAATGCTGCAGCTATTGCTGTTAGTCTCTATAACGACATGTGTCTGAGTAGAATGCTGCAGCTATTGCTGTTAGTCCCTATAAAGCATGTGTCTGAGTAGAAGGCTGCAGCTATTGCTGTTAGTCCCTATAAAGCATGTGTCTGAGTAGAGGGCTGCAGCTATTGCTGTTAGTCTCTATAAAGACATGTGTCTGAGTAGAGGGCTGCATCTATTGTTATTAGTCTCTATAAAGACATGTGTCTGAGTAGAAGGCTGCAGCTATTACTGTTAGTCTCCATAAAGACATGTGTCTGAATAGAATGCTGCAGCTATTGCTGTTAGTCTCTATAACGACATGTGTCTGAGTAGAAGGCTGCAGCTATTGCTGTTAGTCTCTATAAAGCATGTGTCTGAGTAGAAGACTGCAGCTATTGCTGTTAGTAACTATAAAGCATGTGTCTGAGTAGAAGGCTGCAGCTATTGCTGTTAGTCTCTATAAAGACATGTGTCTGAGTAGAATGCTGTAGCTATTGCTGTTAGTCCCTATAAAGGCATGTGTCTGAGTAGAATGCTGCAGCTATTGCTGTTAGTCTCTATAACGACATGTGTCTGAATAGAAGGCTGCAGCTATTGCTGTTAGTCTCTATAAAGACATGTATCTGAGTAGAATGCTGCAGCTATTGCTGTTAGTCTCTATAACGACATGTGTCTGAGTAGAATGCTGCAGCTATTGCTGTTAGTCTCTATAAAGACATGTATCTGAGTAGAATGCTGCAGCTATTGCTGTTAGTCTATATAAAGACATGTGTATGAGTAGAAGGCTGCAGCTATTGCTGTTAGTCTCTATAACGACATGTGTCTGAATAGAAGGCTGCAGCTATTGTTATTAGTCTCTATAAAGACATGTGTCTGAGTAGAAGGCTGCAGCTATTGCTGTTAGTCTCTATAAAGACATGTGTCTGAGTAGAATGCTGCAGCTATTGCTGTTAGTCTCTATAAAGCATGTGTCTGAATAGAAGGCTGCAGCTATTGCTGTTAGTCTCTATAAAGACATGTGTCTGAGTAGAAGGCTGCAGCTATTGATGTTAGTCTCTATAAAGACATGTATCTGAGTAGAATGCTGCAGCTATTGCTGTTAGTCTCTATAACGACATGTGTCTGAGTAGAATGCTGCAGCTATTGCTGTTAGTCCCTATAAAGCATGTGTCTGAGTAGAAGGCTGCAGCTATTGCTGTTAGTCCCTATAAAGCATGTGTCTGAGTAGAGGGCTGCAGCTATTGCTGTTAGTCTCTATAAAGACATGTGTCTGAGTAGAAGGCTGCAGCTATTGCTGTTAGTCTCTATAACGACATGTGTCTGAGTAGAAGGCTGCAGCTATTGCTGTTAGTCTCTATAAAGACATGTATCTGAGTAGAATGCTGCAGCTATTGCTGTTAGTCTCTATAACGACATGTGTCTGAATAGAAGGCTGCAGCTATTGCTGTTAGTCTCTATAAAGACATGTGTCTGAGTAGAAGGCTGCAGCTATTGCTGTTAGTCTCTATAAAGCATGTGTCTGAGTAGAATGCTGTAGCTATTGTTATTAGTCTAAGCATGTGTCTGAGTAAAAGGCTGCAGCTATTGCTGTTAGTCTCTATAAAGACATGTGTCTGAGTAGAATGCTGCAGCTACAGTGTATTGCTGTTAGTCTCTATAACGACATGTGTCTGAATAGAAGGCTGCAGCTATTGCTGTTAGTCTATATAAAGCATGTGTCTGAGTAGAAGGCTGCAGCTATTGCTGTTAGTCTCTATAAAGACATGTATCTGAGTAGAATGCTGCAGCTATTGCTGTTAGTCTCTATAACGACATGTGTCTGAGTAGAATGCTGCAGCTATTGCTGTTAGTCCCTATAAAGCATGTGTCTGAGTAGAAGGCTGCAGCTATTGCTGTTAGTCCCTATAAAGCATGTGTCTGAGTAGAGGGCTGCAGCTATTGCTGTTAGTCTCTATAAAGACATACGTCTGAGTAGAGGGCTGCAGCTATTGGTATTAGTCTCTATAAAGACATGTGTCTGAGTAGAAGGCTGCAGCTATTGCTGTTAGTCTCCATAAAGACATGTGTCTGAATAGAATGCTGCAGCTATTGCTGTTAGTCTCTATAACGACATGTGTCTGAGTAGAAGGCTGCAGCTATTGCCGTTAGTCTCTATAAAGACATGTGTCTGAGTAGAAGACTGCAGCTATTGCTGTTAGTCTCTATAAAGACATGTGTCTGAGTAGAAGGCTGCAGCTATTGCTGTTAGTCTCTATAACGACATGTGTCTGAATAGAAGGCTGCAGCTATTGCTGTTAGTCTCTATAAAGACATGTGTCTGAGTAGAAGGCTGCAGCTATTGCTGTTAGTCTCTATAACGACATGTGTCTGAGTAGAAGGCTGCAGCTATTGCTGTTAGTCTCTATAAAGACATGTATCTGAGTAGAATGCTGCAGCTATTGCTGTTAGTCTCTATAAAGACATGTGTATGAGTAGAAGGCTGCAGCTATTGCTGTTAGTCTCTATAAAGACATGTGTATGAGTAGAAGGCTGCAGCTATTGCTGTTAGTCTCTATAAAGACATGTATCTGAGTAGAATGCTGCAGCTATTGCTGTTAGTCTCTATAAAGACATGTGTATGAGTAGAAGGCTGCAGCTATTGCTGTTAGTCTCTATAAAGACATGTGTCTGAGTAGAAGGCTGCAGCTATTGCTGTTAGTCTCTATAAAGACATGTGTCTGAGTAGAAGGCTGCAGCTATTGCTGTTAGTCTCTATAAAGACATGTGTCTGAGTAGAAGGCTGCAGCTATTGCTGTTAGTCTCTATAAAGACATGTGTATGAGTAGAAGGCTGCAGCTATTGCTGTTAGTCTCTATAAAGACATGTATCTGAATAGAATGCTGCAGCTATTGCTGTTAGTCTCTATAACGACATGTGTCTGAGTAGAAGGCTGCAGCTATTGCTGTTAGTCTCTATAAAGCATGTGTCTGAGTAGAAGACTGCAGCTATTGCTGTTAGTCTCTATAAAGCATGTGTCTGAGTAGAAGGCTGCAGCTATTGCTGTTAGTCTCTATAAAGACATGTGTCTGAGTAGAATGCTGTAGCTATTGCTGTTAGTCCCTATAAAGGCATGTGTCTGAGTAGAATGCTGCAGCTATTGCTGTTAGTCTCTATAACGACATGTGTCTGAATAGAAGGCTGCAGCTATTGCTGTTAGTCTCTATAAAGACATGTATCTGAGTAGAATGCTGCAGCTATTGCTGTTAGTCTCTATAACGACATGTGTCTGAGTAGAATGCTGCAGCTATTGCTGTTAGTCTCTATAAAGACATGTATCTGAGTAGAATGCTGCAGCTATTGCTGTTAGTCTATATAAAGACATGTGTATGAGTAGAAGGCTGCAGCTATTGCTGTTAGTCTCTATAACGACATGTGTCTGAATAGAAGGCTGCAGCTATTGTTATTAGTCTCTATAAAGACATGTGTCTGAGTAGAAGGCTGCAGCTATTGCTGTTAGTCTCTATAAAGACATGTGTCTGAGTAGAATGCTGCAGCTATTGCTGTTAGTCTCTATAAAGCATGTGTCTGAATAGAAGGCTGCAGCTATTGCTGTTAGTCTCTATAAAGACATGTGTCTGAGTAGAAGGCTGCAGCTATTGATGTTAGTCTCTATAAAGACATGTATCTGAGTAGAATGCTGCAGCTATTGCTGTTAGTCTCTATAAAGACATGTGTCTGAGTAGAAGGCTGCAGCTATTGGTATTAGTCTCTATAAAGACATGTGTCTGAGTAGAAGGCTGCAGCTATTGCTGTTAGTCTCCATAAAGACATGTGTCTGAATAGAATGCTGCAGCTATTGCTGTTAGTCTCTATAACGACATGTGTCTGAGTAGAAGGCTGCAGCTATTGCCGTTAGTCTCTATAAAGACATGTGTCTGAGTAGAAGACTGCAGCTATTGCTGTTAGTCTCTATAAAGACATGTGTCTGAGTAGAAGGCTGCAGCTATTGCTGTTAGTCTCTATAACGACATGTGTCTGAATAGAAGGCTGCAGCTATTGCTGTTAGTCTCTATAAAGACATGTGTCTGAGTAGAAGGCTGCAGCTATTGCTGTTAGTCTCTATAACGACATGTGTCTGAGTAGAAGGCTGCAGCTATTGCTGTTAGTCTCTATAAAGACATGTATCTGAGTAGAATGCTGCAGCTATTGCTGTTAGTCTCTATAAAGACATGTGTATGAGTAGAAGGCTGCAGCTATTGCTGTTAGTCTCTATAAAGACATGTGTATGAGTAGAAGGCTGCAGCTATTGCTGTTAGTCTCTATAAAGACATGTATCTGAGTAGAATGCTGCAGCTATTGCTGTTAGTCTCTATAAAGACATGTGTATGAGTAGAAGGCTGCAGCTATTGCTGTTAGTCTCTATAAAGACATGTGTCTGAGTAGAAGGCTGCAGCTATTGCTGTTAGTCTCTATAAAGACATGTGTCTGAGTAGAAGGCTGCAGCTATTGCTGTTAGTCTCTATAAAGACATGTGTCTGAGTAGAAGGCTGCAGCTATTGCTGTTAGTCTCTATAAAGACATGTGTCTGAGTAGAATGCTGCAGCTATTGCTGTTAGTCTCTATAAAGACATGTATCTGAGTAGAATGCTGCAGCTATTGCTGTTAGTCTCTATAACGACATGTGTCTGAGTAGAATGCTGCAGCTATTGCTGTTAGTCTCTATAAAGACATGTGTCTGAATAGAAGGCTGCAGCTATTGCTGTTAGTCTCTATAACGACATGTGTCTGAGTATAATGCTGCAGCTATTGCTGTTAGTCTCTATAACGACATGTGTCTAAATAGAAGGCTGCAGCTATTGCTGTTAGTCTACATGTATATAAAGCATGTGTCTGAGTAGAATGCTGCAGCTATTGCTGTTAGTCTCTATAAAGACATGTATCTGAGTAGAATGCTGCAGCTATTGCTGTTAGTCTCTATAACGACATGTGTCTGAGTAGAATGCTGCAGCTATTGCTGTTAGTCCCTATAAAGCATGTGTCTGAGTAGAAGGCTGCAGCTATTGCTGTTAGTCCCTATAAAGCATGTGTCTGAGTAGAGGGCTGCAGCTATTGCTGTTAGTCTCTATAAAGACATGTGTCTGAGTAGAGGGCTGCATCTATTGTTATTAGTCTCTATAAAGACATGTGTCTGAGTAGAAGGCTGCAGCTATTACTGTTAGTCTCCATAAAGACATGTGTCTGAATAGAATGCTGCAGCTATTGCTGTTAGTCTCTATAACGACATGTGTCTGAGTAGAAGGCTGCAGCTATTGCTGTTAGTCTCTATAAAGCATGTGTCTGAGTAGAAGACTGCAGCTATTGCTGTTAGTCTCTATAAAGCATGTGTCTGAGTAGAAGGCTGCAGCTATTGCTGTTAGTCTCTATAAAGACATGTGTCTGAGTAGAATGCTGTAGCTATTGCTGTTAGTCCCTATAAAGGCATGTGTCTGAGTAGAATGCTGCAGCTATTGCTGTTAGTCTCTATAACGACATGTGTCTGAATAGAAGGCTGCAGCTATTGCTGTTAGTCTCTATAAAGACATGTATCTGAGTAGAATGCTGCAGCTATTGCTGTTAGTCTCTATAACGACATGTGTCTGAGTAGAATGCTGCAGCTATTGCTGTTAGTCTCTATAAAGACATGTATCTGAGTAGAATGCTGCAGCTATTGCTGTTAGTCTATATAAAGACATGTGTATGAGTAGAAGGCTGCAGCTATTGCTGTTAGTCTCTATAACGACATGTGTCTGAATAGAAGGCTGCAGCTATTGTTATTAGTCTCTATAAAGACATGTGTCTGAGTAGAAGGCTGCAGCTATTGCTGTTAGTCTCTATAAAGACATGTGTCTGAGTAGAATGCTGCAGCTATTGCTGTTAGTCTCTATAAAGCATGTGTCTGAATAGAAGGCTGCAGCTATTGCTGTTAGTCTCTATAAAGACATGTGTCTGAGTAGAAGGCTGCAGCTATTGATGTTAGTCTCTATAAAGACATGTATCTGAGTAGAATGCTGCAGCTATTGCTGTTAGTCTCTATAACGACATGTGTCTGAGTAGAATGCTGCAGCTATTGCTGTTAGTCCCTATAAAGCATGTGTCTGAGTAGAAGGCTGCAGCTATTGCTGTTAGTCCCTATAAAGCATGTGTCTGAGTAGAGGGCTGCAGCTATTGCTGTTAGTCTCTATAAAGACATGTGTCTGAGTAGAAGGCTGCAGCTATTGCTGTTAGTCTCTATAACGACATGTGTCTGAGTAGAAGGCTGCAGCTATTGCTGTTAGTCTCTATAAAGACATGTATCTGAGTAGAATGCTGCAGCTATTGCTGTTAGTCTCTATAACGACATGTGTCTGAATAGAAGGCTGCAGCTATTGCTGTTAGTCTCTATAAAGACATGTGTCTGAGTAGAAGGCTGCAGCTATTGCTGTTAGTCTCTATAAAGCATGTGTCTGAGTAGAATGCTGTAGCTATTGTTATTAGTCTAAGCATGTGTCTGAGTAAAAGGCTGCAGCTATTGCTGTTAGTCTCTATAAAGACATGTGTCTGAGTAGAATGCTGCAGCTACAGTGTATTGCTGTTAGTCTCTATAACGACATGTGTCTGAATAGAAGGCTGCAGCTATTGCTGTTAGTCTATATAAAGCATGTGTCTGAGTAGAAGGCTGCAGCTATTGCTGTTAGTCTCTATAAAGACATGTATCTGAGTAGAATGCTGCAGCTATTGCTGTTAGTCTCTATAACGACATGTGTCTGAGTAGAATGCTGCAGCTATTGCTGTTAGTCCCTATAAAGCATGTGTCTGAGTAGAAGGCTGCAGCTATTGCTGTTAGTCCCTATAAAGCATGTGTCTGAGTAGAGGGCTGCAGCTATTGCTGTTAGTCTCTATAAAGACATACGTCTGAGTAGAGGGCTGCAGCTATTGGTATTAGTCTCTATAAAGACATGTGTCTGAGTAGAAGGCTGCAGCTATTGCTGTTAGTCTCCATAAAGACATGTGTCTGAATAGAATGCTGCAGCTATTGCTGTTAGTCTCTATAACGACATGTGTCTGAGTAGAAGGCTGCAGCTATTGCCGTTAGTCTCTATAAAGACATGTGTCTGAGTAGAAGACTGCAGCTATTGCTGTTAGTCTCTATAAAGACATGTGTCTGAGTAGAAGGCTGCAGCTATTGCTGTTAGTCTCTATAACGACATGTGTCTGAATAGAAGGCTGCAGCTATTGCTGTTAGTCTCTATAAAGACATGTGTCTGAGTAGAAGGCTGCAGCTATTGCTGTTAGTCTCTATAACGACATGTGTCTGAGTAGAAGGCTGCAGCTATTGCTGTTAGTCTCTATAAAGACATGTATCTGAGTAGAATGCTGCAGCTATTGCTGTTAGTCTCTATAAAGACATGTGTATGAGTAGAAGGCTGCAGCTATTGCTGTTAGTCTCTATAAAGACATGTGTATGAGTAGAAGGCTGCAGCTATTGCTGTTAGTCTCTATAAAGACATGTATCTGAGTAGAATGCTGCAGCTATTGCTGTTAGTCTCTATAAAGACATGTGTATGAGTAGAAGGCTGCAGCTATTGCTGTTAGTCTCTATAAAGACATGTGTCTGAGTAGAAGGCTGCAGCTATTGCTGTTAGTCTCTATAAAGACATGTGTCTGAGTAGAAGGCTGCAGCTATTGCTGTTAGTCTCTATAAAGACATGTGTCTGAGTAGAAGGCTGCAGCTATTGCTGTTAGTCTCTATAAAGACATGTGTATGAGTAGAAGGCTGCAGCTATTGCTGTTAGTCTCTATAAAGACATGTATCTGAATAGAATGCTGCAGCTATTGCTGTTAGTCTCTATAACGACATGTGTCTGAGTAGAAGGCTGCAGCTATTGCTGTTAGTCTCTATAAAGCATGTGTCTGAGTAGAAGACTGCAGCTATTGCTGTTAGTCTCTATAAAGCATGTGTCTGAGTAGAAGGCTGCAGCTATTGCTGTTAGTCTCTATAAAGACATGTGTCTGAGTAGAATGCTGTAGCTATTGCTGTTAGTCCCTATAAAGGCATGTGTCTGAGTAGAATGCTGCAGCTATTGCTGTTAGTCTCTATAACGACATGTGTCTGAATAGAAGGCTGCAGCTATTGCTGTTAGTCTCTATAAAGACATGTATCTGAGTAGAATGCTGCAGCTATTGCTGTTAGTCTCTATAACGACATGTGTCTGAGTAGAATGCTGCAGCTATTGCTGTTAGTCTCTATAAAGACATGTATCTGAGTAGAATGCTGCAGCTATTGCTGTTAGTCTATATAAAGACATGTGTATGAGTAGAAGGCTGCAGCTATTGCTGTTAGTCTCTATAACGACATGTGTCTGAATAGAAGGCTGCAGCTATTGTTATTAGTCTCTATAAAGACATGTGTCTGAGTAGAAGGCTGCAGCTATTGCTGTTAGTCTCTATAAAGACATGTGTCTGAGTAGAATGCTGCAGCTATTGCTGTTAGTCTCTATAAAGCATGTGTCTGAATAGAAGGCTGCAGCTATTGCTGTTAGTCTCTATAAAGACATGTGTCTGAGTAGAAGGCTGCAGCTATTGATGTTAGTCTCTATAAAGACATGTATCTGAGTAGAATGCTGCAGCTATTGCTGTTAGTCTCTATAAAGACATGTGTCTGAGTAGAAGGCTGCAGCTATTGGTATTAGTCTCTATAAAGACATGTGTCTGAGTAGAAGGCTGCAGCTATTGCTGTTAGTCTCCATAAAGACATGTGTCTGAATAGAATGCTGCAGCTATTGCTGTTAGTCTCTATAACGACATGTGTCTGAGTAGAAGGCTGCAGCTATTGCCGTTAGTCTCTATAAAGACATGTGTCTGAGTAGAAGACTGCAGCTATTGCTGTTAGTCTCTATAAAGACATGTGTCTGAGTAGAAGGCTGCAGCTATTGCTGTTAGTCTCTATAACGACATGTGTCTGAATAGAAGGCTGCAGCTATTGCTGTTAGTCTCTATAAAGACATGTGTCTGAGTAGAAGGCTGCAGCTATTGCTGTTAGTCTCTATAACGACATGTGTCTGAGTAGAAGGCTGCAGCTATTGCTGTTAGTCTCTATAAAGACATGTATCTGAGTAGAATGCTGCAGCTATTGCTGTTAGTCTCTATAAAGACATGTGTATGAGTAGAAGGCTGCAGCTATTGCTGTTAGTCTCTATAAAGACATGTGTATGAGTAGAAGGCTGCAGCTATTGCTGTTAGTCTCTATAAAGACATGTATCTGAGTAGAATGCTGCAGCTATTGCTGTTAGTCTCTATAAAGACATGTGTATGAGTAGAAGGCTGCAGCTATTGCTGTTAGTCTCTATAAAGACATGTGTCTGAGTAGAAGGCTGCAGCTATTGCTGTTAGTCTCTATAAAGACATGTGTCTGAGTAGAAGGCTGCAGCTATTGCTGTTAGTCTCTATAAAGACATGTGTCTGAGTAGAAGGCTGCAGCTATTGCTGTTAGTCTCTATAAAGACATGTGTATGAGTAGAAGGCTGCAGCTATTGCTGTTAGTCTCTATAAAGACATGTATCTGAATAGAATGCTGCAGCTATTGCTGTTAGTCTCTATAACGACATGTGTCTGAGTAGAAGGCTGCAGCTATTGCTGTTAGTCTCTATAAAGCATGTGTCTGAGTAGAAGACTGCAGCTATTGCTGTTAGTCTCTATAAAGCATGTGTCTGAGTAGAAGGCTGCAGCTATTGCTGTTAGTCTCTATAAAGACATGTGTCTGAGTAGAATGCTGTAGCTATTGCTGTTAGTCCCTATAAAGGCATGTGTCTGAGTAGAATGCTGCAGCTATTGCTGTTAGTCTCTATAACGACATGTGTCTGAATAGAAGGCTGCAGCTATTGCTGTTAGTCTCTATAAAGACATGTATCTGAGTAGAATGCTGCAGCTATTGCTGTTAGTCTCTATAACGACATGTGTCTGAGTAGAATGCTGCAGCTATTGCTGTTAGTCTCTATAAAGACATGTATCTGAGTAGAATGCTGCAGCTATTGCTGTTAGTCTATATAAAGACATGTGTATGAGTAGAAGGCTGCAGCTATTGCTGTTAGTCTCTATAACGACATGTGTCTGAATAGAAGGCTGCAGCTATTGTTATTAGTCTCTATAAAGACATGTGTCTGAGTAGAAGGCTGCAGCTATTGCTGTTAGTCTCTATAAAGACATGTGTCTGAGTAGAATGCTGCAGCTATTGCTGTTAGTCTCTATAAAGCATGTGTCTGAATAGAAGGCTGCAGCTATTGCTGTTAGTCTCTATAAAGACATGTGTCTGAGTAGAAGGCTGCAGCTATTGATGTTAGTCTCTATAAAGACATGTATCTGAGTAGAATGCTGCAGCTATTGCTGTTAGTCTCTATAACGACATGTGTCTGAGTAGAATGCTGCAGCTATTGCTGTTAGTCCCTATAAAGCATGTGTCTGAGTAGAAGGCTGCAGCTATTGCTGTTAGTCCCTATAAAGCATGTGTCTGAGTAGAGGGCTGCAGCTATTGCTGTTAGTCTCTATAAAGACATGTGTCTGAGTAGAAGGCTGCAGCTATTGCTGTTAGTCTCTATAACGACATGTGTCTGAGTAGAAGGCTGCAGCTATTGCTGTTAGTCTCTATAAAGACATGTATCTGAGTAGAATGCTGCAGCTATTGCTGTTAGTCTCTATAACGACATGTGTCTGAATAGAAGGCTGCAGCTATTGCTGTTAGTCTCTATAAAGACATGTGTCTGAGTAGAAGGCTGCAGCTATTGCTGTTAGTCTCTATAAAGCATGTGTCTGAGTAGAATGCTGTAGCTATTGTTATTAGTCTAAGCATGTGTCTGAGTAAAAGGCTGCAGCTATTGCTGTTAGTCTCTATAAAGACATGTGTCTGAGTAGAATGCTGCAGCTACACTGTATTGCTGTTAGTCTCTATAACGACATGTGTCTGAATAGAAGGCTGCAGCTATTGCTGTTAGTCTATATAAAGCATGTGTCTGAGTAGAAGGCTGCAGCTATTGCTGTTAGTCTCTATAAAGACATGTATCTGAGTAGAATGCTGCAGCTATTGCTGTTAGTCTCTATAACGACATGTGTCTGAGTAGAATGCTGCAGCTATTGCTGTTAGTCCCTATAAAGCATGTGTCTGAGTAGAAGGCTGCAGCTATTGCTGTTAGTCCCTATAAAGCATGTGTCTGAGTAGAGGGCTGCAGCTATTGCTGTTAGTCTCTATAAAGACATACGTCTGAGTAGAGGGCTGCAGCTATTGGTATTAGTCTCTATAAAGACATGTGTCTGAGTAGAAGGCTGCAGCTATTGCTGTTAGTCTCTATAAAGACATGTATCTGAATAGAATGCTGCAGCTATTGCTGTTAGTCTCTATAACGACATGTGTCTGAGTAGAAGGCTGCAGCTATTGCTGTTAGTCTCTATAAAGCATGTGTCTGAGTAGAAGACTGCAGCTATTGCTGTTAGTCTCTATAAAGCATGTGTCTGAGTAGAAGGCTGCAGCTATTGCTGTTAGTCTCTATAAAGACATGTGTCTGAGTAGAATGCTGTAGCTATTGCTGTTAGTCCCTATAAAGGCATGTGTCTGAGTAGAATGCTGCAGCTATTGCTGTTAGTCTCTATAACGACATGTGTCTGAATAGAAGGCTGCAGCTATTGCTGTTAGTCTCTATAAAGACATGTATCTGAGTAGAATGCTGCAGCTATTGCTGTTAGTCTCTATAACGACATGTGTCTGAGTAGAATGCTGCAGCTATTGCTGTTAGTCTCTATAAAGACATGTATCTGAGTAGAATGCTGCAGCTATTGCTGTTAGTCTATATAAAGACATGTGTATGAGTAGAAGGCTGCAGCTATTGCTGTTAGTCTCTATAACGACATGTGTCTGAATAGAAGGCTGCAGCTATTGTTATTAGTCTCTATAAAGACATGTGTCTGAGTAGAAGGCTGCAGCTATTGC
Organism: Lytechinus pictus; assembly: GCF_037042905.1. Lineage (NCBI taxonomy): Eukaryota > Metazoa > Echinodermata > Echinoidea > Temnopleuroida > Toxopneustidae > Lytechinus > Lytechinus pictus. Next base: position 1,169,563 of record NC_087260.1, on the reverse strand, counting down.
TGTTAGTCTCTATAAAGACATGTGTCTGAGTAGAATGCTGCAGCTATTGCTGTTAGTCTCTATAAAGCATGTGTCTGAATAGAAGGCTGCAGCTATTGCTGTTAGTCTCTATAAAGACATGTGTCTGAGTAGAAGGCTGCAGCTATTGATGTTAGTCTCTATAAAGACATGTATCTGAGTAGAATGCTGCAGCTATTGCTGTTAGTCTCTATAACGACATGTGTCTGAGTAGAATGCTGCAGCTATTGCTGTTAGTCCCTATAAAGCATGTGTCTGAGTAGAAGGCTGCAGCTATTGCTGTTAGTCCCTATAAAGCATGTGTCTGAGTAGAGGGCTGCAGCTATTGCTGTTAGTCTCTATAAAGACATGTGTCTGAGTAGAAGGCTGCAGCTATTGCTGTTAGTCTCTATAACGACATGTGTCTGAGTAGAAGGCTGCAGCTATTGCTGTTAGTCTCTATAAAGACATGTATCTGAGTAGAATGCTGCAGCTATTGCTGTTAGTCTCTATAACGACATGTGTCTGAATAGAAGGCTGCAGCTATTGCTGTTAGTCTCTATAAAGACATGTGTCTGAGTAGAAGGCTGCAGCTATTGCTGTTAGTCTCTATAAAGCATGTGTCTGAGTAGAATGCTGTAGCTATTGTTATTAGTCTAAGCATGTGTCTGAGTAAAAGGCTGCAGCTATTGCTGTTAGTCTCTATAAAGACATGTGTCTGAGTAGAATGCTGCAGCTACAGTGTATTGCTGTTAGTCTCTATAACGACATGTGTCTGAATAGAAGGCTGCAGCTATTGCTGTTAGTCTATATAAAGCATGTGTCTGAGTAGAAGGCTGCAGCTATTGCTGTTAGTCTCTATTAGTGCTGTAGCCGAACCGCCGAACCGAACGGTAGTTCGCCGAACATGGCACTTCCGAACCGAACAGAACCGAACCGAACACTAAGACTTGGTTCGGAAGTTCGGCAAAAAAAAAAAAAAAAACGGCTTTCAGCTAATGAATTTATAAGTTTACACCCTTTCTTATCATTATATTTGCACATTCTCTATTTAATCTTCTTTGCAATTGTATGTTGGAATATGCGCTTATTTTGCGGTTACTAGATTTTGTTTTCATTTTCATGTTGACATTGTGGTTTTTACGGCCCTGATTAAGAAAGGAGATCCGATGAATGATGTTGCGCGAGCTTGCGCTATAATCATTTTACTGGCTTTCATCATCTCTCGCTCTGTGGCCGAATCGCCGAAGCATGGTAAAGAAAACCAAAACTGTATGAGTGTTCATTGGTTAAATCTAATTATCTTAAATATTGTTGTTTTTAGGTGGCGAACAAGATTCTTGTTTGAAAATCTTCAAAGTATTTTGAATGAACGAGCTCAATAAACTGAAAGTGAAAGATGAAGTACCATTAACATTACGAATTACGATACGATGTGATTAAGATCGTAACTCGTGTATTGTTGCGGCGGAGAATAAAGATCTGATTGAGGTGATTGACATTATTATTGAGGTGTCGGCTCGCTACTGTCTAGTTTTCATGATTTTAGAGAGAAGTAAAGAGTTTTGAAAACGAGAGATCCAGTGAAAGTGGGAAATAAAGTGAGTGACTGTTAGAGATGGAAAGGAGAGACGCAAAACAAATAATATAGAAATGAGATGAGGTGAAGTTATCTTTTTTATTATTAACAATCAGATGAAAATAAAAATCAAACACTCATGAATGATTACGGTATAGCATATAGCAAGATCCCCTTCCCCTCGTTGACGAGTTAAATGAAGATAAAGCCATGCGGAAACATTCATCTCTTGGGGGAAAATGACCCCCAATCTTTACTTTTTTTTTCCCTTTCTTATCAACTTCTCAAATTAACCATAAACAATTCGATGATCACTCTACTCCCCCTGTCCCATTACAGTCGTAAAACTTTGCATCCCACTTGGTCTGTATGTTCATGGTCGAATGAAATCTGACCAATGAAATCATAGAAATCTCGGGAATTGCTCTTCAATCAGTGAGCTGAGTTTCGCGAGCAGACAAAGCACGTGGCTGTATGTACCGATGCGACAATCAGCGACATGCGATTGGTGGTTTAGTTCACCCATCGAGCCAATTAGCGAAAGGCGCATTACATAAGCACGCTTTCTTCGACACGCCCCTGGCCCTACTATGCCTACAGTTCAGTGCACTGGCGCTGGCCGCCTCGACTGTATATATAAATATTCATGAGCTCAGAGTCCCGCAACAATGCAAGGGGACTGCATGCGCTGGCGCTGGCGCCTAGCTGGTACGAGTACGAGTGCGAGCGTAGTTAATTTGACAAGTATCCAAAGTGTGGTCCAGGTACATGGACGACTAGGAAGAGTCGCCATTTTAGAACTGTGAGTTACCCAATAAATCTGTCATCAGATAATCAAATTCGAGATAACAGTTGATTCGTTGAGCGCTATAACTTTCATAGTTTCATGTCAACAAGATAGAGATAAAATGGTTTGATGTGACAGAGGTACACGCGAGCACATGCAGTCAATCAAGTACAAATTGTCTACCGGTACGCTACGTATACCTGATCAATGAACTATAGCTTTATCAGTCTATCATTACCGAACCCCGAACCGAACCAATGTTCGGCAAATTTCTGCCGAACCTTGCCGAACCGAACCGAACCCGAACATGGCGCCTGACTTGCAGCACTAGTCTCTATAAAGACATGTATCTGAGTAGAATGCTGCAGCTATTGCTGTTAGTCTCTATAACGACATGTGTCTGAGTAGAATGCTGCAGCTATTGCTGTTAGTCCCTATAAAGCATGTGTCTGAGTAGAAGGCTGCAGCTATTGCTGTTAGTCCCTATAAAGCATGTGTCTGAGTAGAGGGCTGCAGCTATTGCTGTTAGTCTCTATAAAGACATACGTCTGAGTAGAGGGCTGCAGCTATTGGTATTAGTCTCTATAAAGACATGTGTCTGAGTAGAAGGCTGCAGCTATTGCTGTTAGTCTCCATAAAGACATGTGTCTGAATAGAATGCTGCAGCTATTGCTGTTAGTCTCTATAACGACATGTGTCTGAGTAGAAGGCTGCAGCTATTGCCGTTAGTCTCTATAAAGACATGTGTCTGAGTAGAAGGCTGCAGCTATTGCTGTTAGTCTCTATAAAGACATGTGTCTGAGTAGAAGGCTGCAGCTATTGCTGTTAGTCTCTATAACGACATGTGTCTGAATAGAAGGCTGCAGCTATTGCTGGTAGTCTCTATAAAGACATGTGTCTGAGTAGAAGGCTGCAGCTATTGCTGTTAGTCTCTATAACGACATGTGTCTGAGTAGAAGGCTGCAGCTATTGCTGTTAGTCTCTATAAAGACATGTATCTGAGTAGAATGCTGCAGCTATTGCTGTTAGTCTCTATAAAGACATGTGTATGAGTAGAAGGCTGCAGCTATTGCTGTTAGTCTCTATAAAGACATGTGTATGAGTAGAAGGCTGCAGCTATTGCTGTTAGTCTCTATAAAGACATGTATCTGAGTAGAATGCTGCAGCTATTGATGTTAGTCTCTATAAAGACATGTGTATGAGTAGAAGGCTGCAGCTATTGCTGTTAGTCTCTATAAAGACATGTGTCTGAGTAGAAGGCTGCAGCTATTGCTGTTAGTCTCTATAAAGACATGTGTCTGAGTAGAAGGCTGCAGCTATTGCTGTTAGTCTCTATAAAGACATGTGTCTGAGTAGAAGGCTGCAGCTATTGCTGTTAGTCTCTATAAAGACATGTGTATGAGTAGAAGGCTGCAGCTATTGCTGTTAGTCTCTATAAAGACATGTATCTGAGTAGAATGCTGCAGCTATTGCTGTTAGTCTATATAAAGCATGTGTCTGAGTAGAAGGCTGCAGCTATTGCTGTTAGTCTCTATAAAGACATGTATCTGAGTAGAATGCTGCAGCTATTGCTGTTAGTCTATATAAAGCATGTGTCTGAGTAGAATGCTGCAGCTATTGCTGTTAGTCTCTATAAAGACATGTGTCTGAGTAGAATGCTGCAGCTATTGCTGTTAGTCTATATAAAGCATGTGTCTGAGTAGAATGCTGCAGCTATTGCTGTTAGTCCCTATAAAGCATGTGTCTGAGTAGAAGGCTGCAGCTATTGCTGTTAGTCTCTATAAAGACATGTGTCTGAGTAGAAGGCTGCAGCTATTGCTGTTAGTCTCTATAACGACATGTGTCTGAGTAGAAGGCTGCAGCTATTGCTGTTAGTCTCTATAAAGACATGTGTATGAGTAGAAGGCTGCAGCTATTGCTGTTAGTCTATATAAAGCATGTGCCTGAGTAGAAGGCTGCAGCTATTGCTGTTAGTCTCTATAAAGACATGTGTATGAGTAGAAGGCTGCAGCTATTGCTGTTAGTCTCTATAAAGACATGTATCTGAGTAGAATGCTGCAGCTATTGCTGTTAGTCTATATAAAGCATGTATCTGAATAGAAGGCTGCAGCTATTGCTGTTAGTCTCTATAAAGACATGTGTATGAGTAGAAGGCTGCAGCTATTGCTGTTAGTCTCTATAAAGACATGTATCTGAGTAGAATGCTGCAGCTATTGCTGTTAGTCTATATAAAGCATGTGTCTGAGTAGAAGGCTGCAGCTATTGCTGTTAGTCTCTATAAAGACATGTATCTGAGTAGAATGCTGCAGCTATTGCTGTTAGTCTCTATAAAGACATGTGTATGAGTAGAAGGCTGCAGCTATTGCTGTTAGTCTCTATAAAGACATGTGTATGAGTAGAAGGCTGCAGCTATTGCTGTTAGTCTCTATAACGACATGTGTCTGAGTAGAAGGCTGCAGCTATTGCTGTTAGTCTCTATAAAGACATGTGTCTGAGTAGAAGGCTGCAGCTATTGCTGTTAGTCTCTATAAAGACATGCATGTGTCTGAGTAGAAGGCTGTAGCTATTGCTGTTAGTCTCTATAAAGCATGTGTCTGAGTAGAAGGCTGCAGCTATTGCTGTTAGTCTCTATAACGACATGTGTCTGAATAGAAGGCTGCAGCTATTGCTGTTAGTCTCTATAAAGACATGCATGTGTCTGAGTAGAAGGCTGTAGCTATTGCTGTTAGTCTCTATAAAGCATGTGTCTGAGTAGAAGGCTGCAGCTATTGCTGTTAGTCTCTATAACGACATGTGTCTGAATAGAAGGCTGCAGCTATTGCTGTTAGTCTCTATAAAGACATGTGTCTGAGTAGAAGGCTGCAGCTATTGCTGTTAGTATCTATAAAGACATGTGTATGAGTAGAAGGCTTCAGCTATTGCTGTTAGTCTCTATAAAGCATGTGTATGAGTAGAAGGCTGCAGCTATTGCTGTTAGTCTCTATAAAGACATGTGTCTGAGTAGAATGCTGTAGCTATTGCTGTTAGTCCCTATAAAGCATGTGTCTGAGTAGAAGGCTGCAGCTATCGCTGTTAGTCTATATAAAGACATGTATCTGAGTAGAATGCTGCAGCTATTGATGTTAGTCTCTATAAAAACATGTGTCTGAATAGAAGGCTGCAGCTATTGCTGTTAGTCTAAGCATGTGTCTGAGTAGAAGGCTGCAGCTATTGCTGTTAGTCTCTATAACGGCATGTGTCTGAGTAGAATGCTGCAGCTATTGCTGTTAGTCTCTATAAAGACATGTGTCTTAATAGAAGGCTGCAGCTATTGCTGTTAGTCTAAGCATGTGTCTGAGTAGAAGGCTGCAGCTCTTGCTGTTAGTCTCTATAAAGACATGTGTCTGAATAGAAGGCTGCAGCTATTGCTGTTAGTCTAAGCATGTGTCTGAGTAGAAGGCTGCAGCTATTGCTGTTAGTCTCTATAACGACATGTGTCTGAGTAGAATGCTGCAGCTATTGCTGTTAGTCTCTATAAAGACATGTGTCTGAGTAGAAGGCTGCAGCTATTGCTGTTAGTCTCTATAAAGACATGTGTCTGAGTAGAAGGCTGCAGCTATTGCTGTTAGTCTCTATAAAGACATGTGTCTGATGTGACGAAACCACAAACGGGCAATTAATGCTTATATTACATGTACATAGATTATGTAGATTTGAATCAGTGATAGGTCAATACGCCATCACGTGACCATAGCTGCAAGGATCGCATTTGTTATATTCTGGGTTTTGACGTCACCTCAGTGAATATAACTGCATTTTGCATTATGTATTGAGAAAATTTTGATTCAAGATTAACATGAAGCTTCAAAAAATCTACCTGGTAATTTTACTAGGAAAATTTGGATTCAAGAATAACATAAAGCCCCTAAAATTCTTTAAACATATAAATGAAATGTATTCATTACCAAATTCACCACATCTGGTTGGGCCATGTTTGTGATATAGCAGAATTGAAAAAAGTGTGTCACATTTAAACTAAGCAAGTTTATGTAAATAATCACTTCAGCAAAAAAACAATTGGTGTCCTACTATTAAAGGATTTTAATCAAACATCACAATGTATTGCAATTTCAACCCTAAGAGTCATTGATATATGAATGTGTTCTCCATGTAACATTGCTAAAAATAATTTGAACTACAACAAATCCTGGAAGGTACATGTATTTCATAAAGCTGTAAGTTACAAGAAACTTAAGTGGTGATCCTTTGTTAGGCGCTAAAATCAACATCAATGAAAATTTGTTGCATATCATTTAACCCAAGAAAGTATCACCAGTTGATTGTAAAGTCGCATGTAACCATCTGAAAAGATTTCAACTTCAAACATGGATTACGATTAATTACAGGAGACCTGTAAAGTCGCTCATAACACCCATCTGAAAAGATTTCAACTTCAAACATGGATTACAATTACAGGAGACCTTCCTTTACATTGACACATCAGAACACTTAGCCACAACTGAATTGATAATCATTGAGAAGTGAAACTATTAATAACTACACATACACCACATATACAAGGACATTTTGTAATATGTTACCCCAATGAGATGGAATGCATGACTGACCTTCTCTGAGTTTGATTATAAGATCTTGAAAGGCGGCATGTTGAGAAGGATCTTCTCTTGCTAAGTAATTATATTCCTTGAATGGACTGCTGTATGACACACTGACAGGAAGAAAAAACATAAAAGCAACAATAAAATGAGATACAGTTTGACAGACTCTTTAACCCCATGGTGTGGGGACTACTACTGAAAACATTGAGGTATACAATGTACATTGTACACACATAATCATGGAAAATTCACTCTAGACAATAAATGTGTCTTTCAAGCCTTGAAAGAAGCAGCTGCAGACCAGGGGCAATTTTTCAAAAAAAATTGCCCCCGGCTCACGGGCTCTTTACAGGAACCGGGGGCAATTAAAAAAATATATATAAAACGGAGAACCACATCGCAAATTTGTTTATAGTAAGCGCAGCTCCTGCAATTTTTTAATTAGTACATGAATAGCATGCTAAGTATTAGGCTTATTCAAACGTATTTAAGAAATCAGATTTAAATGTTTAAGTGTGTTTTGACACCCTCACTCCACATCGCCTTTACAACCACACACACATGGGCTTATTTATTTTTCATCTTTAATGAACCACGAACAATGACCCCCCCAAAAAAAAAAACTAAATAAATGAATAAAATAAAAATATAAAAAAAGAGAGAGCTGGAGAAAGAGAGAATTCAAATCAAATAATAATAAATTAAAAAAAAAAAAAAATTTAAGGTATTTTTTCATGGTTAGAATCACGAGTGTGGGTGAGTGTTTGTGTGTGATTGTGACTGTGAGGTGCACTTGGATTGCATATAAATTATGTTAAAGAAATGAAGAAATGAAATCAATATCTATTCAAATTCCAGCACATAGCCACAGGCTATGTACATGTAGGTTCATATGTACCTTAAGTTTTTTCACAAGTTATTTGAAAACGCAGATCTCCACAGAAAATGCCTTTCATTCTGGGAGAGTCTAAATTCGGTGAAAATAATAATAATAATAATAATAATAGCGGTATATTTACCCAGGGTAGCCGCTTCAGTTCCGAAAACTGTTCTCCCAGCGGGCCCTGCTATTATTACCCCGGCTTTAGCTGGGCTGCCTAGGCGCTCAAGCATTCAAGGAATTAATCCTGCCGGGTACCCATTTACCTCACCTGGGTCGAGTGCAGCACAATGTGGATAAATTTCTTGCCGAAGGAAATTACGCCATGGCTGGGATTCGAACCCACGACCCTCTGTTTCAAAGTCCGAAGACTAATCCACTGGGCCACAACGCTCCACATCAATGTATTCATTAATAACTTAAATATTCATTACAATGAAGAAATCATAAAGTTTTTTGACAGTTCTCAAAATTAACATGAAATCTAAACTCTATCTGAAACGGAAAATCACCATCACTTACATGTAGGCCATTACTGATAGAATTCTCACCCAGAGCTCTGGCAGAGAACATGAGCTCAAACTGGCTAGCTAACACCACACTCAAGTGCACGGCATCCTCCTATTTTTTATTAGATGGAGCCTTGTTTGATGATTTATTGTCTGATATTTACCCCTCTCAAAGAAAGAAATTAAAAAGCTATAATTCACAACTATAAGCTAAGTGATTTTGGCTTATTAAGGCTCCGTTTTGACAAGCAAAGTCGGCGACTGTGAGGATAAAAGACTCGCACATCGTATGTGGTGTGAACAGGGATTTATCTCCTGTGCAATTCGTATTACTATATCGCAGAACTGGAAATGTGTGCATTAGAAATTGCACACGGTGAAGTATAAAAAAACTGTTACCGCTACCGGAAGCACGCGCGCACATGTATTAAAGAAAAAAAAAGACGGACGTAGCTCACTTTTTATGGTACAGAAAAAAAGACGCACTTGGCAATTTGAAACTGCTTATCGTAAATTGAAAGTTACTTGATTTTGGCTTTTCAGATATTTAAATTACATGTATGATATGGCTTCACTGCTCACTCATGGCGGGTGCAATTACCTGGAAAATATTTGTGCCCGGTCGTCAAAATTTTGATGATTTTGGGGCTTTATGGGCGCAATTGATGGCTTTATGAGCGCGATTTGCGCTCAGCGCCCGCTTATTTCAAGGCTTGGTGTCTTTAAAGAAATACAAACATTAAGTATTGTGCAAATTTGATTGTTTTTCTCTTTTTGGGTAATTTTCATTCACATGAAATTTATCAAATACAATGCACATCAAGTTCAAGAATTTTTTTTACAAGATCTTCGTAATCTTTACCAATGTCATTAAAATGTAATGTATGCATCACAAGACCCTTGGAAGATCACTGAAAGACTTCAAGACGAGTGATATTTAAATTTTCTTTGAAATGTGTCTAAAAACTTTTGAAAGACCAAACAACTTTTTTCCAGCAGGATACATGTATGACCTTGAAGACCATTGTAAGGTACTGTAAGTCAAAAATCTTGTAAAATTTCTGAGATCATCAATTGAAAGATCATTGAAAATTCAATCAACTTTCCTGGTCTTTCAAAGATCTTTCAGTGATCTAGTATATAAAAGAAGGTTGATTGGTGTTAATACATGTTTAATTATTACCTTGGTTTTGTTGGTGATGTAGGAGAGAAGATTTGTATGTCATAGCTACTACATGTATGAAGAAGACTGCTACTCAACTGAAGCTCAAACTCTTCACTCTGTAATAGTAACTCACCTAAAAAGGGGAAAAGTAACATTGTAATGATTTTTATTCAATTACAATAATTTGCTGCAGATGCAACCTACATGTACATGTAGACCCTGGATAGTGTAAATACTGGATTTTCAGGGCTTTATATTAATCTAATGCCAGCAAAGCCATAGCTTCGGATGCTCTATTGATTGGCTTTGGAGATCTTGTTTGCCTTTTTTGCCATTTATAAATGTACCATAGAAAACAGTGATGTTGTCATAAAAAAAAATATGCAGTGCCAGCTAGATGTTGCTCTATAAATTGTTGAATGTCAAACAGGACAGCAGCAACTCCAATCTTTTAACATCTTTTCATCTGATGCAGCCGATCTCACGACCTCCGGGTTATGAGATGGATGCTCTACCAACTGAACCAACACATCCTAATGCTTACCACAGGTCTGGACTATTTTGAGAGCATTCTGGAACTTGCTCCAATCCTCCCCCAGTTCTGCCCCAACAGAGGTCATCATAGCATTAGTACTTCCTGGGTCAAGTCCACAGGATGACCTCAATGTCTCCAAAGCTCTGTCAAACTTCTGACAATACAAGCTAAAGAAGGCCTATCCATGAATTAAAAAAGTTTAGTTTATCTTTCTACTTTTCATATCTCACTGTTATTTGCAATAAGATGTATTAGAATTGGTTGCATTATGCACCATTATCACAGAAAAGATAAAAAAAAAACCACACACATATTGTTCAATCAAGATCAACAGCTGTCCTGGGTGGAATTGATCCTAATAGTCCTAGGTTATTACCATTCTCGTCATCCCCTTAAGATCTCAGCTGCAGATCGCGTAAAATATGCAAAATGGTTGAGAATGACTAAATTAATGTGGTTGCATATATAGATTCCACTACATTAATTCATTTCATTTTATATGAATTAATTATACTAATTTATGCATAAAATTAGAATTTGAGTGTAAACCAAGAATTTAAGACCCTGAAGTACAATCTTTTATTTCTTTTGAGACTCTTTGAGGGATTCTGATCAAATGCACGTTAAAAGAATTGTGGCATCAACATTTTCTCAAATGTATTTGTTTTTTAAATTTTTATATTGTATTTCTGTGTTTTTCTACCTTTTGATTTTTTAACATGAAATTGATTTTGAGAGGTAAATGCAAATATAATAATCCAGTTATGAATTTTGCCTAGAAACAGAACTTGGATTTGTAAATAAAATCATTATTATATTCAAACACATTTATACATACTGGTATTTATCTTTAAACAGTAATTTCTAAAAACAGAGATGTAAGTGCGACATACTTTGAGTGCTGCTAATAGACCAGCAATACCAAAGCCTCCAGTAAAAGATGTACATCTGTCTAAAGCCTATAAAATGGAACAAAAACAAGACAAGTTTACAATCATTTCATTGTGATACTGGATGTAGTACATCTACACGTAATATTCTGTCAATCAAATGTAAATCTATTCTACAAATGCAGGTACCTTTCAAGATTCAGGTTTTCTCTTTTCCCTTCATCTAACAGTAGCTCAACAACATGGTATACAGTAGGGGGGGGGGTGCTTTTGAAGCTATTACAACTCACAATTTGTTTTCACATATGCTTTTGTATACCGATGGCTGTACATGTATCTGTTTGTTTGTGGGCTCAAATTCCATCTTCAATATGCATATGTGTTTTTGTAAATCATTGTAAATGTTTGATCCAATGGAATACAAATTTCTGCATTGCGGATCATGCCAATAAATTCAATTAAATACATTCACCTGAAGGAACCTACTTTGAGACCCCTCCTTGCTCTACCTAACCAGTTGACATCCCCCTCCCCTCTATCCCTATGCACCTCCCCTGGCTACCAGAATACAGTACCAGTTGCCATCTTATTCACCAAAGAAATTTTCAGATCAGAAACAATATGAAATTAAATGTGTTTTTTATTACTAACATTCAAAATAATAATTCTGTTATCATGACTCTATATGAACATAAAGCAAAATAAAACTAATGATTTTATAGAAAAGAAGACTAAGATTTTGTGTCTAATCTGGAGTTAAACTTGGGATTACTCACGACAAGACTACTCAATGTAATTACCTCATTTGTCAGTTTGAATATCTTATTGAGTGAATCTGAAAGTAACTGAGCGCAGTCTATCAAATCATGCCTTGCCTGTTGTGAAGAAAAAAAAATCAAAACTTTTCAAACTTTTTTTTTTTAATGCGACTTTTTCACTTCAATCATTTTCTTGTTTCTGATGGCTGGTCAGTTATGGTCTCCTTCTCGTCTTTCATACTGTATGTTTTGTCACTTCCGTGTCCGTCTTCGTAGGCAATAATCTACAATGGTTATTTAGAGGGGTCAACACAATACAAGCAATGCTGTTTAGTGGATCCCTCCATTTTCTCAGAATTTTATTTTAAAATGTTTATGATATTTTGCTTTGATGTTTTGTTTTACTTATAGACAAATATCATATATTGTACATGCCTCAATTTATATTGTCTGTATAAGTTCATTGTAATTATTTCGACCACTTTACTTTATTCTGTTGAAAATGAAATAAATTGAAATTGAAAAAAAAAATTGAAATTTCATATCTTCCATATTCATATATTTTCTATACATTGTTAAATGTTTCTGAAATAAAATAAACAGACACAGAAAAGTCAAAAATATGTTATTTATAAAAAAATGAATATGTATCATGTTATTGATAATCGATTTTGAATATACTCAAATGATTGTATATAATCTTATGATTTTTCAAACCTTAGAGAACTGATATATATTCAAGATTTACTTCTTACCATATTAATAGTTGAGAGTTCTTGTATTAAATGTTCTTCCTCATAGAAGCTGTATCTTATCAGATATGGAATGTATGGGGCATGGATCGCATGTACCAGGTCTTCAAAATGACTACCAATCAGTTTGTCTGTAGAAAATAAATAGAGCAATTCTTGTTGGGATGCTCTCCAGGGAGTGGAGAAAGTACATATATTGTGTTCAGGCATGCCAAAATCTGATGACCAGGGAAATGCAATATCTGTAGTGCTTAGAGACGCCATTCTAAATATTGTTATTACCATGGGGCAAGAGCAAAATCTGATGACCAGGAAATGCAATACATGTATCTGTAGTGCTTAGAGAAGCCATTCTAACTATTGTTATTACCATGGGGAAAGAGCAAAATCTGATGACCAGGAAATGCAATATCTGTAGTGCTTAGAGAAGCCATTCTAACTATTGTTATTACCATGGGGCAAGAGGACTCACACAATGACTTGGAATTCAAGCATGGCTTGACTTTAAAAAAATTCTTGATACCCCCCCCCCCCCACTTCTTGAAATTGTTTCAGCAAACTCCAAGGAAACATAATAAATGTCTGAGTACCCTGAAATCTCTCCAAAGTATTCATTTTTAAAAATCTTCTTTTGAATTCTTATCCATAGGCCGTTTATCGTTCCTCTCCTATTCCCCTCCCCAGTATTTTGTTTAAAGGAAACCAAAACCTAAGAAGAGAAGCAACCTTATTGGTAAGAGTGTAAAACAAGTTTCATCAAAATCTGTTATGAAATAGGCAAGTTATGGACACTTAAAAAGTCTTGTTGTACTTTCTATGGGGATCCTCAAATTGGCAAACATGCTTCAAAATGGCTGATTTTATGGACAACCCTCCTTTTGTTTTATACACAAATTTTCAGATTTTTACCTTTATTTTACATATTTCACATTATCCCCTTCGTTCCAATAAAGTGGAATCAAAATCATGATATTTGGTTTGTGAGTTTTGAAAAGTGACAATTTTGCCTTCTGGCGGTGCTCAATGAAGCATGACATAAAATACGTCCATAACATTTACTCAGAGAGTAGCTTATAAAATTACCTACACGCTCATGTATACATATTAAAAACTCGCATTGGTTTGAAAATTATGGGTGTTTTTTTAAGGGGTGACTTACTTTTTGTTGTTGTGTATATTAATAATAATAATAATAATATACATTTAAATAGCACTTAATACTAAATGTTTATAAGCACTGCATACTTTTACCCAGGCTTTAGCATGGCTACCCTGATTGGACGCTCGAGCATTCAAGGAATTCCTTCCTACCAGGTACCCATTTACTACACCTGGGTGGAGAGTGGCAAATGTAGATAAACACCTTGCCCAAAGATGCGAGTGATGCAGTGGGATTTGAACCCTGTACCTTGTGGTTTAAAGTCAGAAGACTTATCCACTGAGCCACAACAACTATATTTCTTCATCTACTCTCATATACATACAGAATATTATAAAGGGACTGACATTCAATAGGTCATTAGGCCTATTGGCAATCCCACCACTCTCTGTTGACAAAGTTGAATTAATTTCATACTACGGCATACTGTACTACTGCACTTTTATCAGAATTTTCCTTTTTTAATCAGATTCTGAAAATATAATAGAATTGATGTGACATGACATTTAATATGTGTAGAGTTTACCAAAAGCTAAAGAATTAAAATACACTGTACCAAGACTCACCCGTCACAGACTGTATAGCTCCCTCTAAACTTTTGATAAATCGCAAGGTGATCTGTGATCAAAACATCAAAATCAGTAATTCTGTCCGCGTCAAATATCTTAGGAGTTGGGATCACAGAAATAGCAAAGGAAGTTTGGCTTATTAGATGTTAATAATACAAGTGTTTAAAAAAAAAAGACTGGTCTGAGTGAATTGATTAAACGAGGTGATTACACACCTCGCTAAAGACAGATTTTACGACACATAAATCAACATTAACGTGAAACTTTTTCAAACCCATCCACCAAAAATATCAGTGTCATCTTACCTTTTCATCATCCTAAACCCTGCAGATAATTCATATGAACTATCTTTTGCATATATCTTGTTATCAGATCAAGGATCGTTGAAGAAGCGCATGTGTGTGGCCCCCAATAAACAAGGTGGTTCACAAACCACAAGTCTCGCCTACTTTCGCAATAAAAAAGAAGATGCAATATGACCTCTTGACCCCTAGATGACCTTTGACCCCATTATCCTCATGAACACACATGTAGTATTACCCCCATGATCATTTTTTTTCAATAAAAAAATAAAAATTCCTTCGCAAACTCACTTTCATTACATACATTTTCCAATATTGTCTACCTACAACCACATCATTTTTAATGAGAATATCTTACTAAAATCACCAAAAGAACTTAGACAGGATAATTTTCCAGTAAATCATGGCACAGCGCAACCATTCACAGATCTATTGTGCATGATAACGTTCTCTTTTTTTTTTGGGGGGGGGGGAACAACAACACATGTCTCGCTCGTCTTGCATTACGGACAGCGCCATCTATCATGTTTGAGCCTACAATCAGTATAACAATGGATGACTTTGCGAAGCTTGCTATGATCCAATTTTCAAACTTACAGTAGTGTCATTGAGTCATTCTCTTTCTTTCGAGGTATGCTTGATGTATTAGGTTTCACGGTACACCATGTATCTTTCTTGGGCAAGTGTTGGTCCTGAAAAGGACCACCCAATCTCGACGTTTCGACAAGTGCATTCTTGTTGTCTTCAGGAGAATGTTCTCTAGAAGATGACAAGAACACACTTGTCGATACGTCGAGATTGGGTGGTCCTTTTCAGGACCAACACTTGCCCAAGAAAGATACATGGTGTACCATGAAACCTACTACACTATTCTTCTTCGCCATGGAAACCTTCAGAAGTTACACTACCGCTCAAAGGTTTTGGCATCGGTACTCACCCATTAACCGTTCCGAACATCGGTTAGTGAACGGAGAGCGATAAGCGCCCGCTGCCCGAAGTTCGGAGCCGCACCGCTAGCTCACCGCTGGCTCACCGAAGGCTTACCTCGGTGCAAAACCGGAGCGCGTGCTGAGTCTACGAGCACGCATAAATGAACTCTCGATAGTCGCGCGCACTATATTTGCCTGCTGACGTCATGAGTATATTTTAGCAAAGTTGTATTTCAATCGTTAGGATCTTAATCATAATAAATGCATTTGAACTTTGCCTGGTACATGTATTTCCTCTACATTGTAATTGGTCGTTGTCATGAGAAAGTGTAATGTATGTTTCATGTCAAGTCCACGTACACGGGAGTATTCTTGTACATGTACATATAGATCTGCGGGTCAAAGTGATTGGTTAACATTGTTTTGACTTTTAAAAAATCTGAGCTAGAAGGTCACACTTGTCACCTGTGTCTGTGATATGTTACAAAAATGAAGCCTAGAAAAAAATTGCGTTCAAAAATAATTATTTAGTGCTTCAAAAATTGAAATATAAAGTGACCGAAAACACCATCTTAATTTCATCCCATACACTTATGTGTACCATTTAGGTGTCTATTAGACACCCATTTACAAAATCGGGGTTTGCCTTGTAGTTTTAGCTTTTCATTCTCAATAATGGTTGTTTTCAGGGTTTATTAGTTCTAATACATGCACTTGTACACATGTTTCATCTTGGTTTGATAATTTTTTTAATCGGCTGCTCACAAAGTTAAACAATACCTTCAATTGCAGAATGATCTTCTTCAATCTGTATTTTCATCCAAGTTCATGCATATCCCATTCACTGTACATACACACCAATCAAGCATGTTATGAAGATGAATAAAAACAAAAAATGGAATATTGATTTTTATTCACATTATCTCATTGAAAGATTGAATTGTTCAAAGGGGGGGGGGGGGGATACTTTATGTGTCTCTAAAATTCAAAGGAAAGACAAGATATGGTTTTGCAATGATCATTGATGTAACAGAGACATACATGTAGGCCTACATTGTTTTTTTGTGTGTGCGTGTTTTAATTTCAGACTTTGCATTCTCAAGATTCTGTATGATGTGTGCGGTGGCCGGGGGGGGGGGGGGGCTGTGATGAAATCTGTCAATCAGTAAGATCAATTATTTTAACTGTGAGCTGAATGATTGTTTACTTCATATCCTTCATATTCTCTCTTTTATAATGCCAAGATAAATTATTACAAAATTATCTTTCATATGCTCATAGGGGGAGGTACAGTAGCATTAGCTCCATATTTTTCTCTCCAATTTAAAGAAAATACACAAAAATTATGTTCTTGCAAACGCTGAAGAAAAAAAACCATGCACGGACATGATTCCAAGCTATAGTCAATTACTCCGAATACTGCAACATTCTCCAGAATTCTAATGACGACATGGATCATAACAATTGTAAAGATGATGGATATACTTGCCTTCATCTTGATGCGTTCAATATTTTTGTCAATCTGGTCGCGGGGGGGGGGGGGGGGGGGGGTAACATGGTGTAACCCCAGAGGTATCCCTTGCACGTGTTACCAACCGTTCAGTTAGAAAAGACAACGAACGAGCGCGGCTTTCACATCAGTTCAGTTATATCAGTGGGCAGGGGAGTGGTTTCACTGATCAATTTTGCTCCGAGCCGGCCAACCAGGGGAAAGAATTTTAGTAGATTATGAGAAATACGTTGAGTAAAAACTGAATCATTGACCTTTTGCTCCCCAGATGAAAACCTGTTAAATGTCTGTCAACGCGCGCAGCGGCAACTTGAAAGAAACAAAAGCGTTCACACCCTCCTGATTCCAAGAAACCCATTGAATGACTTGTTTATAGATGTAAACATTCCGCTTCCTTTATCTTTTATCAAAGATAGGAATATTTCACACTCCAATCCCAGGTAATATACTCGTCTACTACATTTGGTCTACCATCGGTTCATGAATAGCACAATAGATCGATGACGTCACAAAACAAACTGTGATGTCACAAAGCAACCTCCTGAGTGTAGGGGTTTCCTAACAAATAATTACTAACGTCAAGATCTAGACTACATTTAAAACAGCTCCAGATTGTTAAAGACTAGGCTAGAGTGGTACATGGGTGTGGGTATGGGGGGGGGGGGGGGTAGTGGAAGAGAAATGAATGGAGTGTGGGAAAGAAGGGAGAGTGTTGGAGCAGGGACGGATAAAGGGCCGGATTGGCCCCCCCCCCATCCCCCCAAAATAAAACCTTATTGACTGGGTCAGAAAGAGAAAGAGAGTAAGATGAGTAGTCTAGGAGATAAGGCTGTTAAGATTATAATAAGAATAGGAATTCTCAGTTTAATATGCATAATAAGGGGTTTATCAATCTAACATAAGCAGTAAGCCAAGAACTAAGGAGATCAATAAATCATTCCCCCGGGATCATTTCTCGTTATTCCCAGAATCATGTAGGCCCCTATAAAAGTTATCTGGTGAATAATTTAAACTAACAGTGTTCGAAAATAATCAAATGCAAACATAGCCAGGATACGACCAGAATTTTACCTCTTGAACCCCTGGCCTGGAAATGCGATTTTATTCTAGTTATTCTCTAGTCCAAACAGAATAAAAGACCGTCTTCAGATGCATGCATATATTTTTATAATAATAATAATAATGTTCATTTATATAGCGCTCTTACAATACATCATCTTTTCACAGCGCTTTACAGAATGATGGAATGGAAAATTATAATAACTAATATAATTATGTAAAGATTATTAATTGAAAAGCAGAGTCAGTTTTGAGATATTTCTTAAATACGTCCAAAGAAGGAGAAAGTCGCATATATCTTGGAAGGTCATTTTTGTTTTTCATCATTTGCATGGTAGCAGACTAAATTAGGCCAACACAGTGCAGGGGGGGGGGGGTACACCGCCGCTCATCGACCCTTGTTCCCCCCCTTCCCCCCTCGGACAAGATCAAAGAGATCGGGAGTTTAGGGTAGAATGCATGAGAAAGGGGGTTGTAAGAGAGAAAGAGAGGACAAAAAAATAAAGAACAAAAAGAAAATCAGATGTAAAGACCTAGGGTAAAGATTGGTGTTTGGTAATCAATGCATCAACAACGCCTACTTAGCTAAATTTGTAAATACCATATCAGGGCTCGATTTAACATCTGTTCATGTGGGCAATATCAAAAGAAAAGGAAAGGGAAGAAAAAAATGAAAGGAAAAAACAAAAAAACAAAGCAAAATAACTGAATAAAGAAGAAAAGAATAAAATCAAATGAAATAAAAGGAAAAGAAAAGAATAAAAGAAAGAAAAGATAAGCAAAGACTAAAAATGAAAGAGGAAGTAACAGAGGTAAAAAAAACCCAAAGAAGATGATATAGGCTTATATGTTACTCTATGTGTATGTGTTATCTCTAATCTGTTATATTAAAAACAGAGTGCCTTAATTACCCCTAAAGCTCGCTAAATGAATAAATAAATAATACGCAAATAAATAAATAATAATAAATAAACGCATATCGCTGTCAAGGCGTTTCTGTGCGCTGAAAATATATGAACATGCAGCTACGAAAAATGGAATTTAAATATGATTAGTTTCTCATAAGAATGAAATGGCATTTGACATGAAACGATATTTAATGTTATCAAAAGAATAAGAAAAGAATATGATTAGAAAACCATCGTTGCGAAATAACCAAGGAAGCCCAAAGAAGTACCTGCACGAGACAAAATATTGAACTTGAAGAGTGGGCCGGCGATGTTCCATTGGTCTGCATCCGCTGATGCCGGAGCAACCGACTCAGCTATGAACAAAAAATTACATTTTTATTCAAAAAATACAAAATGGCCATATTAAATAGGAAAGTTTTGGTTGATGTCAATATTACTTCACTTGTTAAAAAAAGAGCATTTCTAAACAATGCAGAGGCATGCACCGTTGTAAATTCACACCCCCCCTCGACACCAACCTGCACCCTCACAGTCACGGTCACAAAATAACTAAAAATCATCACTTTCCCGTACGTCTTCGTGTATCTCACCTGGGCCCTGTTGCAAAAAAGTTTATGTATTGATTTATGTCATGATTTATGTCACGATTTATGTCATACAGCATAAATCATGACATAAACACAAATATTGACATAAATCCGTTGCATAAAGCTTTATGTCATAAATCACGACATAACATCATGACATAAATCCATTTGAATGACATAAATTTATGTCGTGATTAAAATCAAGACATAACCTGCAGCTTTCTGCAATAAGTGACTTAAGGGTAATTTTAGGATTATTTTTTATAATTATGCCCTTTGTAATTTTGATGATATATTGAGTTTTACTTGGAGTTTCGAAATAATTTTTGTGTCATTGGATAGCCTGAGATGTATTCTTTCAATATTAAAAAATATAATTATCGTAAATATTTCCCTTATTTTTATAAGCAAAGCTAGGCCTAAGCATAAAAGTTATTGTGCTTATTTTTTTAGGATAGGACATTTTCCTTAGAATAATATTATAATTTAATATATCAACGTCTCATGTTTTTCAAGCACCACCCCTCCCTCCCGAAATAATGATAATAACTTTGACTTTCAGTCTAGAATCGCCCCTTTTGTGCTTAATTCAGATGTGATTAAACAAGAAATTTGGTACACACATTGGATGACTTCAAGTCCGGTGTTGGCGTTGGTGTTGGAATTGCGATTGCTTCCCCTAGCTCCAAAACCTATTTTGTGTGTTAGAAATCATGTTGCCATGGTAACGGCATATTATATGACAAAAAATTGGTAAAATACTTTCAGTTTTAATTTCTTCATAAATTTTCAACCAATTCTCTTGGAATTTGGTTCACACATTGAGTGAGAGGTAAAGGTGTGAGAGACACATATTTTGTGTGTGTTGGAAGTTGTGTTGCCATGGTTACAACATATTATAAGCCCCAAATTGGGTAAAAATATATTGGTTCCAACTACTTGATTAGTTTTCAACCAATTCTCATGAAATTTGGCTCACACATTGGTCTCGAGGTAAAGACAAATACAGGACATTTTTTTACATGTGTCGGAAATCGTGTTGCCATGGTAACATTATATAATATGTCAATACCACTGTCACCCATCATTTATATTTTTTCATCTTTGAGCACCTGGCCATTTTCTGTCTATCTCTCTCTCATCAAATGTAATCCCCCCCCCAAAAAAAAAATGCTTTATCCTCTTTTCCCCTTTCATTATCATCCTCCCTCCGAGATTGGCCCACTATCATTCTCGGAACTTATCTCTTCAATTCTCAATACATCTATCTCTGTTAATGACTCCTTCACATTTATAGTACTTTTTCTTTCCCTTTCCCATTCTACTTCACCTCGCCCCCCCCCCCTCTCATTATTCCCTATATATATATATATATCTTTACATCTCTGGATCTTTCTCACTTTTATATGAATTTCCTTTTAATTTCTCGCCCTTCCTACTTCAAATCTTCATCTCAATCAATTATTTTCCTAATTTGACAATTTATGGGACAATATTCAGAGTTCATAAAAAAACAATCATACAATTTTCTACAAATATTAATTACTATTTTTAGGAGGGAAACAAGTGTGTTCTGAGGGGCAAATCATATTTTTACCACACCCCACCCCCTCCCGATTCAATAAAAAAAAACGAACAAAGAGATGAAGCAAAAAGAATGACATTTTATGTAAATTTATTACTCTTAAAATAAAATCACACTAAAATTTGTAAAACAATGTAATCTTGTTACCTGTCCCATGTCCTTTAATCATGACTGTATAAATATGATTCAAAGGTCAAATCCACCCCAGAAAATGTTGATTTAAATAAAAAGAGAAAAATCAAACTAGCAAAACGCTGAAAATTTCATCAAAATCGGATGTAAAATAAGAAAGTTATGACATTTTAAAGTTTTGCTATTTTTCACAAAACATTGTATGCACAACTCAAACGAGACAGTCGATGATGTCCCTAACTCACTATTTCTTTTGTTTTTGATTGTTTGAATTATACTATATTTCTTCTTTTTTCATAGATTTGACAATAAGGAACAACTTGACTGATCATATAGTATTAAACAATGCTCATTCCACATGTTCAGGGAGGAATTAATCGTTCTTTCACTTGACAATGAGGAGAAAAATTGAATATTCCATATTTCATATTATAAAATACCAAAGAAATAGTGAGTGGATGACGTCATCAGTCACCTCATTTGCATACCCACCAGAATGTGCATATAAATGTTTTGTGAAATTAAGCAAAACTTTAAAATGTCATTACTTTCTTATTTTACATCCGATTTTGATGAAATTTTCAGTGTTATGCTTGTTGGATTTTTCTCTTTTTATTCAAATCAACTTTTTGTTGGGGTGGACTTGTCCTTTAAAGAGGTACAGTACATGGATTCAAATAAAACATATTATTTATATCCTAAATGAATACAATACATGTACCTCAATCAAGTGTACAACTACAAACATGATACATAATAATACATCTTAAAAAACAAGAATAACTAAATCCTATTTTTATGCTTAATAAATATTTTCATTTAAAAGAGACAAATATTTATGTAATATCATGAAGAGGAACTCACAGTGATGTTATTTATTCTTCTCCTTTTCTCCTCTTCCACCCCTCCTCTTCTTTTTCTTCTTCATCTTCTTCTTTTCCTCCTCATTTTTGGTTGTCTTTTTTTCTACTTATAATTCATTTGTATTATTATGACCTATCATCATTAACATTATAATAATTTTATGATAACAATCATAAAAAGATATCCACAATGTCAATATAATGATAATTATTATCTCTGAAAATATGAAAATTAGTACTTTTGCTAATTTTCAAATCTTAAAGCGAATACTTCAGGGTACAACCAGATAGTTCCCTTGCCATGTGCAACCAGGTCCATGTCGTCACGTCTTCAACAGTCTTGACTCTTGAATAATCTGAAATTATAAGAATAATAAGTGAAAACAACTTTAGCAACTCAACGTTATAATAGTAGAGTGTTCACATACATGTGCATGTATGATGTATCTCTTCAAGATTATGAAAGACCCTTTTGAGATTGCAATCACAAGGTTAAATAAAAAAAATGTATATAATGTAAAATAAAAAATGGGTTCATAGTCTCCGAATATTATTTTGTATACCCTTATATGGTTGTAAGAATATATTTCATTTCAATCAAGTCATTGGAGAAAATGTTCATATTTGGCGAAAAAATACAACAACACAAAATTGAGGTCAAGGTCATGTTTATGTTATCAACTTGCGACCTCTCCCTTCTACTCCTACCACTATTTTATTCCTAAATGCACTTATATTGTGTTTATGCCTATAAGCTCACATTGTTAGTCTCTTTGTTGAGATGAATTGTATGAGATGAATTGTAAAAGAGATTCATATTTGAAAATGAATGATATATAACAGTACATCACATTTACAACCGCTCTTAAAAACAATAAAATAAATTAGAATAAATATTACCATATAGTATACTTGTATTTACAAGCAGAATATTCAATAAACACAACTTTATATAAAAACTTACCTTCATACTAAAAGAGATTTCTTGTTCAATGGCACACAGTGGCAGAGTGTCTGGACTTCCATCTCCTTCCAGTTGCAATCCCCCTCTTTATTTCTACCTCTTCTCACCATTTGTGTGGTTCAACTGTTAGGAAAGTGAATACAAAATTTTTAATAGTGACATATGAGAATGAATTCATATTTACATTTTGAATAAACAACTGAAGTTCCTTCTTTAAAAAAAATATTTTAATCATTACAGATTTTGTCAAATATATTTGACAGGGGTGTTGGGACAGTTTCACTGGCTATTTTCAGAACTGTGTAAAAATGAATTCTATCCATGAGTGCATTGAGAATACTAATCAAAGGCAAATAAGGTCTAGTCATTCAACCTTGAAATGGTTTGATGAAAACACTAAGAAGGTTCAAATTTGAACCTTAGGGGTTGGTACAATAAGGAGTGCCAATGAGCGCAATTATGCTCATTTGTGCACCTTTATGGGTGTAGCAGATTTGAACCATGTAATAAAGGTTAAAAGATTTGAACATTTTTAATGTGTAAGTAATACTATTATGCACCTTAAAAGGTAAAATGTTGCCCCTTTTATTGTGCAAACAAACATTTCTGGGTGCAAACAATAATGACAAGGTCAATTTTTGCACCTTTATCACTTAGGATGCAATATTGCAAGGAGAGTACAAGTGTTTCATTAAGGCTTCAAATTCCTTCTGTTAGAAAAATATGTTAGAAAAATGATTTACACACGCAATATGTGAATACTTCTAATGAAGATAGGTTTTGATAGGTAAGAAAATTGTAGGCCTTATAATTCTATTATTTATACAAAAATTTGGGATTTTTAAAAATTCAAATTGCCAAGGTTTTTTTTTCTAAAAAAAAGCACCCCTTTAATAATTTATCTGAAAAATCCTTTAGAGTAAATAGGTAAAGGAAATAGAAAATAGTATAAAAAATTCTTGATAACAGTCACCAAGAGAATTTCAATTATCATGGTTATTTTTATCCACAGATCAGAAACCAAATCTTGTAGTTACCAGTAATGGAAATGCCTTTTCTCCAAACATATTACTTGTGCATTGGTTTAAAATTAATAGAAAAGGCATTTGATAAGGTTTTTAACCTGTTAAACAAATCAAAGAACTAAAATGTGCACTATATCCTCAGAAGTGTATTAAACTTAGCAAACAGGTAGCTTGTCTACAGGCCAGCAGCCAGCTTGCAGAGAATATATTCAAATCAGAAAACACAGAGGATACATACATGTAGATCTCTTTTTTTTTTACTGCATGTTCAACTCATTGCTTTTGTTAAAAATTGGAAGAGTCTAAAATATAAATCGAAGATGTACATTAATATCTATATTAGATATCAACATACAATGTAGTCATCAGTCTCATCAGACAAGTTTTTTGTGAAATTACATGTCTTTTCAGTTCAGTGTTTAAATTAATTAGTTCAGTGCGTAATTCTTCTCCCCCCCCTTCTTTCCCATCCTGTTCAGTAGTCTCCAGTCTTTGTTAACACAGAGGGTGTCCCAGGGTTTTCTATATTATTTTATCACAATACACACCAATCATTTCATTTTTTTTTGCTTAACAGAGAGGGACCCCCCCCCCCCAACTCGCTCCTAGGGCTAGGGTCTAATACTCTACATGTTATTGTAGTGCACATCTTCCAACTGATGAATCTTGACTAGATCTAGGCCTCTACCCCTGTCATTAGAAAACAATATTAGAGCTAGACTACCCTATTCCATAGCTCTATCATAAACCCAGGGGGCTCTACCACCGTAGCGTAGGCAGCAGAGGCCCCGCCTTCCAAAGGTCTAAGTTAGAACCTACAGTACTAGACTCAATTTGAATTTTAATGTCAGAGTTAAGAAGCCAGGCTAAAGATTAGACATAGAATGGATCTAGAGTAACATTTGTAGTTCTAGTAGATCCATAGTGTTAGATAATCTATGATAGATAGGCCCTACAAATGATTAGCTTACTAATGATGCAAAGACAGTTTCAATTTTGGGCCCTAGAATATACAAATAAATTACAAGCAATCGCTCGTTCTGCCTGAGCTACATCTATTTCAGATCTCTTGTAATTGCTAAACTAGATTGGGTCCCGAATTAGGTCTCGATTTTGATCTATAATAAAAGCATGAATGGAAGGAACCCAAGCCAGACCCGGTCCAGGGGCAGGGCTGCACCACCTCATTCCCTGGCCAGAACCAAGGCCCAAACCGGGGTAGGCCTACATGTAGATCTAGTAAAGCAGTAATACAATGGTAGAGCCAGCTCGGCTAACAAAGACAAATTAAAATTTCTTAGATCTAGATCTAGACCTGGGAGGTCTAGTGACTAGTCTAAGTCTAACTAAGACCCTAGATAGAAAACTAGATCAGAATATATCTACTGACTACTGCAGATCTAGACTAGAACTTAAAAGGGGCCAAGCTAATATAGCTAATATAGGCTTTGGGCATGGCCCTGTCTACCTCAGGCGAGGGCTCGTATACTATAGGCTCCAATACACTTCACTACCGCTACCCTCCACTCAACCTATCTCAATCTCATTTGTATCTGATAGTGGAGCGGACGGTAGCGGTAGTGAAGTACGTACTATCTATAGTGGAGCCTATACATGTACGAACCCTCGCTTGAGGTAGGCCATACCTAGGCTCTACTCTCTAGCCTAATTCTTTTTTATCTACTAACATAGGCTCTGTTATAACTTATTATAGGTCTGGCCTGGCTAGGCCCTAACTTATTCTTACTTAGCTTGTCTTAGACTTTACTGAGGGCTAGAAAGTCTAGGGCCTGGCTCTGACGCGACGGTCAGTGAGTGACAGAGCTGGATAGACTCTAGTCTAGGCCCTAACTAGAGGGTCTAGACTAGTCTAGTCGAATCTAACATTAGGCCTAGACTAGATCTAACCTGTTAACGTTAGAATTTAGACTCTAGAAAGACTACCAATATACTGACTAGATTTAGAATTTTCCAGAAAGGGCGGGGGTGCTCTAAAAAAAACCTTAAAAATCAATGTCTAATATGTCGTGAAGATGAATTAAAACTGTTTTCTGTCGGTGTTCATTCCACGCATGTTCATCCGACATGCATGTTCATCCGACACGCATGTTCATCCGACACAGGAACCTTAAAAACAATGTCCAATGTCGTGAAGATCATTTAAAACTGTTTTCTGACGGTGTTGATTCTATGCATTATTTGTCTGTGTCAGACGCCGGAACCTCCGGCTAGCACTGCCGGCGTTGTACGGCTAAAAGCAGCCGGAGAGTTTACAAGCAATCATTGCATAAAATTGACGGCGATAATGATTAATTTAAAATATCTCTTTATACTAAGAAACTTTAATTTTTAGTCAGAACGTGAGATAGATCTATTATCTATGATATATAACAATGAAATTGGATACATACCAAAATATGCCTCTATCCCGTCAAAATGGGAAGCCGATGACCCTTTTTCGCAAGAACTTGCTGCGGCTGAAAAATGACAACTTATGCCAAGTTTATGTCAACAGGCTCGTTCATGACTATTCAGTTTATGTAATGATGATTAAATCGCGTCATAAGCTAAAACAATACATAAATATTTTTATGCAACAGAATTTATGTCAACGGCATAAGCTATGCATGATTTTATGTCATGATCGAAATTTATGTCATAATGACATAAATTTTTTTGCAACAGGGCCCTGATGTACAATCTAAGTATCTACATGTTCAAATAAGCTTTTGAGAGGTATGGAACCCCCCCCCCCCCCGGGGAACCGTCCACTCAAATTTTTACCCTACCAGAGATTATCCAAAGTGACGAGGGGCAAACAAGCCACAAGCTTTTCGTCTCTAATATTCCAAGTAAATCCAATTACCATTCCTCTAAATCCAATTACCATTCAGTAAATCCAACAAAAGAGCCGTCTCTAAATATTTTGCTCATTTTGACAGAGATCATTCAACTACGGACCCTACTTCGACTGAGCATACGTTGGAATGTCAGTTACCATGGTGACCGGCGGTCAAGATACATGTAGTATGCAGGTGGCCATTGTTTTCATTTAGTCTGGAATGAGAGTAGAGGTCAGAATGGGGGCATGCATGAATGAGTGACATCATATGAGGATGGCTTGATGTAAAATGAGCGTTTTCCCAGGGCGGTATAGCGGATCTGGGGGGGGGGGGGTGGTGGCGCTTCAAGCCCCGGGCTAACCTAAATAATAATAATAATAACAGAGTGTAGGACCGGAGTGTAGGATCAAACTTCAACACCCCTTTTACTCTTTACGGGTCTTTACGACAGTTGCGCGAGCAGAAAGGGGGGGGGGGTAGGACGCATTACTCGTCGCAGCTTATTGTGTCAAACCAACATGTCACCCCCCTTAGCAAAAGGTAGATCTACCACTGCAGGGCTCCAGATCACTGGCGGATCCAGGGGGGGGGGGGGGTACAGCCGGGGCGTCCCCCTCTTTTGAGAGGCACAATTAAAATTTGAAATGGAAAATTAAATGCCGTTAAAACAGTAATGTCCTCCCCCCCCCTTTTTTTCATTGGGAAAATGTGCCCCCCCATATTGGAAAATTTTGGATCTGCCCCTGGTCCAGATGGCCTGATTTATAGTGAGTCTTTGTTTATATCGTGGGAAAAAGTGGATTATTGTAGAGCACGAACCCCGTTACCATATTCGTATGATGAAATGGATCCCAGTTATAGCTCCAGTAGATCTTACAAATCAAAACCAGGGAGATTGAATAAAAAGTTACAACTCGCCATGCACGCCAATAATGTCAAAATCAATTAAATCATGAAGTTAAGTTGGAATCAATACCAACCAATGGAGATTAAAATCTTACATGACAAAGAAAAGGGGTCAATTTACCAGGAATGAGCAGATTGGGGGGGGGGGGTAGACTTTTTTGACTAGCAAAATACAACAATAAAAAATGGTAACCATTCTCGGAAACACTTGGCAACTCAAGAATTTTCTGACAATCAAGCACAAAGTGATTGAATGGTTGCGGGCAGGACTGGGGTGGGAATATGCCCCCCCCCCTCCACCTTGCTCCCCAACCAGCGCCTCATTACAAACATTTAATAGTTTTTAAGAATCGACTGGAATCATACGAAAAAGGGAGAATCACACATTAACTTAAAACCATTAAAAAACTTATGATCGGACATATTCTCACTCTTTGACGCCCCCCCCCCATCTCATCTCGCATTTAGGGGGAATACCTTAAAGTGAATGAAATTGATCTGTAGTGTAGTTGATACACTCGATAAAATGCATTGTACATCACGTGCAAATCACATACACGTGCCAGATTCTCTCAGCCCAGACACCACGCTCAGACATAAACATCAACAATGGAAATTTCCATGACTGGTCAAGAGCCACATGTTGCATGTTATTTAGACTCACATGTACCTTGACTCAATGAAAATGCACACACTTGTGATGCACACAAAATCCAGACACATTTCATCATAATTTTTCTGTCTGTCTATTAATAAAGCAATTTATTATTAAAGCACCCGCCGTCTTCCTCGTTACCATATTTCGATTACCCCCAAAAATGTATGACATGTAAATTAGCATCAGGCTTCATTCGGAATGAAAAACGTGGTTCATGCATATCGCATGCAGTTAGCTTTACAAATTATACATTATAGTCCGGGTTATAATTGAGCAAGGTGCCACAAGAAAAAGGAGAAATTTTCATATAGTGCTTCTAGCCCAGTTTTTTACGCTGAATATGAATATATGAGGTAACCAGGCTGTATCCTGAAAATTAACCTGTGAGGGCGCTTTTTTCAAAATGGCCGCCAAATTTTCAGAACATTTGAATTTTCGTACATAGATTTTGACATAAATATTCCATTGCCACAAAATTAGTGTCATATGAAAGACAAATAAATTTTATACAATTTGGTACTATTTATAGGGGATAAGTAGGTCATTTGGCTGAGATTTTAAGTAGAAAACTGCATTTTTTGTCATTTTTTCCCAAAAATTGAAAATTTTGCAAATACATGATCTTACATAATTCTGAGGAAAATGAATGAATTACCTTGAAATGTTCCAGAAAACTTTATTGACATACTATTATCATGTGGATGAAATTCCAACTCTGTATCATTCTTCTTAGCAAATTTATAAGGTATCAAACTTGAATACTTCAATTTCAGAAATGTCGCTTTTTGTATGTATTTCCATAGACTAATACGTATAACATGTACTGTACATGTATAATATGTATAATGAATAGTTTAATAAAATTTAAATGCAATTATCTCCGCTTTTTAACCACTTGGAGAGTTAAGAGTAGGCTTTTCTCTATCAGCTACATAAAACAAAATGTTGACACATCAAGGCCTGACCCTCTCATGGGGTGGGGGTGTCGAAGTCACCCCCCCCCCCCTTGCCCTTGGCTATATCATGTTGTTGTATATTGCCTATTTGTTGGAAAAATCTCTGTTTTTTGGAGCACCCATTGAAGCAAAAACAGGCATTTCTGCTATACAGTACAGTCACTTTGATTGCTTTGAAACCACTTGGAGAGGAAAGAGTATATAGGCTTTGTTCTACCAGCTACATACAAAGTGGCACATCGAAGCCTACCCCTCTCGGGGGGGGGGTTGCTTAATATTGCCAATTTATTTGAAAATTCACAATTTTTGACCCAACATTGAGGCCAAAAATCGTTTGTGCTTTGTTGTACACCCCATTTTATTGATTCGAAACCACTTAGAGAGGAAAGAGTAGAGTTTGTTCTACCAGCTACATATAAATAAGCACTGGCACATTGAGCCCTAGCCCTCTCATGGGCTGTCTAAGTCACCCCCCCCCGTCTATATCATGTATATTACCAATTTATTGGATATTTCACCATTTTGGATCACCCATTCAGGCAAAAGCGCGTTCCTACTATATAGTACAGCCAATTTTATTTTCTTGCAATGACTTGGAGAGGAAAGATTAGGATTTGCTCTATCAGCTACATATCAAGAAGTGTTGGCAAATCAAAGCCTATCCCCTTCAGAATGTTTAGGGGGCTGTAGAATTTACCCCACCAATTTTCGGTAATTGACTATCTATTGGACAGTCACAATTTGCATCACCCATTGAGGCAAAGGGCGTTTCTACTATATAGTACAGCAAATTTCTTTTCTAGCAATGACTTGGAAAGGAAAGAGTAGGCTTTGCTCTATCAGCTACATATAAAGAAGTGTTGGCAAATCAAAGCGTATCTCCTTCAAGCGGCTATAGAAGTTACCCCACTAATTTTCGGTTTTTGGCTATTTGTTGAAAAGTCACCATTTTGGAGCCCCCATTGAAGCAAAAAGGCGTCTCTGATATATAGTTCTGCCACTTTTATTGCCTTGAAACCACTTAGAGAGGAAAGAATAGGCTTTGCTCTATCAGCTACATAATTTTGTGCTGGCAAATAAAAGCCTACCCCCTTCTGGGGGCTGTCGAAATCACCCCCTCACCCCTTTGCGTTATTACCTATTTATTGGAAATTCACCTTTTTTGAGCCCCCATTGAGGTAAAAAGACATCTCTGATATAAAGTTCTGCCACTTTTACTGCCTTGAAACCAATTAAGGAGGAAAGAATATGCTTTGCTCTACAAAGAAGTGCTGGCACATTGAAGCTTACCTATCTTGGCGGCTGTCAAATCACCCCACCCCTCTTGCATTATTGCCTAATTATTTGAAAATTCACAATTTTTGAGCCCCCATTGAGGCGATATGCACTTCTGCTGTATAAAACACCCAATTTCATTTTCTTGAAACCACTTGGAGAGGAAAGAGTAGGTTCCCATCTTTCAGCTATACAGTGCGTCCCAAAAAAAACTATACACTTTTGAAATGGCTGCCAAATAATAAATGGAGCACTTTGCTGAAAAAAACTTACATATATGGAAAGCCAATAAAGTCAACTTTCAAATGACACCAAAAAGTTGGAAAACTATTCATGCTTGAGCGAGCACTGCCCACTGAAACAAAGGGTATGAAAATTACGGTGGGCTGGAATTAGCCTTCCAATTTGTGTCAGTTTTTAAGAGGCAAATCCTTTTAAACTTACAAAGTTAAGGGCGTTGTGATAAATTAATGATCAACCATGACCAGTTTTGGTTGCATAAGCAAATTTCATAAATTATTAAATTGAACTTTAATGCATTAGTGAGCATAAATTATACTTTTGGGGCAGCATTTCAACTTTATCATTTGGATCTCTTTTTTTGGCAGCATTTCAACTTTATCATGTGGATCTCAGCAATGTGTTCATGGGAGTCTGGAGGATAGGGGGGTGAGATAGGATTTAAGTGGGAGAAGCAGGTTGATGGAATAAGGGTCAACAGAACATTGAGTCCCCGCCCCCTCCCTCTTTCCCATCCTCCCCTCCTGTTGTGAGACTGATGGCTATTGTCATGTATGCGTGAAGTCCAGAGCAGAATGTCGATTTAATGATAAATTCTGAATTGGGGCATCAACTTTTTCCTATCAATCATTGAATCAACAATTTATTAGTAAATCAACTCATTCAATGTGCAATGTGATCAATCAAACATTCATTTTTTTTCAATTAATTATTTCATTAATCATCATAATCATTAAATTTCTTGGTAATGATTCAATAAAAAAAATGACCATCAGCCACCGGTCACTTGGCAGTTAAGTTTTGAATAGGCTACAATCCAGGAAAAGAGACAGAGAGAGAGAGAGGGGGGGGGGGGCTGGGAAATGGAGGTGGAGAAGGGATGGTACATTTGACTATTAATTTGTAAAAAGGACAAAAAGAAGAGGAATGCCCTTTTAACAAAGTCTTAGCATATCTCGCCCTCTTGCTTGTAACAGGTACCATCACATTACTCTGACTCTCACGAACACACTTCTGAGGTCCACAAGATGAATATGCTACACTAAAATTACAACTCCGGTTCACGCATGCATTAAATTTTAATTTAGTAACTCGTGAAATTTGCCTAAGAACCCAAAACTTATCTTACTCATCAATTTAGCTTAACACCCTTACCTTAGCAAGTTCCAAAGGACTAACCACTCCAAAAAACTGTAAGGCTAATTCCTGCCCAGTCTAGCCGAGCTTAATCTCTCAGGAGAGAAGTGGGGGGGGGGGGTGGGGGTTGAGATGGAGAGAGGGGTTGCTTAAATGTTCTGTTGACCTTTATCCCATCAACATACTTCACCTACCTAAGTCATATTACCCCCTCTTCTCCTGACTCTCATGAACACATTGTTGAGATCCACATGATAAAGACAAAATGCTGCACTAAAAATTGCAATTCATGATCACTCATGCATTAAATTTCAATTTAATAACGCATTAAATTTTCACAAACAACAAACTGATCACAAATGATCTTTAATTCACCAAATAACCCTCAACATTTAAGTGCCAAACAAAAAAAAAATGAAAGAAATTGGAAGGCTAATTCCGGCCAACCCTAATTTTCATACCCTTTGTTTCAGTGGGCAGTGCTCGCTCAAGCATGAATAGTTTTCCAACTTTTTGGTGTCATTTGAAAGTTGGCTTTATTGGCTTTCCATATTTATAAGTCTTTTCCCCCAAAGTGCTACATTTTTTATTTGGCAGCCATTTCAAAAGTGTATAGTTTTTTTTGGGACGCACTGTATATAACGAATTGCTGCCATATCGAAACCTGACCCACTTCAGGGGACTATATAGATGTTACCCCACCTTTTTTACGATTTTTTCCAATTCATTGGAAAACTCGCCATTTTGGAGCCCCATTGAGGCAAAAAAGTGTTTCTGGTACATGTATATAGTAGAGCCACTTCTTTATATGTAGCTGTTAGAGGAAAGCCTACTCTTTCCTCTCCAAGTAGTTTCAAGGCGGTAATAGTGGTAGAACTATATATCAGAACCGCCTTTTTGCCTCAATGGGGGCTCCAAAATGGTGAATTTTCCAATAAATAAGCAATAATGAAAAAGGGGTGGGGTGATTTCAACAGCCCTCTGATGGGGATAGGCTTTTATTTGCGAGCATGTCTTTATATGTAGCTGTTAAAGCAAAGCCTTTTTTTTCTCTCCAAGCGTTTTCAAGGGTGAAAAAAGGCAGAAACATAATCAGAAATGACTATCTGTCCCAATGGGGGCTCCAAAGTGGTGATTTTTTCAATAAATAGGCAATAATGCAAAAGGGATGGGTGATTTCGACAGCCTCCTGCTGTTTGCCTGCACTTCTTTATATGTGGCTGATAAAGCAAAACCTATTCTTTCCTCCCTAAATGGTTTCAAGGATTTAAAAGTGGCAGAACTATATATCAGAAACGCCTTTTTTCCTCAATGGAGGCTCCAAAATGGTGAATTTCAAGGGGGGGGGGGGTAATTTCGACAGTCCCCTAAAGGGAGTAGGCTTTTATTTGCCAGCACATCTTTTTATGTAGATGATAAAGCAAAACCTATTCTTTACTCCCTAAGTGGTTTCAAGGCAGTAATAGTGGCAGAACTATATCAGAAATGCCTTTTTGCCTAAATGGGGGCTCCAAAATGGTGAATTTTCCAATAAATAGGCAATAATGCAAAAGGGGTGGGGTGATTTCAACAGCCTCCCGGAGGGGGTAGGCTTTTATTTGCCAGCACTTCTTTATATGCAGCTGATAGAGCAAAGCCTACTCTTTCCTCTCCAAGTCATTGCAAGAAAATGAAATTGGCTATATAGTAGAAACGCACTTTTGCCTCAATGGGTGATTCAAAATGGTGTAATTTCCAATAAATAGGCAATATACATGATATAGAGGGGGAGGGGTTGACTTAGACAGCCCCTGAGAGGGATATTTTTCGATGTGCCAGCGCTTCTTAATAATTTGTAGCTGATAGAGCAAAGCCTACGCTTTTCTCTCAAAGTAATTGCAAGAAAATAAAATTGGCTGTATGATATAGAAACGCCCTTATGCCTCAATGGGTGATCCAAAATGGTGAAATTTCCAATAAATAGGCAACATACATGATATAGAGGAGGGGGTGACTTAGACAGCCCCTGAGAGGGCTAGGGTTCGATGTGCTAGCGCTTATTTATGTAGCTGGTAGAACAAACTCTACTCTCTCAAATTAATAAAATACTAATAAGCACAAACGCTTTTTTGCCTTAATGTTGGGTCCAAAATGGTGAATTTCCAAATACATTGGCAATAAGCAAAAGGGGGAGGGGTGACTTCCCCAGCGCCCCCCCCCCCGGAGAGGGGTTGGCTTCGATGTACGTGCCACTTCTTTTGATATAGCTGGTAGAACAAACATGACAAAGCTTACTCTTTTCCTCTCCAAGTGGTTTCAAAGTAATTAAAGTGGCTGTACTGTATAGCAGAAATGCCTTTTGCCTCGATGGGTGCTTCAAAAAATAGTGATTTTCCAATTAATAGACAATATACAACAACATGATATAGCCAAAGGGGGTGGGGGGGGGGGCTTCGACACCCCCACCCCATGAGAGTGTTAGGCCTCGATGTGCCAACATTTTGTTTTATGTAGCTGATAGAGAAAAGCCTACTCTTAACTCTCCAAGTGGTTAAAAAGCGGAGATAATTGCATTTAAATTTTATTAAACTATTCATTATACATATTATACATGTACAGTACATGTTATACGTATTAGTCTATGGAAATGCATACAAAAAGCGACATTTCTGAAATTGAAGTATTCAAGTTTGATACCTTATAAATTTGCTAAGAAGAATGATACAGAGTTGGAATTTCATCCACATGATAATAGTATGTCAATAAAGTTTTCTGGAACATTTCAAGGTAATTCATTCATTTTTCTCAGAATTATGTAAAATCATGTATTTGCAAAATTTTCAATTTTTGGGAAAAAATGACAAAAAATGCAGTTTTCTACTTAAAATCTCAGCCAAATGACCTACTTATCCCCTATAAATAGTACCAAATTGTAGAACATTTATTTGTCTTTCATATGACACTAATTTTGTGGCAATGGAATATTTATGTCAAAATCTATGTACGAAAATTCAAATGTTCTGAAAATTTGGCGGCCATTTTGAAAAAAGCGCCCTCACGGGTTAATTTTCAGGATACAGCCTGGTTACCTCATATATTCATATTCAGCGTAAAAAACTGGTCTAGAAGCACTATATGAAAATTTCTCCTTTTTCTTGTGGCACCTTGCTCAATTATAACCCGGACTATTAGATGTACATGTAAGAACAAGGGTTTCAAATATCAATATGGAATCCACAGACACACTTTTCATCCTCATTATTTATTATTAGAGCACCACCGTCTCACCATTACAATATTTCGAATAAAAAAGATGCATACAAATTCAGCATTCATCAAGCTAAGCTCCGTTCGGTATGAGCATTGTTGCGTCACAATGCAGCTCTAATTACGCGCCCAGCCCATCGGAATCGGACCGTTCCGTGCGTGCCGCTCTCTCTTCCCCAGCGGTGCCTCACCGAAGCGTCACCGCTGGCTAACCGAAGGCGGATCGCGGTCTCTCGCCGAAGCAGAAAACCGCAATGAAGGATCGAGGTTATTTTCCGATGGCTCTGCTGGCCTTACCGTTTACCGTACCGATGTGCCAAAACCTTTGAGCGGTAGTGTATATGCTTGCTTTATTCCTCAATCCTTTCAGCAGGTACATTATCCAAGAGTTTTGACGACCAGTTGATTTCATTTCCATACATTAAATGCCTATTAACTGACAGCAGTAAAATACTGTATGTGTACGCCCACTACAATAGAGTATGTGTACCTACCACTGGGGGAGGCAGCTGCGTGTATTTAATTTGGGTCTCCCAGAAATTGATAAATCCCTTATCCGGATTGGTGCTGGTCCCAACGTGTCCGGATAAAAGAGGTCTGACCGTGTTAGTGTTTTCTAATTTTTGCACAATAACTCATAGTGATATGTAATCTAGGCTACAAGCTACCAAATAAGATGATCGCTGTAATATTCTATGAGAATTATATAATTCATCAGGCAATTAAAACACTGGGTCTAACTAAGGTTACCTGTCTGAGTTCAATGAGGTTGAGGAGAGCATTGTCTTGCAAGGCAGAGTCCATACAAGCTGGTAGAGAAGGTTGAAGACTCAACAATGTCTGGGTCAAGAGCTCACAGACCATCAGAACTGCATCAGGGAAAACCTGATCACACCATTGTACCTACAGAGAAGGTCAAAATATTATATGAGGTCATACAAGCTTGTAGAGAAGGTTTAAGACTGAACAATGTCTTGGTCAAGAGCTCACAGATCACCAGAATTGTACAAATGAAAACCTGACCATTGAACCTACATGTACATGTCAAAATTGTATGAGAACGTAAAAAAAAAAAAAACTAGAGTAAGTATACCAAGATCAATTCTTTATTTCGCATAAAGTTTGAACAATTAGATCTTAAACCTTTTTCAACTGGGTTATTTCAGACAAGGATAATTCAGGGGGGGGGGGGAGGTAATATGACCACCCCTTCCAATGTTGGTCTCTGATTTTGCAATCGGTGGCAAAATTTGCAGGTCCGTAGAGCCGGATGTAAACTACAGTAAAATTTTCAATTTTGTTGTATTTTTAATTAATCAATTATGTAAATAAGTGTATGAAATTTGGCCTCAATGTGTTATTTTGTGCATTTTTGTTTGCCTTTAACTCACTTTACATGTTAGCTAGAAGAATAGAATGTTAATTTTGGGTGAAAATATAAATTTTTGCATTTCTAACAAATATCTACAACAAATGTCAAAACATAATTAATTTCCTTTGTATTTTACTGTTTTCTAAAATTCCTGTCGTTTTTTTACTTTATTTTGATCATTATCTTGATGAATCGTTTGTGATCATAAATACCCGGTAGCATAAAATAGATCTATTCAAACCGGCAAAAGTAAAAAATAATCATACGTAGTGAAGAAATTCATCGAGGGTCCATTTAAATAATCCAGGGTTAACCTTAAAAAAATGTACTTCCAGGGGAGATTAATAGAATACAGAGAATAGGCTGGATTTAAGATCAAGATTCAATGAAGTTGCTGTGACCTTCAATGGTCTGATACACTAGCGTACCTACGGGGGGGGGCAGTCTGCCCCCCCCTGACGAGCCACAACCCATGCAAAGGACGTATCCCTGCCCCCTCCCCCCCCCCCCCCCGACGAGCTTGAAAGACCTTTTTTGCCCCCCCCCCCTGACGAGCTTGAAGAACTTTTTTTTTTTTTTTTTCCTTGTCAAATTTTTTGGCGGACGGTTTTGCCCCCCCTGTGGAAAATCCTAGGTACGCCACTGGTCTGATAACATGGCCATCAGAATATTTTCTACATTTAGGTTAAATTTCAATACCTACTTTACATTTTGAGATAACATGAAGAGGAAGGGTTCATTCATAGATCAGATAGAAGCTCTGAAGGCATATGTACATAATTATTACACATACAAGCCTCTTTTTCATCAATGCAATAAAATTTTGTACTTCCTGTACATTCCTTCCAGATGATTGCTTGCTGGCATATAGCATAATGTATTCATATGTTTTTTACATAACCCATATCTATAAATACATTTAGAATATGCAACAGTTATATATTAATCTAACTGTTTCTAACAGCTGCATATTAACAGCCCTATCCCTGACCCTTATTGTTGGTAGTAAATATATTACCTCTCTATGCCACGTTGTAAGCAATGTTTCATAGAATGTTGACAACCATTCTGCAAGAACCTTTTCTCTGTTTGTTTCTTGTAGCTGCTGCCACTGTAGTAATAAGGAACTCTATTGAATAGATAAAGAGAGATGACAATAATACTAATACATGTAATAACAATATTCATTTACATGAATCTTTTAAAGTAACATTTCAAGAATGAGAATAGAAAGACTTATGCTTCCACTTTCAGGCCAGAATCAGCATAATAATACTAGTTCGGTTCAAAACATGGTTATGTCCTTTCTTAACCCTCAATCTCCCGGGGTATTTTGATTCTTGTCAATCCCGGGGGGGGGCCATTATGGCCCCCCCTTAAGATCTCGGCCGCCGATTGCGCGAGCGACGCAAAAATTTGCACACTGGTAGTGTGCGATGTAATCTACAAGGCTGTATGGTAAAATTTTCCAAAATAATGAGATTTTATTTTATATGAATTAATTATGCTAATTTATGCATAAATCATACTTTTTGCTATAATTCACTAAATAAAGCTCCTAGAATGCTAATTTTTGGTAAAAAAATTCTTTGCAGCAATCTTAACAATCGCAATTAAAAAAACTTCGGTTCGGAAATCAATTTCTTATGTATTTTATTGTTTTATGAATTTCTTATGTATTTCTTTGTTTTTTTACTTTTTGTTTTTTATTGTTTTTTCAATGGAAATCATTCCAGACTTAGTTCTGATCATAAACAAGGCAAAATTAATTCAGTTTAATCAGTAAAAGTAGAAATAATGATACATTTATGAATTTTGGCTAAATACACAATTTGCATTGGATTTGTACATGAAATCACGTTTATGAGCAATTTTGGGTCTGACATGCACTTACATAATGTTGCGTAATGTCGTAACCGTGTACCCGGGCGTCACAAATTTGGTCTCAAAATTTGCGCGAGACTTGAAAGTAAAAAGTCAGTGAGCGGCAAGGTCAAAAAAATTTGCGCAGCAGATATATCGCGAAAATTGTCAAGGGGGGGGGCCATTATGGCCCCCCCCGGGAGAATTAGGGTTAACTCATATTAACAATGTTTCAAAATGACGATCATAAAAATTGTAAACAAATTAATAAGATCCTTGTTTTTCCAAAATCACAATTCCTTGGAAGGAAAATGTCATTTGGTACATTTCCTGTGTAAATAAAAATCCATGCACAAGTACAGTTGCAAGCAAGTTTGGAGTGGTACAGAGAGAGAGATTGATCTCTTTTAATTAATATAATAATTCCTTACCTGTGATAATCTGTCTATATCTATTACAGTTACTATTAGTATTCATTATTTTCATTATTACTATTATCATCATCATCATCATCACTTTCATCATCATTACTATCATCATTTTCATTATTTATCAATATCATTATATTTGGCGGTGCCTGGGTATGGAAAAGGTTAATCTAATGACTGGTCTACAGACCTTCCTCCCCTCAACTGACCAGATGCAACAAAAATTGAATAAAGATGACAAAGGAAAAGTAAAAGAAAGAAAACTCATTATTACAAATAATAATAATAATACATTTGAATGGACCTACCTTATGGCATTTGTAATAATAATTCTTGAGCTCTGGCAGTCTCTCCATGTCCTTGAATATTTTCACATATTTCTGTGTAGCCTCTGGCAAAGAAATAATATACATGTAGGATGCAGTTAGAAGAATTATTTTGGGGCCTCAATATTTAATCAAAACATAATTGATATCTTCCTAAATGTTAAATCAGAAATGTTAATTGTCCTTACTTCTTTCATCATTTTCTTTTGCCATAGTGGACCATTTGGTCAGTTTGAAAGGGAGAAAAGTACATACAATTATATTTTCTTATTCCAGCAAACAAAGAAAAAGAAAGATGAGTGAGTTTTATCCCATTTTTATTGTTTAATTTGGAGCGGTATCCACCCCCTAAAAGTTTAGTGAAACATGTTCACAACACAAAGAGCAGACACCACGTTGTTTCTTGATCGTTTTCTTTATAATAAGTAAATTTTGAGACCAAATTTAAGATGCCTGTGCATGTGATTTCAAAGTTACACAACATTTCATTAATGCATGCCAGACCCAAAATTGTGAGAAGAGTATTTTGTAATAGTTACTCACCGAGTGAATGTGAATTGAAGGCACTGACAAGTTGAGGACTGAGAAGAGC
Source organism: Lytechinus pictus (assembly GCF_037042905.1). Taxonomy (NCBI): domain Eukaryota; kingdom Metazoa; phylum Echinodermata; class Echinoidea; order Temnopleuroida; family Toxopneustidae; genus Lytechinus; species Lytechinus pictus. The sequence goes on along the minus strand of NC_087260.1, from coordinate 1,129,676 downwards.
TTCTAAACGATTCTTTAAAACTTCCAGACTCTGACATCTCTCGTCATAATCACCACAATGAGCCAACATACTCTGCACAAAACATACCAGTGACAAATTTATTTAACGGCATTTTCTCATACAAGGATGTCAAGTTTACTATATAAGAAAGTTTGAGAAAAATCAGACAAATAATGAGAAAGTTATGAGCATTTGAATATTCCTATCACTATTTGCTATGGAGATCCTCCCAATGGCAATGCGACATATATGTGTGATGTGAACAACTTTCCCTTTGATAGACTATAAAATACTCCCAAAATATCTCTTTATCCATAATATATTCTTTGAAAATCTGCATTACAAGCCCTCCTATATAAAAATTCATGATCTACTGACAGATTCAATAAAAGAGGCATTTTAAGTGATATACAAAAGCAATGGAAAAGTTGTTCACATGTGACATCACAGATCTTTGTCACATTGCCAATTGGAGGATCTAGATGGATCAAGCTGTCTTGTTCCAAAGGTTTCATTTTTTTAATAATGCTCCCATAATATATGATTTTAAGACTGATCTTAAGACTGATTGATTGTACTGATCAAAACAATTAATCACTAAGCTTTCTGTAACTCAGCCTATCATGAGAAGTTTGGATCTTCTCAATGATTCACACAAACTTCCAGACTCTGACATCTCTTATCAAAGTCGCCACACTGAACTAACAAACATGTATAAACGTCATTAATCAAATTTCAAACATGGTAGCAACAATTTTCAATTTAATGTTATTTTCTGATCACCATAGTTTTCATCTTTATTTTTGTTCTCACCACAAATGGAACTTGGTACAATAACTAGTTTTCGGCATCATATGACATGTAAAACAACTTAACATGAATGATTCACATTTTCTTCTTACCAGACTATGCTGCATTGCCAGTAATTTGTTTGCTATCTGTAGATATTTCAAAAAAGCAAAATAAAATACAGTTTACAACACTTATAAAGTCATTGGCCCAGAGCAAAAGAAAAGTACCTAATGAAAACAAAACAGTTCATGGTGAATAGAACAGTTTGAAATGAGACTCGTCTTCCAATAAAATATTTCAGAAAATAACATTCTAACAAGTATGCGAATAGGAATTTCACTAATAATCAATCCAAAGAATGCAAAGAAAAGCCACAAAATTCTGAAACAGGCAAATTGAAATGAATTTAACTTTGATAGAATAGCATTTATCCATTAAACTACTACAGATGACTTGCACAACCTGCCTGCTATCATCATGTATGCTACTACAAATGGAGTGGGAACAAAAGAAAAGGAAGCCAAGCAACAACGCCATTTAGCCCCCGTCAACTGCTCTTACCTTTCCTATGCTGCCCCCCCCCCAGATCATACTCCACATATGGTAATATCTTTATAAAATAACCCGTTGTTTTGAGACCTTATCCAGCCAATCAGAACTCTGGAATTCATGTTACCGGTATTCCAAACTTTGAGAAATCTTGTCTTGTTCAATGTACCTTGGTGGGAAAAGTAAGATCTTGACCCAATTAAAAGGTGCCATGTATCAAGAGTGAGATTGTGAGAAAGTACAGAATTTCAGCTTCATGGTGATATAGATATTATTGAGGCTCAAAATAGAAAGGTTTGCACAATTCGCAAGAGAAAATAGAGGAAGAAAATTCAATTTTTAGGCACATTTTTAGGCCTGAAATTCACTTATCAAAAAAGTGAATACAAAATAAATGACCAATACAAAAAAGAAACACTTTTGCCTGAGGATACAAAGTGCTGCTATTATTACCCCTGCTTTAGTTGTGCTGCCATATAGGCGCTGAACCATTTGAAAGAAACCACCTTGTTTTATGACTTTATCTATGTGATTAAATGTAGCATTTGCTACCATGATAGCGTAATAAAGGAATCAAGTGAAACAAACATTTCGTAGTCTAATACAATACATTGGAAAACAATCATAATACAAACAAGAAATTCACTGACTTTAACCTGTCGGGACACTTTATAAAATTAAGACTAACAATAATAATAATAATCTGCTTTTATACATGTATAACACTTAATACATCGGAACGATGTCTCTGAAAGCGCTTTACAGATATATTATTACCCCGGTCATTGGATCCTGACAAGCCCGCATACAATGTTTGTACTTTCTCCACTCCCTGGGGAGCATAAAAAAAAAAAAAGAGTTCATAAACTCAAATTTTGCTAGGCATACTACATAGGCTTTACCGGGTACCCATTTAACACCTAGGTGGAGAGTGGCAAAGTGTGGATTGATGCCTAGCCAAAGGACGCTAGGCCATGGTGGGATTCGAACACACGACCCTCTAAAATGCAAGGCGAGAGTCACAACCGCTACACCACGATGCCTCTAGCAGTCTCACCTGCATAACATGATTCAATATAGCAGCAGTGCTGGCTTTGAAAATGACTATTTAATAAATTCATTCAATAATTCATATGATAATAAAATACTACATGTTCATTCAGCCGAAATGACATTTGACCTTGATCATGAGACCCAAGAACTGTGAAAGATGATCAATGATATTTCGATTACCTTTATGTCAACATTTCATGAAATAGACCCATAAATTTTCAAAGTTATGATGGCAATTCAGCAAATCCCCCCAACATAGACAAGTTCATTGACCTAAAGTGACCATTGACCTTGGTCATATGATCTGAAACTCACGCAGAATGTTCCCTGATATTTGATTCTCCTTACATGTATGTCCAAGTTTCATGAACTAGTTCCAAATACTTAAAAGTTATGATGACATCCAAAAACTTAACCTTGGTTAAGATTTTATTGTTGATTCCCCCGATATACTTCTAAACTACAAATCGGACGCATCCAAGAATGAATCAAGAATATATAATCTCGGTTCATTGAACCTGAATGACCTTTGACCTTGATCATGTGCCCTGACACTCACAAAGGATGCTCAGTAATACTTGATTAATCTTATGTCCAAGTTTCATGAACTAGATCCATAAAGCTTCAAAGTTATGATGACAATTCAACAAATACCCCCATCATAGCAAAAGTTCATTGACCCCAAATAACCTTTGACCTTGGTCATGTAACCCAAAACTCAGCCAGGGTGTTCAGTACTACATGAACTTGATTACCATTATGTCAAAGTTTCATGAAATAGGTCCAAATACCTTTTAAGTTATGATGACATGTCAAAAACTTAACATTTGGTTTAATAAGACTTCAATGTTGATGGTGCCGCCGCCATCATCGGAAAACAGGCACCTATTATATTCTTGCAAGACAAAAAAAAAATAATAATAAATTTCTTTACAAAATGAGAATGCATACCAGCTGAACATCCTGACTAGCAAATACCTCATCTACATCAGCCATCAAGGTAGTCCAGTTATCAGCTTCCTGTTTAATAAATTCAATTCAATAAAATCAATCAATTCAACTCACATCAACACTTCCTTTATTAAAGAGATTAAAATCTAGCACTGTTTGCAGATTAAAGCACATGAACATATGAGCAACCAACTACCGGTAACCTACCAATCCAGTAACATAAAAAAATTGAATCAAATGAACAAGAAACTACAGTAAAAAAAAGTACGTTCCTGGATTACAATTACTCCACTTTTTAAAACAACTTTTGTGGGTGTACAAACAAATTGAGACACATGGTCAGTGGTAAAGGATAAACTTGTTTTTCTGATTTGATATTTCAGTCAGAGGTCTGTTTCTCAACACCGTCATAAAACATCTTTCCTAAAAAAACAGAAATAGTGAGCTACTTGTCCACTTACCGTTTAAAGAAGCCCTCTTTGCAAAAATCGGGGACAACAACCTGACTAAATTTTTATGACACCTCCAAACCCGTCACAACTTTTTTCGTAATGATGTAGTGACAACATGTGGGAAGACTATGACATGCAAAAGTGCCTTGAAATTTGAAAATTTGAATCTTACATAATCAATCATAGAAATTGAAATTACATTGCAAAACAAGAGGGATAGATCATTCAATACAGATACTGTAATGCACAGGAACTACTAGTATATAAAAGAACTCTTGGTAAAACGTCATAAAAACATTCATATTGAAATAGTAAATTAATTGAATCAATAAAGATTCTGCCACATCGGTCATCCATAATTTGACTCATTCTTTCTTTTCAGACCCTTATCAACATTTGAATACATAATGCATAGAATTTGTCAAATCATGTTTTGGTATCCAAAGATTTAAACAATTTGTTACACTATGTCTTGATGATATTTGGAATCATTTGAATCATGAAATAAATCATTCATAATTTCATTTTCTCAGCAATAGAATGCTCCAGTCGTCATGGTTTAAATATGTATGGTGCATATTTAACATTCATCGTTATTTTCATTAGATGTATATCCTGATTCATCACAGTAATTGCAGTTTTATCATAATTTTGCTTTTTGAAAATTATGCTATTTTGTGACTAAGGCTATGTCTCTCCTGCTCTTTCTGCTGATAGTATTGATCTCAAGGAATTCTAGTTAGGAAGCCTTTGTGAAATGGTTTTAAGATTGGAACTCCATGGTTAGTACATGTAGATAAAGATATGACCAACTTGCCCCAGTGTTGAGAAACAGGCCCCAGAATCTTATGGTTATTTTGTGTTTCAATACATTGGAGAACATTTAGCCCTCGCTCCCCCACCCCCCCCCCCAAAAAAAAAAAAAAAAACCCACTTTCATTTGAGAGAAATAAGATTCAAACATAAATTGTATGTATAATTTTAAACAATGTCACAAGGTAACCTCTATCATATCATTACGTCAAGAAGTTTGCATGAGACTCACTGACAGCAACTAACAAACTGGATTACAACTACTGTACTCAAATTATTAATAAAGGGTTAATGAAATACCTATCACTGGATACTGCAAGAACCATTCATAAATTTGAATAGTTTAGCAAAATACTTAACCAAGTTTTGACAACTTTTCCCTCCAATGTATAGCAGGAAGTCTGCTTCTTTTACTTTTTAATCCTCTACATAGAGCAACCAATTGGGTGTCAAATCCTGCATGCTGCAAAGATGATCAACACAATTTGTTGTGTTGACTACATGAATTCTGTAATCCCCAAGACTTTGTATAGGAACAACCCAGGTCCAGCAGTCAACCGGGTAAGGTTCTTAAACTGTTCATTGGATGTGATGAGGTCCTGGTAGGTTACATTAAATGGTTGGGATACTTGCCTGGAGAGCATCAGATGCTGCCTTCATCCGAGATTTAATGGTATCAATCTCCAACAGCATCTTCATAGACTCTGATGTATCCTCCTCAACCTATGAAGGAAAAAGTTATATTTACATACATTTTGCCATTTATATAGCACCTTTAACAAGCTGGTATCCTGCTATTAGAGTAATATCATAGCAGCTTTTTGACATTCCCCAGTAATTTTTGTATGATAAAATATACCAATTGATATGAAAACCAGCTTGGCTCTTCAATCCCACCGCTGCCCCCAGTGTGGCGAAAATAGAGGGGGGTGTGTGGTTCACAGGGGCTTTCCAATCCTTCTCTCTCTTTTATATCAACTATAGTTCGAGGGGGGTATGGGTAGTACTTGGAAAATGGGCTACGGGGCGCTTCTCTCTCGATCAATCCCTCTCTTGGTAGCGAGCGGTCAACAAAGCAACAGTGGGGCTGAGATCCACGCATTGTGTATGACATAGGTGCAAAACCATTGACGACACGGAGAGCATAATCTTGCAGTGCAACTATATTGGGGCTCCATAGCTCCCATTTTATTGATACACTAAGCTTCCAACCAATCATACTGATGTAGTGTATATACAGTGAAGGCCAATACCCATGCATTATAAATGGCCATATAAAAGTGAACATGATAAATACAATAATAGAACAAGCCTATGAGAACTTGGGTCGGCGCAGGCATCAATGTTTTGGACTATATATATCCCTTGACCCATAACAGTATATAACGGTCCCTAATCTATCTGCATAATCCCCTCTCATTGCACTGTGGGGCTGGCTTGGCAAACATTGCGAGAAAGGGGGTTGGAACAGGTATATGAGTACATCATTAATGTACCATGCATTAAAGTAAGCTGTCCCTTGCTTTCCCAACTGCTCCTGTCAGCCTAACTGCCCACATGCCTGAGTCTTTCCTACCCTAATGATTAAGTCCCTGTGTAAACAGTGGATGGGGGAACCCCAACAAGTTTATGTAACAATTTGCCTAACCCTATTAAACTCTTCTCCTATGTACATGTAAACCCATGGGCAGTGCTTTAGTGTACACTTAGTAACCCCATACTAACAATGGATACCCCTTGTTTTGGTATGGCTATGGTAGTTCCTCGACCCATGGATTATTATGTAACCCCATACCAAGGATGTAATAAGCCCTATGAATCCCCCTTGTTTTGGTATGGCTATGCCAACAGCCATGGCAGTGAGATGACCATAACATACGTAGGGGAGGCTAGGACGCTGTTCGTGTAATACACATACTAGGCAGCCCCGTGGTAGTTCCTCGACCCATGTATTATTATGTAATCCCATACCAAGGATGTAGTAAGCCCTATGAATTCCCCACTAACCTAACGTGATGTGGCCTAGTATGTAAACCCCATAGAGTAATTGGGGATGCACAGCCAGTACATGGATGCTGTTTGTGTGAGCAAGCTAGCTCGAGCATTTACTAGGCTACCCATTAGTAACTGGTACCACTCAAACATACTGTAGAAGAGCTATCTTTGATTCCCTTCATGGACTTTCTCATCCAGGAATCAGAGCTACTCAAAAGCTCATTACGGAGCGCTTTGTTTGGCCTAGCATCAACGCTGATGTCAGGAAATGGGCCAAAACATGCCTCGAGTGTCAAAAGTGTAAAGTACATCGGCACAACAAAGCACCACTTGGTACTTTCACTTCACCTGATGCACGCTTCTCTCATGTGCACATTGACCTCGTTGGCCCACTTCCTTCATCAGAGGGTAACAATTACCTTCTCACTTGTGTTGATCGCTACACCAGATGGCCAGAAGCTATCCCTATCCCAGATATCACTGCGGAGACGGTAGCACGAGCATTTGTGGCCAGATGGGTAGCAGTGTTTGGTGCACCTACTACTCTCACAACTGACAGAGGTAGGCAATTTGAGTCAGCACTTTTCCTTGCACTCACCAACCTCCTCGGCACTAAACGCATCCGCACAACAGCATACCATCCTGCCGCGAATGGTTTAGTGGAGCGTTTTCACCGCCAACTTAAAGCCTCTCTCAAAGCTCATAACAAGGTCCGTTGGACTGAGTCACTCCCTTTAGTCTTGCTGGGTATACGCACAGCAATCAAGGCAGACATTGGATGCTCTGCAGCAGAACTTGTGTTTGGGACTACTGTCACTCTACCTGCACAATTTGTAGCTCCTTCAGAAATTGATGCTGCCGATGACCCATCTAACTATGCCCACAGACTAAAGAGAATGATGCGGGAATTACATCCCACTCCTACTCGAAAACAGGTACATCCTGAACTCAATTCTTCATCTCACATCTTTCTGAGAGATGATGCTGTTACAAAGCCACTGCAGCCTCCATACAGAGGACCCTTCCGAGTCATCCGTCGCACTGACAAGTATTTTATCATTGATTATAATGGTAAACATGAAAATGTCTGTGTCGACAGACTGAAACCGGCTTTCATCAAGCAGGAGGCTACTACTCCTTCATTTCATCATCAAAATCCACCTGACCAAGTTCATGAACAATCCAACTCCATGGACTTGGCAGTGGATTCTGATGACAAGCACATGCCTCCCGAAATTCGTAAGACCCGTTCTGGTCGCCATGTCAGGCTTCCTGCCAAGTACGTTCAATTTTTCGGAGACGGTTGAAACATTTCTCAAATTTCACTGGTGTTTACCAGCCCTTTTATTTGCTTGTTTTATATAGCCAAGTTCCCTTTTACTTTCCCTTGTCGATTTGTTTCTACATTTCTATTCGGTACAAATCTAGGGGGGAGCTACTGTAGTGACTTGACTATATCTTTTTATATATCTATATCTATATATTCTTTCCTTGTATATATTTTCATTTATATTTCAACATACTGTACATGTATATAAATTCTTTCTTTTATTTCCAATTTCATGTCTATATTCTAACTTGTTTATGCCATATGTGCAATGTACTACTATACTGTACTAGCACAGAACAAGGCAACTCATTTCCTGCTCAAATCTACTTGGCAAACACATACTTATATTGAGAAACAACCTTTCTTTTGTTCTTAGACTTGGAGCAAACATCCTTTCATTGTCCCTTGTTTATTGCAATGAACTTGCAGGTATACAACATCACTACAGAGATGCTTGCATATTTGCTTTTCTCACAGTCTACCTCTCTCTTCTTTGTTCTTTTCAACTGTATTTTGCCACCCTTTTTGGCGCTTATTTCTTTGTCTCACCTTTTCTGATGTTGGTAAAAAACAAACTTGTTTTCTCCACCACATCATCACTCTACTCTCTGCCTTCGTCCTGTCCACTCATGCTGACCATCTCATCCAGCTGCTAGTGAGGATCGAATCAAATCTTGTGGAGGATCAATTTATACCTATTTCTCTACATTTTCCATTCTTACTTCTTACCGTCACTTCCACTCCTTCGAAGTCTATATTCTCTGCATATTTAATGAGCTCATTACTTCGCGAGACATATTGTGACATCTGTCCCTTTTTCTACTCTATTTGAAATTGTGAAGTGTATATATTTCTATTCATGGGATTTGTGCAATTTATCTGAGCGGCTGGACCCCATTCTATCCTCTGGCGAGCAAGAATTAAGGTAGGACCTAACTTTTATATTAATATTAGGAGATCGGCTTTGCCAATTTCCTAAACATGAAAGACAAGACTAACTTTTGTCAAGGTGCCTAATGAATAATGAGATTGTTGGATTGGAGAAAACAAGATTGAAATGTAGTGTAGTGTTAGGTTATCTACGGACATGCAAACAAACAAAGCAATTATCATTAATTCCTTTTGGACTGGTAACCAGTGAATTTCATTAAAAAAGGAGACACAATCATATTTTATTACAGCTTTTGAAATGATACAAGCTGCACAATTTTTAATTCTAAATTCTAAATGACAGAAAGACAGATAGACAAACAGTATACAGATGGTCTGTAAGACAGATATAAAAGGGGAAGAAACATAAAAAGGGAGAGACTAATTGATGGATATATACATGAAGATGAAATTGGAGAGACTAATGGATGGACAGGCAGACAGATTGACAGACTTACCTTTTTGATGTCTTCCTTGACTAGTTGCATCTGATCCTTGAGAAAGCCAGCTTCTTGTCTCACAGCCTCAACATCTCGGAGAACACGAGGGAGGTTCTGTAATGCTTGCTGACTCGTCTCTTCCAAAGAGTTATTTACTTCCTAACAGTGAAAGTATAAAAACACATTGTTCATAATTGTTAATATCAGATCTTCTGACCAGAAGACTATGAACCAAATGATTTGGTTTTCCTCCTCTCCTTCACTCTCTTCCTCCACTGTCTGCAGTCATCATCATCATTTTCATCATCAACCTCCTTTGTCCACATCCTCTCTCCTCCTCCTTATCATCATGTTATCATCAACATTACTATCATTATCATTACCATTATCATTAACTTTTTATATTAAACAATCAATTATGGTATATTCTTTTCATAGCTTACCTGGATAAAGAGCTGCAACTTCATAACCAGTGTTGCTGCATGGGCCTAAAAATTGATTGAAAAGGAGTAAGTCACTTTCATTATTTGAAGAGATTGTAATTTATCTTTAATACATAAATTATTATTTACCACATGATGAGTGAGATAACATAAGGTGTCTCAATGATGAATGCAGTGGGAATTGAGATTTAGGGTTCTTACAAAGTTTTAACACAGTCTATCAATGTTCATCAATTGATTGAGGAGTAACTTTAGTGTGTGCTGGGATCTTAGGAAGGAATATTGATCTCACATCATCCTCCAGGAAGATAGCCTGAATGTCTTTGATGGTATCAAATAATGGATTTCTAAGGTGCCAAATCCATTCAATTCTAAATGCTCAAGGAGAGAAAGAGAGATAGGGGGACACTATGAAATTATACATATGAAGAGTTATACAAATATGTCTTCAGTTTTACTGTCGGTTTCCAGATATTAGATGGGGATGGAGAGCTAATGGGGGGGGGGGGCAAATATCTGTCCAAAATCCAAATGATCACAGACGAGTGGCAGCAAGAGCAAGGAAAAAAACAAAAACATTAGGGAACAGCTTTAATATGCAGAGCTCATTCTTCTTTGGGTATACTGCCCAAAGCTACGCAGATTACTGAAATCTGACTGGTGTATGGATATGAGACAAACGTTCATTACACAATCACAAAAATTTGCCTGATTTTTGTTAAGTTATTGCTTGCTCGGCTTCATCAAACCTTTGTTGTAGCTGGTACCGCATGACGTAGTTCTGACGAAGCTTGCAGCCTAGCAAGAGAAAACTTAGCAAAAATCAGGTAAATTTTTGTGAAATCTTGTGTAATGAAGAACGTTGTTATCATGCAGAACTATTTACCTCTGTTTGACAGGCTTAGCTCTCAACACCCTGGTTTACAATACAATTCTATATGAGCTTGTTAGCAGCAGTGTGATTTCTACCTAATATTTTGATGCGTAGTATGCTGTGTTAGGCTGTGTCTTGCTAAAAAATACAAAGGTGTAAACCAGGCTAAAGACACAAACGAAAGTAATCTACAAAGTTTTCACTTTGAAAAAGTCCTGGGAATTGAAAAATATACAACATGGGGATAATTTTTTCCACATATATATTCTTGGGTTTGGGTCTTATCTATCAAATGAATGTATTAAACATTTTGGCAGATAGTTACACTTGACTGAGCACTGTCCACTTCTGTAAAACTCGCAAAATATGCTAATTTTCACGCTGTGTCAAGGGGCAAGGGTGAAAAACAAACAAACAATGCTGTACATTTCTCATATTTTTCTATTGCATTCTTAGTAAAAGAAAATGAAACAGATACACTTTAATATTCTTTCACAGCTTTGCTACCAAAATTAATATTTTAACCCCAGGAAAAATCAACTTTAACCTTTTTTATGCTAGCTGAATTTAAGGACATTTATCATGAAACAAATCACTGTAAACATAAGTTTATTTCAGACATCCCCCAGAATATATATTTTTTTTTAATTTTGTCATTTAAAGGGGTTTATATTTCATAGTTCATTCAATATCTATTTCTAAACAATTTTCCCCTTGCATGAATAGGAATAACAGAAGAAAATCAAACATTAGCCATTTTATGCAAATCACTTGCTACATGTAAACCAGATATCATCACAATGGTCTAGGTGTATGTGGATGGGGGGCATTGTTGCTTTAGAGAGTATATTGGACAAGGAAACAAGTTTAAAAAGCAAAAAGGTATCTTCAAATCAATTTTCTGAGCTATAGTCCACAAGCTCTTTAAGACTTACATAAACTTTTATCCATATAACTATTTCCAAGTTCTGTGCAAATCGTCTTTGACCAATTTGTTTAAAGTAAGTGGTGCTCACTCAAGCGGAAATATTTGCTAACTGTCATACTGCCATTTGCTTAATGGGGTTTATAACAATTCATAGATATGGAAAAAGCTTCAGGATATTACAAATATCTCATTTTATAGGACAATTTCAAAATCTAAACTCTTTTTTATGTGAACTGTATATTGTAGTTGATAATGTGGGCCATAGATTACTAACATCTTTTTGTTCAGGAGAATCCTTCTGTGTCCTAAATGCAGCATTCACCCAGTCCTTTACATCAAAGTTGGCATCCAAAAACTTGGAGAAGTCCTAGAAATAAGAAAATCAACCATAAATAATATAAAATGATTATATGTGCTTGACTGAATAGCAGGTAGAAACAAATCAAATGCAAACAGGGATAAATGTAAACAAGAGGAGTACCTCATGTTGTCTCATCTGCTTTCAATATAGCAGCAGTGCTGACATTGAAAATGACTGTACAATAATTATTCACAAAAAACATTATTGATATGATAATAAAATGCTATGTTCATTGTAGTCTGGTCTGTTAGCGAAATTATGTGGACACGGTGGACAAAAGCATGATTTTTTCTCCAGACCTTTGTTTATGTATAAGAATTAAAAATGGGGTATGCTCCAAAAAATCTGGCTGCAGGAACAGTGAAAAAATGGGTGAAAATGTCAGAATTTATGAGTTTAGATTGGTCTGATATATAGACTAGCGCCAGTGCAAAACTCAATAGTAGTGCATTATTTTGCATTGGTTTAGTTCTTAAATTCAGACCCTTTTTGAACGGATGTTCTGTTTGTCCTCACATCTCAATGCACCAAATATCTGAATGCAGATGCTAAACAAGCCGAAGGGTGGCGGAGGACTTGGTGGAGGGGGTTGAATGTTGGTGTGTATGTACATATTTTGGTCTTGGGGTAAAGATGTGCAAAACACATTTTTGCATGTTTTGGAATTGGTGTTGCCATGGTAACAGTGTATTATGGCAAAATAAGGTAAAAATCTTGCAGTTAGAACTACTTCCTCTGTTTTCATCCGATTCTCATGAAATTTGGCACACACATTGTTCTTGAGGTGAAGATGTCTAAGACACTTTTGTGTGTCTTTCAGAAATCTTGTTGCCATGGTAACAACATATTATATGGTGAAAACTGGAAAAATACTTACAATTCAAACTGCTTCATCAGTTTTCAATCAATTCACATGAAATTCGGCACACACATTGGTATTGAAGTAAAGATGTACAAGGCACTTTTTGTGTGTGTTTCAGAAATTGTGTTGCCATGGTAACAACATATTATATGGCAAGATTTAGGTAAAAACCTTGCAATTTGAACTACTTTATCAGTTTTGAACCAATTCTCATGAAATTTGGCTCACACATTTGCCTTGGGGTAAAGATGTGCAAGAACCATTTTTTTTCCAGTTTTCACCATATAATATGTTGTTACCATGGCAACAAGATTTCTGAAAGACACACAAAAATGTGTCTTAGACATCTTCACCTCAAGACCAATGTGTGTGCCAAATTTCATGAGAATCGGATGAAAACAGAGGAAGTAGTTCTAACTGCAAGATTGTTACCTTATTTTTGCCATAATACACTGTTACCATGGCAACACCAATTCCAAAACATGCAAAAATTTGTTTTGCACATCTTTACCCCAAGACCAAAATATGTACTTACACACCAACATTCAACCCCTCCACCAAGTTCTCCGCCACCCTTAGGCTTGTTTAGCATCTGCATTCAAATATATGGTGCATTGAGATGTGAGGACAAACAGAACATCTATTAAAAAAGGGTCTGAATTCAAGAACTAAACCAATGCAAAATAATGCACTGCTATTGAGTTTTGCACTGGCGCTAGTCTATATATCAGACCAATCTAAACTCATAAATTCTGACATTTTCACCCATTTTTTCACTGTTCCTGCAGCCAGATTTTTTGGAGCATACCCCATTTTTAATTCTTATACATAAACAAAGGTCTGGAGAAAAAATCATGCTTTTGTCCACCGTGTCCACAAGTAGGGTATTTTTTACGCTAACAGACCGGACTATTGACCCTAAATGACACTTGACCTCGATCATGTGATCAAAGACTTGTGCAAGATGATCAGCGATACTTCATTACCCTATATGTATGGCCACATTTCATGAACTATATGCATAAACTCTCAAATTTATGATGGAAATTCAATGAATATCCCCAATATGGCCAAAGTTCATTGACATTTGACCTTGGTCATGTGACTTAAAACTCATGTAGGATGTTTTCTGATACTTGATTACTTATGTTCAAGTTTCATGAATCAGATTCATAAACTTTCAGAGTTATGATGGTAATAAAAAAAAAAACACCCAACTTGGCGAAAGTTCATTGACCTTAAATGACCTTTGACCTTGATCATGTGACCTGAAACTCCCACAGGATGTTCAGTGATACCTGATTACTCTTATGTCTAAGTTTCATGAATCAGATCCATAAACTTCAAAGTCATGATGGTAATTCAACAGATACCCACAACTTGGCCAAAGTTCATTGACCCTAAATGACATAAATTTGACCTTGGTCATGTGACTTGAAACTCGGGCAGGATGTTCAGAAATACTTGATTAACCTTATGTCCAAGTTTCATGAACTAGGTCCATATATTTTTTTAAGTTATGATGAAATTTCAAAAACTTAACCTTAGGTTAAGATTTTGATGTTGATCCCCCAACATGGTCTAAGTTCATTGACCCTAAATGACCATTGAACTTGGTCATGTGACCTGAACCTCAGGCAGGTTGTTCAGTAATACTACAATAACCTTATGGCCATGTTTCATGAACTAGGTCCATATACTTTTTAAGTTATGCTATCATTTCAAAAACTTAACCTTCGGTTAAGATTTGGTGTTGACGCTGCCGCCTTTAGTCTCACTCTGCTTCGCAGGTGAGACAAAAATAGTTTAAGAATTCTTGAAACCATGAAAATCAAGAAAAATAATTGTTGAAATGGCTAATTTCCTTTTCAGTCTGTCATATCAAATGTCTCAATAGAACATTTTAAAAGAAAGAAAACTCTTTTGTTATTTCCAAATTTAAATTATTCTAATTTTTGAAATTATGGGGGAATTCTGTACATGTACGTTCTCTATGGGGACAAAATGTCCCATACGTAACATGTCATTAATTTGTTTAATTAGAGTCTGTAATTACAGGGTTTTCGCTTATGACATGAAACTTGCCTTTACTTCTTTCACACTAAGTTACAAGTTGTCAAATGAAATTAAATACTTTCAGAGAATTCTCAACTTGAAAAATATGTTTTAAACATTGTCTTTTTTCTGCGTCCCATACGTAACTGCACATCTTTTCACTCTAAAAGGTCAAGGTCAAGGTCATATGTCACCATTTTTTGCATGATTATTCTTTTCCTAGATATCTACCATCATGAGGGTATTCAATTTAATCAAAGTAATTTAACACTTTTTTTCGTTTTTAAAACACCTCATAGACTTGTGTGTTATAAATATGCATGGATGTGATTTGAAATGAATTTATTTTTTATACGTTTATTTCTTAATTGGTTTATTATTTTCTTCTAACTAAATCTCTTTCTCAACACCACTCTTTTTCTCCTCTCTCTTTCCCCCCTTATTCTCCCTTTCTCCATTGCTTTGTCATGTTCCTTTCCTCCTGTTCAATTGTGCACATCAATCCATATTTAAGAATATTCTCATTTTAACAAACATCTGAGTGTTGTGCTCACTTTTAGACTGGGAAAGAAACACTATTTAAAATGAGCTCAAATATGTAATAGTAGTACTTGAATGAAATGGAAGTGTTGCACAAACATAATAATATTTTGCAAATAGACTGTATATCTGACATTGTAACCTTGAGGTACACACGAAATTAGGTGAAACCTTGCGCTTCGTAAAGATGAAGAAAAGTAATTTAATTCAGTATAAGATAATCAGCTAGCAAACCTTTTTTTCCTCCCTGAACATGTGTGGAACTACCATTGTTTTAACATTTTTTGGTTCAGTCAAGTTGGTCATTATTATCAAATCTGTAAAAATTGAAATATTGTATTGTTCAAACAATTAAAAAAAAAAATAGTGAGGGGCATTATCAACTCTCTCATTTGCACATCACTGAGTTGCAATAAATGTTTTGTGAAAAATAATCGAAATTTTAAAATGTTATAAATTTTTTATCTTACATCCGATTTTGATGAAATTTTCAGCATTATGCTTGTTTGAGTTTTTTCTACTGATTCAAATCAAACATTTTTCTGGGGTGGACTTGACCTTTAACCCCAACACTCCCAGGGGACCGTAATGGCCCCCTTAAAAATTTATGATAAATCCATAAGCACAACAGGGCCACGCCATATTGTTCAGGACTATTTTTTGATACATGCATGGATATGTGGTTATGATATTACCATGGAGCTATCAACACATTAATAGCTCAATGATATTACAAGTGCATGACAGACCAGAATTGCTCAATATCGTGATTTCATGTATAAAGCCAATGCAAATTTTTCGCCAACATTTTTATCTGTATCAATATTTGTACTTTTTGTTAATGATTGGAAAATTATTGCCAATAATTTCCATTAAAAAACCGATTAAAAAAACACAAAAGTAACCACAAAACTGTAGATAAGAAATATGTAAAAAAAAACAGTTAAAACAAACATAAAAAAAAACAATTTGATCAGAATTCCTCAATTAAAGAAATAAGCAGTTCAAGGGCCTAATATTTATAGATTTTAAACCCAATTTTGTATTTCATGCACTTATGGGTACCCGGTAGAATGTAAAAGTCATTGTAGCTTGTCCAGTACTGTGTGCGCCTCACTGGCGACTGACTTGAATACTACCCAGGGAGTGGAGGATGTGCATACATTGTGTGCGGGAATGACTGATTGAATCCGATGATTGTGGTAATAATAAATCTTTAAAGCGCTTAGACATGTCGTTCCAATGTATTAAGCGCGATATAAAAGTGGACTTTTATCATTATTATTACTTAAAATTTGTATAATTGATTCAAATGAAATAAAGCATATTGAGTAAATGAAATTAAGCATTGAAAGCCTATAGTCTATAGATTATGTCATTTTCTTACATTGTGCAAATTCTTCTCACCCCCTAGATTGACAAGACTAAAAAAAACCTGAGACTACATCATATGTATGAGGAATAAACTTATGAAATGTCAACTTACTTTTTCGGCATTCAATTTCCTTGATTTTGTTATTTGGGGGAAAATATGAACTTTTCTGTTGGAAATTCAGTAAAAAAAATTGTAGTCATCTCTTACTAATACTCCAAAAATGTATTTAAAACATCAAGAGCTTAAATCATACTGTATTAAATGTACAATTTAATTGATTTACAGAAAATTACATCGTTCGTTGGGAAAAAAACGTTTTTAAACGATTTAAAACGTTTTAAAACAATAAAAAGCGTTTTATTTGTTTTTTTTAATAAAAAACGTTTTTTATTACAACTCTGTCTTCTTGCTATGAATGTAGTTAGCATAAGCTGCCCCTGCCTTAACCCTGCCGCTAGCAGTCCACTCTCTTCTAGCTCTTTTTGAGGAAAGAGGTTGCTCACATGTGCTGACCATTCAGGCCTTCCTCTTCCTCCACGTGGATAGCAATGGGGAAGATTCTTTGACTGCTCCAACATAGCATTGCACATCCTTATAAGGATATCTTCTGCCTCCGGTCCAGTGATACAGGAGATAAGGGGGGTTCTTCTGAACAAGTCCCCAGCTGCTTCCTCCATTGGATATTTATGTTTATGCCTCCTGAATTGTAGAGTTATTCACATCAATCCATTTGACTTTAAGCCTCTGCATGGGAGTCGGATGTGGCAAGTGATGACTTGGAAACTTGAGGGATGGGTTTGCAAGTGATCCTAGCTGTAACAAGCCTATGGTCAGATGTATTTGAAATTTCATCGGAGGATGCTTGAACGTGAGAGAACATATTCTTGTCACCCTCTCTGACAATGATACCATCGAGTGTGGAACTGTGTCTCCCATCATCTGACATGAATGTTGGTTGATTGTTACAGGTAGAAGAGTAGACATCTGCTCAGATCTTAAGAAGTCTCTCAGGATCGGTGCAGTCCTCTTGTTGTTCAAGTGTATAAGTTAGTAGGCACTTAAGTCGCACAAGCAATCGTGCGGACAGATCAGCTGGACATAGATTTTTGCATTGCAGTGAATGGCGAGCGCATGTCTAACACACACAGTTCGCTCCGCTCGTCACTTCGGCTGAGTGCTGGAGTTGCATTCGGAATTGCTCGAAAAAACAGAGTCAGTTTCTTCCTTTTTTCCGCTGATTTTGATTAGTCAATAATTTTTGTGGTTGCTTTGTACATTCCGCAAATATCTGAAATAGACAACACAGAGATTCACTTACCATAGTGGGATGGAAAGACCTAATATTAAGGTACTAATGCTTCTTTGCTTGAAACTGCCTTCTCATAATCATCGGATCTTAGAAACACTCAGTCAGTAATGAAATTAGTTATTTGAGAACATTTTGTTAAAGTTTAATGGAATTTGATTGGTAAGAGCCAGCGGAAATAAACTTCAATTTTGAGTGTTGTGAGTTGTTTGTGAATCTGATTCGGCTTGTTTTGAGGGTTGTTTTGAGCGTATACGAACAGCTGTGAGTGACGTCATCCCCGCTGCGATAGGCTCAAGATTAATCTGGGTATTCAGACAGTAGGTTTCAGCCGTTGTATATTTATTTTAAATCAGGATTTGAGCTCTGTTAATTATGAAATTTTAATTGTTATTTTGAAAATAATTTTGTAGAATTTTTGCGAAATAAGTATTAAGAGCAAAACTGCAATAAACTTCAAGAATTTTGTTTGATAAGTGATTTTTTGTTAGAATGCGTCTAAATGTCTAGAATATGGTATTGTTAATCGAAGTCGTATTTTTGAATGGCACAGAAAGCTCCTTTCATGAATTTAATATAGAAATAGGTCTACATGTATGAGATATGTTTCATGAATTTGATATCTGATTATGGACCTTTGTTATGGTGTTAATTATTATTTTGACGATATTATGAAATCATGAGATAAGACAATAATGAGGCAATAGTGATGATGAGACATTAATAATAATGAGCCAATAATAATAATTATTATTACATTAATAATCATAATTATGAAATAAGTATAATGATAGTAATTATAATTATAATGATAGTAATTATAATTGTAATAATTGAGACAATAATATTAATCAGACATCAATAATAATTATAAAAATAATTATAATCGCTAGAGGGTATTCATTTGTCTCGCAATCTACTATGGTCAACAAGGAAATTCGTGATCACTCTCGCAAAAAGTGTTCACTAGCTTACAACTCTTTATCAAGTGACGAAAATTATCTGATATTGTAGTCAATTTATCCCAATCCCCAGGACCATACGCACGAACGCGGGAACAATAGGTGGGCACTGATCTGTCATGTGATTGGTTGGTCGTATATGCAAATAAGCCGGAGGTAAATGCAAATACGCCGCGAGTCGGCAATATTTGCATATTGCCGACTCGCGGCGTATTTTTGAAATCGGCCGTGAATAATACGTGTGAGGAAATAGATACTGGCCCAAAATCACCAATTTTGACACCCATGGTTTCAAATCATCTCGCGTGCGAAGGATTCATATGCACCTGGTGCACGCGAATCTTTCACACTCTGTTTACTAAAAAAACTATATTACATTATCGCTAAGATTTCTAATTGTGCTATGACACTTACCGAACCATATGGATCGTTTGTTGACTTCTCTTTGCTGTGTTTTTAATAAAATAACAGCATTTTTTTGTGATCTTCACGTAGATGCCTCTTGATCAGCGTGGATATCAATTTTTGCCTAAAGAGGGCGCGCGATATTATTCACAAGCCGGTTTGTTTACGGTTCTGCAGCTTGTACTGCTAGCTGCATTCTAGGCGCTCAGCATTATTTTCCTCTTTCTGTTTTTTGCTGTCAAGCGGTATTTTCTGTTGTAGAGCCATCAGCGATGATGAAATGTAAAGAGTCGCCTTGAAATGAAGAAAAATTGTGTCGCATTAATTCGTTAGTTTGTTTTGTTTTCGCACTTTTTTCTTCTTCCTCATTTATGATCAAAGGTGAATACCTTTCTTTGATATCTGTTCTAAAAGCTGGACAATTTAAATATTTTGTTCAAGTAAATAAATCAACAGGATAGTAATCAAAATGCAATAGAGCTGCCTGAGCTGAAAATTCTGATACAAGGACTTGAAAATAAAACATTCTGAGCACTTTTTATAACCATGATGAGGAGACCTATATATATATATATATATATATAGGAAATAAGCTTACACGAAAAGACGTTTTGGGGACTGTTAAATAAGAATTCATGAGTGGGATAGGTAACTATCTATTCTATTCTTGTTCGTTTTCTATTATTCTTTGTGTGTTGTGTTTATTTTTCTTGAAGCACCAAAAGGTGGACATGTCCGCTAAAATATATTAACGTAGTCACCATTATTATCATAAGCTAACAGATCAAAATGCAAGCGTGAAACGTGAGCTTATTTTTTTCTTAATTCAGTCTTAACGATACTTTTTCATCATATTTTAAAGGTGAATCTCATGATTCAAAATAATAAATGCTTGTCGCACGGGCAGAAATAGCGGGACCAACAGTTATTTTCAATATTCCGAACTGCATTCTGGACATTAAAGCACCTTTGTATTTACAATTAAAAGGGTAGGCCTATCTACCTTACAAATTATGCAAGCGCTGAACTTTTGGACATTTAAACCTCAACAAATGGACATTCTAAGCATTTTGAAAATCATGAACAACATCATTAATGTCACTTACAAAAATGATGCCAGCGCGAAGCTCGCGCTTATAATTTTTTATATTGATGACAGGACTGTATCTAAATGAAAAATAATGCGAGCGCGTTTGCGCTTAAGATTTGAATTTCGGACTTGAAAAGTCCGACAGATTACCTATACTTTTAAAAAAGGAATGACCTCCAGAATTCAAGCGCGAAGTGCCAGTAGATTTGTGTTAAAGTTTAGACCTAGAACAGGGACGTTGAACCTTTATAATCATGAAAAAGATGGTATTTTTATTAATAAAACATGGGAGTCCAATTTTGTTTTAGTCTTAATATTTAGATCTGAAAACTTGACATTTTCCTATCCCCTCCATCATTCTCTCTCTCTCTCCCTTTCTCCATTTTCGTTCTCCATTCTTTTCTTCTCTCCCTTTCCCTTCCTTTTTTCGCTTTTCCTTTCCCTTCTTTTCTTTCCTTTTTCCCTCCCCTATTGTTTTCTCGCACTCTTTCCATTTTTCTTTCCCTCTCCCTTTCCTTTGTTTTCTATTTTATGGTCTCCTTTTCCCTTTCTCTCTCCTCTACCTTTCCCCCTCCCATTCTGTCTTTTCTTGTCTCTCCCTCCCTTTCCCGCCCACTCCATTTCCTTTCCCTTCTTTTCTTTCCTTTCTCCCTCCCCTACTGTTTTCTCGCTATTATGCGCCGACTACTTGAATCAAGAATGTTCGATAGGAAAAATTCGCATTTCGATTGTTGTTTGCGTAATTTCCACCGCAGTATTAAGGATGACTAAGGATGACGACTAAGGACGGATCGAACGGAGTATCCTGGTTGAGATTTGGAGGTAAGCGATAAAAAACTTTTATAAATGATTTCCAATTCCTTTTTAAAATGAACTTAGATCATACAATCAAGATTAACATACATGTAGTGGAGAAATATTGAAAGGTTTGGCGTGTATTATTCCCTCACATTCGTGTGATGAATGAAAACGTCAAAGTGCACTATGAAATCACATGCGTTGTGCGAGGTTAGTATACTATTACTAACCTCGCATGTTGTGTGAGTGCTATTTTGAGGATAACCTGGCGGAGGATGGACACGGAGTGAAATACGGGTGAAGAGTAAGAAATTAAGCTATTTTTCTTTCTCGTTATATTTTTTTTCTATAATTTTTACAATAAATAACATTTCCATCCCACCTTTGTCACTCGGAATATCCGATCGAGTTCACCGTCCCGAAGTTCGGGTAGGTGGAGTGCAGTGTAGCGGTAGTGAAGTGGAGCACTCATTCAATGAACAAGGTTATGATATAACCTTGTTCTAAGTTACAACTTACATCTCTATGTGTGGCAAAATAAGGTTGACAATGTTTGGATTATTTTCTTTTTCTTTTGGACAAATACTTGATTTTTTTATGCAGACAGTTTCCATTACAGCTTTTCATTATATAACTTGGCTCTTCAGTAAATTTGATTCTTTAAATTATTTTTTCTTTATCAAAAAATAGAGCTTGAAAAATGAAAATTTCCTTGCCATATTACTTTCTACCAATAGAGGGCTTACACAAAAATATGCCCAAAATTCAAGTTTTTAAGCGCTCTGGTCAATACAAAAATTATCTAAGTTACTGATAAAAATTTAATTGCAACTGTATGGAAATTAATAATTTTGGTCACAAAAGTGATATTTTAATGATTTTTAAAAGTGTGTGCTCAATACAGCATTGGCATACCATAGTCCTACCTGTAGATTCTCCACAGGGCACAGGCAGGATGGTAGCAGTGAAGTGGAGTGGAGCCTGCACGAACCACTCTGGGGCGACACCGCTATTCCAACGCGTGTTGGAAAAGGCGACGCCAGACGGGTACGTTTTGGCCTTGAATTTCTAGCCCATTCATATAAATTACGGCCTAAATTTAGGTCTAACTTATTCATTATATATTAATTTCCTAATTATAAAGTAAAATGGGTACTCACCGGTTCTTTTCTTTCCAAATTTTGTGTTTTCATCGCCTCTTCTGGCCAACTCTTGCGACGGCTGTTGTCGCCATAGGATCCTGTACATGCAAATCCAGGGCGAGTTGTCACATGACGCTCACGAGTCTCTAGGCTTTATGGCCTTTAATCAAGGCGTTCATTTTGTTATAATTTTATAATGACGCTTAAATATCGAAATCAATGTAGACGAGTCTGTGCAGGGGCATAACGGGTACATAAGAGGGGGCATAGCACATGTCGCGTGTGGAAGATAAAAGTTACGTAATGTAAGTCCCGAGCACTAGCGTACCTACGGGGGGGGGGCAAGGGGGGGGCAGTCTGCCCCCTCCCCCGATGAGTCACAACCCATGCAAATGACGTATCCCTGCCCCCCTGACGAGCTTGAAAACCTATTTTGCCCCCCTGACGAGCTTGAAAACCTATTTTGCCCCCCCTGACGAGCTTGAATACCTATTTTGCCCCCCCCCCATGACGAGCTTGAAGACCTTTTTTTTTTGCTTGTCAAATTTTTTCTGGTACGATTGAAGACCTTTTCCATTGAAGACCTTTTTTTTTTTTTTTTTTTTTGCTTGTCAAATTTTTTTCTGTTACGATTGAAGACCTTTTTCATTGAAGACCTTTTTTTTTTTTTTTTTTTGCCCACCCACCCCCCCCCCTGTGGTAAATCCTAGGTACGCCACTGGTCCCGAGTGAGCAAAGCGAGCGAGAAAAAGACTTATCATGAGAATCTAACTTTGAGATAGATTTTTGACAATGTTACATTTTTTCCCTTTAATTCCTCCTAGAACATTTCAGCGCCATGGTCCAAACCCTTGTTACCCCCGCGCTACATGTACATGTATGTTGGTAGCCCTGGGACCTTAGTCTGCAGGCACAGACCCTCATTGGAACTTTGATCAACAAGTGTGCCTCCACGCAAAGACTAGCACATACAAAACTTGCTGTTCCAATACAGGAGCGAGAGAGCCTTCAGTACACAAGGCATGAGTAGGCTGCACATTCAGACCCTTAACTCGAGCGAAGGGTTTGCCCAGCAGACTACTGGGACCTCTGGATATTAACTAATCCAATTTAATTACAGATGGCAGATTTTTTTTTTATTATCTGTAGCCCCCCCCCCCCCCCCCCGGGATTATTTGTTCTTTCTCACATGACTTTCCTTCCTTTTTAAATTTTCCTTTCGTTTTCCTTTTTTTATGTTCTCATTTCCCTTTTCTTTTCACTTTTCCGTTTCTTCATTCCTTCCTTCCTTTCTTTCTTTCTTTCTTTCTTTCTTTCTTTCAATTTTTCTTTCTTTCTTCTTTCCTTTGCTCTTATCCCGTTTTTTTTTCAGGTGAAATCCACTCGGGGGAGGACCAGCCATGCCCCCACCTGTTTACGCCTCTGAGATGTAGGCTATATACATGTACTCATGATCTTAATCTTCGATTTTCCAAAGTAGGGAGGTGCATTTTCTCAAGTAAAATTTGACAACCCCCAAAAAAAGGTTATCACAAAAAAAAATGGTCATTTTGTCTCGCGTAAGATTTGACAAGTAAAAAAAAAGATGGTCACTAAAAATAAAAGACTGTCATTTTGTCCGTGTAATATTTGGCAAGCCCCCCCCCCCCCCCCCCCCGAACAAAAAAAAGGTTTTAACTAAAAATGATTGAAGGCCATTTTGTTCCTCTTAAAATTTGTCAAGTATAAAAAAAAATCACTAAAAAATGAAGGTCATTTTGTCTCTCGTAAAATTTGATTTAAAACAAAAAAGTTGTCACTAAAAAAAGAAGGTCATCTTGTCCCGCGTTATATTTGGCAAGCCCCCACCCCCCCATAAAAAAGTTTGTCACTAAATATAGAAAATCATATTGTTCAAAGTAAAATAAATTTGAGAAGCAAAAAAGAAAAGGCCAAAAAAGATCAAAGAATATGAACAAAATATCCCCATTACAAATATTGCTGTGATTCTCATAAGGGAGCTAGGTGGGGGGACATAACTTTGTATGAACGACATATTTTCTTTTTGACATCCAAAATATTGACTATGAATCTCAAAAGGTGGAACGGGCCAGAAAAATGCTCAACCCCCCCGATCTGCCATTGATTCCAATCTATAATGACTTTTCTCTGCAATACTGATGCTTGAAATCAAGATACTGAAGATTGATATATTGTAATATAAATTATGAACGTCTGACAAAAAGATAACCAACCGATCACCTGACCGATCAGCTGACCAGTACGTGAATCACATCGGAGTTGATCAGTCCTCACAGCGTTTGGAACGCTCACCAAGAATTCAAGAAAAAAGACTGAAACTGTAAGTTTAACCTCAATCCATTAACTTTTAAACATTGTGAAACTTTGAATTTCACTAAAAGATTATTTATGATGTTTAGAACTAATTCATACCAAAATTTTTACCATCCAATTTGTATTAAGGCGTACATTTGCCAAAGTCCTTGGGTGCAAATAGAAACGGCAATGTCTAACCGGTTTTATCACTTATGTCGCCTATGAGGTCCATACATGTAATGTTTGGACCTCATTGGTACCACTTGTACATTGCAACCATCCTGCCTGTGGGGAATCTACAGGTAGGACTATGGTATGCCAATGTTGTACAGAGCACACACTTAAAAAAATCATTAAAATATCACTTTTGTGACCAAAATTACTAATTTCCATACAGTTGCAATTCATTTTTCATTAGTAACTTGGGAATAATTTTTGTATTCACCAGAGCGCTCAAAAACTTGAATTTTGGGCATATTTTTTTGTACGCCCTCTAATGGTGGAAAGTAATATGGCAAGAAAATTTTCATTTTCTGATCTCTATTTTTAATTAAGAAAAAAATAATTTAAAGAATCAAATTTACTAAAGAGCCAAGTTGTATGACAAATAGGTGGAATGGAAACTGTCAGTGTAAAAAAAATCAAGCATTTGTCCCAAAGAAAAAGAGAAAATAAGCCAAACATTGCCACCCTTATTTTGCCACACATGGAGATATAACTGAGAACAAGGTTATATCATAATAGGCACTCAGGTGAAAATTAGGAAAGGCTGTTCCAGCATATTTGGTAGGTTCACAATGAGGCTCAATATCTATGATTCACAAAACTGTTTGAATTTTCAAATTCCGATATCTAGAAGTCAAGTTATTGTCATCTTTGTGATGAAAAAACAGGGCTTTTTGTGGACAAAAGAAGATTGCGAAATCTTATTATTCTCTTTGTTTTGGGCATGGCACATTTATAATACATAGCTTATGGGGAATTGTACAAGCTTTTTATTTAAATCTTAATGTACTCAGATTGATTTGACATATTGGCATATGATTTCTTTGGTTCAAGGGCAACTACCCCTGGACGATAACCCCCCACCCCCCCACCCCTGGACAATTACCCCCCCCCCCGGACAACTACACTGTAGTCTGTACCCCTATCCAAAAATCTACACCTAACTAGCTAACCCTATTTCGGGGGTAATTGCCCTGTGGTAGGTTTGTGCACAGGGTAAACATGACTTGATATTGATTATCTTTGCTTGAACATTAGAAATTAAGTTTTCAATGAATATTATTTGTAATCAAAGAAAGAGAATTAAAATAATAATCTTAGGATTTCTATCAAAAAATAAAAACAGATTGATTTCAATTGTCTTTTATCTCATTATTGTCTTGTTATTGTGGTCTCTATAAAATTGTTGATATTATTATTGTCTCATCATCGTTTCATTATTGTCCCAATTATTATTATAATTATAATAATTATTATTATCATGATAATTATTTTTGTTTCATTAATATTATTTTCTAAATAATTATTACAATTATAATTACTATCATTATAGTAATTGTTATAATTATTTCATAATAATAATTATTATTGAAATAATAATTATTATTGTCTCAATAATTATAAGGCCTTTAATTATAATTATGATTATTTTTATAATTATAATAATTTTTATAATAATAATCATTATTGATGACTTATCAATATTACTGTCTCAGTAATTATTACAAGTACAATTACTTTCATTATAATTGTTATCATTATAATTATTTTATGATAATTATTATTATTGTAATAATAGTTATTATTGTCTCAATAATTATAAGGCCTTTAATTAGAATTATGATTATTTTTATAATCATAATAATTTTTGTAATAATAATTATTGATGACCTTTCAATATTACTGTCTCAGTAATTATTACAATTATAATTACTTTCATTATAATTGTTATCATTATAATTATTTTATAATAATTATTATTATTGTAATAATAGTTATTGTCTCAATAATTATAATTACTATAATTATAATCATTTCTACAATTATATTTATTTTAATTATAAGTATTATTATTATAATGATTATTATTGATATCTCATTAATATTATTGTCTCAGTAATTATTACAATTCAAATTACATCATTATAATTGTTATCATTACAATTATTTTATTATAATAATGATTACTGTAATAATTATTATTGTCAATAAATACTAGAATTGATGTCTCATTAACATATTGTCTCAATAATTATTACAATTATAATTATTATTATTATTATTATAATTGTTATCATTATAATCATAATAATTATTATTGTAATAATAATTATTATAATTGTCTCAATATTTATTGTCTCATATTATCAATGTCTCATCATCACTGTTTCCTCATTATTGTCTTCTTTTATTTTTTCATAATATCTTCAAAATAATAATTAACACCATAACAAAGGTCCATAAATCAGATATCAAATTCATGAAACACATCTCATGTATGTAAACCTATTTCTAAATTAAATTCATGAAAGGAGCTTTCTGTGCCATTCAAAAATACGACTTTCATTAACAATACCATATTCTAGACATTCAGACGCATTCCAACAAAAAAAATCACTTATCAAACAAAATTCTTAAAGTTTACTTGCAGTTTTGCTCTTAATACTTATTTCACACGAATTCTACAAAATTATTTTCAAAATAACAATTTGATTTTCATAACCCAGATAGCAAAGTATCTGATGGCCCATATGGGAATCATGTGGGCCTACTGGGGCCCATATGTACCATGTAAAACCCATATGTGGCCCATATGGTTTGTCCCACCTAGAACCCAGATAATAAAAACCATATGGGCCCCATGTGGTATCTATATGGGCGAAGTGGCATAATTATGGATCGCCTGAGCCCAGATAGGAACATATAAAACCCATATGGGGCCCATATGGGTTTTCCCACCTAGAACCCACATAATAAAACCATATGGGCCCCATGTGGTATCTATATGGGCGAAGTGGCATAATTATGGATCGACTGAGCCCAGATAGAAACATATAAAACCCATATGGTGCCTATATGGGTTTTCCCACCTAGAACCCACATAATAAAACCATATGGGCCCCATGTGGTATCTATATGGGTGAAGTGGCATAATTATGGATCGCCTGAGCCCATATAGGAACATATAAAACCCATATGGGGCCCATATGGGTTTTCCCACCTAGAACCCACATAATAAAACCATATGGGCCCCATGTGGTATCTATATGGGCGAAGTGGCATAATTATGGATCGACTGAGCCCAGACAGAAACATATAAAACCCATATGGGGCCCATATGGGTTTTCCCACCTAGAACCCACATAATAAAACCATATGGGCCCCATGTGGTATCTATATGGGCGAAGTGCCATATTTCTGGGTCGACTGAGCCCAGATAGAAAAATATAAAACCCATTTGGGGCCCATATGGGTCCTCCCACGAATCCATATAATAAAACCATATGGGCCCCCATGTTGTTTCCATATTGGCGGTGTGGCTTATCGGCTGATCCCTGATAGAGACATATCTAACCCATATGGGGCCTATATGGGTCTTCCCACCTAGAACCTACGAAGTAAAACCATATGGGCCCCACTTAGTATGTATATGGGATCGCTTGAGCCCAGAAAGAAACGTATCAAACCCATATGGTCCCTATATATTGGTCCTACCTAAACCAAAAAATAAGTAAACCATATGGGCCCCATGCGCCATCTATAGGGGCTATGTGGTTTATCGCCTGAGCCCAGATAGAGACATATCAAACCCATATGGAGCCCATATGGGTCCTCCCACGAACACACATTATAAAACCATATGGGCCCCATGTGGTATCTATATGGGCGATGTGTCTCATCGCCTGAGCCCAGATAGAAACATATCAAACCCATATTGGCCCCATCTGGGTTCTACCTAGAACCCATGAAATAAAACCATATAGGCTCCATGTGGTATCTATATATATGGGCGGTGTGGCTTATCGCCTAAGCCAAGATTCAGACATATTAAACCTATACGGGGCCAAATGAATCCTCCAAACTACAACCCACATAAAGTAGTAGAACTAATAATTGGCCATATATGCAGTATCTCTGTAGGCGATGTGGTCTGATATAAATCTATTAATCTACTGATAGACACATAATAAATCCATAGGTAGCACACACATTTGTGTATCGAATGGGTCTGTATGTATACATTGGCGATACAGGGGCCGAAGGGACCGCCCCCCCCCCACCCCCATATTGGTGGTCTAAAAATAAGGGGGGAAAGGAAAAAGAGAGGAAAACAAAAAGGAGAGGAAATGGAAAAAAATAAGAGTGGACAGCAGAAGAGAAAAGATAAAGTGGGAGAGAGAGAGACCGGGCTTTGCATGTAACCGAAAGGAAATGGCGCTTTATAAATGCCCAACTATTATTATTATTACATTAAAGAAAAAGACGAGGGGGGGGGGCTGGGAACAATATAGGCCGTTATATCGTGGAAAAAATCTGCTCACGCTAATTCGCACTCGCCTTTTTTAGATATTGTGCAGGGGAATGGTTAACTCATCACTTCACGGGGAATTATTTCATAAAAAGAAGAAAAACTATCAAAATGTGTGTATGTTTTTGTTTTGTTTTGTTTAATTTGTTTTTTTTTTTTTTTTTTTTTTTTTGGGGGGGGGGTAAATCACTATATTAGGAGGATTTCAAAACAAAATAACACGGTTGGTCCAAAAAAAAATGTTTTGAAGAACATTGAAATTACAAATCAAATCAAATCAAATCAATTTATTCAAATAAAATCCACAGTTTAGGATTGTCATCAAATATTATAAATAATGAACGTGGCAAAACAGAGATATATATATATAAACAAGTAAATATAAGCAATCGCCAAAATATGTGTCCATTCGAAAAGAAAATACATTATTAAACATTTGGCCAAACTCTTACTGATTTCAAGATATTACAATTAAGTCATTACAACACGTCCATGGCGTCATCTATTAACACGAATGTATCATACATGTAGTCCGTCATTATAATTACTCATATTATTTAGTTACATAAATTTTACTTATATCGTAATCATTACTTTTATTTGCATGATGTACAAGAAGTAACCTGATTAGCTCAGTTCTCTAAATGACGGCACTATTGTATAGGCCTATTATCATAATTTTTCTCGTTGCGGGTTAAGGATGGGCGCGAGTACGTTGATTGATTTCTAGTTGTTTTTGTCGCCCTTGTTCAGTCATAAATTTACTATTGCTAATTCTTATCTTCAAATAATTCCTAACTTATAGATTATCAATGTCTAGTTATAAATATTTCTCTATGTAGGGCCTACGTTTAAGGTCTTTATATACGTTCTCAGTTTACTACAATAATTCTCTTCCAGTATCTATCTTCCTGAAACTGTACCCACTGATTTAACTTGATGTCGTTTAGAAAATGTATTTAGGTTTTCCCAAATATGAGAATAACCTATATCTTTCATAAATAATTCTAGCTTTTGACAAAATCCGTTCTTTATTTTCATGTTTGATTGATAAATGTTAATTAGTATGTTAGCCTTTGCATTTGTTACTTGACACTAAAATCCGATCATGTATTTTAAAGCTCGACATAGATAGTAATCAAGGTATATTTCACATTGTTGGTAAATCTCGAAGGGGTAAAAAAAAGGGGGGAAAAAGAAGAAGAAAAAAAAAATTTCTTAATTTTCAAATTTTTTGATACACTTATGATGAGAACTCAACCCCATAAAAGTTTGCTTTGGAATGCCTGCCTTTTCTAGAAATCACATGTTTAGTGTTGATTTTAGGGATTTATCGGGTACCCTATGTATACGACTAATTCGATTGCTGATAAATAGCTT
Organism: Lytechinus pictus; assembly: GCF_037042905.1. Taxonomy (NCBI): domain Eukaryota; kingdom Metazoa; phylum Echinodermata; class Echinoidea; order Temnopleuroida; family Toxopneustidae; genus Lytechinus; species Lytechinus pictus. Next base: position 1,099,000 of record NC_087260.1, on the reverse strand, counting down.
ACGGATAAAAAAATTGTTTGTGATCTTACAATTCACAGGTTAGGTTCTAATCGTGTTAATGCATCTTAAAATAAAGAAAAATTTTGAATTTTCAAAGGAGAACACCCCAGATAGCAAAATTTCTGGGACCCATATGGCCCATATGGAAACCATATGGGCTAGAAGTGGGTAGGTCCACATGGGGCCCAGATATATGGGGCCCATCTGGGTTATATCTGGGCCCATATGTACCAGATGAATATCATCTGGGTAGGAGATGGGCATTTCCAAGTGGGACCCAGATGGGCTAAAATATGTGGGACCCATCTGGGTTATATCTGGGCCCATATGTACCAGATAAGCCTTCTGAGACCCAGATGGGTCACATCTGAGCTCAATATCACTGAATGATCGATCTGGACTGCACTCATGAATATTCATTACAATTACAACAGTAAATGACCAAAATTTTAGCTAATACGGCTACAACAATTAATATGTTTATGTTTATGCAAGGATTCCACCATGAAAAGTTTCAGAAAAGTATGCAATTTATTACCATAAAATCAAAAATCAAAACATTTAATTTCAGGAGAAAATTGTCAAGGTTAAATATTGTTATCAACCATAGCCTGTCAAGTATAGCAAACTCGCTCTATATAAGTCAATAACAAGATTCAGTGGTTAGGTGTATGATAGGATTAGGATTTAGGGTTAGAATGTAGGATTAAAGGATGTGATAAAATGATAAGGATTAGAGTATTGGGTTGTATATAAAGTCACCTTGATGATACAAATTAATATATTTTTTTAATTGATTAAAATATTGTGGACCCACATGGGACCCATATAAAAACACAGTATTGTTTTCATATGGGGCCCATATGGGAGCAATGTGGGCCTGCCCATATTCAAACCACACTAAACCCACTTGGCCCAAATGGGCCCCACATAGGGTGTACATATGGGTCCCAGATTGGCCAAATGGGCCCCACATAGGGTGTACATATGGGTCCCAGATTGGCCAAGTGGGGCCCATATGGGCCCATACATAGCCCAAATGGGCCCCATATGGTTTACATGGGTACGATGTGGGCCTGCCCATATTTACCCCACGCGAAACACTGGCCCATATGGGCCCCAGACGGGGTGTACGGTACAAAAAACACATGGGTCCCAGATGGGCCAAGTGGGGCCATACATGGCCCACATGGGCAACCCATATGGGGCCCATATGGGAGCAATGTGGGCCTGCCCATATTCAACCCACACTAAACCCACTTGGCCCAAATGGGCCCCACATAGGTTGTACATATGGGTCCCAGATTGGCCAGGTGGGGCCCATACATAGCCCAAATGGGCCCCATATGGTTTACATGGGTACGATGTGGGCCTGCCCATATTTACCCCACGCGAAACCCTGGCCCATATGGGCCCCAGACGGGGTGTACGGTGCAAAAAACACAAGGGGCCCAGATGGGCCCATACATAGCCCACATGGGCAACCCATATGGGGCCCACATTTTTAGCCCTGATAAGCCCACAAGTAACCCATATGGGCCCCATATATTTTGCTCACTGGGAATTAACAGAGCTCAAATCGTAATTTAAAAAAATATACAATGGCTGAAACATACTGTGTCTGAATACCAAGACTAATCTCAGGCCCAACGCAGTGGGGATGACGTCACTCACAGCTGTTCGTATACGCTCAAAACAACCCTGCTCGATCGGCCGAGTCAGATTCACAAACACCTCATGACACTCAAAACTGAAGCTCATATCCGCAGGCTCTCTACGGACCAAATTTGAATTTAACAAAATGTTCTCAAATATACAATTTTATTACTGACCAAGTTTACAAGGGATCCGATGATTACAAGAAGGTGATTTCAAGCAAAGAAAAATAAATACCTGAATATTAGGTCCTTCCCTCGCATGAAGGTAAGTGATACTCCGTCTTGTATATTTCCGATGTTTACCGAAGATGTACGAAGCAACCGCGGGAATTTTTTAAATGTTTGACCAATCAAAATCAGCGGAATAAAGGAAGAAACTGACTCTGTCTTTTCGAGCAATGCCGAATGCAACTCCAGCGCTCGGCCAAAGTGCCGAGCGGAGCGAACTGTGTGTGTTAGATATGCGCTCGCCATTCACTGCAATGCAAAAATCTACGTCTAGCGCTGTGTCCACGCGATCGCCCGCCCGGCTGAAGTGTCTAATCATAACCTGGTTCATTGATGAGTGATACCTTCATCTGCGCTATCACGATTTGGAGTTGTATCTATAAAGGAGGATGACCCTCTGAATACATCCGACCTGTTTCCAGTCACCATCACATGGGATCCTTGTACTCCTCAGTCCTCTCTTAAGGAGGAAAAGAAGTCGCCAAGCTCTTCCCCTCACAAATCGGAAAAAGTTGCCAGAATAAAAATAAAATGGGATAAAGTTGATCACAATACTCTCCAGGAACTCTACACAGTACCTTTGGAAGAGATAGCAATGGATCTATTTACCAACATAGGTGACTGTGAAATTCTTGGTAAAGAGGCTGAAGCAATCCTGTTGTCTCTCTCCCAAGCAATGGTTCAGCAGTCAAAAAATCTCCCTCACACTAAACCTTGCCAAAAAACGTCTCGGTAAAGCAGAATGGACAACGGAAGTTGCTGAAGCATATTCTGAAGCAAATCATGCATGGAAACGCTGGAAAGACAATGGAAAGCCTATAGGAGTATCTCTGCATGATGTCTACCTCCAGTTGAAGAAAGTATTCAGACAAAGGTTGAGACAGGCACGTGCCCTAGAAAACCGTAGGCTCCTGTCCAGCATCGAATCTGCATCAACTGGAAACTCAAGGCTATTCTACCAGCTGATCAAGAGGCAACGAACCAACATCACAAAACGTCAAACAGAAGTGCTGGAGTACCAAGGCTGCACATACGAGAAAGGTGATTTAGCTGCTGGTTGGAAGTGCTACTTCACAGATTTGGCTCAACCTACACTGAATGCCGAAATCTCTCAAATAACAATTCATGATAAATTTGAACCTAATGAGGTTATCCCAATGGTACAGGAATCAGCCCTCATTACCTCTCATGAGCTTGATGTAGCCATCGCCAGCCTCAAGAAAGGGAAAGCTAGTGGACCTGATGATATCAGCCCAGAACACATCCAATATCTCGGAGCAACTGCAAGGCGTCTTATACTTCTAGTCTTCAACTCCTTCTTGGTATCGTCTTTTACCCCTCAAAGTCTGAAGAATGGACTTGTTCTTCCTTTACACAAAGGGAAAGGCAAAGATGTGAAAGACCCAAGAAACTATCGTGGAATAACCCTGACTTCTACCTTGTGCAAATTGATTGAACTTGCCCTTAAACCAAGGATCCAGCGCTCCCTTGAAGAAAACAATATTCCAGATGAACTCCAGTTTGGTTTCCAAAAACATCACTCCTGCATCCTGACCTCATGTTGTCTTGAACTCATAATTGAACTTAATTCTGCAAACAAAACCCCCACTTTTGTTGCACTCCTAGATGCTGAGAAAGCTTTTGACAAAGTTTAGCATCAGGGTCTTTTCCATAAGCTAGGGGCCACAAACATCCATCCTGTACATCTTAATATGATCCAGTCACTGTACAAAGATCTTCAGAGTCAAGTCCTTTGGAATGATGTAGCAAGTGAGCCCTTTCCAATCTGTCAAGGAGTAAGGCAAGGGGGAGTTTATCTCCACTCCTCTACATTACATTCATTGATGCACTCATCAAACGTCTACGCAGCAGGAATCTTGGCTGTAATCTACTAGGTCGATATTCTGGTCTTCTAGTCCTTGCTGATGATGTAGCCCTTCTAAGTAATTCACCAAGTGAACTACAATCTATGCTTGATGTCACAAACAACTATACAAAAGAATGGAAATACAGAATCAATCCATCCAAAAGCTGCATCATTGCCTTCAACGATAGTAAACATACCTCACAGCAATATGCCTGGCATCTGGGAGAGGACCCAGTGCAAACTGCACAAATGCATCCTCATCTTGGCATTATAAAAACTAGCACAAGGAGAGATCCAACTGAGGACATGATTACAAAAGGTCTCAAAACCTTTTATGCTCTCACTGGAGCTGGTGCATATACAGGTGGCCTCCTACCACAACACTGCGCAACATTATGGAGAGTGTACTGTATCTCCCGCATGCTCTTTGGAGCCGCTGTCATTAACTTTACAAAGGGTATGTTAAAGAGACTCAACCAGTCACAGCTTCAACTGTTCAAGCAGATTCTTGGCCTACCGAAGTCTGCAGCTGATGAATCGGTACACCTTTTGACTGGACTAATACCTATCAGTGCGCAAGTGGACGTTGTGAAGCTTCAGTTGATAGGACAGTTACTTGACCTCCCTCACGAACGCTTTGAATATCGCACCTTTCTTCATGCCCTCTCCAAGCAAACGGTCACAATCAGAGCCTGGCAAACTATCCTTTTGAAGTATAACCTACCAGATCTTCAGTCACTTACACTGGACCCAATTCCTTACTGCCAATGGAAGAAAACAGTAAAAAGTCATACTTGAAACCATGGAGGCAATCCAAGCAAAGAAAACGCTCTCATTCTGGACCTCCATCAACATTCGGAACCCCTACCACTTGTATCCCCGCTGTGGCAGCTCGAGATTTCTCAGGCAAGCAGTAATTGTCAGAGCACAGCTACTAAGCCAGACATATCCAGTGCAAACAAGACTTGTTAAAATAAAGAAGACCACAATAGTCGAATGCAGGCTCTGCAAGAAAGAAGCAGAAGATATTGTCCACTTTATAGCAACATGTGTTCACCTAGACACTCACAGACAAGAATTCTGCAATAAGCTTAGAAGTAAACGCCTGCCAGATGAAATCTACTCCCTCTATGATACAACCAAAGGAGATGCATTCACAAGAGCGGTGTTACTCCCATGCTCTCTTTACCTCACCTCCCAACATAATGATGTGCTTATTTCGCTTACATTGACTTTCCTTTATAAACTCCATATTAGCCGTATTACATCTCTTTCCTCTCTATAATCATTAACTGCTGATGGACATTCTTTGGTAAGAGTTCCATATGCACCACCCACTAAAATTGAAAATAAAAACATGGAGAAGGTTCAGAATAATATATCTAGCCCTAATATCGAACATATATGATGGGGAAGTGGAAATACATACCAAAATATGGCTTTATTCCGTCAAATTTCGAGCGAGATCTTGTGCGTGTAATTGTCCATAGACATCGGTTTATTTAGTCAGTAAAGGGTCTGCGAGTCAAGACTAGTCGAACTATCGGCTGATAATCGTAAAAATACCCTTTCCGGTATCAGCGCTTCTCGCTAGCATAGCGGGAAAGGTCTTGACTGCAGATCAAACGAGGTGAGTTCGAGTCCCAACTAAGGTAAGCAACAGTAAAAAAATGATAGAAAAATCTGAAGTGAACGAATCGGAAGTGTCAACAATCTTTTGTTATTTTTGGTGAGGGGTGCATATGGAACTCTTTCCCATTCTTTATGCAGCACCTTGCTGTTGATCTCCGATATAAGCGGAGGAAGAAGAAGAAGAAGAAGAAGATTGGTACTAGGAATAGGACTAGGAGTAGGAGTGGCACTACCTCGAGCGAAGTTTGTGCAGGCTCCACTCCACTTCACTACCGCTACACTACGCTTCACCTACCCGAACTTCGAGACCATGAACTCGATCGGATATTCCGAGTGACAAAAGGTGGGATTTTATGGGGAGAAAATACAAAATTCATGCAACATCACGATCTTTAAAAACAAGTGCAACTAATATTCTTACTTTACACAAAGTTTCACTTCTTTTCCATGCTTCTATCAGTCTCAAAATTGATGATTTAGAGCCAACATGAAGTTCCTCACACGTAATAATTCGCTGCCGATTTCAGAACATCGCATGCGCGCGAGGGTCCGAGCTTGGACCAGACCCGGTACCTCGCGCATGCGATGTTTTGAAGTCGGCAGCGCATTAATATTTATACGTGTGAGGAACTTCATGTCGGCTCTAAATCACACTTAACGTCTGTGATTGAGCGGAGCGTGGTCGGCCATTGCTCGATAGGTCTAGATTTGCAAAAGTACCCGGATGTACACATAGCTCGTGCGTTGTAACGCTGTGAAAAAGGGAAAAAGGGATGCCGTCTCCGGCCTTTTTTCTTGAAGAAAAGAACCCAACCTCATTACAATCGAAAATATTAATGACAAATTGCATTTCGATTGATTATCAGTGTGATTACATGGGGATTATGCTGTGAATTTGGCATTTATACCTGACTTCTCGGGATGAAATTCTCTTATATAATTTTTGCATTTACCTCTCTGTTTATAGGCCTATTTTAGATAATAATAGATAATAATATCTATTATATCAGATAAAATAAAAATATACAACCTACATTAATGGAAAAATTGACAATTAATTCAAAAGACAGTGAATTAGCCCATCTTCTCCGCTGGATATCCCTACCTTTAACTGCATCGTCCTTTTCCACATTTCCTTCATTCACGTCACTTGATGTTCTCATGACCAATTTGTTTATGTTGGATATAATATTTTAATTTCTATATAGGCCTACTATATGTAACTTGCTTTAATTTGTAAGAAATATATCATTAACAATAATTTGTATAAGTTAGTGTTTTGATCTTTGATTATGCGCTATTATAATAGCAAGTAGTAATTATAAAGGGTATCTCATTACTTTTCTTGGCGTTACATGTACATTCGAGAATCAATTTTTTATTCGCTTTTTAAGGGGTGGGTGTAATTAAAGACTAGTGTCATACGCACCCAATCAAAATTACTTTGACACACTATGATCAAAATAAAATAGGGGCACGACTGCATGGATCCCTCCCTAAAGTGAAAATGAACATGACATAATAAATTATTGTGATTTTATGAACCCCCTGTTTCAAAATCATTCTGCGGCCCCGTATGTCAATGATATTATAATTTTGTTCATCCGTGAAAACCTTATTACCGTAAGTAACGGTGTATTAACCGCACCTTTTTCTCGGCGGGATATAAGCAAAAGTCGGGGGTGCGGTTTATACACGGTGACGGGTCTGAGCCCGCCCGCGTAGCCCCTCCCGAACATGTAAGAAGTCTGCCAGTTCACAACACATCGAGTGGCCGGCCGTAGCCGCCCAGTGCAATGTCGTTTAGAGGGGTATGAGCCGCGGGTAATGGGTAGCGATTATTATGATCTTATGATCAAATACTGTCGTAACAAATGCACCCACCTTCATGACACTAATTTCGACTTTATTCTCGATTCAAAGCAGCGAAGTTCCCTGGCTAAGTTCATAGAGACGCCAAGCATTCTCGGTAATAATTTGTCACAGCTGAGCGAGAGCCAAGAGCTAGCTCGCGTTGTATTTTGGTTTTAGTGCGACTTAAGCTGGCGCTATTCATTTAATTTAACCCCTCAAAGTCCCGTTTCGCGCCAGCTTATTTTTTTCTTTCCCGTTTGCTTTTCATAAGATACCATGTACACCGTGCACCACGCACGATAGAGACGGCACGAAGCCGTCAAACAACTGGAAAAAATACAAATTTCTTTGTTTCTTGAACCTTCCTGTAATCCCGTATCCAAAATTCATGCTAAGACATCGAATGCTAGACAAATTCTGAAAGTGATTGTGAGGTTGTGATGCAAGAAATGTGAAAGACACAGATCACAATTTGATAAGATGTACTGGTAGTGGTACCGTATCGAAGTTTGAAATGTACATGTACAAGAAAGGCAGTGCTGTGTGTGTGTACACTGTGACTGTGAGGTGAGTGAGTGTGTAAATTGCCAATATTGGCGGGACCTTTCTTTCTTGCTAACATTTGTAGATGAATTGATCAAGAACAGCAGATTTCTGCATACTGGTAATCTCTTTGAATACTTTGAAATCTTTAACTTAGTTTTTGTTTCTTCGTACCTCAAAAATGCATGTAAATGTGAGGATTTTTTTTTTTTTATTTATTTATTTATTTTTTTAGTCCAAAGTTGGGGGTGCGGTTTATACACGGGTGCGGTTAATACACCGTTACTTACGGTATAAAACAAACCTGAATAATCAAACTCAGGTCCATAGGCTAGCCAATGAAATTAAAAGAATAAAATTAGAAGATCAAATTAGTTATACTTTTAAAGTGACAAACAAAACTGAATATGCAAAACGCATGTTTACCGGTTTATGACATAGGCCGGTGCCAGTGTTTGGAAATCTTTGCCATAAATTTAACACAGACACAGTTAATAAATATTAACACAATTTCAAGACAGGTAATTATGATGATCACTCAACAGCTGACAATTTGTAGAACATCTTATTCCAAGTATTTTCAGTTTTGCAATATTCAATAATATTATGTTTGGTTTTAGTACTCACAATTTTGCAACCGTTTTTATATAAGTTTATTAAGTTTGCATTTATGAATCTCTTTCATGATATGGTTATCAACTGGTTTTATACATTCAGTTTTAGTAATAATAATCTTTGTAGTATAATACAAATATCCTCAGTCTTCCCGCCCTTTTTCTTCTCTTCTCCTCCTTAATATTCCTCTCCTTCTTATTATTCTATCCTTGATTTATTCACATAATATTGGTCCAATCATTATAGGATCACAAACGCCGGCCATAATTATATCAACAGAATATTTCAGCCGGTTTGCCGATCTGAATAGTATTTCAGCCGGAGTGAATCAAGTTTAGACTTTCCGGAAAATCAAAGTGAAATTGTTCTATGTTGCGTTAAACACGCATTGTAATTTGTTTACTCTCCGAAATATTGAAATGTTTGCAAGTCAATAATACACGGTAAACATCCTACACTTTACCCCATGGCCTCCTGTACATTGCAAAATTGTACTACTGCATGCGCGCATTTGATATGCAAATTTTGCTGTCAACAAACATTTCTTAATTGCTCGCACGTATATAAGTAATCAATATGACCGGATGGTTGACAGCATTGGAAATTTAAATCATAAACTTATCAATTAATTGGACCAATGCATAAATCATTTTCAAATATTATCAATAAAAGTCATTTTATATCTCACAAGTTATTGTGATGTTGGTTACATCGACGTTTAAAACCGTGGGGAAAGGAGTTAGGCTCTATATTCTTTATATGATTTCTATGTGTAGATCTAAATGGAAAATGAATTATAAAAATTATCAAAAGTAAAGAAATAAATTATCAGCAATCAGCATCATAGTAATTAGGAAACTATACTTGAAAAAAAATGCAATCGTGTTTTTTCGATAGCTTGTGTCTCGGATGCATCAGACTCTGTGAAAGGGCCTATGAAATTTCTGAGGTCAACTTGATCATGTTAAATTTGCAGGACCTACATGTAGAACGATATGCCTAGGCCTAGCTGCATGTTATTTTTAATATTCATCCCTTCCAAATCATCAGAAAATAGAAGTCATAAATATATGATACTAGGGAGACCGCGCGGACGTCAATTGCATTCCGCCTTTTGTAACACGCCGCACGGACCTTCAATGAGCAGCTCACAAAAATACGACATGTCTCTCATTATTTTGCCATCACAAAACAAAATAGTCAATATATATCAAAATAAGCAAACAACATCATCATCAAGTATATTCTCAAGCTCATCAATGTCGGAATAAAAGAGATCGTGGTGTTTTATCATGCTTTTGAAGCAACGGAAATGACCCCTCACTCACCGGTTTGAACAACGGTTCGTCAGCGCGAGCGCTAACACACGCAAATTCGCATAGGTCGCATTTCCCCTCGAAATGGTCAGAGATTTTGGAGCAAAATTCCACTTTGAAGCATTTTCGACACTTGATCCTCACATCGTATGATCATGATCTATATACCAAAAGAAAGGAAATAATTTGCTCTGTATACTCATATCGGTTTACAATTCACTCGCTTTCGCCAAAAAAAGATATAATGAGAAGTAACATTCCTTCTGTGATAGCGAGAGTACGATTAAGGTCTCTGTATATAAACCGAGTCCAGTTTGCACTTTCGACGATGCTGAATCCGATTATGACATCATTTTTTCGCATATCCCGGAGGATCAAAATCTCTGACCATTTCGAGGGGAAATGCGACCTATGCGAATTTGCGTGTGTTAGCGCTCGCGCTGACGAACCGTTGTTCAAACCGGTGAGTGAGGGGTCATTTCCGTTGCTTCAAAAGCATGATAAAACACCACGATCTCTTTTATTTCGACATTGATTAGCTTGAGAATATACTTGATGATGATGTTGTTGGCTTATTTTGATATATATTGACTATTTTGTTTTGTGATGGCAAAATAATGAGAGACATGTCGTATTTTTGTGAGCTGCTCGTTGAAGGTCCGTGCGGCGTGTAACAAAAGGCGGAATGCAATTGACGTCCGCGCGGTCTCCCTATTATTAATTTGCATTTCGGTTGCGTTAATTTTCAAAAGTTTGATTCATTAAAGACAAAAATGGAAGAGCCCCGACAGGGGGATTTTGCATTGTAAGTCCCCTAATGGTGGCTGCACGATAGCGAGCCGTCTGTGTATGACTGAGGAGAAATTAAAAAAAAAAAAAATGTTAAAAAACTCCTCGAAACAGACGGCTGCCAGCTGTCTATCACTGTACATGCCCCATACTTAATGTACGCGCATGGCAGGCTGCGAAGACCTATCGAGTAATGGCGGCCGGTCTCTGCGTAATCACAGAGATTTGACGAAGTACGCCCTCTAGCGTTATTAGTATACATCTCTATGAGTGGCACGAACTTCGCTCGAGGTATCAGTACCGGTACCCAACACGATAATAAATGCGTGGGACTTCATGGACTTATTTCAAATTGCCCCCGAATTGTAGTTTGTACGAATGAGAAAGATTATTGTATTATGCAAGTCCTCTGAATGAAATCTAATACTTGTAAAATTTACGTATAGGGTCTACATACCATCATACAAGTGTGTCTTCTTCAGTTTCTGAAACTCTAAACTGTTTAAACTTTAAGATTCCGGCATTTTGACGTGTCTTTTTCCAAGGTAGGCCCTAAGGTATCTCCGAAACATTTAATAAAAAGGGAAATATGGTGTAATTCTAGTTTTTTTACCTGTGTATGAAGCACCCTGTTGCAAAATCAAAATAATATCAGACTTCATTTTAACCGCGGAACGGTTTCAAAGTGGGGAAGGGGCTGACCATGCAAAAATTGTCATTTTTATGTTTTTTTGTACACGGTTTTGGAAAAAAAGTTGGGGGCCAGGGGCTGAAGCCCCACAGCCCTCCCCCCTTCCCCCGCACTTCCGCGGCCCCTGTATCCATATAGATTCATTAGGTGGGCTGATGATGTCACACCCCCACTTTCCATTTTCTTATGTTATTTCATAAAATCATTTTTTTTTTCATTATTTCATACAATATGTCTCAGTTGTAATGAAAATAAGTTGCAGCAATAAATATATAATGCACGAAATCAGTTGTCAAAGATCCATTTTTTCTAGTTTTTGGAGGAATTTTTTATAAACCTAATTTTATATGAAAATACAAAATAACAAGTGGAGATGTGACATCATCAGCCCACCTAATGAATATTCATGATGACTGTTTTCACAAAATATTGCTAAACTTTAAAATTCAATAACTTGTTATTTGTTATCCGATTTTGATGAAATTTTCGGAATTTTGCTCAGTGAATTATAATCTACTTATATAAGCTATAAATATTTTCAGCCCGGACCATCCCTTTAACTAATTCATTACTGAGACTATATATTCTGGAATCCATGGTTTTCTCATTCTCATGTAAAGATTTCTCACGTTTCTCAGTGACTGATCTTGGGATAAACAATGTTTATCATGATCTCTGGTAAGTTTAATTCAATCATATCCACTCGCGCACGGCGGTATGTCAATGTAGGGAGTTTCAATTGGAACAATCTTTGCTCGTATGGAAGTTTTTTTTTTTACCTCAGGTACCAATTTAGTGGCCATTCTCTGTACATTTTCTAATGCATGAATATGTTTCTTCAAGTAAGGACTCCATACGGCATGTGCATACTCTAATTGTGGTCTGATCAAAGCTTTATATAAGAGTAAAAAGTTCTCCTTGTGTATAAATAAACAAATGTTCGTCTAATCAGATTCATTAACCTATTGGCTTTATTGATTTCTGCCTGAAAATGTTGGTAAAAAGCTGTGTCAATAATGATCACGCCTAAATCTTTAATTACTTGTTTCAACTTGTAATAAATTATGTGTGGCATTACCGTATTGTGTAGCCATTAAATCCATCATTCTTTTTTCCAATTGTAAGTACACAACATTTATCTGGGTGGAATTTTAACATCCACTAGCTTGTCAGACCAGAAAACAAGACGATCTAAGTCTGCCTGTAATAACTCGGCATCATTATCATTCTCTGCATGTTTATATATCTTCGTATCATCTGCAAATAAATCAATATTACTTGGCGAAATCTAATCCGGCAGATCATTGATGTACATGACAAAAAGCAGGGGTCCGAGGACAGCTCCCTTGCGGAATTCCGCTAGTAACATCAGCCCAGTCATATAGAAGGCACCATTAACACAAACACGGTGCTTCCTACCGACCAAAAAAAGATCTGAGCCGCTTACATGATATGGGCTTGGATATGCCAAATCCCTCTACTTTGGCTAAAAGCCTCTGCACTAAAATTAAAGGGATGGTCCAGGCTGGAGATATCTATATCTCAATAAATAAAGTAAAATTCACAAAGCGGGATGCTAAAAATTTGATCAAAATCGGATAACAAATAACGAAGTTATAGAATTTTAAAGATTTGCATATTTCCGGTGAAACAGTTCTAGGCATGTCTTCATTAATGTTCATTAGCAGTGGCGGATCCAGGGGGTGGCGCAGGGGGCGCCCCCCCTAATATTTGAGGCGCCGCAAAAAAAAAAGTAAAAGAAAGAAAAGGCGCTGCTCGAAAAAATAAAAATAAAGGAAAGAAAAGGCGCCGCTTAAAAAATTATACACTGATATAATATTAGCAACAGTAAGGAAAGACTACCCCCCCCCCCAGCAAAGCACAATCATATCATCTTCCTTATCTTTTCTTTTAACTACCGCCAATATGTTTGTTTGTGTAATGTCGCCATCTGCGACGGATTGTTGTTTAATCGTCCCTTGTTCGGGCCGGTGTACCGGCGGATCCTGCGCCTGGCAGATACTGTTCTAGGCACCAAATCCGCCGGCGGATATGGTTCTCCTCCGGCGGATTCAGTACCAAAAAAGACCACTCCCTTCGGAAGATTCGGAAGATATCGTTCTTGCGCTATCGCGATATCCTTCATTCATCACGTTCACACGTCATGCATGCACGCGCACCGCGCGTGAATAATGTTGCGAAATGAAGTTCGAAGAAGAGGTGGGTTAGCCTAATCAAATCGCGGGCATGTACAGGATATAGCTTTTACACAACACATTTATTCAACCCAGTTGCGTAATGAACCAAATATTTTGAGGGGCAAAACATAGTAATGTGGGAAAAATCTGTAAAAAGTCGCAAAGCGATCGAGCTGGAAAAAAAATGCCTTTTTAAATTAAATTCTAATTATGTAATTGATTTTTCCATTAGATTCAGCAACTAACAAATTTCATTGTTTCCATTCATTTCATTATACCTTGTCTCCTTTAATTTATTTTATTTATCTTGGGTGTGGAACCAAGACCCCCCCCCCCCCCCCCCCCGGCGCATGTGCAGTAATTGAACGTGATTGTGAACGGGAAGCGTTATAGAGCAATTTGAGTTTGAGGTTCAGTATAAATGAAGAGCCCCTACTGTGTGGGGTTTGGGGCAAAGCCCCGGTAGCTTATTTACATAAAATTTAGCTAGCTTATAGCACAATGTTGTATGCAGTCCATCTTTCTTCCCGCTCTTTAATTTCAATCATCGGAAGCCCGGTCGTGTTATTTTTTTTTTCTTGTCCCTTTTCTTTGTTTTCCAAAAATTAGCTTTTGACTAATTGCATTTTACCTTCGTTTCGCGCTATTGTTTGCCATTTTGTCATCTTTTAATTTATTTCCCACCGTGCTATTGCATTACATATGCCTGTTTTGGAATGATTTGTTCTTTCTCAAATGTTCTTCTTTCGTTCATTTTCCCGATTTCATTCCTTTTCCATTAAAAAGGGTTTTTTTCTTCGTTTTCTTTTCACTTTTTCCTTTCCTTTTCCCCTCATTCCCCTTTCCCTTTCTTTCTCCCTCCTTTTTTTTTCCTTTCCCATTTTTCTTTTATTCCTGGTTAAATCCGCCAGGGGGCAACCCCCCCCCCGCCTGTTACGTCATGAATATCCATTAGATGGACTGATGATGTCACATCTCCACTTGTTCTTTTGTAATTTATTATATGAAATTAGGTTTATTCAAATGTTTTCCTCCAAGAACTAGAAAATTTGGATTGACAACTGATTTAGTGCATTAGATATTTATTGCTGCAACTTATTTCATTATAAGGGAGACATATTATTCACACAAGTATGAAATAAATGAAAAAAATATGGTTTTGTGTGATAACATAAGAAAACGGAAAATGGGGATGTGACATCATCAGCCCAACTAATGAATATTCATGATGACTGTTTTCACAAAATATTGCTTAACTTTAAACTTCAATAACTTTATTATTTGTTATCCGATTTTGATGAAATTTTCTGCATTTTGCTCAGTGAATTCTACTCTATGTATTAAGATATAAATATTTTCAGCCCGGACCATCCCTTTAATTCAGATTCCTTAACAAAAATATTGAAAAAAAAGGAATAAAAAAAAAAACAAATAAAAAAAATACATGACAAATTAAAAATAGGCCTACAATAAACTACATAAGATATTAATCATGTTTTGAAATTCTTTTTTTGAATGTTTGTTTGAAAAATGTTTTCACAAAAAATTAGCACTCTACAAGCAATAATATGAGTTAACAGCAATATATATTCATAAACTAATTTGCCTCATTTATTTTGAAATTATGAAGTTTTAACTCGTTGAAAATCTGTAGTTTTATAAAAACCATAGGCCTATATGGGGGTACAAATTTTCACCAGTCTGGCAAACTTACACTAATCATGGTGTGAAAAAGCACAGTTAAAGATATCGATGCATACTGCGGACTGAAAGTAGTATAAATTTTCACGTAGGGCCTACAAAACAAAATGATTAAAATTTCATCAAAATCTGATAATAATAAATAGCAAAGTTTTGGCGCATGTGCCAGGTCTATGTATACATGATATATCGAGTCATTGTTTCTCCTATTCCCTCACCCCCATCGAGCCCTTCGTCAAAAGCTGTATGAATCCGCCCCTGAATAAAAATTCACTAAAAGTCTACTGGGCGGACGAAAATCCCCTCCCCCCATTGGTAACGACATTGCCAGAGCCGCGCATGCGCGCGCTGCCGATGTTGGACGTCTGTCCAAATAAATATTACACGTATCGTCAATAGAACCAAATCCGCCGAGGAACCAAATCTGCAAACATCAAGCCGCGTCAAACCCGGCGGATATGGTTCCGATTAAAAACGATATCGGCCATTAAGAACGATATCTGCCGGCGGATACGGTATCCGCCGGTGGAACCGAATCCGCCGCTACACCGGCGCTGTTCTGTGAGGTAAAGCCCGATGAAGTTGGCTTATTAAACTGTATTATTAACTGTAACTGGCTACTCATCTTTCATTCAATTATTGTCGTGGTGACAGCTGGGATTCGGACCTTTGCCTACCCCACACAACGATGAGTTTCATGCAATCCTTGCAGCCAGTTGGTCGGCAAATCCTTTGCCGTGATAGGTATAATAAGTTTGCCCACAGTCACAGTGTCGTAATTAGTCCCACATATAGCCGTTCATGGCTGCTTCCCCACTGTTGAGGATCAATTCCCATCCTCGCCCCCAGGCCTGTGAGAGAGGCCACCTTAGACTAAGTACAGAAAAGTCATGTTCATCGTTTTCAGAATCACATGCTACTTGTTCAAAAAAAATCTTTAATTCACATAATCATTTGAAATTGAATCACAATGTGACTGGAATAGATGAATCAACCAGTGCCAGTCTTGATTGTAAGTGTGAGGATGAGGATTTTGATGAATATAATTGTGATAATGATGAATGTGAGCTGTTAGATATTGATTGTAATTACAATGAAGATGTTTATCAATGTCATGTTTTTGGAAGGAATGAGAATGATGAATCAGTCAGTGCCTGTGTTGATTGGAATCATGAAGATGGTTGTGATTCTGACCAATGTGAATATGTGGGAAAGGATATGCCTCCCAAAAGACATGTATGTTCCCAGAGTCAGATCCCAAGTAGAATCTCGCGTAGATATAGTAAGCCCATCTTACATGTAGGTGAAGAACAAATTCAACATGACAATACAAGTCTTAGACATGATAAATGTGAGGGTTATGTATCAGAAGATGAGTATGAGTGTTGTGATGATGCATCAAAAAATCATCCCAAGAAAGATGCAGATGTACATTTGTTGGATCAGTCTCATGTCTGGCCTATTCAGGTATTACACGCTACCATACCACCTGACTATAACAAGCATAGATCTATTGATACTAGTCCCACTAATTATAGTAGAAAGCCTGAATCCCCTTCATTCCAACATAAGAGTTTAGATGTGTGCCCGCTATGTCTTGAAGCTTGTCGCCATAGTTATCATCACCATTTTGGCGATTGCCCCTTCCTTCCCATACATGAGAAACGCATTATAACCCAAGCTCGAAAAGCCGCTAACGTTCTTGGCTATGCTAACGATTTCCAGAGTTGCAGTGATTATTGTGATGATTCTGTTAATCATGACCTTGGTTGTGTGATGGTTCCCGGTCGTATTCCCGTGGAGTGTGTTGACCGTGCATCAAATGCTGTGGATCGCTCCTCTGAAGATCCTAGTGTGAGTTTTGGTTGTGTTGATGACTCGGAGTCAGAGTCACATATTCATGAAGATACTCTATGTTATGAAAGCTCATCAGAGTCAGATGAGACCCAAGATAATACGCCACATTGTGCTGTGGCTAGTGAATCTGTCGTGACTAATCAGGCCCTAACTCCTTATGTAGACCTTTTCCATGGTAACCACTGTGTCCGTGTTGAACTTGACAGTGGGTCTGCAGAGAATTTGATCAGTCATTCATTGGTTAAGTGTCTAAGAGGTGACATTATTGCCACTTCTCACCCTGCTTACCCAACCGGCCATTCATCGTCACCTGTTGTCATTGTTGGTGAGACTTGTCTCACATTTTCTAGAGATGGCAGGGACTTCCCTTTTAAAGGATTTGTTGTTGAGTCTTCGAGCCTTAGTGTGCGAGCCGGTATTCCATTCATGGAATTGTACGATGTGTTCGTTCATCCCGCTAAGCGCGTCGCCACGTTTAGCGTTGGACCATCGTACGTATACGGTCCTTCGCTTCAGTCTAGTCCTGTTGTCAACGCGCCTGCTGCACGTTCGCCTGCCTCGTTTACCGATATCGTTGAACAGCAGCCTCACCCTGCTACGTCTCCAGAGCACGCCACGTTCAGTGATGGACCATCTTTCGCACTTGGTCCTTCGGTTCGCTCTAACCCTACGACCGTTAACACACCTGCTGCGTGCTCGCCTGATTCGTCCAACGGTGTCTTCAAACAGGAACCTGACACCCCGTCATCCCCAGTCTTAAGTTTGTCTGGCCATCCTTCGACATTCTCAAGCCTACGATCATCTGCAGTCGAATGCCCTGGAGACTACACCACGCTTGCTACATGCTCAGAGGTGCATCCCTTGGACAATGAGGACGTGCTTGAGTCTCAAGAATCACAGTTTCTCAGTCTAGAGAGAGATCCTGTCGGCCACATTGAGGACTGCAATCCCTCGCTTCATCGTCAGTCTAAGTCACATCAGTCTTCGCACAGGCTACCCATCTCTTCTGTGTCTGTGAACACCAAGTGCTCCCCTGATGCTCTCCCAGTTGCATCTCCCATGACTGAAGCTGATAGTACCAGTCCTAATTACACCACAGAAGATATCTTGCTTCATCTTAAGACTCACCACCCTTACACCCTAGAGATCAACGACCCCCCTGGTCGACCCCCGGAATCACCTCCCGGAACTCTTACCAGTCATCAGAGCTTGTCACATTATTCCCGGTACACGATGTTTACTGTCTCTCCGAATTTGCAGAGTCGCCCCTTCCATCCATGTGGTGATCGCACTGGACTGCCTCCAGGCCGTCCCCCAGACCAGACAGACTGTAACATCTTTCCTGACCAGATCAAACGCTCATTTGATGATTTCACTTCCCTAGCGGATGCAGACTATTTGTCTGAACTGAGAAAAAGGACTCATTTTTAATATCAGTTATATGTATTATTGGACTATTGAACTTTCCTAGCAGATACGGACTGTTTTACTAAACTGAGAAAAGACTCTTTTTCACTATTTCATAATTTATGTGCACTGTTGTGGATGATTTGCTCAGTGTGGAATGCATGCACCTTCGCGTACAGCTTTGTGTGACCATATTGGACTTCACTGATTTTCCAATAGCCTTTTTAATATATTATGCTGAGTTTTGCGATGTCTTTTCGACTTTTCCCTTCACTTGTTCTCTACTTTACCCTCATTTTTTCCTTTCCTTTCAATGTTTCATACATGGTTTTTCTGCTGATATATGACTTATTGCTTTGTATGTCAGATATTTTGTAGTTACATGTATTTACCTTTCTACAGGTATTCAAAGTAGTCGATATTTTGTATTTAACAATATTTTGTGTATACATGACTTTATTATTGACTATTTTTAAATGGGCATGTAATTGTTTTGGTTATTGATTTTCACTGGTATCTATTGCAGGTTGTCAAAGTCTGTGCACTCCTTTATCAGTCTATGTTTCATACATAACTTTTTGATTAGCCTGTTTGCTAATGGTTTGTTTGCAGGTAAGGCGTTAATTAAAGGTTATACCTGATCAGCCTTTAGTACAGTGTGGATGTGTATTATACAGATATTGGAACATATGTTTGTTTACATATTATTGATTTGAGCAAGTTTAGATTTTTAACACAATGCAAAATTTTTTATTAATCCAAACTTAACTCCCCTCCCACCTTGATAGCCTATTGGTTTTGTTATGCAGGTTATTTACGCTTTTAATTTATGATTATATTAACTTGTTAACATGAGACTGCTTGATGTGTAGTGTAATTTCGTTTTGGTTAATTATTGTAATGCCCTTATACTTTATTTAAATGTTTTACAGTGGTGTCTTGGTGTGTTCAGTTAGTTTCCATTTACCTGTTTGTTATGTGCATATTTCTGATTGTGTATGCTACAGCCTCCACTATGCATTTATATACTGGTATGTTTTTGGTGATGTATGTATTTTGTTATATTTTTAACCCCCGGTTCCAAAATATTTGGTAATGTGGTTTGTGTATGACAGCATTCCTTTAATTTTGGTAATTGTAATTATATGCTTACTAAGGATTTTTATATTGTCAGATATGTTTGTTCTGAGGATATAGATTGAATTGAATATTATTGGTTATTTAAGGTTTTGTTACAAGACGAGAGAAGAAGAAAAGTGGTTGCGCCAATATGTTTGTTTGTGTAATGTCGCCATCTGCGACGGATTGTTGTTTAATCGTCCCTTGTTCGGGCCGGCGCTGTTCTGTGAGGTAAAGCCCGATGAAGTTGGCTTATTAAACTGTATTATTAACTGTAACTGGCTACTCATCTTTCATTCAATTATTGTCGTACCCTTTTCCCAACAACTTCGCCGGTTAAAAATGATCAGCAGTGTGCTGCCTGCATATAACTGGCGCCAATCAAGAATAATCAGCGCCACCTTAATCTAAATCGGCGCCGGACAAGAATAATCAGCGCCATTTGGTTATAAATCGGCGCCAGTCGAGAAAAATCGGCACTGCCAGAGTCTTAACCGTCGCCGATCAAGGATAATCTGCGCCACCTAAATCTAAATCGGCACCAGATAAAAATAATCGGCGCCATCTGGTTATAAATCGGCGCCGGTACAGAAAATTCGACGCTGCCTGAGTTCTTAACCGGCGATCAAGGATAATCAGCGCCACCTAAATCTAAATCGGGGCCGGACAAGAATAATCAGCGCCATCTGGTTATAAATCGGCGCTGCATGCCAGAGTCTTAACCGGCGCCGATCAAGAATAATCAGCTCCACCGGCCTATATCTAAAACGGCGCCATCTGGTTATAAATCGGCGCCGGTAAAGAAAAATCGGCGCTGCCTGAGTTCGTAACCGGCGCCGATCAAGGATAATCAGCGCCACCTATATCTAAATCGGGGCTGGTCAAGAATAATCAGCGCCATCTGGTTATAAATCGGCGCTGCCTGAGTCTTAACCGGCGCCGATCAAGAATAATCAGCTCCACCTAAATCTAAATCGGCGCCGGACAAGAATAATCAGCACCACCTGGTTAAAAATCGGCGCCAGTCAAGAATAATCGGCGCCTCCTGGTTCTAAATCGGCGCCAGTCAATTATGAATTGCCGCTGCCTGCGCTGAATCTTACGTGACGTCGGTAAAAATAATCAGCACTACTTAATTGTTCTAAATCGGCGCCGATCAAGAATAATCAGCTTCCCCTGGTTTCAATAAATAGGCGCCGGTAGAATAATGAAGAAGGGCCTATTGCCAACCAAATCTAGATCGGCGCCGGTGAAGAATGATCAGCGGCACCTGGTTATACATTTTATTGTTGAATGGTCATAACAAAGCTTATCGCATGCCCTTACAGAGTGGACTGGGGCGGGGCAGTTGCCCACAGAATGACAGATGTCATGAAATCTTTAATTTATTTTAAAAATCCCAGAATCATACAAAAGCGTAGAGCAAATTCTTTAATTTTTAACTTATTTTCCAATGCTTTAATAAAAAGAAGGTCAGTCACTTTTCTTCTTTACACATTCCACATTGTGCCACCTCTATGGCCTTTAGTTTGACAGCTACTATAGTGTTTTATGAAGATGATTCGATATTTTAGCCCAAAACTTTGCTAAAAACCCGTTGCTAGTACCGGGAGTGTATAATTACGCAACCAGTCGTATTATATATTGAGATTGAGCTACACAACTTGTTCTTTATTTAAAATCGTGCTTAAATTATCCGCTTCTCAGATTGGAATATAAAAATTTTCAGCGCCAGTTGATTTGTATCTTGTTATAGCGCCATCTGCGTCAGTTATGCGGCTACACGTTTGTCCGACTCTTGACTTGATTACGGTTAAATAAAGTGTTTTTTTACCTTTATACCTTTATACCGCATCTACTAGAAAAATACAGTTGTTCCTGCAGTCAATTCCATGACTTCAAGCAGTTGTGTGACACAAGACCTTCCTGGTAGAAATCCGTGTTGTGCATCACACAATAAGTCATTCTGAATAAGTTGATTGAGAATGGCATCACGCACAACAGATTCCATGATCTTTCCGATAACTGAAGTCAGGCTTATTGGTCTGTAGTTTTCAACAGCATCCTTCTTTCCTTTCTTATGTATTGGTGTGATATTTGCATCTTTCCATGACTGCGGGAGATTACCTTCTTTCAAGGACTTTCTGAAGATAAGTGCAAGAGGTGTGCAAATTGTTCCAGCAGTTTCTTTTAGAACTCTCGGGTGAAATCCATCAGGTCCAGCTGATTTTGAACTCTTCAGCAATTTCAGTTTGTTCTTTACATTACTTGTGGTAATGTCCAGATCAGTTAGGAGATTACCCTTATGTCTATCTTCCAAAGTTGGAATCTGCTGCACATTTTCATCTGTAAATACACTGTTGAAGAAGAGGTTAAAGAGTTCTGCTTTGCCCTCGTCATTCTCAGCAGTGGTTCCATGTTTATTTTTCATGACCCCAAAATTAGCTCTGCATCTTCTTGAGCTATTTGCATATCTCCAGAAGGCTTTGGGGTTAGACTTGATATTGTTTGCAATGTCCTTTTCAAACTTCCTGCGAAGATTCCTCGTCATTTTACGAAGTTTGATGGCCTCTTTTCTTGATCGCTGATAGTCGACATCATCTCCACTGTCACGAAATCTTTTCCAAGATCTCTGTTTCTTCTTGTGTTGTCTGATAGCTTCCTTTGTCATCCAGAGTTTCTTCTTCTTTAGCCTAACCCCTGTGGTTTTAGGGATGTGTTGGTCTATTGTTGCTTGATAGATGGTTGAGAAGAAGTTCCATGACTCATCTACATTCATAGATTCCAGTTCACTATACCAATCTATGTCAATGATGGCATCATTCATTGCCTGGTAGTCGCCTTTATGGTATCGATACCTTTCCTCTTTTCTCAATGTATGTTCGGCATACAATTTCACATGAATAAGGATACATTGATGATCGCTTAGACCCAGGCCAGGTAAGTAAGAGATATTTCCAATCATTCCTTCCTCATTAGTGATCAATAGGTCCAGTATATGTGGTTGTTGTCCTGTCCGGTATCGTGTGCACTCATCTATATGCTGATGGAGGAAACAGTCACTCAAGCAGTCGATAAACTTCTGTTCATGTGAATGATGGGATGTCCAGTTCTCCCAGTTGATGTTTGGGTAATTAAAGTCACCAACGATGATAAGGTGCGAAGGATTGCTATCTGCAACTTTACACAGCATCTCAGTCATCATATCAGTAGTTGACATATCTATGTTTGGAGTTGGACTACCGGTAAATGCATCCCAGAGTTAATGAGTCCATTCCCTTCAGCTTCATATTTATCCACACACAATCGTTGAAGTTTGACTCAAAAAATATTTCCTTGACTAAAGTAGCATAACGTTTGTGCACATACACCAAGACTCCTCTTACATCTTCTTTGTCAATGTTTGAAAACTGGACATAGTCTTCAAGCTGATAATTTTGCACAGTCGGCTTGATATCACAATTTTTGGGCAGGCATTCACAGATGACAATAATATCAATAGTTCGTTGTTCCAGCAGCAGGGAAAGTTCATCCAGTTTGTTGAGTAGGCAGTCATACAAAATTTTCAATTGTCCAATATTGGAGTCGGCACCTGCTTTCCTGTGCGTCTCGCCAAACTCTCCTTGGCTTACTGTGTCATCATCAGTCAAACACCTCTCATCAGATTCTTCTTCTGTTTCTGTTTCGGTATCATCTGAGTTAGTTTCTCCTGTTTCTGAATTATCATAATTTTCTTCATCTTCTGTATCTGCTTCTTCAGAGTTAAATTCCTCACCCTCTATATCAGTATTATCTGAGTCAATTTCTCCTATTACTGAATTTCCAATATCAGAGTCAATATCTCCAATTTCTGCATGAATTGAGACAATTTCCTCAATATCTCTGTCTGCATCGTAGTCATTTACCTCCGTAGGATCTGAGTCTATTTCTCTAATTTCTGTGTTTGGAATGTCAAAGTCACGGTCTTCAGTTTCCGCAGTGTTTGCATCAATTTCTCTATCATAAGTATCAACAAGTACATCAAGTATTGTACGTGCATCAATTGAGAGAATTTCTCCCATGTCTGTGTCAGAGTCCTTATCTCCATTTGAGTCAGATTCTTTAGTGTTTCTTTTTGCATTAGATTCCTCTATATCTTTCTCCACTTCTGCATCAGATTTGTCCATTTCTTTCTCCATTTCTGAATCAGGTCTCTCTATTTCTGCATCACTTTTGTCGATTTCTTTCTCTATTTCTGTATCAGATTTATCTATTTCTTTCTCAATTTTAGTATCCCGTTATTAGTAACCAACTGGAATAAAATTATTGGAAATGGTTTTTTGACTGATTTGAGTAGGTATGGGTGTCAACATTTACCCAAAAAAAGTTAGGAGGAATACGGGTTGGGGAAAGTGCTTTTTTTCAAGGTCAAAGGTCAATGACCTTTTTAAATATACTGTATCATGGTATCTCCCAGATAAAATATTACAGGTTGGTGATCATGGTGTCAAAATGCACAGATTCTTACAAGAAGATCAAATAAAATCAAATCAAGTACCTACAATGCTCATTCACCCATGAAAATCAAGGTCAAAGCCTTTCAAAGTTCAATGACCTTTATTACATTATATACCATATACGGTATAATGGTATCTCTGAGATGAAAAGGTGCAGGTTGGTGATCTAGGTGTCAAAATGCAGAGGTTCTTACAGAAAGATCAAATAAAATCAAATTAATTACCCAGAATGCACATTAAACAATAAAATTCAAGGTCAAAGCCTTTCAAAGGTCAATGACCTTTTTCTACATTATATACCATATACGGTATAATGCTATCTCTCAGATGAAAAGGCGCAGGTTTGTGATCTTGGTGTCAAATTGCACAGATTCTTACAAGAAGATCAAATGAAATCAAATCAAGTACCTACAATGCTCATTCACCAAATGAATGAAATTCAAGGTCAAAGCTTTCAAAGCTCAATGACTTTTTTTACATTGTATACCATATACGGTATAATGGTATCTCTGAGATGAAAAGGTGCAGAATGGTGATCTTGGTGTCAAAATGCAGAGGTTCTTACAGGATGATCAAATAAAATAGAATTAAGTACCCAGAATATTCAAGGTAAAAACCTTTCAAAGGTCAATGACCTTTTTTACATTATGTATCATACTGTATTATAGTATCTCTGAGATGAAACGGCACAGGTTGGTGATCGTTGTATCAAAATTCCCAGATTCTTACAGGAAGGTCAAATAAGATAAAGTTAATCACCTAGAATGCATACTAACCCATAAAGTTCAAGGTCAAAGGTCAGTGCATGACCTTTTTACATAGGCTATATATCGTATAAAGGTATCTCTGAGATAAAACACTGCATGCTGGTGATTTTGATGTCAAAAAGCAATTTTTGCAAGAAGATAAAAAAGACTCAAAATAATCATACAGAATAATCCAATATCCAAAGTCAAAGGTCAAAAGTTGATAAATATTTATATATCCATGCATGATTCCCCCAAAAAAGAAATTAATCCATTATATTCACATTTTATTTGTGAATAATAGAAAGAAAGATAACTATTTGTAATGAACACTTATGGAAGTCTAATAATTTCACTCTGAAATAAATAAGGATAACGAATGGCCATGGAAAATATATTTAGGAGTTAAAGGTCAATCAACTATGTCAATAGCGTCAGGGAATTTAAGTAAATAGGTCGATATAACGTGATTGTGGCATGTAGGTATAGTGATTCTGATGGGAAAAAGACTGACCTGCGTGGAAAAAGAACACAAATTTGATAGTTGAATCCTTGACCAATGATGATGTCAAAATACAAGTTCGAGGTAAAATTGGATCAAATAGCACTTTTTCTTATAATATACTGTAATACATTGACAAAAGTGTAAAAAAAAAATCATGTGTGATATAATATGAAATGGTGACAATGGTGAAGTTACCTTAAGTAGCAACATTTAGATATGCATTTTATAAATCTAAATCAAGGTACTAATTTCTCTGTAGCAATAGGTCACTAACCTCAAATGCTACAATCAATACTATATATATAACACTATAACTTAATCTGTAAATGGAAAGGATAGGCCTAAGTCTTATGGCAAGCATCATCCGATAACATTTTCATATAGCCAGGGACAATGACGAAGAATTAAAATAAGGCAATCATTTGAGCAGCAGCTTTTTTTGTCATAGATGAAGTTAAGTGTTTCAACTTCAGCAAAGAGTAATTGAACTTTTGAAAACCTTCTGACATTTTCAAGACTTTGATCTGGCCCATTCAATGAAAGCCTAACGTTCTGTCAAGGGATATCAGACCAGGATCTATATTATTACTGATAATTGCACAGCTTGATTCTCAAGAACTGGAAGTGGTGCTGTAGGAGCCCGGGGGGGGGGGGGGGGCACTCGACCAAAAAAGTGGTAGGGGTGTGCCGCGGGCGAGACAAAAAACGGGGGCCTTGGAGCGGGCTTATTGTAAAAAGGAGGGTCCTCGGAACGGGCTTCGGAACTACAAATGTTTGTGAAAACGGGGGTCCTTGGAACGGGTCGCCTGCGTGCGAGTGTGTATGCATCCCTATGGAACGTGCATGCAGCTAGCCCGGCGGCACGACTGACGGGCGCGCTAGCGCAGAGGCGATGGTCGGACAGCGAGCTGCGGCCGCTTTTCACCTAAATTGCGACCGGAACGGCGTAACGGAAAATATGCGAAGCCCTGGAGCGGATTTTTTTTTTCTTTTTTCTCGAGAAAAAGAAAATGCTATGCTTTGGAGCGGCTTTCTTTGTTCTTTTTCTCAATAAGACAAAAATGCTTTGCCTCGGAACGGAAATTTGAGTGTGGAAATGGGGGTCCCCTCCGCGGCACATACCCAATATGCATTATATACTGAGTGCCCCCCCCCCCGGGTGTAGGAGTTTTGTTAGGTCGATGGATGCGTACTTGTAAGCTATTATCTCCTTTTAAATTTCATTGTTATATGCCTAATTTGTGCATGATAACAATCAGTTGTTCTGGACCAAAAACATGATCCTTGTACAAACTGATACCTAGTAGAAATAGCATCATGGGTGACGTACGGCAGAGAGCAGATATGAAGTTTTGTCTTGCAGCATTAGCATCACAAGAGATTCTGGCAACTCGCAATGAACTGATGAAAGGTCCTAATAATACGGGAATTCACCTTTGTTGAAGTTGATATATATATAATTTACTACATGTATATGACAGAAGCTGCAGCTCTAATGATGGCCTTCATTTCATCACCATCATCATCCCTCTGCTGTTGGAAATGCTCTCAGATGATGCTAGCTGTAACATGAGAGTTAGACCTGTCCTATCCATTTTCAGAAGATTAAGCTAATAGTTTATAGTATTTATTATAGCATTGAGGTGAGTGGCCTATCGCTGGAGAGAAAAGACACGACAACCTTGATTTAGATATAATGATGCATTAAATGCTGCTACTTAAGATAAAAATCATTTCAAATTATATAATTGATTTCATTTATTTTTTCAGTGCTTTTGGCAATGCATCGCAGTATATGAAAAAGTGTTATTTGATTATCAACTTTTTAAACTTAATTTCCACTGATATTTTGGAAAGGGCTCATTGACCTCTGACCCCTAAATACATTCTCCATGGCCTTCATTATTTCAGACCGAAATTATGAAACCTCCATGTTTTCATTACAAATTAGCCATGGTTATTTACATTATTCAGATATAAAATATGAACACAAAAGATATTGTTTTTGGTTATTTTTATATCATATAGATTATATATTTCCTCTGATCTAGGATTTCAAGGGTGAAAGTTTATTCTTTATACTTATTTTAGTGTTGTTTAATCTTCTTGTACAAGTCTTTGGATTTTGGCACCAAGATCACCAACCTGCGGTGTTTTATCTCAGAGATACCATTATTATTATCTAATGTTAAAATGGACATTGACCTTTGTCCTTGAATTTTATGGCTGAATGTGCATTCTCGATGCTTAATTTTATTTTATCTTCCTGTAAGAATATGCGTGTTTTGACACCAAGAACACCAACCTGCACCGTTTTATCTTAGAGATTATATAATATGGTATATGTAGTATAAAAGGTCATTGACCTTTGGCCTTAAATTTTATGCGTGAATGTGCATTCTAGGTACTTAATTTTATTCCATTTGATCTTCTGGTAAGAATCTGTGCATTTTGACACCATGATCACCAACCTGTGCTTTTTCATCTCAGGGATACCATTATACAGTATGGTATTGTCTCACCTGCATAGCAGAGTGAGACTATAGGCGCCGCTTTTCCGACGGCGGCGGCGTCAACACCAAATCTTAACCTGAGGTTAAGTTTTTGAAATGACAGCATAACTTAGAAAGTATATGGTCCTAGTTCATGAAACTTGGCCATAAAGTTAATCAAGTATTACTGAACATCCTGCCTGAGTTTCATGTCACATGACCAAGGTCAAAGGTCATTTAGGGTCAATGAACTTAGACCATGTTGGGGGAATCAACATCAAAATCTTAACCTAAGGTTAAGTTTTTGAAATGTCATCATAACTTAGAAAATATATGGACCTAGTTCATGAAACTTATACATAAGGTTAATCAAGTATCACTGAACATCCTGCATGAGTTTCACGTCACATGACCAAGGTCAAAGGTCATTTAGGGTCAATGAACTTTGGCCGAATTGGGGGTATCTGTTGAATTACCATCATAACTTTGAAAGTTTATGGATCTGATTCATGAAACTCATAATAGTAATCAAGTATTACTGAACATCCTGCGCAAGTTTCAGGTCACATGATCAAGGTAAAAGGTCATTTAGGGTCAATGAACTTTGGCCAAATTGGGGTATTTGTTGAATTACAGCCATAAATTTGAAAGTGTGTTGGTCTAGTTCATAAAACTTGGACATAATAGTAATCAAGTATCACTGAATATCCTGTGCGAGTTTCAGGTCACATGATCAAGGTCAAAGGTCATGTAAGGTCAAAGAACTTTGGCCACGTTGGGGGTATTTGTTGAATTGCCATCATATCTCTATAAGTGTATTGGTCTAGTTCATAAAACGTGGAAATAAGAGTAACCAAGTATCACTGAACATCTTTTGCGAGTTATAGTAGTTTTCAAAATCAGCACTGCTGCTATATTGAATCGCGTGATGCAGGTGAGACGGCCAGAGGCATTCCACTTGTATAATGTAAATGGTCATTGACCTTTGAAAAGCTTTGACCTTGAATTTTATTGGTGAATGTGCATTCTAGGTATTTTATTTGATCTTCTTGTAAGAATCTGTACATTTTGACACCATGATCACCAGCATGTACCTTATCATCTCAGAGATACCATTATACGGTATGGTATATAATGTAAAAAAGGTCATTGACCTTTTGAAAGGCTTTGACCTTGAATTTTATAGGTGAATGTGCATTCTAGGTCATTAATTTTATTCTATTTGATATTCTGGTAAGAATTTGTGCATTTTGACACCATTATCACCAACCTGCGCCTTTCCATCTCAGAGATACCATTATACAGTATGTATGAAAAGGTCATTGACCTTTGACCTTGAAAAAAAGCACTTTCCCCAACCCGTATTCCTCCTAACTTTTTTTTGGTAAATGTTGACACCCATACCTACTCAAATCAGTCAAAAAACCATTTCCAATAATTTTATTCCAGATTGGCTCTTTTGGGGTCTAATTTAGGGATACTATTTCTGTAGGAGACTCTTCTATTTCTGTCTCTATTTTTGCATCAAATTTGGCTATTTCTTTCTCAATTTCTGTATCAGTTATGTATTTTTCTTTCTCAATTACTGGATCAGACTCCTTGATTTCTTCCTCTATTTCTGCATCAAATTGCTCTATTTCTTTCTCTATTTTGGCCTTGGATTTGTCCATTTTATTCTCAAATTCTGCATTGGACTTGTCTATTTCTTTCTCCATTTCAATGTCAGATTCCTCTATTTCTTCCTTCATTTCTACCTTAATAGATTCCTCTATTTCTTTCTCCACTTCTGCATCTGGTTCTTCCATTTCATTATCCATTTCTGCATCTGATTTGTCCACATATACTCCTTTCTCCATTTCTGTATTAACAGACTCCTCTATTTCTGCCTTCGATTCCTCTAATTCTTTCTCCATTATGGAATTGAATAGGTTTATTTCTGTCTCCATTTCTGCATCCGATTCCTCTATTACTTCCTCCATTTCAGCATTGGATTTGTCTATTTCATCCTTAATTTCTGCTTTGGATTTGTCTAGTCGTTTCTCCATTTCTGTAACAGACTCCTATATTTCTGTCTCCATTTCTGCCTTCGATTCCTCAATTTCTTTCTCCATTTCTCCATTGAATTTGACCATTTCTGAATCAGATACCTCAATTTCTTTCTCCATTTCGGCCTTGGATTTGTCCATTTCATTCTCAAATTCTGCATTGGATTTGTCTATTTCTTTCTCCATTTCAATGTCAGATTCCTCTATTTCTTCCTTCATTTCTACCTTAGATTCCTCTATTTCTTTCTCCACTTCTGCATCTGGTTCTTCTATTTCATTATCCATTTCTGCATCTGATTTATCAATTTTTTTCTCAAATTCTACATTTGATTCCTTTATTTCTTGCTCCATTTCTGTGTTGGATTTGTCTATTCCCTTCTTCATTTCTCCTACGGACTCCTCTTTTTCTGTCTCCACTCCTGCCTTCAATTCCTCATTTTCTTTCTCCATTTCAGCATTGGATTCGTCTATATCATCCTTGATTTCTGCATTGGATTTGTCCACATATACTCCTTTCTCCATTTCTGTAACAGACTCCTCTATTTCTTCCTTCGATTCATCTAATTCTTTCTCCATTATGGAATTGAATAGGTTTATTTCTGCCTCCATTTCTGCATCCGATTCCTCTATTACTTCCTCCATTTCAGCATTGGATTCGTCTATTTCATCCTTAATTTCTGCTTTGGATTTGTCTAGTTGTTTCTCCATTTCTGTAACAGACCCCTCTATTTCTGTCTCCATTTCTGCCTTCGATTCCTCAATTTCTTTCTCCATTTCTCCATTGAATTTGATCATTTCTGAATCAGATACCTCTATTTCTTTCTCCATTTCGGCATTGGATTTGTCTATTTCTTTCTCTATTTCTGCACCAGACTACTCTGTTTCTACCTTAGATTCTTCTATTTCTTTCTCTGGTTCTGCATGTGATGTGTCTATTTCTTTCTCCATTTCTGCATCAGATTCTTCTATTTCATCTAAATGTACTTGAGCAGATACTTTTAAAAGAAATGTCTGGTTTGTTCTTGATTCCAATCCACATATATACATGTATATGTTGAAGATATCTTGTGAGATCTATCTGTTTTTCCAATTCCTGCACGGCTCGGAGTGAAAGCATTTAGTCAGATACTACATGCTCCACCCTCATTACTTGTAGGTACATGTAAACGAGGTTCAGCTTTAGCAGATGCTTCATTTCCTAGTTTCCTACTTTCACTCCCCTCATCCTCTGCATATGGTCTCTTGAAGTTGGCCCTGACATCTGCACTTTCTGGCATGCCATGTGGTTGTGTGTTTTCAACTACAGCATCTGAACCGCAAATTTCATTATCAATTCCTTGTTTTCTTGGGGCATGTACTTCAATTTTCTGATCAATTTCTTGTTTTCCATCTTTAGAATGCTCCTTACCGAATGAATGTTGAGTTTCCTGATAAGTTCCTTCTTCGTTCATTTCTGGCTTATTTCCATTCCGATTTAGCACAAGATCTCCTTGAGCTTGTATTTCTCCTTGTACATGTAAACCCTCTACAGCTTCAATAGTTCCATCTCGTAAGTGTTCAGTATCGGCAGGAACTGCTTGTACCTGAGCACTTACTCGCTTCTTGTGCTTTTGGGGTCTTTTCCTGGACTGTATGATTTTGTCCAGTTTGATGGTGATGTTCTATTCACCTGCCTCTCTTCGTCTTTTGAGTTCTGTACGAAGCTCCTTGTGCTGTGCTCTTTGTTGAGGGGTTCTATCTGGGTCAATGTAAGCATTTGCCCAATTTTCAGAATGACGCAAGTTTCTAGCTTTAGAGAGGACTTCTTCTCGAGAGCCTTCAATTTCTACCAGAAGCAGTCGGGGGCATCTTGCCCTGTCTTGGTATTTACCACCAAGTCTAACAGCCTTCTTGATTTTCACATCGTCAATCTGTAACTCTCCGTTGATAATTGTCAGCACAATAACCTTATCTTTCTGCTGTCTGATCTTCACATCTCTACTTTCGCTTTCAGGAATGTTGTGGACAATGAGATTCTTACACCTTTTTTCTCTATCAGCATGTTCTTCAAGTAGATCTAGTCCTGCACGATCATTTTCCTTTCGAGTTCCTTTGACAACTTCAGAGAAAAGCAAAGTCTTTTCAACTTTTGATGGTTGTTTATCGTCAGGGGTGGTTTCTGCATTCTGGGCTACAGATATCTGCCTTTGATCAATCAACTTGTCACAGCTTATTTGTATTTGATCAACTTTTGATTTTAAAGATATGATGGCAGTTTCCAAGCTCTGTATATGCGACTTCTCTTTTTGTATTCTGTCACAGACTTCAGTTTGGGAACTCCTGTGATTTTGGGCCAGAATTCCATTACTGAGCAACATATTTACCTGACTTATGCATTTACCACAGTACCAATGCAGATTGTTGAATTCTCCTATTTCATTGAACATTGCTTTTGAGAGACAAGAACATTTTATGCAGTTCCAATTATCACAGAAATTACAGCCAACAAGAGCAGGTACAGTAGTATTGCATGTGCTGCAGCTAAACTCAGAATGTTGTTTAACAGGATTGCTGCTCTTGAGTTTGGATTAGGTTGGTACTTTCCTATCCTTTTCTCTTTCAGTATTTGGTTTTGGCTTTGTTCCCCTAGAGATTCCCGTTTTCTTTTTACGGCAAGATTGACTTGATTTATTCCCTTGTGATAGGTCATTTTCTGATAATCCTAACACACTATCTTCCTCTTCACTAGTACCGGTAATCAAACTTGCATTGGCTCTAGTAGCAATCTTTTTGGCTCTTGTTTTATATTTGCCAGATGGCGAAATCTTCTTTAAAAATAGAGACATTATGTATCTAGTTGGGCTGCAGGTCAACTCACCATACAAATTGGAGTGATGTAGCTCTCAAAAATAGGGTGAACTCCAAAGCAATGGCAATGCAATACAAGTCCAAAGCAGAAAACTTAAGTAAAATTTCCCTTTTGAGCAAGATGAGCCTCAACTAAAAACAGGTGAAGAATGCAGTTATATACGATGATGCATCAGGATACAACAAAGTTTGTGTTTCACTGAGGATTGTTATAGTTGAATGAGTATCAAAAACATCTTGAGTATCAAAACATTGCAACTCACGGAGATCATGAGATTCTATTTTACTACATACAGTTCATTGACTTCGCGAATTGTCACTTCAATCTAACGTTCAGAACAATTGCGTAGCAATCCCAAGATGTCACAGCAAATTGACTGCTATTTTTGGTGCTCTTTTAAAAGACAGTATGTGTTTTGCATGACTATTCCGTTTTTATGCATTGTCAAAGCAATCATTCACTTATAATGGACTCTAGATAGGTATATAGTTATGCGGCTAATAGACGTCAAGCGTACAGCACTTCATTGACATTGACTTCTTTAAAATTTCCAAGTTGAGTGAACAGATAACATAATAGGTCAATATAGCTGTATGAACTGTACTTCGATCGATCTGGTCTTTTAGAGTTAGAGATTGATTTTATTCACATAATCGAAGAAGACTTTGTACTATGCCCTTATTTCTTTTTAGTGTATGTGTGTTCAAAATTTTGATTTTCTTTGTTTTTTACATTTTGTATCAATAAGTTCCTTTTGTGATGTCATTTGAATTACATGCTTTTAATTCAGACTTGAAGAATTTACTAGAATTGTATGATGATGGTAATACTGAAAATTTTAGCGCAGACCTCATTAATAATATGGTAAATACAGAAACAAAATATTTTTTACCTGATCAATTTAATAATGAAGTACTGTTACTGGATGAACAATACATATCTCTGATGCATATCAATTGTCGAAGTTTACAAACAAACTTTCACTCTATGTCTGAATTCCTAGATCTGATAAAGTGTAAATTCGATTTTATAGTGGTCAGCGAAACATGGCTTTCAGAAGGTCCAGATTGTCTCTTGTCTCTAACTGACTATGAATTTCATGGAAAAGGGCGACCATCCCGTGGTGGAGGAGTTGGAATATTTGCTAGAACTACATTTCATATTGTGGAAAGAACGGACTTGTCTGTGTTTAGTGAAAATATTGAATCTTACTTCATTGAAATTCCTAACTCCAATGGAAAAAATCTGATTATTGCATCAATCTATAGACCTCCTTCTCAAAGCTGTGTTTACTTTCTTAGAGAGCTTAATAATATTCTGGAGAAAATTGATCTTGAAAACAAAACATGTTATCTATTAGGGGATTTTAATTTGAATTTATTGGACATTCATTCCGATCAACATGTTAATTCTTTTTTGGAACTGTTTTTTTCTCATTCTTATGCTCCTCTCATAACTAAGGCGACAAGAATAGTTCAGTCAAGTTCAACCCTTATCGACAATGTTTTTGTTAATGACACAAGTCTTTCATTGAAAAGTGGAATCTTACTTGCAGACATTTCAGATCACCTTCCGGTCTTTGTTTTCAGTCGCTCCAAGCATGGTGACTTTCAAAAACGCAAACAGCACAACAAAATATACCTAAGAGACATGTCTCGCTCAAACATTGACAAATTTAGGGTTGCTTTGGCTGAGCATTCCTGGGATGAGGTAATGCGTGAAGAGTCATGTGACAAAGCTTATGATGTATTCATCAATGAATTTAATACCATACACAATTCGTGTTTTCCTTTGAAAAAAAAACGTTGTCGAAAAAGAGAATATAAACCTTGGATTACAACAGGAATACTCAAATCATGTAAGAAGAAACTAAAGCTTTATAAAAAATATTTGAAAAACCCTTCCGAGTATAGGAAAAAGGTATACAGAGATTATCGAAATACATTAACTTCAATTATTAGAAAGACAAAGGAATCTTTTTATACTAAGCAATTTGAAGAAAGCAGTTGCAGTAAAAGAACATGGAATATTATCAATAGTATTTTGAATAGAGGTGCAAAAAAAGGAAATCAGGATTGTTTTAGTGATGGCAACAATAAAGTTATAGATCCTGTTGAGATTGCAAACAAATTCAATGAATACTTCATAAGCATTGGGACAACATTTACAGATATAGGTGACTTGCGGAAGTGTAGGTCCTTAATGAATGGTCAGTACCAACAGTCAATGTTTCTAAAACCAATCCAGGGCCATGAAATTATAGACATAGTAAAGGCATTGAAAATAGGTAAAAGCCCTGGTCATGACAATATAACAGTTTCTATCATCAAAGAATCTCTATATTTTATACTGGCTCCACTGGTACATATTTTTAACCTCTCACTGTCCACAAGTACATTTCCTTCTAGTATGAAACTGGCAAGGGTGGCTCCGATCTATAAGAAAGGCTCTTCCGACCAATTTTGTAATTATAGACCGGTGTCTCTCTTGCCTGTCTTTTCTAAAATTTTGGAAAAACTGTTCTATTCAAGACTGTTGGATTATATTGAGAAAAAAGGAATTTTAACAAATTTCCAATATGGCTTTAGATCTGGACACTCAACTTTATTAGCCTTAACACATTTTTTTGATCAAATGTGTACTTCTCTTGATGAGAGCAAACATTCCATATGTTTATCATTAGATATATCCAAAGCATTTGACTCAATTAATCATCAAGTCTTGTTATCAAAACTGGAATACTATGGTGTGAGGGGTTTGTCATTACAGTGGATTAAGAATTATCTAAAAAACAGAAAACAGTATGGTGTTTATAACAATTCAACTTCATCTAAAAAAGAGCTGACTTGTGGAGTACCCCAAGGGTCAATATTGGGGCCTTTGTTTTTCATTTTATATATAAATGACCTACCAAATGCATCCTCTGCTTTGTCATACATTATTTTCGCTGACGACACTAATGTGTTTGCAAGTGCAAAAGACCTAGGTACCTTAATACAAAACATGAATAAAGAAATACAAAATGTAAATGATTGGTATAAAGTGAATGGGTTAAGGATAAACATTGACAAAACAAATTTCATGCATTTTGTCCCATGTAATAAACAATATGATAAGAGCTTACTTTCACTTAAGTTTGCGGACTCATCAGAACCCTTAAAGCAAGTGAGTAGTACCCGTTTTTTGGGAGTTAGTATTGATGACAAATTATCATGGTCTTTACATGTTAACGATATCGCACTGAAGATATCAAGAATAATTGGCGTTATGTCAAAGCTGAAATTTGTACTACCATCAAATGTATTACTCTTGTTATACAATACATTGGTTCTACCTCACTTACAATATGGGAATATGCTTTGGATGAATGCATCAAATACATTGTTATATCGATTATATCTGTTGCAAAAGCGTGCATTACGTATAATTGGTAAAACTCATTATCTGGCTCACACTAAAGACCTTTTTAAACAATTTAGAGTACTAACTATATACGAATTGTGTAAGTTACAACTTGGAGAATTCATGTACAGGTCTGAAAAGGGATTACTTCCAAAATCACTCCAAAATTGGTTTAAATGCAATAGTGATGTCCATTGTCATAATACTCGAAACTCAAAGAAATTACATAGCATGTATTTCAGGACCACTACAGGACAGAGAAGTGTGAAGTATCAGGGCTATCTAGTATGGTCTGCTTTAGATGATAACATCAAACAAAGTCCGTCATTACGGCAGTTTAAGATGAACTACAAAAGGTATCTGTGCAATTCTAAATAATCATTAATCAAAATCAGTGTGTAACTTGTTTTAATTCCCTTTTTTTCTGTCCCCCCCCCCCTTATTTCCATTAGGTTGATTTTAAAGTGTTCACTGGAGGAAAGAGCTACTCCAGGAGCTTAGTTGGTCACGGCCAGAGTGCCTAATGCCTCTGACCGTACGTGCTCCCGGGGTGGGCCTCTCCTTCCTCTTGTATTCTCCATTTCTGCCGGGGCTAGACTCGATAAGCTCTGCTTTTTCTAGCCCCGGTCACATTATTTACCATTGTATTTTAAATATTTTTTTCTCTCTCTCTTTTATATATACATGGAGTAATTTCCTTTTCTGTCCTTTGTAATTGTGTGTATTGGTTTTTAATGTGAAATAAATGAAATGAAATGAAATGAAATGAAATGAAATGAAATCCAATCACCAATGCTATGTGCATGTACAGTACATGTATATACAAACAACAGAGCCTATGTCTGGGACCAAGATGACCACTGTCATAAGTGTAGAGAAAATGACCTGAATTCAGGGCTCAAATTCTTTTATCAGGAGCTCAGTTTTCTCCTAAAAATTTCTGCTAAATGGTCTTTTTGAAGCAGAAAAGCAAATAGTGAGGTATTATAACTCCAGTAATAGAAGGATTGCAAAGATTTTGATGGATTTTTGGGAAAGTTCCAAAGCAAAGCACAGCACAGCACAGCACAGTCCAGCGTATTGATCACAACTACAAAGTTGCTTCCGATTCCTTTTCATTGTCGTGGTGGCC
Organism: Lytechinus pictus; assembly: GCF_037042905.1. Lineage (NCBI taxonomy): Eukaryota > Metazoa > Echinodermata > Echinoidea > Temnopleuroida > Toxopneustidae > Lytechinus > Lytechinus pictus. The sequence continues at coordinate 1,061,859 of NC_087260.1, read as the reverse complement.
GCTTATGGGATTCACTCACGCCTTAATTTTTTTCTTATTCCACATTTGAAGGACTTTGCTGAGAAGGAAAACAGCCGGTTGCACCGTAAAAGTAAGTTTACCGTGAACGAGTAGTTGGTTAGATCTAGCCGTAATTAGAGTCGGTCCCACAGCCTTACAATGGCGTGCAGTATGCCAAAAGTACCAAAGCAATGGTGCTTGGGTAAAGTCGAATCAATTACATCCTTTGAAGGATGGAGACAGAATCTTTTGTACACCTTGAATCTTGATCCTAACTTTGCTTTCTTCCTTTCTGAGTCGGTAACATGGGGTAAGAAAACAAAAGCTAACCCCACAAGGGGTTTCATAGATGACAATCCCTCTGTTCCTTCAGAGTTGCGCAAGACTGCTCAACAGAAAGCGAACCTACTTGATCTTATGCTCGGTCAGATTGCTAATTTTTGTCCCGTCATCGCTAGAAATTCTATTGTTCGCAATTCCACTTCTTTGAATGACATTTGGGCCACTATTAGACTTCACTATGGCTTCCAGGCAACAGGTGCCCATTTTTTGGATTTTTGCGAGATAAAGCTGGAATCTGATGAGCGACCAGAAGATTTATATCAGAGATTACTTGCCTTTGTCGAGGACAATTTGTTGACGGCTGGTGGTGGTATTACCCATCACGGTGATCCCATCCTGGATGATGAAGAACTTTCGCCTACAATTGAGAATTTCATTGTTCTGCAGTGGCTTCGCCTTTTGCACCCTGAACTTCCCCAGGTGGTGAAGCAGAGGTACGGCACAGAACTCCGTTCACGCACACTTGCATCCCTCAAACCTGAAATTTCTCAGGCCCTTACTAGTCTTTTGGAGTCAGTTGAATGTTCCAGGGCAATGCGTACAGCGGCTTTTCCGCCTCGTGGTCGTAGTCAGACTGCTCCCCGGCGTACTCAGTCTCGAACCCCAGCGAAGTTCCGTCCTAGGTATTCCAAATCTTGTCCACTGTGCGTTCAGGCTGGCCGTCCTAGTGACCATTTTTTGAGTGTCTGTCCTTACCTTCCAGACTCCGATCGGCAGTACATGGCAAAGGCCAGGCAGGTTGCCAAGATTTTTGATGATGGAGGTTCTGATGATTTTGACTTTGATGTTGACCCCCAGGAGTCATGTGACGAGGCTTGTTTGTCACCAGACCCTGGCCGTGGAGGTACCTCTTCCACACTGCGTGTCCAAGTTCGCCAGTCTCCTTATTTCGATGCATTTTATAATCATCATGCTGTTCGTATCACCCTCGACAGCGGTGCTACTGGGAACATGATGCGTGCTTCTACGGCCCGAGTATTAGGTTGTAACGTGTCCTCCACCACCCAGTCAGCTCATCAGGCTGATGGGTACTCTCCGCTGCAGGTTTGTGGTGAAACTCGTTTCACCGTTTGTCGTGGCAGTCATGAGTTCCACTTTGAAGGATTGGTCATTGAGAACCTTGATGTTGACGTTTTGGCTGGTACTCCATTTATGGAGAGGAATGATGTGGCCATCAGGCCAGCAAGGAGGGAGATTTCCTTGGCTGATGGTACTGTGTTTAGTTACGGTTCCTGTAGTAAGCCTAAGGCTGGTCATGCAGTGCGTCGCGCATTTGTCCTTCGTGCCCCTCCTCAAACTACCACCATTTGGCCAGGTGAATTCCTTGAGTTTTCCCTACCTCCTGAGTTTTCTGCTGATGAGACACTTGTCTTGGAGCCTCGCTCGGATTCCCCTCCTACACCAATGATCACAGAATTCTTTCCGGCTCCAGGTGTTGTCTCGAGTGTTGCTGGTAGGATCCGCATCCCAAATCTCTCTCGCGGTCCTTGTGTTATCCGTCGCAATGAACATCTTTGTAAAGTTTGTCCAGTGGTTGTCTCAGATGGCAGTCAGGTTGCGCAAATTCCTCCTAGTCAGACTGCCCTTCCCTCTGTGGTGCAGGGAGGGCCAACCTTATCACAGCCTTCTCAGTCTGTTATTGTGGATCCTGATAATATCCTCCCCCCAAAGGCAAGGGGCGATTTTCAGTCTCTTCATGCAGAACATGATTGTGTGTTTAGCCCTTCATTCAAGGGTTACAATGGTGCATCTGGTCCATTCAAGGCCGTTGTGAACATGGGTCCTGTGCAGCCCCCACAACGCAAGGGTCGCCTTCCCTTGCATTCCCAGGCGAAGCTTGTTGAATTGCAGGGAAAGTTTGATGACCTTGAGAAACTTGGCGTCTTTGGTGTTACGGTTGAAAATGTCAACCCGTCGTTTCTTGTGAAGAAGCCAAATGGCGGCTCTCGTCTTGTCACAGCCTTTGCTGATGTTGGGCGCTACTCTAAGCCACAGCCCTCAGTTTTGCCTGATGTTGATTCCACTCTGAGAAAGATAGGTCAGTGGAAGTACATTATTGCATCTGACCTTGCAAGTGCCTTTTATCAAATACCTCTCTCTCGTGATTCGATGAAGTATTGTGGTGTTGCTACCCCTTTCCGCGGCATTAGAGTTTACACCCGTTGTGCTATGGGTATGCCGGGATCAGAGACGGCATTGGAGGAGTTGATGTGTCGAGTGCTGGGAGATCTATTGTTTGAAGGTGTTGTTGTCAAGCTTGCAGACGACTTGTACTGTGGTGCTGACACCTGGCAGGCCCTTTTGCATAACTGGTCCAGGGTGTAACATGCACTAGCCTCCAATGGTCTTCACCTTTCTCCATCTAAGACTACCGTCTGTCCAAAAACCACCACTATTTTAGGGTGGGTTTGGTCTGAAGGGAACCTCAAAGCAAGTCCTCATAGGATAACAACTTTGTCAACGTGCTCATGCCCTTCAACCGTGAAGGGAATGCGGTCTTTCATTGGAGCCTATAAGATGCTTGCTCGCGTTCTCCCGAATTGCGCATCCTATCTGGGCCCCCTGGATGAATCGATTGCAGGTATGAAATTTTAAGACCGCATCTGCTGGACAGATGAGCTTCATGATGCCTTCAACAAAGCCCAGTCCGGCATCAAGTCTACTCGTACGGTTACTCTACCCCGGCCATCTGATCAGCTATGGATTGTCACTGATGGATCCGTGAAGAACCATGGTCTCGGTGCTACCATGTACGTCACAAGAGACTGGACGCCTTTCGTCGTAGGTTTCTTCAGCGCGAAGCTCCGTGGTCGTCAAATCACATGGTTACCTTGTGAAGTAGAAGCACTGTCCATCGCTGCTGCCACCAAGCATTTCAGCCCATACATCATCCAGTCTCACCACCCTGTCTGCATTCTTACTGACAGCAAACCTTGTGTTCAGGCTTATGAGAAATTGTGTCGTGGTGAGTTTTCTGCCAGTCCACGGGTTTCTACCTTTTTGGCAACCATTAGCAGATACCAGGTTTCCTTACGTCACCTGGCGGACTCCGCTAATGTCCCATCTGACTTCGCGAGTAGGAATGCTCCCCCATGCAATGATGTTCGATGCCAGATCTGTACTTTCATTTCACGGATGGAAGACTCTGTTGTCCATCTTACGTCTGTTGCTGACATCCTCTCAGGGAAGATACGCCTCCCTTTCACATCTCGTCACGCGTGGGGTAGGATTCAGTCTGATTGTCTGGCCCTCCGCCGTGCCCATGCCCACCTTACTCAGGGTACTCGCCCATCGAAGAAGTTGACAGGTATCCGTGATGTGAAGCGATATCTCCAGGTTGCCACCATCGCCCGTGATGGCTTACTGGTCGTCCGCCGGGATCATGCATTCTTGCCACAGCAGGAGTGTATTGTCATTCCTCGCAATGTGCTACAGGGGATTCTCACTGCCCTACATCTTCAACTTGGTCACCCCACATCACACCAACTCAAGCAGGTTGTCTCATGGTATATCTATGCCCTGGATCTTGATGCAGCAATTCAACAGGTGACTGTCGGTTGTCACAGCTGTCTTTCCCTCCAGAATTTTCCTCGTGTTGCTACTCCCCAGTCTACAGGTGACCCTCCATGTGTCATTGGGGTGTCTTTTGCTGCGGATGTCATCAAGCGTTCCCGCCAACTCGTTTTCATCCTCCTCAGGGAGAGTGTCACTTCTTATACTGTAAGCGCTTTGATTCCAGATGAACACAAGGAGACTCTCCGCACAGCCCTCCTTCAGCTATGCGCACCTCTCAGGCCACTTGATGGCCCTCCATCTGTCGTCCGCACTGACCCTGCGCCAGGATTTTCTGCTCTCCAACACGATGAGTCTTTGCGCAGTCAGGGCATCACTTTGGAGATTGGCCGTGCCAAGAACATCAACAAGAATCCTGTCGCTGAGAAGGCTGTCCGTGAGCTGGAAGATGAGCTGCTTCGTGATGATCCCCGTGGTGGTCCTGTTACTCCACTTGCGCTTGCTCTGGCTACCGCACGTCTTAACAGCCGTATCCGTGGCGTTGGTCTTTCTGCTCGTGAGCTTTGGACCCAGCGTGACCAGTTCACAAGTGAACAGATTCCGTTGCGTGACATGGACGTTATTACCAATCAACATGAGAAACGGCTCTCCAACCATGGCCCCAGTATGGAATCGAAGGCACCCAAACGCCTATCTTCGATGGGAGAGTCTCTTGTTCACGTTTGTGACCTTGTCTACCTGCGCTCGGACCGGACTAAGACCCAGGCCAGGGATTCCTACCTCTCATCCTTCTCGACCGAGGGTTTCTGATGACGACGACGAGCACCGTGATGAGGAGTTGACCAGTCTCACTCCAGCGGATGACTCACAATGCTTGCCTAATGCCTCTGACGTTACTGATGTGCCGGGTGTCCCTTGCCCCCCTCCTGACCCCCCTGATATTCCTCACGAACTTTCTCACCCTGATGTTAGTCCTTCCCTTTCACTTTCTGGTCAGTCAGATCCCCCAGGGCCTTTTGACGTCACTGCCCCCAATAATGGCCGGCGGTATCCCTTACGCCGTCGTGTCCCCCCTTTTATTTTAGCGACTACGTTTGTGATTGACTTTGGCCTGCATTTATGCCCCCCTCCCCCCCCCCCCCCCCATTGCCTGTACCTTGTCCAGCTTGCCCTTTACTGATGGACTCTCGCTGATGGACACTATTTTTTCATGTATATCTTTTGTTTTTTTTTAATGCATTTTCGTACGCTTTACCTTTATGAGTGTATCTATGTGTGCTAATGGGTTCCTTAATGCGTCTATTTTTTTTTCGGCGAACAAACAGACAAAAACAACAAGCCAGCTCGATTTAAATGTTTTGATTCTAATTTGATCGTTTATTGCTTTCAGGATCCACACCTTACCAAACGAATACCTCTTCTTACTCCAGCTAGTTCGCCTTTTACCAATTGCTGCGCATTTTTGCGCTTTTGATAAATTATGCTGCGCATTTAATTTTTTTTGTTATTATTTTGGGTTTTGTTTGAAGTCCCATTAGTGGGTATGTCTTCGCGTTAATGTTTGCGCATTTGCTTTGCAGTTGTTTGCGAGTTTACACCTTTATAATATGACAATACTTTTACAAAGCTTTTCCCTTTGGATCTTTGCAAAATTCTTTTCATTTACATAAGGAAAAAGTGATTACGCCAGTTGATTTGTATCTTGTTATAGCGCCATCTGCATCAGTTATGCGGCTACACGTTTGTCCGACTCTTGACTTGATTACGGTTAAATAAAGTATTGATCACAACTACAAAGTTGCTTCCGATTCCTTTTTATTGTCGCAGCTCGCGCTTCGGGCTCGCATCATTTCTGTAGCAAAACCCCATAGTTTTCATGATTAAATAGGTGAATAGAATGTCCCTTTTTCAGGACTAAGCGTCAAAAGAACTCCCGCTTCGATTCGCAATAATCTTTTGCTGGATATAATCTTGTTTTTTTTATTACAAACGTCCATTAAACTGTCATTTTTTTTCAGATCGAAATATCAAAATTTTAAGCTCGCGCTTCGCGCTCGCATCTATTGTTTTTTTAGATACCCATCTTATAAAAAAATCATTGGTACCAAAAATGCATAGAATATCAAGCTTTCTGGTCAGAATATAAAGAAATTTCAGCTAGCCTTCGGCACTCGCATTATCTGTGTAGTGAGATATGTATCCTCCTCATGAGTTACTACAAACAGTCCTAAACAGGCACCTTTTTCCTGTTTTCAGGTCAGTATACTAAAAAATTTCAGCTCGCGCTTCGCGCTCGCATTAATTTGTTGGTGAGATATGTGTTTCTATCTCATGAGTCATATAAATATATATATATATATATATATATATATATATATATATACAGTATATGCATATATGTGTGTGTGTGTTTGTGTGAGTTTGTTTGTTTTGTGTGATATCGAGCGCCTTTGGAAAGTTGATTCATGATTTTGCCCCCCAAATCTTAAAAAAGGATCGACGCCCCTGTGTATATATATATATATATATATATATACATATAGTAAAAAAAACTTGTATCTCTATTAATATACAAAAGTATTGGCCTCATCGCAATTAAAGGGTTAATACACGAGATTTTGAAATCGCACATAACATGCATAATTTGTGTTACTTTTTGCTTGTTTCTTTCTTTAATAAGTTTTTCAATCTCTCTCTATATATGTTTTAGAAAGATTATATGTTTAAATTGATGTATATTTCTGTTATAATGAGATATGTTTAAGTGGACTTCAGGGAATGGTCGTACGCAGCAAGGGGGAAGGGGGGGGGGGCACGGCACATTCGCGATCTGCTGTTCGCCAATATGTTTGTTTGTGTAATGTCGCCATCTGCGACGGATTGTTGTTTAATCGCCCCTTGTTCGGCCGGCTGTGAGGTAAAGCCCGATGAAGTTGGCTTATTAAACTGTATTATTAACTGTAACTGGCTACTCATCTTTCATTTAATTATTGTCGTGGTGACAGCTGGGATTCGGACCTTTGCCTACCCCACACAACGATGAGTTTCATGCAATCCTTGCAGCCAGTTGGTCGGCAAATCCTTTGCCGTGATAGGTATAATAAGTTTGCCCACAGTCACAGTGTCGTAACTAGTCCCACATATAGCCGTTCATGGCTGCTTCCCCACTGTTAAGGATCAATTCCCATCCTCGATCTCCCCCAGGCCTGTGAGAGAGGCCACCTTAGACTAAGTACAGAGAAGACATGTTCATCGTTTTCAGAATCACATGCTACTTGTTAAAAAATAATCTTTAATTCACATAATCATTTGAATTTGAATCACAGTGTGACTGGAATAGATGAATCAACCAGTGCCAGTCTTGATTGGAAGTGTGAGGATGAGGATTTTGATGAATATAATTGTGATAACGATGACTGTGAGCTGTTAGATATTGATTGTAATTACAATGAAGATGTTTATCAACATAATGGTTAGTCGCGTGCATTTGAGTGTCCGAAAGTCACCACACACAGCTTCAACACAGGGAACAGTGGTTATCATGAACGTAATATTGCAGAAATCCGGGTATATCTCTATAACTATTAATAATCTCACACCAGATTGATAATAGTGTGAAAATGTTATCCTATTCCATCAATTTGATGTAAATATTATTACAATTAATTCATTATTTACGTCTCGCTGTTCATTTGAAAGTGTCCATGTTCACAACTCTTGCTATGGCAAACGGTTTAAAACCACCCATATTTTCCAGACGCTGGCACCTTTGTTTTCCCATTGGAATATCCCTAAGGGTAAAAAAGGTCGAGATTGATTGTCATCTCAATGCTAAATAGATTACCTACAGTTTGATGTATAATACTTTATGACAGGTATAATGGTTACATTTCATTTTTCTCCCAAACTTTGAGATCAAACAGGCAGAACAGGGCATATTTCTGTGTACAACGTCACGTGACTAACGTATGATAGTTTCCGTTCCTAGACCCTTTTCATTTGAAAAAAATAATACAGTCCAAACAAACTTAATTAACGCATTTAATGTTGAAAGTAACAATGTTCTTGTACTATAACGTTTTGGCTACTGATATCTATAATTACAGCTACAGTTTGAGGAAGCAAATATCGAGTCCGGAATTGATTTTGATTTGCAATAGGGTCTGCATATGTATACTATATACTAACAGGCTAGCATCGTCTGCTACGTAAACCAAATGAGCGAATATGACCGAAACTAACCATTATGGTCATGTTTTTGGAAGGAATGAGAATGATGAATCAGTCAGTGCCTGTGTTGATTGGAATCATGAAGATGGTTGTGATTCTGACCAATGTGAATATGTGGGAAAGGATATGCCTCCCAAAAGACATGTATGTTCCCAGAGTCAGATCCCAAGTAGAATCTCGCGTAGATATAGTAAGGTAAGCCCATCTTACATGTAGGTGAAGAACAAATTCAACATGACAATACAAGTCTTAGACATGATAAATGTGAGGGTTATGTATCAGAAGATGAGTATGAGTGTTGTGATGGTGCATCAAAAAATCATCCCAAGAAAGATGCAGATGTACATTTGTTTGATCAGTCTCACGTCTGGCCTATTCAGGTATTACACGCTACCATATCACGTGACTATAACAAGCATAGATCTATTGATACTAGTCCCACTAATTATAGTAGAAAGCCTGAATCCCCTTCATTCCAACATAAGAGTTTAGATGTGTGCCCGCTATGTCTTGAAGCTTGTCGCCATAGTTATCATCACCATTTTGGCGATTGCCCCTTCCTTCCCATACACGAGAAACGCATTATAGCCCAAGCTCGAAAAGCCGCTAACGTTCTTGGCTATGCTAACGATTTCCAGAGTTGCAGTGATTATTGTGATGATTCTGTTAATCATGACCTTGGTTGTGTGATGGTTCCCGGTCGTATTCCCGTGGAGTGTGTTGACCGTGCGTCAAATGCTGTGGATCGCTCCTGATCTGAAGATGAGACCCAAGATAATACGCCACATTGTGCTGTGGCTAGTGAATCTGTCGTGACTAATCAGGCCCTAACTCCTTATGTAGACCTTTTCCATGGTAACCACTGTGTCCGTGTTGAACTTGACAGTGGGTCTGCAGAGAATTTGATCAGTCATTCATTGGTTAAGTGTCTAAGAGGCGACATTATTGCCACTTCTCACCCTGCTTACCCAACCGGCCATTCATCGTCACCTGTTGTCATTGTAGGTGAGACTTGTCTCACATTTTCTAGAGATGGCAGGGACTTCCCTTTTAAAGGATTTGTTGTTGAGTCTTCGAGCCTTAGTGTGCGAGCCGGTATTCCATTCATGGAATTGTACGGTGTGTTTGTTCGTCCCGCTAAGCGCGTCGTCACGTTTAGCGTTGGACCATCGTATGTATACGGTCCTTCGCTTCAGTCTAGTCCTGTTGTCAACGCACCTGCTGCACGTTCGCCTGCCTCGTTTTCCGATATCGTTGAACAGCAGCCTCACCCTGCTACGTCTCCAGAGCACGCCACGTTCAGTGATGGACCATCATCCGCACTTGGTCCTTCGGTTCGCTCTAACCCTACGACCGTTAACACACCTGCTGCGTGCTCGCCTGATTCGTCCAACGGTGTCTTCAAACAGGAACCTGATACCCCGTCATCCCCAGTCTTAAGTTTGTCTGGCCATCCTTCGACATTCTCAAGCCTACGATCATCTGCAGTCGAATGCCCTGGAGACTACACCACGCTTGCTTCATGCTCAGAGGTGCATCCCTTGGACAATGAGGACGTGCTTGAGTCTCAAGAATCACAGTTTCTCAGTCTAGAGAGAGATCCTGTCGGCCACATTGAGGACTGCAATCCCTCGCTTCATCGTCAGTCTAAGTCACATCAGTCTTCGCACAGGCTACCCATCTCTTCTGTGTCTGTGAACACCAAGTGCTCCCCTGATGCTCTCCCAGTTGCATCTCCCATGACTGAAGCTGACAGTACCAGTCCTAATTACACCACAGAAGATATCTTGCTTCATCTTAAGACTCACCACCCTTACACCCTAGAGATCAACGACCCCCCTGGTCGACCCCCGGAATCACCTCCCGGAACTCTTACCAGTCATCAGAGCTTGTCACATTATTCCCGGTACACAATGTTTACTGTCTCTCCGAATTTGCAGAGTCGCCCCTTCCATCCCTGTGGTGATCGCACTGGACTGCCTCCAGGTCGTCCCCCCAGACCAGACAGACTGTTACATCTTTCCTGACCAGATCAAACGCTCATTTGATGATTTCGCTTCCCTAGCGGATGCAGACTATTTGTTTGAACTGAGAAAAAGGACTCATTTTTTATGTCAGTTATATGTATTATTGGACTATCATCATTTATATGTATTATTGGACTATTGAACTTTTCTAGCAGATACGGATCGACTGTTTTACTAAACTGAGAAAAGACTCGTTTTCACTATTTCATAATTTATGTGCACTGTTGTGGATGATTTGCTCAGTGTGGAATGCATGCACCTTCGTGTACAGCTTCTGTGTGACCATATTGGACTTCACTGATTTTCCAATAGCCTTTTTAATATATCATGCTGTGTTTTGCGATGTCTTTTCGACTTTTCCCTTCACTTGTTCTCTACTTTACCCTAATTTTTTCCTTTCCTTTTAATGTTTCATACATGGTTTTTCTGCTGATATATGACTTATTGCTTTGTATGTCAGATATTTTGTAGTTACATGTATTCACCTTTCTACAGCTATTCAAAGTAGTCGATATTTTGTATTGAACAGTATTTTGTGTATACATGACTTTATTATTGACTATTTTTAAATGGGCATGTAATTGTTTTGGTTATTGATTTTCACTGGTATCTATTGCAGGTTGTCAAAGTCTGTGCACTCCTTTTGGTAGACTTGTTAAGAGGTTGAACGCTGCATTTTTTAGTACAAATGTCCCACTTGGCACAAATGTTCCTTGAGTCAAAAGAAAAAGATTCATCCAAAGACACACGCTGTATCTATGCAAATAAGCAAGTAATTTGCATTAATTTGCATATTATGTCGATATAGTAAAAACAAGTATTTCAGAATATATATTTAACCAGAACTGCCCTAAAATTGGAAATAAAGACTTAGGGTAAGAAAGAAAAGAAAATTGTCATAAAATAATTGGGATATCCTTAATTGTTTATTATTACCTAATTTACATAAATTATGCAAATTATAATTTAAAACAGAGTATTTTTTCATGAATCCTGAACTGTTTTTTTTTTTTAAGCAACTAATACACAATGTCAACATTCTACATGAAAGAGAATATATTAGCGAAAGCATCATGCTTCATGACAGTATTAGTGTCTTAATTTGCTTAGAAAGAGGGCAAATATGTCAAAATGTATGACGTGATATTGCGCTAAAACGAGACCAAAACAACCTCTATGTCACAGTCACACTCACGAATCGGACAATAAAGCGATCAATGGTATGTCATTTGAGATAACACAATCTCAACACAATAGCTTCCATCGGCTTCTCGTATCGCTTTTGTTGGTGTGTCTGCCACACCGTAATCTATGATACATACGGACAAAATGCATTTCGGTATCGGTAAAACACTATTAATTTTGTTTTATTTGTTTCTAATTTGTTTCTCTTGGAAAATTTACAGGAGACATTGCTTTGCAGGTTACTGCTCTAGCACAGTAAAGGCTATAACCCAACAGGAGCATGCCTAGGATACCCTGTCCCTTTTTGGTTTTATGTATTCAAAAATAGTTAATTGTCTTTAGAACTCTTAAAAGATTACTTTTGTTTGTATTGATATCTTGGAATAGATTGAGGAGAAAATACTCTACAACTGACATGTAGAGGAGCTGTGGTACATTGAAGAACAGCCACACAGCCCTTTATTGATTCCACTCTATGTTAAATTTAAATATTTTTTTTGTTGTTTTCGCTAATATATTCTCTTTCATGTAGAATGTTGACATTGTGTATTAGTTGCTTAAAAAAAACAGTTCAGGATTCATGAAAAAACACTCTGTTTTAAATTATAATTTGCATAATTTATGTAAATTAGGTAATAATAAACAAGGATATCCCAATTATTTTATGACAATTTTCTTCCCTTTCTTACCCGAAGTCTTTATTTCCAATTTTAGGGCAGTTCTGGTTAAATATATATTCTGAAATACTTGTTTTTACTATATCGACATATTATGCAAATTTATGCAAATTACTTGCTTATTTGCATAGATACAGCGTGTCTCTTTGGATGAATCCTTTTCTTTTGACTCAAGGAACATTTGTGCCAAGTGGGACATTTGTACTAAAAAAATGCAGTGTTCACCCCTTTTTTTGCAGTTAACAAGTCTACTATTTATCAGTCTATGTTTCATACATAACTTTTTGATTAGCCTGTTTGCTAATGGTTTGTTTGCAGGTAAGGCGTTAATTATAGGTTATACCTGATCAGCCCTTAGTACAGTGTGGATGTGTATTATACAGATATTGGAACATATTATGTTTGTTTACCTATTATTGATTTGAGCAAGTTTAGAGTTTTAACACAATGCAAAAATTTTATTAATCCAAACTTAACACCCCTCCCACCTTGATAGCCTATTGGTTTTGTCATGCAGGTTATTCACGCTTTTAACTTATGATTATATTAACTTGTTAACATGAGACTGCTTGATATGTAGTGTAATTTTGTTTTGGTTAATTATTGTAATGCCCTTATACTTTATTTAAATGTTTTACAGTTTTTGGTGTGTTCAGTTAGTCTCCATTTACCCGTTTGTTATGTGCATATTTCTGATTGTACAGCGCGTCCCCAAAAAATGTCCCTCTTATATGGGGCTAAATTACTTCAAAAAATAAACATTATTCTCAATGAAATGTATTTAACTAGGAAGCTCATCTCATGTTCTAACCTCTAACTTCCAAAATATTTAGTAATGTGGTTTGTGTATGACAGCATTTCTTTAATTTTGGTAATTGTTATTGACTGCGATTTACAGTCATAGTGCGTAGTTTACATATATATTTTTTGGAGTGTTGACATTGAGGAGTGGACATTGATTTATATTTTGAATGATACGGTATGGATTGAGCAATTGCTTGGTCTGGTATATTTCCCCTGTTTTTTTTTATAATTCAATTGCCTTTTAAGGGACTTACAACAGGTTTTTCCTTTATTTACAGTTGTTAGGGAGGAAATATGGAATATACAATTACATGTATGTTGATAATTACAGTTTATCAGTTTATGTATTGATATGTCAATCTCTTGGTAATAGCAGGTTATCAGTTTTTGTATTGATATGTCGATGTTTGCAGTTTATTATTTTAATGTTCTGGCTTGGAAATGCTAAGGGTTATTCTGTTTCTGAGTTAGTAATTTACTTTTGCTATTTACATATCTTTTACTTTAATACATTGTATGCACTGGTATACAATGTCTATATGACAGTGATAGCCCTGATAGCAGAAACTGGTAAAAATGACGTTATATTTACGTCATTTTTACGACGAGTCTCACGTCATATTGACGTCATAACATGACGTCTTAATGACGGGATCTTGCACCCGCGAATAACGTCATTATGACGTTATATAGTGACGTCATTATGACGTCTCCAAGAGTGACTACGACGTATAAATGACGTCTTTGCAACGTTCTTACAACGTTTTCCTGACCAGTATCAAGGGTCAGATTGACGTCGTTTATTGACGTGATTATGACGTCTTTGAGAGTCAACCACGACGTCTTAATGACATCCGTGCAACGTGTTCCTGACCGGTTTTAGACGTCATATTGATGTAATTATGACGTCTTTAAAAGTCATCTACGACGTCTTAATGACAACTTTGCAACGTATTCCTGACCAGTTCAGACGTCATATTGATGTAATTATGACGTCTTTATAAGTCAACTACGAAGTCTGAATGACAACTTTGCAACAAATTGCTGACTAGTAATAGACGTCATATTGACGTCGCATAATGAAATGAATATGACGTCTTTTGGAGTCAACTATGATATCTTAACGTATTCTGACGTGATAATGACCTAAACATTAAATTCTACATGCAATGTACATACACACATCACTTCAAAGACCTTGTCATTGAGGATTATCTATATTTGGTGAATACTGAGGTGGTCTGACAATGTCCAGCATTCCCAGTAACAATATAATGATCCTCCATGCCATGGCCTTGCATAACTTGTCTCAGTCTCAAGAACATGACCCCCCCCCCCGAAAAAGAATATATAAACAAATGGAAAACGAAATCAAATACATGTACGCATTTCAATTACGAAATCGTGGCAAATATTCTATTAATAAATAAAAGTTGCATAACATGATATTACCAGCAAAAAAAGGAAAACAAAAAGTTGAAAACTCTAAATAGATTGAAAAAAAAACACTTTTCTATGAAAAGGCAGTATTAGGGTCAAAGGAATTAAATTACAATGTTTGTTCACCAATACATACAATTGTACATGTATAAATACACATTAATACATAACAGAGGCATAATGACCTCCAAGAATAAAGCTTTTTCGTTGAAATTGTAATTAAATATACCTTCAACTTTAGACAACTATGTAATGTACGTAAAATATACTGTATGTAAAAAAAAAATACTTGAGTTGGAATAATTTCAGGATTTATGGAAGCTTGCATTTGGGTGAAAGAATCATACATTAATAAGTCTGATGAAAATAGTTTGTGGAACTGTTGTATTACACTATCACTTAGAAGGAAAAGACAGTAGTTGCAGCAAACAATTATTTCTTGAGAAAATCTATAAAATCAAAGTTAATTGTCAATATATTATACATAATCTACATCTTGTACATTAATGTAAACATGTATCTTTGTAAAATCATGGATTTTTAAACTTAAAATCGATAATTTTGATGATCGCTATAAACACAGAAAAGCATATGTGGGACAGTGTATTATAATCGATTCGAAAAATACCCGACATTTGATAGAATTACATGCTCATTTCTCAGCAATTACGCATTTTCTTCCCACTGTACATGTAGCTACGTAGGCTTTTTATGTGAGCTGAGAGAATTTATACCAGATTTCCTATGCTTGATAAAGTTCTTATGATAGTCTGTGTATCAGCATAGCATGTGTTCAGTGTTTTGAACCCACTGGAAATTGTGCATCATATCTTTATGTATGGAACTCATTTTGCGTCTGCGGTCTCCATGGTTTTTTTCAGGATCTATGTGTTGACTAGACCAGTCCCGTATTGATATTTTCGTGCTGTGTCACTTTGGAAGGCCGTCTCTAATTGGTTGACTGGTGAGTTGGCAGATGCACAGCCCATCCCACTTTTCAAATATATCATTATGTAATCTCTAACAACATGTCTAAGATATCCACCAGATCAAGAGGCCGCTTGTACACAATCCTCTGCTTCATCATTAACTGGATCTAAACAAAGCCCAGCATACCTAGATCATATTGATACAGTCGTTCAAAGAGCGGTGGCCGTGGCAATGGAACGCGAGAGACAAAAACTCAATGATGACATGGATAAGCACGAAAATAAATTGCGTGAAATTCTTGATGAAAAGCTCACTAGTCTACACGTTCTTGAAATATCTATCGATACTAAATTGAAGCAACTCCGTGATTTTGAAAAATCGGTTTCTGATAACATGACTAACACCATAATGCTTTGTCAAATAGGCTTGACCACATCGAGCAGTACTCCTGTCGCAATAATATCCGTATCCGTATGAGATTGTTCGAAATGTAGCAAAGCAGATTGGTATCGATCTTACTCTATGCGACATTGATCGATCCCATCACCTTCGCCGATTAACTAGCAGTCATGATATAATTTGAGAGATAGATATATAGACGGATAGAGAGAAAAAGACAGACAGATGGATAGATAGAGAGAATTTGAGACCAAAGACTGAAATAAGTGAATGTTTACATACAAATAGAATCATAACAAAATATAAAGTAAACATTATAAATAAATATCAAATACAATACAAATTCATACAGATGAAAAAGAAATGTATCATAAATAAATACAAAGGGCCAAAAGTAATACAAAGTGTCACCAAAGAAGAAAAAAGCGGAATGAAAGATTAAGAAGAAAGAGGTGAGAGAAGGGAAAGAAATTGGGATAAGACAAAGAGAAGGGAAAGCAAGAGGGGGAATTTGAAAGAGAATAGGAGGCAACCTTTAGAAGAAAAAAAACTCATTATGCAATACAAGACATTTAACAATGGTAACAAGTAAATAAAGTAGTAATTGAATCGAATCGAGCACAAAAAAGGGAAAAGTAGACCTGAGGAAATAGACTCCCGAAGGAAGTCGAGGCAGTGTTGATATTGCACATGAGTAGATTAATAGATGGATAGAGAGAAATAAAAGAGAGACAGATGTATAGATAGAGAATTTGAGAGATAGATGTTAGATGGATAGATAGATAGATAGGTAGATAGAGAATGAGAGAGACAGAGTAGATAGACAAATTAACAGATAGATATATCATGTAGTTCCATAGATTGATTTATAAGATAGATAGTGGATAGACAGATATGATAGATATAAGGATAGATATAATATGAAAAAAGGTAATTATGTGTTTTATTTTTCAATATTTTAGCTATTATTCGTTTTCATTCATATAAACGATCATGTGCCATAAAGTAAAAAAAAAAATCATGAAGCCAACGTATATAGTTCAGCGGAACAACCAAAATACAGAGACTGAAGCTTTTGGTCTATAAGCTCAGCTGCATTTGCACGTATGTTCTGCGGATATCTTCGGTGCGGACTTTTGGATCGCGCGCCCAGCTGATTATGTAAACAAACGTAGACGTAGACTCTTCACTAGTCGCTTTGTGGCTATTTTTCCGGAAAATGCCTTCGCTAGGGTGTAAAACGGAAACGCGCTGCCCGGCCGGGGTGGCTGCCCCGAGCGCCGGCATGCTGAATAGGACAGGCTGCGCTGGTGGGCTCAGGGCCGAAGTCTGCACAGACACAGTGCACACTTAAATTAAGGTAAATGCCAGTTGTGGTAACGATATCAAAATGAGTTCGTACAGAATCCAATGAAATGACCACCAAAGTGTCTGTCTATATTTATAAATAATATACCGTATGTGCCAAAGGATTCTGGAAGAAATTGTGTAATTGCTGCGAAATAAGCAAAAAAAAGCACAGGATTCGGGTCAACTCGAGCCAAGGCAAGCGTCGGGCCGACATCAGAGCAATAATAACTGTCCCACGTGCTCTTATCTGTGTTGGTGATCTTCAGTTTGAACATTTTTCAGTGTAGATTTCAAGATTTCACAAAGTTCAGTTTATGTAACTGTACCAGATCTACATGTACTATGTAGATCCTCGATGATATACCGTACTGACAATTTTTTTAATCCTAAATCTACCGGGGTATTTTGATTCTTGTCATTCCCGGGGGGGGGGGGGGTATTATTTCCCCCCCCCCCCCCTTATAAGATCTCGGCCGTGGATTGCACGATCACAACGAAAATTTGCATGATGGTAGAGAATGACGTAATCTACGTAGTTGCATTGGTAAATTTCACTGAATTCATATTTTTTTATTTTATATGAATTAATTATGCTAATTTATTCATGAAATCATACTTTATGCTCTGATTCACTAAATAAAGCTAGAATGCTATTTTTTGGGTGAAAATATTCTTTATAGCATTCCTAACAATTGTGAATGAAAAAAAATCTGGTACCAAGACCGATTTCTTATGTAGGCCTATTTTATTTTTTTTAAAATCATGTACCGGTAGGCTATTTCTTTGTTTTTTTACATTTTGTTTTTTATTGTATTTTCGATGGAAATCGTTCTAGACCTAATTCTAATCACAAACAAGGCAAAATTAATTAAGTTTAATCACTAAAAGTAGAAATAATGATAAATTTATGAATTTTGGCTAAATACACAATTTGCATTGGATTTGTACATGAAATCATGTTTATGAGCAATTTTGGGTCTGACATGCACTTACATAATGTTGCGTAATGTCGTAACCGCGTACCCGGGCGTCACAAATTTGGTCTCAAAATTTGCGCGAGACTTGAAAGTAAAAAGTCAGTGAGCGGCGCGATCAAAAAATTTTGCGCGACAGCGTAGTGATGAAATATGTTGAGGGGGGGGGGTCAAATTGACCCCCCCCCCCAGTTTAATAAGGGTTAAGGCCGTCACATGAAATGCCCTATATTCATTATTTTTCTACCAAAAGCACCATTTTGAGTAAGATTTTTAATGAATAGATCTGTTTGACATTTCAGGAGAAAGAGAGGGAGACACAAAACCACCTGTCTCGGTGTCACACATGAGGAGTTGAGGAGGAGATGAAGTCAGTGAATATGACCTGGCCTGGGGGAGTTTCCAGAAGAAGGCCCAGAATCGCTGGATGCCAGGAGTGGAGATCCTTCGTTGCTGCCCTACATGATAGGAGGCATCGGGCAGTAGGTAAGTTAGAAGGCTATTTCAGATGTAAATCTCTATTATCAGAATCACGCAGATTTGGGTGTGCACAAACTCGGGGCACCTTATAATCTGTTAATGGTCCTGACTGTACTTCGAGGACTCTGTGATATTTTTTCATTGTATTTTCATTCACGGAGCCTAGACAAGTCTCTGTTGCCTGTAGAACTTTGTACACTAAGATGGATTTCCCTAGAAAATCCACCCTTCCCACAATAATTTTGGGGCAAACATTTAATTTGTCCAATTTCTAAGCTTTTGTACTCTAAATGCATACAAAGGCTTAAAAAATGTTAATTGTTGGAAGGTAAAAATTTTGAAGGATCACTTTCTTACAATTCCCACGCTATATAACGCAATGACATGAACTTTAACTCGAGTGACGTACGTATGCAAGAAATACAGAATTGGTGCACATGCATAGCTGATTGATTCATTGTGCTAGTACTGGTACTAGATCGGTTTGGACGTTCTAATTTCAATGACAAGTTTAGATGGTAAATTGGCGCTAATAAAATTTTGCATTGGTCGATCTCGGGATGCCAGAAAACTAATTCCACCTCAAAAATTTTCAGATTTTTTTTGCAAAATATATATTTAATTGATCCTTGACCTGAATTTAAGCCAAATCAGGCATAAGGAATGGATGTATATCAGCCTCGAAGTTCGAATTCTCGGTCCTGACAGTCATGGTTACCCCATAACCATTTAAAACACATAAAAAAGGCATGAATTAAAATTGTAATTATAAAAAAATAATATGTTTTATGTGTCAAATAAATTGATTCTAAAATTTCCTTCCTTATACAGAGATGGTTAAAGGTCTTGAGGGCATCATGCCCCCCCCCCCCCGACTTGACTTAACATGTTAATATTTGAAGTATAAAATATGTAACAAACCCCACATCGTTTTTTAATCATTTAAAATAAATTGGAAATTAATATTGAAACCATCTAGTTTGTAATGAAGATTAATAAATAGTTTATGTAGAAAAAGTTTTTATGTTTCTCCTCTTCTGTTATTTTTGCAGATGCTGTAATTTGAAACGGAAGGTGTCCTGCCAATAAATTTTCATCCCACCTGAACTGCCTTGCCTGCCTGCACCCAGTCATCTGTTCCTGAGCATTTTCATTTTCCTCTATTTTTCATCATCGTTTGTTTCGGCCTGTATGAAGTGAATTTCACATTGATTGGTGGAGCTGCTAAGTTGGCATTACAGGGCCACGCCGGGGTATGATCCTTTGGGTTGAACATCATGACTGCTAGTTGGTCGGCAAAGGTGATGGGATCGATCAATGTCACATGGAGTAAGATCGATACCAATCTGCTTTGCTACATTTCGAACAATCTCATACGGATACGGATATTATTGCGACAGGAGTACTGCTCGATGTGGTCAAGCCTATTTGACAAAGCATTATGGTGTTAGTCATGTTATCAGAAACCGATTTTTCAAAATCACGGAGTTGCTTCAATTTAGTATCGATAGATATTTCAAGAACGTGTAGACTAGTGAGCTTTTCATCAAGAATTTCACGCAATTTATTTTCGTGCTTATCCATGTCATCATTGAGTTTTTGTCTCTCGCGTTCCATTGCCACGGCCACCGCTCTTTGAACGACTGTATCAATATGATCTAGGTATGCTGGGCTTTGTTTAGATCCAGTTAATGATGAAGCAGAGGATTGTGTACATGCGTTAGCCGAGTGCAAGCGGCCTCTTGATCTGGTGGATATCTTAGACATGTTAGAGATTACGTAATGATATAATTGAAAAGTGGGATGGGCTGTGCATCTGCCAACTCACCAGTCAACCAATTAGAGACGGCCTTCCAAAGTGACACAGCACGAAAATATCAATATGGGACTGGTCTAGTCAACGCATAGATCCTGAAAAAACCATGGAGACCGCAGATGCAAAATGACTTCCATACATAAAGATATGATGCACAATCTCCAGTGGGTTCAAAACACTGAACACATACTATGCTGATACACAGACTATCATAAGAACTTTATCAAGCTAAGGAAATCTGGTATGAAATCTCTCAGCTCACATAAAAAGCCTACGTAGCTACATGTAGGGAAGAAAATGCGTAATTGCTGAGAAATGAGCAAAATAAGCATGTAATTCTATCAAATGTCAGGTATTTTTCGAATCGATTATAATACACTGTCCCACATATGCTTTTCTGTGTTTACAGCGATTTTTTTTTTTTTTTTAAGGATGTTTTATTGTATTCTCTCAAATCAAAATAAACATTCACATTCAATAAGCAGGTTGTACAAACTATTTCAACATGATCAAAAATTATAAAATAAATCCATAACAGTTATAATTATACAAATTATACATCAAACTTCAAAGATACTAGAAATTAATACTAATGCATTTCAGCAATTACAAAATGAAATATTAACCAGATGTATGAAGTGATAAGAGAGAAAAAAAAGATAAAAAGTGTTGTTCTACCTCCCAACCCCCCCCCCCCCCCCGTCCCCAGGTTAGGAGCACCCTCCTCTTTTTATGCCTATACTCTACATGGAAGGGACTACAATTCTCCGTATTGATTTTTTTCTGTGTATTTTTTGTGGTTTTGTCTTTCGTTGTATATATACATTTGCCTCACTCTCCCTATATATACTTTTAGTTAAGATTTTCCCATTTCCTTAAATGTAGAGACATCTTACCCCTACCTAGCGCCAGCCTTCTTTCTTCCCATTCTTCTTCTTTAAATTTCCTTTTAATTTTATCCATGGTTATAAATGCACCCTTTTCCCTCCCTTTGAAGATTAAAAATTTAACAAAGATTAGAAAATGATTGACTAAACGTTCCTTTCCTTCGTCCTTTAATTCTACACCTACAAAAATTTCCTCCCAGCTTAAATTACTCGTAGAAATAAAACCAAACATCTCCTTACAATTATCCCAAACAAGACAAGCATATTCACATTCCAAAAATAGATGGCGATATGTTTCCTCCTCTTTTTTACAATAACAACAAAGATTATTCTGTGAGATTTTAAAACGGAATAAGTGATGATTTGTATAAGCAATGCCGTGTAACATTTTAAACTGAAACTCTCTTAATCTACTGTTCAGAGTACATTGTCTTGGTCTCATAAAAATGTGTTCAATCTTTTCATAAGAAAAACTATATTTATTTTTTAACCTTTCGAAAACATCAGGTATTGCGAAGTTACATTTCATAAAATTTGCATAAACGTTTTTAGATACTAACTCCTCTATTGCTAAAATTCTTTTTCCAGATATAAATGATATTTCTTCCCTAAGAGAAGCCTCTTTGCTATCTATTTTCATATTTCGTTTCCAGCTGACTGGAAAAGTTTTATAAATTGACTCTATGAAATGAAAATCATTTATGTCTAAACCCTGTCTTTGGAAGTACGAAAATGACCTTAAGCGTCCATCATAATCCATAATATGTTTCAATCTGTAAATATTTTTTTCATATATTTTTTGGTTAAATATGCATTTCCCTTCAATTCGTACAAATTTATTGTTAAAAAATATCTCATTTCCTTTATATGTTTCAGATTTTAATCGAAAATCCTTCGTCTCTATCCATACTTCTAACAAATCTATATAAAATTGCGGCAATGCTATCTCCAACAATCCAAGCAAGTAATCACATGAAAATATAAAATTTCCTCCCAGATGTTTTGTGGCATAATTGAAATATTGTTTCCATTTCATTGCATTATTTTCTTTTAGTTTTTTAATCCACATTACTCTCTGTGCCTTTATTAACCATTGAAAATTCATCATTTTCAAGCCGCCTTGATGGTAATCTAAATACATCGTTCTTTTGTTAATCTTATTTCTGCCACCCCACAAAAAAGTAAAAGCCAACTGATCAAGTTCAACATAAACCCATCCTGGGATTGGTGTGAGAGATGCCACAAATATGAATTTTGAATATATAAATTGCTTTAATAATTGTATTTTGCCCATCAAGGTTAAATCTCTTTGCTTCCACCAGTTTAACAACTTCTTTATTTTACTTAATATTTCTTTATAATTCAATCTTTCTTTTACTTCTACATCTAAAGAAAAAAATACACCGAGAATCTTTATAAAATCCACCTTTTGGCCAAAAGATAAATCATATGATTTTCCTTGAGAGGAACCTAATAATAAAACCTTCGTCTTATCGCTATTAACTCTAAGTCCTGATACTTTTCTGAATTTTTCTAAAATTTCTATTACTTTTTTGACTGAATCTAGGTCTCGAACAAAAATAGACATATCATCTGCATACAAAACCTGTTTTACTTCTTCCTTTCCAAAGAAAATTCCTTTAACATCATTATCATATCTTATATTATGCGCTAATACTTCTATGCATAAAATGAAAAGATATGGTGAAAGCGGATCTCCCTGCCTTACCCCTCTTTCCACATGAAAATAGCTTGTAGAATCTCCTCCATTAAAAATACAACTTTGGCTATTTGTATACAGTATTTTGACCCATTTGCGAAATTGCTGACCAAAACCAAATGAACCTAATGTTTGATGTAAAAAATTGTGGGATACCGAATCAAAGGCTTTTTCTAAATCAATTGCTATCATATACCCAGGGATATTATTATATAACGTATGAAAAAGCATATCATCAATCAATCTGATAGCTTCTCCTATATTCCTGTTTTTAATAAATCCGATTTGATCTGCTAATACAACGCTTTCCAAAACCTCTTTAATTCGTTTTGCTAAAACTTTGGATATGATCTTATAATCTGTATTCAATAACGAAATGGGTCTATAATTCTTTACGTAATGTGGGTCTTTCCCTTCTTTAGCTAATAAAATAATAATTGCTTGTTTTTGTGATGCAGAAAGTTCTCCAAGAGCAAAAGCTTCATTGAATGCCCCAATCAATACATCCCTTATTTCAGCCCAAAATGTACAATAAAATTCAACTGTTAACCCATCATTTCCAGGGGATTTATTTTGCTTCATTTCTTTCAGCACCGAAATACACTCCTCTTCTAATATATCCCCTTCACAGCTTTCAGAATCTTCAGATGTTAACATTGGTACATTTCTAAAGAAATCCCTAAAATCTTCCGTGTATTCCCTAGCATAAAGATGGGTATAAAATGATTTAATTTCATTTAAAACTTCTTTCTCATTTTCAGTAATTTCTCCGTTAACCTTAACTAATTGTGTTATAGTACTTTTCTTCTTGTTAGATTGTAATAGTTGACTAAAATACCTTGTATCCCTTTCTCCACTTTCGTACCATGTCGCACGAGACCGAATTTTAATACCTTCATTAATGTAATCGTAACTGTCTGCAAGTTCTTTTCTTTTCTTTTCTATCTTTTTAATCAATTCTTCATCTACTGAATTTACGCAACTACCTTCTAAACATTCCAATTCCTTTTCGAGAGATTCTTTTTTAATTTTTTTTTCCTTAGCCAGTTTTTTCGAAAAAGTTCTTGTGAAAGACATTATTTTCATTTTCAAATAATCCCATACAACTCTTCTATCTTTAACTTCTGTCTTTATTTTCTCCTTTAATGTAAGTATTTCTGTTTTCATCTTTTTCACATATTCTACATTACCACAAAGGCTATTATTAAATTTCCAATAAGAACCATTCTTTTTACGCATTTCCTTATCAGTTTTATCATACAGAAACAAAAAAATAGCTGAATGGTCAGGAGCTATAGATGGTAAAATTTTGCAGCTGATAACAACATTTACCAATTCGTCTGATATTAGCCAATGATCTAATCTGCTTTGCATAAACGGATTATTTTTAGTGAAGGTAAATTGTCTTTTCAATGGATTTCTCTCTCTCCATATGTCTATTAATTGTAGTTCCTCCATGAAATTTTCTACTTCTTTACTAACGTTGTCATGTATTTTTTGTTTCACTGTTCCATTATAATCTAATTCAGAATTCATAATAATATTAAAATCTCCTCCCATTAAAATAGGTTTATTACAACTATTAATTTTGTTTAATTTTATAAGCATATCCTTTAAAAATTTTATTTGATGATTTTCTTTATCTCTCGTCGGTAAGTAAACATTACAAAGGACCATTCTATGTCCTTGGATTTCACAATCAATGAGTATGTATCGCCCTTCGTCATCTTGTTTTATATTTATAAGTTTAAAGTCTATTGAGGTTTTGATAAGAATGAGTACTCCTCTGCTATGATTTGATCCATGACTATAGTAACATGACCCATCCCCCCCAGAACTCCATCTATCCTCTACATCTTTTGTACTATACGTCTCCTGTAAAAAAATTTTTCTTTACACCATGAAAATATTCGTCCCCTTTTCGCGCACTCTTATTCCTCTAACATTTAAGGAAACAAAATTACAATTTAAACATCTATTCATAAAGAAAATCTAAAAAGATCATTCTACCATTTTTATTGTATAAAAACTTTAAGATTTTCACTACGTTATTTATAGGGAGAGTGAGGACTAGACATACCAACATATTTCCTAGTGTAACTGCAGTACATAGTCCAATGATAAACTCTAATTTATTGCGCCATTGTTCAAAACAAAAATAAATGTCTATCAATTCGAGTATTACTATCCCTTCCATGTAGAACATTATCTCTAAGAATCCTAAAAAAGGTGCTCGTAATACCTGCAAGTAAAAAAAGAAGGGAAGGAATCCCATCTCTACGACCTTCTCCAAAGCAACACTCCCTCACAGCTCACCCTTCTTTACAGGTTGCTGTAGTATTTCCAAGAATAATAATCTACCCCTAATTGTTGTCTTTTTTCTTTGTTATAATCTTATTGAATTTAAACGAAATAGCTGTAAATAAAATCAATAATGAAAAAAAGAAAAACTGACATGCATTCAATCAGCATATACCGCATTAATAAGTTAAGTTTTAAACTTACACATACTAAGCAAGTAAATTTTCATGTAAATAATAACCTATCCCCACAAAACAATACAAGTAAAATAATGGTACATGTTTAAATGAAACACAGCCAAACAAAGTCCCAAAGCATTCCAAATCCCCTTGTTTCTATAACTAAAAAACAACTTTCACCTTTTGGTAACCAAACACCTAGTCCCTATATAACAATATACCAAAGTCATGATATTGGATTCCATATGAGCATATTAAAGGTGTTACACTTTAAGGAATTAAATCACACTATTTCCATCATTAATGCCAGGAATAAAGAACGAAATACTTATGTAACAACAAATTCCACTGCAGGTAATGCATTTATGTACCTAATCATCGGTTCAAAACAACAAACCTTGCATTTTGGGACATTGTATTGAGAATAACTTCCTTTTGAATATTTAGTTCTATCTTGTACAAAAGGAACACCTGGTATTCTTTTCTTTCTTAAAATCTAAGCAAACAAACACTTGGAGCAAACTATTACAATAATAGGCACGTTCCACAAGTAAGCATTTGTAACATACAAGTATTCAAGTAACATATTATCACATGACAAAATCCTAGCCTAAGGTTGTTGAACCGTCGTCAGAATTATGATTTTTCAAATTCCATTGTACTCAATACATATATTGCAGAATTGCAGTAATCAAGATGTTGTCCTTAAATTCTAAGAAAATCTCAAGAATTGTGATTTTTTCATATTACTGAATATACAAAAAAACAAAAAAACAATAAAGATCCAAAATGTTACTTCTTTGTTTGAATTCGCTTTGGTTTCCCCAATTAATGCAAGAATGAACAAGAGATGCGATCATGCGCAACCCCCTAATGCAAGTCACCATATACCTCAATCAGTGCCTCATGTTCCAAATAATCAAATAAAAAACTGAACATCGTGTCTCTCCTTTGGTATTTGTGCAACATTCCTCAAGCCTGTGAGCATACTGGTGGTCTTGTTCTTTTCTCTAATTCTATAGGCCTAATTTGTGTAATGAATGAAGACCAAAAAAAAAAAAAAGAAGCTTTAAAAGCAAGCAGTACAATACTTTGTGTTCCTAATCACTGCTTCAAGACAATAAAATTGCATTTCTTAATACATTTCAGGCTGCCCTTTTATTTCAAATTCATCCCTGCATCAATTGGGAAAGAAGAAAAGGCAACACTTTGTTATTTTTTTTATATCCAAACAAATAGACACTTAAACATACATACTCCTGCTATTCAAGTATCTAACACATTACAACAGGAAAGTTTCCCCATTTTAAGGATTTGCTCTCCTTTTCAAAATTCTCCCTTTTTTTAATTCCACTGTACCGTAGTACAAGAATGACCAGATTGCATTATTCTGGCTTTGCTTCTTTTTTGTAAGATACTCTCAAGAGTTATTTCTTTTCATAAGGCATTGAAAATTCAAGGTGTTATTTTGTTTATATAGATTCACCTTGTTAACTTAATTCTTAGAGGATGAAAACGAGAAGCGATCATGCGCAACTCACCATAGCGTTAATGG
Organism: Lytechinus pictus; assembly: GCF_037042905.1. Classification (NCBI taxonomy): domain Eukaryota; kingdom Metazoa; phylum Echinodermata; class Echinoidea; order Temnopleuroida; family Toxopneustidae; genus Lytechinus; species Lytechinus pictus. The sequence goes on along the minus strand of NC_087260.1, from coordinate 1,035,050 downwards.
TATGTTTTGTACACCAATCAATGCCTCGAACACTCCAAATTCCATCTTATGATTCTAATTATAAACAAAAACTTCATATTATCCCTCCTTGAATATGAGCCACATTCCCGAGCCGGGCAAGCAATATTAATAGTGTTGCTCCTGTATAAATAGGCACTCCAATTCTATGGGCCTTATTTCTTTCTTCATACATTATAATGTATGAAGAAAGAAATGCTTGTCTAACATTAAATACTACTAACAATCAATACGATGTTTTACTTTCCTCATAATCAGTTCTTCAAACAATAAACTTTGCACTTCTTGGGTAAGATATTTCAGGATGTCCCCCATTCAAATGTTCCAGATTCATCCTTGCATTGATTGGGAAAAAAGAAAAGGATACACTTGTTATTCCTTTTGATTTTGAAATCTAACCATATAGGCACTTAATTGCAACTATTCAACAAACATAATAGGTTTACATTTGCAACAAGGAAATTTGCCATTCTTAAGGATTTGCAACATTTTTTCAAACTTCTCTCTCCTCTCTCTTATTTTCAACTACCACAATATGCCTGATACAAAATGGCCGAATTATGTGATTTCTTTTTACAAATACTCTCAAGAAGTATGTCCTTCTATTCTACTGGCTTTGAAAATAAGCATAAAAAAGTCTAAAGAGTTGCTCATTTATATAAAGTCACTATAGTCTACTCAATTAATGCAAGGATGAAAATGATGTGCAATCATGAGCCACTCCCTATTGCATGTCACTCTATGCATGCGATGTTCAATCGATACCTCAAACATTCGTTACATCCCTCCTGTGGTATTATACAACAGACCTCTAGCCCGATTGCGAAATAGGCCTATTTAATTTTTTTTCTTTCATTTTGGTTTTTATTTGTTCAAACAAGGATGACCAACGACATACATGCTCAGGTTATATGTATATACATTCGAAATGATACCCTATATTGCAATCAAACCATTCATTTCTAAAGAGACATATATTTATATAATCTTCTGATACGAGTTAAACCTAAAAATATGCCATTTTTCTCCGAAAGGTATAATTTCTACTAAAACACTAAAGTTATCTATTCCCGTAAACCTTGCCTGAGCCAAGCAAAGGGGCGCCCTAAATTTCTCTTTGGGTTTTTAAAACACATTGTACTACGATATGAAAAACATTATACATCTCATAACAGAAACAAATGACATGTGTGTAGTATACTCAGCAAGTAAATGAAAGAATAATATTGTGCAGCCATCAAACAACACCTCCCTTTCTGTACAATCCTTTTTTTTTATGTTGCTACAATTTACCTCCATTCCCAATACACAACGGTTCCATACAGTTTAATAAAGGATAATATACAAAAAAATTATATCTTCCTTTTTATTAGATTTGCCTAAGATTTTGCCAATAATTCGGGGTTTTTTATCTACGTTTCCAAGCACATTCTATCTCCCGCAATTACCAAGAAACACTTAACTTTCTTTTTAAAGTTTCTTTTCTGTGTCCACCATACTGACCAAAAATGAAATTTTAAACATTTGGTCTCATCATCCATGTTATCTAAATCCATACAACCATCCTGACCAATCCTCAGACAGATATGAATAAATGTCTATTACTCTCAAATACAATATGCATCTCACATCTTGAAGCAAGTTCCCTTTTGCTACTGTGTGTCAAAATAAACAAACTTCACTTACAATGTTTCAGCATCTCCGTCTTCACAGTTTATTTCCAAGGATGTATTTCCAAATTGCTTGTACAGTAGACCAAATAATCTGATGGAGTTGAAGATAATTTCACAGGATTTTCCTCTTAAATTTGAATATTTTTTGTCACTTCTTTTTTTTCTGCATAATCTATTTTTCCTTTCGCGCTCTCCTCCTCGTTATTACAGCAAGGACAACTACAAATTACTGGTTTGCTGCAGCTCCAATCACATCATTTTCGCGTGCTCCTTGATCGACCACCATTGGTATTCCTCTCCGTTGGACTACCTGATCCTTCCTTATCTCCACTCTCCTTCCTAGCTTTTCGATGAATCTTGGTTGGTCTTTCTTCGGAATCCAAACGTGGTCGACTATCAACTTTGTCGGCTCAGCCCTCGAAAAATAGGCGAGTTTCCCCGCTCCTCTCGCTGCCTTTAACGCCTCAACCTGGCTCCTCCTTTCCATTCTCACCCTTCGAGATAGATCATCCGTTATATACATCTTCGTATTTTTCAAGAGATTCGCCCTCTGCTGAATAGACACCTTATCTGCATAACGTATAGGTATCTTACTTTGATTGGCCTTGGTGACATTCCGGCTTGGACACGGTGTATACGTTGGTACTCGATACCTTCCACCTCCTGCTCCGTGAACTGTAGTTTATTTATCATAAACTCTTTTATTGTTTCTTCCACATTTTCCTTTCCTCCTTCTCTTGTTATCTTTTCAGGTACTGGTACATTAAGGAATACTAAGTTCTCTCTTGCTACATATGTTTCCATTTTGTCGAGCTCCTCCTTATTTTCTTTTTCGGCGATGGCCATTTCTTCTTTTAGCTTTTCCATTTCCTGTTTCATTTCCTTCAGCTCCATGGAATGATGTTCAACGGTAGCAACCACCTCAGCACATTGTTCACGAATCAGCTTAATTTCTTTCAAGATTTTGCTTTCCAAAACCGAAAAACGATTTTCAAATTTAGTTGACTGTTCATTCAACATAAGCTGGATAGCCGGTAAAATTGCCGCCTCAGAAGAAAGAGGGCTGGTTGGTGTTTTAGCAGGGCGCGGCCGCTTCCCCCTACCAGATTCCATAGTTCTCGCTCTTTCACTCGTGTTACCGCTTGGTTACTTAAATTCCTCGCAAGATTTTTCTTATTCAAAATGCACGTGGGTGAGCTGTTTAGAGCCGCTGCAAGGTTGCGTCTTCACTCGGCGAAGGTCATGATGCCATCAGAATTATCGATTTTAAGTTAAAAAATTCATGATTTTACAAAGATACAAGTTTACATTAATGTACCAGATGTAGATTATGTACAATATATTGACAATTAACTTTGATTTTATAGATTTTCTCAAGAAATAATTGTTTGCTGCAACTACTGTCTTTTCCTTCTAAGTGATAGTGTAATACAACAGTTCCACAAACTATTTTCATCAGACTTATTGATGCATGATTCTTTCACCCAAATGCAAGCTTCCATAAATCCTGAAAACTTTGCAACTCAGGTATTTTTTTTTTACATAAATTATATTTTTTCCTACATTACATAGTTGCCTTAAGTTAATAGCGCACCTCTAGTAGTAACTATCTTAAAATGAGTTCGAACAGAATCCAACAGAATTACCAGCAAAGTGTATGTATATATAAAAGATGTGTGCCAAAAAGCTCGGGAAGAAAATGTGTAATTGCTGAGAAATGAGCAAAATTATGAAAATAAGCATGTAATTCTATCAAACGTCTGGTATTTTTCAAATCAATCATAATACACTGTCCTGTCCCACATATGCTTTTCTGTGTTAGTGATCATCAGAATTATTGATTTTAAGATCAAAATTCATGATTTTACAAAGATACAAGTTTACATTAATTTACCAGGGCCCCGTCTTACAAAGAGTTATGATTGATCCGATCAATCGCAACTATGGACGGTCAGCAACGTTAACATCTATTAAGCATGTTTGTTCAAAATATTTTCTAGCTATGATGTATGTTCATGCATTCATTGTTTTCTCAAAAATTCGCTGCGTTTCTCTTTGCATACAAAGGACATTGTGCAAATTTTTCGTAGAAAAAAATTATGACACTGATGGATTTCCATAGAGTTATAATTGATCGGATCAATCGTAACTCTTTGTAAGACAGGACCCAGATCTAGATTATGTACAATATTTTGACAATTAACCTTAATTTAAAAGACTTTCCGAAGAAATAATTGTTTGCTGCAACTACTGTCTTTTACCCCTGGCCCTAAGTGATAGTGTAATACAGTCAGACGGCAGGTCCCAAGAAAGTGGCTTCTTTCATCCAAGTGATATTCATGACTTGAGATGTTTTGCATATTTAATGAGCTTGATGCGGACCAAAACACCTCTTTTCATTCGGTCATTGCTGCTCTAATTGTGCATCGAATATCATGAATTTAATATCATTGTAAAGAAGAAGAATCATTGTTTCAGATCATGTGTTTGAATTTATTCAAAGATTTTGTAATATAGGTTAAAATTTTGATCTAAAATATGCTACAAAATAATTATTTTCACCTGACAAAAGCTGCTATTTTCACACTTTATTTTTGTTTGAGCCCAAATGATTTTTAGATCATGATAAAGCTAAATAAGTATGCTTTAAAATGATATAGGTTTCAAAATAAGAATTGGTTTAATCGGGTCAAGATCACACTTTTCCTTTGCCAAGTACATAAAGCAGCTTGAAAATAAGAATACTGTACTCTGATTGGTCAAATAGACCACATACTGGCAAATTCCAACGGTTCCAGTGCGTGGGTTCATGGGAAGGACACACTTCCCATGTGGTAATCTCCTCAAATACCCCGCGCCTGTTGTTCTGTGAACCTTATCCAGCCAATCAGAACTCTGGATTTCATGCAAGTACAAAATTTCAGAAATCTCGTCTTGTACCTTGGTGGGAAAAGTGTGATCTTGACCCGATTAAAAGGTGCCGCATATTAAGAGTGGCATTGTGAGAAAGTACAGAAGTTCAGCTTTATGGTGATATAGATATCATTGAGGCTCAAAATAAAAAGTTTTGCACAATTTGCAAAAGAAAACAGAGGAAGAAAATTCAGTTTTGAGGCACATTTTCAGGCCAGAAATTTACTTATTTAACAAAATATTGTATACAAAATAAATGACCAATATGAAAGAGTAACACTTACTCTATCTGATGACGCAATAATATTTCATTTAACTTGAGGTTAAAACAGGTAAATTCTTAGAGAAGAAAATCTCACGAATCACGAGATTTTGCAAGGAGGAATATTCAGCCACGAGATGATTTGGATGAATCTGGCCTTTTTGCTCATTAGCATAGGGACTTGCGGTCTGACTGAATACAACCCAAACATTTCATAAGAATTAATGTACATGTATGATTCTTTCACCCAAATGCGAGCTTCCATAAATCCTGAAACTATTCCAACTCGGGTATTTTTTTTAACATACAGTATATTTTTACCTACATTACATAGTTGTCTAAAGTTGAAGGTATATTTAATTACAATTTCAACGAAAAAGCTTTATTCTGGAGATCATTATGCCTCTGTTATGTATTAATGTGTACATGTATTTATACATGTACAATTGTATGTATTGGTATAACAAACATTGTAATTTCATTCCTTTGACCCTAATACTGCATTTTCATAGAAATTTTTTTTTTTTTTCAATCTATTTAGAGTTTTCAACATTTTGTATTCCTTTTTTTTTGCTGGTAATATGTTATGCCATTTTTATTTATTAATAGAATATTTGCCACGATTTCGTAATTGAAATGCGTACATGTATTTGATTTCGTTTTCCATTTTTGTATATATTCTTTTTCGAGGGGGGGGGGTCATGTTCTTGAGACCGAGACAAGTTATGCAAGGCCCTGGCATGGAGGATCATTATATTGTTACTGGGAATGCTGGACATTGTCAGACCACCTCAGTATTCACCAAATATAGATAATCCTCAATGACAAGGTCTTTGAAGTGATGTGTGTATGTACATTGCATGTAGAATTTAATGTTTAGGTCATTATCACGTCAGAATACGTTAAGATATCATAGTTGACTCCAAAAGACGTCATATTCATTTCAATATGCGACGTCAATATGACGTCTATTACTAGTCAGCAATATGTTGCAAAGTTGTCATTCAGACGTCGTAGTTGACTTATAAAGACGTCATAATTACATCAATATGACGTCTGAAACTGGTCAGGAATACGTCGCAAAGTTGTCATTAAGACGTCGTAGATGACTTTTAAAGACGTCATAATTACATCAATATGACGTCTAAAACCGGTCAGGAACACGTTGCACGGATGTCATTAAGACGTCGTTGTTGACTCTCGAAGACGTCATAATCACGTCAATACACGACGTCAATCTGACCCTTGATACTGGTCAGGAAAACGTTGTAAAAACGTTGCTAAGACGTCATTAAGACGTCGTAGTCACTCTTGGAGACGTCATAATGACGTCAATATACGACGTCATAATGACGTTATTCGCGGGTGCAAGATCCCGTCAATAAGACGTCATGTTACGACGTCAAAATGACGTGACACTCGTCGTTAAACTGACGTAATTATGACGTCATTTTTACCAGTTTCTGCTATCAGGGTAAATATGCTACTTATAAGGTAAACATATAGTACATAAACTGAAGATAATATTATAATATATAACTCCTAATTATGAAAATGGCAACACGGCTATCTCTAAAAGTGCATATAGACTAGGCCTATATGTCATGAAAATATGGCAACGCGGCTGTCTCTAAATGTCATAATAATATATGTCATGAAAATGGCAACACAGCTGTCTCTAAATGTCATGTAGACTATTATGTCATGAAAATGGCAACACGGCTGTCTCAAAGTCACATAGACTATATATGTCATGAGAATGGCAACAGGGCTGTCTCTAAATGTCTATATGTCATGAAAATGGCAACACAGCTGTCTCTAAATGCTTTATACACTATTATGTCAAGAAAATGGCAACACGGCTGTCTCTAATTGTCATATAGACTATATGTCATGAAAATGGCAACACGGCTCTCTCTACTGTGTCATATGAATTACAATTATGTCATGAAAATGGCAACACTGCTGACAATTAACTGATTAAGTGCATTAATTTATTAATTGCTGGAACTTATTTTCATCAAATGGAGACGCATCATTTACACATGGATGAAACATTATAGAAGCAATTATGATTTCAAGTAATAAGAAAACGAAAAGTTGGGATGTGACATCATATCCGCAGCCCACATAATAAATAGGCCTATTTATCATGTTTATGACGAAGTGCATATCACTATGTAACAGGTCAAAATGAACTGTTTAATGGAAATTCATATATTTTCATAACTCTTAATCATTTGTCTGTAAGTGATAGACGCCTTCACAGGAAGTGCACAGGAAGTAGTAGAAAGTAGAAATATTTAACAATCTTCATGCTTTTGAAGAAGTATGATTCACACTCTTTCTGGGTAAGAGTGATGCTGAATGGTCTTTGGGTCAAAACATCACATTCCAGAGCTATGAGCTTGCATGACGTAGATAATTATGGTCAAGGCTTAGCATCTGTGAATGGAGAGTGATAACTGCATAAAAGGGAGAGAGGATTTTGCTCCAATTCACTCCTGCACTGCACCCCATTCATGGGGCAGGCAGAGAGGCTTCTTCATTTTCGGGTCAGAATTATAGGTAAGATAATTATCTTATTTTGTCAATTCTGTTAGTTTTGAATAATAGTTTATAAAGTTAGTTCACAATGTATTTTCTATTGTTTTGAACAAGAGGTTTGGTTATATTAAAGTGCCATCTTTGCTAGCATAGCATGTTATTTGTCTTAATTAAAGGGGTTTGTGAATTAAATAATTTATTAGTTATGCATCTGTCTTTGTTACTTCAGATGATTTTTATGTAATTTTGTTATATTTTGTATTAATCACTTGTACTTGTATACTTGATTGTAGTATGTAGTTATAAAACAGAATGTGTTCGGTTCTAATCTTATAGTGAAACAATTTAGTAAAATGATCTTTAGAGTGAAATATTTTGGTTAAATTGATTTTGGTTATTGAATTGTTAATTCAATGTTTCAGTTTAGTGTTTTCAGAGTAAAGGGTCACGATGATTGCTTACTATGTGTAATAATTGTTACTTTCCTTTTAAAGGTATTTGACATGACATTTGTGTAGCGGGTGAGGCTATCACCAGAGGAAATATGGTCCTCTAGGCCAGATTGCCAGGGTGAGTGGTTATCATTTATTAACCACTGTATTTCAATGTTAATTTGTTGGCATATTCTAATTGTTGTTTGGTAAACTTCACTTAATGGATGTATTTCATTTATTTGTTGAAAGAGTTATCCATAACGATGGAGGAACTGAATTTGTGATTAGATGAGTTGAATTCAGGCAATATTGATTAGGTTTTAATGAATGGATATATACAACATGTTTATCATTGATTATTACGAGTCTACTTGACGTCATATTGATGAATGTTTTATCTTGGAGTCACAAGCAAATATGTGTATATTTCTATTTTGTGCATTTTCAAACATATCATAATTCTATTTAATCGTTTTGTTCTTATCGGTTTTTGCAGGTTTTTTCTATCTTGTGTTCTTGTACTTGGAATTTTGTATGTAACGATCCATCGATATTAAACGAACCGAAACACAAGGAATGGTGTCGTGTGTCATCTTTCTACATCAGTTTCCGCGTGTTACAACTATATTGCTAAATTTTAAAATTCAATAACTTCATTATTTGTTATCCGATTCTGATGAAACAGCATTTTGCTCTAGGCTGTGAATATTTTACTCTACTTATTTAGATATATCTTCAGCCGGGAGCATCCTTCCATGTTATATTGACTATAACTGCCATGCAAATTGAAACGCGGTTATAATACTAATGAATTTGAGATATTAGTATCTTCAACTGTAATTATTATATAGGCAGTCTCTTCACGGTAATTCTATACTTTGCAAACCCAAAGTCATTACAATGAGTATTTCTAGTAACAAAAGAGGGATTACTTTTAGCAGAAAACCAATTAGCACTTCAAGTACTATAGTACATTCAGCTTTATATCCTGCTTTGGGGTAGGAATTAACAATAGATAATCCTGGTTGAAAGCCATCAATTGACTACTTAAAGGACAAGTCCACTTCAAAAAATAGTGTATAAAGCAATTAGAGACATCTGCGTTGCCATTTTCATGACATATAGTTTATATGACAATTAGAGACAGCCGTGTTGCCATTTTCATGACATATAGTTTATATGACAATTAGAGACAGCCGTGTTGCCATTTTCATGACATATAGTTCATATGACAATTACTAGACAGCCGTGTTGCCATTTTCTTGACATATAGTTTATATGACAATTAGAGACAGCCGTGTTGCCATTTTCATGACATATAGTTCATATGACAATTAGAGACAGCCGTGTTGCCATTTTCATGACATATATAGTTTATATGACAATTAGAGACAGCCGTGTTGCCATTTTCTTGACATTATAAAGCGTTTAGAGACAGCCGTGTTGCCATTTTCATGACATATAGTTTATATGACAATTAGAGACAGCCGTGTTGCCATTTTCATGACATATAGTTTATATGACAATTAGAGACAGCCGTGTTGCCATTTTCATGACATATAGTTCATATGACAATTAGAGACAGCCGTGTTGCCATTTTCATGACATATATAGTTTATATGACAATTAGAGACAGCCGTGTTGCCATTTTCATGACATATAGTTTATATGACAATTAGAGACAGCCGTGTTGCCATTTTCATGTCATATAGTTTATATGACAATTAGAGACAGCCGTGTTGCCATTTTCATGACATATAGTTTTTATGACAATTAGAGACAGCCGTGTTGTCATTTTCTTGACATATAGTGTATAAAGCATTTAGAGACAGCCGTGTTGCCATTTTCATGACATATAGTTTATATGACAATTAGAGGCAGCCGTGTTGCCATTTTCATGACATATACATAAATTATTAACAGGTTATGCAAACTTTTGTAGATGTCTAAATGTGCTTAAAATAAAATCTTGTTTTGCAATGGCTTTATGAAATTATTAAATGTATTTTTATTTTTGTATTTGAAATTCTATTACAATATTTAGGGCCTACTATAACACTTTTTGCCTTGTATATTAAAAATTATCATGATGAAAATATATTTACAAAATTAAATAATCCTATCTACCCTACCCTAAAATTAAAATGTTTCGTTTTTCTAACTCTTAGTGCATTGAATCTTCTACCAAGTAAAAAATAATTGTAATTGATGTTGTTGATATGTTTTCAAATTTCAACTCCACGTATGGTATGCTGCAGAACTCGCGCTCGCGTCCCTTGAATTGAATTTGGTACTCTAATGGCGGTAATTGCACTGTTCCATTTTCGAAAAACGACTGGTCTCGCATATAACTTCGTACGCGCGGGTTCATAGATCCTCTGTTGTTCACGATATCGTCAACATTAAATAGATCTACATGTGTTTTAACCATAGAGATTAATATACATCTCTATGGTTTTAACCCATAAATCATCTGTAATAATAAATTCGCACGAATCTATATTACTCATTAGTCGTAAACGAACGATACCGAGCGTACGGCCACGTAGCCCACTCGAGCCCACATAGACTGCACGTAACACGCACACTATCGGACTTCCTTAATTGACCAATCAGAGAATGGCTAACGTGCTGTCTTTAACGGGACGTGGATTCTTGGCGAAGAGTGACGACGAAATATCAAAGAGCGCTGAATATGACTCTAAAATGCTGAATATTGACCGATTTAAGGATTTGCAAGTCGATTAAATTAACTCTGCACTGAAAGGACGAGATGTCTTTGTAAATCTACCCACAGGATATGGAAAAAATGTAATATTTCATGCGATTCCACCGGTCGAACCGGGGCGTCGATTATCGATCTCCGCTGTGCAGGGCAGTGAGGGAAGCTAGGGTGGAGTTGCTGGGAGTTGACTCGAGTCTGACCAGCGGCTGAGCAGTATCTCCCGGGAAGTTTCGGGGCGGTGATGGGTCTGTTACGGCCAGTAGTAGTATAGTAGTAGTAGTAGTCAGGCGCGGATCCAAGATTTCGTGGGGAGGGGGGCCCAAATTTGACCTGATTTTTGGCGCCCATGTGTACTTTTCGAAAAATTGCACCCCTCCCTCCCGGCCAGGCTAACTTAAATGTAACTTAAATGCCTTAATTGTATTTTGAATTATCTTAATTACATTTTAAAAAAGGCGATTGAATACCACTCTTTTAACGGTTCTTGAAAAAAAAATCCATGAATATATAATGTAATATCAATGGGAGCGCGAAGCGCGATTGATTTTTTGGGGGCTCAATTTGGTTTAACTTCTCACCAGAGTAGGCCCTATACTAGATTATTGTGTGAACGGGCCGGAGCTGTAGTTTATTTACTAGTTGTTTAGAATAGCCTTCAATATTATCAATGATAACCTCTTGGGAATAATGCAATCTCGAAGCAATCGACTCAATCTCCTCATCAGTGGCGAAGCTGTGATTTATTCAGCAGGGTTGCACGGGGGGGGGGGGGGGGCTTGTTGAACTTTTGTAGAGGGCACCAAGTTAAAAAATAAAAAATAAAATGGGGGGGGTAGAAGTTAAAGAAATTCCGAAATTTTATTCTTAAAAACACATTGAGGTATCTCACAAGGCCTAAATAAATAATGATAACGCGAAGCGCGATATATTTGACATAATATTTGGAAAATAATATTATATTTCACCATAATCCCTTTCCTTTTCTCTCTTTTTTTTGGGGTGGGGGGCAAAACGCCCATGTCCTAACAGTCATTTCCTAGCTTTACTTTATATAAACAACATTAATGTGCAATAATCTCATAAGCCCTATGCGAGATAAAAAATAATTAAATTTCATGTATTTTGTTCTGAAAATTGAACATTCTGGGCAATATTTGTGAACCTGAACAAGATGCATATGTAACTAGATAATTACTACGAGCGCGAAGCACGAGCAGAAATTTTAATGTTCGTTCTGGCCTGGTCGAAAAGGGACCTGTTAAGGAAGTTTTGCAGTTAGCCATTAAGACGATACATATTTCAACGATTAAATAATGCGAGCGCGAAGCGCGAGCTGAACATTTTTGATATTCCAACCTAAAAAATTAGATTTCAAACCCCCAACGGGACACTCGATTCATGTTTTGTCACTCATGAAAATTGATGGGTAGTTTTTGGTATCTTCCTACATTGATAATGCGAGCGCAAAGCGCGAGCAGAAATTTTTTGATATTTTGATCTGAAACTGGATAATTTTAGCACGTTTTGAATAAGATCAAGATGCGTATCTCAATAAACATGCGTGCACGTGTTTTAGAGTTAGACAGAATCTGGGCATTCTGAATACATTTCATTTTTCATCATGAAAATCAATAATGCGAGCTGGAAATAATATTTGAAATTCCGATATGAAATGGGTCAATTTAAGCAATATTTAAAGCACTGTGTATATAGGGGAATTGTGAAGTGGATGTGGAAAGCACTTAATAAATGATGCGAGCGCGAAGCGCGAGCTGATATTTTATTATTATTTTTAAACTAGACATTTTAAACGAGACATTTTAGGCCTAAGGACATTTTGTCATTATATAAAAATGATGCCTATCTTCTATTCCTCTTCCTAAAACTTGTCGATATTTTCTTCTGAAAAAGGGACAATTTAGTTATGAATTTATAAAAAATTTATTTCATATTTATTAATCTAATAAGCCTAATGAGTGCGTGAAATTTGTTGACAGTGCATGAGGCCTGAAAAACTGGATATTTTATATTTTTTGTAATCATGAACAAGATTCATGGGTTGATACATTTATAGCAAATAATGCGAGCGCAAATCGCGATCCGAAATTTTTAAATAGGGGGAATTCAAGTAGTTTGTTATAGAATATATAGGTACAGTGGCGTACCGTGGGTCACGGCATTGGGGGGGGGGGGGCACCACCACAAATTTGGTGTCACTTAGGGAGCGCGCTCAGTTGCCAGGTATACTGACCTAATAGAGAAATTTTAAGAACATGCAATGCCATTAAACGGATAAGTATCTCACTGATTAAATAATGCGAGCGAAAAGCGCGAGCTGAAAATTTTTGATATTCAGACCTAAAAGGGACATTATAAGCAAATTTTTTGTAATCGTGATACGTACCTGTCTCGCTAAACAAACAATGCGAGCGCGAAGCGCGAGCTGAAATTTTTGTACATATTGACCCCAAACAGGGACATTTTAAGGACTATATTTTAGGTATCCATTAAGAGTATAAATATCTCAGCATAGTCATCTAATGATAGTGCCATCCTTTGCTGATTTTGTTAGAATTACATCTAAACATATGAAGCACTTTTTGTAGTCATTGTAATCATGATTATCATACGCATCTCACTCATCAAATACTGCGAGCGCGAAGCGCGAGCCGAAAATTTATGAAATTCAGACCTGAAGAGGGGCATTGTAGGAATTCACTAAGTCCTTACGTATTTCACTAACCAAATGATGCGAGCGCGAAGCGCGAGCTGAAAATTTTTGATATCCAGATCAGAAAAATTGACATTTTAAGGACTGATTTTAGGAATTCATGAAGAGCGGACATCTCACCAATCAACTAATGCGAACGTGAGCACGGACAGGAAATGTTTTATATTAAGACCTTAAAATTGGGCAATCACTTTAAGTAGTCATGAAAAAGAAGCAAATGTCACCACATAAAACAATAATAACTCGAATTGCGAGGAAATATATTTGGTGTATATTGATTTGAAAACGGGATGTTTTAGTACAACAGGATTATACATCTCGTTAAACAGTCTATGCTAGCACCAGGAACAATGAAGACATAGGCCCTGAGCAAATTGTTTTATAAATTCATGAAAAAAATGCTTCTTATGTAACATAATTATGATATAATATAACATTATAATAAACAATAATTTCTTCTTTACCCATTACGTTTCTCTTCCTTTCTCCCTCTTTTTCTCCTTTTCCCCGTTTTTTTTTTTAGGGTGGGGGGGCACGTGCAATCGAGGCACCTGAAAAGGAATATTTTGAGAATCTTATATGAAATACACAAAGATAATAGGTAGGCCTACAACATTTTAAAGTTTCGCTTAATTTCACAAACCAGTTATATTCACATCCTTGTCGGTATGCAAATGAGGAGACTGATGACATCACTCACTCACTACTTCTTTTTGTATTTTAGTATATGAAATATGAAATATTCCATTTTTCTCCGTTGTCGTGTGAAACAACGATTAATTCCTCCTGAACATGAACAATTAGCATTGTTTAATACTAAATGGTTCAATCAAGTCGGTCCATATTGTAAAATCTGTAAAAAATGAAATATTGTATAATTCTAACAATAAAAAACAAAGGAATTAGTGAGTGAGAGACATCATCGACTGTCTCATTTGCATGTCACTGAGTTGTGCATATCACTGTTTTGTGAAAAATAAGCAAAATTTAAAAATGTCATAATTTTTTTATTTAACATCCGATTTTGATGAAATTTTCAGCATAATGCTTGTTTGATTTTTTTCTATTTATTCAAATAACTTTTTTTTTGGGTGGTGGACTTGTCCTTTAAGAAATGAATGCGAGCGCGAAGCGCTAGCTGAAAACTTCTTTAATGATAAAATGAAAAGGAAATTTTCATTCGTTAGATTATAATATAAAATATTTTCAGCTTGTGCTTCTCGTTCGCATAAAAAAAACTGTGAGGTCGGGATGCGTATATAACTAAACAGTGATGCGAGCGCGAAGCGCGAGCTCAAAGTATACTGACTTTAATAAGAAGGACTCTTTTAAGGTATAATTCCTATTCTAAAAGTTTTTCCTTTTTCTCTTCGTCTTTTTTTATATTTTTCTTTCATTTTTTTTGCGCCACCATGGGGGGGGGGGGGGGCAAAAACTTTGCCCCCTGGATCGGCCTATATATATTGACTTGAAAAACACTAACATTTTAAGGACTTATGTACGTGTGATCGATGGAGAGGATACACACCTCACTAATCAAATATTGCGAGCGCGTAGCGCCAGCTGAATTTGATATTTACCCCTTTTCTGACCCTGAACAGGATACCTATCTCGCCAAACAAACTTCAAACTCGAGCACATTGATTTTTGTCTATTATCGTAAAAACGGGATATTTTTATTCTGCCACATTAATTCAACCTTTTTGGGCAGTAAATAAATTTCACTATAAACAGGCAATACGAGCAATGTTGCGCCCCCGGTCGAACATGAAATTGCATGGAGCCCCCTAAGTTCAAGGTCAATTTGGCGCCCTCGGTATATCACTTTGCCCTCCCCCTTCTGAAATATGTTTTTGTCGCCTTATGGTCAAACATCAAATTAGCGCTCCCCTAGTTCGAACATCAATTTGGCGCCCCGCTAGTTTGAACATCAATTCGGCGCTCCCCTAGTTCGAACATCAATTTGGCGCCCCTCCCTGTTCAAACATCAATTTGGCGCCGCCTAGTTCTAACATCAATTTGGCGCCCCCCTCGTTCGAACATCAATTTGGCGCCCCAAGTTCGAATAGCAATTCGGCGCCCCCTAGTTCGAACATCAAATTGGTGCCCCTAGTTCGAACATTCAATCGGCGCCCCCCGATGTCGAACATAAATGTTGCGCCCCTACGTCGAACATCAATTCGGCGCAACCCCCCCCCCTACGTCGAACATCTATTTAGCCTCCCTAGGTCGAACATCAATTTGGCGCCCCCAGTTGGAACATCAAATTGGCGCCCCTAGTTCGAATATTAATTTGGCGCCCCCTAGTTCAAACATCAATTCGGCGCCCCCCCTAGTTCGAGTATCAATTCGGCGCCCCTACATGTAGGTCGATCATCAATTCGCCCCCCCCCCCGTTCGAACATCAATTCGACCCCCAGTTCAAACATCATTTTGGCATCCCTTCGAACTCAATTGGCTTCCCTAGTTCGAATATCATTTCGCCCCCCTCTAGCTCGAGTATCAATTTGGCGCCCCCCTAGTTCGAACATCGATTCGGCGCTCCCCTAGTTTGAGTATCAGTTTGGCGCCCCCTAGTTCGAACATCAAATTGGTGCCCCTAGTTCGAACATTCAATCGGCGCCCCCCGATGTCGAACATAAATTTTGCGCCCCTACGTCGAACATCAATTTTGCGCCCCTACGTCGAACATCGATTCGGCGCACCCCCCCCCCTACGTCGAACATCTATTTAGCCTCCCTAGGTCGAACATCAATTTGGCGCCCCCAGTTGGAACATCAAATTGGCGCCCCTAGTTCGAATATTAATTCGGCGCCCCCTAGTTCAATCATCAATTCGGCGCCCCCCCCTAGTTCGAGTATCAATTCGGCGCCCCTACATGTAGGTCGATCATCAATTCGCCCCCCCCCCCCGTTCGAACATCAATTCGACCCCCAGTTCGAACATCATTTTGGCATCCCTTCGAACTCAATGGCTTCCCTAGTTCGAATATCATTTCGCCCCCCTCTAGCTCGAGTATCAATTTGGCACCCCCCTAGTTCGAACATCAATTCGGCACCCCCCTAGTTTGAGTATCAGTTTGGCGCCCCCTAGCTCGAACATCGATTCGCCCCCCCCCCTAGTTCTAACATCAATTTGGCGCCCCCCTCGTTCGAACATCAATTTGGCGCCCCAAGTTCGAATAGCAATTCGGCGCCCCCTAGTTCGAACATCAAATTGGTGCCCCTAGTTCGAACATTCAATCGGCGCCCCCCGATGTCGAACATAAATTTTGCGCCCCTACGTCGAACATAAATTTTGCGCCCCTACGTCGAACATAAATTTTGCGCCCCTACGTCGAACATCAATTCGGCGCAACCCCCCCCCCCCCTACGTCGAACATCTATTTAGCCTCCCTAGGTCGAACATCAATTTGGCGCCCCCAGTTGGAACATCAAATTGGCGCCCCTAGTTCGAATATTAATTCGGCGCCCCCTAGTTCAAACATCAATTCGGCGCCCCCCCCCCTAGTTCGAGTATCAATTCGGCGCCCCTACATGTAGGTCGATCATCAATTCGCCCCCCCCCCCCGTTCGAACATCAATTCGACCCCCAGTTCGAACATCATTTTGGCATCCCTTCGAACTCAATTGGCTTCCCTAGTTCGAATATCATTTCGCCCCCCTCTAGCTCGAGTATCAATTTGGCGCCCCCCTAGTTCGAACATCAATTCGGCGCCCCCCTAGTTATAGTATCAGTTTGGCGCCCCCTAGCTCGAACATCGATTCGCCCCCCCCCCCCTAGTTCGAGTATCAATTTGGCGCCCCCAGTTCGAACATCATTTTAACATCCATTCGAACATCATTTCGGCGCCCTCCTGGTTCGAGTATCAATTCGGCGCCCCTACATGTAGGTCGATCATCAATTCGCCCCCCCCCCCCCGTTCGAACATCAATTCGACCCCCAGTTCGTACATCATTTTGGCATCCCTTCGAACTCAATTTGGCTTCCCTAGTTCGAATATCATTTCGCGCCCCCCTCTAGCTCGAACATCAATTCGGCGCCCCCCTAGTTTGAGTATCAGTTTGGCGCCCCCTAGCTCGAACATCGATTCGCCCCCCCCCCCTAGTTCGAGTATCAATTTGGCGCCCCCAGTTCGAACATCATTTTAACATCCCTTCGAACATTATTTCGGCGCCCTCCTGGTTCGAGTATCAATTCGGCGCCCCTACATGTAGGTCGATCATCAATTCGCCCCCCCCCCCCGTTCGAACATCATTTCGACCCCCAGTTCGAACATCATTTTGGCATCCCTTCGAACTCAATTTGGCTTCCCTAGTTCGAATATCATTTCGCCCCCCTCTAGCTCGAGTATCAATTTGGCGCCCCCCTAGTTTGAGTATCAGTTTGGCGCCCCCTAGCTCGAACATCGATTCGCCCCCCCCCCCTAGTTCGAGTATCAATTTGGCGCCCCCAGTTCGAACATAATTTTAACATCCATTCGAACATCATTTCGGCGCCCCTACATGTAGGTCGATCATCAATTCGCCCCCCCCCCCCCGTTCGAACATCAATTCGACCCCCAGTTCGAACATCATTTTGGCATCCCTTCGAACTCAATTTGGCTTCCCTAGTTCGAATATCATTTCGCCCCCCTCTAGCTCGAGTATCAATTTGGCGCCCCCTAGTTCGAACATCAATTCGGCGCCCCCCTAGTTTGAGTATCAGTTTGGCGCCCCCTAGCTCGAACATCGATTCGCCCCCCCCCCCCTAGTTCGAGTATCAATTTGGCGCCCCCAGTTCGAACATCATTTTAACATCCCTTCGAACATCATTTCGGCGCCCTCCTGGTTCGAGTATCAATTCGGCGCCCCTACATGTAGGTCGATCATCAATTCGCCCCCCCTCCCCGTTCGAACATCAATTCGACCCCCAGTTCGAACATCATTTTGGCATCCCTTCGAACTCAATTTGGCTTCCCTAGTTCGAATATCATTTCGCCCCCCTCTAGCTCGAGTATCAATTTGGCGCCCCCCTAGTTCGAACATCAATTCGGCGCCCCCCTAGTTTGAGTATCAGTTTGGCGCCCCCTAGCTCGAACATCGATTCTTATCAATTTGGCGCCCCCAGTTCGAACATCATTTTAACATCCCTTCGAACATCCTTTCGGCGCCCTCCTGCATGGATCGAATATCGATTCGGCGCCCCTACATGTAGGTCCAACATCAATTTGGCGCCCCCTAGTTCCAACATCAATTCTAAGCCCCCCTTGTTCGAGTATCAATTTGGCGCCGGCCCCCTAGTTCCAACATCAATTCTAAGCCCCCCTTGTTCGAGTATCAATTTGGCGCCCCCCCCCCTAGTTCGAACATCGATTCGGCCCCATCCCCCTCTAGTTCGAGTATCAATCTGGCGCCCCCAGTTCGAACATCATTTTAACATCCCTTCGAACATCATTTCGGCGCCCTCCTGGTTCGAGTATCAATTCGGCGCCCCTACATGTAGGTCGATCATCAATTCGCCCCCCCCCTTCGAACATCAATTCGACCCCAGTTCGAACATCATTTTGGCATCCCTTCGAACTCAATTTGGCTTCCCTAGTTCGAATATCATTTCGCCCCCCTCTAGCTCGAGTATCAATTTGGCGCCCCCCTAGTTCGAACATCAATTCGGCGCCCCCCTAGTTTGAGTATCAGTTTGGCGCCCCCTAGCTCGAACATCGATTCGCCCCCCCCCCCTAGTTCGAGTATCAATTTGGCGCCCCCAGTTCGAACATCATTTTAACATCCATTCGAACATCATTTCGGCGCCCTCCTGGTTCGAGTATCAATTCGGCGCCCCTACATGTAGGTCGATCATCAATTCGCCCCCCTTCCCCGTTCGAACATCAATTCGACCCCCAGTTCGAACATCATTTTGGCATCCCTTCGAACTCAATTTGGTTTCCCTAGTTCGAATATCATTTCGCCCCCCTCTAGCTCGAGTATCAATTTGGCGCCCCCTAGTTCGAACATCAATTCGGCGCCCCCCTAGTTTGAGTATCAGTTTGGCGCCCCCTAGCTCGAACATCGATCCCCCCCCCCTAGTTCGAGTATCAATTTGGCGCCCCCAGTTCGAACATCATTTAAACATTCTTTCGAACATCCTTTCGGCGCCCTTCTAGTTCGAATATCAATTCGGCGCCCCTACATGTAGGTCCAACATCAATTTGGCGCCCCTAGTTCGAATATCATTTCGCCCCCCCCCCTAGCTCGAGTATCAATTTGGCGCCCCCTAGTTCCAACATCAATTTGGCGCCCCTACGTCGAACATCAATTCGCCCCCCCCCCCCCTGTTCGAACATCAATTCGGCCCCCAGTTCGAACATCATTTTGACATTCCTTTGAACATCATTTCGGCGCCCTTTTGATTCGAACATCATTTTCTTTCCTCTTCCTCTTTTTTTCTTCTCGTCCTTCCCCCTCTTCCTCTCCCCTTTTTTTTCTTTTCTTTCCCCCCTTTCTCTCTCTTTTTTCTTCTCTTCTTTTTTTGACTCTTCCTCTTTCTCCTTTTTTCTCCTTTTCCTTTTCCCCTCTTCCTCTCTCTTTCCCCCCTCGTCTTTCCCCTCTTCCTCTTATTTCTCCCCTCCCCCTCCCTTTTCTTCTCTTCCTTCCCCCTCTTCCTCTTTTTTCTCTTCCTTTCCCCTCTTCTCCTGTTTTTCTTCTTTTCTTTCCCCTCTTCTCTTTTTCTTCTTTTCTTTCCCCTCTCTTTTTCTTCTCTTCTTTCCTCCCTCTTCCTCTCTCTCCCTTTTCTCCTTTTCTTTCCCCTCTTCCTCTTTTTTCTTCCCCCTCTACCTCCCCCTCCATTTTCTTCTCTTCCCCTCTCTCTCTTTTTTCTCCTTTTCCTTTCCCTCTCTTTTCCTTCTCTTTCTTTCCCCTTTTCCTCTCCCTTTTCCTTCCCTTCCTTCCCCGGCCCTCTTCCCCTTTTCTTCTTTTCTTTCCCCCTTTCCTCTCTTTTTTTCCCTCTTCTTCCTTCCCCTCTTCCTCTCTTTTTCCCCTCTTCTTTTCCCCTTTCTCTCTCTTCTCTTCTTTCCTCCTTCTTCCTCTCTCTTTTTTTCTCCTTTTCCTTCCCCCCTCTCCCCTTTCCTCTTTTCTTTCCCTCTTTTCCTCTCTCTTTTTTCTTCCCTTCTTCCCCTTCTTCCTTTCTCCTTTTTCTTCTTTTCTTTTCCCTCTTCCCCTCTTTTTTCTCCTTTTCCTTTCCCTCTCTTTTCCTTCTCTTTCTTTCCCCTTTTCCTCTCCCTTTTCCTTCCCTTCCTTCCCCGGCCCTCTTCCCTTTTTCTTATTTTCTTTCCCCCCTTTCCTCTCTTTTTTTTCCTCTTCTTCCTTCCCCCTCTTCCTCTCTTTTTTCCCCTTTCTCTCTCTTCTCTTCTTTCCCCCTTCTTCCTCTCTCTTTTTTTCTCCTTTTCCTTTCCCCCTCTCCCTTTCCCCCTCTCCCTCTCTCCTTTCCTCTTTTCTTTCCCTCTTTTCCTCTCTCTTTTTTCTTCCCTTCTTCCCCCTCTTCCTTTCTTCTTTTTCTTCTTTTCTTTCCCCTCTTCCCCTCTTTTTTCTCTTTCTTTCCCTCTCTTCTTTTTTTTAGCCGAGGGGGGGGGGGGGGGGGGGGGCAAGGCCCCCTCGGCCCCCCCCCATGGATCCGCGCCTGGTAGTATATTAGTACCACTACTTGTAGCATTTTGCTGGTTATATCCCCTTTAGTGTCCCGCAATTAAATTAATCCCCTGCAGCTAGAATAATGGACTACTATACTATAGTATTCCGAACCAAAAACGAAACAGCTCTGACATTTCATTGGTTTACTCGGTGACCGGTAATATCATGACTCATGTATATTCATTAGGAAGACGTTCCTCATGAATATATAATTCAGTTCAGATGTCAAGAGGCCCTGGCTCGCGCCAGGCCTAATTCGCTTCGCGAATTAGGGAATCCCTCGCTTCGCTCAGGAAGCAGCAGCCAGGGCCTCGACAAGAGGCTACCAAAATTGCGACCGGAACGGCGTAACGGAAAATATGCGAAGCCCTGGAGCGGATTTTTTTCTTCTTTTTTTCTCGAGAGGAAGAAAATGCTATGCTTTGGAGCGGCTTTCTTTGTTCTTTTTCTCAATAAGACAAAAATGCTATGCCTCGGAACGGAAATTTGAGTGTAAAAATGGGGGTCCCCTCCGCGGCACATATATACCCAATATGCATTATATGCTGAGTGCCCCCCCCCCCCCGCGGGACCTACTAGTAGGTCAATGGTATAATAGTTCCCTGGGCTACCCATGTCAGTGGCCAGAATAATGTTAGGTTACATCTGTATCATATATCTGACAATTAGTTCTAAGTTAGACCACAAAAAACATTAATTAAGTAAACCAATTTTACCTAAAAGAAAACGTCTCTCTTGACTTGAGTCTGGGCTCAGCCTCCCGCATCAGTGCATATCGTATCAAAGCATGTTGCTATGCTGCACGTGTTTGGTGGCGGATCGGAGAGAGAGAGAGAGAGAGATAGGGAGAGGGGGAATAATATTTCGTGGGAACGAAATAATATTGCGTGGGAACGAAATAATATTGCGTGGCCACGAAATAGTATTTCGAGGGAACGAAATAATATTGCGTGGCCACGAAATAGTATTGCGTGGGAACGAAATAATATTGCGTGGCCACGAAATAGTATTTCGAGGGAACGAAATAATATTGCGTGGCCACGAAATAGTATTTCGTGGGAACGAAATAATATTGCGTGGCCACGAAATAGAATTGCGTGGGAACGAAATAATATTGCGTGGCCACGAAATAGTATTGCATGGGAACGAAATAATATTGCGTGGCCACGAAATAGTATTTCGTGGGAACGAAATAATATTGCGTGGCCACGAAATAGTATTTCGAGGGAACGAAATAATATTGCGTGGCCACGAAATAGTATTTCGAGGGAACGAAATAATATTGCGTGGCCACGAAATAGTATTTCGTGGGAACGAAATAATATTGCGTGGCCACGAAATAGTATTTCGTGGCAACGAAATAATGTACGGAAATTTTTTTCTCCTTCAGGTCACCTGGCGGGCTCCGTACAATTATGATCATGTAATAACATAAGAATAAGAAAAGTAGAGATCAGCCCACCAAATGAATATTCATGACGATTTGATTATAACTGTTTTCACAAAATATTGATAAACTTTAAAATTCAATAACCTATTTGTTATCCGATTTTCATGAAATTTTCAGCACTTTAATTGCTTTGTGAATTTTACTCTATTTATTTAGATGTAAATATTTTCAGCCTGGACCATCCCTTTAAGGAGTTTTAGGTCAAATCTCACCATTATATAATTAGAACCCAATTTCAGTAAACATAATTATAATTGGCGGTGACTCTACACCCACGCTTCCCATAGCTATGTTTATTTTTAGATTTTGTTTATCACCCTTCATAATGTAATAGAAGAAAAATAACGAATAGTAGTGAAATGACTGGAAACACAAAAATACTGAGAAAAAAAATAATCTTAAATCTTATTTCAGCAGATGTGTAATGTTCAGCTTAATTGGATGAGCCTAGCTGCGACTTCGGAATGTTTTTAACAGAAATATGGCGCAATATGATTGCTGTAGATGTACATTCATTGAAGATGATGCTAATTTGATGACAAATAAAAAATACAACACAGGGGTAATTAATGCACGCGCGACTAGCCATTATGTTATATGATTTGAATTTGACACATTAGGGAGCTGCATATGCTAATGCAAATTACTTTTAAATGAACAAACAGGTTTCAAAATTGAAATCATGAGGTCTTAAACATCGATTGCCTAAAAAAAAAATCGGTAAAACTTAAAAAGTATGAGAAAATTGTTGCTTATTAGCCCATGTGATCATGGTGATTGTGAGTCATTTAATTCCTGGAATTCACCCAGAATTACCCATCCTTTCATCAAACAAGAACAATATTTTGAATTTGAGTTTTAAAAAGCAAGATGCATGATCATTTGATCACTATTGAAAAACAGGAATGCATGGAAACATAACAACTGAGAAAATTTTATTAATAAGGAACAAATGTTTTAAAGAAAACCTGTCGATTTATTGCATTTTGATGTTACATTAAGGTACATGAGTTTATGTCTTAAGATTTGGTGCTGCACCCCCGGGCCCGGCCGCCCGGGCCAGGGGGGGGGGGGGGTACTTAAATTTGGTTTGGACAGGGGTGAGCGGCTAAAGGTTCAAAACCCATACCCATTTACGGGTCATTTTGGCTAAAAAGGTATGCCCTATACCCAATAGGGATTTATTACCGATTTGACAAGCAAAAAAAAAAGAAGAAAAAAAGGTTATCACCCAAAATTGGAGGAAATTATGGACCCATGTTTAAGACTACAGTATATAAATTGGGGACATGGACCCATGTTTAAGGCCAGTATCTAAAAATTTGGGCCATCTTAAGGGACCAATTTTTTAGCATAAAACCATACCCCATGTTTAGGGATTTCTAAGCTTCCAAAAAGCGACCCATTCCAGCGCGGCACATCCCCGTATGCCTTATTTCGTGAGTACCCCCCCCCCCCCAGGTGACCACCCCGCTGTTCCAAATTCCCTTGGTTGACGTTGTAGTATTCTCCAAATTTCATCCTTCTTCATTTCTCAACTTTGCCTTGTATTACGGGTACCATGCATGCAGTTACTTCCACTATAACAATAAACATGCCAACAAGTGGTCAATAATGACCCTCACACAACACACTCAACTGTGACTCACTATAAATTCTCTGAATTGGTACCCAGTGGCGTACCGTGCATGGGTCACGGCATTGCATGGTGGGGGGCACCAGCAAAAATGTTTGAGTTACTTTATTTAATGAGCGCGCGAAGTGCGCTCATTTGCCAGGTATACTGACATAATAGAGACTTTTTAAGGACAATGCATTCAACGGATATATATCTCACTGATCACATAATATGAGCGCGAAGCGCGAGCTGAAATTTTTTGATATTCAGACATAAAAAGGGACATTATAATCAAATTTGTGTAACCATGATACTGTCTCGCTAGACGGTGCGACCGCGAAGTGCGAGCTGAGATTTTTTGTATATATTGACCCTAAACAGGGAGATTTTAAGGACTATATTTTGGGATCGACTCTATTAAGAGTATTATCTCACCATAGTTATCTAATGCGAGTGCCAAGCGCTTGCTGATTTTGTTAGAATTACATCTAAACCAATGAAGCACTTGCAGTCATTGTAATCATGAATAACATACGCATCTCACTATAATCAAATATTGCGAATGTGAAGCGCGAGCTGAAAATTTAGAAAATTCAGACCGAAGAGGGGCATTTTAAGGCTTGTTTTTAGGAATTCACGAAACCATACGCATTTCACAACCAAATGATGCGAGCGCGAAGCGCGAGCTGAAATTTGTGCATATATTGACCCCAAACAGGAAGTTTATAGGAATCCATAAAAAGTATACGTATCTCACTATAGTCATGTAATGCGAGTGCCAAGCGCTTGCTGATTTTGTTAGAATTACATTTGAACACATGAAGCATTTGTAGTCATTCGCATCTCACTAGTCAAATGCGAGCGCAAAGCGCGAGCTGAATATTTAGACAATATTCAGACCTGAAATGGAGCATTCTAAGGC
The DNA here is from genome assembly GCF_037042905.1 of Lytechinus pictus. Classification (NCBI taxonomy): domain Eukaryota; kingdom Metazoa; phylum Echinodermata; class Echinoidea; order Temnopleuroida; family Toxopneustidae; genus Lytechinus; species Lytechinus pictus. The sequence goes on along the minus strand of NC_087260.1, from coordinate 1,010,093 downwards.
TTGTTTGTAGGAATTCACTATAAGACCATACGTATCTCACTAATCAAATGATGCAAGCGAGCGGAACTTTTTTGATATTCAGATCAGAAAAAAGGAAATTTTAAGGACTGATTTTAGGAATTCATTGAGAGCAGACATATTTCACCAATCCACTAATGCAAACGTTATCATGCACAGTAAAAAAAATTATACAACGCTGTTTACTATATGAACCTTACAGTAATTGTTTAAACATTTTAAACAAGTGTTTAAATCTTAAGCAACAAAGTTTAATTTTCAATATCTAATTTTCAATAAATTAAACATGATTGTTTAAATGGTTAAACAAATACTGTAAGGTTCATATAGTAAACAGCGTTGTATAAAATCTTAAACAGCGTTTTTACTGTGTGCACGGACAGAAAATGTTAGTTGTATTAAGACCTTAACATGGGGCAATTAGTTTAAGTAGTCATGAAAAAGAAGCTTATGTCTGACTCACTACATAAAACAATAATAACTCGAAGTGCAAGGAAATATATTTGGTGTATATTGACTTGAAAATGGGAGGTTTTTGTACAACGTACAGAATTATATATCTCGTTAAACAGACAATGCGAGCACTATGCAGGAACAATGAAGACATATAGGCCCTGAGAGAATTATGTTTCATAAAGTTATGATAACAATTAGGTTTCTATGTAACATAACATAACATAACATAATTATAATACAACATATTATAATGAATAATAATTTCTTCTTTCCCACTACATACGTTCCTCTCCCTTTCTCTCTCTTTTCTCCTTTTTTTTGGTCAGCCCATGGGGGGGGGGGGGGGGCACATGACCCCATGCCCCCGTAGTTACGCCACTGTTGGTACCTCTCTCTCCCCTCTCTCTTTAATTTGTTTACATCCTCCAACACATTTGGGATGAAAACTACTACTTTCTTTTCACACTTCTCAAAGTTTTCTATTCGTATAGTAAACACGTGTTTTGAGAACGTCGTCAACTCAATACTTCTGTGCGCTTATTTCTATCATCTCACTTCGCGCAAATAATTCAACTTCATCTTATATTCAAGTCTTCGTACTACCCCTTTTTTCACCGTCATTACACTTAGAGAAAAATCCAAAATACCGCTCGTGCTAGCCAACCCAGAAGGAAAAACCAGTAAGACCAGTAAGAATTTTTACTGGTTTCCAGTAAAATTTTACTGGTTTGATTTTTAACTGGACCAGTAAAAATCAACTGGAGACCAGTTCCAACAATTGCATTCCAGTTGAAGCAATTAGTAATACCAGTTAAATTGTTTTTCATCAAACTGGTGTTTCTGGTCCAATAAATGGTTTTCAGTAGATTTTTACTGGTTTCCAGTATATGTTTACTGGACCAGTTGATTTTTAACTTGACCAGTAAAAATCAACTGGAGACCAGTTTAAACAATTGCATTCCAGTTGAAGCAAAGTAGTAATACCAGTTAAATTGTTTTTCATCAAACTGGTGTTACTGGTCCAATAAATAATGACTTTATTTCAAGTCAGATCATTTGACGAATTATGGAAAATGAATCTTGCAATTCAGAGAAAGTTATTATCGTTATCATTGTTATCATCATTCTTCTCATAATTATTATTATGATTATTATGATCATTGTTGTTATCATTCTTATTACTGTTATCATTGTTATTGATATTGTAATTATTATTATTAATATTATCATAATTATCAAGTATTAACATTATCATTAAAATAATTATTTCCTTTAATTATATGATTAAGATCAAAGCAAGATATATTCCTCTGATATAGTCAACTGGTCTAAAGTAATTCATTGTTTGAAATTGAACTGGTCAAGACCAGTAATTCTGATGATGCTGATCACGTGGTTTACCTCATTTGCATATTTCCTATTTTAAAAAGAAAAATCAGGATTTAGAATGGAATATCCTTGCAATGGCACTCATTGTTGTTTAAAAACTTTCCAAATAAGTGTGTGAACTAATTCACAATGAAAATGTGTAATTTCATATACCACATTTGAAATAACAGCAGAAAGATTAATTTACTAACCATCTTTTCCATCACATTTCACTGACCATGGTATATAACAAACCAAATGCATGAAATAAATTGATGTTCTATTGTCCGCCATACCAGTTCCCCCAAAAGGAACGCGATCGCTCCACTAGCATGTGCATTGTGAGCGATACGCTAGCTGTCTGCACACAGAAGCTCTCATTGCTTTTCATACAAAACTTCATATATTTAAGGTGCCAGAATTCGCAATTTTCTTGAAACCGTGGTACTTTCCCAGTACATTTCGGAAACATAATTTTGAAGGGGTTGGTGTTTTTCTCACCTAAGCAAGAATAGACGGGTCAATATACGACCAAAAATACCCCTACCCGGAACTAATTGCAACAAATGATTTTTCAACGGCTTTTTGTACTATTTGACCTCAGGAATAACATAATAAAAATCTACCAAAATCTGCATCCGGGAAAGTGGTTATTTTCAAGATGGCGTCCAAGATGGCCGCCATTCACTGAAAATGGATACAACTGACTCATCATCCACCCTAGAATCCTATTTCGATTCATATTCCATGGTCTAGGGGGTAAAAATTGTTGATACAAGCTAGAGTGAATTATAAGCCCTCCAGTGTACCTGGCAAATCCAAGATGGCGCCCAAAATTGCTGCCGTAGGCTGAAAATCCACAATTTATCTAAGTGGCTTTAATTTGGTTTTTATTCAATGGTTTTAAGGGTGAAGTAGTACATTGGAACATATTACAAGGACAGCCAGTGGTCTGGTGTGTCAAAAAAAATCCAAGATGGTGTCCAAAAATCCAAAATGGCTTCCAAAAATGACTGTTGATAATTAAAGTGGACATAGTTCATTCATATCCACCTGGGAGATAATGATTTTGGTGTCTAGACCTTGTTTTCAAAGGTCAAATAAGACATTAATTGGGACAAGGACATTCAGTGGTCCATTATGTTCAAAAATCCAAGATGGCTTCCAAATATGGAGTCTAAAACTGTTGTTGCTACTTAAAAAAAAACCCGACCTAGTTTGCTCAATATCCAGAAATATGATTGTTGTGCCTACACCATGGTTAAATGGGTCAAATAATACACTGGGGCAAGATACAAGGAAAGTCAGTGGTCTGGTATGTGCAAAAATCCGCGATAGATTCCAAAAATTGATTCTGAAATGGCTGCTAATACTTAAAGCGGACATAGCTCATTTCATTTTGGCCTGGGAGATGTGAATTTGATGTCTAAACCACCGGTTTTAAGGGTCGAATAATATATTAGGAAAAGTTACAACGACAGTCAGTGGTCTGGTATGTCCAAAAGTCGAAGATGGCTTCCAAAACTTGATTCTAAATTGACTGCTGTTACTTTATAAAGCGGACATAGTTTATTTCATATTGGCCTGGGAGATGCAATTTTGGTGTCTAAACCACTGCCCAGGACCAAAATCCAGTTAAAACCAATTAGGGCAAAACCAATTGAAACCAGTTGGCCAACTGGTTTCAATAGGGAAATTGGAACAACTGGTTCCAATTGAAAACCAGTTGCCAATTGGTTCCAGTTAAAAACCAATTGAAAACCAGTTGCCAATTGGTTCCAGTTAAAACCAATTGGGCAACTGGAACCAGTTGGCAATTGTTGTCAATTGGTTCCAGTTGTTCCAATTTCCCTATTAAAACCAATTGAATCCAATTGGAGGCAACTGGTTTCAATTGGTTCCAGTTGAAACCAATTGGAGGCAACTGGTTTCAACTGGAACCAGTTGAAACCAATTGGTTTCCAACTGGATCCAATTGGAACTTCCAGTTGGAACGAACTTAATTAGTTACAAATTAATTAGCATTTGCAGTAACTATTTCTCATGCCAACACAGAAGCAGTGTTATATGTCTATTAATACCAATGTAAAGGGTATTGATAAAATACAGACTTTCATGTATATATATTTATATGGAAGATCTTCAAATATATGTACTTTTATTTGATGTAATTTGGTAACAGTTAGTGGTGTACTAATTATCCTTTAATCTGTTTTAATTATAATCTATAACATTTATGAACATGGTTTTCACTGCTAAGTATTCTAAATACTAATCTTTAAAAAGTGTGGTACTTGAAATTGTAAAGAATTAAATAGATACATTGTTAATGATGATTAATCTCATAAAACATTAATCTGTGCACACTGGCAAATAATATGCAAATTAACTGGTTTCAATTGGATCCAGTTGGGTAACTGGAAAATTTCCAATTGGAAACCAATTGGAAATAATTTCCAGTTACCCAACTGGTTCCAATTAGAATTCATTTCCAGTTACCCATCTTTCCAGTTAGAAGTCATCTCAGTTACCCAATTGGTACCAGTTAGGATTTCCAGTTACACAACTGAATGGTTCAAGTTAGGATTTCCAGTTACCCAACTGGTTCCAGTTAGAAATCATTTCCAGTTGGAAGTCATTTCCAGTTACCCAACTGGTTCCAGTTAGGATTTCCAGTTGCCCAACTGGTTCCAGTTAGAAATCATTTCCAATTGGAAGTCATTTCCAGTTACCCAACTGGTTCCAGTTAGGATTTCCAGTTGCCCAACTGGTTCCAGTTGGGATTTCCAGTTACTCAACTGGTTCCAGTAAGAAATCATTTCCAGTTGGAAGTCATTTCCAGTTACCCAACTGGTTCCAGTTAGGATTTCCAGTTGCCCAACTGGTTCCAGTTAGAAATCATTTCCAATTGGAAGTCATTTCCAGTTACCCAACTGGTTCCAGTTAGGATTTCCAGTTGCCCAACTGGTTCCAGTTGGGATTTCCAGTTACTCAACTGGTTCCAGTAAGAAATCATTTCCAATTGGAAGTCATTTCCAGTTACCCAACTGGTTCCAGTTAGGATTTCCAGTTGCCCAACTGGTTCCAGTTGGGATTTCCAGTTACTCAACTGGTTCCAGTTAGAAATCATTTCCAGTTGGAAGTCATTTCCAGTTACCCAACTGGTTCCAGTTAGGATTTCCAGTTGCCCAACTGGTTCCAGTTAGAAATCATTTCCAATTGGAAGTCATTTCCAGTTACCCAACTGGTTCCAGTTAGGATTTCCAGTTGCCCAACTGGTTCCAGTTGGGATTTCCAGTTACTCAACTGGTTCCAGTAAGAAATCATTTCCAATTGGAAGTCATTTCCAGTTACCCAACTGGTTCCAGTTAGGATTTCCAGTTGCCCAACTGGTTCCAGTTGGGATTTCCAGTTACTCAACTGGTTCCAGTTAGAAATCATTCCCAATTGGAAGTCATTTCCAGTTACCCAACTGGTTCCAGTTAGGATTTCCAGTTGCCCAACTGGTTTCAATTGGTTTCAACTGGAAATTGTTAAATTCCAGTTAAAACCAATTGAAACCAGTTGAAACCAATTGAAACCAATTGAAACCAGTTGGAAATCCAACTGGTTTCAATTGGATTTTGGTCCTGGGTGGTTTCAAGGGTCAAAATTATACATTAGGAGAAGTTTTAAGGACAGTCAGTGGTCTGGTATGACCAAAAATCCAATATGGCTTCCAAAAAAAAATCATTCTAAAATGGCTGCTGATACTTAAAAGTGGCATAGCTCATTTTATATTCGCCTGTGAGATATGATTTCGGTGTCTAAAATATGGTTAGGGTCAGGATATATTAGGATAAGTTACAATGACAGTCAGTGGTCTAGAGTGTCAGAAATTCCAAGATGGCTTCCATAAATGGAGTAAAAAAATATATGATGTTACTTTATATAAAAGGACATAGTTTGTTCAATATCTGACTGGGGGAATATGAGTTTGGTGTCTAAACCATGGTTTAAAGGGTCAGGTAATACACTAGGGTAAGTTACAAGATCAGTTGTCTGTATGTTAAAAAATCCAAGGTGACTTCAAATATATGGGGTGTAAATTGACATTTGTTACTAAAAAGTATACATAGTTTATAAGAAATACACCTTGGAGGTATGATTTTGGTGTATACACTAGAGTTTAAAGGGTCAAGTTATATATTGGGTTAAGTTGAAAGGACATTCAGGTGTCAGGTATGTCCAAAAATCGAAGATGGCTTTAAAGATTGGGGTTTTAAATGACTGTTGTTTCTTGGGGATATTAATTTGGTGTCTACATTAGGGTTTCAAGGGTCAAAAATACTTTGGGACTGGATACAATGATATGCAGTTATCCATTTTGCCTTAAAATCCAAGTTGACTTAAAAAATGGGTTCCAAAGTGAGTGATGTTACTTAAAAATAGACATAGTTCAAACAATATCCACCTGTGAGAAATAATCTTGGTGCCTACACTTAGTTTTCATATTGTTTCATGAGTTGGTAACAGCACCCATTTTGATGTAATTTTATAATCCACCATGGATTTTTTTTTACAAAATGTAATACTAACCATCTTTTTTTAATTGTCCGAATGTATTATTTGACCCTGCATACACAATTTAGACACCAATTATTTCTTACAGATATATATTGTAGAACTCTGACCATTACTGAGTGATATGAGACGTTTTAGCTGCCTTTTTTGAAAACCCTGTTGGACTTTTAGGAAAACTGGACAACTGCATATCAATGTAACCGGTCCAAACGTAATATTTTAACCATGAAACCATAGTGTTGACACCGAAATCACATCTCCTTGTTGGATTTTAAATGAACTTAGTCCATTTTTAAAGTAACAGCAATCATTTCAGACTCCATTTTTCTTTAATCCATATTGGATTTTCGACATACTGGACCACTGACTATCCTTGTTACTAATTTTCTGACTTTTAAAACCATGGTATAGACATCAAAATGCCCTTCACGGATATTACATAATCTATGTCCATTTGTAAATACCAGGGGCTAATTTGTACTATTTTTTAAGCCAGCGTGGACTTTTGGACAAACTTGATCACCCATCGTCCTTGTAACTTATCCCAATGTATTATTTTACCCATTTAATCATGGTATAGGCACAAAAATCATATTCCCGGACATTGAACAAACTATGTTGTTGGGTTTTTGTAAGTAGGAACAACATTTTTCTACTCCATTTTTGGGAGCCATCTTGGATTTTTGAACATACCGAACCACTGACTGTCCTTGTAACTTGTCCCAATATATTATTTGACCATTGAAACCATGGACTAGACACCAAAATCATATCTCCCTGGTGGATATATGAGTTATGTCCATTTTATTGACAGCCATTTTAAACTCAATTTTTGGAAACCATCTTGGATTTTTGGACACACCAAACAACTGGCTGTCCTTTTAACTTGTCCCGATGTACTACTTCAACATTCAAACCATTGAATAGAAACCAAATTAAAGCCATCTAATTAAGTTATAGATGAATTGTGGATCTTTTAGCCTACGGCAGCCATTTTGGGCGCCATCTTGGATTTTCCTGGCGCGGTAATATTCACTCTGACCTGTATCAATAAATTCGTTTACCCACTCGACCATGGAGTATGAATCGAATTAGGACTTTCGGGTGGATAATGAGTGAGTTATATCAATTTTCAGTGAATGGCGGCCATCTTGGACGCCATCTTAAAAATAACTACTTTGCCGTATGCGGATTTTGGTAGATTTTTAGTATGTTATTCCTGAGGGCAAATACTGCCAGAAACAGTTGAAAAATAATTTGTAGCAATTTGTTCCGGGTCCAACCATATATTGACCCGTCTAGAATGGATGAAATCCTTGACTTGTCTAGGGGTATTTTGGAGGTTTGCCAAATAACATCTTAGGGATAGGGCGAGGACTTTCTAGGTTATGCAGGCTTATAACACTGGGCTTGAAACCCCCTTTTATTAAGTCCACCCCCCGAAAAATCAAACAAGCATAACACCGAAAAATTAATCGCTTAAGTAAAACTTTAAAATATCATAACTTTCATATTTTACTTCTGATTTTGATAAAATTTTCAGCATATATTGTGTGGTTTTTCTCGATTCAAATAATCTTTTCCATGAGGTGGACTCGCCCTTTAAGAGTGTATCTCTCTCTCTCTCCCTCCGTCACATCGATCGACCCTCTTCAATTATCCTCTCCCCAGTTTGTTCATATAGGCAGCGGGGGGGGGGGGGGTCCTGTCCCCCCTAAATTTTAGGTTGGGGGCCGGACAGACCCCCCAAAATTTATGTTGATAACCTTTCTTGTTCTTTTTGCTTGTCAATTTTGTTTCCTGCGTCCCCCCTAAATTCAGGTGAACCCCCCTAAAATTGTTGTGGTCCGCCCTAAAATTCTGGTTGATAACCTTTTTTTTTTGCTTGTCAGATTATTTCTTTTGTTTTAATTGCATCCCTCCCTAAATTTGGGTTGATAACCTTTTTTTTTTGCTTGTCAGATTATTTTTCTTGTGTCACCCCAATAAATTTTTGGTTGATAACCCCCCTTTTTTTTGCTCCACCGAGACATTTTTTTTCTTTGAAGACATTCATCATCTCAAAATAAGTTCTGTGAAATTTCTGAAGTCTGTAAATCCGTTTCTGTAGCCTAATGTCTTTTTTACGTACTTTTAAGAAAAAAAAAAGTTCTTGGGAAAAATAATTAGATCTATTGTTGACGAGAAATATCACAAATTCACATGCAACAAGTTGCATTCAGTTAGCTCCTAACGTATAGTCCTACCCGGCCGTACATGTACCTATTAGCTTGTAAATTTTATTGTCCTTTAATTCAAAGGAAATTAACACAAATAAAAGATAAAATAATTTTCAGAATACCTTGTAGATCTAGTCCTTGACCGAAAAATCAGTCTATTTCGGTCACTAGGATCTGTGCTTCGCAAAAAATCATTTTTTTCAACTCCTCCGAAACGGCAGATTTCCAGTCTTTACTTAACTTAAGTCAAGTTTCAGAATACAGGCTAACACGGTCAGTATATTTTCGTGTCTCGTGATATTCTTCTGTCCAAACATGACTGATAAACTCATAAAACTTGGTGACAGTTATGAATATTAATAAACTGAATATTTATTTGAATCATGGTTTAATTTCATCACGCTTCCAGAGAAATCACAACAATCGATAACCCCCGGGCGATATACCCCCCCCCCCTGGAGTTTTAAAGTTTTGGAAACTTGCTCTGGTAATTTAGAATTACCACACATGTATTTGAGCACATGGGACTACATAAAGTCTACAACTATTCAGTTCACCAGCTTGTCTTAGCTGTGAAAAGTAATCCCCTTTTCTCTGTTTCCACGGTCGTCCCGATTAGTGCAATCATACGCGGCACAGGATGGCATCTTTAACTTTGTATCAGGTATAAATTCACATTAAAAAGTGCTGTAATAAGAGTTGATCTGGTAAGTATAATTAAGAATTGACACTATTGCCGTGAACCAGACTCTACTTCGATTTTGACTTTTTTGGGGGAACTCGGCGTGTGGGGAGGTAACAACTTCCGGTGCTTCAACACGGAATAGGCCATCCAATCAGCGTTATTGTTCCCATCCAGATAAGGGAGAGATCAGTGAGTTAGCCCAGTAAGAGGACCAGTTCGAGGACAGTCAGACCAGTAGAAAATACCAGTAAAGACCAGCTTGAATTGGATATGAAGACCAGTGCATGAGACCAGTAACAACCACCAGAAACAAGACCAGTATAAAATTCCAATAATTTAAGACCAGTTTAATTTTTAACTGGACCAGTAAAATTTCAACTGGATCAGTATGACCAGTTAGACCAGTAAACCGATGTTCCAATTTCCAGAGTACCAGTTAAAAATTTTACTGGTCTAACTGGTCCAGTGTAACTGGTTTTTCCTTCTGGGAAGTTAGTTTTGTGATAATATCTGTGTGATTTTGTGTATATTGTGTCAAATACTGGGAGCTTATTGCAATAAAGTTTGAATATATTTATTGGATCGAGGATTGTACCATTTCATCTTATAAATAAACCCCCGCTTCAACGTCAAACGCGCTCTCAGACGTAAAAAAAATATGCTGCCACAAACAAATCTTATCTAGATCTATAAATAAACACATTTTTACAGCATGGATAAATCTCAACAAAGGATTTTTATCAATACCATGAAACTAAAAGAAATGTTATCAAAATTACTGTCAACAATTTGAAAAGCAATTTGTTTTTATGAAACCCGTCCCTAGTATATCTCTATGCCCTAGCCCTATATAGGGGAAGATCGGACACTTCGTCGATTTTTGTACGCTCCCAAACGCCCGAAAAATGCTCCTGGGGAAGTATCACTGATCTCTCCATTAAGTTAGTGGAGAGATCAGTGGAAGTATGAGAGTTGAGTAAGTAAATCTTCGCATATCAAATATATGGGGGGAAATGAGAGAAGAGAGTTTGGAGAGGGCTCAATGGTGGCGCATGGGAATATTTCCACTTTTATTACCAAGAAACCTCTAAAATATATTCATCTCAAATTTAAGGTGGAAAAATTGAAGGAAAAAAAATTAAAATGTAAAAATCGTCTATTCTATTCCTTCATTTCTCTCACATGTTTTGTACACAACCATCTCGCGATACTCAAATTAAAAAAAGGTCATTAAGGCACACACCACTAACTATTTCCCCATAGACTCATGTGCTATATAAAAAAGAGATTTGAAAAAAAAAATCGCCAAAAATAATTAAGTCTTAATAATGACAGCATCCACACCTTTATCATTTGGTAGTTCATCCAATATCCTATTCCTTCAAACGCTAAAGATATGAAAAGGTGTTTTGCAGCATTTTTTCGCGCTACAGGGGCTCAAACCAAGACTACATGCATGCAAGGTTGCAGTCACAGTGCTCACAGGGTTTCTTGGGCAACTATTCAAGTTCCCATAAAATCCAGCATTGACAAATTACTTCTCTCCCATGGCACTGAAAAGATCCAGTAGTAATCCCCAGGGGCCGTGGAACCGGGGGGGGGGGGGAAGGCTTCAGCCCCCCACTTTTTTCCAAAACCGTATATACACAAACGTAAAAATTACCACATGATTGTGATTTTTAGCATGGTCTGCTTTTGGCTCAGCCCCCCCCCCCACTTTGAAAACCGTTCCGCGGCCCCTGATCCCTCTCTGTAGTCTGTACCCATGTGCAAAAAATTGTTCAGATATGCACCGTTGATTTTATATGAATATTTTTCAACCATTACGTCATGGTACGGGTTAAAAGGGGGATTCCCGAAATTGCCGGATCCCATGCGCCCATTACTAACTCAACGCTGTTGGGCGCTCTTCCTGAGCGTTTCCTGAGCGTTTCATTGCGCTCTTTACTGTCGATGTACGTCCAATCTTCCACTTGTAGTCACCTGACCAACTGTACCTGTAGGCTGTACCATATACCAGTACGGTACCGGTACAGCAAGCAGTATTGCCTTGTCGGAGTCTTGGTCATGTAACGGAAAGTCCAGTAGGCATTCTGTAAAACTGCATATTTATTCATTGAAATCTGATTTTCTGACGAGTATTCACATCAGCATCTATTTCAAGGGAGTATAATTTGACAACAGTTTTATTGAAATAAAGTGCGGACAAATATCAAAATCATGGTAAGTAATTTGAGCTTTGTCTAACCCGGAGCTGAGCTGTGACCTGGGGCTGGACTCGTCCGTGTAAATGTCTGTAGTGTACTATTAAGTACTGGTCTAGGCTAGTGCCCGCAACAACAATTGTCCATGGTAATGGCTCATGTATGTTAATTTAAAGTCAAAAGGAAACGTAATGAGACGATTGCTCCGCAAAGTGCAACAATTGCTCCACTGAAAACGATTGCTCCGCCGACATTTACTCCGCATGCCGCATATGTGACCATTACTCTGCCAACATTTGCTCAGTGGACATTATTTTAATCCGTAAAATGTGAAAAATGCTTCACAGACGTGACCGATGAAATTTGGATCTGGAACATTTTTGCACACCCAAAATGATTTTCAGTGTAAATTTTAGGCATTCGGCAAACATCGGGAAGGAGACATCTGTTCTGAGGAATTTTTAGACTTTTATTATTTTTTGTATCTTAAGGATGGGTGTGTCCAGTAAAAACTAAAACCAATTTTACATCACAATTTTTACTTAGTCAGCCTAGCATTGATGACACATAGTCATAGACAAACTGTGTATAAACTAGAATACCTTCATTCATCTAGGCTTGAGCAGATGATAATCATGATTATTTCTCATCTGGATTAAAAGCTGGCACTTACTAAGATAATTTTGTTTTCTTATACATGAATATGTTTGGCAAAATATCTCATTTTCATCCAATCTTTTCTATTTTCAATATTTCACAGAGTGGACCAGGACCTCATAATCTTGATAAAGTACCCAACCAGGAGGGATACCTAATCCTCAATGATAGTGGAGCAGTCATGGCTGTAAGAACCAAGAACTTCTGTAGTCTTTTCCACTATTCCTCCTCCCATACTTTCTCTATAGTGCCTTGGGCCCATTTCTGTATCCCATCCTCTTTTACTTTGGGATCTTTTTTTTTTATGTGAATAGTAAAAAGAAGAAATGCTAGTTTTGTAATCGCAATGTTGAGGGAAGTTTGCAGATGAGATTTTATGGTTTGGTCACAATTACCTAAAAAGAACTGTTTGCGTGAATAATGCAATGCTGTACTCTCAATTTATTACATTGATATTTTAAAATTACTGTAAATTATGCAGGCAAAAATATTCAATGTATTTAGCTAAAACAGCAACAAGGGATACCATACAAATGTTCTCAAACCTTTCTGTGAGATCTTCCGAAGAAGGCAGACCATTCATAGACTGTTCGTATTAAAGTTTGCAGCTTGGTCAGTGGTCTTGTCCAAGATTTTTTTTAAACGTTAAAGTATACATCCAAAGAAAATTCACGAAAGTGATGATTATAGACAAATTATATATGAATGGAAAGGTCTTGTCTTTTTATACACAAATATGTCACTAAAAAGTCTTATTGATGTCGTGGAAATGCAAGAAATGAAATTATTAGAGACCCTTCTCAGCCCCCCAGACCGCGATCAAATACAGTCGAGAATAATGACGTCACATGATGATCGACTCACTCAGCCGCTCTCTAGCTCTGTGCAAGCCAGCAGTACAGTGATAGCTGATTCACCTTCCTGGTCTCTATTTTTCTTTGAATTTACCGTTTTCTTCATGTATTGTGATATCCGAATTCTGTTTTCGACAACTTCAGACTATAAGGGAACCAGAACTGTGTTATTTTGCCCGGTTTTTATTGAATTCTGAACTGGAAAGATCGATTTTGTCCACTCGACAGTCTTCGTTGTGTTGCTCTACTAACTATTGAAAAACTCCAAGCTGCACGGTCCCATTCACTTGCTCCCGATGCATGTTGCAGGTTACGCTGTTTGATCCAGTCAAAAGTCAAGGTAAGCATGTTTGGAAACTGTACTTGTTCTGACGATGCATTCAGGTCAGATGACAGATACAGATCTGATATAAGTTTAGAATCATGCATTTTGGCGTATACTATTAAAATTAAAAAGTCTTTATTTTAGAAATAATGTTTTTGCACAATTCCAGCAGATTTTTTCTTCAGATTTCTAAAACTGGTCAGGACTCAGGCAGGCGATTAAATTAATTCAAATTATTTAGGAGCACTGGTATGGACCATGGCTGAAAATCTGCTGTTTCAGAGGAATGTTTAAGTTTTTATTATACACAGAATTATATCACCATGATGCCGATGTCATGAAGCCAGACAAATTTTCAGCAGTGATTACCCACCCAAGGGTTCATTACATGCCGCCGCGCACAGAAAAATCAAGCCATAGAAGTCGTGTGTTGTGGACCCAAGAAGTGAGATCCCAGCACGAGCGACCCACTAGTTAGAAATCCACTGCCAAACGCGGTTCGTGGTGCGAGGTTAGTATACTAATACTAACCTCGCAATACGTGTGAGTGGTGATTACCCTGATTCCTGGCCCAAATCACTCACACGTATTGCGAGGTTAGTATTAGTATACTAACCTCGCACCACGAACCGCGTTTGGCAGTGGATTTCTAACTAGTGGGTCGCGCGTGCTGGGATCTCACTTCTTGGGTCCACAACACACGACTTCTATGGCTTGAATTTTCTGTGCGCGGCGGCATGTAATGAACCCTTGGGTGGGCCAAAATTAGAGTCTGGTGTTTCTTTCTGATTAGAGTGTTGCTGCATATATGCATGCGTAATGCCTTCAACAATGAAGATAAATGCAATCTTTGTAATGACACAGAGACTCAGAGAGCACCGTACCTCAAGTGATATTTGTGTAGTCTCCACTTCACTACTGCTACAGCCTACACTACGCTACACACCTACCCGGGTAGGTGTGGCGTACATGTACTGTAGTGTAGCGGTAGTGAAGTGGAGTGGGGCCTACACAAACATCACTTGCGGTAGAGCACCAGTGTTCTGAGTGGAACTTTTCAGGTGTCTTAACCTACTATCATTTGTTGTTGACCGGGAATTACATGCCACCGCACGTCATCGATCATCACGATAATTAAATTCATACTTTGATTTGATTATTTAAACTATTTCTTTTTTTCTCTCTTCTACACACAGATCTACACACTTGCTGACTCTGGTGACTTCTGGGGAGCGTTTCATGAAAGGACTTGTCAGACGTTTTATTCGACAAGTCCTGTTTTATCCGACAGTTACCATAGTAACAGTGCCTCACAGCCAATCAAAATCAAGGAAAGATGTCAGATCTGACAACTTGTCGGACAAAAATCTTGATGAAACGCTCCCCTGGTCTCTGCTTGCTACCTCAATCTGGGAGATTCCATCATGTCCTTTTACTATGATTTGGATATAGCCATTTTTTTCTTCACTCTTTCCAGGACCTACGGTTTGCAAGTTGTGGACTGATAATGATACAAAAGAAAAATTTTCTTTATCAATCTTGGAAACAATTTTGAGCACAGTTTTTGAGAGAACTAAGAAATTTGACTTGGACAGGAATACAGCTTGTCAAAAATAATAACACACAATTTAAAACGAAAGAACAATTTTAATGTTACTAGGGCATTTTGCGAGAAATGTTATACTCAATCACACGTCCCAAATCAAGGGTAAGTCCTTTGATTAAACATGTAGTTGAATTGCGATTGCAACTCGACCTTATTACGCTTGAATTTGAATTTAAGACTTACGCTTGATTTGCAATTGAACATAAGTTTCTTGCAGTGCCCCATAATTATGTTTTGTTATCAGATATTTAACGTGCTGATTTTTCTCGAAAGGTATAATATATTTGTCCTTTTAAACGGTATTTGAATATGGGTACGCCTTTTATTTGTTTTCCACAATATTTATTGCATGTATGAACAGAAGTGAAATATTTATTGTGAAGCACTGTGAATGTTGTGTGCTGTTGTGTGATGGTTCATCATTTTTGTTATAAGACTGAAAGCCTGGTGGATGTGAGGAAGTGGCCTGGATGAAAGAAAAGTGAACATGTGTTCAATTACTGATTTGCATATTCTAAGACAATTTTGTTTCTGGATAAATTTTGCTATGCATTCCCTACATTAAGAGTAAAGGAGAAGTCCACGCAATCAAAAATTCATTTGAATTTAAAGAAAAATAACAAGATATTGCAGGAAATTTCATAAAAACTTTGATTCAAATTTGTATAATTACTATTTTAACAGTTCCGTAAATATAACCTATTGTGATCAGATGAAGAGTTTCCTATCGTCAAATCTGCAAAGAATAAAAAACAAAATGCCACAAAAAATAGAAACGAATGTGATGTGAGTGACAACTCTAATTTGCATATCATTGTTTTGTGTATATGACTGTTTTGAGTAAAAACAACAAGGGAAATTACTCTATTCAAATAATTTTTATTTGATGTGGACTTGACTTTTAACTCTACCCCTCCCATCCCAAATAAGAGTAGAAATAATCTAATCAAGAACTTGAAAATCAAAAGCAGCAATTAAGAAGCAAGATTTGATAAATACAGGTCTGAATAGAATTTCACAAGAAAATAAAAAGAGAAAAAAAGATGGGTAGGGACGGGGAAGGAATAAAAAAAAAAATGCCCAGAAAAAAAAATCTAGAGTTTCGAACCAGGGTCCTCGCACATGACAAAACAATGGCCAACGCATTTGGCCACAGACCATTGCCCTACCGGAATGGCATTTTTAAGATATATGAAATAAAGTCCTCTCGCCGCTGTTGCCTAATAATGCTTCGGCAATTCAACTGCAATTTCAGTCATTTCGCGATGGATATTGTCGTGTTTTTTTTGTGGTTCCTGACTTTGCTACTTAATGAAATTTCATAATTTTTGTTCAGTCATAAAGAAGAATGTCTATGCTTTATATTGATTATAATATTAATGTGACGCAAGTGTGATTTCTACGTGAAAATATGCTTTGTTTATTCACATATATTTCTTGAAAAAAAAAAAATTTCTAAGCTAAATATCGGTTACCAAAATACGTTAAATGTGCACTTTTTTTCACTGTTCAGTAAATTTAAACTTTTATCTATATAACAAGACCAATATTAAGAGCAATAAACAATTCTAAGAGCAAAAAACGCTGATTGGAAAGATCGTCTCCAATGGGCTGCTGTCAGCTCAGCTGCTCACTGCTCATTGTGTGACGTCACTCAGCTGGAGCTCGCAAGAGGACCGGTGGAAGGCAGAAATATGGCATGAAAATAAATCATTTTTGAGAGCTGATTTCTGCAAACTCTGATCACTATTTTGAAAAGTGAAGTTATATATCTGATTAGTAATACTTCCCCTTTACAATGATGACCACATAAAGTCATTATAAAATACTTTTGATTCTTCGGATGTATACTTTAAGCGTTAAGTGTAATGACCACAGCAGAGACTCTCACAGCGTTCTTATGAAGGACTCTCTGTGTACGTAAGGTGTTCTGAAATCTGTACATGTAGGTACACAATTTGGGCAACTGTTGATTAAAATCTTCTTACAAATGATTTCAGAGTGCCATGATTTGTTGTACAAACATCAGAAATCATAAGGTGGCACCGTGGCAGTAAATCTGACAGAATAATCAAGGCATTCTTATACAAATTTTATGGCAATTGTATAAACAGAAATAGTTTTGTTTTTCGAGAAGGTCTAAAATATTTCTTATGAAGGCTGTAAGAATCTGTGCTGCATATACAAATCTCTATGAAATCAAGAATTTGTACAAAAAGTGAGATTCGTATGAACGATCCGTTCGTTCTAAACTCGGTGACTGTAGGGGAGATTGGGGTTAGAAATTTTTTTCACCTTCTGAGTAATTGTTTTCTATTTCAGTAATGTTTTATTATCTCAGAGAAGTTAATCGATCAAGTTGGCCAGTTTGGGGGTATAATAGACACTTGTACCAAGCTACAAAATAAGGTTATTAATATGCCATGGTGAAGTCCCTTATTTGTGCTGTAAGCTTATAAATGTCAAATGGGCCTCACGGGTTAGTTGGAACAAAATTGAGAGGGCTATTTGGAACATGTTCCAACTTACCCCAAACTTAATTATGAATAAAAACATTGAATATGAGCAAAAAATTTATACAGTATTTCACTCTTTTGAACTGTCTTTTAAGCCATGCTTGTTTTGTTTCTCAGTATGGTCTGAGTGAGCATTTAAGGCCTATTGTAGGCCCCTATAAATGCATTATTAACCCTTATCAAGCTGGGGGGGGGGGGGTCAATTTGAGCCCCCCCCCCCTCGAAAATTTTGTCACTACATGTATGCCGTTGGCGCGAATTTTTTGACCGCACAGCTCGCTGACTTTTTACTTTCAAGTCTTGCGCATCATTTGAGACCAAATTTGTGATGCCCCGGTGCGCTATTCATAATTACGCAACATTTTGTATATGTGCTTGTCTGACCCAAATTTGCTCAAAAATGTGATTCCATGCACAAGGTCAATGCAAATTGTGTTTTTCAACCAAAATTCATAAATGTATGATTATTTTTACTTATGTTGGTATGGGGTAAGTTGGAACGCTTGCGATGGTCTTGTTCAAGGTTGATTTTTTTCAGTAACCATCATAGAGTTAAAAATTGTATGGGGTAAATTTGAAGCCCTTAGATATATATGCTTTAAGCTGATATATTCATAGTTTCTCAAATAAAATCTATTTGGATTTTACAGCCAATTTTGTAAAATATGTTCCAACTAACCCCAATCTCCTTTGGTTTTACTGTGATTTTTATTGAGTGTGTTTATTTTGCTCTCACATCGTACATATCAAGGACGATTCAGCTGTGGAACTCACTCCCTGCCAACACATTTCCTTTAACCCTAAAAAATAGACTGCTATTTTGACACCTAAAAAACTGGGGGGGGGGGGGGGGGCTGATTCAGCTCCCTTATGATGTCGGAGCCCTTTCGATTCAACAAAAATTAGCCCACACGTTACCCATGGCATAATCTACAACGCTGTAAGATCAAATTTTGTGGAAAATCTCATTGCTAATTAATTATGCTAATTTATGCGTAAAACAAAAATTTTGCTCTAATTGACTAAAATAATAATTTTGGGTTCACAGACTCTTTATAGGAATCTGATCAAAAATACAAAAAAAAAATGTCAACATGACATTTATTTTTTTTATGTATTTTTATTGTTTTTCTCAATTTCATAGTATGTATATCTTTGTTTTTTATTGTTTTTTCAATGGAAATTGTTGGGGATTTTGTTTGGACCATAAACAAGATGAAATTAATGGATTCTAATCAGTAAAAGGAGAAATAATGATACATGTACATTTATGAAGTTTGGCTAAAACCACTATTTGCATTGGATTTGTACACAAATTCATGTGTTTTGAGAAATTTGGGGTATGCATGCAAATGTTGTGTACTTTTGAAAATGTGTACCCAGGGGTCACAATTTTGATCCCAAAATTGCACAAGACTAAAAGTAAAAAGTCGGCGAGCAACGCGGTGAAAAAAATTTGCATGGCGGGTCTATCTTGAAAAGTGTCCCCCCCCCCCATCTTGTTGGAATTTGTTTGTAATTAGTTTGATGTGAACACTTTCTACTATTAATTTTAATGATTTAATCATGGTTTATATTGGCCACTTTGCAAGGTCAGGCCCAAAGAACAAATAAAAAAAAGAGACAGTACATGTAATATGCATTTCCAATGGCAGCTTCAAAATCAGTGGCACAAATCTTTATTTTAATTGACTCTTGAGCACTGTTACAAAACGAGTTGCTATTGTTGGTAGATAACAAGCGTCTTAATTAAAATTTTACTTTCTGTACATAATAAAAGTCCATTAGAGAATGCTGTGTAAAATCTGTGTGAGTAAGTAAAAAAAAATATAGAATAAAAGTTGAGACATATTACAAGGAGCAGAAAATTTTTTAATGAAACTTTTGAGTGTTATAATTTAAGCAATTTTACGATGCATTTGGCACCTTGAACTGAATCAAATGATACCGGTATCTATTTTACTTTGATATGCTAGTCATCTGGGGATCTTGAGAATGATGAAGCTACTGCTGCTACCATAATGAAGATGATCAGGCTAGCATCAAAAGTAAATATTACATCAGACAACTCACAATCCTTCAAACGACTCTCAGGTATGATTGAATGTATGGAAATCATCCAGTAAACAGAGAACTCTGTGAAAATAAAGTATTATGTTTTTTTTTTCTTTTTATGTAAAACCATAATTTTGGGTTTTATTGTTTTTTATTCTTTTTATATAAAATCATAAGTTTATGTGTTTTGTTGAATCTATATGTATAGACATAATCAAAGAATGTGTACTGTACATGTTTTCAGTGGCTTATTATAATCACTCGCGTCGCGTTCGAAATCACTCGGGTTTTGGATTTTTGGCGATTTTTTTTTTTTTTCGGTGTGATTTTTTTTCTAACGGTGTCTTCAATGGGACAAACACGCTGGGAAAATAAAATGAAATTGAAATTCGAGTTTCGTTTTAAGCCGGCAAGTGCCTTAAATAAGATGTAGGCCTACTCGACTACTGTTTTAACATTACAAACAAGTAAATCAGCCATGTGGCTCAAATAACTTAGAATAGATCCGGACTTCTACTGTGTCTTATAGAGGACTCTGAGTCGGAACTTGCCATATCTGCCACATCGATATTACATCGTATCATTCCCATATGCGGACATGCCTGCATGCAATGGCCCCAAGGCGGCCGGACCCGACCGCGTACGGACACGACGTGCATCGGTAGCATGGAGTAAGCTAGTTGAGTCGAGCTGAGTTAGATCTCACGTTACATATGAGGCGCCGATTGTACCAATATTATATAAAACAATTATTTGTTATATAATCATTTATTATATAATAACTATTATTTATATTTAATTTACATTTTATTTGAAAATAATTACTATAATATAAAATAACATTTCTAATTATTTATATATAATTCCAAGTAATACTTCATTATTTGTAAATAATGATTATTTGTTTTCATTATTTATAAATAATGATTATTTGTTTTTCATTATTTATAAATAATGATTAATCGTTTTTCATTATTTATAAATAATGATTATTTGTTTTTCATTATTTATAAATACTGATTGTTTGTTTTTCATTATTTATAAATAATGATTATTTGTTTTTCATTATTTATGAATAATGATTATTTTTTTTTCATTATTTATAAATAATGATTATTTGTTTTTCATTATTTATAAATAATAATGTTTGTGTTTCATTATTTATAAATATTGACACTGCATACTTCATTATTTATGAATAATTGCAATTCGTTTTTCCATTATTTATACATAAGTTTGTCGAGTTTTCTATTATTTGTAAATAATAATTATTTATTTACAATGCCAGTGCACATTTCTTTATTTATAAATAATTTGTTGAGTTTCCCATTATTTATAAATAATGATTATTTGTTAAATAATGAAGACGTCTACTTCATTATTTATAAATATTTTTTTCGAGTGCGCCATTACATGTATTCTCATTATTTATAAATAATCATTATTTAATGTTCAAGTTTTCCATTATTCATAAATAACGATTATTTGTTAAATAATGAAATATCTACCTCACTATTTATAAATAATGAAAATTCATCGTGTTTCATTGTTTATTAATAACAATTTTGTTTGAACAATATCCCATAATTTATAAATAATCATTATTTATAAACGATTTTTACAGTTTGCCATTATATACAAATAATCGTTACTTATATACAATTAACCATTATTTATAAATAATGAAAAACAAATAATCTTTATTTATAAATAATAAAAAACAAATAATCATTATTTATAAATAATGAAAAACAAACAATCATTATTTATAAATAATGAAAAACAAATAATCATTATTTATAAATAATGGAATGTCGAACTATTATTATTTACAAATAATGAAGTATTACTTGGAATTATATATAATTAGAAATGTTATTTTATATAATAGTAATTATTTTCAAACAAAATGTAAATTATATATAAATAATAGTTATTATATAACAAATAATTGTTCTATATAATATTGGTACAATCGGCGTCTCATATGTAACGTGGGATCTAACTCAGCTCGACTCACGTTAGCTTGCTCCATGCTACCGATGCACGTCGTGTCTGACCGCGGCCGGGTCCGGCCGCCTTGGGGCCATTGCATGCAGGCATGTCCGCATATGCATGGGAATGATACGATGTAATATCGATGTGGCAGATATGGCAAGTTCCGACTCGGAGTCCTCGTATAAGACACAGTAGAAGTCCGGATCTATTCTAAGTTAGTTGAGCCACATGGCTGATTTGCTTGTTTGTTATGTTAAAACATTAGTCGAGTAGGCCTACATCTTATTTAAGGCACTTGCCGGTTTAAAACGAAACTCGAATTTGAATTTCATGTTATTTTCCCAGCGTGTTTGTCCCATTGAAGACACCGTTAGAAAAAAAATTGCACCGAAATAAAGAAAAATCGCCAAAAATCCAAAACCCAAGTGATTTCGAACGCGACGCGACGCGAGTGATTATAATAAGCCTTTTCAGTAGCTTGGTGATTATTAAAAACAAGTTAGAAAAGGACAAGAAAATGATCATGCATTTTTTTTCCCTCAATTTTAAACTTGATTGATTTTTAATAGAGTAAAATAAAAGAAAAAAAACAGACAAAAAAAAATCAATGAAAGAAGAGCAAAAACTTGGTTTATAATCAACCTTGATTTCTATGAGACATTGGACTCACCATAATGAAAACTGAGTGCCATATCCATGCACATACATATAGAATGCATGCATTAATTGGACTGAACATTAAGCAAGCCCAAATCTACAAAGGTGGTTTTGAATTTGTGGTTAGAAACCCTGGTTTATGCATATTCTATGCATCGATTCAGCACGTACATGTATGATAAGTCCAAATGAAATCTTTACCAAGGACAAGTTTTTTAAATGTCATAACTTTTAAGGTATATGGATCTAGTATTTGGACATTAAAGTAAATCAAGCATCAGTGAAGATCCTGCATGAGTTTCAGGTCACATGATCAAGGTCAATTAACCTTCTTGGGGGTATTTGTTGAATTGCCATCATACCCTTGAAAGTTTATGATATGTAGACATAAGAGTAATCAAGTATCACTGATCGTCTATTACAGGTCTTTGGTCACACAATCAAGGTCAAATATCATTTAGGGTCAATGAACTTATAGTATTTTATTATCATATGAATGGTGCTTTTTGTGAATAATTATTCTAGAGTTCTTTTCAAAGTCAGCACTGTTGCTATATTGAATCGCGTAATGCAGGCGAGGCTGCCAGATGTGCTCCACTTGTAAATTAGCCAACAAATCTTTATCTATATCTGTCCATTACATACAATCACCAGCATCTACATGTAGTTGTCTTGTACATTTGGGTTTATGGGTTGAGCGCTAAACACGGTTAATCTGCTTTCTTTATAACAACGTGCTCATCAATGATGTAGCCTCAGTAACAAACATTAAATTAGCATTATATGATATAAGATCAGTGCAACAAATCATTTAAATCAATAATAAATTTCCTTTTTTTTATTACTACTGATAGAACATATGTAAGTAAAATATGCTTCCATAAAGATAGGCTGGTGACTATGAGAGGCAGTTCTAAATATTCCAATCATAGTCCTTTTAATCCAAATTGGCTGGTAAAGATTCTTGAAGAAAAATCCTTTGGAGAGGCTTCTTCTCCTCAAATTATATTCCTCAATACATTTGAATAAATTGACAGCTTTAATAATTGTTCTAATATCCAACTTATCCTTGTAAAACTCATACCCTCATCCAAGATTTGTTTAATTTGATAAATAAAAAAGAAAGAAAAAGAAAAACCTATTTAATTTCCTATTCAAAATGTTTTTTCTTGAAGATGTATTTCATTATTTTCTTTTCCTGCAGTGATTTTCGATGACTTCCTGTATATAGCCACAATATCAAGTGACAAGGTCTACATTAGTAAAAGGAAAAATATTCCCAAAGAACCGGTTTTGGCATGATAAACGAACCATTTGATGTAAATGTATTACAAGGTTTGTATAAAGGATGTACAGTACATCTTTACATTTGTTCAACCATCTATTAAAGGGAAAGTTCACCTTGCCTAAAAGTTGATTGTAAAAATAGCAGAAAAAAACAAACAAATAAATCACCATTGGTAAAGATGATGGTCGAACTATTTTTCGAGGGAAGCTGGATGTACATGTAGCTATCCTTTGAAGTGAAGCTGAGGAAAGATAGTGATAACGAGTACATTCAGCTTGCCGAGAAAGGGATAGTTTGCCTCGCTACCTGAAATCAAGAGGTGATTATATGCTTTATATTCCATTAATTGCCTGTTCAATACGAGAGCGTATTCCTAAAAGGACCAATATCCAATGAATATCCGGTAGGCTACTGTACACAACTTGCTGTTCAATATGAGACCTTATTCAACAGTCAAGTGCACATACGCAAAATGTACACCTACAACAATGAATGCAATGTGATACACAGCATAAAGCACAATGATACTGTATGACGTCACATTTTTATGATGATTATAATGAAGTGAGACCACATTAACTGATTGTAGTGACATGAGATTTACAACCAAATTTTCCCCTCTTTTTTTTTTTTGGAGGGGGGGGGGTGGGATAGATATTAAAGATAATTATATTTGATAGCTTTTTTTTCATGGAATATAATACACATTCCATTCGTTAGGACCAACATTCCTCTGCAATTCATGGAATAATTACATATTATATCAGATGGCTGAGAATGGGATACCAGAAATATTCCAAGAGTTTGGTAAAATATTCTACGAATTATAGATGAGTGGAATATTGGCGCTAGAGAGTGGAATATTTCTGGTATTCCTTGAAATTAAGTCATCCAATATAATTATTACAATATATTCCCCCCACAAAGAGGGAAAATTTTTATTGAGCAAGTCCTTTCACTTACTACAATCAGTGAATATGGCCTTGCTTCATAAGATCAAATTAGATCGTAGAAATGCGTCATGACATCATTGAGTATCATTGTGCTCTATGCTGTGCATTGCATTGCATTCATTGTTGTATGCGATGTATATTTCATGCATTCCCGCATGCTCACTAGACTGTAAGTGTTGAATATGGTCTCATATTGAACAGCAAGTTTTGTACAGGAGACTGGGATCCTTTCAGGAATACACTCTCATAATGAACAGGCACTTGAAGCAGACAGAAATATGCATTTTTGCTAACTCTATATAGATAATAATTGCCCTTATCCCTAATAAGACCAGGGGGGGGGGGGGGGTGATTAACAAAATCATTAGAAATTTAGCAAACAATATTTGTAAGAAAATGAATGTGATGTTGAAATTTTAAGAAGTACATTTGATCAGATTCCTATAAAGAGTCTGTGGACCAAAAATTAGCACTTTTGGGGCATTTAATTATTTACTTTATGAGAGCAAACTTTTGATTTTACGCATAAATTACCATAATTACTTAGCAATGAGATATTTCACAGAATCTGATCTTATAGTTTTGTAGATTATGACACGGGCAACGTGCGTGCCAACTTTTGACGGCCGAGATCCTAAAGGGGGGGGGGGGGGGGCCTGAATCCCCCCCCTCGTCTTCTTAGGCATCAGAATATCCCAGTCTATTTGTGGTATCCAATTCCATCCCATTTTTTCTTTTATTTTTACAGCAAAGTTTTTGTTAGGATGAACTTCCCCTTGGTGACTTCAAGCTCATTGTCATGAGTGGAATACAGTCTAGCTTATCAAGGCTAAGTGTCGCATGAAAAATGGTTCCAACCATATCTTGATAACTCAACATCAAGTAAAGTTTGATCTTGCATCAGCCTCATTTATACTTTGATGCAGTGGCAACAATAGTTGATGTGAGTTTTGTGATCATCAACTGTGACCTGCCATTCCCAAACCATCAAACAGTTGCCAGGAAAGGTTCTCTGTAAACTGCCAAAGTAGTGAGTTGGTCTTCAAAAAGTTAAAATGTGACCAGGCATAGCAAAACCCACTTACAGTCACCAGAAATGATTTTAAGTTAAAAATTTCTACTTAAAAGAGGAGACTCTCAGCTTTAAAATTCAATTCAATTTTTTCAATTCAATTCTTTATTCATTCAAATTCAAATAGGTTAAAAAAAACCATATGTACAATGCAAACAAATTAAAAATGCATACAATAATACAGAGTAAATCATTTCATAAATAAACAAAACATTGCCTTGATTAAATATCATAATTGAATGAAAGAGAACTTGAGAAGAAAAGCACAGAGGCCTTGTGAGAATAAGTTCTCAAAAGAAATTATAATATATATTACACAGGCATATATCTAGATCATTATAATAATGTAGGATGACATCAAAAACATGTAAAATAGGGAGAGCAAAATAATTAATACTTGGACAAGAGGGATTTTTAAAGACATCTTTTAAATAAATTTAGATTTGTGTATGATCGTATGTTACAAGGAATGGAATTCCAAACAGTGGGAAAACTAAAGCGGAATGATTTTTTTGTGAAGGTTGAGGAAACTTTAAATAAATGAAAATCATTGTTTATTCGAGTGTTATAATTGTGAACATTGCTATTTATCTGAAACATCTGTAAAACATTCGATGGTAAAACATTTTGAAAATAAAAGAATCCAAGAACGGCAGTATAATAAATGTATAAGTCATAAACATTCAATATGTTTAATTTTTTAAATAATGGTGCAGAATGTGCAAGATAATGACTGAATGTGCAAATCCGGACTGCTTTTTTTTGTAGTTTAAATAGTGTGTTTAGCTTTGATTGATTGCAATAGCCCCAAAGTGGTATACAATATATTAAATAAGGTAATATTAAGGAATTATACAAAGTAAGCAGAGCAGATAGGGGTAAATAATGTCTGAGTTTAAATAAAATACCGACGCACTTTGATATTTTGTTGTTTATATAGTCTAAATGTACCTTCCATTGCAAATTTTTACCAACATAACAAGAAAATTAACATCATCTGACTTTTTTAAAGGTTTTGAGTCAATGGATATGACAATATTTTCTACTTCATTACTCACATTGCTATATTTATTGTGGAATGGAACAAAATATGTTTTATTGAAGTTGATTATCAATCGATTAGTCTTATACCATGTGATAACTTTGTGGAGTTCAGATTCAATATTTCTTGTAAATTTTCTGTGTTTGGTTGTGTATAAAACAGAGTTGTATCATCAGCGTAAAGTATATATTCAATTTTTTTTAAGGATTTGGTGATATCATTAATGTACAATAAAAATAACAGGGGGCCGAGAATTGACCCTTGTGGCACGCCATATTTAATCAAAGTATTATCTGAAGAACAATTTGCAAAATATGTATAATGGTAGCGATTATCTAAGTAGCTAGTAAACCATTTCAAAACTGTTCCCCGTAAACCATAGTGATTCAATTTATATAACAAGATATTGTGATCCACAATGTCGAATGCTTTTGACAAATCCAGAAATATCCCAAACCCAAACTTATTATTATTAATAGATGAAATAATTTTATCTTGAATGTCTATAATTGCATGGGAAGTAGAATGATTTTTTTCTGAATCCATATTGGCTGTTAGTGATAATATTGTGGCTACAAAGAAAAGAGTACACTCGATTATAAATACATTTCTCAATCAACTTAGTGCACAGGGTAGAAAAGAGATTGGACGATAATTGTTGAAAACATGACAATCTCCCTTTTTATAAATGGGCACTATTTTTGCAATTTTCAATTTGAGTGGAACATCACCAGTTTCAATAGACATGTTAAAAATATGTACTAAAGGCTTCACAATGGAGTAAATAATTTGCTTCATAATATTAACATTTAAATAATTAAAGTCATATGAATAACTGTTTTTTAATGATTTACAAATTTCAGCAATTTCAGATTCTGTAATAGGCTTAAAAAATATTGACTTCGGACAGCTATCAGCAAGATAATTATCAATAGTGTTGTTACATTCACTATTAACAGGAGACGTTGATTCCAATGCTATTGAACAACAGTTAGCAAAATAGGAATTAAACTCTTTGGCAATGCTATGTGGATCATTGATTTCTTTCTCATCACAAATAAAATAGTCTGTTTGAAGTTATACGAGTAGGAGAATTGATAACAGGGAATAAACCAAAAGATGAATTGATGTTCAAGAAAGTACAGGCATCATGTTCCAAAGGATGTTTACATAAATCAATATTAAGGTCTCCTAAAATATAGAGTTTCTTATGCGAACATGAAATCCCACAAAGTAATATGTTGTAAAAGTTTAAAAACACATCATTATTACAGCTTGGTTTTTTATACATGACACCAACTCTAAAGTTAATATTATTTTCACTAAAATCAATAAATAATGCTTCGCAACAGTCTTTTTCTTCATCTGTTTGAATAATATCATTACAAATTTTGAACTTGATGTTATCACATATAAATAAACCAACCCCACCTCCACGTCCGATATGCCTTCTTCTTCTTCTTCTTCCGGGTGTAGTACAGACCTCTGGGTAGAGTATTTTCGTACTTTGTGCAGTGCTTAAAAACTAGTGTGCCATGCTGCATTGCCAAACCTCAGTAATATGCTTATGAGGTTAAAGGTGTATGTACATATAAGGTAAAAGTGCTCCTTGTGCAAGTAAAAACTAACTCCTTTTCCATCTAAGCCTGGCGCAGCGTTATCCCGTCCAGCTGCCTCTTAAACTGTTCCAGAGAAGAAGCAGATGTTACACTGGCAGGGAGCTGGTTCCAAAGGCATACAACACTAGGAAAGAAGGAGTTTTGAAACCCAGAGGTCCTACACAATTGTTGTCGATATTGAGTATGTCTCAATGAATAAAAGTATATCCCTATATTTTAAAGGGAATAAGTGGAGTTTTAGAAATCCAAGTTTCTGAAATGGCAATAACAGAAAAAGAGTGTGTTAATAATGATAAAAAGTCTGTAATTTCGTCAAAATTCTTTTGTAGACTTCGAGCATTAAAATGTATTATGCTGAAACCAGAGGGTATATTAAATTGCAAATTGAACTCATTTGTGGTATAACAATTGTATGAATAGGAAGGATTTAATACATTTATATCAGGATCTATATCATGAAGAGTACTAACCATAGACTAAGTGTAAAATAGTATAACAGCTATGAATGAAATTCCATAAAAGTGTATATATATTTAAAAGGAAACACATTTCTCCAGATTTGATATTGAAAGGTATAATTGAATAAAAAGTTGATCTCCTCCAAAAATACATTACATACAAAAAAAGAACAAACATGTAAAAACGTAAAGAAAAAAAAGGGACTTACGAGTTCTATCAATCAGATGATAGAGTAGAGATAATGAAACATGTTAACAATATACACATGAATATACATGTACATACATGAAAAACAGACACAAATACAACAATCTTCAAATAAGATATTAAAGTCCAGAATGGGAAAAACTCCACCAGGATTAATGCAATGAAATCGAGATTAAGTCTGTTCAGTTTTAGTCAGTTTGTCCATTGCTTGCAAGATGTGAACTATAACTTCTTTAGAACATCAATGTTATGGATTAGTTTTGTTTGATTCTCTTTTCCTTTCAACACGGCAAATATGCGTCCGTCTTTACTCCATGTTTTGTCCACTTTGTCATTTTGTCACGTCTCATTGAGCAGTTTTTGATTTCTAGCTGTGAGGTCCTCAACGATGGACATTTTCTGACCTTTCAGCTTGCGTCGCTTTGAGATGAACTCCTGGCGCTTCCGATAGGATTTAAATTTGACTATGATGCCTCTTGGATGATCTCTGTTGGGATGCTCTTTCCTCTGACCCACCCTGTGGGAGCGTTCAATGTCCTCGATCTTGAGGTCTACCTGGAGATGTTCGTTTGCAACTTTTAAAACGATGATGTCGGTGTTTTCCCCTAGTCTTTCTGGGCAGCCAAAGATCCTTACACAATTTCTTCGTGAGTTCTGTTCTTGTGCATCTAGCTTTTTATCAATTGCCTGTAGATTGGTATTATGGAGACTAATCTGCCTTTTGACTTCGGTGAGCTCCCTGGATTTGTCATTATTGCTTATTTCGAGTTCCATGATGAGGGCACTTTGTTTTTCAATTGTTTCTTCCATCGCTTTGACCCGCTTTGTGATTGATCCTTCCACCAGAGATAAAAAGCTCTTACTTTGAAGAATGTCTTTAATGACCTGTTGTACCAAAACAGAGTCACTTTGTTCCACTGACTGACTAACTGACTTAGACCTAGTCTTTACAGAGGATGATCCTGGGACTAAAGAAGTCATGATGAAGAAAGACTGTCCACAATAAAAAAGACCTGTCCACAAAAAAAAACTGATGGTCTATTATTAGAGGATTAGCAAAGCAATTAAAGTTCAAAGAATTCCTCCAGTGTGCTATTGTTGACAGCTAAGGGACTCAATCAGTGTTACTGTATGTCAGCAAACCTTACAGTAAAAAGAGTGCTCTAAAAGCTAACATCGAAGACATTCTGTGGGACCAGAGCTCTGATTCTGAGATATATAGTCTGAATATCAGGTTGGAGTATAGCTTTTCCAGAATCAGTCACAGCTTGAAAATATCACAATATTTCTCCTGGTGAAGATAGTATCCCAAGTAGTATTTACATGATGATATAACTCACATAAAGATGCAGATAAATGAGTATAAACAGGAGAATAATCAAGAGCTTCCTGTGGTTCCTGTGGTAGATTTGGCCTTTACTTAAAAAAAAGACATACAACTCACTACTTTTAGATGATCTAAATCTTCAATACAGAGAAAATAACATTCACTACCACAGTATGTTACTTTAGAGACATCTAACATACCTCTTATGAAAATTATATCATATTAAAGCTTAGATCTTCAGCTTTATCATAATCTAAAAATCATTTGTGCTCAAACAGAAATGAAGGGTAAAACATCAACTTTTGTTGCATGAAAATAATTATTTTGTTTTATGTTTTAGATCAAAAGTTTCCCCTATATTACAACATCTTTTTAAAAATCCAAACACTTGACCTAAAAGAATGATTTTTCTTCTTTATAAAAAATATGAAATTTGGTTAATATTTAGAGCAGCAATGGCCGAATAAAAAAAGGTGTTTTGGTCCGCACCAAGCTCATTAACAATGCAAAACCACTCTAGTCATGAATATCACTTGGATAAAAGAAGCCACTTTTTCAGGGCTTGCCGACTGACTGGCTCCAAACTAATTAGGCACATCCTGATAGCATAATGCATTTTCTTTATACTGTCAAAATTTTAAGTTGTAAAGTTGAATAAAAGATAAGATACAAGAAATTCTTTGATAATTTCTTGGGGATTGCTTAGCAGTTACACTGAGATTAGTGTGCACATATCATTGGGTATCCTCAGGTGATGGCTCTTTTACACTCTACTACACTTCACTACCTTTACACTTTGCTACACCGACCCAAACCATCAGGGCTTGTAATTCAGATGGACACTTTAATAAAATCTATACAATGTTATAAACCTGCCTGGAGGTTTTATATCTTGTAAATATACAAGATCTGTTTATCAGTTGGCCCTTCCTCCCTTTCAATTATTTATATTTCGATTTGATAATTGTCTATTGTAATTTTATAATGTTATCAATTTTTTGTATGTACTTCAAATGTGATTATATGTTACTATGTCAATTGTATCAAAAATTGTAAATATGAAATTGAAAGTGGAAAATAAAATGATTGAATTGAATTGAATACACACTAGTCTCTCTGCTGAGGCAAGAGTACCCACCCCATAATATTCATGAGAAGGTTGTGTTGTCTAGGGGTTTCTTATTGTTTTTACTGCAGGAGCATTAATAGGCAATTTGTACTGTAAGAAGATGGAAAAAACATATGCAAGATCCTAATATATCTCTGCAAAACTATATTGGCAATTTCTTGAAGAAAAATGTAATAAGAGGTCTAATTTAGTGCAATAATTTTTTTTTTTGAAGTATCCCTGGTTTTTCTAAAGAGAAAAAAAATAACACACAAATTGTAACTAAAATGGAGAAGAATTAATTTTGGAAGACATGAATGATACCCTTTTCATATCAATCAGGACAAAATGGCTGAGGAATCAGTTAAAGGCAGACTTCTTATTTTCCATTTGTGTATGTTTCATTTATATGTGAAAATTGTTTGTCTTGTTTTGAAGCACTTTAATGATGAGCCCAGTGAGTTTCTTGAAAACAGACTTTCAACAAAAGTTTGAAGGCCTATAAGTGGTATGAGATGTGCTCAGTGATGACATTAAGAAGACCATTAGTGAAAGTTGCTTTGTTTTGTCCATAACAGTAATGTGTATGTTGCAAACTAGCAGAAATTAAACTTTTTATTTAATCTGAGAGATATATACATGTATTTATATACTTTACCATTTTACCATTTTAATGGTTCAAACCAGATCTAAATGTGAAATAGTTTTTTAAATAAATAAAAACCTATGGGCTACAAAGCATAGCAAATGTATTTGTTTTATTCTACTTCAGTAAACTGAAACTAGCAGGTTGTGTTTTTTATCCGTCTAAATTACATGATGTCACATTGTGTCAGTACTCAGGAGTGTAAGAGTAGTCATTACATAGGTTTGTTATTTTGCTTTTGGTGTACATTATATTTTGTCAATTTCACTTTTGGGACCAGTTGGGATCTTTATATAAAGTGTGTCCCACAGAAAAATGTTAATGGCACTTTAAATGAGTATAATGTGAAAATTACCAAATCATATTGGATCCCGGGGGGGGGGGGGGGGGGGGGGGGGGGGCCACTTCCATTGACGAGTGGATACCATGCGCGACCATGGGGTCTCGAAAAGCACCCTAAACACGTAATTTCCATATTCTGAAAATGCACCCCTTAACAAGTATTGGCGTGTGAAACCCGACCCTTAACAAGTATTGGGAACAAAACGATACTCTTGGCAAATATTCCCTGAAATGAGCCCCTAAACAAGTACAAGAATATTCTATTGTTATGTCACGGGTCCTTTGGGTGTCGGTTTTCATTTGGTTTAGTACGACCCCACCTTCCACACCTCGCGCAAATCGGACTCTAAACACGTAGTGTTGGGGCAAAAAGGACATCCTTTATAAAACATTTTAATTTTGTTTCATCATCCCCGCAAATTTGACCCTAAACACGTAACTTTCCTAGCAAAATAGATACCCTTTTTTCATTATTTTTGTGTTTTTGACACCCTTATCACGTTACGTACGTAACGTGCCCTATCTTGAAAAAGACATCCTTTTTACGTGTTTTTTTGGTCGCGCATGGTATCCACTCGTCAATGTAAGTGGCTCCCCCCGGGTATTGGATATAATTTAATAATCGCAAACTAGCATTTATTTCATACATCTGGCATAAATTTTATGTGATATGGTTGATTGAACGCAGAGATATGAGCAGTTTTTTTTTTACGTTGAATAAAGTACTTAATGTACATTATTAGTCCAATGATGTCTTCACTCATTCCGATTTTATTTCCTTTGAGTGTTTAGGTGACCATATGCTTAAAGTACAAAAAAAGTTATAAAAAATTGGCATGATATCTTTAATGAAGCATAAAAATAACTACAAGGAAATAAAATCAAACATTTTTTAACCCATGAGCTAATCTTGAAAAGTTGCTTTTTTCTTTCTTCTACATGTAGTTTTTTGTCTCACCTGCATAGCAGAGTGAGACTATAGGCGCCGCTTTTCCGACAGCTTTTTTTGAAATGACAGCATAACTTAGAAAGTATATGGACCTAGTTCATGAAACTTAGACATAAGGTTCATCAAGTATTACTGATCATCCTGCCTGAGTTTTAGGTCACATGACCAAGGTCACAGGTCATTTAGGGTCAATGAATTTAGACCATGTTGGGGAATCAACATCAAAATCTTAACCTACATGTAAGGTTAAGTTTTTGAAATTTCATCATACATGTAACTTTGAAAGTATATGGGCCTATTTCATGAAACTTGGCCATAAGGGTAATCAAGTATTACTGAACATCCTGTCTGAGTTTTAAGTCACATGACCAAGGCCTAAGGTCATTTAGGGTCATTGAACTTTGGCCGAGTTGGGGGTGTTTATTAAATTATCATAACTTTGAAAGTTTATGGATTTGATTTGTATGACCGAGACATACACTGTAAGAGTAATCAAGTATCACTGAACATCCTGTGCGAGTTTCAGGTCACATGACCAAGGTCAAAGATCATTTAACCCTAAAAGGACTGGGGGGGGGGGGCCATGATGCCCCCCCCTCGACGCTTCGCGAAACGCAAAAATTTAGCACCGCAAAATTTTATGACTTTTTTCTTTGAAGTCTCGCGCAACTTTTGAGACCTAATTCGCGGCATTTGGGTATAGCATCGCGACGTCACGTGACTTTATGAGACAATGATATGTGTACAAAGTCTATGGGAGATGAAATTCATAAAAGGGTGATTATTTTTCGTTTTAATCAGTCTGCTTAATTAATTTAGGGTTTATTTTAGGTGTTAAATGGTTTGTAATAGTTTCCAATGAAAAAAACAGACAAAAGATGAAAAAATAAAGAAATACATAAGAAATTCTAAAAACAAAGAAATACATAAGGAAAAAATTGGCTTTTGCAATTTTTCTTTGTGGAAACCTTTAAATTAGATTACAAAGATGAGATCTGCAAAAAAGAAGAAAATTTGAAGTGAAATTGGGTGTTAAATTTTCATAATACAAAATAATTATTTTCAGAATTTTGTTTACACCATCTTGGAGTTTATGTGGTAAGGAATGTGCGTGCCAAATTTCGCCGCGATTGCGCAAACGGCGGCCGAGATCAGAAGGGGGGAGGGCCATCATGGCCCCCCCCCCCCAGTCCTCAATAGATCTCAGGGGGTCCTTAATTAAGGCCAATGAACTTTGGCTATGTTGGGGATATTTGACTGTAATTACCATCATAACTCTATAAGTGTATTGGTCTAGTTCATAAAACTTGGACATAAGAGTAATCAAGTATCGCTGAACATCCTGTGCAAGTTTTAGTTCACATGACCAAGGTCAAAGGTCAATGAACTTTGGCCATGTTGGGGGAATGTTAAAAATCCATCATAACTCTGAAAGTGTATGGATCTAGTTCATAAGACTTGGACATAAGAGTAATAAAGTATAACTGAACATCTCATGCAAGTTTGAGGTCACATGACCAAAGTTAAAGGTCATTTAAGGTCAATGAACTATTGGTCATTTTGGAGGTAATTATTAGATTGCTGTCATAACTTTCAAAGTTTATAGATATAGTTTATAAAATGTGGATATAGGGGTAATCAAGTATCACTATCAAGTCTTAGGTCGCATGGTCAAGGTCAAATGTC
The DNA here is from genome assembly GCF_037042905.1 of Lytechinus pictus. NCBI lineage: Eukaryota > Metazoa > Echinodermata > Echinoidea > Temnopleuroida > Toxopneustidae > Lytechinus > Lytechinus pictus. The sequence goes on along the minus strand of NC_087260.1, from coordinate 975,214 downwards.
ATTTATTGTCAATGAACATAGTATTGTATCATTATATGAATATGTTTTTTTTTTTATATCTTTAAGTAGTTTTCAAAGCCAGCACTGCTGCTAAATTGAATCGTGTGATGCAGGTGAGACTGCCAGAGGTGCTCCACTTGTTTTAACATGTACATGTATTTTCATTATTTACGTTTATTCTTGTCATAAGCATTTTCGTGTGGAAAGATTTGGCTGTACTAAATTATGCCCTAGCTGATCTGCCCATCAAGATGAAGGCATGTCTTGAGTCTGCGTCACTTCAGCCATGTCTTCATGTGAAGGAGAGCTTGACAGACAATTCTTGTCCCGACTACACATACATGTACATGTACTACATTGTAAATACAAAACTTGGATGGAGAGGTTTTGTGATGTGCAATGAAAGAAGGCTCATCTTTGCGATTATTGGACTACATGTATGTATCACATAAGATTTCATCCAGTTGTAAAAAATGAATTGTAGTTTACAAGTGTAAAGGATACAATGTTATAATTTTAATGTTATACCCATCTAAAGTGCCATTAATTAACATTTTTTGTGGTCACGCTGTACAAATGATCATCCATATTAAAAGGGAAATGAAATAATGTACAAACATGTCCAACTCCGTCATACAGATTTTTGCTATCTAAAATAATTTATGTACATATGTGAATAAGAAATTTGTGATTTTCAAAGAAATGATAATCATTTTGGTATTTGTGTTATGATAGACTAGTTGACATTCCATTGTGCATTTTGTGCCTTTTGTTCTCATATGTCAACATTGAGACCTCCATCAATTTCAAGCTGGCGGTCTCCCACATCTCAGTTTATGATATTGTTTATTCTTTAGTTCAATATACATGTTTCAATACTTTAAAGAAATAAAAAATTTCCAAGTATAATTACTATGTGTGTAAGGTAATGTATCATTATATTGGAAAATGTTTGCTTATAGTTATCTAAATGTTGATTATACATGTACTTGTATGTAATTTTGTTATTGAAATGTGGAAATGAAATAAAATCAACCTGGAAGCTCTGTACGTTAGTAATGATATTTTATTTCAATACTTAATCCAAAAGGAAATCTTATTTTTAAGACTATCTAGGATTTAGTGTTATCAGAGTTTGAATGCAAATATATACTGTTTATAAACTCCTAAAAAATGTTTGGAAATCTGACTTTGATCGATAATCCCTCCTCGGTCTTAGTGAATATTAATGTGTGATTGATACCAATGAATAGATCATATAATTCTCTTTAAAATGATACGCTACATGATATGATTATGGTTAATATGGAGGTGCAGTGCCTTGAAATGTGAGATCAGGTCACAATTCAAAAGTTGAAAAATGACAATATTAAAAGTCAATGTTCTTTTTTTTTCCGTGGGGATGAGTGAGTTTCTCAGTGGTCTGTTTTGTTTTTATGCACCTTAACATCAACATCAGCATGGAATCAAACACACCTCTGCACAAGCAAACACAACAAAGAACCATGTATGGGTATTTCAAACGACTCAAACCATGTTATCTCACAGAACCATCACTACATAAACCACAACAAAACATCAAAAATGAAGAAGCAGGGGCTTGATTTGAATGGATTGACACAGACAAAAGAATGATGTTCTTTATTTACTGACCCTTCATGTCTGCTCGTTTTGCAGCTTTTCAATTCAGACCTCATCCAACACTTTTGAATCCTGCTCATTTAGTGATGGCATGATCATAACAAGCATGGTATTTTAAAGAAATTTAAATGATCTTTTGAATGATATCAAATATGGGTCAATCCATGTCAAATCAACCAATGCTTGTCACCCGACTCATCGATTTTCTTTAAACTAGCACCAAATGTTGCCCCAAGTGTCTGACGGAAAAATCTGAAATATTTTGCCCCAAGGTCAAATGGTTGCTAAGATACGGCCTCCCATAGCAATCAATGCGCACTCAAAGAAATTATTTTAAATAAAATTGCCTATTTTTGATTGACTACTGCAGCAAAGTTTGATTGATTACAGTCTCCATTTTAAGTAAATTGGAAGAACTTTTTGGTCTAAACATGCAGAGTATACTGCAGCGCGGACCTGTCGACCAGATTTTGCACACGAGGTCACCAAAAATGGCGTTAAGCATCCGTGTCAATGTTTTCAGAAGCATGTTTAAGCGAGTTTAAAGAAAATCGAAGAGGGTCGGGTGACAAATTGTCTGAAAATTGGTTGATTTGACGTGGATTGACCCATATGCATTGTGTAAAGTTGGGAGAAATTAATGGCCAAACTCGAGATTTCCAAAAATTTTTTTTAGAGGTTTAGTTACGTGTAGTTTTAAATAACAAAGTTGAGTAAAAACAGTGGAACAAGATAGCTTGTGTGAAACGGACAAATCAAAGAAACAGATCAACGAAAGTTTGAGAAAAATCAGACAAATAATGAGAAAGTTTTGAGCATTTGAATATTGCGATCACTTATGCTATGGAAATCCTCCTATTGGCAATGCGACAAATATGTGTGATGTCACTTGTGAACAACTCTCCTCATACATGGTATAGGTTCGTTGTTGAAAACTAGGCTGAAAACGTAGCCTATAGACTGGAAGAAGCAAGTAGTAGAGGCGACTATAAAACGGGAGTTTTAAACTGTACAGTGAATTTCTAGAATTTACTTACATTGCTGTGCATGACATGTGTAATCTATAAAGAAACCTGCAATGACTCGATCAAGCTCAGTTATATTATGCCTATAATGTCATAAAAGTTATCTAACAATACATTTATCCGAAACATAACACCCTCAACAGATGATGTACAACTGTGAACACAATTAATTGTACATATGAATGACAAGTATACATGATGTTTCTTCATTTTATTCACGCTTATTTCGTGCCTGTACTTTGTAACATCCACAAGACACAGGTATTTTTGTAACAAATCAAGTAATGGTTTATAGATGAAAGGCACTTTTTAAAGGTATGAAAAATGAGGTGATGATACGATAGTAAATAGTATCACCTGAAAAAACAATGAATCCTTTATTGAACTGCATGAGTTTACACAATTAACTTGTTAAATTTCTGTTCAGTTTGACTTCCAAGATCTCTAATTTTTTTGGGGGGTTTTACCAGTAAAGAGAGAGTTGACATACATGTGAAATACAATACCAACATCATTAACAAACATGTATTTCAGAGATTAATTGCCAAACCTGTTACTGTAGTTGCATAACATATCTTGTTACTGCTGAACATTTTTCAATAATCAACATCTGTTTGTTTAGTGAAAATGAAATTTATTGCATCTGTTCTTTGTACGTATATGCACAGGTTTCATTATTTATTATACAGGTGTACAGTGCAAAAATACATACTGTAGCATACACATACATTCAGGTAGATATATAATTCTCTTTCAAATACTTTAGGTCATACTGCACAAATTAGTCATTACAGTTGATTAAATTTGAGACAATATTGCACATAAGGAATCCCAACATTAACAGGGCCAGCGCCAGGATATTTTGAGTTTTTTTTTTTTTTTTTTTTTTTTTGGGGGGGGGGGGGTAAGACAACCTTCAAGGTCAAGTCCACCCCAGAAAAATGTCGATTTGAATAAATAGGAAATAATCAAACAAGCATGCTGAAAATGTCATCAAAATTGGATGTGAAATGAGAAAGTTATGAAGTTTTAAATTTTCCCTTAAAAAAAAAAACAGTGATGTGCACAACTCAGTGTCATGCAAATGAGACAGTCGATGATGCCCCTCACTCACTATTTCTTTCGTTTTTTATTGTTTGAATTATTTATTTCATTTTTTTACAGATTTGACAATGAGGACCAACTTGATTGAACCATATAGTATTAAACAATGCTACACTGTAGATACACATGTTCAGGGAGGAATTAATCGTTGTTTCACACGACAACGGAGAAAATTGGAACATTTCATATTTCATATAATAAGATACAAAAGAAATAGTGAGTGATGTCATCAGTCTCATCATTTGCATACCGACAAGGATGTGAATATAACTGTTTTGTGAAATTAAGTGAAACTTTAAAATGTCACAACTCTCTTATTTTACATCCGATTTTGATGAAATTTTCAGTGTTATGCTTGTTGGATTTTTCACTTTTTTTTTCGAATCAACTTTTTGTTGGGGTGGACTTGTCCTTGTTTAAGTAATTGTGTCTCACTTACATGACTGGGGTATTATAGAAGTGCATGGCCCAGCCCTCTAATCCTCTACTTTTCCTTCATCCCCCTCCTCATTTACCCCCCCCCCCTGTGGTGCTTTCCCTGAATATAAAATAAAGTTTGTTAAAGGGGAATCCAACCCAAATAACTTGTTTTTAGAGGAAAACAAAAAATCAGAGAAGTTGGTTAAAGTTTGAACAGTATCAACCAAACAAAAGTTTTTAATATCTAAAAGTTGTAAAAATTGGTAATCACAATACCCATGGAGACTTCGAATTGGCCGCATACATGTATGTTATGTCATAATGGCAAGGTCTACTCTTCCATGTACTCCGATACATAAAAGAGCTAAAATGTATTTTTTTTCACAAATTTTACTTCAAATTATATTTTTCTTTCATGAAGACATAAACCAATATAGGCCTACTAGCTGGGACTGTGTGACAGTGTTTATTTAGATTACTGCCCCTGGGGGATGGGTACATGTATTTTAATAGGCGAAAACTACAAATACCTGATAATTATTAAAGTCAATGGGAAAAGATGTCCTTGTCATAAACCCAGTTGCCAATTTGAAATCTACAGTGTCCCATCTCGATTTTATAGCACTAATGACTTTCTTATGGCTTGTCTGACTTCTTTCAAACTTTCACCAATCTGTTTTAGTTATTTGTCCTTTCTAACATTTTATGGCCAAGGCTGGATTCCCCTTTAAAACTTGTACACCGATATGTTCCTTAACCCTAATTCTCCCGGGGGGGCCATAATGGCCCCCCTCAACAATTTTCGCGATATATCTGCAGCGCAAAATTTTTTGACCTCGCCGCTCACTGACTTGAGACCAAATTTGTGATGCCCGGGTACGCGGTTATGACATTACGCAACATTATGTAAGTGCATGTCAGACCCAAAATTACTCATAAACGTGATTTCATGTACAAATCCAATGCAAATTGTGTATTTAGCCAAAATTCATAAATGTATCAGTATTTCTACTTTTACTGCTTAAACTTAATTAATTTTGCCTTGTTTATGATCAGAATTAAGTCTGGAACGATTTCCATCAAAAAAACAATAAAAAAACAAAAAGTAAAAAAAACAGAGAAATACATAAAAAATTAAAAAAACAATAAAATACATAATAAGAACTCGGTCTTGCTACCAGAATTTTTTTCATTCACAATCGTTAGGAATGCTATAAAGAATATTTTCACCAAAAAATAGCATTCTAGGAGCTTTATTTAGTGATTCAGAACAAAAAGTATGATTTCATGAATAAATTAGCATAATTAATTCATATAAAATAAAAATATATGAATTCAGTGAAATTTACCAATGCAACTGCGTAGATTACGTCATTCTCTACCATCATGCAAATTTTCGTTGTGATTGCGCAATCCGCGGCTGAGATCTTAAGGGGGGGGGGCCATAATGGCCCCCCCCCCCCGAATGACAAGATTGAAAAATACCCTGGGAGATTTAGGGTTAAAAGGAACAAAAATGGGACATGTAAGTTCATGCATCTTAAAATATATTTGACTTTGTATTTTATAACAAACTGTATATTGTCATTTCTGCAAATTAATGATCAGCTGTGAATTTAACGCTGCGCGAAAACATTAACACATTTTATCCCCAGGCAACAGCATAGCTTTGCTATTGTAAACATGCTGAGTGTTGAAAAAGTTGCACCTACCGTATATATGTACAAAAAAAAAAGTTGAAAAAGTACATGTACAGTTAGTAATTCAAAAAATTGCTAGTATGTTGATTTTTTATTTCTCAAACAAAATCAAAGAATTGAGTAGAAGAAATAACCAGTTGTCTCACGATGTAACAAACGTAGTGGGAAAGCGACGTTTCGTCTGCAAGCTGCTAGACTTCGTCAGGCAATGCAGCTTGCAGCATAGCTTTGCTACTGTAAACATGCAGAGTGTTGAAAAAGTTGCACCTACCGTATATATGTACAAAAAAAAAGGTTGCAGACGAAACGTCGCTTTCCCACTACGTTTGTTACATTGATTACATCTAGTCAATCCTTCACCACGATGAACCTCTTCCACATCAAAATCAAAGAATTTTATTGTCATCTGATGGACTCTATACATGGGTACATTGGTAGCTATTTGAATACTCATTAATATTCATAAGTCACATGACTGAAGGTTTTAGAAATGTAAGATTCTGTTTAAAAAAATTACTTACATGTAAACTAACTTTAAACAAGAGTGTCGCTTAGGCGAGCACATAATACGCCTGCCTGTAATGCAGAAAATGGAGTTATTGGTCAAGCAAGAAAAGTGGAAGGTGGCGACTTCACCTTTGACCTTCTGACCTCAAAATCAATAAGCTTCCTGGGGTCCATGCTAGTATCATACACACCAAACTATATGACCCCAGGTTAAGTTAATTTAATCTGAAGTTATCGCGTTTACACTGAAAAGTTAAGGAAAGGACGGATGGACACCGATCGTGTTACCATAATACGTCCCGTAGAACGGGCGTATAAAAAATCTTACTTAGTCATCATGCTTGAAATAAAGGAGAGACAGTATTGTTTTTATTCTAATCAAATGGCTGGATGAAATACATCATGTGACCAGTAATTTATATTTGTGAACAGAAAAAATTGTTAATAACTATTGATTGGTCATGGTTTTGAGATGAGGATGGTTTATATAGGATCCACATCACTGTCTTATACAAGGAAATAATTTTGCTCTGGTATTAGAATAATAATTAAAAAATTAGAAAAAGTCCAAACAGAACTGTTCCAAAGGTACCAGTCAGCCTGTCACAATGATGTCCATTCATTAGTTCTATCTAATATCAATTGTACAACGCCTACTTAGCTTGTAGTACGCGAGCAAATGGGAGGCTGAATGTCAAACATTCGTACCGTTGCACACACGGCATACCATCCAAAATGTACCATGGCACGGCTTTAGGAGGTGACGTCACAATACGATTTAATTCATGGTGCTCAGTAAATATGAAGGTGCAAAAGCCCAAGGTCATGTGCGCTTGTGGGATTTTGCTTTTCGCTTTAATATTTTTGCTCCTTTTTCATAGCTTACTGCATGGAACAACTCCTTGTTTTTTCATATCTTTGCTAGATTCTGAGGCGTTGGGGGCATGATGGCCGGGCATGGCCCCCCCTTCTGATCTCAGCCATTTGCGTGATCGCGCCGAAATTCGGCATGCACATTCTTTACCGCATAAACTACAAGCCAGTACAAAGAACAATTTCTGAAAATCATTAATTTTTATTTATTATGAATAAAATATGCAAATTTATTCGTGAAAAACATAAACTGCATATTTAACACCCAATTTCACTTCAAATTTCCTTTTTTTTTTCCAGAGGTCATCTTTGTAAACTAATTTCCTTGTTTTTTTCATCTTTTGTTTTTTTTCATTGTTTTTTCAATGAAAATTATTACAGACCATGTAACAACTAAATTAAACCCTAAATTAGTTGAACAGACCATTAGAATGAAGAATAATCACCCTTTTATGAATTTCATCTCCCATAGACTTTGTACACAAAGTATAAAAATGAGCCATTTTCGGCATGACCCTGTCTCGTATAAAGTCATGTTGCTATACCCGTAGGTCGCGAATTTGGTCTCAAAAGTTGCGCGAGACTTCATAAATATCGAGCGAAGCGTCGAGGGGGTTAATGGACCTTCATACCACATTTGAAGATGATCGGAGAAGAAATGCAGCTGGTAGAGCACTCACAAGGACATCTATGCCATTTCCTCAAAAACTCTGGTTACCATGGCAACAATGTCTCTGCCCACAGCAAAATCAATAGGCGGCTTTGCTTTACCATAATGGACCTTCATGCCACATTCAAAGATGATCAGAGAAGAAATGCAGCTGGTAGAGCGCTCATAAGGACATCTCTGCTATTTCTACAAAAACTCTTGTTACCATGGCAACGATGTCTCTGCCCATACCAACATCGATAGGCGGCTTCGCTATACCATACTCGACCTTCATGCCAAATTTGAAGATGATCGGAGAAGAAATGCAGCTGATAGAGCACGCACAAGGAAATCTCTGCTGCCGCGGAGGCGGCGCAACGAGGCCAAATCCATAGTATCCTCCGAACTCTGTTCGGGGGATACTGTACATGTACATGTACAATAATAATTCATACCAATTCTTACTAATGCCCTTGATGATATGTATCATAACTATAATAGATTCCGTAACTATAGTGTAAACCATACAGAACCTGTATCACACACCTTGTTTATCACTTTTTTTTCTCAAAGAATTGCTCTCAGCCAGTCAGTTACTACAATTTCTGTAGCATTGAAGACTGAAGACTTGTCAGCATTTCATGAAGCAAGGGATGACTGAAATTGATCTAAAAAAATTTTCATGACATTTCTCACAACTGGACAATGTCAAGCCAAGGAAGATACCCAAATTTATACAACTCCCAAGAATGTTCTGTAATCTGATTGGTCCAAATCGGATCACATGATATTCAGCGAATTGCACTATTGCATCCAAAATGCACTATCCTGCACTCTGACGTCAAAGTGCAGGATAGTACGAGGTCTGGAATGATCTAGAATATAAATAAAATAATAGTATTCGGGGCAACTCAGTAACATGGGAGAGGAGGGGGTTGTATAAAACAAACAATGTATGCATTCCTGTGCATATAGGACCTAAATAATGAACTCTGTGCTCGACTCGCCAAATGGATATACCGCACTCGGTCCTTCGGACCTTGGTGCGGTATATCCATTGGCTCTTCTCGCACATCGTTCATTATTTGGCCCTGCATGCACGCGCTTACGTGCATTATTTGTATACTATTAAGTACATGTACATCAGCTAAAAGTTATACATATCTTGTCAAGCAGTCTGAATATCTAATTAGAGAATGTTGTCCAATCGTGACTCCTTAAGCTCAACAAAAATTTTAAAATTGTAGGTTTATATTCACTTGGTCTACAAGCAGTTATCACATACATGTAGTCTTTTACTACATGCGCTAATCCTCAGATAGTCTAATACCACATGGACTAATCCTCAGATAGTCTAATACCATAAGGACTAATCCTCAGATAGTCTAATACCATAAGGACTAATCCTCAGATAGTCTAATACAATATGGGCTAATTAGACTCAATAAAAATTTGACAAAGTTGGTACATGTATTAGACATATTGTACTCAAGACCAAACAGCAATTACAACAAATTGAGATGATCCGAGAATTAGACATCTGCTTATAGACCAAGTGGATGCAAAGTCTTTTTAATACTAAAGGAATCAAGAAGAAGTATCAGGGTGTGATGTAAACTTGAGACCTGTGTTTGACAATCCTCTCCACACTGAGGCCTGTGTCTTCTGAGCTCGTTTCGAGTTGAACTTTCTTCTGTAAAGGTCTTGGGGAAAAAAAATGAGAAAAAGGGCACTTAAAATCATTTAATATTTGGTCTTTCTCTACATGATATGAAGCTCTTTGATCATCCCTCTTTTTGGTTGCCAGTACAATGCCCCTCCCCCGCCACATTTACAGATAGCTTAACCCTTTAATAGACTGGGCTACTTTGACACCTAAGAAACCTGAGGGGGGGGGGGGCTGATTCAGCCCCCCTTATAATCTCGGCCGTCGATCATGCGATCTCAATAAGGAGCTTTCGATTGTCTGCGACTGCAACGTAGTCCTAGTTCACCGGAAGTGGTGACACCGCTCGTTCAGTATCACGTTCGTACATCGATGAAAACAGTTTCGATTTAAGTCGATGTACCCTTACCAGGCCACAGCATATACCAGCGTGATAGCGAGCGGGCCGTGGGCCGATGCTCGGCCGGAGAATCAGGCGTAACATCACGCTACGAACCAGTGGGGCGACTGTGGGTGCAACATTTGCACTTTTGCGCAAAAAGCCGAAAAAAACACAGCTGTTTGGAAATAGAACATCAATTACCTATCGGATATGTAGTGTCTGAAAACAGGAGACACTAAATGAAATGGAAAAGCTGGTAAAAAGCAGTAATTTGAAGTTTACCAGCCCTGCTGAATCAACGAAACTCGAATGTTGATGCGGCTTCATTCATTTTTGCTAAGCTTGGATGACGTCATCATGTACGAACTAGCGCTCATTCGAGCACTATGACACCGAACGTCAAAACCCTCAAATACGAGTCACAGATTTGGGCAGTGAACGAGAAGGCTCGTCACAGATTTCTTCGCGCATGCGCAGCGCTCCTAAAATTCCTTAATCTCGTACGTCCACATGGCTCGTCACAGAAAACGAAAGCTCTCCACTGAAAATTGGCATGCACGTTACCATTGGCATATTCTACAAAAGTAAACCCCTCAAAAAAAGTTTGGAAATCTGTGTTTGGCCATTAATTTCTCCCAACTCCCAATTTTACACAATGCATATTTGATATCATTCAAAAAATCATTTAATCCTCTTTAAAATGATACCATGCTTGTTATGATCATGCCATCAGGAAAAGAGCAGGATTCGAAAGTCTTGGATGAGATCTGAATTGAAAAGCTGCAAAACGAGCAGAAATAGTCATGAAGGGTCAATACAGAACATGATTCTTTTGTCTCTGTCAATAGAGATGAAAATCCATTCAAATCAAGCCTCTGCTTCTGTGAGATAACATGGTTTGAGTCGTGGTTTGAAATACCCATGCATGTTTGTTTGTTTTTTGTGTTTGCTTGTGCAGAGGTGTGTTCGATTCCATGTTAATGTTGATGTTAAGGTGCATGAAAACAATTAAAAGAAACCGCTGAGAAACTCACTCATCACCACGGAAAAAGAACAGTGACTTTCAATATTGTGTCATTTTGCAGCTTTTGAATTTTGACCTTGCCCCACATTTCAAGGCACTGCACCTCCATGTGAACAACCATAATCATATCATGTAGGGTATCCTTTTAAAGAAAAGTAAATGCTCTATTCATTGATATTAATAACCCATTGATATGTACTTAAACCGAAGAGAGATTATCGATCAAAGTCAGATTTCCAAACTTTTTTTGAGGAGTTTATTAGGTCAAATTCTGTGATAAATGTCACTGCTATTATGCTAATATATGTAATAAAATAAAACGTTTGGCTAAAAACACTATTTGCATTGGATTTGTACACAACCTCACCTTTTTTGAGCGATCTTGCACCTGCATGCACTTACAAAATGTTGCGTTATATCGGAACCGCGTACCTGGGGGTCTCAATTTTGGTCTCAAAAGTTGCGCGAAACTTGAAAGTAAAAAGTCAGTGAGCGACGCTGTCAAAAAATTATTGAAAAAATGTCAAGGGGTCTTCTTGGGGTTAAGGGTGCCACATTAAGAGGAGTTCATGTTCCTTAATACTCAACTTCAAATAATTTTTGATTGTGTGTAGATATTTCGTAGAGAAATTAACAATCCTGCCAATAGTATCAATTTTGATACGATACACTTTGAGACTATCAACTATACATTCTGCATCCAAACCCTTTCTTAGAAGGTTCTTAAATATCAAATACTTTATAATGAAGGCTTATTTTCTATCCATGAGCTTCATCACATCCCAATATCATATCTTGAAGGTAATTCTGTGAAAAATCTCATTGTTAATTAATTATGCTAATAATTTATGCATAAAATCAAAGATTTGCTCTAACTAACAAAATAATGCCCCCAAATGCTGATTTTTGGTTCACAGACTCATAGGAATCTGATCAAATGTACTTTAAAAAGATTACAACACATTTATTTTCTTATGTATTTTATTGTTTTCTAAATTTCCTATGTATTTCTTTTCTTGTCGACTTTTTGTTTGTATTTTTTTTAATGGAAATTTTAGGGGACTTTATTTGAAATTAATTGATATCAATCAAACAAGGAAGAATAATGATACATTTATGAATTTTGGCTAAAAACACTATTTGCATTGGATTGTACACAAATTCATGTTTTGAACAATTTTGGGTCTGCATGCACTTACCAAATGTTGCGTAATTTCGGAACCGCATACCCGGGGGTCGCAATTTTGGTCTCAAAAGTTGTGCGAAATTTGAAAGTTTTATCATTAGGGTTAATTGCAATAAACATGTACATGTAGAGTACCAAAGTGCGACGTCACTATGTCATGACAACGAACGGCTGGTTCTAAACTGAATCGCAGCTGCACGATCGTCTATTCACATATGTAGTTGCAAAAAAGGTGATGTGTTTCGTCCATGGCTTTTTATACCATCAGTCTGAGAGTCATAACAGGGTGCCGTTTTATAAAGCTGTTTGTAAATTAAGAGCCACTTTAAGGACTGGTGATCCTTTCTTGTGGTAAATGCTGTAATAAATTAGCGATGATTTCACAGCGATAGAAAGGATCACCAGTCGTTCTTAAAGTCTCTCCTAACTAACGAACAACTTTATGAGACGGCCCCTGGGTTCATTTGTTTAGAACCAGGCTGCTAATTCACCATGGCAACTGATGTCATCGCTTCGGTACTCTATTAGAACCATAAAACCTGACCTTAAAGGGGTATTCCTGGCTGACAATAATGATTTGAACAGACATCAGACACTTCAAATTTTATTGTAATCGGACAAGGAATAACAAACTTTTAATTTCATATTTGAAAATATGAAATTGTTTATTCAGATTTCTTTCTCTAATAAATTGTAGTAAAAATTAGTTTTTATGTAAGATAATCATTGCTACATGTACATGTCATACACACATTATGAAAATATGAAATAATTACGGTTTCATGTAAAAATATAGGAAAAAGGAAAGTGGGGACATGAATGACATATCAGCCCTTCTATCCCATATTCATAGTAATAGCACACATATAACAGTTTTTAAACTTTCAATTTTAATAACTTAATGAATTGTTATTAGATTTTGAAGTAAATTTCAGTGTTTTGCTTAATTGTACTCTATTAATTTGAATATAATAGATTTCAGCCAGGATTACTCATTAAATTCCCAAAGACTGATATGACAAACTGTACCTGATTCCAGGATCACTACCAGAGCTTCTATCTCTTGGGATATTGTCATCATGGTTGTCCTGGTGACACACATCACTTCCCGACTCACCGCTAAAAGAGTGTGATCTGATTCCAGCTAAAAACTTCCTAGATGAGGTCAAGGTGGAGGATACACCAGAGAAAAGTCATTGAGTGTATAACATACATGTACATGTACAAGAAAGACTTTTGGGTCAACTATTAAATGTTAGCACAGGGAAGATTAAAGATTAATCAGTAAAACTACAAGTGACATCCCCAGAATGTTGAAATTGAGTTTTCAATTACTTTTGAAGAGAAACTGTCATTAACACATGGTGCTGAGTAGTCTGCGGGAACAGACCTTTGATTATCACAATTTATATTGTGAAATGCAGAGTCTGCAGTGTGAGACTAGATTCAAGCTGTTCTGTTGCTGAGAGTTTTGAGTCTAGTCTTAACTCTAGACATAATTGGTATAAGTGTCCAACTTGAGTTTGTGCTTACAGACTAATAGAACATGCTGAGCATGCTGGATATAATAAAACTCTTTTTACTGCAATAAAAAAGTGATGTCACTATAAAATTTGTGTTCACGTATCATGAAATAAATAAATTGAGATCCACTATAATAGTACCCTTTTATCATGACTTGGTACCCAGGATATACAGTCCGACCTCTCTTATCCGGCCTTCCCTTATCCGGATCCCTCTATTATCCTGACGCACACTTGCCGAGATTATTATTTTTTTTTTAATTCAATCTAGTACGTGAGGAAATGAGATTTCAATCTAAAACTCAATCCTATACGCAAACTTACTTTGATTACATATATTTTCCAATATAGTCTACCTACAACAAAATCTCACCCAAATCACTGAAAGAACTTAGGCATGATGATTTCCAGTAAATCAGGGTGCAGCACAAACATTTCATCACGTTTCTCTTTTTGCTTCCCGGGGAAAACAACAGATGTCTCGCTAGCTAACATTAGGCCTCAATACGGACAGCGCCATCTATCATGTTTGAGCCTACTGTCAGTATAACAATGGCTGACATTGCGAAGCTGCAATACCCGCCATGATGATCTATTGTAAGACTTAGTTTCATCGAGTCATTCTTTCTTTCGAGGTATGCTCGATGTATACCTCAATTATTTTAGCAGGTAAATTATTCAACAGTTTTGGCCATCAATCGATTTCATTTCCTTAAAAATACCGCCCATAATTTGCACTGACACTGCAGTGAATACTGTCTGTACGCCCACTACAATAGATAACGTGTAGCTGACGCCGTTGGTCTGGGGAGGCAGCCAGCAGCGCAACTGCATTTATTTTATATTGGGTCTTCCAGATCCTGATAAATCCCTTATCCGGATTGGTGCTTGTCCCAGCGTGTCCGAATAAGAGAGGTCGGACTGTATGCAACTCATCTTTCACAGCCACCCCCCATCCTCTAATACCGTGTTTACACTTAATCGGCATTTGAATCGGCTCGCGGTTCAGAACCGCGAGCCTGCAGCATCGGCTTTTTCATAGCGTGTAAACGCGAACAACTTGAATCGGCTCGCGGTTCAGAACCGGCAATTTGCACCACCAAAGTAGTAGGTTCTGAACCGCGAGCCGATGCAGAATCGGCTTTTTTACTACGTGTAAACAGAAAGCCGATTCTGCACCGGCAATTTGTGCGCATTTCAATTACTTTACCATTGTGACGTAATTGTAAGCGCACTGATCCAGCGTTGTCTTTATTATGACGTATATTGTAGGTATGCGTATCATTTCAGGTTTTTGCATCGGCTCGCGGTTCTGAACCGCGAGCTGTAACAACGTGTAAACGCAATCCAAATGCCGATTCTGCATCGGCATTTGGTTCAGAACCAATTGCCGATTAAGTGTAAACACGGTATAAGTGAGCTATCATACAGTTGGTTTGTACAATAAATTACACTTAATGATCAATTCAATCTGTCATAGGTCCACCCTTAGTAAGCTATCATACTGTTGGTTTGTACAATACATTACACTTAATGATCAATTCAATCTGTCATGGGTCCACCCTTAGTGAGCTATCATACAGTTGGTTTGTACAATAAATTACACTTAATGATCAATTCAATCTGTCATAGGTCCACCCTTAGTGAGCTATCATACAGTTGGTTTGTACAATACATTACACTTAATGATCAATTCAATCTGTCATAGGTCCACCCTTAGTGAGCTATCATACAGTTGGTTTGTACAATAAATTACACTTAATGATCAATTCAATCTGTCATAGGTCCACCCTTAGTAAGCTATCATACAGTTGGTTTGTACAATACATTACACTTAATGATCAATTCAATCTGTCATAGGTCCACCCTTAGTGAGCTATCATACAGTTGGTTTGTACAATAAATTACACTTAATGATCAATTCAATCTGTCATAGGTCCACCCTTAGTGAGCTATCATACAGTTGGTTTGTACAATACATTACACTTAATGATCAATTCAATCTGTCATAGGTCCACCCTTAGTGAGCTATCATACAGTTGGTTTGTACAATCGAATAATGATAAATTCAATCTGTCATAGGTCCACCCTTAGTGAGTTATCATACAGTTGGTTTGTACAATACATTACACTTCATGATAAATTTAATCTGTCACAAGGCCACCCTCAGTAAGCATCCATACACTTGGTGTGTACAATAAATTACAATAATGATGAATATCAGTCCTACAATCACAGATTCCAAGAAACGCATAAATTCACATTTTGGAATATGATGAATTGAAAGATTTTCTTTCTTATAGATGAGGGATGAAATGATGATATATCAACCACACGTAGGTCTATAATCTCACTATTGAGGAGATGACATGTTTGTGAGAATTTAAATCCCGAAATATCGAAGACCTGCTCGTCTGTGATATTACAAAATCATAACTCTGTTTATCTTTGAAGAATTTTTATTGAACCGTAACCATTATTTTTCTCTTCTTTTTCTGCTCTTATTCAACCAAATCATCGTCTGGGTAAACTTCCATTTTAAACAAAGCGAGAGAAGTGAATTACGTGAATATAGATGTAGGCATCTTAAAACTTACTTGATAGGATGAGAGCTTGGTGTCGCAAGTGACATCTGCCTGGTAAAACCACCTTTCTTAACAAGGGCGCTGTTTGGTCCCATGCTGAACATCCAATGAGGCAAGCTAGGACTTGAATCTCTTTCCTTGGAAACAAGCATCTCAGACTCCTCGTGAGATGACAATGGTGGCTCGGAGATCGGTAATGATGGAGACGATGTGGATGCGGTGATGATGGCAGGTGAGGATGTTTTAGAGGTAATGGAAGAGGTAGATGATGATGACGAAAAGGAGGAAGAGGTGGAGGATGATGATGATGAGGAGTAAGTTGACTTGAGAAGAGGCTTAGAAGACTGGGTTGCTCTGGAAATTACTGGAGGTCTGGTTGCTACGGGCTTGGAGGCATACTGGAGACGTAGCTTCATGAACTTTCCAAGCTGGTGGTATCAACAAGGAAAACAAAAATCTATAAGCCATTTACTTAATGCTATTTTGTTGAATTGCTAAGTATGTTTTTTCCTGGATTCATACAAAATGTGCATTCCCATGATGGTAAATTACATACAGTATGCCTAAGTATACATGTACAATGTATATCCTTGAAGCTTATTTGCCTATCAATGTGTACATGTACAGTGTACATCCTTGAAGCTTTGCCTATAAAAGTGTACATGTATATTCTTGAAGCTTCAGATAACACAAGGCATAAGCGATGTTGTGTACCTCTCCCGCTTGTGAAAATGATTGACCAGTTTCGCATGTTTGATATGGTTTCGCTCAAGTTTCCTAGCTGTTTGTAGAGTATGCTCCCCGTAGAGCTAAGTGTTCCCATCAACGAAGCCTGCAAGATAGTCAGGGACAGACTCCTCACAGATTCCATCCTATCTGAACGAACTCCGCTATCACCAAACCAAATCTACGACCTTCTACTGATGTGCCTCAATGCTACATCCTTCCGCTGGAGAGATGGGTTCTACAGACGTCAGGGGCAGCCATGGGATCGCCTCTCTCCCCCATCATAGCGAACATATTCATGGAGGACTTCGAAACCACTACTCTTCAACTAGCTCCTGTCAAACCAAAGCTATGGCTGCGCGAGTTTTTTGTTATCTGGGAACACAACCAACGGCAACTTCAGATGGAAACAGAACAAAACAAATCCATCCCCTTCCTTGATGCACTCGTCACCAAGTCTGATAATGGCAACGTCTCCCACCAAGTGTACAGGAAACCTACCCACACAGACTGATATCTCAACTGCAGATCCTTCCATCACCCATCCATTCTCCGTTCGGTTCCCAAGACTCTGGTCAAACGGGCACACGACCTAAGCGACCAACAACACATCAAGAGGACCCTTACCACTGTTAATTGCTAACCTGCTGAGCAGATCAAGACACGTCTTACCACTAGCCAGCCTACTGACCAACCCTCCAATATTCAACCTATATAAAAAGCACAGCCATCCTTCCCTACCTTGGAAGGGCATCTCACAAGCTACAACGCATTCTAAGGACAGTCAACATCGAAACCAGATATAGGTCTTCACACAAACTGCATTCTACTCTAAACACCCACAAGGACAAGAATCCCCAACACAAGCTACCAGGTGTCTACAAAATCCCTTGTGAATACGGGAAGGTCTACATTAGGGAAACTGGCAGAGACTTCACTACTCGTCTAAAAGAACGCAAAACTTGGCAGAGACTACATGACTGGGAGAAGTATTCTATTGTTAAACATGCTCAACAACACAAACATGAAATTCAGTGGGAAGACAGCCAGCTCTTAACCACCATCAAGAATTGGCACACACGCAGAATGAGAGAGGCTATTGAAATCATCCAACATAACAGTCCCTCAAGATAGTGGCTTAATCCTGAACAACATTTGGCTACCACTTCTGAACCAACCTTAAACCAGTCCTAACCAGTTTCTGAATTCACCATCAACCCAACCATTAGACTTCTTCCATGAGCATCAACCAATCAGCACCACCTATAAGCCATCAACCAATCAACATTGACCAATTAACCATCAACCAACCAGCAGCAACAATTAACAATCAACCAATCAGCAATCAGCATCCACCAAATAGCAACCAACCAATCAGCATTCACCTTAGATAGTATAAGTACTCAACATTTGGCTCAAGTCTTCACTCCTGACAAAGAGCAAAGCTTATCTGCTCGAAACGTCGAGACAACAGTTCTTTTCAGAACTATAACCAAAAAGAAAGAAAAAAAAAAATGGCAGCAGACTAAGTGACAAGTGCTGGTAGACCTCTCCTCAAGATTTCTTCACCTTAGATAGTATAAGTACTCAACATTTGGCTCAAGTCTTCACTCCTGACAAAGAGCAAAGCTTATCTGCTCGAAACGTCAAGACAACAGTTCTTTTTCAGAACTATAACCAAAAAGAAAAAAAAAATGGTAGCAGACTAAGTGACAAGTGCTGGTAGACCTCTCCTCAAGATTTCTTCTTCATCGCCCTAGATATTAATATCTAAAGTTATTTCAAGTTCATTTTTAACAACACTTTTGGAAAACTTCAAGTTTGGACAGAAAAGGGATCAGTATGAGTGCCGGAATCGAAAAGAAAAGTGAAAAATATACCTCTAGGAAAACACGCTCAAACTACAAACTGTTGCACGATGAACTAGAGGACAATACTACCGTCCCTGCGGGCATGGAGGTCCCTCCTCAACCTGCTGGAAATACAGGCACAGAACTGGCAGGCCTTCTTAAAGAGGCAACCAGTAACTTTGAGAAGATGATGGACAAGGCGGTGAAAACACTAGTCGATAGTGTCAAGAAAGTGGAGAGGGCCCTTGAGTTTGAGGGACTTCGCATAAATGACTTAGAAAAGAAAAATGTAGAACTAGAGAGTCGCCTGGAGAAGATGGAGAAAGCATATGAAACTTTAGTTCAAAAGGATCGATCTAGAGATAGTGAAAATAACAAGGCAGATCGTCTTTCACGAAAACATAACTTTCGAGTTGTGGGAGTTGAGGAAGCAAAAGATGAAGAGGATTGCCTGAAACTCGTCGAGGACATGCTGAAAACAAAATTCCATATGGCAGTCAAGGTGGAGAAAGCCATCAGGACTGGCAAAAGGGGAGATAAGCCACGCCACATCATTGTGAAAACACATGCCTACGACGATAAGGTTAACATACTAAAGAAATCAAGAGAAGCTCTTAAAACAGAGAAATATTACTTGACAAACGATCTCACTAGGATGGACTTAGAGGTGAAAAGAAAGCACCGAAAAGAGGTGGAGGAGTTGTATCAGAAGGGGACAAAACTGCGTTTCTATGCTGGGCAGTGGAGAAACGAGAAAGGAGTCCCTTACTTTACTTCTTAAGTCACCACATGTAGTGCAGCTTTAAACCTTTAGTTATGCCTGTTCTGAATCACTTTGCCTTGGACATGTTGGAGAGGATGATTCATTTACCCATGGGACTAAAACCACACAGCAGATTTTGAGCCCATTATCATCTTCTAAGAAAAACCAGCAAAAGAAATGAACCATTGTCCAGATCAGAGAAACTCTCCAACTCCCCCCTCTCTCTCTCCCTCCCTCCCCCCCCTCTCTCTCTCTCTCCCTCTCTCACACACACACATACAGCTTTATTGATACTTGTCACAGGAGAGGTTGCCTTGATCTTCCTCTTTTTCATTTATTTTTTTCCTGTAGTAACTGAACTTTGTTGCAGGAGTGGGCATGGCCTCGTGTCTATGACTATCGTTTGCCATGTTCTTCACTCTAAACTTAGTTGTATATATGTTAATAAGTAGACAGTTTTTCTTGTTTTCCATTTATGTCTTTTGTTATATCATGTCTGTACTTGATTTCATTAGCATTGCTAAGCCTATTCAGTGTGAGGTGTTTACTACTATCTTCATGTTTAAATGATGTTGGATGATTATCATTTACAGCAAGATATTGACTGTAGGTACTATATTCCGAATGAGTTTAACTCACCTGCTGGGAAGCAACAATCTCATTACTTAAGCTTCTTGCACTGCAATGCAAGAAGTCTGTCTAAAAGTTTTGAAAACCTAAATATGTTGCTATCATCTCTAAAATTTAATTGCTCTATAATAGGTGTTACCGAGATGTGGTTGAGTGCTCAATCACCACCATTATTTCTGATTGATGGTTAC
Organism: Lytechinus pictus; assembly: GCF_037042905.1. Taxonomy (NCBI): domain Eukaryota; kingdom Metazoa; phylum Echinodermata; class Echinoidea; order Temnopleuroida; family Toxopneustidae; genus Lytechinus; species Lytechinus pictus. The sequence goes on along the minus strand of NC_087260.1, from coordinate 954,769 downwards.
CAGATAGTAAGGAAAGATAGATCAATTGGCGGTGGTGGGGGTGTTCTCTTCTATGTGTCTAACAAGATCTCTTTTAAACTCAGGGAAGATCTTTCCCTCCAAAATCAAAGTGCTGAAATTTTGTGTATTGAAATAGACTTACCCTCTGATAAAAACATGATTGTATGTATAGTGTATAGACCCCCTCAAGCTGACATTGATAATTTTCTCACAGGTATTGAGTTATTATTGACTGATATAAATGCATCTGATAAATCAGTTTGCATGATGGGTGACTTCAATATTGATCTGTTGATAGAAAATGCAAACACTCTCCGTTTCCAAAATATTCTTGATTCTAATGCTCTATGTGCAATGATTAATAAGCCAACAAGAATAACTGACAGGTCATCAACACTTCTTGATAACATTTTTGTGAAAACTACCAAAGGTTATTCCCAATCAGGTTTATTTTTTAGTGAGATTTCTGATCATCTTCCAATCTTCTGCATGCTTTATGATATTCATTCCAACAAATGCAATAAGGCTAAAGTTATACTAAAGCGCAAAATTACTGAAAGCAATATTTCTAGCTTGAGGGATGCTTGTCAGGAAGAGAGTTGGTCGGATGTATTGGAATGTCATGATGTTGAACAGGCTTATGAATCATTTAGTAAAATTTTTCATCACCATTTGGATGAGACTATTCCACTTGTTAGAATAAATAATAGAAGTACAGGTAAACGGCCATGGATTACAAAAGGTATACTACAATCAATCAAAAGAAGAAATGTCTTATACAAAAGAGTGTAAAGAAACCTTCACAAGAGCACGTTGAAAATTACAAAAAATATCGAAATAAGCTGACTTCTATTATACGGTCATCACGGAGTTTGCACTATTCTAGACAGTTTGAGAATGCTCGAGGTAACATGCCATTGACATGGAATGTTGTTAGAGATATATTATGTAAGAAAAATAAGTCAGAACCTGCCCAAAAATTTGTCCATAAGGATAAAGAGCTTACTTCTGATAATGACATTGCAAATGAATTTAACAGCTACTTTGTGAACATTGGGCCTGACCAAGCGAAGAAAATAACTCCCGTAGAAGTTAATTACAAAAAATATTTACAAGACAGGTCTGAATCATCTATATTCCTTAAGCCAGCTGATCATCTTGAGATATTAAACATTGTTAAGTCTCTTAAAAATAGTAGGTCATCTGGGCATGATGAAATAAGTTCAGCATTGTTAAAACAAATAATTGGCTTAGTCCTTACTCCTTTACTACATATCTGTAATCTGTCCATTTCAACTGGTGTATTCCCTTCCTCTCTTAAACTAGCCAAGGTTATTCCTGTTCATAAAAGGGAAAGCATCACCGTTATAAGTAATTATAGACCAATCTCAATTTTGCCTAGTTGCTCAAAAATACTAGAAAGAATTGTTTATAACAGATTGATTGCCTTTCTTGACAAAAACCACCTTCTTAATCCCAACCAATTTGGATTTCGCAGGTCTCACTCAACGGACCTTGCGTTGTTGAAATTTTATGATTATGTATCTAGTTCTCTGGCTAATCGTGAGCACGTTATTGGTGTATTTATGGACCTGAGCAAGGCATTTGACACCCTTGACGGACCACTCAATACTGCTTTATAAACTCCAACATTATGGAGTAAGGGGCGTTGCCCTAAATTGGTTTACTAGTTATCTTTCAAATAGAAGACAATACACATGCTATAACTATTCTAATTCTGGTATATCAGTTATGAGGTGCGGTGTACCGCAAGGTTCTATATTGGGTCCATTATTATTTTTGATTTATATTAATGATATTTGTTTGGTATCAAACACATTGAATTATATATTATTTGCTGATGACACAAGTGTTTTCCTATCACACCGTGATATTGATATCTTAGAAAACACCATTAATGTTGAACTTCCGAAACTATCTAATTGGTTTAGAAGTAATACGTTATCACTGAATGTTAAAAAGACTAATTATGTACACTTTAAAGGCAGGAAGTCCTGTCCTGACCATGATTTAAGATTGAAACTTGACAATGCTTTGCTTGAAAGACAGACATCTACGAGGTTCCTTGGGGTCTATATCAATGATCAACCTAACTGGAATGATCACATGAAACACATCAGTAAACCAATTTCTCGAAATATAGGTATACTGTATAAAGTTAAGTACCTTGTACCTTATAAAATACTTTACATGTTGTACAATACTCTTATTCTACCTTATGTGTCATATTGCAATATTTTATGGGCAACATCAACGAGTGTCACAAACCCAATTCTTTTGTTGCAAAAGAAAGCAATTCGCATTTGTGCTGGAGTCGGTTACCGTGATCATACACGCCCTCTCTTTATAAAGCTGCAATGTCTTACTGTTGATGATGTCCATTTTCTTCAAACTTCCCTTTTTATGTATCGGTTTAATGTCAAAATGTTACCTACCTGCTTTTCCAATATGTTTCAACTAAATAGTGCTATCCATACCTACCACACAAGACAAGCATCTAATATGCATTTGTATAGCCCTCGCACACTGTTGGCTCACAAATCTATCAGACATTATGGACCTGATGTTTGGAATTCGGTACCTACTAGTACTAGGAATATATTATCAGTGCATTCCTTCAAAAGTGCGGTAAAACGCATACTTGTCTCTAAGATGTAATTTTGTTGTACTGTACATTTTAAACTTAAATATTGATATAATTTCAATTATTATTACGCCTCACACACTCCTTGTAAATATTTGTAAATCGTTGTGGAACATAATAATTTGTTCTTTGGTTTTGTTTGTTTGTTAGTTTTTTTTTCTCTTTTTTTCTTTCCCCTCTTTGTGTAATCGTTAGTTTTGACTTTTCAGTATTGTTTTTATATTCATGTATGTATTTCATATATCCAAAGGTCTGACAACAGCTCAAGCATCTGCTTATTTTGTCATACCACAGGGCATTTTCACCACAGATGGAAAAAGAGGCAAAAAAATCAAGTTGATATTCATGTCAAATGCTTTATGTTTTTTAATAAAACAAGACCTGAAGTTTCCGAGACAAAAAAATTTCCGACTCTGGCAGCCATATTTTATTTCAAAATGGCTGCCAAAGTATGGATACAAATTAGTGTTGAAAATAGTATATTGATACATATTTTGTTTTGACAGATTTTTAAAGAATAGGTTTGATCATGATGTTTTCGCCTGTGATTTAGCTTGCTAATATAACACTTTTTAAAATCCCACAGAAAGGAACACCATTAATTCATTCATCTGATAAAAAAACATTGATGAAGTATGTGATATGGTATGTAATGTCAGTTACCGAAAACATGAACTTTTTTTTCTAATTTCCTGGAAAAGAGGATATATTAAATGAAACTTGGTAGATTTTCTCTCTAGGTAACACCCCTCCCTTCTACACCAAAATTAAAGATTACCAATTAACAATGAAGCCATAGGGTACCATTAAATATATGTAATGTCAGTTACCAAGTGGAAAATGTAATGTCAGTTACCGAGATGTAATGTTAGTTACCATGATAAAACGTTGGTTAGTGGTTACCAATATTGAAATGCAAATATGTGGTCAATTTTATGGTGAAGAAATATTGTATACTTGTTATTTAAGTCTTTCACTTTAAAAGTCACACCAGAAGGAGCTTGCTATTGACTTTTAAAAGGTATAGTTCACAAGGAATACTATATGAAATTATGAAGGAAGTTGCATTCCCATCAGGCAAAAAAAAATTACTATGAAATTGTTTTGTACATGCACTTACCAAGTACCTAATTGTATCAGACAATTTTTTTTTTTTTTTTTTTTTTTTTTTTGGGGGGGGGGGGGGGGGTAGGGGGTACTTTTCCCAACCTATTGCCTAAATCTGCAACATTTTTTAAGCTTAACATTGTGATGAAGGGGATTTCCAGGGTCCCTTTTTTTAGTTTCTAGGATTCTTTTGAGCATTGCCTCGCTAAAAGTAAATTCCTGGTTTTTATACCTGTTAGTAGTGTGGATGTGTGATACAATTTTGTTTTTGGTTTACAAGTATAGATGAAAAGTGAAATTTGACAGTTCTGATCAATGTTGCATGGATCTACTAAAACTGTTTTTTTTTCTTCTAATTTACAAATAGTTCAGTTTCAGTTTAGAAGCTGGAGTTTATTTTTTGTGGACAGCTTAAAAAAGAAATTAGCAAAGAAAATGATTAAACAAATTATGAAGAGAATTGAAATCCGACAGATATGAACAAGCATCGCTTGCACTGACCAGAATAGAAATCAATAAAACTACATGGCTGATTCAGGGGAGGGGTACATGTAGCCTAGGGGAGGAGACCCTTATTCATTTTGCCTTTTTTGAGGGGAGGGGGAGGTTGAAGAAGGAAAAGGTTTAAAAAGTCAATATAAAACTGATGAATATATTATGGGTGTATAGTCAGAAAAATCCATGTGTACAGTCAATGCAATATTAAATTATTATAAAATAAAGGAAAACATGTAGCTGCTATGACCCCCCCCCCCCGAGTAAGTAAAACATACATTTCTTATCTTTTGATAATTAAAAATGTGAAGTATTATGAAACTTTTATGATTTTAAAAAGCCTTACATATAAGTACCAAGAAAATTATGCCTTTGAAAATCATATAGCACTGGTAAATGTTAATGTGTATTGTCAGTTACCGACAAGTAATGATAAAAATGTTCAAATCAAAGAAAGGAATTGAGAAAAAGAAAAAGTTTTTTCATTGAAATGTTCCTAGAAACTCTGGTATACTTCCACATCAAGCTCACTTTCATGTGAAGCTCTGCACAGAAGATACAATGCAATGATTCCACACATTTGACTTCCATGTGTTATCTCTATGGCAAATTAAGGGTAATGTCAGTTACCGTAATGTCAGTTACCAGCATGGTTGTGGAAAAATTATCATAGCCCCCAAAAAACAAAATCGAATTGTTTAATATTTTGACACATCTTAACCTAGTAACAGAGGTATATTTACATATTCAAATTATTACTCTTGACTATCTACTCAGGGACATGAGATATTTCAATTTTAATGAACACCCTGAAATTGCATGTCCTTTTGCGTAATGTCAGTTACCGACACATTTTTGCTTGCTGATGCGTAAAAAAATGTGGTTACATAGGAAAACTTAGTATCAGGTTATACAGCAAGGTTCACTTTATTAACTCTATCAAAAGCAAACTCCCATCATTTGTTGTTTTAGAGATACACACAATGAAAGGTGTGAAAACATTGTGCCGTGTAATGTCAGTTACCGTGAAAATGCCCCACTGCATGTCTGCAACCTTGTTATAATCAGTTATGTTAATGTTATGTTAATCATCATAATTATACATTAGCATTATGTAAAATTCAATGTAATCAATTTTGTGATGGTCACACTATGTACATTGTCATGACATGCAGAAATAAATAAATAAAATAAAATAATAAACAAACAGTCCTTTTCAGGACTAACCTACATGTACATGGTGTAACTGCAAAACTCTCTATTCTGGATTAGAATATGTATGTAATTTGTTAATAACTCTTAAGTTCACACTAAACACTGGTAATACAAAGTACATTATATTTGGTTCCAAACAACAGCTCCATAATTTAAAAAATGTTAAGATTTCTATTGGTAAAATGAAATTGAGAAAGTAGCAAATTTTAAGTATCTAGGTGTCATACGAAAGGCACATAGATCACATTGCTAAATAGGTTTCAAGAAAAATTGGATTTCTACGTTGATCTGGAAATTTTTTTAGGATGACATTTTAAAACTATACATGTAGGCCTACTCTGTAATGCTTTGATCATGGAAAAATTTGATTGTGACATAGTTTGGTCAAATTGTTCTCCTTGATAGACTTACTCTTTGGACAAAAAAAATAGCAAGGATGATCTTACGGACCAATCTGCGAACTCACATTTGTGATTTATTTTCTATTCTAAAATGAAAAGATCTCTTTTCAAGACGGCACTTCCACCGAATGTGTGAACTATTTAAATGTGTTATTGTATTTCTCCCCCATATTTAAGTAATGATTCATTAAACTTAATATAAGAACTAGATCCAATGTCCACTGCCTCCCTTCAGGTAAACAGTATTCCTCTTCACAATAATAGTGGCAAGAGGACTTTTCAATACATCGGAACCACGGAGACAATGTCCATCAACTCATTCCGTGCTTCATTTAACAAATGAAAAATTCATAAGCCCTGCAATGCAAGAGGTGCAACATTGCATAGTTGATTTATATTCTTATATAGCAACATTACTCAAATTCTAGAAGTTATATTACTCATTACACAACATCTACTTGAATCATTTCTTAATCAATTGATCATTGAACAATACTCTGTTACCAGTCATCCTTCCTTTTCCATTTTAACATATTTAGCGGTTTCCAATTGCCAACTTTTCCTTTTGTCTAATAACTTTACAGTAATTCAATTTTGATCTTTTAATTGTACATGTATTTTACTGTTTATCATATCAATCTGTTTTATTAATACTGTAGTACCTGTATATGCCATTTTGACAAATGTATTCTTTGCAAATATTGTACATTGACTTTTATCTCAGGGCCCTCAAGGACAGCAGTTGGTGTAACTGATGTTACCCTGATTATAAGACTAAAAAAAAATTATAAATAAAAAATGAATAAATAAATAAATACATGTATATTCTTGAAGGTAACTGTGGTAGATGTAGCTGTGTTAGATATGATATCAGTTGGCTTTCCATACTCTCACAATGATATGTGTATTGCGTATACATGTGACAGTCACTCTGCGAATAAACATGAAGACATGAACATGTATGAGAATCGGCTCTGACTATTTTGTGAACAACGAACCCAAAGATATCCAACAATTGGCGACGAGATGTGTGTTTTGTAGACGCAGGATAGCAGAGCAACGATGCAGGCCACTGCAGAGTCGGTTTCAGGGCAGGTTTTGCCTAACAATTGCATCAGGTATGATGAATCGGAGGACTTAGATTGTTATCTAGAACGTTTCGAATTGTATCTGATAGCGAGTGGCTTGACAGTACCTGATGCACAGTCAGTGAATGAGAGCGCGACCACAGTGGATCGCGGGGGTGACAAGAGAGTAGTGGCGCTGCTATTGAACGCTATCGGGGCTCGCTACTACGGGATTGTTCGTGATTTGGTATCACCGGCAAAACCAAGTGACAAGTCATATGTGCAGTTGAAGCAAATACTGCGAAAGCATTTCAAACGTACACCAGTCACCGTAGCTGAAAGGCGCAAGTTTATTAGACGTGATCAGGCACCGGGTGAGAGCACGAGTGATTACGTTGTACAGTTGAAACATCTCAGCCTACATTGTGAGTATGCTGATAAACTTGATGAGCAGCTACGAGACCGCTTTATCAGTGGTTTGAATGATGAGTCTACTTCACTGAAACTTATGGAAAAGGCTACTGAGACCCCTAACATGACGTTTCAGCAGGCTGTGGACTTCACCCTATCGAAACAGACAGCTGCGGGGGAGGTCCGGGCGATGCGTTCAGATGGCTCTTCAGGTTGCACCAAGTCCAGTGTTCATGCAGTTCGCGGTAGACAGCAGTCTGGTCAGAAAGGTAGCAGGCGAAAGCAAGAATGTTATCGTTGTGGTCGACACCATACACCAGAGGAGTGTTGGTTCAAGTCCGAAACGTGTAGATACTGTAAAAAGAAAGGACACATCGAAAGGAAAGGTCGAGCCAAGGGCAAGAATGTAATGAAACAAACAGAACACTCAGACTGTAAATCTAAGATGAGTTACCAGAGTAAAAGTCAAACGAAGAAAAATAATTGTAGTGATGTACATAAGATGCATGAAAACAGGAAACCTATGTCTAACAGTAATGCTAGGAAGGAAGCTAGAGTTTTACATGATTCCAGTAGTAGTAGTGAGGAATGCAGTGTGGAATATGATCACACATTGTTCAAGTTAGACGTTATTAGTAAGTCAAAGGTTAGGCCAAGTACAGGTTCAGAGAGTGATCCAATTATAGTTCCTGTTGTTATTGAAGGTAAAGTCACACATATGGAACTTGATACAGGGTCAAGTGTGAGCATGATACCATTGTCATACTATGAGAAACATCTATCACATGTGAAGATGCATGAGTCAGAAAAGTCTTTGGTGAGTTTTATCACAAACCAAACAGTCAAACCAGTTGGGAAAGTTCATGTAGAGGTCACACATGGAAAGTACCAGGGTAAACTGAGTTTGTATGTGGTAGAACATACAGAGTATTTGCTATTTGGGAGAGATTGGTTATCAATAGTACCACTGAATTGGAAGTCTCTGATATCCAGGGTAAGCAGTAATCATGATCATAGTCAGGTTCATCATGTTGGTGAGCTGGATAGAGTCCTGAATAAGCATAATAGATTGTTTGAAGATAGACTAGGTAAGCTCACAAAAGCAAGAGCGCACATTTCAGTAAAAGATGATGCTAAACCAGTAACTACAAGGCCATATAAGGTACCTTTTGCAGTGAGAGATAAGGTAGAAGAAGAATTGGAAAGATTACAGAAGTGTGGGGTTTTGACTGCTATTGATCATAGTGAATGGAGTACTGGAATCGTAGCAGTTCCAAAGAAGGATGGGTCTGTCCGCATATGTGGAAATTACAAAACTACAGTGAATCCAGTTTTGGATCCAGTTCAGCCCCCCAATATCAATGTAGAGAACATATTGGCAAATCTAGGTGGAGGTGTGTTATTTTCTACCGTAGATCTAGCACATGCTTACAACCAGTTAGAGTTGGATGAAGAGTCTAAGAAGTTCCTAGTAATATCTACACATAAGGGGTTATTTCAACAGAATCGCCTGGTATTTGGTATTACTAGTGCACCAGCTATTTGGCAGAGTGCTATTGAACAGGTACTACAGGGGATACCTGGGGTACAAGTATACTTAGATGACATATTGGTAACTGGGCGTACTGTTGAAGAGCATCATGCCAATTTGGATAAGGTTCTCACACGCCTTGAAGAGCGTAACCTTACATTGAGGAAAATGAAATGTAAGTTTGCTCAGCCATCAGTAGAGTTCTTAGGACATGTCATAGATGCAAACGGAGTACATACTGTAGAAGAGAAAGTACAGAAAATAGAGAATCTTCCTAGACCAGAAGATGTGTCACAGTTAAGGTCCTATTTAGGGTTACTTAATTACTACCGAAAGTATGTGCCTAATCTAGCTCATGAGATAGCACCGTTAACGGATTTGTTGAAATCTGATCGTAAGTTTGAATGGCATGAGGAAGCCGAGAAAGCTTTCATTAGGTCAAAGAGATTGATGCGAGAAGCAGGTTTTCTGGTACATTATGATCCGGAATTGCCCATTTCGATTGCGTCCGACACAAGTCCAATAGGTATCGGCGCAGTTTTGTCTCACATATTACCAAATGGTGAGGAGAGGCCAATACAATTTGCTTCTAGATCACTTACAAAGACGGAAAGGAAATATCCGCAAATTGAGAGAGAGGCTTTGGCAATTGTATTCGCGTTACGTAAATTCTACATGTTTGTGTATGGAAGTAAATTTACGCTTATCACGGATAATAAGCCGCTTACAGCATTGCTAGGCCCATACAAAAGCCTACCAGCTTTAGCCGCTGAACGAATGCAAAGGTGGGCAATGTATCTTGCAGGATTTGACTATACGATCAAGTATCGCACTTCAAGCGCAAATGCGAATGCGGATTGTCTTTCAAGACTACCCGACAAAGATGCGAAACCGGAAGGTCGTGAACCAGAGATTGTCTCGGTCCGTCATGTGGATATACTACCCACATCGCACGAAGCATTGCGTAACACAACCCGAAAAGATCCAGTGTTGTCAAAGGTCATCAGATATACATTGGATGGATGGCCAAAACAGTTGTCCGTAGAAGAAAGGGAGCTGCAACCCTTCTTCAGGCGCAGACTTGAAATTACCCTAGAACAAGGCATACTGATGTGGGGAACGCGTATCATTATTCCTGTCAAGAGTCACCGCGCAATCATGGAAGAATTACACAGTGGACATCTTGGAGTTGTTAAGATGAAATCGCTTGCACGTAGTTACGTATGGTGGCCGCAGATCGATGTACACATTGAAGAATGCACAAAACAATGTAATACATGTCAGGTCGTACAAAACCAACCACCACAAACGTTACTACACCCATGGATTCCAGCGTCCAAGCCGATGGAAAGAATCCATATTGATTTCGCAGGACCATTTGAAGGTCGTACATACCTGGTCCTAGTGGATGCGTATTCAAAATGGCCCGAGGTATTTATCATGCCGAGTACTACTTCGGAGCGCACTATTCATGTGCTCAGACGCGTATTTTCGAGATACGGATTACCGCAAATCATGGTAACTGATAACGGAAGTCAGTTCACCTCATCGGAATTCAAAGAGTTTGTAGACAAGAATGGTATTGTACACAAGCGAAGTGCACCATATCATCCTAGCACGAATGGTCAAGCAGAGCGCTTCGTACAGACATTGAAACAAGCACAACGCGCTGCAAGATCCGATGGAGGATCACCACAAGCCCAACTTGACAGATTTTTGCTGGCTTATCGGAATGCTAGACATGCAGTCACGGGTGAAGCACCGGCTGTTCTCTTTATGAAGAGACAACTTCGTATACGGTTGGATAATTTACGTCCAAATGTAGAGCGTAGATATGCAGACCGATTGCATCAGCAAGCACAGTACAGAGATAAACATAGTTCAGTAGACAAACTACGCAAGTTTGCAGTAGGAGACTCAGTACTTGTTAGGGACTATGTAGGAAAACATAAGTGGGTACCAGGTGTCATTGTAGATAGAGAGGGTCCACTAATGTATAAGGTACAAGTTCAATCAGGTATTTGGAGGAGACATGTAGATCAGTTACTTCCAAGACTAGAGAACGAGGTTGAGTTAGATCAGAATGAGTCAAGACAAGATTTTGGTTCAGACAAACCAGTACAAAGTAGGTCAGTTCCTGAATCAAGTCCAAGTAGGTTAGGAGAAATAACTAGTTCTCAAGATTGTCACATTGAAACGGTCCAGGGTGATTCAGTTTCGCAAGACTTACCTGTTGTATCAGAGGATGTTGTAGTAGATAGGGAAAAACCTCAAGAACTTAGGAGATCCCAGAGGAAGAGAAAAGCTCCAGATAGGCTTAATCTCTAAGGTTATACAGAAAGAGTTTTGTTATGTTTTTGGTATGAAGTCATTTCAGGTTAAAGTTTGATGTTTTTAAGTTTCCAACAGATTGCAGAGATATTGGATACTAAGCCATATTCCATGTCAATATAAGTATGTTTTTTTTTTTTTGATAGAGAAGGATCTAGTATTGTGTTTTATACAAACTTAGTCAAAATTTGATTAACATATGTTAGAGTTCAGAACATGTGTCAAGTTTATTTTGTTTGAATGTAACATTACTTGGTGAATAACATGGATTTACAATGTCATGTTATAAATATATCAGTTTTCACAATTACAGTTTTTTTTGCAGAACACAACCGAACACACATAATTATTTGGTATGTAATTTTATTTGGATCAATAGACATCATGAATTATGTATACATTTACAGAAAAAAAAAAACAGGCACAAGCTTTATTTTGGCAAGATTTTGAAATCTTGACAGTTGTATTTTATAGAGTACAGTAATTTTTAAAAGGGTTAGTTATTACATGGGATTTGTAATACTACTCAGTTCTATTGGTGTTGTATTAGTTAACAATTGTTTTGGAGTGACAAGATTGTTTATTGTTAGCATAATCATCGGTATATGGTATGTACATGCACATATAAAACAGTTGCAAAGTGGAGGTAACTTTAAATTTGCTGTGGGGGAGATCTGTTAGATATGATATCAGTTGGCTTTCCATACTCTCACAATGATATATGTATTGCGTATACATGTGACAGTCACTCTGCGAATAAACATGAAGACATGAACATGTATGAGAATCGGCTCTGACTATTTTGTGAACAACGAACCCAAAGATATCCAACAAGCTGAATGACTGAAGGCGATTCATACGCCTGCCCTAACACTACCACCATAAAACAGTTGCCATTCGCACGGCACCAAAACATTACATTACCATGGCAATACAGGTTCTGATACACTCAAACACAATGTCTTGCACTCTACACTCCAAGACCAATTCATGTCTCAAGAGCATCAAGCAAAAACTGGGAAAGTAGTTTTTCCTGATTTATCGGCCGACATATGTAATACATGTACATCTGAATGCAATATTACCATCTGAGGCCCAGTATCTGAGACACTGTGTCATGCACAGCTTCTTTCCAAGGCCACAGTGTAAGCTCTGCAAGGTAAGGTCTTGATTTACCTTGATGTACATGTAGGGCATTAAGTATCTAAGACCTATTTGCCCCCTCTGCATCTTCTTTGAACTTGTCCAAAGTTGTTATCAACAATTTTTCTATGCAAGTGTGGGTTCGGACGTCCTTGTGTCTGGGCCGAAAAGGTTAAACTTGGTTTTCCAAAGTTTATAACTAATAAGTTTTAATTGAGCGCGTTTATACTGCTGTTGTTAAAATGAGAAGGTACATGTAGATAATTCAATGGGTTGACTACTCGTCAAGAGAAGTCCCTTAGTCTGATTGTTGAGTAAGCTCTTTACTTGGTGAGTTTCAAGAATGACCTCTTGATCGAGAATGAGTCTTGAGTTTGAAAAAGCCTGTGCAATCCGATTCACCTATGCTCTGAATAATCTGAAACGTTTGGATCATGTCAGCTTTATTCCTCCTATAGTAGATCAAATTTTTCCAGTCGTAGATCAAATTCTTGGCTTAGAAATCATTCTTGTTGCTCTATGTTGGATATTTCCAATTTTATGATGTTCTCCTTTAATAATAAGGGTGCCATACTCTACTTTTAAGTATTCAAAACATGGTCACATGATTGACTGGTACAGTGTAAACTATACCTCTTTCACCCAAGTTTGAACAAGTTCAAACACAGTCAATCACAGTCAATCCTAACAGGTAGTTAACATTAGCACACATTTCAAGAATTATTGAAATGTCGTCTGGTCATAGATGGTAGCTCATACCTGGACACTACTTTGCATTTTCTCTGTGTACCGGCAGGAAGTAATTCCTCAAAGAGCTGTGAGCACCGTAATCGGTAGTCAAGCTTAGCCAGGATAATATAGGAGTGCCTTGAGCAACTAACAATGTGGATATGTGCGCAACACAAATACCCTATATTGTTATTATTATATTCATTTTGTTAAATGTTTAATAACTGGCCATTTCCTGCCCATGATGAAAGATTGAACAAATCGTGTTGGAGGCTTACATTACAATTTTCATCATGATGACATGCATACAGATTTGTGGATCTGCGAAACTAACTTAAAGAGTTTTTAGAAATCACATCCGGAAGAACAATGATATACATCATGATAAAGAGAGCAGGGCCGATAACACTACCGTGAGGTATTCCACTGGTCACCTCATATTTCATGGACAATACTCCATTCACTCTTTGTTTATGATCAGAAACAAATGGTTTAATCCATGCCCATATTTTTCCTAGAATTCCATATCCCTGTACTTAGATGAGGATTTATGTATGTGGAATACTATTGAATGCTTCGCGATAGTCCAGCTTAATAAAGGCAACTATATCCTTTGCCTCAAGGGCAGTACTCCGATTGTTTCTCCAGTAGTTGGTTAGTGTATGTTGTTCCTTTCCTGAACCTGTGTTCATGAGGCTTTATGAGATATTGGATTCTAGATCCAAAATCTGGTCCCTAAGGAGTGTTTCCATTATCTTACAAACGACACTGGTAAAACTAATAGGTCGATAGATCTCTGCACCATTCTAGGGTCCCTTCTTGTCAATGGGTACATCTAGGGAAAACACCATGGATCTGATCAGTAGTAATTGGAGTGGTGGAAATATCCCTAATGAGTATCTGAACATCACCTGTACATGAACATGTTTATCAATTTAAAGGGAAGTTCACCCTGACAAAAAGTATGTTGTAAAAATGCAAGATAAATTAATAAAGGAATATTGGCGAAGTTGAGGGAAAATCCATCAAAGATAGACGAAGGTATTAGAATTTGAAGTTTTTAATTTGTGACATCATATACATGTACATGTAAAAACAGGGGATAAGTACATTGAATGGCTTTTTTATCCTGGAATACCAGAATTATTCGACTCATTAGGGCCATTATTCCACTCATCTGCTATTTGGGAGTTGGAATACTTCTGGTATTCCATTCTGCGCCATCCAATATAATATAAATAACAAGAAAAAACCTACTTCTTGAACACCAGCTTTCAAAGGTTGAAAGGTGATAGGCACTTTAATGGTTGATCCTTTCTTTGAAGGTCCTAGCTGCTTAGTTGGTTCTTGGCAAACTATTCTATCTGCTATTCTACTCTCGCTGTAGCTGTCACCTGTAGAATTGAAGAAAAAAATTCTTATCAATTACATCATAATGAGTTGTATGCAAGAACAGAAATAAACTGATATCTAAAGGGACCAATATTAATGTATTATACCCGACTCAAACCAGGGGCAGCACCATGGGAGTTGGTGGGGGGGGGGGGAGCAGAAAAACAATAGGGAGAAAGGAAGAAGGGTATAAAATACGCATGCATTCGTAATTCCGAAGCTTCGTTATTCCGAAGCTTCGTTATTCCGAAGGTTCGGATATTCCGAAGGTTCGTATTTCCGAAGGTTCGTATTTCCGAAGGTTCGTAATTCCGAGGGTTCGTAAGTTCGAAAACGAAATGAGGTTCGTAATTCCGAAGGTTCGTTACTCCGAAAACAAAGTGAGGTTCGTAATTCCGAAGGTTCGTTAATCCGAAAACGAAATGAGGTTCGTAATTCCGAAGGTTCGTTAGTCCGAAAACGTAATGATTAACGAACCTTATTTCTTTTTCGGACTAATGAACCTTCGGAACATCGAACCTTATTTCGTTTTCGGATTAACGAACCTTCGGAACAACGAACCTTATTTCGTTTTCGGACTAACGAACCTTCGGAACATCGAACCTTATTTCGTTTTCGGATTATCGAACCTTCGGAATAACGCCACAAATGTTCGGATTAACAAACCCTTTTACGTTTTCGGATTAACGAACATCGAGGTATAGGCAATTTACGTGTTTCGGAATTACGAACCTTCGGAATAAAGAACCTTCGGAATTACAAAGTGTAACCATAAAATAGAGATATCTTGACTGTGTAGCTCAATTAACCTGTAGGGGAAGGGGGGGTAAGATGAGCCATTTCACCTTTTTGCATGTTAGAACTGGTTTGATTAATAATCTTGTAGAAATAAGAACCTTGTCTTAAAATGTAATTCTCCAGAAACATTTTTATCTATATACACCTGTATAATATTCTACCCCTACACTAAAAGTCACTGTCACCTTTGAAAAAAAGGATGTCAAATGGCTCAACTTGCCCCACCCATGGGGTAAGTTTTGAGCCACCTTCTGGGGAAAAAAGTTGAGCCACAAAAACTATTTACAAATGGTATGGGACAAGAACAAACCTGACAATTTTCCAGTTTAAGTCTTTTCACTTGCAAATTCTCCATAAATACTGACATTCTCTAAAAGTAGTATAACAACTGTCTTGTGAATTTGGTCTTTTCTGCCTGCACATACATGTAAATGGCTTTTTGATGTTTTTTTTTATATACAGTGCGTCCCACAAAAAACAAAACCGAGATTTAGCGATGATTTATCATAAATACAATAGACAAATTACCTACCAATGTAAAGCTTAGAATCTCCTCTTTCATCTGAAATTACTTAGATTATTCCTTATTCACGCATGAGTGAGCAAAAACAATTTGAAGAAAGGACACCAAAAACTCATTTGGCAGTAGTCCGGTCTGTTAGCGTAAAAAATACCCTACTTGTGGACACGGTGGACAAAAGCATGATTTTTTCTCCAGACCTTTGTTTATGTATAAGAATTAAAAATGGGGTATGCTCCAAAAAATCTGGCTGCAGGAACATAGAAAAAATGGGTGAAAATGTCAGAATTTATGAGTTTAGATTGGTCTGATATATAGACTAGCGGTAGTGCAAAACTCAATAGCAGTGCATTATTTTGCATTGGTTTAGTTCTTGAATTCAGACCCTTTTTGAACAGATGTTCTGTTTGTCCTCACATCTCAATGCACCAAATATCTGAATGCAGATGCTAAACAAGCCGAAGGGTGGCGGTGGAGGGGTTGAATGTTGGTGTGTATGTACATATTTTGGTCTTGGGGTAAAGATGTGCAAGACAAATTTTGTGCATGTGTTGGAAATTGTGTTGCCATGGTAACAGTGTATTATGGCAAAACTAAGGTAAAAGTCTTGCAGTTAGAACTTCTTCCTCCGTTTTCATCCGATTCTCATGAAATTTGGCACACACATTGGTCTTGAGGTGAGGATGTCCAAGACACATTTTTGTGTGTCTTTCAGAAATCTTGTTGCCATGGTAACAACATATTATATGGTGAAAATTGGGAAAAAAACTTACAATTCAAACTGCTTCATCAGTTTTCAATCAATCCACATAAAATTTGGCACACACATTGCTATTGAAGTAAAGATGTACAAGGCACTTTTTGTGTGTGTTTCAGAGATGGTGTTGCCATGGTAACAACATATTTATATGGCAAAATTTAGGTAAAAACCTTGCAATTTGAACTACTTCATCAGTTTTGAGCACTGGCAGTAGTTTGATCCACAATGAGTTTTCCTGCATTTCTGGCCATCATATGTGGTTACCATGGCAATGCACTCTCTGACAAAAGCACACAAAAAATGGTTCTTGCACATCTTTACCTCAAGGCAAATGTGTGAGCCAAATTTCATGAGAATTGGTTCAAAACTGATGAAGTAGTTCAAATTGCAACGTTTTTACCTAAATTTTGCCATATATGTTGTTACCATGGCAACACAATTTCTGAAACACACACAAAAAGTGCCGTGTACATCTTTACTTTAATACCAATGTGTGTGCCAAATTTCATGAGAATTGATTGAAAACTGATGAAGCAGTTTGAATTGCAAGTTTTTCCCCCCCCCCAATTTTCACCATATAATATGTTGTTACCATGGCAACAAGATTTCTGAAAGACACACAAAAATGTGTCTTAGACATCCTCACCTCAAGACCAATGTGTGTGCCAAATTTCATGAGAATCGGATGAAAACAGAGGAAGTAGTTCTAACTGCAAGACTTTTACCTTATTTTTGCCATAATACACTGTTACCATGGCAACACAATTTCCAACACATGCACAAAATTTGTCTTGCACATCTTTACCCCAAGACCAAAATATGTACATACACACCAACATTCAACCCCCTCCACCGCCACCCTTCGGCTTGTTTAGCATCTGCATTCAGATATTTGGTGCATTGAGATGTGAGGACAAACAGAACATCTGTTCAAAAAGGGTCTGAATTCAAGAACTAAACCAATGCAAAATAATGCACTGCTATTGAGTTTTGCACCGCTAGTCTATATATCAGACCAATCTAAACTCATAAATTCTGACATTTTCACCCATTTTTTCTATGTTCCTGCAGCCAGATTTTTTGGAGCATACCCCATTTTTAATTCTTATACATAAACAAAGGTCTGGAGAAAAAATCATGCTTTTGTCCACCGTGTCCACATAATTTCGCTAACAGACCAGACTACAGGGGGTATCTGAATTTCAAAAGAAAACCACATGCCTAAAAGTTCAATATCTGCTCTTTTATTTGATACCTTTATCACAGAAAATGGTTAAGAAGTAAGAAAGTTATGTTCGCTCGAACCAATGCTTGTATTTCCATAATTTAATTAAATAAACGTGTTTTCACCGGTTTCCCACAGAAGCTAACGCACGGTTAACAAGACTTAATGCTTGGCTGATCGTCAACAAACGGAGTGTCTATTGGTTCTGAACGCTAGCCTGTGAAACCTCTTCATTTTACGAAATTATTAAAATTCAAGCCTAATTTCAAATAACCTGGGGTGGTATTCTGAGATCCATTTTATCTCAGATAAAATAAAATATTTTATCTCCGTTAAAATCAGTGAGATAAAATACCCTTAAAATCTCTCCGAATTGGTATTCTGAAAACAATTTTATCTTCATTTTATCTCTGTAAGACACACCTACTTTTTAATCAATATCCAATTAGAAACGTGCTTTTATAGCTCTCTCGTGTCACTCAACCAATTGAAATCCATTCCGCCAGGAGGTGTGGCAAAGGGGTGAGATTGCGTCAATTTATTGACTTCAAATACGCTTGCACTATACGCTTGCGCGTCTTTACAGAGATTTCTTTTTAACAAAAAGGACAACACTCTTATCTTTTTTCGAAGTCTATATCGCATCTTTTCAAGCATCATTTCAAAGACAATATTAGTCAACACAAGTCTTATGAAATACTTTCTGTTTGTACAGGAATAACGTTAAGGTGTTATTCTCAATTAATATATAATTTTTCTTCATTTCCATGTCAACATTTGGGGTTAATTCACCTAGAAATATTGGTGAAATCAACGTCGCGGAGATAAAATAGCCCGTACCCTCTTTTAAGTTTATTTTTATTTTTTCTTCAAAGCAACTTGGGCGCAAGCACATCATCCGCATTGCAATACCCAGATACGCGATGGGTATGTCTACGCAGGCACTTTTCTGTTGCGTATCATCTATAGTTACGCAAGATAAAATTTTAAATTTTATCTGAGAGATAAAATGTCATCTCAGAATTCCAATTTCATTTTAAGAGATAAATAAAATATTTTAAAGATAAAATGACCTCAGAATACCACCCCAGAACTTTGTTATTTCTTGACCATTTTCTGTAATTGAGGTATCAAATTAAAGAGCAGATATTTATTTTTTGTTAAATGTGGTTTTCTTTTTGAAACCCAGATACAGCCCGCCAAATGACTATTTGGTATCCCCTCTTCAAATTGTTTTTGCTCACTCATGCGTGAATAAGAAATAATCTAAGTAATTTCAGGTGAAAGAGGGGATTCTAAGCTTTACAATGGTAGGTCATTTGTCTATTGTATTCGTGATTAAGTTATGATAAATCATTGATAAATCTCAGTTTCGTTTTTTGTGGGACGCACTGTATTGTATTGCATGAAACAAAGGCCCCCCCCCCATCATTTCAAAGTGGACATCCATGCATGGAATGGCAAAAATGTTTGCAAATATTTTGTTGTGATTCCATAACTCTAAACAATGTCATTGTCTGTCCAGTGTTTTGAGGTACAGTATACACACTATTGAGTCACGTATCAGGGTTCCCAGCTTTTAAGGAAAACAAAATTCCCAGATTTTTCCCTGATGAAGTTTAAAAATTCCCTGAAAATTATTTAAACCCAGTCCCAGTTTCGCATGTTTTTCGAGTTGTTACAGTGAATTACATGCATTTTCAGTATAAAAACAATAATATAAAACTAATTTGTAACACCATAACCAGTCACTCAATGATTATGATTGCATGTGTGCAACAAAATATAACAGAGTCTGACTGACTACTGTGCTTTCGACTTTTGAGCTGATGAAAAATTTCAGATTTTTCCCTCATTTGAGGCATTTTCCCCTGATTTGAGGTATTTCTTTTTTTTAAATCAAATTCCCTGACTGGAAAAATGTGAAATCCTCCCTTACTTAAATTATTGACTTATTGCTTGGGGGTAATGCAACAATTTGGCTGATCGATAGACTATTTATATTGCAAAAAAGAGCTATTCGTGTAATAAATAATGCAGATTTCCGGGCACATACAAATAATCTATTCTTGAAAAATAAAATTCTGAAAATTAAAGAACTGTACACTTTTCAACTTGGACAGTTTATGTTCAAGCTTAATACTAAACAACTACCTTTGCCTCTAATTGATATGTTTTTTGAAAATAGTTCGATTCATAGTCACTTCACTCGCCAAGCAAACTCTTTTCATTTACCACTGAACAGAACATCATTTGCTCAAAAAACTTTTATTTTTATGGGTCCTAAGCTATGGAATTCTTTTACAATTGATATAAAACAAAGCAATTCTATACAAATGTTCAAAAAACGACTTAAATCATTTCTCCTGAATTATTACTAAATATTTAATTCATCAATTACAAATTAAGCCTTCAGTGCTAAGTAGGAAACCTTTAATAATTTGTATACACTATGAATGATTCATATATTTTTTTAATATGATGCATATGATTTGTATTATAATGTATATATTACATAATGTAAATATTGTTATTTGTTTGTTTTTGTTTTTTTACACAAAAGAGCAATTCAGTTGCTATAAACACGTAATTACAACATTAGGGGGGCCTACATTATACAAGCTCTGCTTATCAGTTGGCCCTCCCTCCCTTTCAATTATTTATATTTCGATTTGATAATTGTCTATTGTAATTTTATAATGTTATCAATTTTTTGTATGTACTTCAAATGTGATTATATGTTACTATGTCAATTGTAAATATGAAATTGAAAGTGGAAAATAAAATGATTGAATTGAATTGAATTGAATTGAATTGATTGAATTGAAATAATTTTCCTTGATTTCCCTGATGGGCTGGGAACCCTGTGTATGTGTACATGTACAATTGAGAGATATTTTGTTCCTTTGTCAAGATTTTTTTAGTCTTAAAGTTAAGCAATACATGCACTGCAATGGTAATAGAATGTAAATGAAACCTTGCAACCAAAAAATCTATAGTCTCAAAAGTTTAAAGTACTGTGTAGCATGTACTATAAAGATCTCAATTTCTACTCCATAGGCTTTCACCTCCTACTAAAGAGCTACATGTACCCAATTTAATACATGGGTGGAGAGGGGCAGAGTATGGATTTACACCTTAGAAAAGGGACCCTAGGCCATGCAGAATTTGAATACAGAACCACTTCACCACCACGCTTCCTCTATTCATATACTACATGCACATGTACATAAAATACAAACAAATCAGCATGCTTTAAACTGTTAATAACCAAATCTAGCATGCACAATTTCGTTCAATCTTCCACGATCAATTTTCCTTTGCTAAATGTGGAGCGTTGTGGCCCAGTGGATAAGTCTTCTGACTTTGAAACAGAGGGTCGTGGGTTCGAATCCCAGCCATGGCGTAATTTCCTTCAGCAAGAAATTTATCCACATTGTGCTGCACTCGACCCAGGTGAGGTGAATGGGTACCCGGCAGGATTAATTCCTTGAATGCATGAGCGCTGAAAGGCAGCTCGAGCTAAAGCCGGGGTAATAATAATAATAACGACGCGCCTCGGAATAGAATATTTCTAGATAGATGGCGCTATATGCCTATTATTATTATTATTATTAAATGTTGAGACACAAAGCATACATGTAATTTTACAAAACAAGAAAAATAATCTCGATCACTACAGGACATGCAGCTGTGCTGAGCTACCAACATATTTCTCTGTGCGGAATATTATAAAATTGTAGTATGGCTGAATTACATTGCATGCTTCATTTAAGCCTTCATTTTTTATTTTGCAAATTTGATATTAAAGGCATGTGACTGTATTATAATAAAAACAATAATTTCATCATGTTTTAATAAATATGATTTGAAATACATACTGTAACACAGAATAGACATTCACTAATGAAACAAAATTGTATTTTGAAATTCATTATATACATGTAGTTTAAAAGAAAACTAACGTTGGTGAAAACCATGCAATGTCATGAAGGGAACAAATAAGAAAAATCCCTGAGAAATAAAACAACACTAACGAATAACAGAGAAATGAAGGAGGGAATATCAACACAGGAAAAAGAAAAAAAAAAATTTAATTCTGGACTGGATAATGATAATTATAATAATATGTCAAATTGTATAGCACAGGTGGGCAGGTCCAAGCTATTTGACTTGTGACGTACGGGACATTTAGAGACTTTAAAGTTGTGTAACATAAAAAATAAATGCACAACAGAGAATCTTTTATGGATTTTGGAAGGCCAGTTGAGCCCTCTTTATTCGGTAAAAAAATTAGTGATCTACAATTCCATTAACGATGTAATATTTTCATTAATACGCGCTGTGACGTACGGGACCAGACAAAAGCTGATTTTTTTGAAAAAAAGTTTGTCATTAAAACTCTGTGAATTGGAACAAGCTGGAAATCTCTTATTATCAAGTTTTCATCTTGTTTCTTATCGAGTTTCATTAGCCATGAATAAAATGATAGAACTCATTGTTTTAATTATGTAATAGCTCAAAACATAAACATCCGCGCTGTGACGTACGGGACATTTGTCCATGTGTAAAACGAATGGTGAAAGTGAAATTTCATCAAAATTTTTAATTAACTGGATGTAAACCAAAGTAAGTTAAGTTTTACATGGATTATCATGATTGATATATATTTCTTTAATAGCATACACTGAAACAAAACATAGCAAACACTTTACGATCTTATAAATATTATGAAAGATGTCTTGCAAATAATTCCATGTGTTAAACGAATGGGGAAAGTGAAATGTCATCAAAACTTATAATTAACTGGATGTAAACCAAAGTAAGTAAGTTTTACATGGATTATTATGATTGATATATATTTCTATTATTATAGTATATGATTAAACAAAACACAAAAAAATTAATGACCTTATAATTATGCTATATTTAATAATTAAATTAATAACATATGTTTACAAGTATGCTAATATATGCACCCTAATTAGAATTACATAGAAATCCTATGTATAAAGTATGGTGTGTCCCGTACGTCACACATTTGTCCCGTACGTCACAAAGCTTAATTGGCTGATATAATTAAACATGTAATTGATTCTGTAAATTCACTTTAATTTTTGGATGTATAGTAATATAAATTAGAACTCTCCAAAGTGTGAAGAAAACTGTTCAACTTTTTTTAAATTAGAATCTAAAAAAACTTATGCTAAATTGTGACGTACGACACTGCCTGTTAGAAACCAGGGCCCGTATTCCATAAACGAGATAAGCTTTTTGCTTAAGTCTTAGCAATTTGTCTTAGCATTTTGCTTGTCTAAGAAATCTTCACTAACGATATTCTATAAACTTTAAGACATTTGTCTCAAGTCAGACGATATGGCTAAGCCAAAGTCTCAAAGTCAAATTCTATGACCTTCTAAACTGCTGCAGGGGTGACTGCAACAAAATAGCAAAAATGTAATTGAAGTTGTTTTTTCTTAACAATTTTGATTTTATTGAAACTAATTACAACTATTGTAGTAAAAGAAGAGCATTCATCACTCATATATGGTAAGAATTTTTTATTCAGATTATCTATATTTTGTTAATTACCAAAACATTTCAATCCCAAACCGAGTGACTTGCACAGTTTTTTATGTATCAGTCCCATTCATTACTTTTCATGTATTGTTTGTCAAAATCTAAATGGAATAGATTCCTCTCGACATCTTTATTCTACTTCAGTTGAAGTAGAACTAGGGTCTAAGGGAAAACATTTGTAACTTTTGAGACTAGTCTTGGGTCTAACATTAGGCCTAGATCTAGCCTAGGCCCAAGATCTACAACTAATATCCGTCTGTTTGGAGGAGAATTGAACATTGTTTTTACTTTTTACTTTCCTGAAGAAGACTGAAGCAAAACGTAACTTTGTTAGTCTAGTGCCGTAGTGGAGCAACTGAGACTGAAGCTACATAGGCCTAGATCTAACGATAGACCTAGGCCTATATTAGTATTGGTCTAGGCCTAGAACATGCAGGACTTAGCCTGGCTTAGCCTTAAGACAGGGATAGATCTATCTAGATCTACATGTCGGTCTAGAATAGATCTGACTTAGACCAAAAGCTTCAGTCTCCGACTGTATTTTGGTTGGTCCGCTATTACGAGTACGACACTAAACAGTCTAACGTTACGTTGGCCTAGTCTCACCAATGTGAATGTGATATATGACAGTAAATGTCAGAAACTTTTAAATAAATCCCCAGAAACGACGGTTATTCCTGTCAACAGTGCTAACGTTAGATCTATCGCTATGCATTGCTTGCCAACTATGCCTAAAGTTAGATCTAGTCCTAGTAGTACTCTAGACATCTATCTAGATCTACTCCTGCTTTAGGTCCATCTGTTTGGAGTTTTTATTTTATACATTTTGAGGACTTGTTTAGATCTAGGTTTCCAGGACTAGAAAACAGGCCTAAACCTAGACCAACACTGGCAACAGCTCAGTCTAGACTAGGGCCTAGATTTAAATAAGAATTTAGATCTAGGTCCTAGCCTGTGCTTTCTTCTATTCTTTCTAGATTCTATTTCTAGCCTATCCGTTGGCTCTAACGTTAGGACTGGCTGATCTAGTCTACTGTTTGATCTAGAAATCTCTAACCTAGGCCTAGATCTAGACTAAATGACTTACTCACTTAGACTAAAAGTTAGACCCTATCTAGATCTAGAAGTAGAACTATACCAATCTAGGTGTACATAGGGTCATAGTAATAGGTCTAGATCTAGAGACTTGTAGACTCTATCTCAATGTAGATTATAGATCTAAAAATAGAAAATGTAGGCTAGATCTAGTCTAGTTCTACTCATCTAACGTTAGGCCTGAGAAAGAAAGTAGGCTAGGGATCTAGCATTGGATTATTTCTAGGACTAAAGTAAAGGATCTTGATCTAGGCTTAGATCTAAACTAGGGGCTGTAGTTCGAAATCTTGAGGTCTAGCCCCCCCCAAAAAATAAAAACTAGAACTAATCCCTCAGCTACATGTAGTTCTCTATGTAGCCAAACAAAAGTTAGCATTGACCATTGTCTTAATCTTTTTTTGGCGTATAACGGTACATGTAGTTATCATACAAACACATATTTTGATGAATGAGAAAATGTGTCTTGCAGATTATTTTAGCTCAAAACCTACATTTCATGGACATATAGGCCAATGTCATAAAATGTAGTTCAATACACATCATGCTGTTTACACATTTATTGATCTGATATGCTGTTACCATGGCAACACATTTTCCAATATATGTCTTGCAGATCTACACCTCAAAATCAATGTGTGAGCCAACTTTTATAAGAATTGGTAAAACTAATAAAGGGATTCAAACCACAAGATTTTCACCTAATTTAATTATATAATATGCTGTTACCTTGGCAACACGATTTCTGATACAGACAAAAATAGTCTTGCACATCTTCAACTCAAGACTATTGTGTGTGCCAAATTTCATGAGCATTGGTTGAAAAAAGATGAAGGAGTTCGAACTACAAGATTTTCACCTTATTTTCGTTATATAATATGTTACCATAGCAATGCGAATTCTGATACAGGCAAAAGTATGTCTTAGACATCTTCAACTCAAGACTATTGTGTGCGCCAACATTTTAGGAGAATTGACCAGTTGAAAACTGATAAAGTAATTCAAATCACAAGATTTTCATCTAATTTTTGCTATTTTATTTGTTGCCATGGCAACGCAATTTTTTATAAAGGCATAAAATATACTTTGCACATCTTCACATCAAGACTAACATTTGTGCCACATTTCATGAGAATTGATTAAAAACTGAAGAAGTCGTTGGAATTTTACATAATTTTTGCCCTAATATACCGTTACCATGGCAACACAATTTCCGACACATGCGAAAAATGTGTCTTGCACATCTTTACCTCAAGACTTATGTCTGTGGCAAACATGAGAAGTGGTTGAAATATTATGAACTTGTTAAAACCGCAAATTTTTCACCCAATTTTTGTTATTTAATATGCTGTTACCATGGCAACGCAATTTTTTTATATAGGCATAAAATATGTTTTGCACATCTTCACATCAAGACTAATGTTTGTGCCACATTTCATGAGAATTGGTTAAAAACTGAGGAAGTAGTTGGAATAGCAAGATTTATACATAATTTTTGCCATAATATACTGTTACCATGGAAACACAATTTCCGACACATGCAAAATTGTGTCTTGCACATCTTTTCCTCAAATCCAATGTGTGAGTCAACTTTCATGAGAATTGGTAGAAAACTGATGAAGTAATTTAAATTTTAAATTTTGGCCATAATATACTGTTACCATGGCAACACAATTTCTGAAAAAGCAAAAAAAAATTCTTACACCTCCTTACTTTAAGACCAATGTGTGTTCCAAATTTCATGAAAATCGGTTAAAAACTGAGGAAGTAGCTCGAAATGCAATATAGGTATAAATTCTAAAAAAAATTTGGCCATGATTTGTTGGATTTAAACCAGGTTGTCTTAAGACAACTCACAACTGTCTTAAAGTTAGGGCTAAATTCTTAGCCATGTTGTATTTATGAAATACAGACTCTGCAGTTTTAAGAAAAGTTACTTAGCCATTCATCCTATATCTGTCTTAGTCGCGCAAAACCTCTTAGCCAAATTCTAAGACAAAATTCTTAGCCAATTCTTTATGGAATACGCGTTTTGGCTAAGAATTTTGTCTTAGACAGAAAATAAGACAAAATGCTTAGATTTTTTACTTAAAGGAGAATGAAACCCTTGAAACCAGCTGAATCCATATCAAAGAGAAAAATCAAAGAAAAATATTGTTGAAAGTTTGAGGAAGATTGAATGAATAATAAGAAAGTTATGAGCATTTGAATATTGAGATCACTAATGCCATGTAGATCCTCCCATTGGCAATGCGACCAAGATCTGTGATGTCACACACGTACAACTCCCTCATTACTTTAGTACTTATTTCACATATATTCTCACTTTTATAGAGTCTCTCACAAGGTGAGGTGTTCTCTTTATGAGAGGACAAGTACAGAGGTTTCACAACATTATATCATTGATGAATCGTTTGTCATGTGCTTAGAATGATTAAAAAGAGATGTTTTGGGGTATATTTTCAGTGTCCACAAGGCTAGAGTTGTTCATCTGTGACATCATAGATCTTGGTCGCATTGCCAATGGGAGGATCTCCATAGCATTAGTGATCTCGACATTCAAATGCTCATAACTCTTCTATTGCTAGTCCTATTTTACTAAAACTTTTGTTGATCTTATTCTTTGATTTTTCTGCTTTCACAAAAGCTAACTTGCTCCGAGAGTTTCATTCTCCTTTAAGCATGCTTATCTCGTTTATGGAATACGGGCCCAGATAATTAACTTAATTAATTAATTTTCAGAATGATTTTTTTTCTCAAAAGTTTGCATTAACTTAGCACTACAAGTCCCAACAGAAATATTTTCAAATATATAATTTGCATTTTCTGTAGATCAAAAAAATGTGATGTCCCGTACGTCACGCAAATTAATTATTTCTTGGAATCGTGACCTTGGCATTCATTAACTTTACATTTTCAAAAGAAAAAAAATATAGGGCAAAAAACTTCAGAGTATAAGCTTCAAAATGACATACAATATGTTAGATTTAGGCAAAGATTTAATTTTGGCTTCAGAGGGGACAATAGCTTGGACCTGCCCAGGTACTACGTGTATATGGGCATTTTCACGGTAACTGACGTTACACGGCACAATTTTACACTCCTTTCATTCTGTGTATGATTATCTCTAAAACAACAAATGACAGTTTGCTCTTAATAGTAGAGCGGATAAGCCGAACAATTGTGCAAATTATGACTAAAGCATGAAACTTTCACAAGTATTAGTATATGCCGTAAGATTTATTTTAAAGATGGGAGGTAAATTTTTAAATGCCATTTTCGGCCGTTGCCATGGCAACGGATTAATTTCTCAAAAATCACATACATTCCCATGTAAATGATAAATAAACATGATATAGATGACCAAAATGATACTTTTTAGGCTCCCAATTGAATACATATGAAATTTAGAAATATTCGAGATCACCAATTGATCCGTTGCCATGGAAACGGCTTGTTTTTCTCAAGAAAAATAAAAAATTTGATTTAAAAAACGTTGTAGAATATGATTTATCTTTAATTTTACAGTGTTAAACAAAGATATTTTGGTAGCTAAATGTATAATTTACATCTCAAGCCATTGCCATGGCAACCAAATAACATCTGATTTACAAAAATAACATGGTTGACAAGACAATGGAGAGGTGGAAAATACAATTGGAATTGACTTAATCTTAATCATTGGTTTTAAGGATCAAGTAGTACATTGGGCCAAGTTATAGGGACAGCCAGTGGTCTGAATGTCCAAAAATCCAAGATGGCTTCAAAAAATTGAATCTAAAATGGTTGCTGATACCTATAGAAGACGTAGCTCATTTCATAATGGTCTGGGGTGTGATTTTGGTGTCTAAATCATTGGTTTCAAGAGTCTAACAATATTAGGACAAGTTACGACAGTCAGGTATGTTTGAAAATTCAGTATGGATTCTAAATATTATTCTAAAATGGCTACTGATACTTAAAAGTGGAATAGCTCCTTTTATATTCACCTGTGAGGTATGATTTTGGTGTCTAAACTACGATTTCAAAAGTCAATAATACATTAGGACAAGCCAAACAGACAGCCAGTGGTCTAGTATGTCCAAAAATTCCAAGATGGCTTCCAAAAAAGGTGTAAAACAAGTCTATTAATGTTACTTACAAATAAACATAGTTTGTCTGGGGAATATGATTTAAAGGGTCATTAGGACAAGTTACAAGGACAGTCAGTGGTCTGGTATGTTAAAAAAACGCAAGGTGGCTTTAAAAATGGGGTCTAAAATCAACTGTTACTTAAAAATTTGCATAGCTCATTCTATATCTGCCCGTAAGATGTAATTCCGGTGTTTAAACCATAGTTTCAAGAGTCAAATAATAAATTAGGATATATTTTGTTCAATATCTGTCTGGGGAATATGATTTTGATGTCTAAACCATAATCATAAAACCATGGTTTAATGCATTAGAACAAGTTACAAGGACAGTCAGTAGACTGGTATATTAAAAAATCCAAGATGGCCTCCAAAATGGGGTCTAAATTGACTGTTGTTACTTCAAAATGGACATAATACACATTGGGGATATGATTTTTATTGTCTACACTAGTGTTTAAAGGGTCAACTAATACTGTACATTGAGTCAAGTTGAAACGACAGTCAGGTGTCAATATTGTGTCCCAAAAATCAAAGATGGCTTGAAAAATGGGGGCTTTAATGTTACTTAAAAGTGGACATACTACATTAAAAATACACCTGAGGGTGTTATTTTGGTGTCTACTCCAGGGTTTTAAGGATCAAATGATACTTTGGGACTAGTTACAACGATGTATAGTTGTCCATTTTGCCTAAAAATCCAAGATGGCTTCCATAAATGGGTTCTGAAATGACGACTGTCACTTTGTGAGAAATAATTTTGGTGCCTACACTCAAAATGCAAGCAGATAAGAGTTGGTAACAGCACCCATTTCGATGTAATTTTAGAATCTACCTTGGATTTTGGACAAAATTGAAAACAAATCACCCTTGATACTTGTCCTTATGTAATAGTGGACCCTTCCGACCACAGTGTAGACACAAAAATTGTTTCTCACAGGTGGATGTTGTATGATAATTTTTGAGTGATAGAAGTCATGCAAAATGGACAACTGGATATCATTGTAACCAGTCTAAACATATTTTTTTAAACCTTGAAACCAAAGTGTGAACACCAAAATCATTTTCCTTGGTGGATTTTAAATGAACTATATTTTTAAGTAACAGACTCCGACTAGACTTCAATTTTTGGAAGCCATCTTGGATGTTTAGATATACTGGATTACTGACTGTCCTTGTAACTTGTTCAAGTGTACATGATGTATTTACTGACTTTTCAAACCATGGTTTAGATATCAAAATAATATGGCAGATATTACACGAAATATGTCCATTTGTTAGTAACAGGGGCTATTTTATATTTCATTTTTGGAAGCCACCTTGGATTTTTGTACATACTTCACCACTGACTGTCCTTGTAACTTGTCCTTATGTATATTTGACCCATTTAACCATGGCATAAACATATTCCAGGATATTAAACAAACTACGATTTTTTTTAAATGCAGCAACAGCAATTTTAGACTCCATTTTGGAAGCCATCTTGGATTTTTTAATATACTGGACACCCGACTGTCCATGTAACTTGTCATAGTGTATTACTTGACCATTCAAACCATGGTCTAGACACCAAAATCATATATCCCAGACGGATATGAAATGAGCTATGTCCATTTACATGTATATATCAACAGCCATTTCAAACTCCATTTTTGGAAGCTGTCTTAGAGTTTTGGACACATCAGATCACTGGGTGTCCTTGCAACTAGTCCCAATGTACCACTTCACCCTTAAAACCATTGCATAGAAACCAAATTGAGCCACTGAAATTAGATGTTATTTGGTTGTGATGACAATGGCTTAAGTTATTTGTGTATCAACAGCAAACATAATGCTTTGCACCCTAAAATTAGGGGAAATGTATGACAAACTGTAGATTCTAAACTGTTTTTCGATCAAATTTGGTACTTTTCTTGGGAAAAAAGGATTCGTTGCCATGGCAACGGGCCATATGCAACATTTATATTTATCATTAGATTCAAGCATTACCAAGGCAACCTCAAATTTTAAAATTCTAATGAACTAATGCGAAACACTTTAATCTTTGTTCAAAATTAATTGACTGGGTCAAACCTTGAGTTGTTATTGATTGCATTTTCCATCTGTCCATTATCATGTCAACCATGTTATTTTTTTATCAAATTAGATGTCATTTGGTTGCTAGTTGCCATGACAAAGGCTTTAGATGTTATTTATATGTTAACAGCAAACATATCCATTCTTACCCTAAAATTAGGGGAAATGAAAGAAAAATCTGATTATACAGTCCCTTTTCTAATCAAAACTGTTACTTTTCTTAGGTAAATGAGCCGTTGCTATGGCAACAGGCCATTTGCACATTGATATTTATCGTTGAATTCAAGTATTACCAAGGCAACATCAATATTCTAATTAGTTCATGCAGAACACTCACTGTATTATTTCCCCTAAATTAATTGAGTAGATCAAACCTTATGCATGTACTGTACATAAAGTTAATTTTCATTGTATTTTTCACCTGTCCATAACCTTGTCATCTACGTTGTTGTTTTGTAAAATTAAATGTTATCTGGTTGCCATGGCAATGGCTTAAGATGTTATATTTATAAATCCAGTCACAAACATATCTCAATTAGTACCTTAAAATTATTAAAAATGGAATGATGATCATACATGTATTTTACATTTTTATCAATATTTTTACGTTTCTAGAGGGAAATAAGTTGTTGCCATGGCAACGGGCCCTTTGCAATATTTTAATTTTTAAATTCAATTCAAGCATTTCCAAGGCAACATAATTTTTCATCTTTATAAAGAACTCCTGCAGAACCCTCTGTATTTTTTGTTCAAATGAGGGGGTCAAAACTTAAGCATACAGATTAAGTCAATTCTAATTGTATTTTGAACCTGTCCATTGTCTTGTCCACCATGTTATTTTTGTAAATTAGATGTTATTTGGTTGCCATGGCAATGGCTTGAGATGTAATTTATACGTTTAGGAACAAAAATGTATTTGTTTGACACTGTAGAATTATGGGAAATTAAAGATAAATCATATTTTACAACGTTTTTTTATCAAAATTTTTATTTTTCTTGGGAAAAACAAGCCGTTGCCATGGCAACGGACCAATTGGAACTATCTTGGTGATCTTGAATGTTTCTAAATTTCATATGTATTCAATTGCGAGCCTGAAAATTATCATTTTGGTCATCTATATCATGCTTATTCACCATTTTTACATGGTTCACAATCTGAGCTGAGAGTTGAGAGATTTCATACCAGATTTCATTCCAGATTTCCTATGCTTGATAAAGTTCTTATGATAGTCTGTGTATCAACATAATGTAGCGTGTGGACAGTGTTTCGATCCCACCGGAAATTGTGCATCATATCTTTCATGTATGGAAGTCATTTGTGTCTGGGAAATCTCCATGGTTTTTTCAGGATCTAAGTGTTGACTAGTCCAGTCCCATATTGATATTTTCGTGCTGTGTCACTTCGGAAGACTAATTTCTGTCTCTAATTGCTTAAACCGGTGAGTTGGCATTTGCACGGCCCATCCCACTTTTCGATTGTATTATTACGTAATCTCTAACGACATGTCGAAGATATCCACCAGATCGAGGGGCCGTTTGCACTCAGCTGATCCATGTACCCCACCCTCTGCTCCATCGTTGACTGGATCTAAACAAAGTCCAGCGTACCTAGATCGTATTGATGCAGTCGTTCAAAGAGCGGTGGCCGTGGCAATGGAACGCGAGAGACAAAAACTCAATGATGACATGGATAAGCGCGAAAATAAATTGCGTGAAATACTTGATGAGAAGCTCGCTAGTCTACACGTTCTTGAAATATCTATCGATAGTAAATTGAAGCAACTTCGTGATTTTGAAAAATCGGTTTCTGATAACACGACTAACACCAATGCTTTGTCAAATAGGCTTGACCACGTCGAGCAGTACTCCCGTCGCAATAATATCCGTATCCTGGGAGTTAAGTCTACTCCTGATGAAGATACCGATGAGATCGTTCGTAACGTAGCTAAGCAGATTGGTATCGATCTTACACCATGTGACATTGATCGATCCCATCGTCTTCGCCGTCCAACTAGCCATGATGTTCAACCCCAAGGATCATACGCCGGCGTGGCCCGTAACGCCAAGTTAGCACCTCCACCGATCATTGTAAAATTTCACTTCATACAGGCCGAAACGAATGATGATGAAAAATAGAAGAAAATTAAAAGGCTCAGGAACAGTGATGTTGAGGATCTGACGAAGAAAAATTCAAATCTCCTCTTCCAGACGTCAAAACATACAAATGTGAAGGCTTCCTGGACTGTTGACGGACGTGTTTTTGCCTTGGTCAAATCTACAAGCGGACATGAAATGAAAAAACTCATCTCTGGTCTTCCTGACCTAAACTCTATCTGACATTCTTTTTGATATACCATGCATTGGTGTAATGAACATGATATTCCATTGCTTTTTAGCAGTTTCTTGAATGTTTTCCTTTTCCGGTGGAAATTTAATTCTTTTTGCTAATATAGACTGATTAAGTATCTAGTTTAAGTATTATATTTTTTTTGTACTTGTAAATAAACTTTGATTATGCCTGATCGTGAATTGTATCTCCAATTTCTCAATAATTTGCATTCTACTTCAATATCTGATCAATTATCTCCTTTAATTAATGATGAATTTACAAATGGTCCCCTCCAAAACTTTTTCACACCCGATGAATTCAATACATTTACTGCTAGACAAAATCTTGATAACTCATTTTCGTGTATTCATGTAAATTGCAGAAGCATTAAGAAAAATATTCTGCACCTTGAAACCTTTTTAAATATGATCGATTACAAACTTTGTGCAATAGCAACAACAGAAACTTGGATGAAAATTAATGACCCAGTGTATAATATCAATGGCTACGAATTTATTGGTAACTGTCGTAATACCCGTTCTGGAGGCGGGGTAGGCATTTATATACGAGATAATTTAAGTTATTCTCATAGATTCGATCTTGATATAAATACTGCTGAATTGGAATCTGTATTCATTGAAATAAAAACAAAAAAGAAAAATATAATTTTTGGCAGTGTTTATAGACCGCCGAATACATCTTTCCAGAATTTCATTGTCTCTTTTAATACTGTTATTGATACAATTAATAAAGAAAATAAATTTGTGTACCTCGCTGGAGACTTTAATATAAACTTACTCAATGCCAATTCTTGCCCTCAAGTTAGTGATTTTCTTGATGTACTTATGGTTAATTCCTTCTTTCCAGTTATACACTATCCTACTCGTATTACTATGAATTCAGCTACATTAATTGATAATATATTCACTAATAACAATAACATAGAAACTATTAATAGTGGTATTATATTTGCTGATATCAGCGACCACCTTCCAATTTTTTGCATTAATAATACTATAATCGATAATGATGAATACATTCCAATCATAAAACGTGATATGTGTGAAAATAATATTAAAACATTTACAGACAAACTTAAAGACGAATACTGGCAATTTGATAATAGAGATCCTAATGCCACTTATAATTATTTTCTAAACAAATTCAAGTCTATATATGATGTTTGTTTTCCAAAGGTTCAGAAACCCATAAGGCCAAGAAAAGATAAACTGTGGTTTAATGACGATCTACGTAAAATGTGCAAAAAGAAATATCGCTTATATAAAAAATACATGAAATCTCCAACTACTAAAAATCATAATTCTTATAAAATATATAGAAATGAATGTAATAATAAAATCAAAAGAATTCGAAATGAGTATTATCACAACAAATTTTTACAAGTGCAATTTGATATGAAAAAAACATGGAAATTAATTAACAAATCCATGGGAAATTTTTCAAAAAACACCTTCATTGATGAACTGATTGTAGGTGATCGATCATTTAAAGAAAATAATGAAATCGCTAATGAATTCAACAAATATTTTATCAATATTGGTCCTTCTTTAACGCAAAATATTACTTCTGATTTCACATGTAATTTTGTGCAATATTTAGATAGAAATGACCAATCTGCCTTTTTTATGCCCATTACTCCAAAAGAAATAATCAATATTGTTTGTAATCTTAAAAATCGATCAAGTACTGGCTTTGATGATATTGATATTTCTATTGTTAAAAGAGTTATTCATATTATTTGTTTTCCGTTAAGCGATATTTTCAATTGTTCGATGTTGACAGGAATTTTTCCTGATAACTTAAAAATTGCCAAAGTTATACCCTTATTTAAAGGCGGTTCTCATGCAAGTTCTAATAATTATCGACCAATTTCTGTGTTACCTGTATTTTCCAAAATATTTGAAAAGTGTATTTATAATCGATTGTTTAAATTCCTTGTTCAATACAATACTTTATCTAATAGTCAATACGGTTTTCGTCCTGGGTACTCCACATCTTCTGCTTTAGTTGATTTTGTTTGTAAAGTTTGTAAGTCACTAGATAACAAGAAAATACTTATTGGATTATTTCTTGATTTAAGCAAAGCTTTTGATACTTTAGATCATTCAATTCTTTTATATAAATTAAATAATTATGGTATACGAGGTGTTCTTTTAGATCTTTTTAAAAGTTATTTGTCAAATCGTATGCAATATGTCTTAGTTAACAATCACAAGTCTGATTTACAGGTCATTGGATGTGGAGTACCCCAGGGATCCATACTTGGCCCGCTTTTGTTTTTAATTTATATGAATGACATTTGTAATTCATCTCGCATTCTTCAATATATACTATTTGCAGATGACACCAGTGTGTTCTTGAGTGATTATAATATCGCAAATCCGATTCTCAATTTTAATAACGAAATCAACAAAATAAATTCATGGCTGATGTCCAATAGATTGGTTTTAAACACTAATAAAACTCATTACATGATTTTTTCTAACAAGATAATTGATTATAATAATATAGTTGTTTCTATGAATGATAACATTATTAATAGATGTACTTCTTTAAAATTTCTGGGTGTGACTATTGATAGTAGGTTATCATTTAATGAACATATTGATGTCATCTGCATGAAAATTTCGAAAAGTATAGGTATCCTAAACAAGTTAAAGTTTTTTCCAAAAAAGATTCTCAAAATGATTTATAATTCCATTATTTCACCGTATTTTCGATATTGTAACATTGCCTGGAGTTCTTGTACTTCATACTCAATGCAACGTTTATACCGGCTACAAAAAAGAGCAGTGAGAATCATCACACATGCCAATTTTCTTGCCCATACCAAGCCGCTGTTTAGTCAGTTAAATTTGTTGAATGTTTATGATTTCTCTGATTATGAAATTGCAATTTTTATGTATTTATGTTACAAAAGCTATATTCCAAACAATATCTCTGAAATATTTTGTTACAATGCCGATTTTCATTCTTATCATACGCGAGGATCTGCAGACTTCCACATACCCAAAATACGCACCTCTTTAGCAAAGAATTGTATTTTTTACAAAGGACCCGTTATCTGGAACAAGTTACCATATTCTGTTAAATCTAGTCCATCATTAAATGTTTTTAAAAGGAGATATAAAACACAACTTCTCAGTAAATATTCAAATAATGTATGATCAGGTTTTTTTTTTTTTTTTTTTTTTTTCCCTCCCCCTTTTATGTTTAATGTTTATGTCTGGTATTCAGTATTTATTACATCATGTATTTTACAATATCATATATATATATTCAGTTTCCAGATTTTGTAAAGGTGGCAGCGCTAATAAGGCTTTCCCTTTCTAGTTGCCTCCTCATTCATTTATAAATCATGTACTTTATTCAACTGTTTCCCAGATTTTATCATTGTAATATCTGCAATTTTCCCTTGTAATTTATGTAAACTTTGTATGTGCCTTGTATTTGTTTTTATGATGAATGGAATAAATGCTATCAAATCAAAATCAAAATCATTTACAAGGGAATGTATGTTATTTTTGAGAAATTAATCCGTTGCCATGGCAACGGCCGAAAATGGCATTTAAAAATTTACCTCCCATCTTTAAAATAAATCTTACGGCATATACTAATACTTGTGAAAGTTTCATGCTTTAGTCAAATTTTGCACAATTGTTGTGATTTTTGGAGCTTATCCGCTCTACTATAAGCAATTAGAAAACTAATTATTACTAATGTTGAATTTAATTGTACGAATGTGCAAGATTGTAACATCAGAAAGCAAAGGGTAAAAAAAACATAAACTGGAAATTGGTCATTATCATGTCTTCATTGCACATAGCATCTTACATGCATCAAGTATTTTATTTCATAATTCTTGGAACGAGAATACATGAGAGCCCGCCCGCTACGCTTACGTTCAATACATCCGTTGCGCTTACAAACCACACTATGAACTTTGTTTTTTCCGCGTATTTTCACAAAATCTTCGCCATCACGGCAGATCAACGTATCAAACTTAGTTCATTAGTAAAGATCAGTTGCTAGTGAACGAGATTGTATCTTTTCAGGACAAATTTCACTTCGTAATTTTCGAAATGGAGTCTTTTACCACGACTCGACTCACTCCAGGTGTCAGCGGAGTTACAGCGGGCAACAGCCCACAGGTTACCGGCAGCTCCGGAGAGAAGTCCCCGACACCGCCGCCGAGTAAGGCAAAGCCGAGCTCGGTTAAGTCCACTCACGACAAGGTGATTACAAGTCGCAAGGCAAAGCCGAGCGATCATGATACGAGTAAGTTGCCACAAAAAACACCTTCTCAAGAGAAATCTAGTACTATGACCAAGGCTAAGCCGATCGGTGAGAGTAGATCTAAAACTAAAAGTAAAACTAGTTTGAGTAAGGCAAAGCCGAGCTGAAAAGAGGGGGAAAACCCCAGCACTTCTAGCGTAGATTCTAGAATGGACAGGCTTGAAAGCATGTTATCAGTCCTGATGGAGAAGCTCCCTACAGCGGGCCCTGTACAAGCTCATGCTTCTGACCAGGCTGTTTTTAATGCCAACGACAACGTTACTTTGGAGCCCCCGCTAGTTGGGTTCACCCACGACTTGCCTGGTGAGGGCGATGGGAGTGGTTCTCTTACCCCAAATAGTGACATTCTTTTTGACGCAGATGAAGAGGACCTTTGTCATAGACATAGGTCTCCAAACGTTAACTTAGCCAGCTCAGGCAGGGCTCCCTCAACAACTGCCTCTACTTTGGGTGACAAGGGAGAAATTAATCCTGTCCCTTCAACAATCCCCGTAATTGCAGCAAAATTTGCTGCGCCTAGTGCCATAGGCACACCTTTGAATGAAGACATCGCTCGATCAATATCTTATATGATGAGTAACAAGCTGGAAGAAAAATCCATTGAGAAAGCGGCTGAAAAATATCTCTCACCCGCAAACTGTGAAATTCTTGACACCCCAAAAGTGAACACCATCATCTGGGAGAATTTGCGCTCCGCTACTAGAAATAAAGACCTTAGACTTCAGCACATTCAGCGGTCCCTGACTAAGGGCTTATGTGCCTTTGCGCATACTCTTGATCCACTTTCAATGACAGAGGAACAGCAAGATGCTTTAGCCTTGCTGTGTAATGCCAATTATGGCATGAACTTGCTTCGAAAGAATATGATCAAACCAGATCTTAACCCCTTGTACCATCGTCTCTGTCGTCCTACTCAACCTGTCACAAAGCAATTATTCGGTGAAGACCTTGGACGCCAGGTCAAAGACCTCCAAGACCAACGAAAGGCTACGGCTGGGGTTGTGAAAGGCCATTCCAGACAGGATAAGGCACATTCTTACCACCCTTATCGCAGGGAAACTGAGTATGCGAAAAGCATGATGAAACAAGCAGGGTGGTACACTAGCAGAGATCAGAGCAATTCACACCTCGCATCGGGGAAAGCCAACATCAGAACTACAAGAAAGGGAAATACAAGCAAGCTCAGCAAGCTTCCCACACTTACACACCAACAGCACACAAGGACAAAGCACAACGCAAGAAATAGTTGTGGAAGTCCCCACATCAGAGCCAAGCACTCAAGAGGTAAGTGCTTGTAAGGGGAATCCCCCTGAATTATGTACTGTTGGAGGTCGACTGAAGCTTTTTGTCAATAAATGGCGTCAAATTACCTCAGACCCTTTACTGCTCCAAGCCATTCAGGGCTATAAATTGGAGTTTGACCCAGACAAGTTTCCCCCGAGACAGGAAAAACCCATACATATCTACAAGAGGGATAACATGCAGATGGCAATGATTAATGAAGAGTTAGCAAACTTAGAAAGAAAAAATGTAATTGAACGCTGCTCCCATGTAACTGGGGAATTCATTTCAAATGTCTTTACAAGGCCTAAGAAAAATGGAGGAGTACGCTTGATTTTGGATTTATCTCAGCTAAATGAATATGTAGCCTATCACCATTTTAAGATGGACAACCTCGCCACTGCAATCTCTCTCATTTCTCGGGGAAACTTCTTAGCTTCAGTCGACCTCCGTGAAGCTTACTATACAGTTCCCATCCATACAGACTCTAGAAAGTATCTTAGATTTGTTTGGCAAGGTCAACTTTGGCAGTACAAAGCTTTACCAAATGGACTTACATGTAGCTCTGCCCCCCGACTTTTTACCAAGCTCCTTAAACCAGTGTTTGCCTCTCTTAGACAGTCAAAGCACAAAGTTGTCGGGTATTTGGATGACACCCTAATTATTGGGAAGAATGAAGAAGCAACAAACAAGTCTGTGTTGGCCACAACGACACTATTAAGTTCTCTTGGATTTACAATTCACCTCAAAGTCTGTTCTCGAGCCCACTCAAGTAGTGGAGTTTTTGGGGTTTCAACTCAGTACAATTACAATGACAGTCTCATTGCCTGACAACAAAGGTAAAGACTTAAAGGAGGCATGCATTAGGTTGTATGAGAAAAAGAGTCCAACTATACGAGAAGTTGCTAAGTTAATTGGGAAAATAGTA
This sequence comes from Lytechinus pictus, assembly GCF_037042905.1. Taxonomy (NCBI): domain Eukaryota; kingdom Metazoa; phylum Echinodermata; class Echinoidea; order Temnopleuroida; family Toxopneustidae; genus Lytechinus; species Lytechinus pictus. The sequence goes on along the minus strand of NC_087260.1, from coordinate 915,246 downwards.
GCTGCATTCCCAGCTTCACAATATGGCCTCCTCTATTACAGGGCACTCGAGAAAGATAAAATAGCAGCCTTAAGGTGTAATAAAGGGCATTTTGATAGAGTCATGTCACTCTCGACAGAAGCTAAGAAGGATCTGGAATGGTGGGCCACAAATGCTACATCAACGATATGCAAAATGCATCATGGGAAATTTACAATGGAACTACGTACAGATGCTAGTGGGGAAGGCTGGGGTGCTACAGACCTCACCTCCCAAACAGGGGGTAGATGGAATGCCCATGAATTGGTTAGGGCTAAAAAGAATGAAATCAACTTTCTAGAGACATAAGCAGCAGGGTTTGGTCTGAAAGCTTATTGCTCCCATTTGAGAAATGCACATGTTTTGATCAGGCTAGACAACATGACTGCAGCTTCTTACCTCAACAAGATGGGGGGTATTAAATCAAATTCATGCAATGAAATGGCAAAACAAATATGGAATTGGTGTAGAGACCGAAACATTTGGATTACAGCTGCCTACTTGCCGGGTACTCAAAATGTTGAAGCTGGACGTATGTCCCGCACATTCAATGACAACATTGAATGGGCTCTTCATGATATGGCTTTTAAGGAAATACTTAATAAATATGGCCCACCAGAGGTAGATTTATTTGCAACGAGACTCAATACTCAATTACCTAAATATGTCTCGTGGAAACCTGACCCAAATGCATGGGCAGTTGACGCATTTACATTGGACTGGGGGAAACTTGATTTCTATGCTTTCCCTCCCTTCAATCTTATTGCTAAATGTCTACAGAAGATTAAAGTAGATGGTGCACAAGGGTTACTAGTAGTACCAAATTGGCCTACACAGGCTTGGTTCCCTTCCCTGGAAGAAATGATGCTAGAAGAGCCTTTGTTTTTACCATGGAGTAATGTGCTGCTCACTCAGCCAGTGTCTGGCAGACCCCACCCTCTTACTAATCTTGATCTTCTTTGTTGCAGGCTTGGAGGGCACACTGTGACCTACAAGGATTAACAAAGCAAACTACAGACATCATTGGTGCATCTTGGAGAGAATCAACAAAGAAGCAGTACAACATTTACATAAACAAGTGGAAAAAATTCTGTCAAGAACATAATCTTCCATGGATGCACGCCAGAGCTAGGGATATTTTAGAATTTTTCAGTGACTTATTCTAACGACAAAATGCAGGGTATAGTGCTATCAACACAGCGAGAAGTGCTCTGGCATCAGTCATGGTTTTAGCAGATAGCAGTTATACTGTGGGATCACATCCTCTCATAAGCAAGTACATGAAGGGTGTTTTTCAGCTAAGAACTCCAATGCCACGCTATGCAAACGTTTGGGATATTAGTGTGGTACTAAATTATCTCCGACAGCAGGCACCGAATGACATACTCTCATTATGTGACTTAGCTAAAAAACTGAGTATTTTGCTTGCAATTACCTCGGCGCAAAGGGTGCAGACACTAAGCCACCTGAACATGGACAAGATGTGCTTAAAGGCAGATTCTGTGGTGTTCCATGTTGACAATCTTCTGAAGCAGAGCAAACCTGGTAAAATTGGATTAGTTGTGAACATAGCAGCTTTTCCACAGGATGAAAAGGTTTGCCCTGTTCGCTGCATTGAGCAGTATATAAACGCTACAAAAAAAAAAAGGAACTCCGAAAGACAACTCTTTATCTCATATCAGAGACCACACAAGAGGGCAACCTCACAAACGATTTCGAGGTGGATTAAGATGGTAATGACGTCAGCTGGTGTGAATACGGACCAGTACAAAGCCCATTCTACGAGGGCAGCATCCACTTCTCTCGCCAGGAAAATGCATTTTTCCATGGAAGACATTCTCAAACATGTAGGTTGGGCAAATGAGAAAACTTTTCAGACTTTTTATAACAAACCAGTGGAGGATCAAAATGGTTCCTACACGCAAGCAGTGTTACACCAAGGGAAATAAGTTTCTGCAATTTGCAGATTAGTTAATTTCCTGGAAGTATGACGCATGTGACTACTGGGCTTTGAAATCTCATGTATTCTCGTTCCGAGAATTATGAAATAAAATAGGAGGATTAAACGAGAACTTACTGTTTGAAGTTTGATCCTTATTTTATGAGTAATTGGAGGTTAGAGAATACATGCCCTCCTCTCCCTCCCTTACTCAGGATCTTTTAGGTCTGTTTTCGTAAGCCTTATTTTATTTTCGTTCTCACCAGTAGTTACAGTCGCTTTGAAGATTGAACATAAGCGTAGCGGGCGGGCTCTCATGTATTCTCTAACCTCCAATTACTCATAAAATAAGGATCAAACTTCAAACGGTAAGTTCTCGTTTAATCCTCCTATTAGTAGACATAAAGTAAATGATAGAATTCATTGTTGTAATTATGCAGCACAATGTAGCTTGAACTGTGAACATTCGTGCTGTGAATGGGGAAAGTGAAATTTCATCAAAATTAATAATCAACTGGGGGTAAACCAAAGAAGTTAAGTTTTGCATGGATTATTATGATTAATAGTATACAATAAAACAAAACATAACAGGCACTTTATGACCTCATGAAATTATGAAAGATGTCTCGCAACAAAATCATTAATAAAATTAGACATATTAATATGTATATACATATGCTTTATTACAAATCGTAACTTTAGAATTGTGCATCTATCAGTCTTTTATCAATATTTAAATATAGGTCATTATATCTCAATTAACTTTATTTTCTTTCACTTCTAATTGAAAAAAAAAATAACCCTTTGTGAAATATCAATCATCTTCAGAAGGGACCTGGCCTATAATGATTAAGAAGTGGCTAGAGGTAGCAAAAGAAAAACAAATGGAACATCTCTAGCATTCTCACCTGCATTACGCAATTCAATATAGCAGTACTTTGAAATCAATTACAATGTGTCGGGTTTGAAGCTGCATCCAACATCGGCTTTGAAGCTGCCTTCATGCCTGCAATTTGGGTGGTGATACATATGCACCCTCTAGAGATCATTATCCTCCTGATACACATGGTCTGATACCTGCAATTGTTTGTTTTTATTAGCTAGCTTTATGCTGTCTATTCACATGAATGAAACCAGTCACCTGACTTTTCATATGAATTCTTATTAAAAAATCGGTTATTTAGCCGTAACGATTGTTCTCTATTTCTAGTTCAATTGACAAGTCAGCCCACATCCACTTGGGGGTGATACACATAACCACAGCCAGAGGTTGACTAAAAAAACATCATTCATAGGAATGAAACACTGGGGCATTAACCCTAAATTACCTTTGACCTTGATCATGTGATCTAAGACTTGTGCAAGACGATCAGTGATACTTGATTACTTCTCCCCGTTTTAGGAACTAGATCAATAGGCCCGAATTCACAAAGGTGGATTGGAAAGGCTGCGGTTGAGTTCATGGTTTATGCAGATTTCCCATATAAATTATACTTATTTTACCGCGTATATTAAAAAAATGTCCAATGCTGATGTGTGCTTTTGTCACAGTGCGCCAAATTGACGCCTGTTGCCGTGGTTATCCACGCTATTTTATTCATGAGTCCACTGTTTTGAATTAATGAGTCCACTGTTTTGAATTAATGAGTCCACTTTTCAATCAGTTGATAAAATAGCGTATCTAACCATGGTAACATGCGTCAAATTGGCGCACTGTGACAAAAGCATGCATCAGCATTTGACATTTTTTATACACACGCCGGATACGCGCTAAATTAAGCATAATTTTATACAGGAAATCTGCATAAACCATGGATTCAACCGTGGGTTTTCAAAACCACCTTTGTGAATTTGAGCCATAAACTTTCAAAAGTTATGATGCCATTTGAATGATTATTCAATAATTATTAAATACCCCTAACATAGTGAAAAATTTATTAACCGTAAATGAAATATGACCTTAACATGTGACCCGAAACTCATAGATCAGTGATACTTGATTACTCTCAAGTTCAAGTTTCATGTACGAAATCCATATACTTTTCTTAAAGTTTTGTTGACATTTCAAATACTTAACCTTGGGTTAAGATTTTGATGTATATTCCCTCAACATGGTCTAAGTTCATTGACTCTAAATGACCTTTGGCCTTGGTCATGTCACCTAAAACTTGGGAAAGATGTCCAGTAATACTTGATTAAACTTATGTCCAAGATTCATGAACTTGACCTATATGATTTCAAAGTCATGATAACATTTCAAAAACTTAACCTTGGTTATCAATGATTTTTAAACTACTACGGGTATATGATGACATTTCAAAAACTTGACCTCGGTTAAGATTTCATCGTCGCTGGGGCCTACAGGTGCAGTGTATAGTCTCACTTAGACTGAAAACTCCTCTGTTTCTGACGATTTTTGAAAAATTTCTGTATTTTTCAGTCCTCCTCCTACACAGACAGAAGACTCCCATGGGACTCATAGTCATAATGTTGGAAATTTGCCCAATGCTTAACTACAGCGACTATAGGGAAAAGGGTTAGCTACCTCACCCTCTTTGATTTCTAATGAGTGAAATATAGTGCAAGAATGTAAATAAACTCCTTTTTACTCCATACTTGGACCTCTCCTATTCCTAGTGTATGTAAATGATATTTCCCATGTTTCTCAAAATCTACAATATGTCTTGTTTGCCGACGACACAACCCTACTTTATGCTGATGAAAACCTGGACAACATCTCCTTTCAGTTTAACACCGAATTCCCTAAATTACTTAATTGGCTTGTTCTAATAAATTATCGCTTAATATCAGTAAGACCAATTATATTATACTTCATAGCAAAAACAAAATTGTTGATAACTAACTAATACTACCTTAGAAAAGAAGTCAACAGTGAAATTCTTGGGTATTTTACTTGACCAATGTCTTACATGGAACCCCCAGTTTGAAAACCTTGAACTTAATGTATCACATACACTTGGCATTATGTCTAAGCTTAAATACTACCTTCCCTCTAAGGCAATGATTTTATTATATAATTCTTTTTATCCTGTCTTCATTGTCTTATGGTGTCATTGTCAGGGGAAATTGTTACTCCAAACATACATGTTTAGATATGTTGTTCAAATTACAAAAGAGAGCTGTAAGATTGTGTACAGGATCTCACTATCTAGCCCACACCGACCCAATCTTTAAAGAGCTCGTACTATTAAAAGTTGCTGATATAAATATTCAGACTGCACTTTTTATGTTTAGATTGAAGAATAAGATATTGCCTTCCCAATTTGCTTCAATGTTTACACGTAATTGTCAAATTCATTCATATAACACAAGAAGCTTGGAAAATTACCATTGAATAAATCCCCGTACTATGTTAACATCTAAATCAATAAGACACAGGGGTCCCGATGTATGGCACTCACTTCCCAGTGAGATCAAACAATCTTTATTCTTATCGACATTATAAAGGAAATTAAAAAATCAATTCTAGCTTAATATTAGTCGGAAGAAATGCAACTTTTGATTACATGTACACTGTATGTAAGGGGGGGGGGGGGTAGTTAAGGATTTCTCTTGGGCAAGTTACATTACAATTGTGCTTTCTTTGTATATTATGTTATGTACATGCATATGTATTCCGCAATCGTATTCTGGAACTGGGATAACCTCTTTCAAGCTCCTTGCAGCTTTTTGGTTTTTCCCATATTTCTCTTACAACATAAGTTTTATAATTTTAAATTCATATACCTATTCACTATATTATTGATTCAATTAATATGTTTTTATTGTTTGAATGTATATATTTTGTATTGTTTTTATCATAAGAAATAAAATCTATCAATCAATCAATATTCATTTACATTTTGGCGATAGCTCGCAATGGCATCTGCTGCTTGCTTATTTGCATATTTTATTATTGATTAAATCTGACCTGCCGAAATAGCTCCTTAGTCACTCGTGAACAAATCAGAACAAGCGCTATGTTTTTTTTTTTTAATTCTATAAACACGAGTTATCTTATCTGAAACTATAACGTCTCGCCTTTGGATGCTGATTTTCGTTACATACGGTAAATTATATTTTTATCTTCATATCTCATACACGGCTTTTGTTTGAGGATATATTATAAACCTAGTTTACCTCTGGACACTGCGATGCATATGGGAGTCTTCGGTCTATTGCGGGAGGGATGCTGTGAAGCAAGATGAAGTCTCAGTGAATCTAATCCCTGACCGAAATGGACAGAGTTTTCAGTCTAAGTCTCGCTGTGCTATGCAGGCGAGAAAAACAAACCTTACATTTTGTTTTTAAACATTAATGTCAAGATCAAAAGAGTGCCCTCTCCTCTGTTCCTGAATTGTTAAACATGTCACCAAAGTATATGTTGCAGATATTTAATTTTCAAAAATTTGATTTAAATATCTTCTATTAGAAAATCATAATAAAATTCCCTTCTAATACCTCTGCTGATGTTCCTGAAACAAATAAAAGAACATGCTATGCAATGTATTTTGATTGTATGAGAAGACCCATGCAGACTTTCCAAATGCACCAAGCAGCAAGAGTTCCATGAGTTTAATATATAATATATGGAATGTATGTTTTATACCTCTTGGTTCCCTGTCTGGTATCCAAATAAGAGTTATTCCAAGGAAATCTCGGAGATTGTTCAGTAATGTGTAGGTCACCGTAAAACTACATAATAATGTAATAAAAAAATAGCATATAGGCATGAGTGTGATAGTACGAGATTTTGCATGAGGTGAAAGAGATTTCAACAAGGCATAGCCTCATATCATTTGACCTTCTGACCCCATCATTCTCAACGGCTCACATGCGGTATTAAATATGGATCATATGTACTACATGTATGTACATGCATGCACATAACTGATGAAGAAATAAAGAAATGAGAGCAAGTTGAACAAAAACTTACACATTTTTTTGATGGACCAAAGGACAAACAGTCCAACAGACTAACGGACCAGTGGACAAACAGAAAAAGTGATCACTAGGGTCTCTGCCAAACCTTGTTCATGCGAGACAAAATATGCTCTGTAGATCGGTGGCCCATGCATAACAAATAATAATTACCCTTCTCAAAATAACAATATAGGATCCACCTTGCTAGGTTCTCAAGGCGCTCCTATATTACACCGGCTAAGCTAGTTTACCAATTCCAAATCATGATTTTGCCTCTGAAAAATTAAGCATAAACAGCACTCCCAGCACGTTTGCGATTGACGTTCTGAAAGATTGCTTGAAAAGACTGATTTATCTTCGCAATGGACGCATAAACACACCCTAAGCTAAATGTTCCAAGAACCCTTTTAAAAGAAAAAAAATATCAAACAGGGGGTACTCGATATGTTTGATTTGAATATTAAAGTGTTTGCAGAGAATCAGCAGTTAAGACAAGGTGGTTCACGAAAACCATGTACCTGATTTTGTGATCACTGAAATATGCAATATGATCTCTTGACCTTTGGCATCATCCTCAAGAAAAAACGTGTGGTATTACCTAATGATTATATGTAGCAAGTATAAACACAATTGATAAGAAATTAGATCATCTAGGGGTAAAAAACTTGACCTGTTGACCCCTACATGTAGATGACTTTTGACCCATCATCCTCAACACACCATATATGGTATTACCCAAGGATCCTTTGAACCAAGTGTGATCAGAATTAATACAGAAATAAAGAAATGAGAGCAAGTTGAATAAAAATTCCAAAAGGGTGGACATGAAATCATATCTTTTGAACCTTTGACCCCATCATCCTCATGAAAACACTTGTGGTATTAACTAAGGATAATTTGTTCCAAGTGTAAACATAATTGAAGCAGAAATAAATCAATGAGAGCAAGCTGAACAAAAACTTAACCTTTTACCCATTATCCCCCCAACACACATGTGGTATTTCCCCGGGGGGGGCCACTTACATTGACGAGTGGATACCATGCGCGACCCAAAAAACACGTAAAAAGGATGTCTTTTTCAAGATAGGGCACGTTACGTACGTAACGTGATAAGGGTGTCAAAAACACAAAAATAATGAAAAAGGGTATCTATTTCGCTAGGAAAGCTACGTGTTTAGGGTCAAATTTGCGGGGATAATAAAACAAAATTAAAATGTTGTATAAAGGATGTCCTTTTTGCCCAAACACTACGTGTTTAGAGTCCCAATTTGCGCGAGGTGAGGAAGGTGGGGCCGTACTAAACCAAATGGTGTGTAAATTAGGTAAAACCGACGACCGACGGACCCGTGGCACAACAATAAAATATTGCTGTATACTTGTTTAGGGGTTCATTTCAGGGAATACTTGCCAAGAGTATAGTTTTGTTTCCAATACTTGTTAAGGGTAGGGTTTCAGACGCCAATACTTGTTAAGGGGTGCATTTTCAGAACATGGAAAATACGTGTTTAGGGTGCTTTTCGAGACCCTGTGGTCGCGCATGGTATCCACTCGTCAATGGAAGTGGCCCCCCCCGGGGTATTTCCCAAGGATCCTTCGAACTAAATGTGATTAGAATTAATGAATAAATAAAGAAATGAGAGCAAGTTGAACAAAAACTCCAAACAAGGCATATGTGATGTTGTCTTGCCCACTTGTGAATATAACCAGAAATTTTGCATCATAAGAGAGTCAAGCATGTAAACTTTAGAGTTGACCTCAAAATGACCTTTGACCTTACCATATGACCTCCGACTGCAGCATAACATGCAGGTCTCCTACGTATATATACAAGCCAAGTTTGGGTGAAAAGTGATATACGGTTGCAGAGTTATGCATCATAATGTTTGTGACGAATGGACGGACAACATTTCGATCCCTTATTCTACCCTTCACCTCTGATGGGCGAGACATAGCATGACCTCATATCATTTGACCTTTGGCCCCATCATTTTCATGGACTTACATGTGGTACTACCCAAGGATCACATGTACCCAGTATGAACATAATTGATGCAGAAATAAAGAAATGAGAGTAATGCTGTTTTCACACTGAAGGCGAAGTTGAGTTACTCCGGAATAACTCCGGATTGAGGTGATGTACGTTTGTACTGCTGACCGACATTACACCCCCTTTTAAGGACGTTCCACAGTTATGTTTGCGCGCATTATGATCTGCGCATATTTTACACTCTGCGCGCTGACGTCACAATGGATGAACTTGTGATTTAATCAGCTGTAGGTAATGTGAGCTGATTTTTCTCCTTATCTACATTAACTGCAGATCTGATGTGTTATTTTATGAAGCTAATAAACTGGAATTATTCCGTGGACCATTTTTTAAAAATTCCTCTACAATTTCAAAATAGTTTCTCTGTAGTGCTGCAAAGTATGATGAATATGACCCTCGAGTATGAATAAATGGAAAAGTGGTTCGGAATTTTTCCTCACATAGATACTGCTTTTGGCGCGTTTTTGGGTGTTTTAAGAAGCAAATTTGCTCTAATAAGAGTGCTGATAGTTTGAAACAAGCACATGAACCCATATTTTCTAATGTTTGCACCTCTTAGGTATACCTTCTTGTACAACTTTGCAAAGTTTGGTGAAAATGACATGGGTTACTTTGCTATTGAAATTGACATTTTTGAGGTTGAGTATCTTTCCCGCAATTTCTAAGAACTGAGAGTGTTGTTAGACTTAAATGAGCAAACAATTGACAGCAATCGATAGATTATCCATCTTACGGATACAATTATTAATCATATTGCAAAATTTGATGAAATTTTCATGGATTTTGACTGATTAATAGGGCTTTAATATCAATGTTGTGATCTCGTGATGTCTAAAAATGCCAAATTCTTTTGGATGCGCAATTCTTAAGAACATCATCCATTTTGGGTTAACTTTTAAGCTCTATAGCAAAAAATCAAGCACATGGACCCATGTTAATTTTTGCATATTTGGAATATTCAGGTGCTAAAGTATCTATGTGCAAAGTATGATGAAAACGACATGGATTTTCAATGTTTGGGAGCAAGACTACGGAACCACTTGCATTTTAGACGGTATTAACAGACTTTTGCTTGTTTTCTGTGCATTTTGGGCTGTTTCAAGCCAACGCGCAATACCTTGGACACTGATAGTTTGAAAACGAGCACATGGACCCCAAATTTGTAATGTCTTAACTTCTTTAGAATATATTTCTCTACAAATCTAGAGAGTATGATGAAAATGACATGGATTTTGAATGTTTGGGAGCAGGACTAAGGAACCATTCGTATTTTAGACATTTTGGACGGTATTAGACTTTTGCCCATTTTAGGCGCATTATAGACTGTTTAAAGCCAACTCGCAACACTTTGGACACTGATTAATTTGAAAATGAGCACATGGACCCCATAATTTAAACATCTTAACTTCTTCAGAATATATTCCTCTACAAATATCGAAAATATGACGAAAATGACATGGATTTTGAATGTTTGGGAGCAGGACTAAGGAACTATTGGTATTTCAGACATTTTTGGACGGTATAATCAGACTTTTAATACGGTTTTCGGCGCATTTTGGGCTGTTTCAAGCCAACTCGCAACAGTTTAGTCACTGATAGCTTAAAAACGAGCACATGGACCCCATGTTTTTAATATTTTAACGTCATCAGAATATATTCCTCTGTAAATCTAAAGACTATGATGAAATTTACATGGATTTTGAATATTTGGGAGCAAAACTACGGAACCATTCGCATTTTAGACGGCTTTATTAGACTTTTGCAAGTTTTCGGCGCATTTTAAGGCCCGGTCACATATAGGCGACGCACGAGGGGCGCATGGCCCACGTGTTGCATTTTTGCAGTTTTGGTCAATGCGTTGTTACTCGCTAGATCTGCGCCATTGTTCGTTAAGCGTTCGACGAGCGCGTTTTACCAACGTTATGTATTCGACGCTCTTCGCTTGTGCGTCGTAATTTTTTGAGCATGCTCAAAAATATGCGCAGAGCTCGACGCATGACTCTATACGCCATGAAGTCGCCAAACATTCGCAAAGCGCGCTAGACCAACGCTAGACGTACGCTGAGCCTACGTTGAGTATCCGTCGCAAGTTCGGCGGCTGATTTCGAACGAACAACTGGCGCACACATAACGTGCTTTCCAACGAACACGCAACGAATATGAACGAGCTGAACGAGTGCTGAACGAGTGTTGAACGTGTCTCTAACGCACACAACGTTTATCTAGCGTGTTCCTAACATATACCTGGCGTGTGCCTAGCGTGTAGTCATAGGGCATATACAGTAAGTGGATCCGGCACCAACTCCTCATCACTTCTCCTCCAGCCCTCGAAAGAACCACCTCGGAAGATGGATGATCCTGACACTCAATTGAAATATAAAATTGCAATTCTCCAACATCAGCATAACCTAATGGCACTGACTATTCACCAACTACAAGTCTCCAGAAGGAGAAAGGAAAAAAAGTCAACGAAGATACTGGGTCTGACCCTGGATCGAAAGGAGAAGACAGTTTGGCTTGTAATAATAATAATAATAATAATAATAATAATAATATGCAACATTTATATAGCGCTTAATACAAACGATCGGATGATCGGGCGCTCGAGCATTAAAGGAATTCCTTCCTACCGGGTACCCATGTATGATCAACTTCTTGTAAAACTCCGTAACAAAGACCAGGCAGCCTTCAAAAATTGTATGCGAATGCCACCAGAGATGTTCGACGAACTGCTACCAAGAGGTGGCCCGAGTATCACCAAACAGAATGCAACCTACAGAGATGCCCTCGATCCTGGCCTGAAGCTTGCTCTCACCCTTCGACATCTTGAGTCTGGGACCAAGTATCGCTCAATGTCCTATGGATGGAGAATCCCTCACAATACTATACCCCTGCTCATCCCAGAAGTGTGCCAGGCCATCATCGAAGAGTACAAGGGTGAGATGATGAAGTGTCCCACCACTCCCGATGAGTGGCGTGCCATATCTGACCAGTTCATTGAGAAGTGGAACTTCCCCCATACCTGTGGTGCACTCGATGGAAAGCATGTCAGCTGCAATTGTCCTCCAAACAGCATGAACAGTGGTTCTCTTTAATATAACTACAAAGGATTCTACTCCGTTGTCCTCATGGCGCTCGTGGATGCTGATTATCGCTTCATCTGGGTAGACATTGGTGGTATGGGATCGGCATCAGACGCTCGGATCTACAATGCTTCTGAGCTGAGATAATCTGTTGAAGATGGCAGTTTAGGCCTCCCGGATCCCGATCCTCTTCCCAACGACAACCAGGATGTACCATACTTTTTCGTCGGCTACAATGCATTCGCTCTACGTCCTAATAATTATGAAGCCGTACAGTCTTTGAGGTATGACGCAGTCGCAGCGCATTTTCAATTATCGGCTTTCCCGAGCCAGAAGGGTTGTCGAAAATGCCTTCGGCATTCTGTCTAGCAGGTTTCAAGTTCTCCTGACCACGATGCAGCAGCAGCCAGCTACCGTCAAGCTCATTGTCACGGCATGCATCATCCTCCACAACTAGATGAGGACAAGGTACCCAGGTGTGCAGAACCAGCAGCTTGACCGTGCCGAGAACCTTGGTCATGACTAGGTCCCAGGAGCATGGAGATCAGGCCTTAACATGCAAGACACCATCTCTGTCGCTGGCAGCAATACCTCCAGCAGGGAAGGAAAAAAGCAGAGGAATCTTATCAAGCACTGGGTCAACTCCAAAGCCGGTGCCGTTCCATGGCAGGACAGAATGATATAGACAACATTTATGTGAACAGTTCGGGCAGCTATAATTATACAGAGATTGTGATTGGATGATGGTTGATTAATGCTTTGTACTATTTCATTCCATTCTTTATATACTGTTTATTTGACAAGCATTCACTTGCAAACATACATAATTATACACACGCACACACACACACACACACACACCCTCTCGCTAACAACGCAAATACATTTGAACACAAATCCACACACACTTTTCTCCTACATGTGTCTATTCTTAGCTTTTTTCATATTTCCCTTTCTTTACTTTTTGACTCTTATTTGTAAAGTATTAAAAATATTATGTCTAGTGATAAAATTCAAATCTGCCGGCAACTTTTTTTTCAAAAAATAACTTGTGTTTTCCCTGCCTGATAAATTGACACTGATTTAAACATAAAATACTGATTTAAACATGAAATATTTTCAAACTATTTTTCTTTGGTAGTGTAAGTAACATAATATATTTTCTTAATAACATAGTATTATTTCTACAAATGTATACATTGGTTTATATTTTTTTTAAATGGAAGTTTTCGGTCGCGGGCTGCGCGTTGAACGCGCAGTGCATGCGCTAGCCCAGCGCTAGCCATTCGTTCAACACGCTCGCAATACGTGATGCATTCGTTGGGAGGTTTTGTATATGCGCTCTGTGTACGGTCAATATGCGCCCAGTATACGCGCAGCGCGTTAGCAATATGTTATGTATTCGATGCAAGTTCGCTAGCCTTTCAGAAATTCTGACAGGAGTTGAGCGCACAACGACGCACTGGTCCTATTTTCCAATTTTAAATGCGTGGGTCGTGCGTCGGGCTATATGTGACCGGGCCTTTAGGTGGATTTCGATATTTTCAAGCCAACTCGCAACATTTTGGACACTGATAGTTTAAAATCGAGCACATGGACCCCATATTTTTAATATATTAATGTCTTTAGAATATTTTCCTCTACAAATCTAGAGAGTATGATGAAAATGACATGGATTTTGAATGTTTTGGAGCGAAATATGTAACCATTTGCATTTTAGAGGGTATTAAGAGACTTTTGCATGTTTTCAGCACTTTTTAGGCGATTTTCAAGCCAACTCGCAACAGTTTAGACACTGATAGTTTAAAAGCGAGCACATGGACCCCATATTTTTAATATTTCAATGTCTTCAGAATATATTCTTCTACAAATCTGGATAGTATGATGAAAATGACATGGATTTTGAATGTTTGGGGGCAAAACTACGGAACCATTCGCTTTTTAGACAGCATTATTAGACTTTTGCACATTTTGGGCGCATTTGGGCGATTTTCATGCCACCTCGCATCACTTTGAACACTCATAGTTCAAAAACGAGCACATGGACCCCATATTTTTAACTTCCCTACACCTTCGATATGCATTCCTCTACAGTTTAGCTGAATTTGATGAAAATGACATGGATTTTGAAAAAAGTGCAGCTTACAAAATACTTTTTTAATTTTTGTGTAGATTCACGTCTTTGAAGATTTGTTTTTTCCGAGTTTTTGCACCATTCTTGCCAAATGAGGGCGCTGCTGACTCCAAATAGATATAGTTCTACCAATAAAAAACTTTCTCTTTCTTTTGTATACACTTTGTTATATATCTTGAAAATTTGATGAAGTTTGATGCGGTATCTACTGAGTAAAGATGATTTACACTCATTTGGTGAATTCGTGAGGTCTAAGAGAGGCATAATTCTCTTGATTGCGCAAGATTGCATAGCATTCAAATACGAAGACTTTGAAGACCCGTAGAAAAAAAATAAGCAGATGAACCTATGTTATTTTTTGCATTTTCGTAATGCATAGATACCAAAGTAACTCTCTGCAAAATTTGGTGAAAATGACATGGACTGCATTTTAACTGTGGAACGTCCTTAAATTGGCAAGCTTCACAGCGGTGTACAGTATATGCAGTCGTTTCCATGGTTTCCAAGCAAGTTTGCTTTATTTTGGCGCACATAATCTCCCCAATGCTGAAATGAATGAGATAGGCGATAGCGAATTTCTGGCGCAGACTAACTCCGTTTGTAACCCTCTTCTCGAAGTGGGTCGAGTACTCCGCTTTAAATCAATATAAAAATAATCCTAGAATTTTCATACTGCCCTCCAAAGTGGAGTAAATCCTTCTGGACTCAGAGTAACTCCACTTCGGCTGTCAGTATGAAAGTGGCTCTAGTAGAACAAAAACTGAACATTTTTGTAACAGACCAACAATTGTAATTATTTTATGCATTTGTACTAAGTACTTGACTTTTTAATGGAAAAAAAATGAATTGAAATTAAAGACATATGACTGACCTTTGCCCTGTGGTGACAGGTGATTGACACTGGGAAAGAACTATGAATTCTGGGAAGTCCATGGTGACAGTTGGTAGATGATAATGAGACTGAATGGATTGTTTCATTGCGATAGAAGGGGTGTTCCACTCAATCACCAAGAACAGGGGAAAATCTACAGGCTAAAAAATAGAGAATATATACTAAAGGTAACTTTGACTTTAAAAGTCAACTCTTTTTTGAGTCCACAGAGATCTATTTGACTTCCAAGAATAGAAAAAAAAATGTACACCCTGTATCACGTTTTTCATAATCTGATAAGAAAATGACTTTGACCTGGGCGAATATTTGACTACATATGGAAAGTCAGCTAATGCAAATTAACCTGTATGTTAAGAGAAATAAAAAAAAATTGCAAACACAGAATACAGACATTAGAGAACAGAAATGCAAAGAGATGAAAGGTATGAACTTGAAATTTAAAAAAATAAATTCACGTTTTTCATAATCTGATAAGAAAATGACTTTGACCTGGGCGAATATTTGACTACCTATGGAAAGTCAAATATTCGCCCATGCAAATTAACCTGTATGTTAAGAGAAATTAAAAAAAATTGCAAACAATAGAGAACAGAAATGTAAAGAGATGAAAGGTATGAACTAGAAATTTAATAAAATAAATTACAGACCTTGTACTACATGTATGTTATTCTTAAATAGTATTGAACTGTTAAATAAAAGCTCAAGATAAGTTCGAGAAATTACCTGGTACATGAATTCTGAAAAACGTTTAAAAGCTAAACAGGTGGTAAGGGTTAGTCGGGGGGTAAAACAAAACAAAAAAATCCCCAAAACGTTGCTGAAATTTCACAATTCACATGAATGAAATGAATATCTATTATCCATATTTCCTTGAAAATGTTTTCATTAAGTTAGAAATTACATGTATAATCAAGACAAGGCAAAAGCAATTTTGTGTCTCGCCCACTTATGAAAATAACCAGTAATATTGTGATTTGTGAGGACACGCAACAGAATTGTTTGTTCAGTATTAAGTGCAATCATGTAGTGCAATCATGTGTAGTGCAATTACAGTGCCGTATAACAGGATAGAAGAGTTGCAATTTTGTCTCTTACATTTTTAACGTTTTCCTTTTTTTTTTTTTTACTTGATTATATATATTATAGCAAGTTTTGGCTTGTTAGATTTTGTTCTTCTCTTTTTTATATTATACTTAATTGATACTTTAATAATTTGTTATTGTCCATTCTGCTCATAATATGATTATATGGTTAAAATATGTTTCGGTTTGTCATATTTTTCAAGCATTTTTTTGCTTACTATGGCAATCCATCTTCTGCTATTAATTTTATGCTAAATGATTTATACCTGATTTATTGTCAATATATGTTTGTTACATTTATGTTATATTATATTGTTATGTAGAAGAAAAATAAATTCAAATCAAATCAAATCAAATAGCATGTTGTACTCGTAATATGTAATATTTGATATTGTTGGCATCGCATCTATCTTTGCTTTCTCTTCCTCTCGACTATATCTTTCTTTCTTCTTTCCCCCAATTTTCTGTTTCTTCATTCTCCCTATCCCTTTTCACTTGTAAGCCAAGTCTGCCCCGACTGTAGGTTGATTTGAATGAATAGAGGTGGATCGGCTAGAATGTAAAATATAGAGTGCTATGCTTATTTCGGTTATCTATTCGTTCGGGTCGACTTTCTGCTGGGGCGGACTTGTACTTTTGTTAAAACTTCGATGCATGTCCAACAATCTATTATATGTTTCAGTGCTCCATTCGACCTTGTTAAGCGCCTTTTTGTTCAATTACACCGATTTATTGTTCTCTTTATAACCCAATAATCCACAATGCTATTCAATGACTATGCCAATTGTTACGCATTTCTTTTTCCCTGTTCTTACTGTTTCCATTCCACACGTATCGGTACTTATTAATGTTTTATCAACCTAATTCCATATCGCCACTCATTTATGTTTCTTGCTACTTTGGCAAGGTCGAATGGAGGTCACTCTTTATTGTGTATTGACTGGTTTTTTTATTTATTTATTTGTTTTTATCCATATATAATATATACCTTGTTTGTATATTTGCGTTTTTTGTCAATTTATATGTCATATTTTTTACCTTGTACTAGCATTTATAATTCAGCCTTTGGCTACAACGAATGTTTTTAATGTACCAATAAAGACCATTATTATTTCAAAACTTCATTGTGAAATGACTGGGATTGAATAACACTTGTCATAAAAGTTTTGCATGTAAACTTTAACATTGAACCGAAAATGACCTTTGACCTAACCATGTGACCTCCGACTGCAGCCTAACATGCAGGTCCCCCAAGTTCATCTACCATCCAAGTTTGGTTGAAAAGTGACTTACATGTACGGTTGCGGAGTTACATGTAGGTGTCATACAAGAGAGTCTTGCATGTAAACTTTAACATTGACCTGAAAATGACCTTTGACCTTACCATGTGACCTTTGACTGCAGCATAACATGCACGTCCCCTGAGTCCATCTACCATCCAAGTTTAATTGAGAAGTGACTTAGGGTTGCGGAGTTAGGTTTCATAAGAGAGTCTTGCATGTAAACTTTAATGTTGACCTGAAAATGACCTTTGACCTTACCATGTGACCTCCGACTGAAGCATATCGTGAAGGTTACCCAAGTCCATCTACCATCCAAGTTTGGTTAAAAATTACTTACGGTTGCGGAGTTATACCACGGTCACATTTGATCTACGGCGGCCGTACGGCGAGTCGAAAACAGTCGTTTTATTCATTATCATATGTGCGACTGGTACAAAAAAATGTTAAAACGGCTGTTTTCGACTCGCCGTACGGCCGCCGTAGATCATATGTGACCAAGGTATTATGTGTCATAAGGTTTGTGACGGACGACATTTGGATCCCGAAGTCTCACCTTCACCTCTGGTGGGCAAGACAAAAAGTAGATGTTGACCAATCAGCATGATGAGATAAAAAGCCTTTACCTCATTGGGTCTATTTGAAGGTAGAGAGCAGTCCCAAGTGACTTGGAAGACAAAAGTATGTTCCTCTTTAGGATGCAGACTGGTAGATGATTGATCTCTTTGACTGGGTAGAAGCTCTATCGAGAGAAATGATGACCAGTCTCCTGCATCACTGTACAATAATAAAGACACAAACTTTTAACACTGGTAGATGATTTATATTTCTGACTGGGTAGACACAATGGCCTGTATTTTGAAGTCAGGTTTAACTTAGACCACGGTCCAACTCTGTGCTAAAATTATTGGGAGCCAAAAGTTCAAAACTTCTGTTTATATTTTAAAATTCTTATGTTTACTATTTTGTTTCGATTTGCTTTCAAAATGAAGAAAAATACTTATCATTCCCAGACAATTATGAACAATTTGGGTGTCGTATGAGTTAATAAATTGAATGTGTACTGTTAGAGATTTGTGCTCCAATTGGCACTCCATAGTTAAACCTTTACCCTAAACCAGGGTTTAATTTAAACCCGAGTTAAGGGCCTATATCAAGAGAAATGATGCACGGAGTCCTGATGATCACTATAATACACAAGATATGGATGGATGACAGGAGGGATGGACAAACGAACAAATGAATAAATGAATGAAAGAATGATTTTTTATCAAAACCAAACATAAATCATACATGGATCACTTTTAAAATGCATTTACATGTACAGGGGTATTAATAACAAAATGAATAGTTTTTAAGAGAGAGTTTTATGAGAGAAGCCCTATCCAAAGAAGAAACACTTAAAGTTGAATTAAGAAGACGATTCCAAATATTGAGATATTTACATTAATAGCAACCTTACAACCCCCCAAACACTAAGAGGTGATTCGACCCCCCATTTTCTTGTTTCAAAATAGTGAATTTGAACGATTTATCCCTACCCATTTTCCCTGAGTTCGCTCCTGCAATGCCTACCGAGACGGGTGTTCTTTGACTGTGACGTCACGGGGGGGGGGGGGGGTATTCGGTCCCGGTGTAGTAAACAAGGCAGTGCCGTTTTGTGTACTATGCATGTACGCCTTCATATTTACTTTTGTGTCAAAATTTCATTTTATCGCTATTGATTTTATGTGAACGATACTGAAAGGAAGTAATAATTATTCAAAGACATATAGTCAATAATATGTCCCTACATTGTTAAAACTGTTCTTCTTTGTAGCGATTTTAATGCCTTGTTTTCGTTCGGGACTGTGTCCGTGGCGAAACAAGTCATAATGGAATAAACTGCAGTTGAAGTTGTATCTGCGAGCCGGAGAACTTGCAAAGAGGAAATGATTAAAAGTATATTTATGGCCGTACTATTATTCCAAATATGTAAATTCCTTCAGAATGATACCATAGACCCTAAAGGAATAATTTCAAGGCGAATAATATGAAATTTGATCGAGATCTTCTCACCAGTCGATAACGTAGCAGACGTGTTATTATGACATATTTATCCGCGTGTGACGCGGCTCTTGCAAAAAACAGTTGGTTGCGGAAAATTTGCTTTGTGCCGACCGGCCGCCCGCTCCGGCTCAGCTAGCTGTCGAGCTACCGTACCGCATACGTTTCTTGCTGTCTTCAACTTAGTTGCGAATTGCGTTTGTATGTGTGACGATGACCTCTACAGTGTGTATTAAAAAAAACGGGACAGATTTGAAGTCTATACATTTTTTGTTTCAAATTATGATGTCTATATTTTGGTGTAAATAGGTGCTCTAAGGTCTTATCTTTGAAATGCAATAAAAAAAAAAAACTTTGTTCATGCTTGAGCGAACACGGGACGTTTTTGTTGGGGGTTCAAAAAGAGGCTTGCGCCAGAATTGCAGAATATGAGTAATATGATGATCAGACTTCTTACTAATCAGGAGACTTCCTCTTGACCTTTTCATTATCTGTGCCACAATTTTCGCATTATGCTGTCAAATTTTATTTACAAATTTATTTATTTACTTGAATTATTTTGTTTTTTTATTTAAACTTCTCTTACCTTTTAATTTTCCTTCATAAGTAACTGAGAAAAGAAGATTTTTTGTCAACCCAAGCAAAAAGATTTGCATTATTAATTGGGAAAACTTGTGATTATTCAAATCTTTTTATTAATGTGAAACAAATTATATTATAAATGTACCTTTAAAAGACATGAATCTATTTTTCAAGGGGTCATTGATTCCTTGACCAAGTTTATTTGCTTGACAGGAAACACAAGAAGGGATTCATGTCTTTCAATGACAATGGTGTATCGAGTCAATTTTGAAGGAGATAGATATGGCAGATCAGGTAAAATGTATTAAAAAGTTGTGAGCGAGCGAAGTGAGCACGCAAATATTCCCACTTTTTTATTACAATATCAAATTTTGTGATAGATTTTGACATAATATTCAGAAAATAATATCATATTTTACTTTCTATCTTTCCTTTTATTTCCTGTCCACTATTTTTCTTGGTCACGATTTTTTTTAATTGAGGGGGGGGGGAGCATCCCAAGCCCCCGCCCATCTGTGTGGCACTGTTCAAAAGGCACCATAACCTTTGTAGCACACAATGAAAGGATTTGAAAAAAAATCCACGCTCTCCCATACTTCGACTGAAACAAAATTGTTTTAGCTTGAAGAAGGAATATTCAAAGCTAACAGAGAGCATATTAAAAAGAAACAACAACAGAACAATTCAAGCAAATAAATTGATCTGAAAATGAATTTTGACCGCATGATTTGAAAATTATGGCAAAGATAATGAAAAAGGTTAAGAGGAAGTCTGCTAATTAGCAAGAAGTCCGATCATCATATTTATAATTTTATGCCATTTTGGCGCAAGCCTCCTTTTTAACCCCAGACGAAAGCATTCTGTGTTTGCTCAAGCATGAACGAAACTAAATTTTTTTAATAGCATTTGAAAGATAAGACCTTAGAGCACCTATTAACACCAAAATACAGATATTATAATTTGAAAAAAAAAATTTATAGACTTTTCAAACTTGTTCCTTTTTTTATACGCACTGTAGTAGCGTAATTAAATATAGAAAACAACTCGGAAGGCCGAGAAGAATAGTACATGTACGTTTGATTCAAGATTGTTCTGTGGAATGAGCTATGAGTGGAAATGATCCAGAGGATATAACAAGGCAAACGCCAAGCGTCTCGCCTGCATATTGCAGTCATGAAGAGACTGCATGTCAAAACTATATAGTATGCTATATGACTTCTGAGGCTGTCAGCAGTTTAGGGGGTGAATTGTGGTTCTGACAGTTTACATATGCATTAATGGTATCTATAGGCCTACTTTATCCCTAGAAAATCAGATAACACTAAGAATGCTGTTAATACTATGAAGCTACAAGTATAATTATTTTCATGGAAGGAAATGAATGTTAGTGAGAAAGAACGTAATTGATAATAATGTGAGTAAAATTGTAAAATGTTAGTGTTAAAAAGCAGGCGCGGATCCAAGATTTCGTGGGGAGGGGGGCCCAAATTTGACCTGATTTTTGGCGCCCATGTGTACTTTTCGAAAAATGGCGCCCCCTCCCTCCCGGCCAGGCTAACTTAAATGTAACTTAAATGCCTTAAATGTATTAATCTCGAAGCAATCGACTCAATCTCCTCATTAGTGGTGAAGCTGTGATTTTTTCAGAAGGGTTGCAAAGGGGGGGGGGGGGGGTATAAGTTAAAGAAATTCCGAAATTTTATTCTCAAAAACACATTGAGGTATCTCACAAGGCCTAAATAAATAATGATAACGCGAAGCGCGATATATTTGACATATTTCACCATAATCCCTTTCCTTTTCTCTCTTTTTTTTCTTGGTCGTGATTTTTTTTTTGACTGTGACGTCACGGGGGGGGGGGGGGTATTCGGTCCCGGTGTAGTAAACAAGGCAGTGCCGTTTTGTGTACTATGCATGTACGCCTTCATATTTACTTTTGTGTCAAAATTTCATTTTATCGCTATTGATTTTATGTGAACGATACTGAAAGGAAGTAATAATTATTCAAAGACATATAGTCAATAATATGTCCCTACATTGTTAAAACTGTTCTTCTTTGTAGCGATTTTAATGCCTTGTTTTCGTTCGGGACTGTGTCCGTGGCGAAACAAGTCATAATGGAATAAACTGCAGTTGAAGTTGTATCTGCGAGCCGGAGAACTTGCAAAGAGGAAATGATTAAAAGTATATTTATGGCCGTACTATTATTCCAAATATGTAAATTCCTTCAGAATGATACCATAGACCCTAAAGGAATAATTTCAAGGCGAATAATATGAAATTTGATCGAGATCTTCTCACCAGTCGATAACGTAGCAGACGTGTTATTATGACATATTTATCCGCGTGTGACGCGGCTCTTGCAAAAAACAGTTGGTTGCGGAAAATTTGCTTTGTGCCGACCGGCCGCCCGCTCCGGCTCAGCTAGCTGTCGAGCTACCGTACCGCATACGTTTCTTGCTGTCTTCAACTTAGTTGCGAATTGCGTTTGTATGTGTGACGATGACCTCTACAGTGTGTATTAAAAAAAACGGGACAGATTTGAAGTCTATACATTTTTTGTTTCAAATTATGATGTCTATATTTTGGTGTAAATAGGTGCTCTAAGGTCTTATCTTTGAAATGCAATAAAAAAAAAAAACTTTGTTCATGCTTGAGCGAACACGGGACGTTTTTGTTGGGGGTTCAAAAAGAGGCTTGCGCCAGAATTGCAGAATATGAGTAATATGATGATCAGACTTCTTACTAATCAGGAGACTTCCTCTTGACCTTTTCATTATCTGTGCCACAATTTTCGCATTATGCTGTCAAATTTTATTTACAAATTTATTTATTTACTTGAATTATTTTGTTTTTTTATTTAAACTTCTCTTACCTTTTAATTTTCCTTCATAAGTAACTGAGAAAAGAAGATTTTTTGTCAACCCAAGCAAAAAGATTTGCATTATTAATTGGGAAAACTTGTGATTATTCAAATCTTTTTATTAATGTGAAACAAATTATATTATAAATGTACCTTTAAAAGACATGAATCTATTTTTCAAGGGGTCATTGATTCCTTGACCAAGTTTATTTGCTTGACAGGAAACACAAGAAGGGATTCATGTCTTTCAATGACAATGGTGTATCGAGTCAATTTTGAAGGAGATAGATATGGCAGATCAGGTAAAATGTATTAAAAAGTTGTGAGCGAGCGAAGTGAGCACGCAAATATTCCCACTTTTTTATTACAATATCAAATTTTGTGATAGATTTTGACATAATATTCAGAAAATAATATCATATTTTACTTTCTATCTTTCCTTTTATTTCCTGTCCACTATTTTTC
Source organism: Lytechinus pictus (assembly GCF_037042905.1). Taxonomy (NCBI): domain Eukaryota; kingdom Metazoa; phylum Echinodermata; class Echinoidea; order Temnopleuroida; family Toxopneustidae; genus Lytechinus; species Lytechinus pictus. The sequence goes on along the minus strand of NC_087260.1, from coordinate 891,892 downwards.
TTGGTCACGATTTTTTTTAATTGAGGGGGGGGGGGAGCATCCCAAGCCCCCGCCCATCTGTGTGGCACTGTTCAAAAGGCACCATAACCTTTGTAGCACACAATGAAAGGATTTGAAAAAAAATCCACGCTCTCCCATACTTCGACTGAAACAAAATTGTTTTAGCTTGAAGAAGGAATATTCAAAGCTAACAGAGAGCATATTAAAAAGAAACAACAACAGAACAATTCAAGCAAATAAATTGATCTGAAAATGAATTTTGACCGCATGATTTGAAAATTATGGCAAAGATAATGAAAAAGGTTAAGAGGAAGTCTGCTAATTAGCAAGAAGTCCGATCATCATATTTATAATTTTATGCCATTTTGGCGCAAGCCTCCTTTTTAACCCCAGACGAAAGCATTCTGTGTTTGCTCAAGCATGAACGAAACTAAATTTTTTTAATAGCATTTGAAAGATAAGACCTTAGAGCACCTATTAACACCAAAATACAGATATTATAATTTGAAAAAAAAAATTTATAGACTTTTCAAACTTGTTCCTTTTTTTATACGCACTGTAGTAGCGTAATTAAATATAGAAAACAACTCGGAAGGCCGAGAAGAATAGTACATGTACGTTTGATTCAAGATTGTTCTGTGGAATGAGCTATGAGTGGAAATGATCCAGAGGATATAACAAGGCAAACGCCAAGCGTCTCGCCTGCATATTGCAGTCATGAAGAGACTGCATGTCAAAACTATATAGTATGCTATATGACTTCTGAGGCTGTCAGCAGTTTAGGGGGTGAATTGTGGTTCTGACAGTTTACATATGCATTAATGGTATCTATAGGCCTACTTTATCCCTAGAAAATCAGATAACACTAAGAATGCTGTTAATACTATGAAGCTACAAGTATAGTTATTTTCATGGAAGGAAATGAATGTTAGTGAGAAAGAACGTAATTGATAATAATGTGAGTAAAATTGTAAAATGTTAGTGTTAAAAAGCAGGCGCGGATCCAAGATTTCGTGGGGAGGGGGGCCCAAATTTGACCTGATTTTTGGCGCCCATGTGTACTTTTCGAAAAATGGCGCCCCCTCCCTCCCGGCCAGGCTAACTTAAATGTAACTTAAATGCCTTAAATGTATTAATCTCGAAGCAATCGACTCAATCTCCTCATTAGTGGTGAAGCTGTGATTTTTTCAGAAGGGTTGCAAAGGGGGGGGGGGGGGGGTATAAGTTAAAGAAATTCCGAAATTTTATTCTCAAAAACACATTGAGGTATCTCACAAGGCCTAAATAAATAATGATAACGCGAAGCGCGATATATTTGACATATTTCACCATAATCCCTTTCCTTTTCTCTCTTTTTTTTCTTGGTCGTGATTTTTTTTTTTTTTTTTTTTTTTTTTGGGGGGGGGGGGGGGGGCAAAACGCCCATGTCCTAACAGTCATTTCCTAGCTTTACTTTATAAACAACATTAATGTGCAATAATCTCATAAGCCCTATGCGAGATAAAATAATTAAATGAAATAATTAAATTTCATGTATTTTGACCTGAAAAAATGAACATTCTGCTGAATGAATATGGACTGTAAATAGTGACACCTTTCTGATTGCATGACTTCGAGACATTTTTTTTTAACTTACAATTTTTTGGCTTTTGACACTTTTTTTAATGAAAATCATTTCACTTTAGGGTTTTGTTTTACCTTGCATACCTACTGGTCTCAAATGTATTGAAATATCAACTCTGGAGTAACTATAGTTACCTTTACATTTACATTATTTCAATGATTAATTGCTAAACCACAATTTGCCTACATAAAGGTTACATACATACTTATTAACCATATAATCAATGAAATGAAAAGCGAAAGTAGTAGGTTTATGGAATGTAAATTAAAACAATATTAAAAAATACAAATTATCCTTTACAATGCATTTATGAATACATATTGGTGTTAATTACTGTAATTATATCTTATATAACTTTAACTTATTCATTCTATCAGATGTTTCCAATGCTTGTTGACTTTATATACATGTACTTCTCTCTCCCCCTCTCTCCCTCCTTCTCTCTCTTTCTCTCTATTCTTGCAATACCTCACATAAATAAGCCTACTCACTGGTTTTTATGAATTTTAAGTGCAATTAGGGTTCATATAATTTGATATTCTGTTTCATTTAAATGTTAGTTTTTCCTATTTTATAAATAGCAAAGTGTCTTATTTATAGTAAAAGTAAAGTACTTATGGTTTCCTGTGTGTACGATTTTGATAGTTTTAACTTTACTCATGGAATATTTATAGATTGTATCTAGTTTTATTTACAAGTAATAACTTAGTATTATTTTTTTGCATGCTAAGTATTTACAGGGTCATTTTCGTGGTGCACTTTGGAACTAATCTATTTGTATTTCTACTTACTGAAATTAAGTGCACTGCGAGAGTGACCCTTTAATTTAAACTCCTTTGTTAATTAATAATGTATATTGTTTATTGTCTTGTAATTTCTTTTTATCTGTAATTCATGTTCATTTCAGTTTGTACTGCGAGACATGATGTTTTTAATAAAATCCATTTATCTATCTATCTATCTAATGTTTGTGAACCTGAACATGATGCGTATGTAACTAGATACTTATTACTACGAGCGCAAAGCGCGAGCAGAAATTTTTAATGTGCGTTCTGGCCTGGTCGAAAAGGGACCTGTTAAGGAAGTTTTGCAGTTAGCCATTAAGACGATACATATTTCAGCGATTTAATAATGCGAGCGCGAAGTGCGAGCTGAACATTTTTGATATTCCAACCTAAAAAATTAGATTTCAAACCCCCAACGGGACACTCGATTCATGTTTTGACACTCATGAAAAATGATGGGTAGGTTTTGGTATCTTCCTACATTAATAATGCGAGCGCAAAGCGCGAGCAGAAATTTTTTGATATTCTGATCTGAAACTGGATAATTTTAGCACGTTTTTAATAAGATCAAGATGCGTATCTCAATAAACATGCGTGCACGTGTTTAGAGTTAGACAGAATATGGGCATTCTGAATACATTTCATTTTTCATCATTAAAATCAATAATGCGAGCGCGGATCGCGAGCTGGAAATAATATTTGAAATTCCGATATGAAATGGGTCAATTTAAGCAATATTTAAAGCACTGTGTATACAGTATAGGGGAATTGTGAAGTGGATGTGGAAAGCACTTAATAAATGATGCGAGCGCGAAGTGCGAGCTGATATTTTATTATTATTTTGAACTAGGATCGAGACATTTTAGGCCTAAGGACATTTTGTCATTATATAAAAATGATGCCTATCTTCTATTCCTCTTCCTAAAACTTGTCGATATTTTTTTCTGAAAAAGGGACAATTTAGTTATGAATTCATAAAAATTCTTATTTCATATTAATTAATCTAATAAGCCTAATGAGTGCGTGAAATTTGTTGACAGTGCATGAGGCAGGAAAAACTAGATATTTTATATTTTTTTGTAATCATGAACAGCATTCATGGGTTGATACATTTATAGCAAATAATGCGAGCGCAAATCGCGATCCGAAATTTTTAAATGGGGGGGGGGGGGTTCAAGTAGTTTGTTATAGAATATATAGGTACAGTGGCGTACCATGGGTCACGGCATTGGGGGGGGGGGCACCACCACAAATTTGCTGTCACTTAGGGAGCGCGCTCAGTTGCCAGGTATGCTGACCTAATAGAGAAATTTTAAGGACATGCAATGCCATTAAACGGATAAGTATCTCACTGATTAAATAATGCGAGCGCGAAGCGCGAGCTGAAAATTTTTGATATTCAGACCTAAAAGGGACATTATAATCAAATCTTTTGTAATCGTGATACGTACCCGTCTCGCTAAACAAACAATGCGAGCGCGAAGCGCGTGCTGAAATTTTTGTATATATTGACCCCAAACAGGGATATTTGAGGACTATATTTTAGGTATCCATTAAGAGTATAAATATCTCAGCATAGTCATCTAATGATAGTGGCATCCTTTGCTGATTTTGTTAGAATTAAATCTAAACATATGAAGCACCTTTTGTAGTCATTGTAATCATGATTATCATACCCATCTCACTAATCAAATACTGCGAGCGCGAAGCGCGAGCTGAAAATTTATGAAATTCAGACCTGAAGAGGGGCATTCTAAGGCTTGGTTGTAGGAATTCACTAAGTCCTTACGTATTTTACTGACCAAATGAAGCGAGCGCGTAGCGCGAGCTAAAATTTTGTGATATTCAGATCAGGAAAATTGACATTTTAAGGACTGATTTTAGGAATTCATGAAGAGCAGACATCTCACCAATTAACTAATGCGAACGTTAGCACGAACAGGAAATGTTTTATTTTATGACCTTAAAATTGGGCAATCACTTTAAGTAGTCATGAAAAAGAAGCAAATGTCACTACATAAAACAATAATAACTCATATTGCGAGGAAATATATTTGGTGTATATTGATTTGAAAACGGGAGGTTTTAGTACAACAGGATTATACATCTCGTTAAACGGTCTATGCGAGCACCAGGAACAATGAAGACATAGGCCCTGAGCAAACTGTTTCATAAAGTCATGAAAAGAAATGCTTCTTAATATGTAACATAATTATGATATAATATAACATTATAATAAACAATAATTTCTTCTTTCCCCATTACATTTATCTTCCTTTCTCCCTCCTTTTCTCCTTTTCCCCGTTTTTTTTTTTTTTTTTTTTTTTTTTTTTGGGGGGGGGCAGCCGATGGGGGGGGGGGGGCACGTGCCCCCCATGCCCCCTGGTAGTTACGCCACTGTATAGGTATACAGAACTTACACTTACCAATCGAAATGCGAGCGCACAGCGCTTGCTCATAGGCCTTCATTTTTGACAATCGAGACACCTGAAAAGGAATATTTTGAGAATCTCATATGAAATACACAAAGATAATAGGTAGGCCTACAACATTTTAAAGTTTCGCTTAATTTCACAAACCAGTTATATTCACATCCTTGTCGGTATGCAAATGAGGAGACTGATGACATCACTCACTCACTACTTCTTTTTGTATTTTAGTATATGAAATATGAAATATTCCATTTTTCTCCGTTGTCGTGTGAAACAACGATTAATTCTTCCCTGAACATGAGAAATTAGCATTATTTAATACTAAATGGTTCAATCAAGTTGGTCCATATTGTAAAATCTGTAAAACATGAAATATTGTATAATTCTAACAATAAAAAACAAAGGAATTAGTGAGTGAGGGACACCATCGACTGTCTCATTTGCATGTCACTGAGTTGTGCATATCACTGTTTTGTGAAAAATAAGCGAAATTTTAAAATGTCATAATTTTCTTATTTTACATCCGATTTTGATGAAATTTTCAGCATAATGCTTGTTTGATTTTTCTCTATTTATTCAAATCAACATTTTTTTGGGGGGTGGACTTGTCCTTTAAGAAATTAATGCGAGTGCGAAGCGCTAGCTGAAAACTTTTTTAATGATGAAATGAAAAGGACATTTTCAGTTGTTAGATTAGAATATAAAATATTTTCAGCTTGTGCTTCTCGTTCGCATAAAAAAAACCCTGAGAGGTCGGGATGCGTATATAACTAAACAATGATGCGAGCGCGAAGAGCGAGCTCAATTTTTTATATACTGACTTAAGAAGGACTCTTTTAAGGTATAATTCCTATTCTAAAAGTTTTTCCTTTTTCTCTCCGTCTTCTTTTCTTTTTCTTTCCTTTTTTTGCGCCACCTTGCCCCCCTGGATCGGCTTATGTATATTGACTTGAAAAACACTAACATTTTAAGGACTTATGTACGTGTGATCGATGGAGAGGATACACACCTCACTAATCAAATATTGCGAGCGCGTAGCGCCAGCTAAATTTGATATTAACCCCTTTTCTGACCCTGAACAGGATACCTATCTCGCCAAACAAACTTCAAACTCGAGCACATTGATTTTCGTCTATTATCGTAAAAACGGGATAATTTAAATCAGCCGCATTAATTTAACCTTTTTGGGCAGGAAATAAATTTCACTATAAACAGGCAATACGAGCAATGTTGCGCCCCCGGTCGAACATGAATTTGCATGGAGCCCCCTAAGTTCAAGTTCAATTTGGCGCCCTCGGTTGAACATGAATTTGGCGCCATGTGAAATATCACTTTGCCCTCCCCCTTCTGAAACATGTATTTGTCGCCTTATGGTCAAACATCAAATTAGCACTCCCCTAGTTCGAACATCAATTTGGCGCCCCCATCTAGTTCAAAAATTAATTCGCCCCCTCCCCCTTGTTAAAACATCAATTCGGCGCCCCATAGTTCGAACGTCATTTTGGCGCCGCCTAGTTCTAACATCAATTTGGCGCCCCCCTCGTTCGAACATCAATTTGGCGCCCCAAGTTCGAATAGCAATTCGGCGCCCCCTAGTTCGAACATCAATTTGGCGCCCCTAGTTCGAACATTTAATCGGCGCCCCCCTCCCCCGATATCGAACATAAATTTTGCGCCCCTACGTCGAACATCAGTTCGGTGCACCCCCCCCCCTACGTCGAACATCTATTTGGCCTCCCTAGGTCAAACATCAATTTGGCGCCCCCAGTTGGAACATCAAATTGGCGCCCCTAGTTCGAATATCAATTCGGCGCCCCCTAGTTCAAACATCAATGTGGTGCCCCTAGTTCGAACATCAATTCGGCGCCCCCCCCTAGTTCGAGTATCAATTCGGCGCCCCTACATGTAGGTCGATTATCAATTCGCCCCCCCCCTCCCGTTCGAACATCAATTCGACCCCCAGTTCGAACATCATTTTGGCATCCCTTCGAACTCAAATTGGCTTCCCTAGTTCGAATATCATTTCGCCCCCCTAGCTCGAGTGTCAATTTGGCGCCCCCCTAGTTCGAACATCAATTCGGCGCCCCCTAGTTTGAGTATCAGTTTGGCGCCCCCCTAGCTCGAACATCGATTCGCCCCCCCTAGTTCGAGTATCAATTTGGCGCCCCCAGTTCAAACATCATTTTAACATCCCTTTGAACATCATTTGGCGCCCTCCTAGATCGAATATCAATTCGGCGCCCCTACATGTAGGTCCAACATCAATTTGGCGCCCCATAGTTCGAGTATCAATTTGGCGCCCCCTAGTTCCAACATCAATTCTGAGCCCCCCTAGTTCGAGTATCAATTTGGCGCCCCCCTAGTTCCAACATCGATTCGGCCCCCTCCCCCCCCCTAGTTCGAGTATCAATCTGGCGCCCCCAGTTCGAACATCATTTTAACATCCCTTCGAACATCATTTCGGCGCCCGCCTAGTTCGAATATCAATTCGGCGCCCCTACATGTAGGTCCAACATCAATTTAGCGCCCCTAGTTCGAATATCATTTCGGCCCCCAGTTCGAACATCATTTTGACATTCATTCGAACATCATTTCGGCGCCCTTTTGGTTCGAACATCATTTTATTTCCTCCTCTTCCTCTTTTTTCTTCTCGTCCTTCCCCCTCTTCCTAAACCCTTTTCTTTCCCCCCTTTCTCTCTCTCTTTTCTTCTCTTCTTTCTTCCCTCTTCCTATTTCTCCTTTTGCCCTTCTCCTCCCTCCCCCTCCCTTTTCTTCTCTTCCTTCCCCCTCTTCCTCTTTCTTTCCCCTCTTCTTCTCCTTTTTTTCCTCTTCTTTTTTCTTTCCCCTCTCTTTTTTTCCTCTTCTTTTCTCCCTCTTCCTCTCTCTCCTCTTTCTTCCCCCTCCCTTTTCTTCTCTTCCTCTTTTTCTCCTTTTCTTTCCTCTTTTTCCTCTCTCTCTTTTTCTTATCTTCCTTTCCCTCTCTTTTTCCTTCTCTTTCTTTCCCCTTTTCCTCTCCCTTTTCCTTCCCTTCCTTCCCCCTCTTCCTCTCTCTTTTCCCCTTTCTCTCTCTCTTCTCTTCTTTCCGCCTTCTTCCTCTCTTTTTTTCTCCTTTTCCTTTCCCCCTCTCCCTCTCTCTCCTTTCCTCTTTTCTTCCCCCCCCTTTTCCTCTCTCTTTTCTTTTCCCTCTTCCTTTCCCTCTCTTCTTTTTTTTTTTAGCCGAAGGGGGGGGGGGGGGGGCCAAGGCCCCCTCGGCCCCCCCCCATGGATCCGCGCCTGTTAAAAAGTATAACATTATAAAGTTCATGTCATTAGAGGAACAAAGTAGTGTGAAAGTTCATTGACCTTTGCCCTTAATAAAACTCAACTCACATTCGAACCTGACCTGCACCTTCAAGAGGTGGACCTCTGTTACGAGTTTGGCGATCCCACCTCGAAGATATAAAAAGTTATTATGTGTACAACACAGCACAGTGCCAGTCATGGAAAGTTCATTGACCTTAATCAAATTCAACTCACATTCGAACTTGACCTGCACCTTCAAAAGATGGACCTCTGTTATGAATTTGGCGATCTCACCTCGAAGCTATAGAAAGTTATTGTGTGTACAACACAGCACAGTGCCAGTCATGGAAAGTTCATTGACCTTTGACCTTATTCAAATTCGACTCATATTCGAACTTGACCTGTGCCTTCAGGAGATGGACCTCTGGTAAGAATTTGGTGATCCCACCTCGAAGATATAGAAAGTTATTATGTGTACAACATAGCAGTGCCAGTCATGGAAAGTTCATTGACATTTGACCTTATTCAAATTCGACTCATATTCGAACTTGACCTATGCCTTCAGGAGATGGACCTCTGGTATGAATTTGGTGATCTCACCTCGAAGCTATAGAAAGTTATTGGGTGTACAACACAATTGTTGACGACGACGACGACGCCGGAAATAGTGATACCTATGTCTCGCTCCGCTACGCAGGCGAGACAAAAATGGAGTCAAAGACAAAAGGAAAGAAGAAAAAGACGCCAGGGGATCGCTGCATGGTCATGAACTGCGGGTCGACATACCGGTACCAGACCACTACAGTACACTCAATGCCTGGGTGTTGTGTGTATTGTATCTAGGCGTGCAGCGCGCGCAGAGCTGAGCTAGCCGCCTGAATCACTTTCCAGCTACTCACTTGATGGAACATCGTGATAAAATAAATGAGAAAAAGTGAAAATATCATTCAATAACTCACTGTTTGCAATCTTACATCATGATTTAAGAGTTCATGATAGTTATTCATACTGTTTTTTATACAGGGAAAGTAAAGATTTTTACATATGATTCCTATTTGTTTGATTTGAGTTGCTTTGAAAACAAGGCAAAAGCGATTTTGTGTCTCGCCCACTTATGAAAATAACCAGAAATATTGTGATTTGCGAGGGCACGCAACAGAATTGTATCGAAACTTCATTGTGAAATGACTGGGATGGAATAACATTTGTCATAAGAGCCTTGCACGTAAACTTTAATGTTGACCTGAAAATTACCTTTGACCTTACCATGTGACCTCCCACTGCAGCAAATCATGCAGGTCACCTAAGTACATCAACCATCCAAGTTTTGTTGAAAAGTGACTTACGGTTGCGGAGTTAGGTGTCATAAGAGAGTCTTGCATGTAAACTTTAACGTAGACCTAAAAATGACCTTTGACCTTATCATGTGACCTCCGACTGCAGCATAACATGCAAGTCCCCCAAGTCCATCTACCATCCAAGTTTGGTTGAAAAGTGACTTACAGTTGCGGAATTAGGTGTCATAAGAGTCTTGCATGTAAAATTTAACTTTGACCTGAAAATGACCTTTGACCTTATCATGTGACCTCCGACTGCAGCATAACATGCAGGTCCCCCACGTCCATCTACCTTCCAAGTTTGGTTGAAAAGTGACTTACGGTTGCGGAGTTAGGTGTCATAAGAGTCTTGCATGTAAACTTTAACGTTGACCTAAAAATGACCTTTGACCTTATCATGTGACCTCCGACTGCAGCATAACATGCAGGTCCCCCAAGTCCATCTACCATCCAAGTTTGGTTGAAAAGCGACTTACGGTTGTGGAGTTATATGTCATTAGATTTGTGACGGACGGACGGACGACAGACGGACAACATTTGGATCCCTAAGTCTCGCCTTCACCTCTGGTGGGCGAGACAAAAAATTGTAAAATCATCTTTCTCTCTCTGCATAGCATTTCTGTATTACATCCGGACACCTCTTATACTAAATTCCCCCCGGTGACGTCACACTCAGAGTGATTTTTCTGTACGCTCGTCTCTCGGGCTCTGACAGGTGGCTAATTTCATAGACTTTCAAAGCAAAATATCGAGAAGGCAGAGGATTTTTGTGACATGCTATCTGTTTGAACAACTGATATATATACTATATATTGTGTGTGGAACCCATATTTATGGAAACTCACCCCCTTCTTAATCCAACTTTAACAGCTTGTTCACTAATGACTACAATGTGTTAAAAATAGATACCAGCTACATGTATGCCAAAGAAAACCTGTATTTATATACAAAACAAAAAAGTAAGTCCTCCCTAAATCAAATTGCTCTAACTTTTGAACGGAATTATTTTGAAATATGATATTTCGTAGGTTGTTTTCTACAATCATCAAGCAACACCTGGAAAAAAATGAGATTGATCGGTTGAGTCATGCATGAATAATTAAAGATTGAATTAAAAATGACAATTTTTTAAAGTCACAAGAGTCGTTTTTCAGATTGTGTAAATACAAAGTTGGGCAAAGGTTGTTTTTAGGTGAATTTTATGGTATTATTGTTTTTTTACTATCCATCATTTAGCCACTCCACACACAATTTTGATAACGTATGTTTATGGTTGAGTGAGCAACATTTTTTTGTGACGTATCATCATAGGGGTTTATGGTAATATCCTCTACAACTTGTAAAACATTTTAAAATTTGAAAATGTTGGTGGCTCCCCCAATTACTCGTCCCCTCCCCATTTTCTAATTCTGGATTCAACACTGATTTGTCCATAAATTCAACTGATCCTGAGATATTGTTAGAAAAGAATACATACATTTATGCAGTATAAAGAGTATTCCTTCCCAAGTTTTTTAATGTGCTCGCTCAACCATGAAAATGTAAAAAGTTCGGAAAGTGTGTAGCACATAATGGAAGATAAAAACAACAGTGATTAAGTCACATTTGAAACCGAATTTGCCCCCATTATTCACTTTATTACCCCTCAAAATGAGTCTGTGACATTGAAAATTCCCCTTTTCCCACTTTGATGCATGCTCACTTATCCATAAATAAACAAATCGATTTCATTTTTGCACAGAATTCTGCCCATAGGTTGATAAACATTAAAGACAACCTTGAAAAAGAGTTCCCCCATATTGAATATGGGGTTACTTATTCTTAAATGCATACAATGTACATGTACACAATGTCTATGAGAGAGGAAGTCAAAATTTTAACAAAAGTGAAATGATTGTTTCATGGACGTTTTATTCATGAAACTTCGCACATGGCTTCAGAGTAACACTATCCAAAAGGTGCGCACACCAAAATAACCATTCGATACAGCATAGAGTGGGGCCAAGGCCTTGAACTTTCTTCTCATTTGCATTATATTCAAATATTGTGTGCTTGCTGATGCATTAGACATCGGGATTTTCATAAAAATCAAATCAAATGAACTATGCAAGGAGGTTTGTGACAGATATCCATAGTTAGCAATTGCATTTTTTTCAATAACGTGAAAAAGAGCTTATCACATTCCACATGTTCATTCAAGCATGAATGTTTAATTAAACGCCTTTGAATCATTGAAGCATGATAATTGGTCATGAACATAACGAAAAAAAAATGAGAAAAGATAATCTCTGTTACCAAAATCAGTGAAACAATAATTGCCTATGATATTTGGAAATCGTATTTTTGTTTTCATTAAATGTTAATTGAATCGTAAAACGATGAGTATTGTCGAAGAAACTCTTCCCCCAAATTACTGTCATCATATTTGATCATTTTTATCGATAGAAATGTGTAAATAATCATATTATAGCAAATATTGACCTGTGTTTATTCAACCGTAAAATTTAGCAAAAAAATTGTATCGTCCTTTAGAAAGTACCTTTTACAAGCCTTCTGAATATTTTTTATGATGAGAATGTGGAATTCGTTCCAATAAAGGGGAATCACAGTCATGGTATTTGGCTTGTGACTTTTGAAAAGTGGTAATTTTGCCTTCTGGCGGAGCTCACTGAAGCATGACATAAAATATGTCCATAACATTTACTCAGAGAGTAGCATATAAAATTACCTACACGCTAAATGTAAAAATATATAAAAAACTCCCATTGGGTCGGAAATTATGGATGTTTAAGGGGGGACTTACTTTTTTGTTGTGTATATAAGAGCAAACTATGCCTTTCATATTTCACCAGATATGCCTTTCATATTTCATCTTCGAGATGTAGCAGTAGAAGATATATACTTCGGAAAGTAAGACTTTCCAAAAGTCTGACACCAATAATGATAATGATATGAACATTTGTAATGTGCTGGTATCCATCATAACAAGAGTGTCGCCAAGGCAAGCACATAATATGCCCGCCTGTAGCGCGGAAAATGGAATTATTGGTCAAGCAAGAAAAGTGGAAGGTGGCGACTTGACCTTTAATGTTTTGACCAACAAATCAATAGGCTTCCTGGGATCCATGCTAGTATCATACAAACCAAATTATATGAGCCTAGGTTAAGTTAAACTGAAGTTATCGCGTTTACAAAGACTGCAGAAGGAAAGATAAAAGAAAGATGACCTTGACTTTTTGACCTCTAAATCAACAGGCTTCCTGGGATCCATACTAGTATCATTCATATACACCAAATTATATGAGCCGAGGTTAAGTTAAACTTAAGTTATCGTGTTTACAAGGAAAAGTTAATGGACAGACAAACAGACTGAAACACGGACGGACACCGAGCGTGATACATGTACATGTACCATAATACGCCCGTAGGACGGGCATATAAAAATGAATACAAAAGACAGGTAAAAAAATTTTTTTGGCAGAATCCACATGACAATAAAGACGGTTTGACAGAACTGTTAAACCTCTTGTAGGGAACTAGTTTATACATTATTCAAGTTTATTGCTTTGTTCATTTCAGTTTTGGTTACAAGTTCATTACTTTTAAGCTTTTAAGCTAGAGTCCACATAGTTCTTTAAACCCTCTCTCATTTTCAGGACATTGCTCTACTCCAAAATAACCCTAATTTACTTTTCCCTTTTCTTCAGTCTCCATCAGCCTTCTTGCCTTTTATCCTCATTTATCTTTGTTATCCCCATCTCCTTTGTTATCCTCATTCATCCTTCATTCCTTGCACCCCACACTTGACCATTCTTTTGTTATCAAATTCCTTTATCTCTTGGTCCTCTCAGCTATGTTAATTACCAGTCAGTCCGCAGCCCGTCCGAAAGTGCTCTATTTTATTCAGCGGTATGCATAGCCGTCCGTGGTTATGCATACGTAATGAGCTGTGAAGACAAACTTTCCGATCGGTGTTTTTTGCTCTTAGAATCGTTTATTCCTCACAAAATTGGTCTTATTTTATAGATAAAACTTTGAAATTTATGATCAGCTAAATAAAATGCACATTTAATGTATTTTGAAGACCGATATTTAGCTTAGAAAAAATGATTTTTTTCAAGAAATATATGTGAATAAACAGAGCGCATTTTTGCATCGAAATCACACTTGCGTCAAATTTATATTATAATCAATATAAAGCGTAGACATTCTTCTTTACGACTGAAAAAGAATTATGAAATTTCATGATGTAGCAAAGTCAGGAACCACAAAAAACCACGGCAATGTCCATCGCGAAATGATTGGAATTACAGTAGAATTGCCGACGCGTTCTGATTGGTCAACAGCGGCGCACAGACTTACAACATTTTATATAGCTTAAAAAACCCGCAAGAAGTACTGAAGCGATCGATGGCGAATTGCGTAAGCGCTAGTTTTGCCGTGTGCAAGGACCCTGGTTCGAATCCGCCAGACTGTGTTTTTTTTTTTTTTGGGGGGGGGGGGTGATGGGGATATGTTTATGCTTTTTCTTTCAATCATATTCCTTCATCGTTCCTACCCAGCTTTATTCTCTTTGTACTTTCATATGAAGTTCTATTTAGGCCTGTATTTATTAAATCATGGAGCTATTAATAGCTCTATGATTAATTCTTACTACTTCTTAATCACTGCTTTTGATTTTCAAGTTCTTGATTACACTTATTTGGGCAGGGGTGGGAAGGGAAGCGAGTTAAAGGTCAAGTGCACATCAACAAAAAAGTATTTGATTAAACAGAAATTTCCCTGTTTTAACACAAAACAGTTATATACACAAAACAATGGTATGCAAATAGAGTTGATTATGTCACTCACATCACATTACTTTTTAAATTTTTGTTGCATTTTTATTATATAAATTTTAGCAAATTTGATCTAAAAAATCTTTCACGAATCACAATAGGTTACATTTATGGAAACTACGAATGTTAATGGAGGAATTAAAATCCCTCTCAAAATTTGTTAATGAAAATTAAAATAAAATAAACATGTCATGTACATGTATCAAAAAAAAAAATACACAAGAAATTAGAGTGCGTGTGACATAATCGGTTCTGTAATTTGCACATTGACCAAGATGAGCATATAATTGTTTTATAAAATTAGGCAAATTTCTCAGTGTCAAAATATTATTTTTTTAATTTTGAATCATAGTTTTTATGAAATTTTCTGCAATACTTTATTTTTCTTTAAATTCAAATTAATTTTTTGGTGGGGTGGACTTCTCCTTTACTCTTTGCTTGGAATAGGGAATGCACATTAATATTTATCCATGAACAAAATTGTCTTAACATATGCAAATCAGTAATTGGACACATGCTCACTTTCCTTTCATCCAGGCCACTCCCTCACATCCACCAGGTTTAGTCTTATAACAAAAATTATGAATTAATTATAATACCATCACACCATAGCTCCATGATCACACAACATTCATACAGTGCTTCACAACAAATATTTCACTTCTGTTTATATATGCAATAATTACTGTGGAAAACAAAAACAAGGCGTAACCACATTCAAATACCGTTTAAAAGGACAAATATATTATACCTTTCGAAAAAAAAATTTTTTGAACATACATGGCACTTAACCTTCAGCACATTAGATAACATATAACAGAGTTGCTTGAGAACAAAATATAATTATGGGGCATTGCAAGAAACTTATGTTCAATTGCAAATCAACTACATGTTTGTGTTTAATCAAAGGACTTACCCTTAATTTTGGAATGTGTGATTGAGTAGAAAGTTTCTTGCAATTAGAGGTGGGCTATAGAGGGTCAAATTTAGGTCACATTTTCAGAACATGCTCATCACACCCTAGTTTGATGACTTTGTGCCTACTGACACCACTTTTGAAAAAAAAAATGAAAAAAATGTAAAATCCGGGGTGCCCTGACCGCAATCGTAAAAAAATCCAAGATGGCCGCCGTTTCGCCTAAAAAAAGACATTTTTGGCTGTAACTCAGTCATTTTTTTGTCTATTGTAATAGTTTTGGTGTCTAACCCTATGTTTTAGGGGTCAAAGAAACTGAATATAATGATATTTTTGGTGTAAAACCTATTCTTCTACATAATACTCACATTTTCCCCATATTTAATGTTAAATTTTCCTTCTCCTTCACCCCTACCCCAACCGCAAATTTTGTATTTTATTTTCTGTATTTTCTTCAAGTCATGTTAGCTATGATACCCTTAATAATATACTCTAGCTATGAAAAGTGTTTTTTTGTACTTTAAACAGTACAGCGAGAAATATACAAATAACCTTCATACATGACTGTGTCGCGCACCCAGAAACCTATATCTGGCTGGTGAATTCCAAGTCGGCAGGCACAGTAACTGTGGAGCCAGTTCTAATACTGTATCTGCTTTAAAGTACCAATTGTTTGATCATCAGACCTCTAGTCAGAGAGTATTATAAAATTCCACTTTTTTATTTGGAAAATGACTTGAATTAGCTTTCTATGATATGCCAATTGTCAAGCACAAATGTAATGTTTCTGCTGGAAGATGTATCCCATGAGCCAATTACATTACATTGAAGAATCTACATCGGCAGTACTGTCTGTACATGAGCATGCTTTGGCCATCTCCAGTGCTAATGCTGATCTGTCCCTTTCAATCTTAGAAGTCTTTTTCCATGTGCTCGATCTCATATCCCTCATGATGTTGGTCTCGACACATACCGAGGTACCAGTGTCGTTCATCGTCATAATCTCATATCACACTGCAGAACTCATTGATGCCCACTTCTTTGTCAGTATTTTCTTCAAGGTTGGAATGGGCAGTTGGCTATGTGATCCCATTGGGTGGCTTTAGATTGAATGCATGTCATCTTCAGTAGGCAGATCAGGGGCAGGGAGATTATCAGACTCTCCTCCAGTCAATAGAAGAGTCAAGTTCACCTTCATTTCTGTTTCACATAGTTGGTTGACCTTATACAAGTGTGGGCGTACCAAGTAATCTAGATGGGATATGTGTCTGCGATATGACAGCTCTGCACGTAACATAGTTTTAAGCTTGGTTGAATTTTGGGTATCCAGGCATTCCTGAAGCTCATCAACGTTTCTTAATTGACCTCCCCATTTTTTACATTTCTGTAACAGCCTATGCACACACCCGGTACTCTACCGCTTGGGCCACATTCCGCTGAAGCTTTTCCCAAGAGAGGATGTTTTGCTCTTCCACCCATTTCTGCTCACTCTTATCCAACACTTCTGCAATGTTATGGGTCACTTTTTCCAGTAACTACACCAGCCTTGTTCAAGGTCATATCATCTCAAATACTCTTGGTAGTGAAGTTTCTATTGGAAGCAGCAGCAGACTGCTTTGCTAGTTTGTCAAAATTTGACAGATCCTGCTCACACTGCAAATTGTTTGAAGGTAGATTGGTGAGATCTTCTTGTGTGAGTTTGTGGAGTTAAGTTGCTCTAGGTTCTGCCAAACGTATTTCTGCCGTTTGCTGATATCCATACTCACATCCTCTCTGAGTGGCTAAAATCTTTGGCAGCTTGCTGACACATTTGCTGCAAATACACGCCTACAGTTTCTCAGGTTTTTCAACTTGGAAAGAGTATGGAACCGTGTATGAAGAGAGTGTGTCTGTCTTGTTATTCAGCAGATCATCATGAAGACGTGGGATGATGGTCACTAGATCATTCTGTGAGCTGACTTCTACCATGTTAAGGAATGGGAGGATTATGCAGTATGTGAACCAGGCCAATACCTTAAATACTATCATGATTAAGTCACACTCAAGGTACAGATGGCAGGCTTGAACTTGGATTTGGAGTTCTGCAATGTTGCCTCATACTCCGGGATGTGATATAGAATGGCTGCAGCAGTGTATGCCATAAGATCAAATCGATGTTCATTGAAGAGGCTGTTCTTGTTTTGCCTGCAGATGCAACCTCACACTCGAAGGTCTCCTACATGGATGATTTGTGTCCGTCATAACTTACTAGTTTTGTCAGTGCCTGTAATGCTGCTACAGTATGACCACACTCTTCTTGAGGAAGGATTTCAGGGTCGGCATGTATGCAATTAATTTTTCACGAAGCCCTAACTTGACTTCATGCTGAACAAGGGTAGAGATATTGCCTGCATCAAAATCCTCACATGTGTGGGTCACACACAACAAGTGTAGAAGCTAGGATGTGCTGACTGTTAAGCGATGGTGCTATTTGATGTTTGTAGTAATGAGGAGCTCGAGTGGTAATAGTGATACATGTACATTACATGCGGTGATGAAGGGAGCTGTGCTGTAACTACTTGTGCATACTTACAAACAAAACAAAGTGGATATAAAATTTGGGATAATGGGCATGAGACAAGAAGGGAAAAAAGGAAGGCTTAAACTGTTAATTGTGATGCACACGTCATCTATTGGAATCAATATTGTAAGAATTCGCATATTGGGGAAATAAGTAGAAATTTGATTAAATACTGATATAACATGAATTTTAACACTAATATATAAAAATGAATACTATAAATGGGTTCAGTGACCCCCAAAACATAGGTTTAGACACCAAAACTAGGCTAAGGGATGAAAAAATGACTGAGTTATGGCCCAAAACATGTTTTTTTAGGCAATCCGGCGGCCATCTTGGATTTTCGGGTTTTTCGGCCGGGGCACCCTGGATTTCGGATTTTTTTCATTTTTTTTTCTGATTATGGTGTCAGTGTGCACCAATTCATCAAACTAAGGTGTGATGAGCATGTTCTGAAAATGTCACCCTCTATAGCCCACCTCTATTGCAATGCATTAAAAATGTTCTTTGGTTTTGAATTGTGAATTTTTATTTTTGTCAAGCTGTATTCCTGTCCAAGTCAGTATTCTTAGTCCTCCCCAAAACTGTGCTCTAATTTTTTTGTTTCCAATATCGATAAAGATCAATTTTCTGTTGCAAACGAAAAAAGGGCTTTGTCCAAATCATGGTCTGACCATTATAGTACATGATGGAATCTCCCAGAATGAAGTAGCAAGCAGAGACCAGAGTCAGCAAGTACAGTGTATGCAGATCTGTGTGTAGAAGAGACACAAAAGAGAGAAATA
Organism: Lytechinus pictus; assembly: GCF_037042905.1. Lineage (NCBI taxonomy): Eukaryota > Metazoa > Echinodermata > Echinoidea > Temnopleuroida > Toxopneustidae > Lytechinus > Lytechinus pictus. Next base: position 873,333 of record NC_087260.1, on the reverse strand, counting down.
GTCTAAATTATTCAAAGTATGAATTATGTTACATGTACATGTAAGTCAATTAAGAGACTAACTAAGTACTGTCTGTGACAGCCACAATTTTTTTATTTGAACAAAATGGTTTATAAATACTACTGAGTACGGTATTACCAGACTTTTTACTTTGACTTTAAACTGTTTATAGTCTCTAGAGTAGACTGTCTGAGCTAATCATCATTTAATTCTTAACCGCAGCCTGGGGCAAAAATCATCATGGACATGGGGCTCAACTTCGACTAATAAAGAAAAAAGGTTAACAATTTTCAACATAAATCAAGAAATATCTCAATCTATAAATACTTGATGGAATTCGGAAACCTGATAATTATTGAATAAAACTTTAGAAGGGATCTACTTATTAAGCTTCGTTTATATTAAGTCTTAATAAAAAAAAAAAACAAGTCCACCGTCCACAGACCACAGTCACATTTATAACGCGAGCCATCTGCCATCATTACAGAAGTTTCAACGTATGGGACCAAAGGCGAAATTCTACCAACCCGCGACGAACGTAATTTTGGCATTATTTCGCGCCATCGTGGAGTGAACGAGAAGGTTATTCCGGGTAAAACGTAAATTTCTTGATTTTTAGGGTATCATTTTCTCTAAAATAAAAATATAAGGTGAGTTTGCGTCAAGTTGGTTCTGACATATTTTGAACAGTGACTTTTCTTCTTTCTAAAAAACCCCGATCGAAACAATTTGGTTGTGTAGCAAAGTCAGGAAGTCAAGTGAAATTCCGACTACAAAATCGCAGTTAAAATATTACTAAAATAAGCATCAATGAAAGAGGTAAAAATGGTAGGTTGAAATTGTCGAAATATGGAAAATTATAGACCAAAATGTAGATGAAGGTCTTGAGAATAACTTACCACAATTCGTTTCGACGTAAACTGAAGTTAGCGACCAGTACAGAGCTATTACTTCAGCCCCTCCAATTCAGTGGGAAAATCAAGCCAAATTGATCGCACGTTTTCCTTCGGAGTCCGCTAGAGGGCCGCTGAATAAATCTCCGTGAATATGCTCATTATCGCGCGAGCTGCGGTCTGACTGTTACTCCTCTCCTCTCTCTTGGTTGACTGAATCATGAATATTCATGTTGTAAGACTCCTTATGTGTGATTGGTTCTTATTTATGATGATGCGTTACTTCTGTTATTGTAATCTTCCAAGTTAATTTGAATATGTATTGAAATCTAGTACCTTGTGCAAAGAAAGCCTAGAGAAGAAATGAAGAATAAAATATGCCCTGCCAAGCTCAGGCAGTTGAGCACAGACCTTCAAACCAGCAACATCTACCTCTTCATTTGTTCTTGTTCTGTGTTTTGGAAGAACCCACGTATACTTAGAGCTAATAAAATACAAAATATAGCTCCTACACTCTCAATGACAAATACTGAGAAATACAATTTTGCAACCCCCCAAAATAGGGAAGAAACATTTGCCATTGACACATCTGAGGTAAAATTATCAACAAGAAAATAAAATCAACAAGAGCAAGAACTAGTAGATAAAGAGGCTTTAATAGGAGGTAATAATTTGTGATCAAATTTTCGGCATTACTCCTACAATGTACATGTGTTTAAGATCGCATGCTCGATTTGTTATGAAAATCATAAGTCAGAAAAAAAATTGGAACCAGTGGGATTCGAACCTGTCATCTACTGCTTGCCGGGCAGCGACTCAACCACCAGGCTATTCTGGTTCAAGGCTAAGTCGCGATGAACTGGAATACAAATACCCTCTATCCTCTTCTTTCTATAGATGCAAATGCCGTCCGCTGTGGACAATAGATTTTTCTGACTTATGATTTTCATTACAGATCGAGCATGCGATCTTAAACACATAGCAGTAATGCCGAAAATTTGTTCACAAGAGCAAGAACTGTTTAAAATACGAATTGTTTCCTACAAACTCAGAACAGTTTGGAGGTCTGTGGGGCGAGGCCATAAACTCATGCGCATTACGTACCATATAGGACAATTCAGAGGCTGTAATGAACTACAGTAAACAAGTGGAGCGCCTCTGGCAGTCTCACCTGCATCACGCGATTCAATATAGCAGCAGTGCTGACTTTGAAAACTACTATGAAATAATTATTCACAAAAAAACACCATTCATATAATGATACAATACAGCAACTCAAGACTTGTCAGTGATACTTAATTACCCCTATATCCATATTTTATAAACTATATCTATAAAATTTGAAAGTTACGACGGCAATCTAATAATTACCTCACAAAATGGCCAAAGTTCAATGACCTTTAAATGACCTTTGACTTTGGTCATGTGACCTGAAACTCAAAAGACATGTTCAGTGATACTTGATTACTCTTATGTCCAAGTTTTATGAACTAGATCCATACACTTTCAGAGTTATGATGGTAATTCAACAAATACCCCCAACATAGCCAAAGTTCATTGACCTTAAATGACCTTTGACCTTCGTCATGTGACCTGAAACTCGCACAGGATGTTCAGTGATACTTGATTACTCTTATGTCCAAGTTTCATAAATCAGATCCATAAACTTTCAAAATTATGATGGTAATTCAACAGATACCCCCCACTTGGCCAAAGTTCATTGACCCAAGATGACCTTTGACCTTGGTCATGTGACCTGAAACTCAGGCAGGATGTTCAGTAATACTTGATTAACCTTATGGCCAAGTTTCATGAACTAGGTCCATACACTTTCTAAGTTATGCCGTCATTCAAAAACTTTTTTTTTTTTTTTAAAGTATCATTCAAAAACTTAACCTTCGGTTAAGATTTGGTGTTGACGCCGCTGTTGGAAAAGCGGCGCCTATAGTCTCACTCTGCTATGCAGGTGAGACAAATTTGAGAGGGACAGTGATTTCCCATTAAAAAAAAAAAGGGTCTTTTCTGTTTCAGAAAATCTTAAATTCCATTTCAGCATGTCTGGAAAACCGAAGTTCCATTGCTGCACAGAAATCAATAGAAATGACTGATACTGCATACATGTATGCTCCGATCAGTGCTGTTAAAATAAAACAATGTTAGGTTGGAATGGTCGCTTATTTCAGCTTGTGAATGTTAAAAATAATATGATTTGAACAGACAAAGAAAAATCAGACATACAAAACGCTGAAAATTTGATAAAAATCGGGCAAGGAATGGTCGCATGTCATAAGGTGGTGTAATATGGGTTACATGATCAAAGTTGGCAAAATTCACATTCTTTTATATACTAGTAATGGAGCTTACCAATTCCCTTTTTTCATTTCACACAGAATTTTAACCAAATATCACCTTAGTTTTAATAGCATTATTGCCTAATTAGTGTTCGAGTTCACCATAGACGACTGTCTGAATGGCAATGTTTAAATATGCTTTTTTCTCAAAATGTTTCCTTTGATTCAAGTGCAAAATTTGATTTATAAAGGAGATAAGATCTTCAGAATTTATTATTCAAACCCCTATACATGTAGTTCACCTTATAGCAATCTTAACCTTGAGTGAGACATACTCCCACTAATAGTGTTAATGATCAATTAGCTAATTTCTGTCATATAATTTGTACATGTATATTTCTGTATTGTCAGTGCTCTGCCAACCTGAGCATATCAAGTTCTTAGAATAAATCAATCAAAATTGAATGATGTGACTAGAAACCATGTTTTTACAACACAGAATTGAGATTAGTGAGTTTTAAACATAAATTTAATAGTTAATTAACCTTTATAAAAGGCCAGGGCAAATAAGGAGGGATAATTCAAAGGTCATGTAAAGGTCATGACGCCCGTATGCGCGGGTCAAAACTAAAAAATGCTCAAAATTGCCTATGAAATTTTTTGGGTACGTTTCAGGTCATTTTAGGCATTTCAACATTTTGTGCGCGCCCACATATGCGCGCGTAACGCCTTAACGCAACGCAGAAACATCGTTTTTTTTATATCATTGCATTGATAATATAATTCTGAGCAATTTGATACCTTGATCAACCTTCTACGACCATTAATAACGAAATTAACACCCGTTAAAGTTTGCAGCACGTGTGCGCGCGAGCTCTCACTATAGGCCATACATGTATATGGGCAAAAACATGCCTATTGAAAATTCACTGTAGCTCTTTAAATAGTCAGTTGACCCCCAATTTTTTTTTCATATATCGATAGAATATGAGTTGTAGATTTGATTTCATGTCACCATTGTCCCTCAATTTGATCATGACGTCATCAAATTGACGTCGGAAGTCAAATATCCATTTTGCTTGTTATGACGTCATAATAATTATGCAAATTTGGCTCTAACTCCGTGAATATTGGTCAATTTTTGCCCAATTTTCGATATGATGTAGCTTAGGTCTTACTCTTTCTGGATATTGCCTTTATTTTTAATTTTAATGAACGGATCATCCTGAAAAATTGCAAATAATAAAGGCATGTCATTTTTACTCATTTTGCGTGTAATCTCTATGGGACATGACTTTTTCTCAAAACTAGATTCTACATTCCTCTATTTCGTGAGCCATATCTCCATTTTTTCTTTGTCAGTTATCTCTGAGCTTTTAGTATGTTGTAGCTGAGATTCCAAGCTTTCGCATTTGTTCACTCCATTTTTTGATCAGATGACGGGATCATGCCCGTTTTTCGCTTGCAAAATTGGATTTGTAATTCTCAAATTCGCTTACGTGTAATCTCTATGGGAACGTGTAATCTCTATGGGGAATATCGTGGCTGAATGGATAACGCACCTTGTCTAGCGTCCTTGGGGTCCCAGGTTCGAGTCCTGGGGTGAACAAGATGATTTTTCTTTTTCTTTTTTTTTTCCTTTTTACCACCTCGTACATGATCCTTTATGACAATTATAAAAAGGTGTAAAAGTTAAAATTCAGCAAGATAAAACACATTGTAATTACTTTTTTTCATATCACATGTATTGTCATACATGTATATTAAAGAGACCTTTTTCACAGTGCTTTATCATCTCCTGTCTTTCACAAGTATTCTATCCATAATGAACATTCAGTTGTCATCATGACGATCATATTGATCTGCATGAACATGGTGATAGTGATCATATTGGCGAGATTAAGGACAGACCACCTAATTCGTCCACATGATGAATTAAAATCTAGTTATCTTTCAAGTCTCGCACAACTTTTGAGACCAAATTTGTGCCCCCAGGTACAAGGTTCTGAAATTACACAACATTTTGTAAGTGAATGGCGACCCAAATTTGCTCAAAGAAGTGAATTCATGTACAAATCCAATGCAAATTGTATTTTCAGGCATAATTCTTCAATGTGACCTACCACCCCAAAACCACAAATTAGTTGCCAGGAAAGGTTCTCTGTAAATAGCCACAATAAAAATAGTAATTACATGTAAGTCCCCAAAAACCAAAAATTAAAAAGAGCTTATCTGAAAGATACTGTGAAAATTTGAAATCGTGAAGTTAAATAAAGGAAAAGATACAAGAGTTTCTTGGACACTACTTTTCGGACTGCTTGGAAGTTTCACTGAGATTACACAGTATGCACGTCTCATGCTTGAGTCAGTGAACCCCAAACTTCAAACCTTGTTTTCTCCTTATTTTTCAAGCTCTTGCTGAATTTCCTCTGCATTCAATCAAGTACTTGCAATGGTTATTTTGGTCAATTTTAACATATCTTATATCAGCTTAGGAAGTGAATTTTTAAGCTCAATAAACTTCGCAATATTCTTTGTGGTAGACTTATTGGTGGTTTTGGGGTGGCAGGTCACAAATGTATAATTATTTCTACTTTAACTGATAAAAATCAATTAATTTTGTCATTTTTATGATCTGAATAATGACAGCAACAATTTACATCGAAAAAACAATGAAAAATAAAAGGTAGAAAAATAAAGAAATACATAAATTCAAACAATAGAATACATTTATAAGGAAAAATGTAATTTCTTTAAAAAAGTACATTTGATCAGAATCCTACAAAGACTAGGAATCTATCTATGTCATATTGTCATACTGTAAATATACTTGTATTTCATTTATTTGTAATGATTTCTTTTACTGTTAAATTGACTTTGAGTTGAAATGAAAATAAACCAAACTGAAAATGAATACAAAATTAGCAATATGGGGTTTACATTTAGTTAAAGGTCAAGTCCACCACAGGAAAATGTTGATTTGAATATAAAATAGAGAAAAATCAAACTAGCATAATGCTGAAAATTTCATCACAATTGGATGTAAAATAAGAAAATAATATTAAAGTATAGCTTAATTTTCAAAAAACAGTGATATGCACAACTCAGTGACATGCAAATGAGACAGTTGATGATGTCCCTTACTCACTATTTCTTTTGTTTTTTATTGTTTGAATCATACAATATTTCATTTTTTACAAATTTGACAATGTGAACCAACTTGACTGAACCATAAAGTATTAAACAATGCTAATTCCATTTGTTCAGGGAGGAATTATTTTTGTTTCACTTGACAATGAGGATAAAATTAGAATATTTCATATTTCCTATAATAAAGTACAAAAGAAATAGTGATTGGATGATGTCATCAGTCTCCTCATTAGCACACCAACCAGGATGTGCATAAACTGTTTTGTGAAATTAAACGAGACTTTATAATTTCATAACTGTCTTATTTTACATCCAATTTTGATGAAATTTTCAGTGTTATGTTTGTTGGATTTTTCTCTTTTTATTCAAATAAACTTTTTTTTGGGGTAGACTTGTCCTTTAAGTAGAGCAATTTTTACATTAGACCAATTTTGAAATTTCATCAATTTTTAAAATTCTATTATCAAATTATCTTAATTCTAGAAAAAATAAAATCATTTTGGAAATATCAACTATACATCCATGTAGATTACAAACTACCACTGTGCAAATCTTTGTGGTATTCACACGATCGGTGGCCGAGATGGAATCTCATCATCATCCTCCTCCTCCTTCACCTACTCCGCCACCCCTACCTTGTGTCAAACATACTGCTGCCAAATTTTCTTGTAAGCTTGCTTAAAAAAAAAATATTGCGCACTATCAGCTCTGTTGTAAGGCTTTTAAATGAGATATCAACTAGGCCAATAGGATAAGGGGTTCTTGATCTACAACACTGTTTTGCTGTCAACATTTTGACAAATGTAACTCTGCCAAACTCTTTTGGAGTACCAGCTCATGACATGCGACGAATAACAATTTTATGACATTTTAAACATTTGCATGATATTAGTTAAACAGGAAAGAAATTTAGTATAATTCAAAGTACATGTATAAACATGTGTTCAAAATATTCACTAGATCCCATAGGGTCTATAGGCCTTAATGTACTGTACGTACATGTATATGTTTGGAATATTTCCTATTCCAGATGAAGTATGCAAGTGTTGGAAACGTTTATTACCCGGTTTACCCCCCCCCCCCTTCGAGTATGTACAAGTGTTGGAAAAATATTTCTTATCAGGTGAATGTCATAATTTTGTACAATGTTTGACACAAGTGTTATAAATAGAGTGCTCTAGCATTGTAATGTGCAGATGCATAGGAAGTGTCTTTTATAATAGGAATGTACTTGCTTTATGCACTCATCTGGTATTGAAATTCTTTGAAGTACTTTAGAGAAATATTACAGTTAGTCCTTGTATTAGTAATGGTAGAGTTAATCTCAGTTAATCAGGGAGAACCACCTAAAAGCTAGATAGACCACAGATCTTCGTATAGGCAGTTTAAGCTGAGAGACTACGTTGGTGACAAGATAACGACCGCAACTGCCGCCGGTTCTCCACTGATATGATTTGTCACAATTTACGTCACTATTGAAAACTGCAATTAAATAGCGTTTCAATTAATTGGCCTTTTTGTGACAGAGATGTTGTAAGCAGAATACTCTATTTTTTAAACAACCCTCTATCTCCTCATTGATATCATTTCTTTATTCAAGAAAAATAGCAAATGAAATACCAGAAAATAATAATTTTATTATCATTTCTGCATTGAAGCTCTTTCATAACTGTCAAAGTTCGCCAATACGTGGGTTTAATTAGGACACTAGTATCGGAATGCGATGCGTCCATGCGTATAATGATTCGCTGTCGCTACGTTAGGGTTGAGAGTTTTTCGCGCCACGTTGGCAGAATGCTAAAAGCCGTGTACAGGAAAGGCCGTATACGTGTGTGTGCAGGGCAAGTGAGACCAGGGCGTGGTGTAGTGGGAAGTGAGGTGAAAAGGCTATGGAGATTTCTTGTCAGAATGCAATGTTTTCCAGTTTATTAGCCGTCAGAACCAAGTCCCTACAAGGACCACGCCAACGCTGTTCTGCGGGGTTTCTACTACACTTTTGTTTTGACGAGATAAACGTAAGTTGAACTGGCTTATCATTCAACCTATATTAATTACATGCAATTGCTGTTGAAAGGTTGGAAGCATTTAAATATTGTACCCTGAAATTTAACTTAAATGCTCATTTGTTCTATATACATGTCAGGATTTTCGACAAGTTATCACTATAGTTATTTTTGTCCAAAGGTGACGAATAAGTTTTACTACTGAATTGTAAATGCGACGTATGAAAAATAATAATTACTACTGTCACAAAAAGAAAACAAGACATGAAATATTCAGTTTTCTATGTATCCCTTGATTGGGTATAAAGTATGTATACAACATTTATTGTGATTTGTGTCGTTGATTTTTTTTTGGAGAGAAAAAAAAACCAATTCTATAAGTATTTTTTTTTTCTTATTTTATATTTCCTTAACTGAGAGATAAATAGAATATAGAATATTATGTAAAAGAAGAACTAATAGAAACAGTAATTCCCATTTCCACAGTCTCACACCTTGGTAAGCCTGTGATACCAGGCCGCCATTTGTGGAACCAGTTTTGTCTGCAGGATAAATGACTGGAGGAAATCTTCCTCGGCACTGCGATTGAGGAATTCGACCATCACTTGAAGACGTCGTATTATATAGCCCACGATAAGCTGACAAGATCGACGTCATGCCAACGGCAGAAAAAAATGATATTAAATCATCCACAGACTGCTACCTGTATGTATTCATCGCGAATGTGACTCTTTAATACTGCTGTTAGTTTATCAAGAAAATGCATTCATACTTCAAAACAATTGTATTATATATATTCTTTTCTATGCAAATTAATTGCAACGAATTCCAAATGTTTGAATCATTGTACTCTTTTTTAAACCAAATCTTGTTTAAAGGTGAACCTTACGGTTGTATGGAACTATTGTGAATTATCGAGATTTGTTTGTTTGTTGTGATCAAATTCACCAGGTATAATCTATTATTTTTTCAAAGAGTAATAAAGATGGTAATTGGTTTTACCTAGTTTATAACCATCAAACAACTCTACAGACTTATTTAATACCTGTTTGTATTTCCCGAGACTAGTGGTGACAATTTGGCGACCACGAAGGGACCTTCGTTTGCGCATCGGCGCAATCCTGGCCACAGGCGTCATGGGCTACTAATCTGAGCGCGCTTTTGACAGGCAAGGCATTAGACACGTATAGTAGACTGAGCGATACTGAAGCGTTAGATTACGATACCCTAAAGAGGGCGCTCTTGAAGAGATATGACATTACTAGTGAAGAGTATAGGAAAAAATTGCGATCAGCAAGGCCGGACTCCGGAGAAAGTGCGAGCCAATTTGTTTATCGAATGAGAATTTATCTCAAGAAATGGTTAATACTAGGTGGATATCAGGAAAATTTAGATAATATGAAGGAATTAGTTCTCATAGAACAGTTTTATGATAGTTGTTCAAGAGAAATGGCGATGTTCATAAGAGAGCGCAAACCTCGTAGCTTGGATGAGCTTTCAGAGATAGCGGATCGCTTTATAGAAGCTCGGGGTGGGTGGCGTTTGACCAATGTAAGTCACAAACCTCGAACTGAGAACTCACGTCCTGACTTTCGTTCTAAGATAACAGGTACACCAGAGGCGAGGAAGCAGCCGCCGTCCCAGGACAAACAGACCAACCGACCAAGGCGAGAGGGATGTTTCGTCTGTGGTAGCAAAGGACATTTCGCTCGGAACTGCAATGAGAAGAGACAGGGAAGGCTTGCTGCGGGCATGGTAGAGTTGGCAGAACCACAAGGGTCATCGGGACGCGGCTACGCTGGTCTGGGACCACAGCCCCTGATGTCGTCGTATGGGACGGCCGAGATGCAGACTAGGACAGAGGTAGAGAGAGGGGATCACCACACTGAGGAGAGTAACTTCACTCTTGATATAGGTGAGGCAGCATGTCTGTTAATTGATTCATGTATCCCGTGCCTTGAAGCAGGCAGGGCAAACCGGTCTCAGGAGCAAGATTTACCGGTAGTGAGTGTGGCATGTGAGGCAAAGTCTGTGCGTTCAATGCCAGTTGTCCGAGGTCTTGTTAATGGAGTTTTAGTGGAAACCCTCCGAGATAGTGGAAGCACAGCTGCCCTGGTAAAAGAGAAGTTAGTAAAACCTGGTCAAATGACGGGGAAACAGCGACTGTGCCTATTGATTGATAGGACGGTTAGGAGATTCCCACTGGCGCGTATACATGTAGATACCCCCTACTTTACTGGGGAATTGGAAGTTCTGTGTGTTAGTAATCCAATTTACCCTTTGATTTTAGGCAACTTAGATGGAGTCAGAAATGCTAGCGATCCTGACTTAGATTGGAAACCACCAGAGCAAGGGACCATATCTTATGCATTGGCAGCAGAGACCAGACAACAAGCCAGAGAGAGATGGAAACCTATAAAAGGATTGAAAGTACCTGGACAGTTGACCGAGGTAACTCCAGATGGATTTAGGAAAGCACAGGAAGCTGACAAGACACTGGATAAGATTAGACAACGGGTTGCGGCTGAAGAGGTCAAGGTAAGCCGTAATGGGAATAAGTCTTCGTTCAAGATGTTGAATGGTGTGCTCTACCGTGAATTTCAAGACTCAAGGGCAGCAGCCGACGTCAATACTCAGTTAATAGTTCCGCAGCCATTAAGGAAGCAGGTTCTAAAGCTGGCCCATGAGTCAGTCATGGGTGGACACTTAGGAGCGAGCAAGACGGGTGACCGGATCTTAGCAAATTTCTTCTGGCCGGGGATGCACCATGATGTAAAGTTGTTCTGCAGGTCATGTGATTCTTGCCAGCGTTCTTTTCCCAAAGGGAAGGTGACAAAGGTGCCCCTCGGCTCAACACCGCTAATCGATGAGCCGTTCCATCGCGTCGCAGTAGACATAGTTGGCCCGATTGCTCCAATCTCGTCGAAAGGAAATCGATATATCCTCACCCTCGTAGATTATGCGACGCGGTATCCGGAGGCAGTGCCCCTTAGGAATATTGATACATCCAGTGTAGCGGAGGCACTGTTGAGTATATTTTCACGAGTGGGCTTTCCGAAAGAAATGCTCACGGACAGGGGTTCACAGTTCACCTCCGGTGTCATGAAGGAGGTGTCTCGTCTACTGTCTTTAAGGCATATCATGACTACCCCCTACCATCCTCAATGTAATGGTCTCGTGGAGAAGTTCAATGGTACACTGAAGAGGATGCTAGTGAAGATGTGCGAAGAACGCCCCAAAGACTGGGACCGGTACATTGATTCTTTGCTGTTTGCATACCGGGAGACACCCCAATCTAGCACCGGCTTCGCACCTTTTGAGCTCTTATACGGACGGGTGGTCAGGGGACCACTGTTGATACTACGTGAGTTATGGACAAAGGACTTTGATCATCCTGAAACCAAGAGCACCTACCAATTCGTTTTGGATCTAAAGGAGAAGATGGAAAAGACCTGCGAGATTGCTCAACGAGAACTACACAAATCGCATGAGAAATACAGGAAGAGCTACAATAGAAAAGCAAAGAAACGCTCATTTAAAGTAGGTGATGAGGTATTGGTTCTTCTTCCGACTGACCATAACAAACTTCTCATGCACTGGAAGGGTCCATTCCGCATTGTCCAGACCCACGGACCTTTTGATTACAGAGTTGATTTGGGTAAGAGAGTGGCAACCCTCCATGCCAACCTCCTCAAGCAGTATCTACGACGTGAAGCTGAGGAACCAGAGCAGACGAATGCGGCTGTGGTGGACTTGGTTGCGACCTCAGTTATTGAGGACGAGGATGACTCAGAGGTTGGTGGGAACAACAATGGTAAAGGTACTGGCAAGATTATATCATCGCCTAGCCCTCTACTACCCCTTCCCAGTTTGCACAGAACGCAAACATACTCAGATGTTCAAGTATCTAAGGAACTTTCTGATGTGCAGCACAGACAAGTGTCCTCCCTTCTTCGAGAATTTGATGACATACTCACTGATGTCCCAAGTCTTAGTACAGCTGGACATCATGACATCCAGCTCATCCATGACGTGCCAGTGAAAAGCCGACCTTATCCATTGCCTCATGCTAAAAGGCAAACCGTCAAAGATGAGATAAGGGAGATGTTGGCTCTCGGAGTGATTGAACCATCCTGCTCTCCTTACGCTTCTCCAATCGTCTTGATAAGCAAAAAGGATGGTAGTGTTAGGTTTTGTTGCGATTTTAGGAAAATAAACGCCATCACTGTCCCAGATGCAGAGCCGATACCGGACCAAGAGGAAATATTCGCCAAACTCGCAAATGACAACTTCTTTACCAAGGTCGATCTTACAAAGGGGTATTGGCAAGTGCCGCTAACGGAGCAGGCAAAGCCAATAACTGCCTTTGTAACCCCCGATGGACTTTATCAGTTTACGTCCATGCCATTCGGGTTGATGAATGCACCCGCCAGCTTCAGTCGCTTGATGAGAACAGTCCTCAGGGGTCTTGAATTTGTCGACAATTTCATTGACGACATCCTCGTGCACACACCTACCTGGGATCAACACATAGAAGCTCTGCGATCTCTGATGGTAAGACTGAGGGAGTCGAACCTCAAGGCAAAACCAAAGAAGTGTTTTGTTGGATTTGCAAAAGTCGACTTCTTAGGACACCAGCTGAGTAGAGGGTATCTCAGACCACTCCACAACAAAGTAGAAGACATTCAGACGGCTCCAAGGCCAACTACGAAGAAAGAGGTACGGTCGTTTTTGGGATTAGCCGGCTACTACAGGAAGTTTGTTCCCCACTTCGCTACAACTGCTGTCCCTCTAACTGACCTGCTGAAGAAGGGGAAACCAAACATGCTTGACTGGGACGAGGTACATGAGAACGCGTTCACCAGTCTGAAGGTGATGTTGACCAAAGAACCCATTCTTCACTTGCCTGATGTGAACAGACAGTTCATCTTGAGGACCGATGCATCAAACAAAGGAGTCGGGGCAGTTCTCCTACAAGAATTTGACGGAGAGAAGTTCCCGATAGCATATGCTAGTAAGAAGTTACTAGTTCGGGAACAAGCCTATTCGACAATCGAGAAAGAATGTCTTGCGGTTGTTTGGGCTGTGCTTAAATTCGAGACCTTTCTCTTTGGTAGAGAATTCATACTCGAAGTCGACCACCAGCCCTTGTTGGCAATTCAGAAATCTAAAGTAGCTAATGGGCGAATCCTTCGTTGGGCGTTGGCTCTCCAACAGTACAAGTTCAGAGTCGAAGCCATCAAGGGGCAAGAAAATGTGGGCGCAGACTAACTGAGTAGGGTGTAGGATGCAGAGTCTCAATATCAGACACTAAGGCGTTTAGGTTTATTTTTTTTTGCTATGTCCTATTTCACTGTTTTACTTCTTAAAAACTATATAATTCAGGAAATTTTTCCCTTGAAAAATTGTCTTAAGGGAGGGGTAAATTGTCAAAGTTCGCCAATACGTGGGTTTAATTAGGACACTAGTATCGGAATGCGATGCGTCCATGCGTATAATGATTCGCTGTCGCTACGTTAGGGTTGAGAGTTTTTCGCGCCACGTTGGCAGAATGCTAAAAGCCGTGTACAGGAAAGGCCGTATACGTGTGTGTGCAGGGCAAGTGAGACCAGGGCGTGGTGTAGTGGGAAGTGAGGTGAAAAGGCTATGGAGATTTCTTGTCAGAATGCAATGTTTTCCAGTTTATTAGCCGTCAGAACCAAGTCCCTACAAGGACCACGCCAACGCTGTTCTGCGGGGTTTCTACTACACTTTTGTTTTGACGAGATAAACGTAAGTTGAACTGGCTTATCATTCAACCTATATTAATTACATGCAATTGCTGTTGAAAGGTTGGAAGCATTTAAATATTGTACCCTGAAATTTAACTTAAATGCTCATTTGTTCTATATACATGTCAGGATTTTCGACAAGTTATCACTATAGTTATTTTTGTCCAAAGGTGACGAATAAGTTTTACTACTGAATTGTAAATGCGACGTATGAAAAATAATAATTACTACTGTCACAAAAAGAAAACAAGACATGAAATATTCAGTTTTCTATGTATCCCTTGATTGGGTATAAAGTATGTATACAACATTTATTGTGATTTGTGTCGTTGATTTTTTTTGGGAGAGAAAAAAAAACCAATTCTATAAGTATTTTTTTTTTCTTATTTTATATTTCCTTAACTGAGAGATAAATAGAATATAGAATATTATGTAAAAGAAGAACTAATAGAAACAGTAATTCCCATTTCCACAGTCTCACACCTTGGTAAGCCTGTGATACCAGGCCGCCATTTGTGGAACCAGTTTTGTCTGCAGGATAAATGACTGGAGGAAATCTTCCTCGGCACTGCGATTGAGGAATTCGACCATCACTTGAAGACGTCGTATTATATAGCCCACGATAAGCTGACAAGATCGACGTCATGCCAACGGCAGAAAAAAATGATATTAAATCATCCACAGACTGCTACCTGTATGTATTCATCGCGAATGTGACTCTTTAATACTGCTGTTAGTTTATCAAGAAAATGCATTCATACTTCAAAACAATTGTATTATATATATTCTTTTCTATGCAAATTAATTGCAACGAATTCCAAATGTTTGAATCATTGTACTCTTTTTTAAACCAAATCTTGTTTAAAGGTGAACCTTACGGTTGTATGGAACTATTGTGAATTATCGAGATTTGTTTGTTTGTTGTGATCAAATTCACCAGGTATAATCTATTATTTTTTCAAAGAGTAATAAAGATGGTAATTGGTTTTACCTAGTTTATAACCATCAAACAACTCTACAGACTTATTTAATACCTGTTTGTATTTCCCGAGACTAGTGGTGACAATAACAAACCTTTTGAATAGAAAGCAAACCCTAAACCAAGACTAAAAATATAAACTAACTGACCATAAATTGTGGCTCCGTTAGAGCAAACAGAAATTTTATCGTTAGGTCTTACCTTGTTAAGGCTGTTGAAGCACTTGCAGATTCCATGTTTATATTCTTATTTACATAGACTTGAATATTTTGAATGACCAATTCCTCTGGATAACTATTGCACACTGTTAACAAAGAAAGTTTAACAAGAAAATAAATTATTTGTCATTTTGTCATGCTTTCTACAAAATGAAGCATTGACATAAACATTAAACTAGACCACTGTAATTGGTAGTCAAGCAGAGCAAAGATAGTATAATTTACATAGTTTTTTGGTGAAAAAAATGTGTGACTTTTGATCTTATTTCAACAAGGGAAACAAAATATAAAGAAGGGAAGGAAAGGAAATACAGGCAGAAAAAATTGAAATGGAAAGACAAGAAAGGATGAAAGAGGAAATTAGAGGTATTCTTTTCTTGAAAGTGAGTGAAGTCCTGAAAAGGACTGTAAACCAGATGAGATGAGCTGAATAAGGCTTGAGTAGTGATGGTTTGAGTAATAGCAGGATGAAGTGAAGAGAGGTTACTCAACGTTTTGGGCAAGTTGACTGTCCGTCTTCAGGGGTAAAGGTAGACAGCTGGCAGCCGTCTGTTTCGAGGAGTTTTTAAACATTTTTTTATTTCTCCTCGTACACAGACGGCTCGCTAGCGTGCAGCCACCATTAGGGGACTTGCAATGCAAAATCCCCCCGTCGGGGCTCTTCAATTTTTGTCTTTAATGAATAAAATTTTTGAAAATTAACGCGACCAAAATGCAAATTAATATTCCCTCTTGGCATTAATTGCCAAACAACAGAGAAAAATCAAGTTAAAAGGAACAAAAACAGTGACTTACCTCGGCTGTCGCGCAAATTCACTTCCCCGTTTTATCCGCTCTTAAGTACATAAACATATGGCCAGTGAGTCCCCTGTACAGATCGCGCTAGAACTTCGGTCTCTGTATTTGGTGAGTGAAGCCAACGGAGTTCAGCTGAACGACCAACATAACAGAGACTGAAGCTTTTGGTCTAGGGTAAAGGATGCTAAACGAGCGCGGGTTACTTATGGTGAGAATACGGACGTCGGAGAAATCGATGGCAGGCCGTGTCGGGTGGTCAGTGGTGGCACCGTGACTTTGTGGAGTTGTGTGGGCGTGAGTGCTGACGTCGGATGAATTGGTGGTGGGCCGGGTCGGCAGGGTTTTCGGTGATTGCGCTGTGGTTTTGAGAAGTTGCGTGGGCATGAGTGCACGCCAATACAACTCCACAAAGTCAGAGCGCCAGCACTAACCACCCGCCAACCCAGCCTGCCACCAATTTCTCCGACGTCCGCATTCTCACCAAAGTACCCGCTCATTAAGCATCCTTCACTCCTGAAGACAGTCAACCTGCCTGAAACTAGGGTTGCAAAATTCCCGGGAATTTTCACGGTGGAAACTTTCCATGGGAATAAACAGAAATTTATTGGGAATTTTCAAGAAGTGTTGGGAATTTTCAAAAAGTAGCAATTTTCTGATATTTATATACAGGAATTGAAAGGATTGCCCTGGCAGATGATGCAGCAAGTTTCAAGCAAAATATAATGCTAAGATGGTCAGACAAGGCAGAATTTCAATGAATTTCATGTAAAAGTTAATTTACTGTATTACTGGTTGAATGGTATGTGCGATGGCAGTACATGCACACTGCAAATGTTTTACACAAAGGATCATAGATTGATGCCTCTTGGATATTCTCATCTTTTTGCAGATGACGAGAATCATTATTAATAATAATTATGACATTATTGTTGTTATTAGCATTATATCATTATTATTATTATTATATTATCATTTATTTCTCATTTACTTCTGCATAGCAGAAGTGAGAACTTGGTGCTGTTTGCAGCGTTAATTTGATGAGTATAAATACAGTGTTCTGGTTTAAGCTTAAAGTTAACTTCAGTTCAATTAACCCTCATAAACATATTCATTATTTTTAAAATACTAGATCAAATCAAATGAAACTGATATGAGATTGTCATTTAATGTCACAAACGATATGAAATTGATAACAAGTTTCTCATTCTCAATCAAGGTCAAAGGTCATTAGAGGTCAACAAACTTTAATAGTGCTTTTTTTTTCTCCCTTTGCGAAAAATTATTCACCTTGATTGTTTTCAAAGTCAGCCATTATAATATTGTTATTTCTTTCCCCCATGTTTTCGGGGGTGGAGGGGGGCATCTCAGAAATAATTAGTAATATAACATTTTTCGTTCCTGGACCTGATTTGTCCCATTTAAAGACTCAAGCCAGTGTCATAGCTGCTGGTGGGATTAGTCTGCTGTGCAAACCTAGTCTGCAGACACAGACCCTGATTGAAACTTTGATCTAAAAGTGGGTCTCCATGCAAAGACTAGCACATAAATTCTTGCTGTTTCCTGAGCGAGAGGGCCTTCAGTACACAAGGCATGAGTAGGCTGCACATTCAGACCCTTAACTCAAGTGAAGGTTTTGCACGGCAGACAAGGGCAAACCCTTCACTCGAGGAAAGTGGTCTGAATAAGCAGCCTAAGGTTTCTACCAATGACTTGGGTACAGAAGGTTCTTTTGTTCAACAGAAAGTTGCATTCATGCTAGTCTTGTGTGAAGTCCCACTTGTGGATCAAAGTTTCAATAAGGGCCTGTGCATGTAGACTACATGTAGGGAGCAATGTTCTCTTAACATGTTATTATATAATGGCAGGTTCTCACATAAAATACATTGACATTTAAAGAAAAATGAAAAAAAAAGTGTAATGCAAAGTATTTTTTTTTTTCATGTTGAATTGAAAAGCTTCATTTTGTACATAATGCTCCATCATGTTACTACATATAGTAGTACATCATGTCTTTATTAAAGATCAAGCATAACAAAAACCAGGCCCGGCAACCTATCAGGTTGGCCGGCAGGTTAAATTTACATTATTACATGATACATAAATCAGAGTACATTATACATTACGATCATAATACATTATTATTACTGTTTGATACAGTAATATAACGATTATAACATTAAATATCTAAAATACAATACAAATAAATTCAACAACGATGAATGCATTCACATGGTACACAGTAAGATAGAGAGATAGTGAGAGATATAGAAAAATAGAGGGGAAAAGAAGTAAGAGAGGGGAAGAGTGAGAGAAAGAAACAAAAAAGGCATTAGATAGATGGGAAGAGAGAGGGGGAGAAGGGGAGGGAGTGGAAGAAATAGAAGAAAAAGCGGTAAAGGGAAGGAGAAGAGAGATCGAAATAATACATAATTTACTGATCAGTACAGTATACAACATTGTCATGAAATGGCAAAAATATGTGGATGTAGATCCAAATGGTCGTAACAATAAAGATTCAAACACGTGGCACTGGGGAGGTAGCATAAAGAGAAATCGGGAGGGGAGGGAGATAGAGAGGGAGGGAAAGAGAGAGAGACTGGGTTTGGGTAGAAGTAAGGGGGGGGGGTAGAAAATGGAACAATACTACCGTAACTTGCATACGAACATGATGGTATGTTGGATTGAATGACAGATTTAAATATGCGTTAATATAATCAGATTGGCAAATTAAGGAACAGTAGATATATATTTAACTTTAACTTATAAAAAAAATCTATTATACTTTCATGTATTGGTCAATCTGCCATGTTGGCTCACGCCTGCCTTGAAATATTACGTAAGAATTTAAAAGAACAGTCTTGACTATTTGGTCCCTAAAATCGGGATATCTTTCTGAGTGGGTACTGAGATTGAGTATTTCTTTCATTCTATATTTATTTTGGGGGGTTATTAGACCACGTGAACCAATTTCGATGCATATGAGATTGCTCTTCCAACCTGTTGCCGTGATGTCGTGTACGAGTCCTGCGTATCTGTCTTGTTTACGTTGATGTGCGTTTTCAATATTTGTTTCGAATGGTACAGTAAGTTCGATGATGGTGATGGTTTTATTATTGTTGTCAATGTAGCAAATATCCGGTTTTTGTTGGGTTGGTATTATGTGTGGTGGTACGGTGCCCCCGTTGATACTTTCCCCTTCGATGTCTGCATAAACTCTGTTGGTATTGCTTGTGGTGGGTTTTATGTTTTTTAGTATGATGTGTATTATGTTGTTATGGCGCCAGGTATATCGGTCGAGCATCTTTTCGCAATTGTTGAGAACATGGTGTAAAGTACCAGTAGAGTTACAAAGATTACATTTGTCTGAGATTCTTTTCCCCCAACGGTACAGATTTTTATTTGTAGGGAGACTATCAATTGCTGCATTAACCATAAATTTCATAACACCCTGTGGTACATTATAGATAATCGATTTCCATGTCACATCGGTATTTTCCATATGAACTATCTTCATGAATTCTCCCTGTACCAGAAGTGGTTCGATCAACTTTATCCACTTTTCTCTACAGTTTTCTCTAATTGATTTTTTTATATGAGTCTTTGCCTGGTTCCAATTCAAAGAGTCCGATACTTTAAGGTGAGTTTCGTGTGCATCTACCGTGAAGGACATTTGCCTTGACCATTCACTTTCCCTCTCTAGTCTGCGGTCGAGGGCGTGGTTGACGATCTCATCACCTTTCATCCTGGATCTGCTATAAGCCAGGCAATGGCATATTCGGTAGAGGTCGGAAATAATGTATTTATGTACAGTTTGATGAATATTTTATATCCTGGGCAATTTAAAGAATGAAGAATAGTGTAAATAAAAATGGAAAGTATGATATTTTAGGATAACAATTTATAATTTTGTATTTAAAAACAGAATTTATCACTTTTAGTGAAAAAATGAAGATTCCCGAAAATTCCCAAAATTCCCGGCAGCTGAAAATTCCCGAAACTTTCCATGGAAATTTTCCAAAATTTCCAGGAAGTTTCCAGCCCTTTGCAACCCTACCTGAAACGTCGAGTAACCTCTCTTCACTTCATCCTGCTACTACTCAATCCATCCCTACTCAAGCCATATTCAGCTCATCTCATCTGGTTTACAGTCCTTTTTAGGACTTCACTTACTTTAAAGAAAAGAATACCTCTTAATTTCATCCTTCACCCTTTCTCATCTTTCCATTTCAATTTTTCTGCCTGTATTTCCTTTCCCTTCTTCATATTACACATAGTGTTCAACCGTAAACCTTATCCACGTTATAAACTCCACCATACAAACCTACAAAGATCATCGGAAACAAAATTTAGTCATTTCTTGTATACACTTCTCATATACGACAGTATTTAACGTACCTATGCACTTCCAAAGGGCAATGGATATGTATTACCCCAGACCGATAAATAGGTCTATTTCTGTCAGGCATATACTCCGCTGAGACTTCGTCTGGCTCCGCGGCATCCCCTCCTTCAATAGACCCATGGTGGCCATTGGGCTTGTAATGGTGGAGCAAACAACCACCGCTCAACTACAGCATCTAAGGAGAAAGGGTGAGCTTTTTCACCCTCCTCGATTACTCCTAAATTTTGCTTTTTGACTGGGTAAACGGAAAGAAATAATAAAGATAAATTTATATTAAATAAATTCAGCTTACCACCTTTCCGAAAAATATGCTGGAAAATAGCAAATTTTGATGACAGACAAATCAGAATCAACCAGGTTCTTCTTTGATTGCTCGACTGCCATCAGCAAAGCAAAGCTGAGCTTACGAATGTGCCTGCCAATCCGCTGGCGCGTCCGTTCGCTCAGCTGTAGCTGAAGGCGATTGAAGAAGAACCTGGCTGATCCCAATCTGTTTGTCATCAAAATTTGTTATTTTCCAGCTTATTTTTCAGAAAGGAGGTACATGTAAGCTGATTTTATTTGATATAAATTTATCTTTATTATTTCTTCCTTTTTCCCCAGTCAAAAAGCAAAATTTAGGAGTAATCGAGGAGGGTGAAAAAGCTCACCCTTTCTGCATAAACGCTTTAGCTTACGTTAAGTGGCGGTTGTTTGCTCCACCATTACGAGCCCAAAGGCAGCCATCCGTCTGTGTAGGGGGAGGACAAAAAAAATCAGAATATGTTGAAAAACTCCTCCGAAACAGCGGATTTATCAGTCTAGTATTACCCTTACTTAGCCAGGCAAGACTTTTACAGCGCATAAGCATTTAAAAAAATTACCTCACCTGGGTTCAGTGCAGTATGAACAGGATGACAAAAAACAGAGAATATCAAATTTGTAGCTATTGTTACTGGAATTTGGGCTTTTCTTATTGAATAGTTAAATTGAATAACTTAAGAAAGATAAAGTGATTGAAATTTCAATAGAACCTTCATGCTAATGCAATAAATTCAATTATTTAATTGGAATAGAGACCAAATGAAGGGTTTGCAACGTTTAATCACCTCACAGCGCACTATCACGTTTTGCATAAAGTATGGGCACTAGTGGAGCGTTGTGGTCCAGTGGATTAGTCTCCGGACTTTGAAACAGAGGGTCGTGGGTTCAAATCCCAGCCATGGCGTAGTTAACTTCATCAAGAAATTGATCCACATAGTGCTGCACTCAACCCAGGTGAGGTGAATGGGTACCTGGCAGGAATTTATTCCTTGAAATGCCGAGCGCGTAAAAGCTGCTTGAGCTACAGCCAGGGTAATAATATCCAAGTCCTTTGGAAGCGCATAGAGACGTTATTCATAATGTGTTATGCGCTATACAAGAACCGACTATCATTATTAATAGTAGTAGTATTCAACCCGGCATAATTCAAAGATTTGGAGAAATTCCCCCAAATATTTTAATTTCATACCTTTGTTATTTCCAGGGTAATCTGTTGTCGGTATTTTCTTTATCAATCTGTCGACTGTTTAGGAAATTGGCTATACAATCTCCTAATATTTATATAAAAGTTAGGTCCTACCTTAATTCTTGCTCGCCAGAAGATAGAATGGGGTCCAGCCGCTCAGATAAATTGCACAAATCCGTGAATAGAAACATTTACACTTGACAATTTCAAACAGAGTAGAAAAAGGGAAAGATGTCACAAAATGTCTCGCGAAGTAATGAGCTCACTAAATACTGCAGAGAATATAGGCTTTGAAGGAGTGGAAGTGACGGTAAGAAGTAAGAATTGGAAAATGTAGAGAAATAGGTATAAATTGATCCTCCACAAGATTTGAGTCGATCCTCACTAGCAGCTGGATGAGATGGTCAGCATGAGTGGTCAGGACGAAGGCAGAGAGTAGAGTGATAATGTGATGGAGAAAACAAGTTGTTTTTGACCAACATCAGAAAAGGTGAGACAAAGAAATAAGCGCCAAAAAGGGGGGCAAAACAAAGTTGAAAAGAACAAAGAAGAGAGAAGCAGACTGTGAGAAAAGCAAACATGCAAGCATCTCTGTAGTGATGTTGTATACCTGCAAGTTCATTGCAATAAACAAGGGACAATGAAAGGATGTTTGCTCCAAGTCTAAGAACAAAAGAAAGGTTGTTTCTCAATATAAGAATGTGTTTGCCAAGTAGATTTGAGCAGGAAATGAGTTGCCTTGCTCTGTGCTAGTACAGTATAGTAGTACATTGCACATGGCATAAACAAGTTAGAATATAGACATGAAATTGGAAATAAAAGAAAGAATTTATATACATGTACAGTATGTTGAAATATAAATGAAAATATATACAAGGAAAGAATATATAGATGTACATATATATAAAGAGATATAGTCAAGTCACTACAGTAGCTCCCCCCTAGATTTGTACCGAATAGAAATGTATTAACAAATCGACAAGGGAAAGTAAAAGGGAACTTGGCTATATAAAACAAGCAAATAAAAGGACTGTTAACACCAGTGTATTGTGAGAAATGTATCAACCGTCTCCGAAAAATTGAACATACTTGGCAGGAAACCTGACATGGCGACCAGAACGGGTCTTACGAATTTCGGGAGGCATGTGCTTGTCATCAGAATCCACTGCCAAGTCCGTGGAGTTGGATTGTTTATGAACTTGGTCAGGTGGGTGTTGATGATGAAATGAAGGAGTGGTAGCATCCTGCTCGATGAAAGCCGGTTTCAGTCTGTCGACACTGACATTTTCATGTTTACCATTATAATCTATGGTTAAATACTTGTCAGTGCGACGGATGACTCGGAAGGGTCCTCTGTATGGAGGCTGCAGTGGCTTTGTAACAGCATCATCTCTTAGAAAGATATGAGATGAAGAATGCAGTTCAGGATGTACATGTGTTCGAGTGTGCTGCTTTCGAGTAGGAGTGGGATGTAATTCCTGCATCATTCTCTTTAGTCTGTGGGCATAATTAGATGGGTCATCGGCAGCATCAATTTGTGAAGGAGCTACAAATTGTGCAGGTAGAGTGACTGTAGTCCCAAACACAAGTTCTGCTGCAGAGCATCCAATGTCCGCCTTGATTGCTGTGCGTATACCCAGCAAGACTAAAGGGAGTGACTCAGTCCAACGGACCTTGTTATGAGCCTTGAGAGAAGCTTTAAAGTTGAATTAAGAAGGGGGTGAGTTTCCATAAATATAGGTTCTACATACAATATATAGGATATATAAGTTGTTCAAACAGATAGCATGTCACAAAAATCCTCTGCCTTCTCGATATTTTGCTTTGAAAGTCTATAAAATTAGCCACCTGTCAGAGCCCGAGAGACGAGTGTACAGAAAAGTCACTCGGAGTGTGACGTCACCGGGGGGAATTTAGTATAAGAGGTGCCTGAATGTCATACAGAAATGCTATGCAGAGAGAGAAAGATATTTTACAATATTTTTTCAAAGCAACTCAAATCAAACAAATATGACTGATATGTACAAATCTTTACTTTCCCTGTATAAAAAACAGTATGAATAACCACCATGAACTCTTCAATCATGATGTAAGATAGCAAACAGTGAGTTATTGAATGATATTTTCATTATTTCTCATTTATTTTATCACGATGTTCAATCAAGTGAGTAGCTGGAAAGTAATTCCGGCGGCGAGCTGAACGCATAATACTAGTACACACAACACCCAGCTAGGCATTGAGTGTACTGTTATGGTCTGGTATGTCGACTTAGTTCATGGCCGTGCAGCGATCCCCTGGCGTTTTTTCTTCTTTTCTTTTGTCTTTGACTCCACTTTTATATCCTCTGGATCATTTCCACTCATAGCTCATTCCACAGAACAATCTTGAACCAAACGTATAGTATTCTTTCTCGGCCTTCTGAGTTGTTTTCTATATTTAATTACGCTAGGGGTCACCGTCACACATACAAACGCAATTCGCAAGTGAGTTGAAGACAGAAAGATATATATAGTAATTAGTATACATCTCTATGGTTGAAGACAACAAGAACGGTACGGTCGCTCGACAGCTAGCTGCGCCGGAGCGGGCGGCCGGTCGGCACAAAGCAATTCCGCAACCAACTGTGTTTTTTTGCAAGAGCCGCGTCACACGCGGATAAATATGTCATAATAACACGTCTGCTACGTTATCGACTGGTGAGAAGATCTCAATCAAATTTCATATTATTCACCTTGAAATTATTCCTTTAGGGTCTATGGTATCATTCTGAGGGAATTCACATATTTGGAATAATAGTACGGCCACAAATATTTTAATCATTTCCTCTTTGCAAGTTCTATGGCTCGCAGATACAACTTCAACTGCAGTTATTCCATATGAAGGAGTACGTGCATAGTACACAAAACGGCACTGCTTTGTTTACTACACCGGGACCGAATACCCCCCGGTGACGTCACACTCAAAGAACACCCGTCTCGGTAGGCATTGCAGGAGCGAACTCAGGGAAAATGGGTAGGGATAAATCGTTCAAATTCACTATTTTGAAAAAAGAAAATGGGGGGTCGAATCACCTATTAGTGTTTGGGGGGTTGTAAGGTTGCTATTAATGTAAATATCTCAATATTTGGAATCGTCTTCTTAATTCAACTTTAAGTTGGCGGTGAAAACACTCCACTAAACCATTTGCGGCAGGATGGTATGCTGTTGTGCGGATGCGTTTAGTGCCGAGGAGGTTGGTGAGTGCAAGGAAAAGTGCTGACTCAAATTGCCTACCTCTGTCAGTTGTGAGAGTAGTAGGTGCACCAAACACTGCTACCCATCTGGCCACAAATGCTCGTGCTACCGTCTCCGCAGTGATGTCGGGGATAGGGATAGCTTCTGGCCATCTGGTGTAGCGATCAACACAAGTAAGAAGGTAATTGTTACCCTCTGATGAAGGAAGCGGGCCTACGAGGTCAATGTGCACATGAGAGAAGCGTGCATCAGGTGAAGTGAAAGTACCAAGTGGTGCTTTGGTGTGCCGATGTACTTTACACTTTTGACACTCGAGGCATGTTTTGGCCCATTTTCTGACATCAGCGTTGATGCTAGGCCAAACAAAGCGCTCTGTAATGAGCTTTTGAGTAGCTCTGATTCCTGGATGAGAAAGTCCATGAAGGGAATCAAAGATAGCTCTTCTATGTTTGACTGGTACCAAAGGCCTGGCAGTACCAGTTGATATATCGCACAGAATTGTAGTGCTAGAACCTGGGAGAGCAATTGACTCGAGTTGAAGTGAGGAGTCTTTCACCTCAGTTTCATCTTCCTGATCATTTGCGATGGCCGCAAAGTCTATGATTGAGGAAGAATCAACTCTGTCAATATACAGACGAGAGAGGGCGTCTGCTGCTGTGTTCTCCTTACCTGAAATGTGCTGTATATCAGAAGTGAACTGAGAAATGAAATCGAGTTGTCGGATTTCACGTGGCGAATGCCTATCCGGTTTCGACTTGAGTGCGTGGGTGAGAGGTTTGTGGTCAGTGTAGATAGTAAATGACCTACCTTCAAGAAAATGACGGAAGTGCTTGATGCCAAGATATGCTGCAAGCAACTCCCTACCAAAAGTGCTGTATTTGGTTTCAGCTGGTTGTAACCTCTTAGAGAAGAAAGCCAGAGGTTGCCAAACTACATCTACTCGTTGTTGGATAGCTCCCCCAACTCCTACGTCAGATGCGTCGACTAGTAGGCACAAGGGAACATCAGTGCGAGGGTGCACAAGAACAGTAGAGTTAGCCAATTGATCTTTAGCATGATTGAAAGCAAGAAGCTCTTTCTCTCCAAGATCAATTGGCATGTTCTTTTTTGTTCTGTTTTTCCAACAGATCAGTCAGAGGTTGTAGCACGTCGGCACAATGTGGAATGAATCGCCTGTAGAAGTTGATCAATCCCAGGAATTCTCGAAGTTTGGTGAGCGACGTAGGGGCAGGAAAATCACGGATGATTTTCACTTTGTCGCTAAGAGGGCGGATTCCGGTGTTGTCCACCGTATGTCCGAGGAAAGATAGCGATGAAGCACCAAACTGACATTTCGAGGGATTGACAATGATGCCATACTCCTGCAGGCGATCGAATAGCAGACGGACGTGTGTCTCATGTTCATCCTTAGAGGAACTGGCTACCAGTATATCATCCAGATAAACATAGACAAATGGGAGGCCGCGAATGACGGTGTCCATCAATCGCTGGAATGTTTGTGCTGCATTCCGAAGTCCGAATGGCATTCGAATAAATTCGAATAAGCCGAATGGAGTGGTCAGGGCAGTCTTGTGAATGTCGCTAGGCTCGACTGGGATCTGATGATATGCCCTAACGAGATCAATTTTCGAAAAAATTGTCTTACCTGCAAGAGTTGAAGAGAAATCTTGCAAGTGCGGGATAGGGTATCGATCCGGGACCGTGCGAGCGTTGAGCAAGCGATAATCACCACAAGGCCGCCAGTCCCCTGGCGTTTTCTTGAGAACCATGTGCAATGGACTTGACCAGTTGCTCTCAGATTGTCGGATAATGCCAAGTTCAAGCATGTGCTCGAACTCTGCCTGGGCAATTCTCTGACGATCTGGGGCAAGTCGACGAGGGCGCGCTGCCGCGGGCGGGCCTCGAGTTGGGATGTGATGCGTGGTATTATGTTTCACTTCTGAGTGCTTGTAAACCGGTCGTGTGATATCCGGATATTGACGGAGAATAGAGTGAAACTGCTCCGATGAGTCATGTTGAACATACATCGGGCTAATAGTACCAGTATATGATCCACACCCCTGGACTGTAAGAGTGGTTGTGGTGTCTATCAATCGGCGGTGTTTGATATCCACCAACAGTCCGAACTGGTCAAGAAAATCGGCACCCAAAATCGGCGTGGGTATATCTGTCACAACAAATATCCAGCGGAAAACACGCCGTAAACCGAGATTAATTGTGAAAGACTTTTGTCCGAAAGTCTTGATTGGCGATCGATTTACAGCTTGTAGTTGGATATTTGTTGCGTCAACCCTAGCCGGTTTCCCCAATTTGGAATGAGGGAAAATACTCACCTCAGCACCTGTGTCGACGAGAAAGCGTGTACCAGTGTACTTGTCGTTGACAAAGAAAAGGCGACTGGGTTGGGTGCTGCCAAGGGGGTTAGTCGCCGCTATTCCTTGGCGGGACCGTTTCCCTGGGCTTGACTTGAGAAAGAGCAAGGACTGATGCACTTTTGAGCACTGCTCCCATGCTTCCAGTGATACCAGCACTGGGCACCTGCATGCTGTTTACAGTGATGCGGGCTGCGCGAAACCGACTTGCGCTGTCGACTACGAGTCCATCTCTGGTTTTCCAGCATGGAGCAGGTTAATGCTTGAACCTGCATTGTGAGCTGGTCAACCTGAGCGGAGAGTTGGTCGATTGGAGAAAGGAAAGATTCAGGAGTAGAAGAAACATTAGGGATAGTCATGTTGTAGGGTTAAGAAAAATTGAGGAGTAGAAAGGAAACAAAAAAATAGCGATGTGAGAATAGAGAAGTGAGAGCTCGAGAGGAAGCGAAAATAGCGAAATGAGAGAGAAATGAATAGAAGGCGATAAAAGAAAATTAAGGTTTCAGGATCACATCGGGGTCACCAGTTTAGCAAATTGGCTATACAATCTCCTAATATTTATATAAAAGTTAGGTCCTACCTTAATTCTTGCTCGCCAGAAGATAGAATGGGGTCCAGCCGCTCAGATAAATTGCACAAATCCGTGAATAGAAACATTTAACACTTGACAATTTCAAACAGAGTAGAAAAAGGGAAAGATGTCACAAAATGTCTCGCGAAGTAATGAGCTCACTAAATACTGCAGAGAATATAGGCTTTGAAGGAGTGGAAGTGACGGTAAGAAGTAAGAATTGGAAAATGTAGAGAAATAGGGATAAATTGATCCTCCACAAGATTTGAGTCGATCCTCACTAGCAGCTGGATGAGATGGTCAGCATGAGTGGTCAGGACGAAGGCAGAGAGTAGAGTGATAATGTGATGGAGAAAACAAGTTGTTTTTGACCAACATCAGAAAAGGTGTGACAAAGAAATAAGCACCAAAAAGGGTGGCAAAACGCAGTTGAAAAGAACAAAGAAGAGAGGGGTAGACTGTGAGAAAAGCAAACATGCAAGCATCTCTGTAGTGATGTTGTATACCTGCAAGTTCATTGCAATAAACAAGGGACAATGAGAGGATGTTTGCTCCAAGTCTAAGAACAAAAGAAAGGTTGTTTCTCAATATAAGAATGTGTTTGCCAAGTAGATTTGAGCAGGAAATGAGTTGCCTTGCTCTGTGCTAGTACAGTATAGTAGTACATTGCACATGGCATAAACAAGTTAGAATATAGACATGAAATTGGAAACAAAAGAAAGAATTTATATACATGTACAGCATGTTGAAATATAAATGAAAATATATACAAGGAAAGAATATATCGATGTACATATATATAAAGAGATATAGTCAAGTCACTACAACTGTATGCACGGAGAATCAAATTAAGCGGTGATGACGTTTTGCACTGAATTGCACTAGTAATTCACCTAGTGACGATAGATTGCGAATCTCAGAATGGCTTGCTCAACTAGATCAAGATCTATGTAAGTCTCTGGCTTTGACCATTTCCCTGTTTGGTCTCATCTCAAATGGTCTAGTCCATAGTCGGATGGGACAAGGGCAGATTGAGAGACAGGGCCATCTTTCATCGCTAGGTTGAATACTAGTGTTGGTAGGTGGAATACTGGTGCAAAAAGCCATCGCCACATTATTCCATCGCACGCCCGTACAGTCAACAGATTGATAAAAACAGTACTGGCAACAGACAACCCTGAATTTCCTCTTGGAAATGGGAAAGGTCTGAAATTAAGGTAGATTCCCTATTTCTTTATATAGAAGTTCTCCAAACGGGTTGAATATTAGTACGGTACATTCGTAAAAAAATATCCCCTTAATCTACGAAGTGTTCTTTGGAATGTATGTGTCGCCAAACAATTCAGAGAAATACTAAAAGCAAAATACAAATCAGCACGTAAAGTTAAAATGGATTGTCATTGAAAAGATACTAACACCCTCGCATGGTATTCAGCTGACCGTCGGGTATAGGTATTTTGTGAATCAAACATGAAAACCACAAGGAGTCCATGCATACCTGCCAACATTTAGAAATTGAAAATCCTACTTTGATCGCGCGATTCACAACTTTTTTCTGGGATCGTCAACACCGTGCCGAAAAAAACTGAAGGACCATAATTTATAAACAGCAGCGAGCAAGCAGAATTTTTGTCCTTAACAAGACAAAAGCCTAGTTTTGTATAGATTTAGACACCATAAAACAAAGCACATTTACCCTTTTACTTTCATTTTATACTAGTTACCACTAGAAAGTAGTATAAAAGCACAGTTTGTGCAATTATAATATTTCATTTTCACAATTATCCATTGATAATGTAAAAATAATTTAAATAAATGAATATTGACAACAAGTGGAATGCCTCTGGCGGTCTCACCTGCATCACACGATTTAATATAGCAGCAGTGCTGACTTTGAAAACTACTATAAAATAATTATTCACAAAAAACACTATTCATATAATGATACAATACTACGTTCATTGACATTTTACCTTGATCATGTGACCTAAAACTTGTCAGTGACTGATACTCGATTACCCCTATATCCACATTTTATACACTATATAGATAAACTTTGAGAGTTATGACAGCAGTCTAATAATTACCTCTAAAATGGCCAAAGTTCAATGGCCTTAAATGACCTTTGACGTTGGTCATGTGACCTGAAACTCGCATGAGATGTTCAGTGATACTTGAGAACTCTTATGTCCAAGTTTTATGAACTAGACCAATATACATGTACTTACAGAGTTTTTTATAATGATAATTCAACAAATACCCCCATCATGGCCAAAGTTCATTGACCTTACATGACCTCTGACCTTGATCATGTGACCTGAAACTCGCACATGATGTTAAGTGATATTCGATTACTCTTATGTCCAAGTTTCATGAGTCAGATTCATAAACTTTCAAAGTTATGATGGTAATTCAACAGATACCCCCATTATGGCCAAAGTTAATTGACCTTTGGCCTTGGTCATGTGACATGAAAGAGAGACTGGGAGAGAGAAAGAGAGAACCAAGTATGAAGAAGAAACCTTAGGTGGTGCTGCACCATCCCGAGTTTGCTCAATCTCCAGATTTTAGCCCGATCGGCCTACTTCGCGATTAATCTCGAGATTCAAGAAACCCCGTCTCCACCATCGCAAGAAGAGCGATTCCTGCTCGAGCGAGGCAACAAGCCCGATATTTCGAGCATGCGCACTTTCGGATCTTGGAGTTTCAACGGCGCGCGCTTTTGAATAACTTCCCACGATATGCAAGCAATGAACTCCTTTCACTAGCACTTTCGCCGAATTCGACCGAGTTATGCAATAATCCTCTCAGCTCAGCGAGTGAAGAAGTGATGTATTCTTCGTTAAATATGATGGCGGAGTAGGAGGCAACGACAGAGAGAGAGAGAGAGAGGGAGAGAAGGAGGAAAGAAATGCTATTTGCTCACATTTTGCGAAGGAATAAGACGACACTGCTGTCAGTGTTGTTATTGAATATGACCATCGTCGATGAGCGCCTCCCCCTTCGGTCTGGTCTCTTCCAAAATCCATTCACTGGTGGGACACCATCGTTGCTGATTAGGCAATTGATGAACGCTATTCGCGATATTCGCATGTATAAAGTTGACTTTCGCACGTGTTTATGTTTTGACCAAGGCGGAAGTGGAAAGCGAATTGCATTATGGACTGACGTCATGAATAAATTACCCCGAGTCCAATCTCGAGTGCGTCTGCACCTACGAATTAGCGGGATAATTCGTAAAATAGCGCGCTATTTTGCAAATAAACCCGAGTTGACTTGGGATTGCAATCTCGAGATTAATCCTACGAACTAGCGCGATAATTGCGTCTGCACTGCAAACTACCTCGAGATTTTTCAGATCGGGATAATTTGCCGGATCAGAAATAGCGCGCTAATTTGAAAACTCGGGATGGTGCAGACAGCCCTCTTGAGTCTGTAATGGTCATTTTATTGAAGCAACCTTGTGAGTGTCACATAGTGAACAGGTTGACATAAACAAAGCAGTATTGGGTTAGTGAACCCTTTCGATTACAGTTCAACTAAATAGTTCTTTATTTTAAAACATATATTGATTATTTCTACTCTTACATTTGTCCCATTGTTCAAAAAGAAACGTCCTCGTTTCTAAATTATAAACAAATTTCGTTAACGTTAGAAAATGCAGTATGTGATACTACAAAGGAAAGCGTTATAAAGTAAAATTCAGTCAGTTGAAATGAATGTATGGTATAATAATAAACGGAACTCAACTTATAATAAAAAGCAAATGCGAGTAAATAGAAGAAACAAAATACACGAATCAATAATGGTACAACTAACTACACAAAAAATAGAACAAAGGTATTAGTACAGTATAGCAGATATTATCAAACAACAAATTATGAACATGGAACTGTGCTATCAATAGACAATAATAAAATATCCATGAATTACTGAGATCGAGTAATATACAGAAAATAAAAATGCCGTCAATGTGTATAATATATCAGGGAACAGTTACTGCAATCCACATGTTCAGTGAAACATGTTGCAAAACCTTTATGAATTGTATGTTCCGGACGAGAAACATCACTCAATACCTGACCAGGTTATGTCATAAATTGAATAACTACTGGGAGTTAAAATAGAGGACACATTTTGATGGAAATATTATGTGGATGTACAAGTGTTAGAAAGTCAAAAAGGGGCCTAAGCTTTCGATCCTAGCAGAATCTTCGTCGGAGGCAAAATGACAAACATATTAAGTGGAACAACCATAATATAGACCACAAACAAGCTACAGCAACACTAGAAACAAGGAGACAAAAGGGGCATTAGTGAGTAGAGAAGACCAATCAGGTTTAAAGGGGATGAAAGAAAAGGAGTAGGCAGACACAAAGGGAAGTTAGTGTAAGTAAGGCCAGTAAAAGACCTCAAGCCAAGAGGGATTAAGATAATGAGGCAGGCAACATCAAACAGGATCTGGAACAAAACAGTGATAATGGGATGAATAACAAGAGAATTAGTGAGAGGTGGGTCAAACAGGTTACAAAGAAAGGCATAATAAACTGGTGCATAAGAGTGGGGGGAAAAAAGAAAAGAATGGGGAACAACTGATATTGTGCAAAAGACATATAAGTATATATGATAAAGCATTAAACAAACTAAGAGAATATGGTAAGTGTAAATATGTATCTATAAGTGATATGTATATAAATATATCCAAAAAAGAAATGTAAATGAAAAAATATAAATACACATATGGTGTAACTGATATTGTAATCCGCTAGGTGTGACGGGAAAAAAACATAAGACTATATAGTAGAAAAAAAAAAAAAAAAAAAAAAAAAAAAAAACCTGTATATGTGAAAAAGAGGAAGCAAATTGCCTAAAAAGGTAAAAGCAAATATAGAAGAGAGGGGGTGTATTATGAAGAAACCATAGTATACATGTAAATAAGCAAATGTGGTAAATCTAAAAGAGGTGAGTGGAGAAAAAACAAATATATATAGAAATAATAATTATTATATCGCCTGAATAAGGAAGGAAAAATTGGAGCTGAGCTTGTATGAGATATGGGAGGAAAGTAGAGGAAGAAACTATAATGTAACTATTCAAAAGAGCTGAGTGGAAAAAATATATGTATATATATAAAATGAAAGTGGATAGGAAAGAATAATCAGTCGCTACCCTCTTGGATGTTCAGGCCATGAGGTTGGGTGGTGCGAAGTCGTCTCATCCAGAGCTTCTCCCTGCTAGTACGGACTGAGTCAGGACGGGTACCTAAAGATTCGATGCCCTGTAGCATCATGTCAGTGATGGAGTGGTTGGGGAGGTTAAAATGGCGGCCAACTGGAGTGTCCAGCTTTGCTGTGTTGACGGTGGATCTGTGCCCGTAGAATCGTTTCTTGAGTGTGGTCTTGGTTTCCCCTATGTATTGTACCCTACAAACTCTGCAAGTGATGAGATATACAACATTAGTGGTAGTGCATGTGATGTTGCCCTTGATTTGGTGAGACAGGCTGGTAGAGTTGCTGGTGAAAGTATCGCCCTCGTGAAGGTGTATTTCACATATGATGCACCTGTTGCTGGTGCATTTGAAGGTGCCATGCTGTATGGGAGAAGAATGGTTAGTGAGGGAGGGCACTTCAGCACGAACAATGAGGTCCCTGAGATTCGGTGGGCGTCGGTATGCTAGAAGGGGAGTATCGGGAACGGCCTGTTGGAGACGATCAGAAGTGTGTAAAATGTGGTGGTTATCACACAGGATTTTGCGGAGAGGGGGTAGATTGGGATGGAAGGTGGTCACAAGCGGTATTCTGTCGGTGGTCTCCTTGTCACTTTTTGGTTTGAGAACTTCAGATCTGGGGAGAGAACGAACTTTGTTAACTGCCAGTTGGACTGCCCTGGCCCCGTGGCCCCTGGCACAGAGATGTTTCTGCAAATTCCTGGCATGGAAGGAAAAATCAGGGTCCTCGGAGCAGATACGGCGAAGTCTGAGGGCTTGACTGTAAGCGATGCCGGTTTTGCAGTGACGGGGGTGGCAGCTGGATGAGTGGAGGTACTGGTGGGTATCTGTGGGTTTAGAGTATAGGGTAGTGGTGATACCATTAGACTTTTTCTGGACTGTAACATCAAGGAAGTGGGTTTCCTGTTGGGAGAAATCAGAAGTGAATTTGATGGTCCTGTGGAAGGAATTGATGTGGTCAATGAATGTATGGAGGCTGTCTTCATCCCTGGTCCAGATGAAGAAAATGTCGTCTATGTAACGCCACCAAATCCATGGGCGACAGGGGGCTGAATCTAACATCTGCTGTTCCAGCTTGGTCATGAAGAGACAGGCGAATGAAGGAGCCATCCGGGTGCCCATTGCTGTACCGAATATCTGTAGGTAGTGCTTGCCCATGAATGTGAAGTTGTTTTTTGTTAGTACATGAGACATCAGAGATTTGATATCGGATATGGGGGGACTGGAATGGCCACTGGCGGCCAAGGCTTCACATGATGCTTGGATGTACAAGTGTGTTACACTTGTAACCTTATCTCTTGCAAAGAAATTGAGATAGCAATAGGAATACTTTAACAAAAAATTATGTACACTAGACCATAGCTCCATACCAAAACAAAGAATATAACATTATATAACATAACTAGCTTTAACATGGAAACACAAAAACAGAGACCATGCAGGAAATCTTACCTAATAGAGCGGTCAAACATACTAAACAACAAAATGTATTACAATTTGTGTACATGAAACACATCAATTGTGGCTATAAACAAAAGAACAGGTATTCAAAAGGCACATTTCATTGGAAACATGGAACTTTAACAAAGTTAGAGAAATAATTATCTTGTGACAATTGAACAAGAAAACAAAGTACTGCATAATTAAATTGAATATTAGAACTATTTAAAAGATAATCATGACAAGAGAGGTCAATTGAGTACAGAAAACAAGAAAAAGATTCTGAGAGAAATAGTAGTGGATGTACATGTAGAGAAGATAGTTATCAAGACATTAAGATGGCGGCCAATCATCCAAATATCCTTCTGTAAACGTAATTGTTGCTATTAATCCTTTACGTCAAAATTGCATAGAATTAAGGAAATAAACTGTTGAATGAAATAAGTTCCTGAACAGAAGTAAATGTCTAAGCGTCACAGAAACTAAACTAACTAGAATAAGAATTAAGTGTGGAATGAATCATGGTCAAAGTCAATTCAGTTCTGTCATCCAGATACATCTAACAAATTGTTATCAATAACATGGGATAAAAGGAGGACCGGGACCATGGAGGAGTATGAGGGGAGTAAATCCATGATGTAGACCATAGGATGGGACTGGGTCTGGGAAATTGAGGGAGGAGAGATGACAGTGGGTGTGAAGGGTATTACTTGCTTGTGACAAGTAGTTAGGATCGTACAGGGCAACATTGTCCTGAAAAGAGATGGACTCAGATTTAGCGGGGATAACCAAGGTGTTCATAATGTTCTTGTTCAATGATACCAGTGATAGTTTCGGTGGATCATCAGTGCTCACCTGAGATAAGGACCCAAGATCATTACCATGATTAACAGGATCGGTACCCAAAGCTGTTGCTTTGTCAAGTACAGTCTTCATTTGTGCTACAGGTGCGATGTTAGGGGGATGTGGTACAGGAGGAGGAGGTGTAGAATTGGGAGGAGGAGGAGGGGGAGGAGTTGGTGTATGAGAATGATCAGAACATGCATCTAAATCATGGTTATCTTCCTCGAAATCAATTGTACTAATGCTAGGTGCTGGGGAAGGAAGAGGAGAAAGAGGAGGAGACGAGATGGGTACATTTACATGCTGAGGGTCCTTGGGATTGTAAATGTCAGGAGGGACCTCAGAGACAGGAAGAAATTCATCACAATGACATGGACTAGGAGTAGGAGGTTGAGAGATAGGAGATGTCTTGAACGAGTCAGGATCAGAAAGGTACAGGGATTGGGTGTCGACAGGGGTCGGAGAGGGATCAGCAGAAGGCTCTATACAAGGAGGAAAGGGGACGAGATCGAGAGAATGACATTCTGATCCAGGGGAAACAGAAGGTGTAGGAGGAGAATCACAAAGTGTGTGAGACGGAGAATGAGGAGCAGGAGAAGGAATTGAAGGAGAGGGATCAGGTTTGATATCTGGAGTGCAATCGACATGATGTACATCAGGAGAGGCAGGGTTAGAAAGAGAGTCAGAAATAGTAGGTGTGAGGGGAAGATTCGAGTCATAAAACTGAATCAAGCTACACGGCATAAATGGAATCTCGTACGAACCAAGGGTAAGGGTGGAGTCCGCATAATTCAAAGAGATTCGACAAAAACGAGCTATATGCTGGTAAAAATCAAGTCCCAGTATCACTTGAGGTCCAGTTATATCAGCAACGTAAAGGCGGTAATCTATGTAAGGGGTGCAACATCCAGGGCTGAAAATGGTGTTTACAACCCCTTCTATAGGCACTGGATAAGGGCATGACAATGATGGGACAAACGGGCGAATTTCAAGGTTTTCAAGACATGGTAAGTGATCAGATAGCTTTCTGCCAATTATACTGTATTGACATGAAGTGTCAAATAGAGCTGTAATTCTCGCTACCCCAAATAGGAACAAAAATCTCATAATGCGCGAGACGAGATAATTTTCACTCCGTCGGGTCGTCATCACCACTTCCGGTTAAGAGTCATGCTCGCGCGGGGTTCGCGATTCTGAGTTTTCCACCACGCTGAAATCGATGCCAATCAGCGTAATATGTACAGATTATAATACTTTTTATTTAATTTGGTCAGTTTTTATTCCATTTGAATTATAAATAAAAATAAAAAATATATTTCACGTGAAAATAATTTTTATTCATGTTTTTATTTGGTTATAAAAAAATAAACAAAAAATGAATATCTTAAAACTTTGCATTTAGCGACCGGCCTGACACCACGATCGTATTCGACTAGACGCTAAATATATACAGCATTCATTCCGTTCAATTTTTAGTCGACCACAAAATGGATAAAAAATCAGTTTCGGAACTTAAAAAAATCTTAACTGACAGAGGAATACCTTGCAATGGAAAGCGTCGGGCAGAATTAGTGACTTTAACAGAAAAGGCCGTTAAACTGTATCGTGAAAGAGAGGGTTGTGATCACGAACTTTCCGAGCGAAAGCGACGTTGTGTTGTAGTGCATGACGGCACTGTTGATCTGAATGGCAAAACAGTGCATTGGACTTCCGAACAGGAAGTTGTAATACCGAAAAAGCTATCCCATATTAAATGCAATGCGCGTTACAGGGATTTTCCCGGATCTCGGCGAAATCGCTATTTGGGGTAGCGAGAATTGGTTCTGAACAGCCATTAAAAAGGACAGGGATGTGTGGGTCATCTGGGTATGATATGCCAAATTGGGAGTCATACGGCATGGTCTATACCGGACTAAGTGCAAGAGGAAAAAAAACAGAATGACAAAAACAATTAAAAAATAACTATGCACAGAAAAGCATTCGATGGAAAAACATTCCAAATATGAAATATATACATGTATATAGTGTAACAAATCACCTAACAATATAAGGCAAGGTAATTAAAATAAAACAAATAGGATACAGAGCACCATGTGAATAAAAATTATATAAACAAGCGCATCATTTATCAGAAATGAATAAAGAAATTCCGGTTAGGCACAATAGGATGGGCGATGACACTGAAAAATCAAGTATAAGTATAGCACGAAAGAAACAAAAGTTATTAACACTTTCTGACTTCCGCGTCCAATATTTCACAAAAATTATAAGTTCAAGATTCAAATGAAAAAAATCTGATGATAGCCAGAGTTCTATATCCACAGAAAAAGGCGAACTGATGAGCAAAACAGCACCAATTTGAGGTAACAGCGATGACGATTTCAAGATCAGCAATAGCAATGACGACGATGATGATGATCACATGTAGCGATGATAACGACGATCATGATGAGCAAGAACTGAAGAAGCTATTCCCGGACAGCCAAGGGAACACTTGAATTCCCAGACAACCTACGGAATATCAAGTCACAGGACGCAGATCCAAACTGATGACGAAATACAAATGACATGAAGAATATATAGAGATGAAGTTCACTTGAGAAGTAATCAAATCAAAGTTCATGTACATGTGTGCTTAAAAGCTGATCCACGGATGGTCTCCTCTCACAGAGATGCAAATACAAAAATTGTGATTGAAAAAGTTCAAGAAACAGGTCACGTCAAAGAAAATAACCAACAATGCTCTTGTCGTCGTGGTAAATGAAAATGATGAAGATTATTAAACGAGGAAGTAAACGCCAGCGGAGTAAAAAAGTTCCGTAATACCGCTGCCACCAATGTAACACTTGGTATTTTATGCTTGTTGATATATTTTTGTAGTTATAGTAGCGTTCGATGGCGTATCGAGGCCAGTGTTACAACCGAAGAAAGATGACAAGAAGGCGATGATTATTCAGTTCCGATATATTTATTCACCCTTTCTTAATGGTAGAAAGGATGTAATAATGAAGCACAAAAGGAATATCGATGAGAAATATACAACTGAAGAAATATGGATAACAATCATATAAAAGCTATAGTACTCCTTTGTTTACGGCTATTGGATGGGCCAGGAGGACAAACTGTGTGATTTTATGCGGGGTGGAGCGGCAGCTCCATAACCCCAAAATCTCCCCAATGTGTTTTGCACTCTGTATTTATACTCTGGACTTGATATAACGCTCACAATGTTTCTCTATTCTTTGACCAGTTGACTCATACCATTTCAGGATAAGAAGGAGATTGGTGTGTTTAGAAACACCACAGAGAGTGAGAGTGGGAGAGAGAGACTGGGAGAGAGAAAGAGAGAACCAAGTATGAAGAAGAAACCTTGAGTCTGTAATGGTCATTTTATTGAAGCAACCTTGTGAGTGTCACATAGGCTGCGTTTATGCGACCTCAATCCAGAATCATGATTTGAATCATGATTCAAAACACAAACATGAATCACGATATCACAGAATCAGCGTTTAGACGACCTTCATTCCAATGCTGTTTCTCCTCAGATTCGGGCCAATCCAGTGCGCATCACTAGTGCAAAAATCTTTTGCTTCCAGAATTCAGTCTATACCTAATTTTGTTTAATTCTATCATATAGGGTCCATATGCTTCTATTCATCTTGTTAGTTTATCCAAAATGGTGTTCGGAAGTGAATTTCAGCGTAGATCCAATTTAATATTGACACTCTATACTCAACAACAACTGAGATCATTGTCTGTCCAGTTAATTAATTTACTAGAACTTGAAGTTGAAGACATGACCAAAAAATGAAAAGTAGTGGACGATGCGATGACCAACACAGAACTTGAACATGACAAGAAATGCATGCAGAGTAATCATGTACATACAATGAGCATATAGAGAGCCTTGAGCTTGGCAAGAGTCAAACCGAAAGTAGCCCGACACAGTGAGGTCATATAATCATGATTCAAATCACGATATTGTTTATTCAAACATTTTCGTACGTGATTCTGCAGAAACGTCTTTCCAAACGCCCCTTTTTTCGTGTTTCATGTTTGTGATTTTATTAATCATGATTATATTCAATTTCGACTAAACGCAATCGTGATTCTGCAGAATCATGATTTGAATCATGATTCAGATCATGATTCTAGGGTGAAAAAGTGGCGGATAAACGCACCCATAGTGAACAGGTTGACATAAACAAAGCAGTATTGGCAGGCCGTATTGGGTTAGTGAACCCTTTCGATTACAGTTCAACTAATAGTTCTTTATTTTAAAACATTATTTCTACTCTTACACTGGCAACAGACAACCCTGAATTTCC
Source organism: Lytechinus pictus (assembly GCF_037042905.1). NCBI lineage: Eukaryota > Metazoa > Echinodermata > Echinoidea > Temnopleuroida > Toxopneustidae > Lytechinus > Lytechinus pictus. The sequence goes on along the minus strand of NC_087260.1, from coordinate 833,323 downwards.
TCTTGGAAATGGGAAAGGTCTGAAATTAAGGTAGATTCCCTATTTCTTTATATATAGAAGTTCTCCAAACGGGTTGAATATTAGTACGGTACATTCGTAAAAAAAATATCCCCTTAATCTACGAAGTGTTCTTTGGAATGTATGTCGCCAAACAATTCAGAGAAATACTAAAAGCAAAATACAAATCAGCACGTAAAGTTAAAATGGATTGTCATTGAAAAGATACTAACACCCTCGCATGGTATTCAGCTGACCGTTGGGTATAGGTATTTTGTGAATCAAACATGAAAACCACAAGGAGTCCATGCATACCTGCCAACATTTAGAAATTGAAAATTCTACTTTGATTGCGCGATTCACAACTTTTTTCTGGGATCGTCAACACCGTGCCGAAAAAAACTGAAGGACCATAATTCATAAACAGCAGCGAGCAAGCAGAATTTTTGTCCTTAACAAGACAAAAGCCTAGTTTTGTATAGATTTAGACATCGTAAAACAAATCACATTTACCCTTTTACTTTCATTTTCTACTATTTACCACTAGAAAGTAGTATAAAAGCACAGTTTGTGCAATTATAATATTTCATTTTCACAATTATCCATTGATAATGTAAAAATAATTTAAATAAATGAATATTGAAAACAAGTGGAATGCCTCTGGCGGTCTCACCTGCATCACGCGATTCAATATAGCAGCAGTGCTGACTTTGAAAACTACTATAAAATAATTATTCACAAAAAACACTATTCATATAATGATACAATACTACCTGTACGTTCATTGACATTTTACCTTGATCATGTGACCTAAAACTTGTAAGTGACTGATACTCGATTACCCCTATATCCACATTTTATACACTATATAGATAAACTTTGAAAGTTATGACAGCAGTCTAATAATTACCTCTAAAATGGCCAAAGTTCAATGGCCTTAAATGACCTTTGACATTGGTCATGTGACCTGAAACTCGCATGAGATGTTCAGTGATACTTGACAACTCTTATGTCCAAGTTTTATGAACTAGACCAATATACATGTACTTACAGAGTTTTTTATAATAATTCAACAAATACCCCCATCATGGCCAAAGTTCATTGACCTTACATGACCTTTGACCTTGATCATGTGACCTGAAACTCGCACAGGATGTTGAGTGATATTTGATTATTCTTATGTCCAAGTTTCATGAGTCAGATTCATAAACTTTCAAATTTATGATGGTAATTCAACAGATACCCCCATTGTCATGACGAAAGAGCTCCGTTTGATAACACTATACCCCTCTTCTCCAAGTACGAAAACCCTACTGCCCCAGGCATGCAATGTAAGTATCAAAACACCTGTTTCTTGACCTCGGTCCGAAGATAACACAACAGCCCGAGTGCGGTCCGGGAAAACATCTCGCCATTTTTTATTCACTTACTTTCCTTATTTCGAGGTTGATTTTCTTTGTTCGAAATTGAAAATGGGCTAGCATTGAATTTCTGAATACAATATGTCTTTGAAAACGTGATTAAATATCGAATACAATAATTTAATTCCGAAGGTCCTTCTACAGGCAGAGAAGACTTACGTAATAGCACAGCTGTTGTTTATCATTTCGTCCTTGGCTCAACGCTCATAATCTGGCCTGTGGGGATTACCTGGCCAAGCGGGGTTGATCAGGCGGGTGTTTCATAAAGCTGATCGTAAGTTAAGAGCGACTGGTGATCATGTCTTGCGGTAAATGGTACAATTGGCGATGATCACCAGTCGTTGTTAAAGTCGCTCTTAACTTACGAACAGCTTTATGAAACGACCCCCAGGGCTTGGAAATGATGTTTTAGATTTTCAAACGCAAAATGGGGTGAAATACCGCAGTTTGCAATCCGAACTGCGGTCCGTTCCAAAACGGGGGTAAGACGTAATGGTGGCCAAAGTTAATTGACCTTTGGCCTTGGTCATGTGACATGAAACTAAGGCAGGATTTTCAGTAATACTTGATTAACCTTATGGCTAAGCTTCATGAACTACATGTAGGTCCGCTAGAGGGTATTCATTTGTCTCGCAATCTACTGTGGTCAACAAGGAAATTCGTGATCACTCTCGCAAAAAGTGAATACCCTCTAGCGATTATTTCAGTCCGCAATAATGAACCTATTTAGTATTAGGTCCATATACCTTCTAAGTTATGCCATCATTTCAAAAACTTAACCTTCGGTTAAAATTTAGTGTTGACGCCACCGCCGCCGTCGGAAAAGCGGTGCCTATAGTCTCACTCTGCTATGCAGGTGAGACAAAAATTATATTGCTACGATTTTCCCACTTTTTAATCTAAAATACCGTAACAAATGCTCCAAAATACAATTTAATTGTATGGGTTGGCAGACCATGGTTTCCCGAGACATGAAAAATTTGAAAAATCCTGAAAGATATCTACATGTATGAACTACCTTGTAAAAAGAATTGGAAAAAAAACAAATAGATAAAAATTGCAAACATTGCCTGGAGACTATGATCTGATATTAGGGCTGCATCAATAAAAAAATTGCCAAAATGCAAGATGAAATGATCTCTTTCAAGCGAGGAGTTATCTTGGAAATCTGACATCTACATGTAACCAGTAACCAATCAATGTCAAACTTGAAATAATTATCTTTTTTTGGCTTTATAGTTAATATTTTTTTTGTAATTTTACAAGGAAAACAATGAAAATGAAATCTTATTTCTGTAAATATTTTTTATGTGAAAGAAAACAAATCTGGTTCTTTCAAGGTAAATTATATTTCTAATATTTGGTACATTCTAAGGTAATTTTGTCCCCTTTTCTCTTGAAAAACAGAACAAAATGTTTAGCAAAACTTGCAAAGATTGTTTGCGTTAATGGTTGTTTGAACATAGATTAAACATTAGACTGGACAGTCAATTGTGCCTCATTCTTTCTTCGACATAACTGTAGTTCAATACCAATGAAAATATATTACAAATATATTGAATATTGAACAAAATATAATTGATACATATAGAAAAGTGAAGAATTTCCATCAAATAACCAACAAATGACGAAGCAGAGATAATGAAATAAAAAAATATATTTTTTTACAACTCTTACATTGTGTAACGTTAGCTTTCTTCTTGTACATGCCACCATGCAAACCTTCAAACAACATCCGTTAGCTTTCTTTGTTGATTTTTTTATTAAGTCCTGGCTCGGTCGATCCGGCTTGGTCGAACTGCTCATGCATCATGCTTTTTCCAATATTTCAATTTGTGAAATCTGGTCACTGGCTTATATTGATGTAACAATTGTTATTCAGCAACAGCTTTGCATTTGCTTGCAAATATTTTCACACAACACCATATAAAATTAATTTGTCATAAAGTTCAAAGTGATCATTTCAGACTTCACAATAGGCCATTCTGAAGCTAAAAATAAAGGAAGCTTTAAATTGCCATCTACGCGTACTTGTCAAGTTGACTTAATATGTGATCTGGGGGTGTTTCACAAAGACGAAAGTATGACTTAGTGACACACTTGAATGCCTATTATAAAAGGCATGACTGCATTGGTCAGATCATGCCCTTCTGTGTATTATTAATCAATAAGATTGCATGTTGCATTTCATATACGCGTAGGCATTTATGTGCGACTCTACATGTAAGTCATCCTTAAATCTATGGTGTATGTAAAACATACCCATGTTCACATGGCAAGATATGTTCTTTTGTTATCTACAATGTATCTCGCCATGACAACATATAACTTTTTAAAGATGACTTGGCAAGAAAATGGATCTCACCATCTGGTCAAGTAGAATGGCACTTTGAAGCTTCCATTCATCTCATGTTATGGACTCACCTTTAGTTACTAAGTAATGTTTTCCAGAGACACTGAAATGTTGACAATTAACCTGAGGTGGTGGAAGCACTGTAAAATCAGCAGATACTGTAGCAATGAAATGGAGGGGGGGGGGGATATTATGTGTCTTCAATGATAGTCCAGGGTCAAGGATAGTATTGGGTTATGGTAATGAAAAGCATATTACAGTCTTTCCACCTCATACATGTACCTACATGTATCTGATCCCATATGTAGAGCACTCATATTCAAACACCAGTTACCTCCAGATGCCAAACCATTGCTGGCAAGTGAGCGTTTTCAGCCACTGCTCACAAAACATCTACCCAACTCTACCCAGAATAAAGTTTCACTTGATATATTTTAGATAAATTCAAAATCCTATTATCGCAGTTCTGCTTGCTAGCATTGGTCTGTAATACTCATTCTTATTTTTAATATTAAGGACGTTCCACAGTTATGTTTGTGCGCATTATGATCTGCGCATAGTTTACACTCTGCGCGCTGACGTCACAATGGATGAACAGGTGATTAATTAGCTGCGGGTATGAGCTGATTTTTCTCATCTTCTGCACTTTAACTGCAGATCCGATGTGTTATTTCATGAAGCTATAAAGTGGAATTATTCCATGAACCATTCAAAAAAACATTCTCTACAATTTCAAAATACTTTACTCTGCAGTGCTGCCAAGAATCACGAATATTACCCCGAGTTTGAATAAATGGTAGAGTGGTTTTGATTTTTTCTTCACATAGATACAAAGCATTCGGCGCATTTTTGGTGTTTTAAAAAGCACATTTGCTCTAATAAAAATGCTGATAGTTTAAAAACAAGCACATGAACCCCTATTTTTTAATGTTAGTACCGCTTAGGTATACCTTCCTCTACAACTCTGCAAATTTTGGTGAAAATGACATGGATTTTGAATAAAGTGCATCATTTATTGTACGTTTGTAGTTTGTAACTGAAATTTCACATTTTTTAGATTGGGATTTTGTTATCTTTTATGCAATTTTTAAGAAATGGCAGTGCTTTTAAACTTAAAATTACAAACAAATAGCACTATAAATAGATTCGCCATTCTAACGATACAATTATTAACTCTCTTGCGAAATTTGATGACTTTTTCATGTATTTTGACTGAGTAATAGAGGTTTAAACTCATTGTAGTAATCTTGGGTGGTCTAAAAATGCCAAATTCTTTTGAATGCGCAATTTTTAAGAACATCAATTTGGGTGAACTTTGAAGCTCTATAGCAAAAAATTAAGCACATGGACCTATGTTAATTTTTGCATATTTCGAATATTAAGGTTCTAAAGTATCTATGTGCAAAGTTTGGTGAAAATGACATGGATTTCACTTTAACTGTGGAACGTCCTTAAACTATGTTTTATTTTTTTGGTCTTTGTGTATTCCTCTAGAATAATAATAGTACTATAGCTGTTCAAGAGGGTTTTATTCTTCCAAATTGCCAAATGTCTGCAAATTCAACATCATGCAAAATATCAACACATTTAGGTACTAGTGCCTATGTCCAGAACAGCAAATCTTAACTATTAACCCTTTCCATCAATCCCATGGGTATGCACACTCGGTGCTGCACGAACTTTGCATTTCACGCTAAAACAATCCATTTTATTTATCCTTTACCATAATGTATGAAATTAGGCATTATTTACAAAAAAGCTTGGGAAATTCCCTACAACTTTACTGTGAATCATTTCCCTTAGAAATTTTGAAGTGAAAAGTTATGGCGAGTTGTTTTGCAGTGAAAGTTATAGCAAGTTGAATTGAGCAAGTCAATTTTGTATACTGCTCCTTATCCCTCCTGGAAAATAAGTCAGCACAGGGGGTTCACACTGTGTGTTGGTTTACAACAATATTCATCTCTAACTACAAAATAGAGGGTTGAAAAAAATCAGTTAGTAATTCAAAAAGTTAGCTAGAATTTCCCTTTTTTTCTCAAACAAAATCAGAGCCTAACTTATTTCCTAGCATATTATAATCAAGTCATTCACTTTAACAATACTGTACTAATGTATTTCCCCATAAAATAATTTGATTCTATTGTCATCTTATTGACTCTATCTTATAAAGGTACATGGGCAGATCATTTTTCACAGATTTTCTTTGGGTGGCTACAGTGTACTTTAATTTCAGGAATTACAGTATGGAATCAACTTGAAAAATATATTAAAATGTCACCTACTTTGCAAAGTTTTAAACACAATAAATGAAATCTGTTATCTGCAGATGAGGTGTAAATCAATTCCAACATGTTTATATTCTTTATATTCCAAAGAAAATATACAGCGCGTCCCACAAAAAACAAAACCGAGATTTATTGATGATTTATCATAACTTAATCACAAATACAATAGACAAATTACCTACTATTGTAAAGCTTAGAATCTCCTCTTTCATCTGAAATTACTTAGATTATTCCCCGTTCACGCATGAGTGAGCGAAAACAATTTGAAGAGGGGATACCAAAAAGTCATTTGGTGGGTTGTATCTGGGTTTCAAAGGAAACCCACATTTTTGAAAAGTTCAATATCTGCTCTTTAATTTGATACCTCAATAACATAAAATGGTCAAGAAATAACAAAGTTCTGGTTATTTGAAATAAGGCTTGAATTTCAATAATTTTATAAAATCAAGAGGTTTTACAGGCTAGCATTGAAACTCACTCGACACTCAGTTTTGTTGACAATTAGCCATGCATTAAGTCGTTTGTTAACCATGCGATAGCTTCTGTGGTAACCGGTGAAAACATGTTTATTTAATGAAATTATGGAAATACAAGTAGGAGTGAGCTATACATGGGTCAAAAATACTTTTTTTGTGATTTCAATATAGCAACCGGTGTGATGGTTCAGTTGGTAGAGCGTCCGTCTCACAACCGGGAGGTCGGGGTTCAATCCCCGGCTGCGTCAGACCAAAAGACGTATAAAGATGGGAGTTGCTGCTACCCTGTTTGGCTTTCAACAATTAAAGGGATAGAGCCTCGTGGGCCTGGGGCTGCACAGCGGCTGCCGGGCCCACGATCAATTGGGCAAAGGAAATTTTCGGAGTATTTCATTTCATGTCTATTTCGAACAATAACATATGGATTTTCAACAGTTTTTTTTTTATTCCTTGTAATGTATCTCAACATGAAATGACAATGTTCTTTGTCTCAGGTCCAAGAAAAATGTGTGCCGGGCCAAACTCCAAAATGGCCGCCAAAACCCCCTAAAATCACAGTTTTGGCCACAACTTCTTTATTTGGTGGTCTTTTTCTCTGGTTTTGGTGTCTATTCATGTTTTGGGGGGCAGGCAATTTGTTTTTCCTATAATTAGTACTTTTAAACCATTATTTGTAGAGTTAAAAGGTAATTTTCCAATTTCTATAGCCTTTTTTCAGCCCAAAAGTAGGTTTTATTGTCCTGGGATTCTTGGATATTAGATGGTACGAGGTCAACAATAGCAAGCAACTTCATATAGCTATGTTGCTTTTATTCCTCTACTTTTGGGTCTTACGGATTTTTGTAAAATATATCTTTAAAAAAATAAAAAATGTCAATTATCCATTGGGGCTATACAGTATACAATGTACTGTACATACATGTGCTGCACTGCATAAATGCATTGGCCACCATGACAGACAACAAGGCCTGTACAAACTATGGTGTCATAGAAATGAGCTCTCAGGTTTAGAATTAGATGCATCAGAAATTGAAGATACGCTTTGTCTCAGAAATTGAGGACATGTTTTGTCAAATATGCTAATTCAGGGGGCGGAGAGAGGTAATTTACACTGTAGCTATTCTGGGCCCCGTTGCATGAAATTTACTATTATGTTTACTTAATGGTAACTTGCATGCAATCCTTTATTCTGATTGGCTGTTGATCAGCGTTACCATGATAGTTACCTGACCCGATAAACATAGGCCAGTTAGACACCACACCCAGGTTAAAAAGCCTCCAAATGAAGAAGATATGGCTAAAAATGTGATGTACATGTACGTATATGCGTATATGATATATATGTGATATTTATGTGCAATGAATTTACGTTGCTGGTTTCCATATGTAAATCAGCTGACAAGCAATCAAATTCACAATTCACAATCTAATTCTAAACCTTAGGAGCTCATTTCTATGACACTTTATACTGGCCTTGTCATATGTCATAGTGGTCAATGCATATATGCAGTGTAGTACATGTATGTGCATTGTATACCGTATAGTCCCTATGGATAAATGACATTTTCTTTTATTTGATCATAAGATATATTTTGCAAATATCCATAAGCCCCCATTTAGAGACCTTATAAAAGCAATATAGCTATATAAGCTCTCTGCTACTGATCAACTGGTATCGCATAATATCCAAGAACCACATGACGATGAAACCTATTTTTGTTGCTAAAAAGGGTTTAAAAATTGGTAAATTTAAGTAAAATCACCTTATAACTCTACAAATAATTATAAAAAAAAAAAACATATGAATAGACACCAAAACCAGAGAAAAAAGACCATCAAATGAAAAAGTTGTGGCCCAAAATGTGATTTTGGGGGGTATTGGCGGCCATTTTGGATTTTGGCCCGGCACACTTTTTCTCGGACCTGAGACAAAAATATTGTTATTTCATGTTAAGATAAGGTAAAAGGAACACAAAAAAACTGTTAGCACAGTAAAACCGAAAATCACCCATTTATGGCCCACTCCTAATACAAACATTGTTTCGAGGGAACATAACTTTTTTACTTCTTGACCATTTTTCGTAATTAAGGTATCATATAAAAGAGCCGATATTGAACTTTTTAGGCATGTGATTTTCTTTTTGAAATTCAGATACCCCTGCCAAATGAGTTTTTGGTATCCTTTCTTCAAATAGTTTTTGCTCACTCATGCGTGAATGAGAAATAATCTAAGTAATATCAGATGAAAGAGGAGATTCCAAGCTTTACATTGGTAGGTCATCTGTCTATTGTATTTGTGATTAGGTTATGATACATCATCGATTAATCCCGGTTTCGTTTTTTGTGGGACGCACTGCATACTATATATTTTATTTTTAGACATGATCCTTGTCAATGTATCAATTTTTGCTGGTCTTGTGAGTCCAGAAAAAAGTTTGCAATTGATTTCTACTATCTAAGCCATAGTGAAAAGTCCATTTGATATTATTCCATTGTCTGAGGAAAATATATTGAAAAGGGCAGTTACCCTTGTAAAGTTTTTATCAGTTTTATTTGCAACCCAATTTCTATAAACCTAACGTTGCTTTAACAGATTAGACTGTGGCACAATTTGGGTCCATTTCTTGCTAAAGGAAATTACGCAATGGCTGGGGTTCGAACCCACAACCCTCTGTTTCACAGTCCGAAGACTAATCCACTGGGCTTCAACTGACAACTTACCCAAAACCCTCTAGAAAAAAGGCACTTTACATATAGTTATCATTATAGCTCGTACCATTGTGAATGACATTTTGTTCCTCTTCGGCATGAATGACCTCCTCCATTGGACATCGTAGCAGCATGTCTATTCTATCATCCTCCCTCTTACGACAGCTTGCTCTGGCTTCTGATATGTCTACATTGACCGTTGCTATGTGAGTGTCCAAAGGCCCAGTCCCCTCAGGCAAAGTGCCAAGAGATACACTCATAGGAAGAACTAGTGTCCGCTCCTTTAAACAAGGAACAACCTCAACCTGGTATATAGAGAAAAGAACTATTATTATAATGCTCTTGGCTAAGTTCTGGAAACTATTTGGAGAAAAAAGAATAAATTAGAAATTTCTATTTAAACCTATTTCAAGATTGAATCTTGATGTGCATGACATGAAAACCTGAAAAGAAATAGAGTACCAAAGTGTGACGTTATCAATTTCCACTTTTTGCATATCAGTGTTTTGATAACGCATTTTGGTAGAGCATGATATAAACCCCCACAACCCAAATTTGGTGGGAATCGATCAATGGGGCCCAAGATATGACCTCATAATAGCCCCATTAAAGTCAATGTATTATTGGCCTGGTTCCTAACATTTAGAACCAGGCCAATAATTCACTGACTTCAATGGCGCTAATTGTGTATTCATGAGGTCATATCTAAAGGCCCCAATGGACCAATTCAAACCAAATTTTGGTAGTGCAGGTTTTCATCATGATCTACCAAAATATGGTATCAAAAATACTGAAATGCTAAAAAAGTTGTTTGTGACGTCTTTACTTCGGAACTCTACATTTTAAGTGTTTAAAGAATATTGAATGGCCTAGAGAACATCAAATAAGTTGCTCGCAACAGAATCATATCAGCCCAAGTCTTTAGACGAGGGCAATATGGTTCTTTTAAGGGCAATATAATGGATTAGTCAGGCAGCATATGTCATGATTTACCGGCTACTTTGACAAATTGGCTAAGTCTGATTTTTCACTTTTATGTGATTGATGACGTAACAAGTAACAAGTTTCAACTTGGTAACAAATTTCTAATGGTCATTTTGACCATGTTTGGGGTCAAAATGGGTTCAAGAGAGGTCAATTTTTTAAATTGCCCCAATTCTGTCGCGTGGCACATCAAATTGTTTTTTTTTTTACACTGAATAAGAAAGTGTACACACACCATATACTTGTGTGACCTCCCGTTAAAAAGTTATGACCGGAAATGTCAAAAGGTCAACAAACTTTCGTTATTTATGGCAAATTACATTGAAGGTGTTGAGAAAGCTATTTTTTTCGTTTTTTTTTTTCTTTTTTTGCATACTGTGTGTATTTTTTTTTTCGGTTTTGATAAGTTCATCTTCAGGAGTCTTTATCCTGAAGATATAAACATGATAAAGGGTCAAGACAAGGTCAGGGAAAGGTCAAAAGGTGAACAAACTTTCATTGGTATCCAAAATACACTAAAAGCGATTAGAATTGTAGAAGTCTTATTTTACATTACGTGGGTTCTTTATTTTGAAAAGTCTCTAAGAAATATATAAAGCTTGGGTCAAATGTGCTTATTTAGGAACGAAATAGATCAACAAAGATAGACGTCAGATACATTCAGTGTGGTATCATGGTATTGCAGGAATACCTTGAACTACTTGATAAAACCCTTATGCCCTTAAAATCTTATCATCTTCATGATGTTATACATGTAAGTGCTACCTGCTCAACTTCTGAAAATGAATTTATCAAAATCAAAAACAAAAAAAATACACACATAAAAATAACCCCAAAAAATTAGCTTTCTTGACACCTTCAGTGTAATAGCCATTTTAGTTTGTTGACCTTTTGACATTTCCGGTCATAACTTTTTATCGGAGGTCACGGGTATATGGTTGTGTACACTATTTTGTTCAGTATAACAAGACAAAGAATTTGATGTATGACTCGACACAATTGGAGAAATTGACCCCTATAGACCAGATTTTGACCCCTCACATGGTCAAGATGACCATTAGAAATTTGTCATCAAGTTGAAACTTGTTCCTTGTGATGTCACCAATCACATAAAAGTGAAAAATCAGACTTAACCAATTTATCGAAGTAGGTGACATATGCTGCCTGACTAGATGTTTCCTGAAAGAGCAAGTCAATATTATTACAGGTAATTATAATGATATTCCGCATTTATATAGCGCTTACATCAGAACAACGTCTCTAAGCGCTTTACAGACATATTATTACCCCGGTCATAGGATCCTTGCGTGCCCGCATACAATGTATGCACCTTCTCCACTCCCTGGGGAGCATTCCAACAAGAGTTCCAAGACTCAATTGCTAGGCATACTACATATAGGCTTTCACATCCTACCGGGTACCCATTTAACACCTGGGTGGAGAGTGGCAAAGTGTGGATTAACGCCTTGCCAAAGGACACTAGGCCATGGTGGGATTCGAACACACGACCCTCTGATTACAAGGCGAGAGTCAGAACCGCTACACCACGGCGCTTCCACATTGCCTTATTTACCCCACTCTCCCCTATTATTCTAAACCTCCATATTGTTATTCAAATTTGGGGGGGGGGGTAGAATGTACACATGGGCAGAGGCTTTAATGACCTGAAAAATAGTGTTAAAAGTGACTTTGATTAGATTGAATACCCTCATGATGAGTAGACATCTAGGAGAAGAATAATCATGCAAAAATGGTGACATATGACCTTACCTTTTAGACAGAAAAGATGTGGTTATGCATGGGAAGCAGAAAGACAATTTTTGAAAAAAATTTCAAGTTGAGAATTCTCTGAAAGTATTTCATTTGACAACTTGTAACTTGGTGTGATTGAAGTCACAACGGTGACAGCCCACGGACCAAAAGCCCGCGAGACAGAGGGCCCGCAAGAACGAAGGCCCACAAGACCGAAGGCCCGCGAGACCACAGGCCCACGGGACCGACTTTTTTCCCCATTCATCGGGTGCCCCGGTCGAGTGGTTAAAGGCGCCTCGTTGCAGCAGCGTAACCGGTGTCTGTTATCAGAGGGGGGAAGGGGCAGAGCCAAATATTTCCCAGTAATCCTGTCTAGAATTAGTGGCATATTCGGATTTCACTTTAGGGGGCAATAGTTAGCACAGGAAGCCTGTGCAGGGAGGGGAGTGTCCCCCCTCCCCCTGCAAGAAGCCTGGAAGGTCTGACGCTCCTTTAAATTGTTCCTTATCTGCTCTCGCTCATCTTAATACGTCCTCTGCCTGTTTTCTTGGGGGTGGTAGAGCCAAAATATTTCCCGGTAACTAAGTCCAAAAGGATTTCAATTTAGGGGGCGGTAGTGAGCACGCAAAGTGTGCGAAACACTTAATAATAAGCGTGCGAAAGGTGCTCCATATTATAAGGGGAGTTTTCCCCGCCCGCGCGAAGCATGGAAGCTCTGACAAATTAATATACGTTCTTTTCTTTAGAACTTTCAGCTTTTTGTTCTTATTTTTTTGTTTAAATGAAAAAAAAAATGCCAAGATAGGATTGCCCACAATGAAGGTTCAATGTTCCAGGTGTATGTATTTCCATAATATTTCCAGTTTTCTTGTTAAACATTATTAAAATGCACAAAATCATGAAGCAGAATTACCATAAAAATAAACGTTAAATGATTAGAGTTAAAGGGATGGTCCGGGCTGAAAATATTTATATCTTAATACATAGAGTAGAATTCATTGAGCAAAATGCCAAAAATTTCATCAAAATCGGACAACAAATAATAAAGTTATTGAAGTTTAAAGTTGAGCAATATTTTGTGAAAACAGTCGTCATGAATATTCATTAGGTGGGCTGATGATGTCACATCTCCACTTTTCGTTTTCTTATGTTATTACATAAAATCTTAATTTTTTTCATTATTTCATACTTGTGTGAAAAGTATGTCTCCCTTATAATGAAATAAGTTGCAGCAATAAATATCTAACGCACTAAATCAGTTGTCAATCCAATTTTTCTAGTTCTTGGAGGAAAAAATTTGAATAAACCTAATTTCATATAATAAAATACAAAAGAACAAGTGGAGATGTGACATCATCAGCCCACCTAATGAACATTCATGATGACTGTTTTCACAAAATATTGCTAAACTTTAAAATTCAATAACTTTGTTATTTGTTATCCGATTTTGATGAAATTTTCGTCATTTTGCTCAGTCAATTCTACTCTATCTATTAAATTATACATACTTTCAGCCCGGACCATCCCTTTAATGACTAGTAGTGTCAGTGAAATTGGGCAACGTAATTTTATACTGTGAGTAGCGGAAACACCTCCTCCCTGCACCCCCCTCCCCGCCTAGAGAGCCGTTTTGTGCGTGCAGTAAGTATTTCGCACGATTCGCGTGCTCACCACTGCCCCCTATTAAAAATGAAATCCTAGCAACGCCACTGATTCTAAATTTAGTTACCGGGAATTATTTGGCTCCTCCCACCCCGATAACAGGCAGAGAATGTAAAAGGAGCAAGAGCAGACAAGGAACAATTAAAAGAAAACGTCAGAGCTTCCATGCTTTGCACGGGAGGGGGAAACCCCCCTTATATACTGTAGGGAGCGCCTTTCGCGCGCTCAGAATAAAGTGTTTCGCCACTTCACGTGCTCACTACCACCCCCTAAAGTGAAATTCTTCTGGACTTAGTTACCGTTACCGGGTAATATTTTGGCTCTAACCGCTCCCCCCCCCTTAAGAAACAGGCAGAGGACGTATTAAGATGAGCGGGAGCAGACAAGCAACAATTCACAGGAACGCCGGAGCTTCCACGCTTCTCACGGGGGACACTCCCCCTCCTTGCACCCCCCAAGGGAGCGCGCTTCCTGTGCTCACTACCACCCCTCTAAACTGAAGCTATGTCACTAGTTCTAGACTAAAATTACCAGGAAATATTTGGCTCTGCCCCCTCCCCCCTCTGATAACAGCCATACGCCGCTACAACGAGGCGCCTCATACCACTCGGCACCTGATGAAGGAAAAAAACAAAAACAAATCAGTCTCGCGGACCTTCGGCCTCATGGGCCTTCAGTCAAGAGGTCGGACCCCAACACTCTATATCTAAGGCAAGTTTCATGTCATAAGCCAAAACCCTCTAATTAAACAAATTAATGACATGTTACGTATGGGACATTTTGTCCCCACAGAGAACGTACAAAATTTTCCGCATTATTTCAAAAATCTCAATAATTCAAAGATAAATGAAAGTAATTGCAGTAAACACTGATTTCAAGAGAAAGTCTGTAAAACCAAGGTTTAGTACTATACTATATCATGATGGATCTAGCTCTTGTACAGTAAACATAAACTGAACTTTGAGAAATCTTGAAATCTACGCTGAAAATTGTTCACACTGAAGATCACCAACACAGATAAAAGCGCACGTGGGAAAGTGTATTATTATTGCTTTGAATGTCGGCCCGACGCTTGACCCAGATCCTGCACTTTGCTAATTACTCAGCTCAGTTACACAATTTCTTCCTGAATCCTTTGGCACATATTTTTTATTTATACAAGCAGACACTTTGGTCATTTCACTGGATTCTGTACGAACTCATTTTGAAATTGTTACCACAACTGGCATTTATCTTTAAGATATGGAAAGTTTTTGAAACTTTTTGTGGTATATTTTCATACATAATAAATTGGAACTTTCCAGAGATTCAACAATGCAAGTATTGTATTATGAGAAATAACTTGAAGAAAAACATCCTCAAAATGTATGGTATGGGACATTCCATCCTTGGACAAGACCTAATTTGCATATCTAATTAGAGGACACCACTTTTTCCCCCAAATAGTAATAAGATGCTAGGGGGTCCATTACCACCTATGACTAAATCTCGCAAGTTTTGTTTTGATTTTCTCTGAGTTTTTATAATTGTCCCATACGTAACGCCCATTTTACCAATTATGCAAATTAGGTGCCCCAAATTAGCATAAATGTGCATATTATGAAATATTATATTGGAATTGCCTGCAAAACAAACATCACAACAAGACAACTTATCATAAGCAAATTCATCTACAAAATTTCTTGGATAATCAAGCTTGTACAGATTGTACAGTGAACACTTAATCAAGTATCCTTTACTAGTATTACGACTGTCTATAATGTCTTCAACTAATCTTTGTTTTGCTCTAGCAATTTCACTGTGCCTCATCATGAATTTCAAATAAATTCAGAAAAGTATATTTGATATTGATGATCACCCTGGTGATTCAAAATCATATTCTTAAACATATTTTAAATACTGGTACTTTCATAAATTCAAATTCAATGATAGTGTAAGTTAACAGATTATATTATGTAGCTTGCAGATCAGTGACAGAACTTCACTAGATTTTAACTTCTTTAATCTTATGTCACAATACTTGTACTGCTAATAACAAGCGCCTGGATATTAATTATCAATGTATGTACAAACTCCTGTAGGGCAGGTCCAAGCTATTTGACTTGTGACGTACGGGACATTTAGAGGCTTTAAAGTTGTGTAACATAAAAAATGAATGCATAACAGAGAATCTTTTATGGATTTTGGAAGGCCAGCCGTGCCCTCTTTATTCATTAAAAAAATTAGTGATCTACAATTCCATTAACGATGTAATATTTTAATTAATATGCGCTTTGACGTACGGGACCAGACAAAAGCTGATTTAAAAAAAAAAAGTTTGTCATTAAAACTCTGTGAATTGCAGTAAGCTGGAAATCTCTCATTTTCATGTTTTCATCTTGTATCTTATCAAGTTTCATTAGCCATGAATGAAATGATAGAACTCATTCATGTTATTATGTAATAGCTCAAAGTATAAACATCCGCGCTGTGACGTACGGGACATGTGATGTACGGGACATTTGTCCATGTGTAAAACGAATGGGGAAAGTGAAATTTCATCAAAATTTATAATTAACTTGATGTAAACCAAAGTAAGTTCAGTTTTACATGGATTATCATGATTGATATATATTTCTTTAATAGCATACACTGAAACTAAACATAGCAAACACTTTACGACCTTCTAAATATTATGAAAGATGTCTTGCAAAAAATTCCATGTGTTAAACGAATGGGGAAAACGAAATTTCATCAAAATTTGTAATTAACTGGATATAAACCAAAGTAAGTAAATTTTAATGCATTATTATGATTGATATATATTTCTATTATAGTATATGATTAAACAAAACATAAAAAAACTTTATGACCTTATGATTATGAAAGATTTAAATAACTTAATTAATTAATAATAATTAATGTTATTTATTACAAATCCTAACTTTATTATCGGCCTTTTACCAATATTCAACCACTGATATAATATTATTTATCCCAGTTTACAATATCTTTGCTCCTTATTGAAAAATAACCCTAATTAGAATTACATAGAAATCCTATGGTGTGTCCCGTACGTCACGCATTTGTCCCGTACGTCACAAAGCTTAATTAGCTGATATAATTAAACATGAAATTATTTCAGTAAATTCAATTTAATTTTTGGATGTATAGTAATATAAATTAGAACTCTCCAAAGTGTGAAGAAAACTGTTCAACTTTTTCTTAATTAGAATCTAAAAAAAACTTATGCTTAATTGTGACGTACGGGACAATGCCTGTTGGACACCAGATAATTAACTTAACTAATTAATTTTCAAAATCAATTTTTTTCTCAAATGTTTGCATGAACTTAGCACATGTCCCAACAGAAATATTTTTAAATATATAATTTGTATTATCTGCAGATCAAAAAATGTGATGTCCCGTACGTCACGCTAATTAATGATTTCTTGGAATCGTGACCTTGGTATTCATTAACTTTACGTTTTCAGAAGAAAAAAATATAGGGCAAAAAACTTCAGAGTATAAGCTTTAAAATGACATACAATATGTTAAATTTAGGCAAAGATTTAATTTTGGCTTCAGAGGGGACAAGACAATAGCTTGGACCTGCCCTGTAGCAATGGATGTATCCAGTGAAAGTATAGGTCTATTTACAAATTACAGTGCAGTTTTAAGTTTCAGAAACTACACTTGTAGAATAGAACATGTCGAACTTGTGCTACTCTGAGTAATCGCAGTCTAAGTGTCAATACGTTTTACTTACTCTACGACTATTGAAAGAACCTAACAGGGATTCAACTTATTGAAGTTTACCTCAACAATCACAGGAGTAGCATTCAATGATAACTGTCTATTCCTGTTGAATGCAATATAATAACAGTCAGACCGCAGCTCGCGCGATAATGAGCATATTCACGGAAATTTATTCAGCGGCCCTCTAGCGGTCTCCGAAGGAAAACGTGCGATCAATTTGGCTTGATTTTCCCACTGAATTGGAGGGGCTGAAGTTATAGCTCTTTCCTGGTCGGTAACTTCAGTTTACGTCGAAACGAATTGTGGTAAGTTATTCTCAAGACCTTCATCTACAGTTTGGTATATAATTTTCCATATTTCGACATTTTCAACCTACCATTTTTACCTCTTTAATTGATGCTTGTTTTAGTAATATTTTAACTGCGATTTTGTAGTCGGAATTTCACTTTTGGTTCCTGACTTTGCTACATAACCAAATTGTTTCGATCAGGATTTTTTAGAAAGAAGAAAAGTCACTGTTCAAAATATGTCAGAACCAACTTGACGCAAACTCACCTTATATTTTTATTTTAGAGAAAATGATACCCTAAAAATCGAGAAATTTACGTTTTACCCGGAAGTAACCTTCTCGTTCACTCCACGATGGCGCGAAATAATGCCAAAATTACGTTCGTCGCGGGTTTGTAGAATTTCGCCTTTGATCCCATACGTTGAAACTTCTGTAATGATGGCAGATGGCTCGCATTATATGTGTCTGTGGACGGTGGACTTGTTTTTTTTTAAATTAAGACTCAATATAAACGAAGCTTAATAAGTAGATCCCTTCTAAAGTTTTATTCAATGATTATCAGGTTTCCGAATTCCATCAAGTTTTTATTATAGATTGAGATATTTCTTGATTTATGTTGAAAATTGTTAACCTTTTTTCTTAATTAGTCGAAGTTGAGCCCCATGATGATTTTTGCCCAGCCCAGGCTGCGGTTAAGAATTAAATGATGATTAGCTCAGACAGTCTACTCTAGAGACTATAAACAGTTTAAAGTCAAACTAAAAAGTCTGGTACTACCGTACTCAGTAGTATTTATAAACCATTTTGTTCAAATAAAAAAATTGTGGCTGTCACAGACAGTACTTAGACTTAACTTAGCTTAGTTAGTCTCTTAATTGACGTACATGTAACATAATTCATACTTTGAATGGTTATTTAGTAATTTAGACTATTTCTCTCTTTTTTTGTCTCTTTTACACACAGATCTGCATACTTGCTGGCTCTGGTCTCTGCTTGCTACTTCATTCTGGGAGAGTCCATCATGTACTATAATGGTCAGACCATGATTTCGACAAAGCCCTTATTTCGTTTGCAAATTTTGGACTGATACAACAGAAAATTTATCTTTATCGATATTGGAAACAAAAAAATTAGAGCACAGTTTTGGGGAGGACTAAGAATACTGACTTGGACAGGAATACAGCTTGACAGAAATAAAAATTCACAATTCAAAACCAAAGAACATTTTTAATGTTACTAATAGTGCATTGCAAAAAACTTTCTACTCAATCACACATTCCAAAATTAAGGGTAAGTCCTTTGATTAAACACAAACATGTAGTTGATTTGCAATTGAAATTGAACATAAGTTTCTTGCAATGCCCCATAATCATATTTTGTTCTCAAGCAACTCTGTTATATGTTATCTAATGTGCTGAAGGTTAAGTGCCATGTATGTTCACAATTTTTTTTTTCGAAGGTATAATATATTTGTCCTTTTAAACGGTATTTGAATGTGGTTACGCCTTGTTTTTGTTTTCCACAGTAATTATTGCATATATGAACAGAAGTGAAATATTTGTTGTGAAGCACTGTATGAATGTTGTGTGATCATGGAGCTATGGTGTGATGGTATTATAATTAATTCATCATTTTTGTTATAAGACTGTAAACCTGGTGGATGTGAGGGAGTGGCCTGGATGAAAGGAAAGTGAGCATGTGTCCAATTACGGATTTGCATATGTTTAGACAATTTTGTTCGTGGATAAATATTAATGTGCATTCCCTATTCCAAGCAAAGAGTAAAGGAGAAGTCCACCCCACCAAAAAATTAATTTGAATTTAAAGAAAAATAAAGTATTGCAGAAAATTTCATAAAAACTATGATTCAAAATTTAAAAAATTACTATTTTGACATTGAGAAATTTGCCTAATTTTATAAAACAATTATATGCTCATCTTGGTCAATGTGCAAATTACAGACCCGATTACGTCACAAGCACTCTAATTTCTTGTGTATTTTTTTGTTTGATACATGTACATGACATGTATATTTTATTTTAATTTTCATTAACAAATTTTGAGAGGGATTTTAATTCCTCCATTAACATTCGTAGTTTCCATAAATGTAACCTATTGTGATTCGAGGAAGATTTTTTAGATCAAATTTGCTAAAATTTATATAATAAAAATGCAACAAAAATTTAAAAAGTAATGTGATGTGAGTGACATAATCAACTCTATTTGCATACCATTGTTTTGTGTATATAACTGTTTTGTGTTAAAAAAGGGAAATTTCTGTATTTATTCAAATAATTTTTTGTTGATGTGCACTTGACCTTTAACTCACTTCCCTTCCCACCCCTGCCCAAATAAGTGTAATCAAGAACTTGAAAATCAAAAGCAGTGATTAAGAAGAAGTAAGAATTAATCATAGAGCTATTAATAGCTCCATGATTTAATAAATACAGGCCTAAATAGAACTTCACATGAAAGTAAAAAGAGAATAAAGCTGGGTAGGAACGATGAAGGAATATGATTTAAAGAAAAAGCATAAACATATCCCCATCACCCCCCCCCCCCAAAAAAAAAAAAAAAAAAAAAAAAAAAACAGTCCGGCGGGTTCGAACCAGGGACCTTGCACACGCCAAAACAATGCGCATACGCAATTCGCCATCAATCTTTTCCATATTACTTCCGGGTTTTTTAAGCTATATAAAATGTTGTAAGTCTGTGCGCCGCTGTTGACCAATCAGAACGCGTCGGCAATTCTACTGCAATTCCAATCATTTTGCGATGGACATTGCCGTGGTTTTTTGTGGTTCCTGACTTTGCTACATCATGAAATTTCATAATTCTTTTTTAGTCGTAAAGAAGAATGTCTACGCTTTATATTGATTATAATATCAATTTGACGCAAGTGTAATTTCGGTGCAAAAATGCGCTCTGTTTATTCACATATATTTCTTGAAAAAAATCATTTTTTCTAAGCTAAATATCGGTCTTCAAAATACATTAAATGTGCATTTTATTTAGCTGATCAGAAATTTCAAAGTTTTATCTATAAAATAAGACCAATTTTGTGAGGAATAAACGATTCTAAGAGCAAAAAACACCGATCGGAAAGTTCGTCTTCACAGCTCATTACGTACATGTATGCATAACCACGGACGGCTATGCATAGCGCTGCGGACTGACTGATAATGTCAAGAACACATTTATCCGAGCCTTGAGGACGGTTTACTGACGGATGGTCTATTATCACTTGGTCTAATCATCAGATGGGCTAACAACATTCGGGCTAAACCCACTTAGTCCAATTCCCTTTTGGTCTAATGACCACTTGGTCTAATAGCCAATTAGTCTAATGACCACTTGGTCTAATAGCCACTTGGTCTAATGACCACTTGGTCTAATAGCCAATTGGTCTAATGACCACTTGGTCTAATAACCACTTGGTCTAATGCCCAGTTGGGCTAATCGTCACTCGGTTTAATTTTCATTTGGTCTAATTGCCATTTCGTCTAATGTATTTTATTGTCACTTGGTCTAATTGCATTTGGTCTAATACCAGTTCGTCTAATAGTCGGATGGTCTAATACTAGTTGGTCTAATACCAGTTGGTCTAATCCTCACTTGGTCCATTATTCATTTGGTCTATATTGCAGTTGGTCTAATGTGCAGTTGGTCTCATTTCCAGTTAGAGTGAAGTATATTTCGTCCCCAACTGAGTTTTGAAAATATGGGGATTTTTCGAAAGCTTGTGGGGACGAAAACATATGGGGATTAAACAAACTTTGGGGATTTTTTTGTCTGTTTCAGAGGATTTTTGAAGGTTTTGGTGAAAAACAATCAAATTTGCTATTTTTCTGTAAAGTAACGCTAATATAGAGGTGGAAAAAATATGATATTTATTTATCCACCTCTATGTATATGATCTACTGTAGATAGTTAACGCTGGCTTTTCAAGAAAACAAAAATCCCTGATTTTTCTCTGATGAAGTTAAAAAATTCCCGAATTATTTTAACCCATTCCCAGTTTCTCATGTTTTCTAAGTTGTTGCAGTGAATTACATGTATTATTATTTTTTAGTTATGCATGTATAATGTACCAGTAGGCCTACAATTGTATTGTAGTAAAAGAGGCTACATGAGTCTGAATGACTATCATGCTTTCGACTTTTGGGCTGATCAAAATTCCCTGATTTTGCCCTCAATTGAGGCATTTTCCCCGGATTTGAGGCAATCCCTGACTGGAGAAACGTTTTAAAAAATACCTGATTTCCCTGATGGGGTGGGAACCTTGCCAATCCTTTTTAAGGAGGAGGCGAAGAAGTAGAACAAAAGAAAATAGACTGAGAAGATATATAAGATGAATGACTACAGTGGTGATAACTGATAAAGGTCTGTAAGCGTAGACTATGTGTTATTACACGTCAGAATGATGTGGCTCCTACCAAGATGGTCGCAGTGATGTTGTTGCAGCTAACCCGATAGACCTGTATAGTGTTGATCAAACTATATCTAACTGGTCTGTTATTTGCCTCCAAACTAACCATTGAAAAAACTCAACAAAATATTCATAAGAAAATTACATGATCTAATGGCTTTGTAGTTTTGGAATCCCCCAAACTGCATAACTAGGCCATCAAGTTCAAGTATCGTCCGTAATGGTGCATCACAATAGGAGTGGGCTATAAATGGGTGATTTTTGGTTTTACTGTGGGAACAGTTTTTTTGTGTTCCTTTTACCTTATCTCAACATGAAATGACAATATTTTTTGTCTCGGGTCCGAGAAAAAAGTGTGCCGGGCCAAAATCCAAAATGGCCGCCAAAACCCCCCAAAATCACAGTTTTGGCCACAACTTTTTTATTTGGTGGTCATTTTCTCTGGTTTTGGTGTCTATTCATATGTTTTGAGGGGCAGGCAATTTGTTTTTCCTATAATTAGTACTTTTAAACCATTATTTGTAGGGTTAAAAGGTAATTATACCTAAATTTTCCCATTTTTGTAGCCTTTTTTCAGCGAAAAAGTGGGTTTTATCATCCAGGGGTTCTGGGATATTAGATGGTACGAGGTCAACAATAGCAAGCAGCTTCATGTAGCTATATTGCTTTTATTCCTCCACTTTGGGTTTTACGGATATTTGTGAAATATATCTTATCAAATAAAAGAAAATGTCATTTATCCATAGGGGCTATACGGTGTACAGTGCACTGTACATACTACACTGCATATATCCATGCATTGACCACCATGGCATATGACAAGGCCTGTATATAAACTATAGTGTCATAGAAATGAGCTTCAAAGGTTTAGAATTAGATTGTGAATTTGATTCCTTGTCAGCTGATGTACATGGGGAAACCAGCAATGTAAATTACACTTACATGTAAATATCACATACATGTATATATACGTACATCACATTTTTAGCCATATCTTCTTCATTTGGAGGCTTTTATTTTAACCTAGTTCTGGTGTCTAACTGGCCTATGTTTATGGGGTCAGGTAACTACTAGTATCATGGTAACGCTGATCAACAGCCAATCAGAATAAAGGATTGCATGCAAGTTACCATTAAGTTAAGTTAACATAATGGTAAATTTTTATGCAACGGGGCCCAGAATAGCTATAGTGTAAATTACCTCTCTCCGCCCCCTGAATTAGCATATTTGACAAAACATGTCCTCAATTTCTGAGACATTACATACCTTCAATTTCTGAGGCATCTAATTCTAAACCTGAGAGCTCATTTCTATGACACTATAGTTTATACAAGCCTTGTTATCTGTCATGGTGGCCAATGCATTTATGCAGTGCAGTATGTATGTACAGTACATTGTACATATGTATACTGTATAGCCCCAATGGATAAATGACATTTTTTTTATTTAATAAGATATATTTCACAAATATCCGTAAAACCCAAAGTGGAGGAATAAAAGCAATATAGCTATATGAAACTGCTTGCTATTGTTGACCTCGTACCATCTAATATCCCAGAACCCCAGGATGATAAAACCTACTTTTTGGCTGAAAAAGGGCTACAAAAATGGGAAAATTTAGGTATAATTACCTTTTAACTCTACAAATAATGGTTTAAAAGTACTAATTATAGGAAAAACAAAGTGCCTGCCCCCCAAAACATATGAATAGACACCAAAACCAGAGAAATTGACCACCAAATAAAAAAGTTGTGGCCAAAACTGTGATTTTGGGGGGTTTTGGCGGCCATTTTGGATTTTGGCCCGGCACACTTTTTTCTCGGACCCGAGACAAAAAATATTGTCATTTCATGTTGAGATACATTACAAGGAATAAAAAAAAACTGTTGTCATATTGAAATTACAAAAAAAGTATTTTTGACCCATGTATAGCCCACTCCTAATCACAATGATTTAAAAGATCTGCATTTAAACATGTTTACAACATACGTATCCACACAATCAATTACAATATATTTTCGTTCCGTTTTCATAATAATTTTATTCTGATGAAACCCCGCAATTCGACCATTATCAGCTACATAATCCCCAACTTATTGTTCTGTAAATGTGCATGCGGTGATGTAATGATTATGAGTATGACTTAATTTTCATCATCATCTTATAATCGATATACAGGCCTAATTATAAGAATTATTTGATTAGAATCATTTGATGAGCGACTGTCTCATCATCGATAGTCCTTCACGGTGAGGTCTTGCGCCCACCAGCCCTATCCTGGCTCTACCCCTCCGGATCCTGGCGATATGTATTAACTGATGCATGGTATTTATCCATTGCGTACCATATTTGCTAATTCTAGATAAAATAAATAATAATGAATTATGCTATATAATTTTTATTTATTTATTTTTTTTTTTTTCTTCTTTCCAATGCGCTTAGAAACTGTTGTATTAAGCGCTATATAAATGTTAATTATTAGGTGGTCTGTCTATGACAGATCACCTATTATGTTTGTCCGAATTTTCTTTCTTTATTATTTATTATTTCTTATTTTTATTTCCTCCATTTCTTGTGGACAGCAAATCTCAGAAAGTTCATATTCAATAATCATCAAAATATCAGCACATATCAACATCAATAAGACCTCAATTCTGCAAGAATCTTAATGTCATGACGTCATCATGACGTCATCTAGACGCCATTTTGTAAAATCACATTATCAATCATATCTCCATTATCAATTATCAAAAATAAATCAAATTCACATGACATAAACTTCAGATCAAGGGTCATCAGGTCATGTCATCAAAGGTCACCTGAAGGTCACGACGCGCGCGTCAAAATTTTAAAATGCTAAAAATCACTTTTTGACCAAAACAGAGTACGTTTTAGGTCATTTAAAGCATTTCAAAAAATTGCGCGCGCAAACGTATGCGCGCGCGTTTCCGCGCGTAACGCCTTGAATGCAACTCAGAAACACCGTTTTTTTTATTTCATTGCATTGATCATATAATTTTGAGCAATTTGATACCTTGATCAACCTTCTACGACCATTAATAAGGAAATTAACACCCGTTAAAGTTTGCAGCACGTGTGCGCGCGAGCTCTCACTATAGGCCATATATGGGCAAAAACATGCCTATAGAAAATCCGCTGTAGCTCTTCAGAACGCGTGGGGACCCCCAATTTTTTTTTCATATTTTGATAGAGTATGAACTAGAGATATAATTTCATGTCTCATTTGACCCTCAATTATATTATGACGTCATCAAAATGGCGTCGGAAGTCAAAAAATCCATTTTGCCTATTATGACGTCATTATAATTATGCACATCTTGCTCTAACTCCGTGAATATCGGTCTATTTTCACCCAATTTTTGATATGTTGTAGCTTAGTTCTTACTCTTTCTGAGTTATTGCCTTTATTTTTCATTTTGATAAACAGATCATCCTCAAAAATTGCAAATAATAATGGCATGTCATTTTTACTCATTTTGCGTGTAATCTCTATGGGACATGACTTTTTCTCAAAACTAGATTCTACATTCTTCTATTTCGTAAGCCATATCTCCAATTTTTGTTGCTAGTTATCCCTGAGCTTTTAGTATGTTGTAGCTGAGATTCTAAGCTTTCGGTTGCGTTTCCTTCATTTTCCGATCAGATGTCGGGATCATGCCCGTAATTCACTTGCAAGATTGGATTTGAGATTCTGGTGTTTTGCTTACGTGTTAAGTCTATGGGAAATATTCTAGCTCAATCGGTTAGGCGTCAGACTTACTTCTCATTCCATCATGCAGGCAGGGGTTCGAGTCCGCGGGTGAACATGATTTTTTTTTTTTTTTTTTTTTTTTAGCTATCTTGCCCACGATCAATTATAAGAATTCTAACAAATAATAGCTAAAATATTGCAAAATAAAACAGATTATAATTACTTTTTTATATCATATCTATTTATCTGTCTGTCTATCTACCTACATGACATATCTATCTCTCTGTCTAATATATATCTTTCTGTTTGAATACGTCCCTCTCTCTCTATCTATCCATATGTCTGTCTGTCTATCTACCTACATTGTATATCTATCTGTCTGTTTATCTCTCTCTCTCTCTCTCTGTCTAATATATATGTATCTATCTGTTTAGATATGTCTATCTATCTATCCATCCATCTGCCTGTCTCTATCTATCTATCTATCTATCTATATATCTATCTATCTATCTATCTGTCTGTCTGTCTCTCTATCTATCTATCTATCTATCTATCTGTCTATCTATCTATCTATCTATCTATATGTCTGTCTCTCTATTCATCTATATGTCTGTCTCTCTATCTATCTCTGTCTCGATCTCTATCAATCTATATGTCTGTCTCTGTATCTATCTATATGTCTATCTATCTATCTATCTATCTATCTATCTATATATCTATCTATATGTCTGTCTCTCTATCTATCTATATTTCTGTCTCTCTGTCTATCTATATGTTTGTCTATCTATATGTCTGTCTATCTATCCATGAAGCTATCACGAGAAGGAGAACCATCTTCCAATTTCTCTCTTAATCCTTTGTTATCGCTTCCTTCGGGCGAAGGAACGATATCTAACATCAATTGGCGAGCCGCCAGGCGAAAGTTAGAGCCCGCTTACATAACGCGATAGGACCACGCAGCATGAAGCTATTACGAGATAGCTCGTAATAGCTTCATGATATGTCTGTCTCTCTATCTATATATATGTCTGTCTATCTATCTGTCTATCTATCTATCTGTCTGTCTCTCTTTCTATCTATATGTTTATATATGTTTTATTAATATAACCACCAATCATCTCTCTATCTATCTATATATCTATATATCTATCAATCTATCTCTCTATCTATAAGTCTGTCTCTCTATCTATCTATATGTCTGTCTCTCTATCTATATGTCTGTCTCTCTATATCTATCTTTATATGTCTATGTTTTATTAATATAACCACCTATAATTTATCTCTCCATCCATCACTCCATCCATCTAATATAATTATCTTTCTTGTATGTATCTGTTTGATTATGTAAATCTGTTTGTCTATCTATTTTTCAATCTAATATCTGTTTAAATATTTTTTTCCTGTTTATCTATCTATACGACAGACCACCTAATTCGTCCGCATGACGAATTAAAATCTAGTTATTATTATTATTATTATTATTATATTAAAATAAATGGACATTAGACCAAGTGTGAATTAGACCAAATGAAAATTAGACCAAATGAAGATTAGCCCAACTGGTTATTAGACCAATTGGCGGTTAGACCAAGTGGTCATTAGACCATTTGGCTATTAGACTAAGTGGTAATTAGACCAATTGGATATTAGACGAAGTGGAAATCAGACCAAACGGTCATTAGACCATGTGCCAATTAGACAAAATGATAATTAGACCAAGTGGGAATTAGCCGAAGTGGAAATTAGACCAAGTGGTGTTAGATCAACTGGAAATTAGACTAATTGGTTTTAGCCCTACTGCTCATTAGACGAATTGGATATTAGACCAAGTGGGAATTAGACGAATTGGATATTAGACCAAGTAGAAATTAGCCCAACTGGTTATTAGCCCAAATGGAAATTAGACAAATTGGATATTAGACCAAGTGGGTATTAGACGAATTGGATATTAGACGAACTGGTTGTAGACGAAATGAGTTTAGACTATGTGAAGTTGGAAGAACTGATAAGTAGACCATGTGGTATTAGACCATCCGATAATTCACCCTGAGGAATCCATGATGATATTTTAAAATTATTTTGACATGATATACTTCTTCATCATGGAGCCTTGGAACTCTTTCCATACATGCATAAGCGAGACCTGCACACCCGGACAGATTTCCCTAGGAAATCCACATTTACAGGATGAAATCGGTAATATATGTTATAATGTTAATGATCTTTGAGCCTTCAAACACCTAATGTTTATGAAGGGATAAAAATTATTTCACTATGAATGGCAAAAATGAGAGGTTTCTTACCAGACCGATCTTGTGTAGATCCCTCGATCAATTGTCAACAAAGCAAATACAATGGCCCGTATTCTGAAGTCGGGTTTAACTTAAACCTCGGTCTAAGTTAAACTAGAGTCTAACTAATCCACACTTAGACCGCGGGTCCGTACTAACTCCAGTTTTGCGTGATTTGTGTTTCTGAAACTCCGTTTTAGTTAAACCCCGGGTTTAAGTGTAGTCCAACTTAAATCCGCGGTCTAACTTTAGACCGCGGGTTTAAGTTGGTGGTCGTAGTGGTAGTGGATTACTGCGCATGTGCAATTGAAGCAGAAAGTTGGTCTGCTGCCATTTTGAAAGTTAAACCATGGTTTAAACTACCCCTAGGCGGAGTCTAAATTTTGCGCAAGTTAGACTCGACTTAGACCGAGGTTTTAAGTTAAACCGGACTTCAGAAAGTGAATTCTTAAACCCGCGGTCTAAAGTGAGATTTAGACTGGAGTTAGACCGGACTTAAGCCGAGGTTTAAGTTAAACCCGACTTCAGAATACGGGCCAATAGGCCTGACCCTTGAACTGCTTCGTAATGACGTATCTTCGATTAGCAATGTTACAAAATGCCGTTTTGAAGAACAATTTATAGATTTATAAAAATTATTCAACAAATATTAAAATCTAATATGTGATCATAAATAATTATTATAATAATAATGATGCTCCAAAGTACAACAGAGCAACCACAGTCTTTCCCTTGTAGTGTTTTGATATGAAGATAAATCACGCGCCCTCTTTCGCTCATTAGACAAAAAATTTGAGAACTCGCAAGGTTGCTCCATATTTTGTCAACGAGAAGAAAAATAAACGCTTAAATGATGCTATCTGAGGGATATTCATCATATTAGGAGGAATTGACTTCACATTGTTTGGTAAGTTTCGTCGTAGGACTTCATTCTGTAAATCCTCTCATTAAATTTGCGGGAATTTGTTGCATTGTTGAATGCTCGTGCCTTCAATTTTCCTGTACACAGCAGCAGAGATGCACCCATGGGTGGGTTGCATTGAGAGAGTGGTAGTATGTAAACTAATACCCTTTTTACACACGAAAAAATTTCCTGAACCCCGTACTATAGGTGGGGCTAAATTGCCATTTAGCCCCACCTATAGTACGGGGCTAAGCTTAGCCCACTTTCTTTTTACACAGCATTTTTGCAAAGTGGGCTAACCCCACCTTTAGTGAGCGTGATCGGTTCATCACGGACAGACATTTGATAGATTTAGGAAATTTTGAAGGCTTGTAACAAATTAGGAATATTAAACTGAACAAGGTTCCTTTGTGTTTTATAGAGAAGGGTAGGACAAAGTATGCTGAATGATAAAAAAAGTTTGTTGCCATGGTTACCTACAAACATAGATATCCAGTAAATGTGCCATATCACGGACGGACATGATAGAAATGTGGTTTTCAGAATTTTTGTACATTTTTATTGTTTCTATCTAAACAGCTTAACATTGACTAATAATTGTTAATGCAACTAACACTCAGGTACATGTTAGCTTCTATGTTCAGCACATTGAATTCTTAACCAATATCAAACTTCTGAGAGAATTGCAAATATTTTCCATCACGGACGGACATCTCGGACGGACATCACGGACGGACACAATTAAAATACATTGGATGTACCTTGTAAGAAGTTCTTATTACTTTTTTGGGGGAATAAATGCTATTTTATTGATGATTTGTACATTTTTTAATATGATTAACAGTATTAGTTGCATAATCAAGTTGCTACAACTTGATTTAAGTTGTAGCAACTTGATTTCTATGCTAGACGCACAGTATAATCTAGACATATGATTGCTTTCAACACAGCTCTTGTCAAAATCAAATGTAAAGAATGTCCTAATGCATATTGTCTCTTTCAAATTATAGAATACTAGTAGGTAACAAATCAACATCTACCGGTAGTTGATCAATGATCATATTGATACAACTATTTTTATGATATATCATTAGGAGTGGGCTATAAATGGGTGATTTTTTAGTTTACTGTGGGAACAGTTTTTTTGTGTTCCTTTTACCTTATCTCAACATGAAATTACAATATTTTTTGTCTCGGGTCCGAGAAAAAAGTGTGCCGGGGCAAAATCCAAAATGGCAGCCAAAACCCCCCAAAATCACAGTTTTGGCCACAACTTTTTTATTTGGTGGTCATTTTCTCTGGTTTTGGTGTCTATTCATATGTTTTGGGGGGCAGGCAATTTGTTTTTTCTATAATTAGTACTTTTAAACCATTATTTGTAGAGTTAATAGGTAATTATACCTAAATTTTCCCATTTTTGTAGCCTTTTTCAGCCAAAACGTGGGTTTTATCATCCTGGGGTTCTGGGATATTAGATGGTACGAGGTCAACAATAGCAAGCAGCTTCATGTAGCTATATTGCTTTTATTCCTCCACTTTGGGTTTTACGGATATTTGTGAAATATATCTTATCAAATAAAAGAAAATGCCATTTATCCATAGGGGCTATACGGTATACAATGCACTGTACATACTACACTGCATAATCCATGCATTGACCACCATGGCATATGACAAGTCCTGTATATAAACTATAGTGTCATAGAAAGGAGCTTCAAAGGCTTAGAATTAGATTGTGAATTTGATTCCTTGTCAGCTGATGTACATGGTGAAACCAGCAACGTAAATTACACTTACATGTAAATATCACATACATGTACATGTATATATATACGTACAGCACATTTTTAGCCATATCTTGTTCATTTGGAGGCTTTTTTTAAACCTGGTTCTGGTGTCTAACTGGCCTATGTTTATGGGGTCAGGTAACTACTAGTATCATGGTAACGCTGATCAACAGCCAATCAGAATAAAGGATTGCATGCAAGTTACCATTAAGTTAAGTTAACATAATGGTAAATTTTTATGCAACGGGGCCCAGAATAGCTACAGTGTAAATTACCTCTCTCCGCTTCCTGAATTAGCATATTTTACAAAACATGTCCTCAATTTCTGAGACAAAACATATCTTCAATTTCTGAGGCATCTAATTCTAAACCTGAGAGCTCATTTCTATGACACTATAGTTTATACAAGCCTTGTTATCTGTCATGGTGGCCAATGCATTTATGCCGTGCAGTATGTATGTACAGTACATTGTACATATGTATACTGTATAGCCCCAATGGATAATTGACATTTTTTCATTTAATAAGATATATTTCACAAATATCCGTAAAACCCAAAGTGGAGGAATAAAAGCAATATAGCTATATGAAGCTGCTTGCTATTGTTGACCTCGTACCATCTAATATCCCAGAACCCCAGAATGATAAAACCTACTTTTTGGCTGAAAAAAGGCTACAAAAATTGGAAAATTTAGGTATAATTACCTTTTAACTCTACAAATAATGGTTTAAAAGTACTACTTATAGGAAAAACAAATTGCCTGCCCCCCAAAACATATGAATAGACACCAAAACCAGAGAAATTGACCACCAAATAAAAAAGTTGTGGCCAAAACTGTGATTTTGGGGGGTTTTGGCGGCCATTTTGGATTTTGGCCCGGCACACTTTTTTCTCGGACCCGAGACAAAAAATATTGTCATTTCATGTTGAGATACATTACAAGGAATAAAAAAAAACTGTTGTCATATTGCAATGACAAAAAAAGTATTTTTGACCCATGTATAGCCCACTCCTAATATCATGATGATACATGTTAATACATTTTTAGGCATTAATTTTCCAAGAGCAAAGATGTTTTTACGTTCATTAACTAAATCCAAAAGATTCAAAGGTTGCTGATCCTTATGCTTGTTTGGTGGATCAAGTATGACCACAACACTTGTCAGAGGCTCTCTTCAAATTCATCTTTTGTCCATATTAAAGTGGAGACACCCCATAACATCAACAGCCCTCATGTATTTAGGCTCTGACCGAATCCAAAATTGAAATTGATAATTCATATACCAATCAAAAGCTTATTATGCTTCTAAACACTGCAGTGCAAGCTTTAAAATAGTATGCATTTTAACAGTTGACCAGATAAGCAATTTGCTTAAAATTAGCTCCAAATGGACTTCGAAAAAAGGTATTCTTGTCCTTTTCACAAGCCTCATGACCGTGATGTCATGTTCTGTTAGAAGCATTGTGAATCCATAGGTTTGTACATGGAAAAATTGAAGATTTTTCTACTTATCAGATTATGCATTCTACTTTCTTCTTTTCCATCACTTTCTGCAAGCTTGAATAGATTAAATCTACAGCTTTGGACTTGTTCTTGCCATATTTTATTTCCTGCTTTTTTGACACACATGTACCTTTCCAACTCTATCTGCATTCCAATTATGTTTAACAATTTTTCCTGACAACAATTTAGTCCCAATAACATCCAAACAAAGATACCACAAAAGAATTGTGAAAGAGTTGTAGGTTTCCATCCATTTGAGTTCTGAATAATTCTCAGTGACATTTTTCACTGCAAATTGAAAATTGCTCAGCAAAGTTTCCCATTTGCATGGATCAATCCACAGTATTAGCAGTATTTGCGTATATTGCTCACTTGTCCGTCTGTGATAATTTCTTATTGATTTATGATATGCGTAAAATGTATGGATTTTAGCTATGTTCAAATAAAATGATGTACAGTGTCTAGTAAAATACTTCTACACACTTTTATGTTTGTTTCTATTTTGATATAGAATAAAAAGCTGAATCCATACATATTATCCATATCAAAAACTGATCACGGACGGACATTAATTTCATCACGGACACATCTACCAGAAAACTTTACTTCCTATATTTTTTTTCTACCAATTTCTGTTTGATGATAGATTAATGTTAAGAGTGCAAGAAAATCCAAACCAAATTGGAGTAACTTTGAAAACAACAAAACTAGAGTGAATTGAATTTGAGTAAATTTACTTTGTCCGTCCGTGATGAAATTAATGTCCGTCCGTGATCATTTTGGATTGAGTTTATGATATGGATAAAATGTATGGATTTCAGCTACATTCAAATAAAATGATGTACAGTATTTAGTGAGATACCTCTACACCTTTTTATTTTTTATTTCTATTCTGATAAAGAATAAAAAAACTTTTCATCTTTTTTTTCATCACGGACGGAAATTTCAAAATGGAAATGTTAACACCTACCAAAAAAAATTAGTTCCCAATATTTTTTTCCTACTAATTTATGTTTGATAATAGATTAATGTTCAGAGTGCAAGAACATCCAAACCAAATTAGAGTAACTTTAAAAACAACAAAACTAGAGTGAATTTAATTTGAGTAAAAATGTCCGTCCGTGATGAGAGGTAACAGCACCCCCATGAATAAAATGGACTATTCCAGTACTTTCGGAATCATCAATTTTCATGAAACTAAGTTCTTTGAAACCTGAGATATCAAAGATTAATTTAAAAGCAATTTTGATAGAAATACCTTTAAATTTTTTTTTCACCTCAATGCTAACCCTTAACCGATCATGCTCTAGTACGGGATTATTTGGCCCTGCAAAAATGCAGGGTTATCCCAGCAATTGCGGTGCTAAGAGCGATAGTACGGGGTTAAGATCGCTAGTGTAAAACGAAAGTGGGCTAAGCTTAACCCCGTACTATAGGTGGGGCTAAATGGCAATTTGGCCCCACCTATAGTACGGGGTTAAGGAAATTGTAGCGTGTGTAAAAAGGTACGAGTGAAGTACTTGTACTACGAATAATCGACAAAAACCACTAGTCCGGGGTTAGCGAGTTTCGTGTGTGAAAAGCAAGCATTCCTTATCCGGGGTTAGCAATAACAATTTGGCATGTGTAAAAAGGAAAAAAAATAGTACGGGGTTAAGGATAGTACGGGGTTAGCGATAGTCCGGGGCTAAGAAAATCCTGTGTAAAAAGGGTATCAGTAGGTTATTTGGAGCATTTTATTCTCTTCAAGGCTTGCAGTTTTCTAGTGAACAGAGGAATTCAACACAGAAGATACCAAAATCATTAAATTTGGATAACAGGATCATATGTCAGAAATGCATTGAACTTTGGGCAAGAGTTCCTATGCACCCCCCACTAAAATTGAAAATAAAAACATAGAGAAGGTTCAGAATAATAGCCCTAAATTATATTGGATGGCTCAGAAAATACCAGAATATTCTAAGAGTTTGGGAAATTATTCCACTGATTGTTGGAATATTTTCCCAAAATCTTAGAATATTTCTGGTATTTCTGAGCCATCCAAAATGTTTATGCTGTTTGGCCTGCGACCGATCGCATGCAATGTTTTGAAAACGGCAGTGAATAGTACGTGTGAAGAATTAGATACTGACCCAAAATCACCAATTTTGAGGATAAGAGGATGGACACGGAGTGAAATAAGGGTGTAGAGTAAGAAATTAAACTATTTTTTTCTCGTTATATTTTTTTTCTTTAATTTTTATAATAACTTTTTGATCCCACCTTTGTCACTCGGAATATCAGATCGAGTTCAAGGTCCCGAAGTTTGGGTAGGTGGAGCGTAGTGTAGCGGGAGTGAAGTGGAGCCTGCACGAACTTCGCTTGAGGTAAGGGGGAAGAGGTCTTGACTGCAGATAAAATGAGGTGAGTTCGAGTCCCAACTAAGGTAAAGCAACAGTAATTGATAGAAAAATCTGAGAACGAATCGGAAGTCTCAACAATCTTTTGTTATTTTTGGTGGGGGGTGTATATGGAACTCTTTCCGAACTTTGATTTTTCCCTCCAACGGTGACCAATTTTGGCTGTGTGAATGCGGTGAAAAGGGCGTACCAGTAATTTTTTGCTCTGTGTGCAGTCACCCTATAAGCATCCACCATGGGTTCAATTCATCTCGTGTGTGAAGGAATATCATATGCACCTGGTGCACGCAAATCTTTCATACCCTTTTTGCTCAAATAACGTATCATTACTTTATAGCTAAGATTTCAAATTGTGCTATGCTATGACACTTTATACCGAACCATATGGATCGTTTGTTGACTTCTCTTTGCTGTTTTTTTTTTTTAACAAAAAACGAATTTTTCTTGATCTTCACGTAGATGCCTCTTGATCAGCGTTGATATCAATTTTTGCCTAAAGAGGGCGCACAATATCATTAATATTATTCACGCTGCACTTCACCAGTACGACAATACACCAGACAGTGGACTGTATTGTTTCCAGAAGAAGATAAGCTGGTTTGTTTACAGTTCTGCAGCTCGTACTGCTAGCTGCATTCTAGGTGCTCAGCATTATTCTCTTGCTCGTTCAATCCACTTTCAGTTTCATCATCATCTTGTCAAAAGATGGCGTACTTTACCTATACATGTATATACATGAGATGCAACAACCTGTTGATTTTTTGTACAATTTCCTATTGTGCGCCTACGACTTGAATCGAGACTGTTCGATAGGAAAAATAAAAATAGCTGTATTTATAAAGCGCTTTTTGCCCGAGGATACAAAGCGCTGCTATTATTACCCCAGCTTTAGCTCGAGCTACCATCACCGGCGCTCAGTGCATTCAAGGAAATAATCCTGCCGGGTACCCATTCACCTCACCTGGGTCGAGTGCAGCAAATTGTGGATAAATTTCTTGCTGAAGGAAAACACGCCATGGCTAGGATTCAAACCAATGACACTCTGTTTGAAAGGCGAGAGTCAGAACCACTAGACCACTGTGCGCCCATCGCATTTCGATTGTCGTTTGCGTAATTTCCACAGCAGTATTAGGGATCTACGGACAGATCGGATCGAGTATCCAGTGGACTGTATTGTTTCCAGAAGAAGATAAGCTGGTTTGTTTACAGTTCTGCAGCTCGTACTGCTAGCTGCATTCTAGGTGCTCAGCATTATTCTCTTGCTCGTTCAATCCACTTTCAGTTTCATCATCATCTTGTCAAAAAATGGCGTACTTTACCTATACATGTATATACATGAGATGCAACAACCTGTTGATTTTTTGTACAATTTCCTATTGTGCGCCTACGACTTGAATCGAGACTGTTCGATAGGAAAAATAAAAATAGCTGTATTTATAAAGCGCTTTTTGCCCGAGGATACAAAGCGCTGCTATTATTACCCCAGCTTTAGCTCGAGCTACCATCACCGGCGCTCAGTGCATTCAAGGAAATAATCCTGCCGGGTACCCATTTACCTCACCTGGGTCGAGTGCAGCAAATTGTGGATAAATTTCTTGCTGAAGGAAAACACGCCATGGCTAGGATTCAAACCAATGACACTCTGATTGAAAGGCGAGAGTCAGAACCACTAGACCACTGGGTGATTTCAAGTCCGGTGTTGGCCTTGGTGTTGGTGTTAGTGTTGAAATTTGGTTTGCTTCCCCTAGC
Organism: Lytechinus pictus; assembly: GCF_037042905.1. NCBI lineage: Eukaryota > Metazoa > Echinodermata > Echinoidea > Temnopleuroida > Toxopneustidae > Lytechinus > Lytechinus pictus. The sequence goes on along the minus strand of NC_087260.1, from coordinate 796,881 downwards.
TCCAAAACTTATTCAGATTTTGGAAAACTGATCCAAATCACATGATGACATCTCAACAACTAGTGAGTGACTTTTCGGGACCATCTTCATGTTATTTTTGGTGTTATAATCGTGTAAAAATTGACCTAACACCAACACCAAAAGGTCAACACTGAACTTGAAATCACCCACTGTGCGCCCATCGCATTTCGATTGTCGTTTGCGTAATTTCCACAGCAGTATTAGGGATCTACGGACAGATCGGATCGAGTATCCAGTGGACTGTATTGTTTCCAGAAGAAGATAAGCTGGTTTGTTTACAGTTCTGCAGCTCGTACTGCTAGCTGCATTCTAGGTGCTCAGCATTATTCTCTTGCTCGTTCAATCCACTTTCAGTTTCATCATCATCTTGTCAAAAGATGGCGTACTTTACCTATACATGTATATACATGAGATGCAACAACCTGTTGATTTTTTGTACAATTTCCTATTGTGCGCCTACGACTTGAATCGAGACTGTTCGATAGGAAAAATAAAAATAGCTGTATTTATAAAGCGCTTTTTGCCCGAGGATACAAAGCGCTGCTATTATTACCCCAGCTTTAGCTCGAGCTACCATCACCGGCGCTCAGTGCATTCAAGGAAATAATCCTGCCGGGTACCCATTCACCTCACCTGGGTCGAGTGCAGCAAATTGTGGATAAATTTCTTGCTGAAGGAAAACACGCCATGGCTAGGATTCAAACCAATGACACTCTGTTTGAAAGGCGAGAGTCAGAACCACTAGACCACTGGGTGATTTCAAGTCCGGTGTTGGCCTTGGTGTTGGTGTTAGTGTTGAAATTTGGTTTGCTTCCCCTAGCTCCAAAACTTATTCAGATTTTGGAAAACTGATCCAAATCACATGATGACATCTCAACAACTAGTGAGTGACTTTTCGGGACCATCTTCATGTTATTTTTGGTGTTATAATCGTGTAAAAATTGACCTAACACCAACACCAAAAGGTCAACACTGAACTTGAAATCACCCACTGTGCGCCCATCGCATTTCGATTGTCGTTTGCGTAATTTCCACAGCAGTATTAGGGATCTACGGACAGATCGGATCGAGTATCCAGTGGACTTTATTGTTTCCAGAAGAAGATAAGCTGGTTTGTTTACAGTTCTGCAGCTCGTACTGCTAGCTGCATTCTAGGTGCTCAGCATTATTCTCTTGCTCGTTCAATCCACTTTCAGTTTCATCATCATCTTGTCAAAAGATGGCGTACTTTACCTATACATGTATATACATGAGATGCAACAACCTGTTGATTTTTTGTACAATTTCCTATTGTGCGCCTACGACTTGAATCGAGACTGTTCGATAGGAAAAATAAAAATAGCTGTATTTATAAAGCGCTTTTTGCCCGAGGATACAAAGCGCTGCTATTATTACCCCAGCTTTAGCTCGAGCTACCATCACCGGCGCTCAGTGCATTCAAGGAAATAATCCTGCCCGGTACCCATTCACCTCACCTGGGTCGAGTGCAGCAAATTGTGGATAAATTTCTTGCTGAAGGAAAACACGCCATGGCTAGGATTCAAACCAATGACACTCTGTTTGAAAGGCGAGAGTCAGAACCACTAGACCACTGGGTGATTTCAAGTCCGGTGTTGGCCTTGGTGTTGGTGTTAGTGTTGAAATTTGGTTTGCTTCCCCTAGCTCCAAAACTTATTCAGATTTTGGAAAACTGATCCAAATCACATGATGACATCTCAACAACTAGTGAGTGACTTTTCGGGACCATCTTCATGTTATTTTTGGTGTTATAATCGTGTAAAAATTGACCTAACACCAACACCAAAAGGTCAACACTGAACTTGAAATCACCCACTGTGCGCCCATCGCATTTCAATTGTCGTTTGCGTAATTTCCACAGCAGTATTAGGGATCTACGGACAGATCGGATCGAGTATCCAGTGGACTGTATTGTTTCCAGAAGAAGATAAGCTGGTTTGTTTACAGTTCTGCAGCTCGTACTGCTAGCTGCATTCTAGGTGCTCAGCATTATTCTCTTGCTCGTTCAATCCACTTTCAGTTTCATCATCATCTTGTCAAAAGATGGCGTACTTTACCTATACATGTATATACATGAGATGCAACAACCTGTTGATTTTTTGTACATCCTGGCCGAGATTTGGAGGTAAGCATTAAAAATCATTTTTATAAATAATTTCGACTATACTTTAAAATTACTGTAAGTCATTTCAGAATATTTAAATTTACATAGTCAATGATAGTGAAGAAACAGTGAAAGTTTTGGCGTGTTTTATTCTTTCACATTCGTGCGATGAATGAAAGCGTAAAAATGCACTAGTATGAAATCGCATGTGTTGTGCGAGGTTAGTATACTAACCTCGCATGCTTGTGTGAGTGCCTTACAGTATACGTAGCCAGGCGGCTTCTAGAGAGTAAAAATCATTTACTAACGTAAGGTCACTCTCATACGAAGCCAGGGCTTCCGTCATATACTTCCGTCATATAGACGGAAGAGACTTGCCCGATGTTTACGCCGCCATCTTGTTTTCTATTGTTCTTCCCCAACGGTAACGTTGGGGAAGAACAATAGAAAACAAGATGGCGGCGTAACGTTGGGGAAGAACAATAGAAAACAAGATGGCGGCGTAAACATCGGGCAAGTCTCTTCCGTCTATTCATGATATTTTTCTCATTTTTTAAAATGAATTCTTGTCTAAAAATAAAATCCATAGCGTAGTCGTAGAAATGTCGGAAATGAAGTTGTATCCCATGTACATGATTCAACCGCGTAGCCAGGATTTCATTTTGGAGGGGGCGGTAAATGCACGCGAAGCATGCCAACACTTACAGAGCGCGCGAAGCGCGGTCCCTAGGGGGTGGGTGCAGGGAGGGGGAGTTTCCCCCTCCCTCGCCAAGCGCGAAGCTTTTGGTGTTTCATAAATTAAAATGAAAAGGAGCCGTCTCTCTTGTCTCTAGTACCTATATCAGCTCCAATTCAGTTGACTATATTGTGATTTTGAACCTTGTTTTTAAAAAAGATTGTGAACGCACAAAAAAGGAATACAATGGAGGAAATTAAAATAATAACCCTGCGCGAAGCGCGGAAGCTAAAGCGTTTTATCAATTTTTTGCCATGAAAAGGGACACGAGAAAACGGTATTCTCAAACATATATTGAATACTTCCCTTGGAAAGATCATATTTTATTACAAACAATTTAGCGACAGTGCATATCTTTAACTCGCAAAACAGAAGAAGTGTATATGCCGGGAGGAAGATATTCCTCCCCGCGCAGAGCAACGAAACTTTGAAATTTCAAAGGGCGGACGTTTCATCAAATGCAGATATATCTCCAATACCCCATCGGCTCTAATTCAATTAATTTTCTAAGATTATTGAACTTCATTACATGGAAAATAGTGCGCGAAAAGTTGAAACTTCTGTGATTTAATGAAATTATATAAAAAAGGATGACTTTTCCTGAAGCGCTTCATTTTGAATTATAAAGAAACTTAAGTGTCATTCAAAATTTCAAACTGAGGGTGCAAAACAGGACAGGAGATGAATGTGCAGGGAAATGACATGAAGTTTAATAGAATTTGATAAAAAAATATTGTACTTTTTTTTATTTAATACGACACAAATTTTATACCTTCCTCTTTTTAAATTAGGAACCTGTTTGCCCCAAAATTATGGTTGTTTATTAATGAGCTGAAAAGCGGGAGAAGTTGACTTTATGGAGGTGACGGCAGAAATTGATATAAAGATTTAACCCGCCAGGAGCCGACCCGACCAGAAGTTGCGCGATCAATTAAAAAAAAGATAACTTCATATACTTCGGCCTAACCTTACTCTAATTCCATGCCCTAATGTATACATTTGAACTTTAACTGGCAAGAAACACATATAGCTGAGGTGGAAAAACAGGGTTAGAGAAAGGGTGGGGGAAACAATGGAGATCTTCAATTTTGTCATTTAACCGCGCGCAGCGCGGAAGCAAAATTCATATATAAATTTAGAGCAAAAGTGAAGGAGTTTCTCTTTTGAGAAAAAAAAACAAAGAATAAAAAGAAAAAAAAAACACAAAGCTACGTTTCTTCCCTTTCCTCCCTCCCTTTTCCTTTTCTCCTCTCTCTTTTCCCTTCCTTTTTTCTTTTTTGGGGACGTTTTGGGGGGGGCGACCGCCCCCATCGCCCCCCCTGGCTATGCGCCTGACATGATTTAGGGCTAGATCTTTTAGAAAGAAAGTAGAAATCTCGGGGGCGAAAGTTTCAGGTTTTTTGGTGGTACACGCAAAAGTATATGACGGAAGCCCTGGCTTCGTATGAGAGTGACCTTACGTTAGTAAATGATTTTTACTCTCTAGAAGCCGCCTGGCTAAGTATACGTAGTCTATCCACTCTAGTCTGAGTCTAGCCTAGGATACGGTACCCTATTTTTGGATGACTTACTTTTCTCGAAATCATCTTGGACTTGGCAGCTTTCTCGTATTTGCATTCTCTGACAGGAACAGACATAAAAGAAAGACATCTTATTTTATCTGTATGAAGGGCACTACTTTCAGAAAAACGTCGTCCTGATCCGCGAGAACTGTTTGCCTTTCCCCCATCTTGCTCTTGTTCTGCACCTCCCGACTGATCAGGGTAATCTACGCTCTGTGAACGCTGTTGTGAGAAACTCAGCGAAGCGGGTCTGCTGGCGCACGGGGAGTCCCAGGGTGAAGTGTAACCAGCGCTCGATGCAAAGGACAGGGCCTCCCAAGTATCAACTGCTTCTTCTACTGCCTCAGGTTGACCGTTTTTCTCTGAAAGTGATACAACCAGTGCCAAATTGAGTAGCTCTCCACCGTAGACATATTTTCGATGTCCCTCATTACGAACATCCACCCAGTTTTTAGGGCATCTTTTAGGTAAGACAATTGAAATTTCGTCTACTTCCCTGACGAGGGAAATCAGACTGCCCTCCATGGTCAAAATAGAAAATAGCGATGATAAAAATAAATTGCGCATGCGCGGCGCAAGTAACTAGGGCGCGGCCAGGGCGCCGGTGTACCGGCGGATCCTGCGCCTGGCAGATACTGTTCTAGGCACCAAATCCGCCGGCGGATATGGTTCTCCCTCCGGCGGATTCAGTACCAAAAAAGGCCACTCCCTTCGGAAGATTCGGAAGATATCGTTCTTGCGCTATCGCGATATCCTTCATTCATCACGTTCACACGTCATGCATGCACGCGCACCGCGCGTGAATAACGTTGCGAAATGAAGTTCGAAGAAGAGGTGGGTTAGCCTTAGTCTAATTGAGAGCCAGCTACCTTTCGGATTCTAGTTACATTAGGCCTTGAAGAGGAAAGCCTCAACATTTTGCCTTTATTCTGATGATTAGGGACAGAGTCAGACTCAGACTGACGTTAATCAGAGATTAAGTTTGCACAAAGAAGAATCTAATTTTGAGCTATTTTTTGGCATTATATTCAGTAAATAAAATCATATTCTACACTTTTCCTTTGCTTTTCTTTCCTCCTTTCTTTTTGTTCTTGTTTGTAGAACTTTTTGGGACCATAGCCCAACCCTTCCATACGCAGTGCTATGCGGTTGGGGTCCGGAATTTCTTGATATCAAAGCCATTTAAACCTCGCAGATTGCCGCTATTTTAATCAAATCGCGGGCATGTACAGGATATAGCTTTTACACAACACATTTATTCAACCCAGTTGCGTAATGAACCAAATATTTTGAGGGGCAAAACATAGTAATGTGGGAAAAATCTGTAAAAAGTCGCAAAGCGATCGAGCTGGAAAAAAATGCCTTTTGAAATTAAATTCTAATTATGTAATTGATTTTTCCATTAGATTCAGCAACTAACAAATTTCATTGTTTCCATTCATTTCATTATACCTTGTCTCCTTTAATTTATTTTATTTCTCTTGGGTGTGGAACCAAGACCCCCCCCCCCCCCCCCCCCCTCGGCGCATGTGCAGTAATTGAACGTGATTGTGAACGGGAAGCGTTATAGAGCAATTTGAGGTTCAGTATAAATGAAGAGCCCCTACTGTGTGGGGTCTGGGGCAAAGCCCCGGTAGCTTATTTACATAAAATTTGGCTAGCTTATAGCACAATGTTGTATGCATGCATCTTTCTTCCCGCTCTTTAATTTCAATCATCGGAAGCCCGGTCGTGTTATTTTTTTTTTCTTGTCCCTTTTCTTTGTTTTCCAAAAATTAGCTTTTGACTAATTGCATTTTACCTTCGTTTCGCGCTATTGTTTGCCATTTTGTCATCTTTTAATTTATTTCCCACCGTGCTATTGCATTACATATGCCTGTTTTGGAATGATTTGTTCTTTCTCAAATGTTCATTTTCCCGATTTCCTTCCTTTTCCATTAAAAAGGTTTTTTTTCTTCGTTTTCTTTTCACTTTTTCCTTTCCTTTTCCCCTCATTCCCCTTTCCCTTTCTTTCTCCCTCCTTTTTTTTCCTTTCCCGTTTTTCTTTTATTCCTGGTTAAATCCGACAGGGGGCAACTCCCCCCCCCCCCGCCTGTTACGTCATGAATATCCATTAGGTGGACTGATGATGTCACATCTCCACTTGTTCTTTTGTAATTTATTATATGAAATTAGGTTTATTCAAATTTTTTCCTCCAAGAACTAGAAAATTTGGATTGACAACTGATTTAGTGCATTAGATATTTATTGCTGCAACTTATTTCATTATAAGGGAGACATATTATTCACACAAGTATGAAATAAATGAAAAAAATATGGTTTTGTGTGATAACATAAGAAAACGGAAAATGGGGATGTGACATCATCAGCCCAACTAATGAATATTCATGATGACTGTTTTCACAAAATATTGCTTAACTTTAAACTTCAATAACTTTATTATTTGTTATCCGATTTTGATGAAATTTTCTGCATTTTGCTCAGTGAATTCTACTCTATGTATTAAGATATAAATATTTTCAGCCCGGACCATCCCTTTAATTCAGATTCCTTAACAAAAATATTGAAAAAAAAGGAATAAAAAAAAAACAAATTAAAAATAGGCCTACAATAAACTACATAAGATATTAATCATGTTTTGAAATTCTTTTTTTAAATGTTTTCACAAAAAATTAGCACTCTACAAGCAATAATATGAGTTAACAGCAATATATATTCATAAACTAATTTGCCTCATTTATTTTGGAATTATGAAGTTTTAACTCGTTGAAAATCTGTAGTTTTATAAAAACTATAGGCCTATATGGGGGTACAAATTTCCGCCAGTCTGGCAAACTTACACTAATCATGGTGTGAAAAAGCACAGTTAAAGATTTCGATGCATACTGCGGACTTAAAGTAGTATAAATTTTCACGTAGGGCCTACAAAACAAAATGATGAAAATTTCATCAAAATCTGATAATAATAAATAGCAAAGTTTTGGCGCATGTGCCAGGTCTATGTATACATGATATATCGAGTCATTGTTTCTCCTATTCCCTCACCCCCATCGAGCCCTTCGTCAAAAGCTGTATGGATCCGCCCCTGAATAAAAATTCACTAAAAGTCTAAAGGCGGACGAAAATCCCCTCCCCCCATTGGTAATGACATTGCCAGAGCCGCGCATGCGCGCGCTGCCGAGGTTGGACGTCTGTCCAAATAAATATTACACGTATCGTCAATAGAACCAAATCCGCCGAGGAACCAAATCTGCAAACATCAAGCCGCGTCAAACCCGGCGGATATGGTTCCGATTAAAAACGCTATCGGCCATTAAGAACGATATCTGCCGGCGGATACGGTATCCGCCGGTGGAACCGAATCCGCCGCTACACCGGCGCGGGCGCGGGCCAGAGCGCGGCGTACGTATGTATATGTAGGTACATGTGTAGGTATGTATAACTCTATGGGCCAGGGGTGGTATTCTGAGATCCATTTATCTCAGATAAAATAAAATATTTTATCTCCGTTAAAATCAGTGAGATAAAATACCCTTAAAATCTCTCCGAATTGGTATTCTGAGACCAATTTTATCTTCATTTTATCTCTGTAAGACACACCTATTTTTTAATCAATATCCAATTAGAAACGCGCTTTTATAGCTCTCTCATATCACTCAACCAATGGAAATCCATTCCGCTCGGAGGTGTGGCGAAGGAGTGAGATTGCGTCAATTTATTGACTTCAATACGCTTGCACTATACGCTTGTGCGTCTTTACAGAGATTTATTTTTAAAGTAGAACTATATTGAAAATCGTAAAAATGGAGAATCATATATCAAATTAAAGGAGAAAATAAGGAGAACACGATGGTGTAAATCATTTATCATGGAGACCGATGGAACTCAGTTAATTGATAGTTTAAAGTTCTCTCTCTGAATGCTTCAAACACGCAGAATTACGTCCGCGAAATTGGGGATTTTTTATGACGTCACTTTCTGTACGAGAGGCGTGATTGGCTCTCCAACGTGAAGCTCCATTTGCATGCAAAACCTGTTGCGAGGGTACGTTTTCTCTACATTGTCACTGAATACTTCGATCCCGAAATGAAAGAAAACCCAGAATTTTATCTAGATTTGGATTTTCAAATTGATGATTATGAAGATTCAAATTCAAATTCAATTCAAATTCATTTATTTCACTTCCATCAAACAAAAACAAATTGTATACCATATATAAAACATAAATATTTGTATCCGTTGCAAACAAAATTAATTATACATATGTAGTGAAAAAAAAAAAACACTTAGACGATTTGGGCAACACATTGTAGGTTTTAAATATATATACTATTTTTCAATATAAATTAAATTAAGATGGAAATGGAGGGACCCACTAAAAAGCAATGCTTGTACAATGTGGGCCCCTCAAGAAATAGATAACACAACAAATAACAAAATGACAAAGTATAAATACAGATAATCAAATGAGAAAAGAATGAATAAATGAGAGGGAAATACTCACAAAATAAATACAAAGTAATAAAAAATATACAGTTTGGTGAAGGACAAAACAACCCGTCCTAAAAATATCTACCCTTCCCACCCCCCCCCCCCCAGAAAAACTTGAGAAGAAAAAAAAAAGGGAAAAAGGGGGAGAATGCCCTGAGAAGATGGATGGGTGCTGCTGTACGTAGATAGAACACATGCCGTTGTGGACTCAAGCAAACTGGATTCAATGATGTGTATAAGAGGAGAAAAAATATATAAAATAACCTGGAAAGAATATAATGCACGAAAAATGTGATTGATGCCGTTAAACAAATAACCGGTAGGAAGGCGGATAAGCGGACTGGAGAGGAGAAAATAGAGGAGAGGATAGACACAATAATGAGCACATCTGAGAAGGACTTGTGCCAGATTTTTTTAATAAAAAAAGGATAATAATTTTATGTTTGAATTTTAGTTTAAAGTAATAATGATGATGACTTGACATAATAATGATGATGACTTGACAGAAATGATGAATTAAAATTAATTTGGGAGTATATTATAAGGTTTTAATAGAGATAATTTGAATTTAGTCTTAAAAGAGTTCAAAGATTTTGCATTTGTTATATCATTATGAAGTGAGTTCCATAACTTCGGTCCATCGTATATAAATGTGTTCTGAGCCCGCAAAGTTCTTAAAAGTGGTAAATGAAATTCACCCAATCGCCTTGTTGGATAGTTGTGAATGGATTGATTTTTTGGAAACATTGAATTGAATACATTTGGGAGGTTGTTGTTGTTATAGTTATACATAAATTGACCGAGATTAAACAAATATAAGTCCTTAATTTTCAATATTCTATGTTAAAAAAATAATGGGTCAGTATGAGACAAATATGCCGTGTGACATATAATACGTAGAGACTTCTTTTGTAATAGGAGTAATTTGTCTAAGAGTGTTTGTTGTGTGTTACCCCACGCTAAAATTCCATAATTTAAATAAGGCAATATAAGGGATGAATATAATGTAAGCAGGGACGATAATGGTAAACAAAATTTAAGCTTGTTGATTATACCAATGTTGCGTGAAATAGTTTTACATATGTTATCTATGTGAAATTTCCATGAGAGCTTATTATCGACTGTTATTCCAAGAAACTTGATATGGGATACATTTTCCAAGGGAGTTCCATCCAAAATAATATCAACAGGAAGTGTATTTATGGAGTTGCTAAACAACATGTATTTTGTTTTTTGAAGATTTAGTGACAATTTATTTGCTCTTATCCATTCGGTAACATTTTCTAGTTCAGAGTTGATTATATTAGCAAGGTGAAGAGGATTTTTATGTGAAAAAAATAAGTTAGAGTCGTCCGCAAAGAGAATGAAAGAAAGAACGTCTGATGATCTACAAAAATCATTAATATAAACTATAAACAAAATCGGGCCTAAGATACTACCCTGGGGAACTCCACAATTATTTTTTTTCATTTGAGAATTGCAACCGTTTAAAAAGACATATTGCTTCCTATTCAAGAGGTAGCTCCTGAACCACTCCAAGGCCTTCCCACGCACTCCATAATGATGTAATTTGTTAAGTAAAATATCATGATTAATGGTGTCGAAGGCCTTGGAGAAGTCCAGGAACAACCAATTAAATGAGAAGATTTATCGATTGAATGTGCCGCTTTTTCAATGAAACTCAATAAAGCATGTGTGGTGCTATGCTTTTCCCTAAATCCAAATTGGGAATTTGAAAGAATATTATTTGATTTGAAAAAATTTACAGTTTTTTTTATAAATAATCTTTTCAAGTATTTTCGACAATGTAGATAACAAAGAAATAGGGCGATAATTATTAACATCTAATTTATCACCCTTTTTAAACAAGGGAATGACTTTTGCAATTTTCATGCTCTCGGGGACAATGCCGTTAAGAAGTGACAGATTGAAAATATGAGTTAGGGGATCCGCAATTGACGATATTACCCCCTTAAGAAGAAAATTATTGATGTCATCATGTCCTGTACTTTTTTTAGAACTAAAATCAGAGACAATATTAATTATCTCCTGATTATAAGTTGGAGCGAGAAACATTGAACTAGAATTTGGTGGGCCTAAAAATTCAGAAAAGTGTTTTGTTGCGGGAGGAATATTACTTGCAAGATTTTCCCCAATTGAAGAAAAATGATTATTCAGGATACTACAAATTTGGTGGGAATCTTCAAAAATAACATCGCCAGATCTAATTTTTGTAATATTAGATTTGTTATTTGATATATTCATTGCTTGTTTTAAAACTTTCCAAGTATTTTGCATATCACGCTTGTAAAGTTGTAACTGGTTAGTAAAATATCTTTTCTTTTCTAAACGTATAATTTTTGTCAATGTATTTTTGTAAGAAGTATATTTAAGTTTGGATTGCTCAGAGCGTTTCATTTTATGTTTATAATACAAATTATTCTTCCTATTTATCGAACGCAAGAGCGATTTGGAAATCCATGGGAGCTTCGGTGATTTTTTGTAGTTAGATGTCTTATCTCTAAGTTTTGGAATATGAGTGTCAAAGTGTAAATTAAAAATGTTCATAAAATTTTCAAAGGACAAGTTTACGTCATTATTATCAAAGACACAAGACCAATCAACATCGTCTAAACTAGCACCCAGACGAGCTATATTTTCGTGTGTTATTCTTCGTTTTAATGGACGGCTATATATGTTATTGAATCTGTCTTTTAAAGAGAAATTAGTCGAGACAGGGAAGTGATCAGTGATATCAGAGAGTAATATGAAGGAATCGGGTGGGGGAAGAACGTTACAGAAAATATTATCAATAAGAGAAGCAGATTCATTGACTATGCGTGTGGGTTTAGATATTAAAGGTAAGTAAGAAGCGGATAAAAATGTTTCCAAAAAATCTTGTGTGACATTATTTTGTTTTAATAAATCAATATTAAAATCGCCCATTATAAAGCAATTTTTATTATCAAAAATTGGATTTTTAACTAAGTCTGAGAGATGATCTAAAAATGATTTAATATTCGAACTCGGAGGCCTGTATATAACACCTATGATAATGTTTTTGCTGTTAGGGATAGTAATTTCAATAAAAAGAGATTCAATTGTATCAGTCATGCTGTTAAGTTCGTCTCGAACTACATAATCATAGGATTGTGAAACATATAACGCAACGCCCCCACCCATCCTATTTTGTCTGTTGTTAACTAAAAGATCATATCCATCGAGAGCGAATGGAAGGCTTGAATCATGAGAAAGCCATGTTTCGGTTAAACCTACTACTGAAAATGTTTGCATGGTGGGATTATTCAAAAGTAACCGTAATTCATCAAAGTGTTTATTAATGCTCCTAATATTAAGGTGTATAAGAGAAAAAGAGGAGTTATCAAATTCCTTAACAACATTATTAAACTGGTTGTGGGTGACGTATTCAGAACATGGACTTTGAAATTGGTTATCAGTGTCAAAATCATAATTCAACTCTTGTGACGATGAATTAAATTTGTCTGTAACATGATTTTCAAAGGAAGTAACATAGGGATTTATGTTTGATTCACCTTCTACTAATGGTGGTCTAAACAGGTCAAGAAAGTCATCATCGTTAATTGAATTGAATGGTGTATCTACCGAATTTGCCATATTAAAGAAAAATCAGAAAACGCATTTTTTTGTTTAGATGACATTAAAATGTCTATAACAGGAACAGTGAAATCTGAAATACAAGTCCCGGTCAGGAACAGATACAATGAGAAGAGGTACTGAAGCAAAAACGAACAGAAAGGGAACTTACAACATACAAAGCACGATACACAAAGGCGGTTCAAGGAACCTACGAGCGTGATGAGAGAAGAGGCAAAGGAAGTCCGCTTATTGTGTATTGAAGGGCACACATGAGTATTACAGACCCCCATTGACTCACGTGTTAAATCATAGCTCATCAAAAAATCATCAAAAATCAATCCCACGATAGATTTTGCTTTAATTCTCTGACATTAGTCACAATTAACGGTACATTAAGACCTGATATGTTAATCGGGTACTTGCCCAGCTCAATCAAAAGTTAAGTGGCCTGAAATAAGACTAACCATAATTTCGGCCAGTTCATCGCCAGAAAACCCCGAACTGCATTGTGGGTAATAATAATTCAAATGAAATACAAAAATGCAGTCTAGCCTCCCCAAACGCCTTAATTATGAAAGAGTATGAACATAGCATTATCTCTATCGTTTTTCTTTTGATATACAAACATTTGATCTATTTTTACTGAATTATTTTAATAAAAAAAGTCATGTGATCTTTACTTACGCCTGTCCGACATGCTTTGCGCGCGGTTGAATTACTCTCATGTGCCCTATACTGAGGGTCAAACAACGAAAAGTTGAATATTTTGGTCTCAAAAGAAAGAGTGGGTTCTCCTGAAGAGATTGATATATTGCATTCAATACCTAATCTGACTAAACGCGTTAAAAGAAAAGAAAACGTCTCATTAGACGCCCCTCATTTTAATGTAAAAATACAGTGTTCCATTCATATAATTTGTGCGCTTCCTATAGGTTATGGTATTGCAGCTACAAGTTCTACTTGTTTGATGTCCATCAATGGGCTAAAATATATATTGTGTGGAGTTAAAACTTCTTGTTAGCATGTTTAATTTTGTTCGAAGTGATTTATTACCTTTTTTATTCGCATAAAAATAAACAAAGTAAATAAAAGAAAATTGATAACAAACAAAGAGTGTAAGCAATTCTTGTGCTCATATCGCCTCTCTTCCTCATTATAACTCACAAGCTGGAGGGGGGGGGTGCTATAGATATATACCATCAACCCCGCCCTGCTTACAAGACAGGAGGATGAGGTATGTACCCCGACTCAGCTCCCCCCCCCCCCCCCCCCCCCGCTTAGCTTTCAACGAAGTGAATAGTATCCAAGTGCGCAATCTACATCTGACTGAGACAAGTTTATGTATTTTAATGTTTTGTTCATCTTTCTTTCTCGGCGTGCTCTAAACACTAAAAATGGGAATCCCTGATGATAATTAGTAGTTATGTATCATTTTTAAATCCCTACTTATTTCATTCCACACTCTCAAACCAACCAGATCTGATCTCCTGTTGGCAGTAGAAACTCGCATTTCTGCATGATAAATGATAATAAGCATTGAATATGCATTTGAAAGCGTCATTTCATCATAGTAAGCGATAAATGCACTAAATGCCGAGTTATATACCGATCAACTGTTGTCAAACATAACCTATTTCATTGTATAAAACTGTTTAAAACATTCCATCACTGATTTCTAGCAGACGACGCTCAGCCTTAGCAACGACTGTGTAGAAGTGTAGTCGCAGTATAGGGCACACATGAGTATTACAGACCCCCATTGACTCACGTGTTAAATCATAGCTCATCAAAAAATCATCAAAAATCAATCCCACGATAGATTTTGCTTTAATTCTCTGACATTAGTCACAATTAACGGTACATTAAGACCTGATATGTTAATCGGGTACTTGCCCAGCTCAATCAAAAGTTAAGTGGCCTGAAATAAGACTAACCATAATTTCGGCGGTAGGCACTTATGAACCAAGTTTGAAAGGAGACTCGTAAAATGACGTCACTCTCACCGATGAATATTCATTAGATCGTGGTCGTGCGTGTTCAATACACATGCACTAGCGCGTTTTCGCCCAGCGTCGTACGACGCTACCCAGGTAACAAGCCAACGTTGGCTCCACGTTGGAAACTTGAAAGTCGTTGGACGTTGGGAAAACTTGATGGATTAACGTTGAATCGACGTTGGAAACTAGTTTGATGGAAAGATGATGGACAATCAACAATGACACGACGTTGGCAACGTTGGAAACTTGTTAGTCGGAGAGTTGTTGGACAGTCGACAATGTCACAACGTTGGAAACACGTTTGATTGGATAGTTGTTGAACAGCCAGCAAAGGCACAACGTTGGCAACGTTGGAAACTAGTTCGCTGGAAAGTTGTTGAACAACCGACAATGGCACAACGTTGACAAAGTTGGAAACTAGTTTGTTGGAGATTTGTTGGACGGTCGACAATGGCACAACGTTGGAGACTAGTAAGTTGGAGAGTTGTTGGACAGTCGACAATGTCACAACGTTGGAGACACGTTTGATTGGATAGTTGTTGACAGCCAGCAAAGACACAACGTTGGCAACGTTGGAAACTAGTTCGCTGGAAAGTTGTTGAACAATCAACAATGACACGACGTTGGCAACGTTGGAAACTTGTTAGTTGGAGAGTTGTTGGACAGTCGACAATGGCACAACGATGGAAATTAGTAGGTTGGAGATTAGTTGGATAGTCAACGATGACACAAGGTTGGCAACGTTGGAAACTAGTTCGATGGAAAGTTGTTGAACAACCAACTATGGCACAACGTTGTCAAAGCTAGAAACTAGTTCGATGGAGATTTGTTGGATAGTCGACGATGGCACAACGTTGGAAACTGGTAGATTGGAGATTAGTTAGATAGTATACAATGACACAACGTTGATAAAGCTGGAAACTAGTTAGATGGAAAGTTGTTGAACAACTGACACTGGCACAACGTTGGAAACTGGTAGATTGGAGATCAGTAGGATAGTCGACGATGACACAACGTTGGCAACGTTGGAAAGTTGTTGAACAACAGACAATGGCACAACATTGGAAACTAGTGTGTTGGAGATTTGTTGGACAGCCAACAACGTCACAACGTTGGAAACGCGTGTTTGATTGGATAGGTGTTGAACAGCCAACAAAGGCACAGCGTTGACTACGTCGGAAACTAGTTCGATGGAGAGTTGCTGAACAACCGACAAAGGAACAACGTTGGAAACTATTTTCTTGGAGATTTGTTGGACAGTCGACAATGGCACAACGTTGACAAAGTTGGAAACTAGTTTGATGGAGAGTTGTTGAACAACGGACAATGGCACAACGTGGACAGCGTAATTGGAATAGTTTATTGGACAGTTAACATTGACACAATGTTGGAAACTATATAGTTTGTTGGATATTTGTTTGACAGTCAACATAATATCCCGGCATAATATACACAGTGTTGAGAACGTTAGAAACTGGTTCATTGGAGAATTGATAATTGATAAAGTTGGCGGAGTACAGCAAGTCTGCATATGCCGACTTAACCCAATTAGACAAGACAAGACTACTGGCATAATTTCCAATGGGGCCAAGGGGGGGGGGGTCGATCAAGTAAGTTTGCTTGTCTATCCATGTCACCCTTGGTATCCCCCAGCAATAAGGGGAAAAGAAATCGAGAGAGAAGGAAAATAATGGGAAGGGAAAGAGGAACTAAAACTAAGTCTAAGGGGAAAACAAAAATAAAGATGGGGTAGAATAGAGAGGCTGCATGCACCTGGGGATGCAAATGTGTCGATTAATATAGAAAATAAAGAAGAAAAACAAGAAAAAAAAATGTAGTTCAAGACCAGAATTTCCAGAAACGCCCTCGTCGATCCTTTGCAGCTGGCAAGGCCTTTCACAGTAAGTACGAGATATGTCATAGGCCTACCGTCACATAACTAGAAGAAATTGAAGAAGGAAATACAAGCATCAAAATGTGCCTATTTAAAAATACCATACTATTCTGATGCGCAGAATTAGTCGCGACGTCGGACTCCTTCTGTCATGTCTGTGTAGTCTGCTTCCTTCAATTTTGAACTTGAAGAATCTGGCAGAATTTGGACTGGATAGTGGATATAGATAAGTAAATTCCAGAATATCTAGTGATCTGGAACAGTACTTATAAGCTGTATATTTAGGACCTACAATCTACAGTTGAATTTTCTTTGCACTTGCAGATAATCGGTAACTGCAACCATTGATCCCCTCCGAAAGATCACGGAGTCAGCTTCTGTGTGCGTACAGTCCGACGCTAGTATATTCGTGTACCGTAAGTAGTAGTAAAGTAGTACTTAACACCAGTCACTGCACAGTATAACATACTAACTAACCTCGTAATTAGCTTGTGTGAGTGACTAATACTAACCTCGCAATACGTGTGAGTGGGAACGAGTATGCGATACCAATGGCAAGGCAACAGTCATTGGATGATTTTCAAAATTCAAGTACAGTGTTGAAATCTGGTGTTGGTGTAACCCAGAGAGCTCCGGCCCGCATAGCGGGCCGGAGCCCAGACGCTCAGTGTGCAATCGGGCATTCAGACGAGAGTTCCGTGAAGTTTGGTCTAAATCATTTTCATAATAAATAATTAAAACAGAAATTAAGCACTTACCACGATTGTATGGATGATAGTCTAACGAGTGGCAGTTTCCTGACATCAACCGCGTAGCCAGGATTTCATTTTGGAGGGGGCGGTAAATGCACGCGAAGCGTGCCACCACTTGCAGAGCGCGCAAAGCGCGCTCCCTAGGGGGTGGGTGCAGGTAGGGGGAGTTTACCCCTCCCGCGCGAAGCGCGAAGCTTTTGGTGTTTCATAAATTAAAATGAAAAGGAGCCGTCTCTCTTGTCTCTAGTACCTATATCAGCCCTAATTCAGTTAACTATATTGTGATTTTGAACCTTGTTTTCAAAAGTGATTGTGAACGCACAAAAAAAGGGATAAAATGGAGGAAATTAACCCCGCGCAAAGCGCGGAAGCGAAAGTGTTTTATCAATTTTTTTGCAAAGAAAAGTGTCCCGAGAAAAGGGTATTTTCTAAGTTATATTGAATACTTCCTTTGGAAAGATCAGATTTGGTTACCAACAATTTAGCGACAGTGCATATCTTTAACTCGCAAAACAGAGGAGAAGGATATATGCCGGGAGGAAGATATTCCTCCCCGCGCAGAGCAATGAAACTCTGAAATTTCAAAGGGCGGACGTTTCGTCAAATGCAGATATCTCTAATACCCCCATCTAATTCAATTGTTTTTCCTCTTAGATTATTGAACTTCATTACAAGGAAAAATTGTGCGCAAAGAGTTGAAACTTCTGTGATTTATTAAAATTATATAAAACGGGATGATGTATAATTATCCTGATGCGCTTCATTTTTAATGATAAAGAAATTTAAGTGTCATTCAAAATTTCAAACTTAGGGCGCAAAATAGGACAGGAGATTAATGTGTAGGGAAATGACATGAAGTTTAGTAGAATTTGATAAAAAATATTGTACTCTTCTTATTTAATACAACACGAATATTTTATACCTTCCTCTTTTTAAATTAGGAACCTGTTTGCCCCAAATTATGGTTATTTAGTAATGAGCTGAAAAGCGGGATAAGTTGCCTATATGGAGGTGACGGCAGAAATTGATATAAAGATTTTACCCGCCCGGAGCCGACCCGACCAGAAGTTGCGCGACCAATTAAAAAAAAATAACTTCATATACTTCGGACTATCCTTACTCTAATTCCATGCCCAAATATATATATTTGAACTTTAACTGGCAAGAAACACGTATAGCTAAAATAGAAAAACAGGGTTAGAGAAGTGGTGAGGGAAACAAAGGGGAACTGCAATATCATTTAACCGCGCGCAGCGCGGAAGCAAAATCCTTGTATATAAATTTATAGCAAGAGTGAAGGAGTTTCTTTTTAAGAAAAAAAAAGAATAAAAAAGACAAACCCACAAAGCTACCTTTCTTCCCTTTCCTTCCTTCGCTTTTCCTTTTCTCTTCTCTTTTTTTCCTTTTTTTTTCTTTTTGGGGACGTTTTGGGGGGGGGGCGACCGCCCCCACCGCCCCCCCCTGGCTACGCGCCTGCCTGACATCGAGGCACAGACTGGAACCTCAAAAAACGATAAGTTCTGTCGCGGTGGCTCTCCTTCTTTCAGAATTCATAGCAAAATGGCCGTTCGAGAGGGTGTAGGGCGCATGCGCGAATGTGACAAAGTATATGCTTCTTCTTCTTCTTCTTCTTTCCTTGGTTGGCAACCAGTCAGGATTGACTATTTTTGCCACAGCTTTTGTTCATTTTCAGAAGCTTATTATAATTTTTTTTCCTTCTCTCTTTTAATATTTTTTTTCTTTTTCCTTCATTTTCTTTTCTGTCATTTTCTTCTTTTTTTCTTCTTTTTCCTTTTCATGTTATTTTTTTTTCTTTTCTTTTTTGTCTTCTCTTTTCTCTTTTCTTTATAGCTAGTGCTATATACTGCTATATACTAGCCTCGGTCTCGATCTCGATCGGCCATTTTGTGTTGAATTCTGAAAGAGGAGAGCTACCGCGACAGAACTTATCGTTTTTTGAGGTTCCAGTCTGTGCCTCGATGCCTCGATGTCAGGAAACTGCCACTCGTTAGACTATCATCCATACAATCGTGGTAAGTGCTTAATTTCTGTTTTAATTATTTATTATGAAAATGATTTAGACCAAACTTCACGGAACTCTCGTCTGAATGCCCGATTGCACACTGAGCGTCTGGGCTCCGGCCCGCTACGCGGGCCGGAGCTCTCTGGGTTAGTGTTGGTGTAACCCAGGCACCCAAGGGTTCATTACATGCCGCCGCGCACAGAAAAATCAAGCCATAGAAGTCGTGTGTTGTGGACCCAAGAAGTGAGATCCCAGCACGTGCGACCCACTAGTAAGAAATCCACTGCCAAACGCGGTTCGTGGTGCGAGGTTAGTATACTAATACTAACCTGGCAATACGTGTGAGTGTAACCCAGGGAGCTCCGGCCCGCTGTGCGGGCCGGAGCCCAGGGGCTTACCGTGTAATTCACCATACCCACGGTAGTAGCGTGAAGTATGGTCTAAATAATTATCCGAATAAATAGTTAAAACAGAAATTAAGCACTTACCACGATTATATGGATGAAGGTCTAACGAGTGGCAGCTTCCTGACATCGAGGCACAGACTGGAACCTAAAAAAACGAAAAGTTCTGTCGCGGTAGCTCTCCTCTTTCAGAATTCAAAACAAAATGGCCGATTGAGACCGAGACTAATAGCACTAGTGCATTAGTATACATCTCTATGATATAGACTTTGTCAAATTCGCGCATGCGCCCTACACCCTCGGTACCGGTCTCGAACGGCCATTTTGCTGAGCGGGCCGGAGCTCCCTGGGTTAGTGTTGGTGTTGTGACAACACCGTACTTGAATCAGGCTGGTGTTAAGATTGACCTCGGAAAATATGGTGTATTTCCGGCAGTTTGTGTTGAAGGCTGGTGTTGATTGTCATCTGCTGAACCCAACACTGCACTGTGGCTGCATGGTGTTGATGATCTACAAGCAATTTCCCCATTCAGCAACACCGACGTACCCCAGGGATTGGGAGAATCGTGATTTAAAGTTCAGTGTTGGTGTTGATGAACTGTAGCTTAATTACGAACAGGGGGCGAACACGACGAACCATCTCCGTAAAATTATCTTTTACATTTAAGATGAGAGCAAATCATTAGAGTTTTAATACATTTCAATGAAAAATAATATTACGCTTGGTGTTGGAGCTCAGTTCAGCAGCCCTTTCACGCTCTCAACACCGTACACCGTACTTGAAATCACCCAAATGACTTGCTACCTGGCATTCCTGCCTTATTTATTATACGCTGCCTTGAATTGACTTGGTCGGTCCTGCCTGGCCTAGCCTGGACCGAGTGTTTTCCAACTGCAGTCAAACCTGTAGTTGCTATGTGAGGCATGCTACACTTGACGCTGAAATATCATTTAATAGTTATGGCACGAGCGAGACTAGGCCATGGCCATGCATATTGAGATATCAGTTGACTTCTATCTTAATCAAAAAGAGGCACTCTTTAGTTACAGTAGGCAGTAGCTACGTTACTCTGAGTGAGGCCAAGTTACGCGACCTCCTTTTTTGATTTTGTAAATACTGAGAGACTGCAATTACACATGTGAGTTTTTGTGATGATTACTGACGTTTGCGGCAATTGGCATTGCATACCGAGTCATTAAACAATTGTAGACAGAAACAGAGATTGCAACTCGCAAGAAAATGTAATACATCTTAATTTTTATTACATATGCATATGTTTTTTTGGTATTAGTCTTGTTTGAGAAAAAGAGGATGTCAAAAAAGTTTGAATGCTACAAAGGCCTCAATAAATATCACACGTAATTATCTTGATTTCTCTTAATTATGTGAAGAGACTTGTAACAGAAAGAATGAAAAGAAATGAATAGCTGTAATAATAGTTGTAATGTTTTTTGATAGAATCATGAACAGATTACAGATGATGATGGCACAGTGTTGAAAACTGTTTGATGGAGATGGCGCATCGTTGGATTTGTTTAGAATTAGACCAACAAAGAATCAACGTTACAACAACATTTAACCGATATTAGACAAACATTGAATCAACGTTTACGCCAACGTTGGACTAACATTGGACTAAAGTTGAATCAACTTTCCATCAACATTGGACCAACATTATACCAACGTTGGATCAACGTCACCCAACGTTGGACCAACATTGGACCAACGCTGCCATACCTGCCTCATCTGGACAATGATTATGCGCTCATGAATATTCATTACATCAGTAAATGACCAAAATTTTAGGTAATATTGCTATAATAATTAGAGTATTTATGTTTATTCAATATTTCCACCATGAAAAGTTTCAGAAAAGTATGTGGCTCCATTACCATATCATATATAATCAAAACATATTATTCTAAGTGAAATATTCAAGGTTAAGTGTGGAAAATGATATTAACTGTATTCTGCCAAGTATAGCAAAGTTGCTCTATATATAGGAGTCAATGACAGGATACAGTGGATAGGTGTAGGATGATAGGAATAGGATATAGGATTAGGATGTAGGATTTTAGGATAGGATAAGACATATGATGATAAAGATTTGAGTGTAGAGTTGTAATGGTGGACTTCACCTTGAAACCAATTTATGTTTTGTTAATTACTGCCATACGTTGGAATAACGTTGGAGCAATGTTGGAGCAACGTTGTGACAACGTTGTAACAATGTTGGAGCAATGTTGCCAGACAACGTTGGAGCATTGTTGCTGGACAGCGTTGAACCAACGTTGTAAACATAGTTGGACTGACGATGTATGCAAGTGCACGTCCATCGCTGCTTCAACGTTGCCCATCAACGTTGCAGCAACGCTGTTATTGATGACTCAGCCGACATTATACCAACGTTGGAGCATTGATGGTGGACAACGTTGAACTGACGTTGGAAATGTTGTTGGTCTGACGATGTATGGACGTGCACTTCTATCGATGATACAACGTTGCTTACCAACGTTGTAGCAATGTTGTATTTGACTATTTAGCCAACATTGGATCAACGTTGCCAGACAACGTTGAAACATTGTTGCTGGACAACGTTGAACTAACGTTGGAAATGTTGTTGGTCTGACGATGTATGCGCGTGCACTTCTATCGATGATGCAACGTTGGCCTGCCAACGTTGAGGCAACGTTGGGAAAAAATTTCCCAACGTTGATCCAACGTTGGTCCAACGCTGTATTGTTACCTGGGTATCTACGACGTAGAACGATCTCTTGGTTCGTGCGTCCGTCGCGCTCAACTCTCGCTTGTAAGCAGTTTCGCAAATCGCTGAACGCGGCCGGATCGACCGGAAGTACGTAGACTGCATGACGTCACCACTACTAGGGAAAATCCCGCGCCCGCGCTCTATGAACTGGCTGTCGGCGCGCGCTCGATTTGATCGGCTCAGCTTGCTCGCTCTACAAGCGATCTGATTGGCTGTTGACGGCTGTTGACAAATCCTACGTTCTAATGCGGACGCCCGCTAATTTGCGGAAGAACCGTCCGTGATTTGAGCTCAAGAACGCTCGGGCCTCTGTTTCCATGGAAGTTGGCGATTTTTGCACACGACCCTTACGTACGTCGTACGACGCTGGGCGAAAACGCGCTACTGAGTACAGCTGGCATGCAGAAAGTTATATGCGAGGAACTTTGGCTCCAGAGACAACTTGTCAAATAACGTGTGTGTGTGTGCGTGTGTGTACCATCGGCTGGTAGTATTCCATATGCTGTCTGAGACTTCAAACGCGTCGGAGAGAGTGCATGGCAATTCGGTAAAACGAAGTTTCCGATATAAAGAGATAATAAAATAACACTATGTACAGTACGTTGAGAGGCAAATGTCAGATCAGGGGAGGCAGGATCCAATCAGGTTTTTTAAAGGGAAGAATAGTGTAGAATAAAAGGTATTATATATAGCCAAATGATCTAGGTGAGGGAAGTAAACAATGATGTTTGTAAAAAAAGAATGAATACTAGTATACCTTACCTGAATATTATGGTGAAGCCAATTTAAAAGGAGGTGAGACAAGTTTCAATGGAGGTTTTAAAAAAAGAATAAACTGTATTATGGTGAAGCCAATTTAAAAGGAGGTGAGGCAAGTTTCAATGGAGGTTTTTAAAAAGAATAAACTGTACTACAAATTATGGTGAAGCCATTTAAAAGGAGGTGAGGCAAGTTTCAATGGAGGTTTTTGAAAAGAATAGACTGCATTATGGTGAACCAAATTAAAAGGAGGTGAGGCAAGTTTTCATGGAGGTTTTTTAAAAGAATAAACTGTACTACAAATTTAAAAGGAGGTGAAACAAGTTTCAATGGAGGTTTTTAAAAAGAATAAACTGTACTTTATGGTGAAGCGAATTTAAAAGGAGGTGAGGTAAGTTTCAATGGAGGTTTTTAAAGAGAATAAACTGTACTACAAATTTAAAAGGAGGTGAGACAAGTTTCAATGGAGGTTTTTAAAAAGAATAGACTGCATTATGGTGAAGCCAATTTAAAAGGAGGTGAGGCAAGTTTCAATGGAGGTTTTTAAAAAGAATAAACTGTACTACAAATTATGGTGAAGCGAATTTAAAAGGAGGTGAGGCAAGTTTCAATTGAGTTTTTTTTAAAGAATAAACTGTACTACAAATTCAAAAGGAGGTGAGGCAAGTTTCAATGGAGGTTTTTGAAAAGAATAGACTGCATTATGGTGAACCAAATTAAAAGGAGGTGAGGCAAGTTTCCATGGAGGTTTTTTAAAAGAATAAACTGTACTACAAATTTAAAAGGAGGTGAAACAAGTTTCAATGGAGGTTTTTAAAAAGAATAAACTGTACTTTATGGTGAAGCGAATTTAAAAGGAGGTGAGGCAAGTTTCAATGGAGGTTTTTAAAGAGAATAAACTGTACTACAAATTTAAAAGGAGGTGAGACAAGTTTCAATGGAGGTTTTTTAAAAGAATAGACTGCATTATGGTGAAGCAAATTTAAAAGGAGGTGAGGCAAGTTTCAATGGAGGTTTTTAAAAAGAATAAACTGTACTACAAATTATGGTGAAGCGAATTTAAAAGGAGGTGAGGCAAGTTTCAATTGAGTTTTTTTTTAAGAATAAACTGTACTACAAATTCAAAAGGAGGTGAGGCAAGTTTCAATGGAGGTTTTTGAAAAGAATAGACTGCATTATGGTGAACCAAATTAAAAGGAGGTGAGGCAAGTTTCCATGGAGGTTTTTTAAAAGAATAAACTGTACTACAAATTTAAAAGGAGGTGAAACAAGTTTCAATGGAGGTTTTTAAAAAGAATAAACTGTACTTTATGGTGAAGCGAATTTAAAAGGAGGTGAGGCAAGTTTCAATGGAGGTTTTTAAAGAGAATAAACTGTACTACAAATTTAAAAGGAGGTGAGACAAGTTTCAATGGAGGTTTTTAAAAAGAATAGACTGCATTATGGTGAAGCCAATTTAAAAGGAGGTGAGGCAAGTTTCAATGGAGGTTTTTAAAAAGAATAAACTGTACTACAAATTATGGTGAAGCGAATTTAAAAGGAGGTGAGGCAAGTTTCAATTGAGTTTTTTTTTAAGAATAAACTGTACTACAAATTTAAAAGGAGGTGAGGCAAGTTTCAATGGAGGTTTTTAAAAAGAATAGACTCCATAATGGTGAGCCAAATTAAAAGGAGGTGAGGCAAGTTTCAATGGAGGTTTTTTAAAAGAATAAACTGTACTACAAATTTAAAAGGAGGTGAAACAAGTTTCAATGGAGGTTTTTAAAAAGAATAGACTGCATTATTGTGAAGCCAATTTAAAAGGAGGTGAGGCAAGTTTCTGAGGTTTTTAAAAAGAATAAACTGTACTACAAATTTAAAAGGAGGTGAGACAAGTTTCAATGGAGGTTTTTTTAAAGAATAAACTGTACTACAAATTTAAAAGGAGGCAAGGCAATGAGTTTCAATGGAGGTTTTTAAAAAGAATAAACTGTAATACAAATTATGGTGAAGCCAACTTGAGAGGTGAGGCAAGTGTGAAATGAAAATGATGTTTTAACAAAGAATGGATATTATGTAGAAGCAAACTTGAAAGGAGGTGAGGCAAACGTACAATGATGTTTTAACGAAAAAGGTATTGTGAAGCCAACTTGAGGGGAGGTGAGGCAAGTGTAAAATGATGTTTTAACAAAGAATTAATATTATGGTGAAGCCAACTTGAGAGGAGGTGAGGCAAGTCTACAATTATTTTTTTTAAAGAATGATAAGTGTAGAATATAATTCAAATGATGAAGCCAACTTGAGAGGAGGTGCATGAGGCAAGTCTACAATGAGGTTTCTAAAATCAATGAATAATGAAGAAATAGATTGCAATTGCTTGTAATAATCCACAAAATTGTGTAGTTATTTATTTCATGCAAATTGCTATTAATTGATTATGCTAATTTGTGCATAATTAGTATACTATACCTATTCCTCTAACTCCCCAAATAAAGCTCCAAATGTTCTAATTTTTGGTTTAGAAACTCTTTGTGGTGTTCTACCTTTGTATTGCATTTTTTTTTTTCAACGAACTTTGCTGGGACTCTCGTAACAGCATAAAATAAATCAGTTTAGTTCAATAAAACTAAAAACAATTAGGCATTTATGAATTTTGGTTGAAAACGCATATTCCATTGACGTGGTACACAAATATAAAAATTTTGAGCCATTTTTGTCTGATATGCACATTCAAATTGTTTGGTAATTTTCAGTACCCAGTACCCGGGCTTCGCAAAACTGGTCTCAAAACATGCAAAAGCCTTTTTTTTAATCACAGAGCTCAGAGCCCCCCCCCCCCTTGCGTAATTAGGTTAAGTATGCATTGATTTTGAACTTTTCCATTCCCCAAATATGTAATATCCCCTCCCCAAAAATGCAATTATCACTGAAATGGAATATACATAATATATTTTTTTATAAGCCAGGTTATGCAAATTAATCATCACGTCATCCTTTGTCAACAGGAAATCTGAACATGTCCTCTGGAAAAAAAAAAAACCTCGGCCGCCTATTAAATTCTAAGTTTTCATTTTGTAAGTATTTTACTTAGCAATTTGGCTGACTTAACAAAATGCTTAAACTTGATGCAGATCAGATATCAGAATTTATATTGAAGTAAATACTAATACCCATTGTGATGTTATAAATTTTGAGCCAAATAGTGCCAAATGTGTGAATGTATTTCTGTGCCTTCAATTTTGTATATGTAGACTTAAGTCTAGTAGATGGCTGACTTACATTTAAGCAAAATATTTAGCAAAAAAAAAAGCAATTGAATACCAAAGATGGATAAGTATTTTACTTTTGCAAAATACTGAGTAAAATATACTTAAAATTGTGGCTTTAAGAGTAGCATTGAATACCGGCCCTGTTCCTCATCAACATTATCATCCCACTACCACACCAGTTTCTGCAGTATTAACTTTCATAGGTTGAGTCCATTTCAAAGCCAACACTCTCACTTTAACTTTCTTTTTTCTCTTATAACATGACGTCCACACACTGCCAATCACATCATTACAACACCAACTGTCTGAGGACAACATAACTGCAGTTACCATAGCATTACCCCCAAAACACCACTCAATTTTGAATTGATCCAAATGAAATATGACTGTGTTGCACAAAGAAAAGCTATGTAGTCATAGTAGATTTTATTGACTTGTACATTTATAAGGCTATACATATATTTTGAGTAATTGTCATGTTGTCTTCAGTGATAGTTGGTACCCACTGTGCTTATGGCCAACTTTGGTAAAGGCATACATTGAATAAACTTTTATGTACTGAAAATGATGACAGAATATATTCTAAAAAAATAACAATAGAAATGCATTACAGGTAATATACAACATATTTCAACATGAACTATTTCACAATTTGCCAACATGACAATAAATACTAACCTTAAAAATAGTAGAAGCTGATGTTGGATGGAAAAGAATATCTATGTCATACAGCTTGAAATACATTACATATGTATGCACTTAATGGTATCTACATGATCATTAAGTTCTTCTACACAGCTTAATATAATGTTGATTTATCCAGTTTGGCAAGTACTGTTGTGGTTGAGGCAAGGTTAATGGTTTTTCTGAATACTGAACCCCATTTTGTGTAACGAAATTAAATCTATCAGAGTTACATGACAAAGTACAACAGAAGAAAATACCAACAGCTAGGCAAGCTTTTTTACATAAATATTTTTTTCATATACTCTTTGATATTTTTTCTCAACAAAACAAAATGTGGCCAGCCACCCAAATATCAACAATAAGTTGCCAGGGAAGGTTCGTAGAAAATAACCAAAATAGTAATTCAGTTTTCCAAACGCATATTTAAATATTGGTTTATCCGAAGAAAAAAAATTCTTCATATTGTCAAAATGTGAGGTTGTAAAAGTTGAAGACAAAATACAAGACTTTGATATCCGTGTTTTGCTCACTGCTAAGTAGTTGAACTACATATTACACATCGCATGCGTAAGTGAACCCCAAATCTTGTTCTCTTATTTGTTGAAGCTCTCACCAAACTTATTCGCATTCAATCAAGTACTAGCGAGGGATATTATTAATCAATATTAACAAGATAAATCATTTTACAGCTTAGGATGTGATTGTTCAAGATCAATGAGAATCTTTAAATCAATGTATTTATTGTTGGTATTGGGGTGGCTGGACACATATAGCTAGTATTATAAAACCAGGACATGATCATGGAAAGCAACTGCAGTTTGAGTAAATAAAAATATACGCTATAATACAGTTTAAAATACGTTTATTTTCAGTACTGGCAGGCCTAGGATCATGATAAAAGATACTAAAAGTTGGCAAATAATGTGTGATAACGGCATGCATTCTTATCAAGTTTTTGCACAAACATTTACAAAGACTGTTTATTCTTTTAAAAAACCTCCATTGAAACTTGCCTCACCTCCTTTTAAGTTTGTAGTACAGTTAATTCTTTTTAAAAACCTCCATTGAAACTTGCCTCACCTCCTTTTAAATTTGTAGTACAGTTAATTTCTTTTAAAAACCTCCATTGAAACTTGCCTCACCTGCTTTTAAATTGGCTTCACCATAATGCAGTCTATTCTTTTTATAAAAACCTCCATTGAAACTTGCCTCACCTCCTTTTAAATTTGTAAGTACAGTTAATTTCTTGTAAAAACCTCCATGAAACTTGCCTCACCTCCTTTTAAATTGGCTTCACCATAATGCAGTCTATTCTTTTTAAAAACCTCCATTGAAACTTGCCTCACCTCCTTTTAAATTTGTAGTACTGTTTATTCTTAAAAAAAAACCTCCATTGAAACTTGCCTCACCTCCTTTTAAATTTGTAGTACAGTTTATTCTTAAAAAAAAAACCTCCATTGAAACTTGCCTCACCTCCTTTTAAATTCGCTTCACCATAATTTGTAGTACAGTTTATTCTTTTTAGAAACCTCCATTGAAACTTGCCTCACCTCGCTCCATTTAAATTTGTAGTATTGGCTTCACCATAATGCAGTCTATTCTTTTTAAAAACCTCCATTGAAACTTGTCTCACCTCTTTTTTAATTTGTAGTAGTTTATAATATTCTTTAAAAAAAAAACCTCCATTGAAACTTGCCTCACCTCCTTTTAAATTCGCTTCACCATAATTTGTAGTACAGTTTATTCTTTTTAAAAACCTCCATTGAAACTTAATGCCTCACCTCCATTTAAATTTGTAGTACAGTTTATTCTTAAAAAAAAACCTCCATTGAAACTTGTCTCACCTCCTTTTAAATTGGCTTCACCATAATGCAGTTTATTCTTTTAAAAACCTCCATTGAAACTTGCCTCACCTCCTTTTAAATTGGCTTCACCATAATGCAGTTTATTCTTTTTAAAAACCTCCATTGAAACTTGTCTCACCTCCTTTTAAATTGGCTTCACCATAATATTCAAGTATATTCATTCTTTAAAAAAAAAACATAATTGTTCACTTCACTCTACTAGATCAATTGGCTATATATAATACCTTTTATTCTACACTATTCTTCCCTTAAAAAAAAAACCTGATTGTACTCCTGCCTCCCCTGATCTGACATTATAGTGTTATTATCTCTTTATATCGGAAACTTCGTTTTACCGAATTGCACTCTCTCCGAAGCGGTTTGAAGTCGTAGACAGCATGGAATTCTACCAGCCGATGGTACACACACACACACACACACACACTCACACACACACACGTTATTTGACAACTTGTCTCTGGAGCCAAAGTTCCTCGCATATAACTATCCTGTATCTGCATGCCTGCACGCAGTGTGTATTGAACACACACGCACGACCACGATCTAATGAATATTCATCGGCGAGAGTGACGTCATTTTACGAGTCTCCTTTCAAACTTGGTTCATAAGTGCCTACCAATTTCGGCCAGTTCATCGCCAGAAAACCCCGAACTGCATTGTGGGTAATAATAATTCAAATGAAATACAAAAATGCAGTCTAGCCTCCCCAAACGCCTTAATTATGAAAGAGTATGAACATAGCATTATCTCTATCGTTTTTCTTTTGATATACAAACATTTGATCTATTTTTACTGAATTATTTTAATAAAAAAAGTCATGTGATCTTTACTTACGCCTGTCCGACATGCTTTGCGCGCGGTTGAATTACTCTCATGTGCCCTGAAGGGTGAGCAAGCCGCAGTTTTGAGCATGTGCATTGTCCGTTGCTTGAGCCCACGAAGGCACCTGTAGAGGGCAGTAGAGAGCAAAATAATGGTAAATTAAAATGACGTATCATGTATAAGGGATGTTCAAGCGAGAACCCGATTTCACAAAACGAAAATATAAACTTTTTTGAAATTACACCCTGTTATAAGTATGGAGCAGAAATGAATTAATATGAATCATACGCATTCAATAGCAAAGTGTTTAATCATATCTTAAGACAATGGAAAAATAAGAACTCTGACTTTGAAAACAAAGTTAATTAAGGTCAGATGTAAATGGATAAAGTGGAAAAAAAAATGCATTTAAATAATCAAAATGTATCTCCTTGAAATTAAAGTAGCATTTGTGTATATTTTTCCAGATTGGTATGAGCCTGATGGCAAAATATGTGGAAGGAGAGAAAAGTTAATACAAAATAATGTGAATACAACAATGATACTGACTGCATAAAGGCCCTGGTTCATAATGGTCATGGTGTGAACGCACTGATCTGTTTAGCGTTAATTGAGTTATTTGGGAGGAAGAGAGTCCCTCCTTTATCATGTAGACAAATGACAAATGACTTATCTAACCAAATGGCGACAGTTTGAGGCGTGAATCGAAGCAAATTCTTCATAGTAATATCGGGACAGTGTATTTGCATAAAAAGAAAGGAAAAGATCGAGGCTTTAGGTTAATTACGAGAAAATATTTGTATCGTAAGTACTAATCGGTGCAAGGTGGTACCATTATTGACACAATAATACACTTCTGAACTATGCAGTGACTGTTTTAAGTCAGGTCGTGCAGGCGTGAAGGGAGACTGACGCCTATAAGGAGATTAATTCGGCTAATTAATTCGATTAATTTTCGCGCGGAAAATTTGCGCGGGAAATCCTCCGGCATTGATACCCATACCGGAGAGGGCAGTGGCGTCTGCAATACACAACATAATCACGTGTGACGTAGTCTCCAGTCCCGTACCTGTTCGGCCTGGGTAGCTAGAAGAGATGTCGAATTGAATGTAAAAACAAATTAGGAGCGTTGAACTATCTGTGCCATTCAGGACTCACAGCAATGGAATTTCCTTCATTGTTGTATTTATCTAACAAGGCATGAAACAGATAGGTGACCAAAATCACAAGGAGATTACTTATTAAAAAAAGAAATTGAATTAACTTTGGTGAGCGAGACTTTATAATGATCAAAAATATTATAAAATAGCCCAGAAGATGAATGAACCATGAAGATGAATGAAGATGAAGAGAATGATGATGAAGTTTCTAGCTCTAGAAAAACAAAGTGACGTGGATAGAGGTATACATTAGGGGAATTACGCCGGTGATTATGAGTCGGACAATTCAACTTGCATGCCGATTCGCTACCAACGCATGCAGCTGCTAGCTGCTCCGCGGGTCAAATCCATGAAAATGAATTCCATCACGACCAGGGACCTGAGAAGCGGGGGTGCTGGGGGTGCTGCGTGTATTATTTTCCATAGGCAGCACCCCCACAAAATGAGGTTCCCCCTGTATTTTTTAAAATATGTGATAATGTACATAATTATCACATCCGACAATCGCAAATCATTTACATAGTCGTTCACATATTCCAATAACATCCCTCCTATAACGCGACTCAATCAAGCTCCAGCGGGGCAGCACTCCGATACAGACGTGGTCGCGCGCAATACGTGATACCCATACACACTCTTCGATAGCAGGGAGGGACATGGGGTGGTTGGACTTGAAACTTCCAGGTTTTATGTCGAATCAAGTGAGCGCGCGCCCGGCCGCCCGTGTATTGTATACAAAAATTACAAGTCAGACAATAGAAATCAAATTTCACAGTCTTTTTCGCCCTGCCCCTTGGCCCTACGGGCTGGAAAGCAGGGGTGCTGGGGATGAAGCACCCCCAAAATTTGGTGGTGCTGCGCACTGATCTCTCCACTAAGAGGGGAGAGATCAGTGGTGCTGCGTGTGTTATTTTCCATAGGCAGCGCACCTCCTAGAAATCTAGTGGTAGGTATGATAAATGACAGAAATGTAATGAAAATAAACGACGTTTAGAAGACCCCCCCCCCCCCCCCACTTCAGAATTTTCCGACACATTACTTGAAAAAGTGTTTAAATTCACCCTTTTTCAGATCGGATATATCAAATATTTTCTGCTCGCGCTTCGCGCTCGCATTATTGATTTTTATAATAAACAAGTGGAATGCCTCTGGCCGTCTCACCTGCATCACGCGATTCAATATAGCAGCAGTGCTGATTTTGAAAACTACTATAACTCGCACAAGATGTTCAGTGATACTTGGTTACTCTTATTTCCACGTTTTATGAACTAGACCAATACACTTATAGAGATATGATGGCAATTCAACAAATACCCCCAACGTGGCCAAAGTTCTTTGACCTTACATGACCTTTGACCTTGATCATGTGACCTGAAACTCGCACAGGATGTTCAGTGATACTTGATTACTATTATGTCCAAGTTTTATGAACTAGACCAACACACTTTCAAATTTATGGCTGTAATTCAACAAATACCCCAATTTGGCCAAAGTTCATTGACCCTAAATGACCTTTGACCTTGATCATGTGACCTGAAACTTGCACAGGATGTTCAGTAATACTTGATTACTATTATGTCCAAGTTTCATGAATCAGATCCATAAACTTTCAAAGTTATGATGGTAATTCAACAGATACCCCCAATTCGGCCAAAGTTCATTGACCCTAAATGACCTTTGACCTTGGTCATGTGATGTGAAACTCATGCAGGATGTTCAGTAATACTTGATTAACCTTATGGCCAAGTTTCATGAACTAGGTCCATATACTTTCTAAGTTATGCTGTCATTTCAAAAACTTAACCTCAGGTTAAGATTTGGTGTTGACGCCGCCGCCGCCGTCGCCGCCGCCGTCGGAAAAGCGGCGCCTATAGTCTCACTCTGCTATGCAGGTGAGACAAAAATGTATTTAGATTGCCCAGATACTAGGTCTAACTCTAAACACGCGCACGCATGTTTATTCAGATACGCAACTTGATTTGAGGGGGTACTCCGGGCTGAAAATATTTATATCAAATACATTTTATCAAAATTAATATTTTTTTTCAAAATCTGATAAAGATTAGTTAAGTTATTTAATTATAAAGTTAAGCAATATTTTATGAAAATGGTGATACGCATGTCGTCATGAATATTTGATAGGTGGGCTGCTGCTGTCACATCCCCACTATCCTAGCTGTTCCTTGTGGAATCAAAGTTGTTTCATGTTTTTTCAAACCAGAATGAATGATATGTCTCCCTTATAATGAAATAAGTTGCAGCAAAAAATATCTAATGGACTAAATCAATTGTCAATTCAACTGTTTTGGTTCTTGACAGGAAAATATTGAATAAACCTCATTTCATATAATAAAACACAAAAGAACAAGTGGGGAATAATGCTAATCTTTAAACTGTGATATTCCTTGTCTGATTTTGATCAAATCTTTATTCTTATGTTCGTCTGAATTTTCTTTATCTGTTCAAACCATTTTACATTCAGTGTGGAGTTTCAGAACAAAATATCAAAAAATTTCTGCTCGCGCTTCGCGCTCACATTATTAATTTAATAATATATCCAATTACCCATCATTTTCTTGATTTACAAAACATGAATAGAATGTCCCGTTTTCAGGTCCAAAATCTCAATTTTGTTTCCGCTCGCGCTTTCCGCTCGCATCAATTGTATAATTATATACCTATCCTGTTCATGATTAGAAAAGTGCATATTAAGATGTCTCGTTTTTAGGTTTGAAATCTCATTTTTATTTCCGCTCGCGCTTTGCACTCGCATCAATTGTATAGTTTTATACCTATCCTCATCATGATAAGAAAAGTACTTAGAATCTCTCGTTTTTTTTTGGTCTGAAATCTCAATTTTGTTTCCGCTCGCGCTTCGCGCTCGCATCAATTGTATATATACCTATCCTGTTCATAATTAAAAAACGTGCTTAGAATGTCAAGTATTTAGGTCGGAATGTCAAAATTTTCAGCTCGCGCTTCGCGCTCGCATTATTTGATTGTTAATATATGTATCGTCTTCATGGGTAACTGCAAAAAGTCCTTATAAAACGTCCCTTTCGATCAGGCCAGAGCGTATATAAAAAATATCTGCTCGCGTTGATCGCGCTCACAATTATTATTTGTTACATACGCATCTTGGACCACAAACATTGCTCAGAATTTTCAATTTTCAGGACAAAATACATGAAATTTCCACAAAAAATAGCTCGCGCTTCGCGCTTGAATTATCTAATTATTTATGTTCTTCTATAAGAAGAAGCTAAGAAGTGGCTGTCATATATATGTATGTATATATATATATGTATTTCCTGATGATTGATTTCCTGATGAAGCCCTATGGGCGAAAATTTGATCAACTTTTCTATCTACGGTTGTTTTATTCACCTTGTATTTTGCTTTATATTACCACAACCGACGCAGGACCTTCATTTTTATATATGTATATATGTGTGTGTGTGTAATTATGGAAAAGTCAATTGTGTCTGCCCCCCACCTCTGAGGAGAGATTTCAGCACCCCCACTGAAAAAATCGTTCCCAGGTCCCTGATCACGACCACATCCAGACAGAGTCTCTTTCTTCTATCAACAACATAATGAGAATGAAAATAATGATATAACTGTAATTACAAACAAGTGAATATATCCGAACCTAGGCTGAAGGTAAATCAACTCAAGGAATAACAGCAGACGATATGCACCGACGATGAATTTCACGTGGCTGGGAGATTGTCACTCGTTCTGTTAGATAAAATTTCTATCTCATTATTTTGACTAAATTACGAAACTCGGAGAATTAGTATTCTACATAAAAATTAAGTAACACCTGGTACTATATTTTTTGAATTACGATAAAACCTTTTTGAAGCAAAGAAAATGAGGTGAATTAAAATTAGATATAAAAGATCATCCGCCTAGCTCGCATTCGATTGTAAACAATCAGCAAGGCGAGCACATAGAGTTGGATAAAGCTACGCTTTATCCAACTCTATGGGCGAGCAAGCCACTGAACTGAAAATACGTATTTTCAGTTCAGTGGAGCAAGCTGGCCATGTGCTTTTGATTGTTTGTTTACAATCGCATGCAGCTAAGTGGATGATCCTTTATATCTTATTTTAATTTACCTCAATTTCTTTGCTTCAAAAATATTTTATCGTAATTCAAAAAATAGTACCAGGTGTTACTTAATTTTTATGTAGAATACTAATTCTCCGAGTTTCGTAATTTAGTCAAAATAATGATCTAACAGAACGAGTGACAATCTATTCCAGCCACGTGAAATTCATCGTCGGTGCATATCGTCTGCTGCTATTCCTTGAGTTGATTTACCTTCAGCCTAGGTTCGGATATATTCACTTATTTGTAAGTACAGTTATTTTATTATTTTCCTTCTCATTATGTTGTTGATAGAGGAAAGAGACTCTGTCTGGATGTGGTCATGCTGCATGGAATTCATTTTCATGGATTTGACCCGCGGTGCAGCTAGCAGCTGCATGCGTTGGTAGCGAATCGGCTTGCAAGTTGAATTGTCCTACTCATCATCACCGGCGTAATTCCCTTAATTTACCACCGTCCACGTCACTTTGTTTTTCTAGAGTTAGAAACTTTATCATCATTCTCTTCATCTGCATAATCATCAATTTGAAAATCCAAATCTAGATAAACTTCTGGGTTTTCTTTCATTTCATGATCGAAGTATTCAGTGTCAGTGTGGAGAAAACGTACCCTCGCAACAGGTTTTGCATGCAAGTGGAGCTTGACGTGGGAGAGCCAATCACGCCTCTCGTACAGACAGTGACGTCATCAAATTCGAGTCAATTCAGAGACCGATGCGAGGCATATTTCGGAGAGGCATTTTAGCGCTTTTTAATTGGCGATTTCCACCTTATGAATTATTTTCGTTATTTTTGAATGACCTAATGGTAATCCTTACATCATTACCTCTCCACTGATATATAATAAGGCCATATTCATAATCAATATATTTCTCCTTTAACAAAAATGGCAATACTCTCATCTTTTTTTCGAAGTCTATATCGCATCTTTTCAAGCATCATTTCAAAGACAATATTAGTCAAGAAAAGTCTTATGAAATGCTTTCTGATTGTACAGGAATAACTTTACGGTGTTGTTCTCAATGAAGATATCATTTTTCTTAATTTTCATGCCAACATTTGGAGTTAATTCACTTAGAAATATTGACGAAATGAACGTCGCGGAGCAGGGGGTGAAACTCCGCTTCTGCATCCGGTCAGAATTGAAGAAAATTTCGGAGGGTCAAAAGTGCACACTGCTCCCATTTTTCGTATACAAGCCTATGGACACCGCCACTGTTTTGGTACACCAGCGAAATGAAGGCGTGGTCACGGAACGTCCTTCGCGCATAGCGTAAAAATATGTAAATTAGTATTTTGTCACTAATTAGCATAATGCGCGACCTGATTAATATCGTTTATGGTGTCTGTCAGTGATTACATCATGTCAGATCATTCGTTTTTTTTCCTCCTCAGAGTTTTATTATTCATCTATTTTAATGATCTATTTGTTATTGCTTGTTAATTTGCTTTGTTTTAGCTGCAAATGGCCAGGATCTTTGCTAAAAAATATTACAGAGGAGGTTCCCAAAGAAAATGTTGCCATATACGATGACATCTCTTTAAGTTTCTGGAACCCTTTTTTCTTTTTATTGCAGAAAACGAAATGAACCTCTTTTCATAATATAAACAAAGATAATAACAAATCAAATTCTTTTCCATAATTGTAGTCTCCAATATAAGTCCTATTATGAATAGCAGTCCTCGGAGCACTTAATTTTAAATGGCGACTTCTATGTCAAACATCAATAATCATGACCTAGGTATATACCATATTTTTGGGGGGAGGGGGTTCTCAAAATTAAATAGGCAAGAGAGCAAACCGATCGTAGGCTATTTCTTTTTTTATTTTCAACTGAAAATGAATCTGGTGTAATTTTCATTTGGAAAGAAAAAATGAATTTTATATGCAGGTTTAAAAAATTTGGAGAAATAATTAGCCCCCCCCCCCCCCGTTATGAACAGTAAGGTCTTATAATTGCTTCTTTCAAAACAAACTGAACTTTCACCCCCCCCCCATCTCTCTCTCTTTCTGTCTGTCTCTCTTTCTCTCAGAAACTGACATAACTATATGCATACAAGCAAATAATTATCCTGTCATTTACTTTCTTTCCCACTCTTATCCTTATTTTTCTTGAATAATATTTTAATTGACTGCTGTTTGATCTCATGTAACAGTGGCATCATCACATTTCAGTACAGTGCAACATCTTGTGCCATTTGTGCATAACAGCTCAGAAGCAATACATCATCACAATTAATTGATAAATGAAAATTACCAAGATAAAAAAATTCAATTAAAAATTAACATGTTTATTAAGGAATCCATTTTCTAAAACATTGACATTAACATAAAAATAATAATTAGCATCTACCAAGCATTAAATTGTATTTTAAAAAGTGAAGGCAATGCATAGCTAAAAATGGCTGTTACTGGGTAAGGGTAGTATGGGGTGGGTATATAAATGTACAAAAATAGGATTAAGTACATTTTTCTACATTGCACAATGTTTGTTAAAATTTCATTCAAAGGATCTCGATGAGCCTATAGTTAATATTCCATAAAAGAGCATAAAAACCTTTGATATTCATTTATTTTCTTCCACAAAAGTTTGCCACTCAAAAAAATTGGTAAATTCCTTTCAAATTTGCTGACAAGAAATAGTCTACTGATGTGAGAGCACTCCTCATAAGGGGGGGGGGGGGGGGGGTGGGACACAATGCCAGAATCCTAAAGAGTACCTTCCCCAATCAATACATTAGCGAATCATTAACAAAATTTGATTTGTCTACTGTCACTGTGGTTAGAATTCAATCTATTTTTGAAATATATTCTATTTATATATTATTGCAGTGGTAACCCATTTCACATTTTTTTTAAAATGAAGATAACAATAAATGCAACTTAATAACCCTACATAATTTATGAAGACTTGCAGTGGCGTACCGTGGGTCACGGCATCGAGGGGGGCACCAGCAAAAATTTTGAGACCGTTTCATATCTCTTCTTGGCACTTATGTTGTGATACCAGTACTTAAACAGCTTAGGAAGTGGGAAACCTGCATGGTAAAAAAGAGAAAAGAACATAATAAGCTGTAAATTATTTTTACTCATCTAGTCCAGTTTAGTAAAAAAAAAGATGTAAACTCTATTTTATATCTTCAGTGATAAAACAAGTTTAGCACATGCAGTCACTTTCGTCCCACATCCAGATAAATTCATATATCAATATAACTATCTACAGTATGTTTTGAAAATAAAGAGTGCAAATTAATTCAAATATTTATCAGAATTTTGTGATAACTGTTAATATCTTGGGTTTTTTATGCAAATGCATGTATAGACAGGAGATATGGATAATTAGTATGCAGTGTTAGAAATGGAAATACTGGTGAATCTGAATTCAAACAAATATTAACTCACAATGGAACTTTAACATTACATGATATCGCATCATGTTTCAGCACAATTGGCCATAGCCCACCCCCTCCCCAAAAAGGGGAAATATTCATTTATTTGGTTTTATTTATTTTATTTTTTTTGGGGGGGGGGGGGTGATGAGCTTAGATACAGCCTGTATATTATCAAAACAGTAAGCATACCTTGCAATTTTTCCATTCAGATATCCTGTTCCTCATTAGATTGTAACTAACACTTGCTGATCGGCATGGTTCTCAATTTTGTACTTCTGACTAGGTGTGAGCTGCTAAGAACTTGGTCCCATTGGATCTGCAATTGACAATTTAGATTTGAGAGTTTTAGAGATAAATAAAATTACTCTTCTTAAACAATATTTAAAAAAATTTCTAGCTGCCCATATCCCAGGTCTATGAATGAATATTCCAAACTAGAACAAAAAAGTTATCTGGACCCGAAACTTCATTCTCTATCACATAGAGGCATAGGCTTACCTCACTCTGTTTATAAAAGTAAAATGATTCCAACCACATATTTCTACAGCTGTATATAGCTGAATCTGGTCTATGCTGGGCCTGTATAACTTAAGAATCACATCACATTTGAATGAAGTAAACACTAAGAACGTTTTCAAATTACCACCCCAGGCCGGGCCCAGGGTATCCTGTTCAAATAGACTTGATTTAGGTCTAGGGTAGGCTACGCCATTTCATTCAAATCTAAGACTAAGACAAGTAACACGTAACATAACAGACATTAATGCTAAGTCAATCGTATTTCAACACTGATTATTCTGAAGTAAAGCGTTCCTGAATAAAAGAAACTGCTGAGAATTATACTTATTCATATGAAGATGAAATAGAGGGGACGGACTAGGCCTAAACTTCAACTTTCAAGCTTGAAGTTTGGGCCTAGTCCGTCCCCGCTATTTTCATACCCCATGACTACATCGACAATCTCGCTAGCCGGCTAGCACCGGCGATATCAAAGGCCGGATCCCGCTCTGACCATATCCCTACATTGACCTAAATTTGAATGTCGTTACTAAAAAACAGGAGGTCGGAAACAAGTCCACATCTACCCCTGATAATTTTCTAATCACAATAAAACTGAAATAAAGGTTTACTTTGGACCTACATGAAGCATTCCGATGAATGTCTAGATCTACGACAAACTATAGTCTATAGACCCCTAGTCCTAGATATAGTATTTTTGAGAAACTCAATGATCACACGTACACTTATTTGGAAGTCAGGCAAAAGAAATATTGAAATTGAGGTTTATGATGGGGTGTCCAAACTTCGCGCACTTTTCAAAAATATTCATCAGGCTTCAAAACGGGCGCTAACGGCGACAAATTTGCCGATCTTTTGCCAATATTTTCATGAATACTGAACTCATCCTAAAGAAACTTACACCAAAGGGTAATTTAAGGTCGCTTTTCACGTTGGTGATGTCAGATTTTAAGGATATTGGCTAGTTTTTTTAGATAATGACCGTCCGCGAAGTATGGACACGCGCGAAGTTTGGACTCACTGCCATACATAGTGCGTAATACAGGATGAGCCCCGAACCCCGGCAAACACATTACAATTTGCAAGTGAGATCAAAACATGAAAATGAGCGTAACTTACTTTTATTCCTATGGAATGTCATTAGAATAGTATTGATGTTCCCTCCAAGATTTTTCGCTCCAATGAAGTTCACTCAGAAACCATGATTTCGAACATCAATTCTATAAACAGATAATTAGTCTAGCTATTTCGTTTCAGAACGACACTTCGCACAGATATCGTAGGGAATTTCTTCTTCTTCTTCTTCTGTATCCTTCCTCCGCTGTATCGGAGATCCGCAGTTTAATACTGCATTAACATTAGCGTTACATATTTTGACGTGAGAGTAAGGTAGATCGAGAGAGGTGAATCTTATGCAAGAAATTTAAGACAAGTAGGTTGAGGTCGTTTCTGGAGGAATCTGCTAATTCGACGTCAGGAAGAAACAGGACGGAAGCGGTAAATTGTTGAGGTTCTTGATCATTGAAATGCACAGAAAAATACTGCAGTTCCTCGTCTTCTTTTATTAAGTTTAGAAGGGTTTTCCTGTGTGTGCTAAATGCTGGGCATTCTCCAACAAAATGTACAACACTTTCCAGTTCGGAGTGGCAGAACTTGCAGGACTTTGTGGTACTTTGATTCAGAGAGAATAACCTTCTATTCGTTGGGTATGTACTGCAGGATAATTGAGCTCTGATGGACATAGCTTCCCTCAGGAGAGGGCTGGAGACTTGCTTTGGGTAATAATTCTTTTTATCACGTTGGGTCATGCCCGACCATAGATTTAGAGATGACTTTTTTGCAATTGCAATTTCAAGGGCAGCATAGTGTTGTTTATAAATTTTTCCTAGCTTCTTCCATACTTTATATGGAATCCGATCTCTAAGGATGTTAGTGAGACTTGGAAGCTCATAACTATTGAGGATTTTTATCCAGCGTCTTACCAAAGGTGTATTGTATGCTATACCATTCAACAGGATTCTTCTCTCAGTGCGCTCATCTGAAAGGCTTGCATATTGCCCAAGTAAGAGAAGAATTTCATAATCGATTCGCTTATCCATTGGGAGGATATCGAGCATTAAATAAACAATTTCGTCCGCCGCACTCCTTGGCAAACCAAGCACTCTTTTAAAAAGAAATTGTGGGACGGAAAAAAATGTTTATTGCATGAGTACATGAATAAAACATTAGCGTTTAATCCAATCATACAAGTGCATTATGCGTATTTTGACGTCATTCTCATGAATAAAACATTGACCCTCCAAAATCATCCTTCAAATTGTCCGCCGGCAGCCATGTTGGCTATGTACAAAACCTATGGGAAATAAAAACGCGCGGAAAGAGTTCCCTCTCTAGCTCCCTTCGGGAGCTTATACGTAAGATCGTATCTCTGTGTCGCGGACATAAAATAGCCCCTACCCTCTTTTAAGTTTATTTCATTTTTTCTTCAAAGTAACTTGGGCGCAAGCAACGAACGTAGAGGGCAGCAACACTTTGCAGTATTGCTTTTAGGAAGGTCCACTCATAGAGATGTATACTAGTAACGCTAGAGGGCGTACTTCGTCAAATCGCTGTGATTACGTGGAGACCGTCCGCCATTGCTCGATAGGTATTCGCAGCCTGCCATGCGCGTACAGTACCTATGGGGCATGTACACGGATTACACGGATGAGCACAGAACATGACAAATTGATGACATATGAGCACGAAAGCATATGGAAAAGCAAAATTGTAAATATTGCACTGGATTAAAGTTCAAATACAACAAAAATCTAGCAAAACTGAGGTCAAAAGGCCTATATAGGCCTATCTATATAGCGCATAATATAGGCCGATACAGCTATAATACAGGCAAACGATTTAAAGTCCCAATTGTTTTTGCTTAGGTAAAATTTCGATACATTAATATGACTTCTATTTTCTAATGATTTGGAAGAGATGAATATCAAAAATAACATTTAGGCCTAGGTCCTGATAAATAAATTTAATGTGTTTTAATATGATTTGATGTACATTAACCTAAGAAAATTCATAGGCCATATCACAGTGTCTGATGCATCTGAGACGCTGTATCGAAAAAAAAACCACGATTGTATTTTTATAGTTCGTAGTTTCCTAATTACTATTATGCTGATTGCTGATAATTTATTTCTTCACTTTAGATAATTGTTATAATTCATTTTCCATATATATCTACACAATAGGGCCTATAATAACTCGATCCCTTTTCCCCATGTCTTACACGCTGATGTAAACCAACATCACAAAAACTCGCGAATCATAAAATGACTTTTTATTGATATTTGGAAATGATTTACGCATTGATTCAGTTAAAAATTGATGATTTAGATTTCCTTTGCTGGCAACCATCCCATCATATTTATAAATATGTATATAAAAGTATACTTTCTTACTTGCGATCAATGTATAGAAAAGTTTGTTGACAGCAAAATTTGCATTTAAAATGCGCGCATGCAGTCGTACAATTTTGCAATGTACAGGAGGCCTAATGGGGGGTTGGATGTTTATGTACAGTGTTATTGCCTTGCAAACATTTTAAAACTTCGGAGAGTAAACAAATCACAATGCGCAAAACAATTTTACTTTGATTTTCAGTGGAAAGTATAGACTTGATTCTCCCCGGCTGAAAATATGCTGATCGGCAAACTGGCTGAAATATTTTGTTTATCGCCGTTGTTTCTGATCCTATAATGATTGGACCAATATCATGTGAACAAATCAAGGATAGAATAATAAGGAGAGGAAGAAGGGGGAGAAGGAGAGAAGA
This sequence comes from Lytechinus pictus, assembly GCF_037042905.1. NCBI lineage: Eukaryota > Metazoa > Echinodermata > Echinoidea > Temnopleuroida > Toxopneustidae > Lytechinus > Lytechinus pictus. The sequence continues at coordinate 754,100 of NC_087260.1, read as the reverse complement.
AAAGGGGCGGGATTATGATATATAATTTGTATTATACTATAAAGAATATTATTACTACTGCAAGAGTGTATAAAACTAATATCATGAAAGACATCAATGCAAACTTATCATAATTATGAAAACGGTTGCAAAATTGTGAGTACTAAAACCAAACATAATTATGAAACAATAATATTGCAAAAGTGACAATACTTGGAATAAGATATTAAAAATCCTAATTTAATCTCAAATTTGATACCTGCCTTGAAATTGTGTTAATTAACTGTGTCTGTGTCGCTTGAATAAATGAACTTTATGGCAAATATTTGTAAGCACTGGCACCGGCCTAACATATAAACAGATAAACACGCGTTTTGAATATCCAGTTTTGTTTTTCATTTTAAAAGTATAACTGAATTTGATTTTCTAGTTTTCTTCCTTTAATGTCATTTGCTGGCCTATGGACCTGAGTTTGGTTATTCGATCAGTTTTTTTTAAATAAGATTTCCATGGATGAACAAAATTATTATATTATGTTACGGCGTCGCGGAATGATTTTGAAAGTGATGGGGTGTATAAAATCACAATCATTTATTATGTGTAATGTTCATTTTCATTTCAGGGAGGGGTCCGGTCGCGCCCCCTGTATTTTATTTTGATCAGTATGTTAAAGCGAATTTGCTTAGGTGTGTTTGTTATTTTAATTGCACACACGGCCCCTAAAAAGCGAATTAAAACAAATCTAACTTAAAGTGAAGGGAATTAAAACTGTCATTTTTGAAAAGTTTGAACAAATTAGGCTATATTCTCGACATTTTAAATCAATATTTTATTTTCGGGCCATATAGGCCTGCAGATTTTGGGGAATTTATTATGTTCCTATAAGAACAAAATCAGCACGTTCACCAAATAACACAAATTTCAACATTGATGGTGTAACGGGAGGCTCACCAAGAACAATAATGAGATGCCCTTTAATAGCGCATGTAGATCAAAACACTAACTTATACAGAATTATTGTACAACTTAATATATAAAAATGATAGGCCTATATTTCATACAAATTAAAGCAAGTTACATATCATGTAGGCCTATATAGAAATTACAAAATTATATCCAACATAAACATAGAATCAAAGGACGTATATGTGGGAAGGATGGAAGGAGGACGATGCAGTTAAAGGTAGGGAAATCCAGAGAAGGGCTAATTCACTGCAGTGTTTTGAATTAATTGTCAATCTTTCTATTAATGTCCGCTGTATGTTTTTATTTTTATGTGATTGTTTATATGATAGTATATCAACATTGTTATCTATTACAGGCCTATAAACGGACAGGTAAATGCAAATTATTTAGAATTTCATCCCGAGAAATCAGGTTTTTAAAATGCCAAATTAATAGCATAATCCCCATGTAATCACTCTAATAGTGTATTGAGATGCAATTTGTCATTCATATTTTCGATTTTTATGAGGTTGTGTTCTTTTCTTCAAGATAAAGGCCGGAGACGGCACCCCTTTTCACAGCGTTACAACGCACGAGCTATGGGTACATCCGGGTACTTTTGCGAATCTATACCTATCGAGCAATGGCCGCCACGCTCCACACAATCACAGACGTTAAGTACGCGCGCCTATGGCGACTCCGCACTCTAGCGTAGTTAGTATACATCTCTATGGGTCCACTCCGCTCAGATTTTGTGACCATTTTCTCCCAGAGCACTTTTTTGGAAGATTGTAGAGTTGATTTTTTTTCGTTTGTTCAATTTTACTATTTATTATTGAAAATAAGACCTCCAAGAAAATATGTTAAATAATATTATTTTAGCATATTTGTATTTTTTAAAAATTTTAAAACAAAAGGTAATCATGATTTTTGTAGTTTACATGGCAATAAAAATACATAGACTGATGACATTTGTGTTACCGTTCTTCTGCTTAATTTCGCTGCCCCTACCAACTCTACACAAGCTAACGCCAGAGCCAAGACCGTGATGTTCTGGTCTGGCCGCGCCGAAACTTCCCCGGTCACCTGTACCTCGGTGCGCGTACTGCGCTGCGTGAATGATAATGCTGACTGCACTGCACTGGCATGATAATCTCGACGCGACTCGACTTAGCTAGATATGGACTTGAAAGATATAGACTTGGTCTGTCATTGATGTGGCACTATGGCGGATGAGCAACGATAAATATTCAAGGTTAGAATTTTAATTTTCACTTAGAGTGTAGATTGTAGTCTGAAAATCTAAAATAATTATGCTATATCCACAAATCCAACCCACATTTTGCAATCCATCAGGCAAGATCGAATACGACCACTAAACAGCAAAGCCAAGTCCCAGACCCAGTCTAACGTTAGACATAATATTAGACAGCAATTATCTGGTTCATTATCGAGCTATGTATATTCCGACGGGTCTTGACTTGAGACGAACTATCAAGGGGCGAAGGTCTATGTCACATCTACTTTTTTCATTTCATAATTTTACAAAAATTTGTGTTAGCATATGCATGCAGCCCACCGTACCCTACCTCAGCACCGACCGGCCCGGGGCGCCGGCGCGGTCATGTCAGCCATGGCGCTTGTATAAGAGGCGGTGCTGGATTGTGTAGGCGCATTATGGTGCAGCGAAATTTAGATGAAGACGTATCAACCTCACGTATACTTGTTATCATATTGATATGCAAAGTCATAAAACTGTTGTCACCACCATGTAATATTTTATGAAAAATACAGGAATAAGTATTTCATATTTTTAAGCATGATATTTAATGTAAAAACATTTCAAGCAAAAATAATGATAAAGAGGAAATGAAAATAAATCAACTCTACAATTTACTAAAAAAGTGCTCTGAGAGGTTTTCGGTGGTCACAAAATGACTTGGCTAAATCCGGGTGAAATTAGCAGACTGGTTTATTTATGACAGAATTTAATCCTGTTTTACTGAAGATGTACAAACAAATTGTGACAATAATTTAGTGATATATTATTTTAAGAATTTGGTACATTATTATTTAATTTTTTATATATTTTTTTGTTTTCATTGTTTTAATCTACTATTGTCATAATCTATTAGTTTACCTATATTTTGCTGTCACTCCATGAGTGTATTGTATCGGATCATGGTTTCGTTGGCATGACTACCAAATTGCTCGCGCACTTCATTTGTATGCGCGTATCGAGTGGACCTTCCTAATAGCAACACGCTTGTGTGTTGATTCCCTCTACGTTCGTTGGGCGCAAGCACATCACCCGCGTTGCAATGGCCAGATACGCGATGGGTATGTCTACGCAGCCACTGCTCTGTTGCGTATCATCATAAATACGCAAGATAAAATTTATACGCAACATGAAATTTTAAATTTTATCTGAAAGATAAAATGTCATCTCAGAATACCAATTTCATTTTAAGAGATGAAATAAAATATTTTAAAGATAAAATGACCTCAGAATACCGCCCCAGGGCAGGCTAGTCTACAAATCACAATCATATGGTAATTTTTACGTTTTTGTACACGGTTTTGGAAAAAAAGTGGGGGGATGAAGCCCCCCCCCCCAGCCCCCCCCCCCCGCTTCCGCGGCCCCTGAAATGTAGACCAACATCTGCAGTGTGTGTCCCACAGCTGATTCAAGGAGTCTGCATAGCAAACTAGGTTTAGGTTTGCTTCGCAAACCAGCAGCCCACTTCACGTGCCATTCAGAGTCTGCATAGCAGACTAGGGCAGGGTTAAGGGCGCGGCACACACCACAAACTATTTCCCCCTGATTTCCCCTATACAGTGCGTATAAAAAGTTACACTTTGGGAATTAAAAAATATACAACATGTGGGTGATTTTTTTCACATATAATGTTGGGTTTGGGTCTCATCAACGAACGTAGAGGGCAGCAACACACAAGCGTGTTGCTCTAATGAAGGTCAACTCCGCTCGAATTTTGTGACCACTTTAAAAAATAAGGTGGGGTTTTGGGAAATTTGTCGAGTTGATTTTTTTTCATTTGTTAATTTCAAATATTTTTTAATGAACAATTATTAGATCGTTTATTCTGGGTATAAATATTAAAATATTACTTTCATTTTTAAAGAAAATATTTAGCTTAAATAATCATGATTTTGACATTTTTCCTCATTTTGGAATATTAAGCCTGTGACGAGGATACCTCATATCTCTTATTTTCTTCTGCTGAATTTCGCTGCACTACTAATAAATGCATAGACAACCACCGTAATAATCGAGGTCATTTTTCTGGCCTGGGTGCGCCGAGTCTGGGCCGGTCGCGCAGCTAGCTAGTGACGTTGATGATGCGCTGGGGCTTCAGGCGACTCGTCATAGATCTAGCAACTTAGACAATGACGTCTAATTTGCCTGGCCTGATTTGAAGTGTAATGGCTTCAGGGCTGATGTTATCAACGATGATAGTTCAAGGTTAGATTTCAAATTTTAAATGTCATTTGACTTTTAAGTCTATAAATCTGAAATAAAGGCGCTGTATCCCCGAAATCCGGGTCTAAATTTCAACTCTGAGTCCGAGACCATGGCATGGACGGCGAAAAAACAACCCATGCATCGGATGCATTGCATTGGCTGCGCGCTGCGCTGCAGCTGCACTGTGATGATGGGTTCAGCGAAGAGCTCAGAGAAAATAAGGTGGTTATATTCAATCCCGAAATGCTTTGCGAGTGGTCACAAAATCGTCTCGACGCAAATCACCTAATACAGCCGTCTGGTGAAATCGCTGATAACAACAATCACCGATTTGGTAATGATTTTAGTTTCCTGAAACTTATATTTGTAAAGTTTTAAATATCAAAGTATGTTTTTATATGTATGTATATTCTTCAACATATTTTTTAAGTTATCTTTGATATTGTTGTAGTCATATTCTTTCATATTCGTTTTTTGATCGCTACTAATTTTTTGTTGTATTGGATCGGCATTTGATTTCGTTGGCATGAACAATAAAATACGCGCGCAGCTCAGCTGCATGCGCGTATCGAGTAGACCTTCCTTATAGCAACACGCTTGTGTGTTGCTGCCCTCTACGTTCGTTGGGTCTCATCTATCCAATGAAAGTAAAAGTTTTGACAGAATGCTACACTTGAGTGAGCACTGTCCATTTTTGTAAAGCTCGCCCGAGCTCGCAGAAATCTGTTTGCGCAGAAATGCTCGTTTGTACGCTATGTCAATTCAAGGGGAAAGGGCGAAATCAAATTTATAATACGTACGTACCCTGCGAAACGTTTCTCATACATTTCCCTTGCACTTTTAGTCATTTGAAATAAGACGGATATATTCAAGCATTTTCTAACAATTTTGCCACCCAAATTGAAATTTCAACACTTAGCAAACCAAACTGGGTGGATCCAGGGGGGGGGGGGGCGAGGGGCCCGCCCCCCTATTAATTGGCGGAGCAAAAAAAAAGAAAAAGGGGGAAAGAAAAAAAGGAAAAAGAAGGAAAAAGAAAGGAGAAAAAAGAAGGGGAAACACAAGAAGAGGAAGACGAGTTAATAAGATAAGATGAGGGGAAGACTAAAATAATTTTTAAAATCTTTCATGTCACTATAAAAAAAAAATCGCTCGCGCTTCGCGCTCGCATTGCCAGTTAGGTGATTTACATTTGGAGTTTAAAATATCAAAATTTGAAGTTAACATAGAAAACATATTTCAACTCGGTATTGCACTTTCATTGATTGTTGAAAATATATTAACTCATAATCTTATTCATGAATACAAAAGTGCTTTAAATGTCCAGTTTTCATGCCACTGAATATTAACAGATTTCGCGCTCTCACATTAGGCATATTAGATTAATAAATAAGAATTATAAAGTCAAAAAGGGGCCTAAGCTTTCGATCCTAGCAGAATCTTTGTCGGAGGCAAAATGACAAACATATAAAGTGGAACAACCATAATATAGACCACAAACAAGCTACAGCAACACTAGAAACAAGGAGACAAAAGGGGCATTAGTGAGTAGAGAAGACCAATCAGGTTAGTGAAGGGGATGAAAGAAAAGGAGTAGGCAGACACAAAGGGAAGTTAGTGTAAGTAAGGCCAAGAGGGATTAAGATAATGAGGCAGGCAACATCAAACAGGATCTGGAACAAAACAGTGATAGAGGGATGAATAACTAGAGAATTAGTGAGAGGTGGGTCAAACAGGTTACAAAGAAAGGCTTAATAAACTGGTGCACAAGAGTGGGGGGAAAAAATAAGATAATAATAAATAAGATATCAATTTTAGATATTAATAGAAGATATAGTCATCATTTTCATATGATGACATAATGTTCTTTGAATGTTCTGGTCCTATGCACTAGCGTACCTACAGGGGGGGGGGGGAGCAGGGGGGCACTCGATCTGCCCCCCTGACGAGCCACCACCCATGCAAGGACATATCCCTGCCCCCCTGACGAGCTTGAAATACCTTTTTTGCCCCCCCCCCTGACGAGTTTTAAGACCTCTATTGTCCCCCCCCCCTGACGAGCTTGAAGACCTTTTTTTTTTTTTTTTTTGCTTGTCAATTTTATTTCTGGTACGAAATCCTTTATTTGTGATAACCTTTTTTTTTTTTTTTTCTTCTTCTTTTTTTTTTTTGCTTGTCAAATTTTGGGGCGAACGGTTTTGCACATGCACCCTGTGGAAAATCCTAGGAACGCCACTGGTCCTATGTCAAAACTCGAAGTAATAATAATGAACAATAATGAAACATATAAGCTCTTTTTTATCCACCTCACAATTTTCCTACAAAGTGCTTGAAATACATAGCTTAAATCGACCCTTTTCAGATCGGAATATCAAATCGCGCCTCGCGCTCACCTTATCGATATTTATGATGATAAAGGTATTTAGAATGCCCACTCAGATTCTAGGTCGAAATCTGAAACACGCTCGTGCATGTTTATTCAGATATGCAGCTTGTTCTTTGTTTAAATCATTATCCAGTTTCATTTCACAATGTCAAAAATTTTCTGCTCGCGCTTTGCTCTTGCAATTTTAATGTAGGAAGATTTCCAGTTACTCATCCTTTGCATGATTTACAAAACATGAATAGTAATTTGTCGTAGGTGTCATGTTAGACCTGTCCAAGGCATTCGACACCCAAAATCATAAAATTCTACTCCGTAAGCTCGAACAAAGTGGTGTAAGGGGAACGCCACTTGCATGGTTTATTGATTACATTTCCAACCGGCAATTCGACAATCATAAATCCGTTATCCTAAATCTGAAATGTGGCGTCCCCCACGGGTCCATACTCGGGCCTCTCTAATTATTCCTAGTTTATATAAATGATATCTCACATGTTTCTCCCAATTTATAATATGTCTTGTTTGCTGACGACACAACCCTACTTATGCTGATGAAAATATCTGGATAATATTTTTTCTCTGTATAACACCGAATTCCGTAAATTATTAAATTGGCTTCGTTCTAATAAATTATCGCTCAATATCAGTGAGACCAATTATATAGTATTTCACAGTAGAAACAAACCAATTATTGATAACCGAAATCATAACATTATTGTAAACAATACTATCTTAGAAAAAAAGTCAACAGTGAAGTTCCTGGGTATTTTACTTGACGAATATCTTACATGGAACCCCCAGTTTGAAAACCTTTAACTTATGAATCACGTACGCTTGGCATCATGTCTAAGCTTAAATTCTACCTTCCCACTAAGGCGATGTATTAATTGTACAACTCATTTGTCTTGTCTTTATTGTTGTCACATGGTATAATTGTCTGGGGAAATTGTTATTCCAAACATATAGATATGCTGTTCAAATTACAAAAGAGAGCTGTAAGGTTGTGTACAGGGTCTCATTATCTATATAGCCCACACCGACCCAATTTTTAAAGGGCTTGGATTACTAAAAGTTGCGGATATAAAGAGTCCAGACAGCACTTTTCATTTTTAGATTGCGAAATAAAATATTGCCTTCCCAATTCGATTCTATGTTTACATGTAACAGTGGCGGATCCAGGGGGCACAGGGGGCGCGCGCCCTCCCCCCCCCTAATATTTGAGCGGGGCCGAAGGCGCCGCTCAAAAAAAAAAAGTAAAAGTAAAAGAAAGAAAAGGCGCTGCTTGAAAAAATGAAAATGAATAAAAATAAATATTATGTATGACTTATGCAGATGACACTCAAATTTACCTAGTGTTGAAGAAGGAGGACCACGCTGTGGCGCTACAAAGACTCAGTGCATGTTTTACAGACATTAAGAATTGGTCCATACAGAATGGATTAAAGTTAAATGAACGTAAAACTGAATGTTTACACTTTGTGAGCAGGCATAGGACTTGTAGTCCGATTGACGATATTTCTTTTGATGGTACTGATATACAATGCTCTGCGGCTGCTAGAAACCTAGCGCCAATGTTTGTTGTTTGTGCTATAGCGCCACCTTGTGGTGGATTGGTTTTAGTGCCAATGCAACGATGGTAATTCGCCCCTTGACGGCGCCGCGGTTGAAGTCATGAGCTGCCTAATAAATTAAGGTACAATTATTCAACTATTGTGAGTGAAGTGTCATTCCTTTATTGTCGTGGTGGCAGCAGGTTCGATCCCTGTCTATCCACACAATAGGATGGCCACTGCTACCCTAGCGTTCATTCGGTCGAAAAGCATCATTTTTCGTGATAGGTAGTTGTAGTTCGTTGTTAATCATGTCTTCTCACGCCACGGCTAACACTCATCCCCACACATAGCCTTTTACGATGGCTTATCCCCGGTACATGTACCGGTACCTTCCACAGGCCCGAGAGAGCGGCCGCCAGTATCATGCCCAAGAGAGAGGCTACTACACTAAACATAACCAACCGTGAACAAATTATTAATGATAATTCAACATTAATCCAAATCGGAAGAGAGAAAGAAAATGATATGATTGTGAGTGATTGTGACAATCTTGATTTGTACTATGATTTAAACAATGATGATTATGCATGTGATGATGAATATTGTTTTGATCATGATGAGTCTGTCATTGAAGACCATTCTCATTCCTTTCCTAGAGCAAGTAGGGTTTTACATTGTACAGTACATAATCAAGACAGTCATAAAGCTAGTACACATAACACAAATAGTGTTGGATACAGATCTAGTTCTTACTCAAACGTTGGACCTACTTGTGAGAATCCCTACTATTCAGTATCTAAATATAATTGTAGTCATAACAAAAGTGAGTGCTCATTCTTGAAAAAGTCTGAAAGAAGTATCAGTACACAAAATTGCTTGACTTCTTCCAAATCAGTTTGGTCAGAGTGTTTGGATGTAAGTGATGATTATCAAGATGATTGTCAACTTCTATATGCTGACTCTGTCTCTGATTTATCTGAGAGTGATGAATGCCGCTATGATGATTATGATTGTTCTATTTCGGATAGTGAGGATGCTTTGCCTGTTAGAACAGGCTTAACAGATAGTTCTTTCGGTCGTGCCGAGGTCTTGCCAGAGTCAGGCAGACCGCATGAAATCCAAGGAGATTCTCTCGGCGATGATATGAGTGACTCATCGGAGTTAGGTGAGTACCACTCCAAGGTTACACATTCGCCACAGTTTTCAGTGGCCAGCCTTTCCTCTCCGTCTCCAAGTGTCAATCTTTTTCATGGTCAAAAGCTCGTCCAGGTCAAACTTGTCAGTGGTTCACCACAGAACCTCATTGGTCTTTCCAGCGTTCAAAGTCTTGGTGCTGTCATCAGGCCTACAGATACCCTTCGGTCGGTGTGTTATGCTAACCGTTCCTCGCGCCTTCCAGTTATTGGTACGACAAGTCTTACCTTAAGTAGGAATGGGGAACACTTGCTTTTCGAAGCGTATGTCGTAGACTCACCGCTTATTCAAGTTCATGCAGGAATTCCATTCATAGAGTTACATGACATTACCATCCGTCCTGCTAAGCACCGCATCACCATAGGTGATGGACCGTCGTACACTTATGGTCCTGACGCTTCGCTGTCGATACGCGATATCAATTCACATGACCATATTTCCGATATGCCCAGTGGCACTGAGAAATTGCAACATGCGCCTAGCGTTCCACTCATATCCGGTTGCGACGAGAAATTGCCACTTACGCCCTCTATCGTTCCACGTATGTCCGGTGGCACCGACGAATTGCCACACGTACCTCCGGTCGTTCCGCATATGCCCGGTGGCATGTAGACACTGCAATACGTGCCTTCCGTCATAACGCCCTTGTGTGACCCTTCACCATCAGGCACTGCTTTTATCAAAGTCATTAACAGCTCGTCGGTTGACCTAGTCACTGCTACCCAGAACGATGTCGCTGCATGCCAGCAACTTCAGTCCGAGCTAGTTTCGGTTCCTGACTATGACGTGAAGCTCACAACGTCTGGTCCCGATGTGGATATTGTTATAGACACCCAACCCAACCTTACACACGCCAACCTGTTTAGTAAAGCAGAATGTCTACAGAATACTGATTTTGACAAGTTTTCACTGGCTACTATTTCTAATTCTAATCCTGTAGTGATGGATTCTCCTCTCATTGGTGAGTGCTTGGTCCCTTGCTACCAACACTGTGACCCAACATATGATGGCCTCACCACAGAGGTTATGGACCCACCAGGTCGCTCCCCGGATGTTCGCAAAGGATGCAGTATCCCTACTCGTGATGGCCTCACCACAGAGGTTACAGACCCACTAGGTCGCCCCCGAAATGTTCGCAAAGGATGCAGTATCCCTACTAGTGAAGGCCTTACCACAGAGGTTACAGACCCACCAGGTCGCCCCCGAAATGTTCGCAAAGGATGCAGTATCCCTACTAGTGAAGGCCTTACCACAGAGGTTATGGACCCACCAGGTCGCCCCCCGGATGTTCGCAAAGGACGCAGTATCCCTACTCATGATCCACGGTGGTTATTGACCCACCAGGTCCCCCGCCGGATGTTGGCAATAGACTGTATGCCCCCTTTGTTTCTGTGACTGGTTTTTACAACCCATCCCATGGAACTGTTCTTTTGGCTTTTCGTCACCGTGTTCATAGGACGTCGCCTGCGAGCATCGCTCCACCTTCAGAACAACGGCCAGGCCCCTCAACATTTTGGTTGTCCATAGGACCCCCTCCTGGTCGTCCACCAGACATTGATTCAAGGTACCATTGAACTGTTGTATCCTCCCTTTGATTTTGAGAGATGGACATTTGCACTTTTTATAGTGACATCTGGGATAAACATCCTATATTGACTGCTATTGTTTTACTTCTTTGTTCATGGACAATTGATGATGCAGCATACTATGGACACTGTTAATTGCATGTATGATATATTGTCTTTATTATGTATGGTAACAATTAATTTCTTTCCTTTACATTTTTATTGCATAATTGATTGTTTTTATTGCATACATAATGTATCGTTTTAGAATATACAGTACGATTGTTTTTTTTCCCACATTTTTTGCAAGATATATTCCCTTTTCTATTATTCACTGTATACTGCTACTTTTGTTGTGATGCTTATGCCTTTATTTTTTAAAGGAATTATGTTTTTCACATTTTTGTCTCGCCTGCATAGCAGAGCGAGACTATAGGCGCCGCTTTTCCGACGGCGGCGGCGACGGCGGCGGCGGCGGCGGCGTCAACATCAAATCTTAACCTAAGGTTAAGTTTTTGAAATGACATCATAACTTAGAAAGTATATGGACCTAGTTCATGAAACTTGGACATAAGGTTAATCAAGTATTACTAAACATCCTGCCTGAGTTTCAGGTCACATGACCAAGGTCAAAGGTCATTTAGGGTCAATGAACTTAGACCATGTTGGGAAAATTATTTTCAAAATCTTAACCGAAGGTTAAGTTTTTGAAATGACATCATAACTTAGAAAGTATATGGACCTAGTTCATGAAACTTGGGCATAAGGTTAATCAAGTATTAGTGAACATCCTGCTCGAGTTTCAGGTCACGTGACCAAGGTCAAAGGTCATTTAGGGTCAATGAACTTTGGCCGTGTTGGGGGTATTTGTTGAATTACCATCCTAACTCTGAAAGTTTATGGATCTAGTTCATAAAACTTGGACATAAGAGTAATCAAGTATCACTGAACATCCTGTACGAGTTTCAGGTCACATGACCATGGTCAATGGTCAGTTGAGGTCAATGAACTTTGGCCGTGTTGGGGGTATTTGTTAAATTACCATCCTAATTCTGAAAGTTTATGGATCTAGTTCATAAAACTTGGACATAAGAGTAATCAAGTATCACTGAACATCCTGTACGAGTTTCAGGTCACATGACCATGGTCAATGGTCAGTTGAGGTCAATGAACTTTGGCCGTGTTGGGGGTATTTGTTGAATTACCATCCTAACTCTGAAAGTTTATGGATCTAGTTCATAAAACTTGGGATATAAGAGTAATCAAGCATCACTGAACATCCCCTGTGAGTTTCAGGTCACAGAACCAAGTCAAAGGTCAGTTAAGGTCAATAAACTTAGGCCATGTTGGGGTAATTGTTTAAGTGCCATCATAACTTTGAAAGTTTATGGATAGAGTGAATGAAATGTGGACATGGGTGTAGTTGACAGTCTTAAGTCTCTGTTCAAATGTCATTTATGGTGAATGAACGTAGTATTATGTCATTATATGAATGATGTTTTTGTGAATGATTATTTTATAGTAGTTTTCAAAGTTAGCACTGCTGCGATATTAAACTGCGTAATGCAGGCGAGACTGCCAGAGGCGTTCCACTTGTTCTTTATTAGCCTTTCATCGGGTTGGAGTGGTACAGCTGATTGTGTTAATGTTTTAATGTGCTTGTTATGCCTACTGGTTTGTCATTAAATTTGATTTTTAGACTGAAGTTTGTTGTTTGCTTAGACATTTTAATGTTTACTGGCTGTGTGTGTGCTACTTTTATTTGTTTAGGGGAAGTGACATGTAAATCATATACAAGTATCCATATTTTAATTGATTTGTATTTGATATGCCTAACATAATTTTTCCAGGGTGTGTTTCAAGATTTCCACATTTGCTGTATTTCACATAATTATTTTCACCACACACTTTTATGGATGTATATGTATGCCTTTTACCTTGGCATTTGATTGTTTTCTACAAGATAACGGCGTTATTTTTAATTTCGTCAGCGTGACTATGTGATATCCAGTGTGACAACAGTTCACCTGACTGTGCACTTGTGTATATTACTATGTATGGAATCCTTTTTGTTATTTTGATGGTTGTGGAAGGGTCCATTTTAATGTTCGTGAAGTTAATGACTTCTTGTTTTGCAGATGTTTTATTACTAAGTGTCCCTGTTTATTTATGGAATGGTTTTACAGTAATGGGTTTATCAATACATTTATTTTGGTTATGAATTGTGTCTTTATTTAATAAGAACATTATTTAACTATTGCATAGTTTGGCAATTTTATAATTTGTTTAGTATAGTGTTTTTAGGTTAGATTACTTAGATGACATGGGACTTGATAGTAGTGTTTGGGATTAACATGCACTTACTTTGTTTATGGTTTCCTTTCCTGTATGTGTGCTCTTAAGTTTAACAGGTATGTAATTCTATTTGTTTTCATTTACAGGATATATTTTGAGCCAATAACGTCTACATTTACACTATTTTGGCGTAATGTATGGTATTGCTGTTTTTGGTTTGCCTTTAAATGGTTTAGCACAAAAGGGGCTGGTTTTTTCCCCTAAATATGAGTTATACTTAAAGGCATTGATTGTTAGTTTTTTTAAGGGACTAGCATTGACAGTTTTATTGTTTTGAATAACATTTTTTTTAAATGATTGACTTGAAATGACATTTGATTTGGTTTTGTTTTTGGTTTAGTTTGTGACATGGTGTCAATGTTTAATTACCGCCTGTTTAGAATGCTTGATTTTATGGGGATGTTGAAGATACACATGTACATGTATTGTGATGTAAATTGTTCCATCTTATGGTTTTGGTTAAGAAAGCATGTTAGTGCCCCTAACAGTATGTTACACATTTTATGCAATGTTATGTGTGTTTATATCTTTCGGAAAGTGCACATATGTAGTTGTGGTGTTTATATTACCAGGTTATATCCTTGCTGATAGGTAAAGATGAGATGTTTTGATTTTAATTTGATAGTAATTATGTAACGTTTTCAACATTAGTACTGTAAGGGTTTGATATTTGTATTATTAAGAATAATTACAATGGTTGTTTTTTAATAAGCATTATTTATTGTTATACGGAATTTCTATACCTTTTAGAGGTTGGTAGATTTTTATTCTGTATAGAGATATGGCATCGTTTTTTGACTTTTTGTAAGGTAGTACCTGTTCACATGGAATTAGAAGTTTAATACTTTGCTACTTTGCTAATGATTTGTAATCACCAATCCATATGCAGTTTTAACAGTTGGAAGGGAAAAAGACAAAGTGGTCACGCCAATGTTTGTTGTTTGTGCTATAGCGCCACCTTGTGGTGGATTGGTTTTAGTGCCAATGCAACGATGGTAATTCGTTCCTTGACGGCGCCGCGGTTGAAGTCATGAGCTGCCTAATAAATTAAGGTACAATTATTCAACTATTGTGAGTGAAGTGTCATTCCTTTATTGTCGTAGGAGTCATGTTTGATAATAATATGTCCCTAAAGACCCATGTGAACAACGTATGCAGATCTGCCTCGTTTGCATTGCATGAAATCGGTAGCATCCGTAAATTTCTTACAAAAAAGACCACCCAGAGGCTTGTTCAGGCACTGGTCATGTCTCGCATTGACTTTTGCAACAGTCTTCTGTATGGTCTACCTGATACACAGATTAACAAACTGCAGAGAATACAAAATTCAGCAGCTAGGCTTATTGCTAAACGTCGTTCACGTGAGTCTGTCACTCCACTGCTAAGGGAGCTTCATATGCTAAGGGTTCGTGAACGAATTGATTTTAAGATCCTCTTGCTTACTTTCCAATGTTTGATAAAATCAGCTCCAGTCTATCTTCAACAATTAATATCAGAATACTCACCCTCCCGCAACTTACGCTCATGCAAAAAATCACTCTTAGAAGTTCCTGCCATCAACACCCAGTCTTATGGTTCCCGATCTTTTTGTTCAGCATCCCCTCAACTTTGGAACAACCTACCTCAGAGCATAAAACAAGCAGTCTCAACTGACAAATTCAAATCTATGTTAAAAACTCATCTTTTCGTTAAATAGATCGTCCTTAGCATATGCTGCTTCAGCTGTCTACCTTCAACTGTCGCTGCATGCATAAAACTGGCGCCAATCAAGAATAATCAGCGCCACCTAAATCTAAATCGGCGCCGGACAAGAATAATCAGCGCCAGTCGAATATGAATTGCCGCTGCCTGAACCTTACGTGACGTCGGTAAAAATAATCAGCACTACTGAATCGGCGCCGGTCAAGACAAATCGGCGCTGCCTTTGTCTTAACCGGCGCCACCTAAATTTAAATCGGCGCCGGTCAAGAATAATCAGCTTCCTCTGGTTCCAATAAATAGGCGCCGGTAATAATGAAGAAGGGCCTATTGCCAACGAAATCTAGATCGGCGCCGGTCAAGAATGATCAGCGGCACCTGCAAGGTTATACATATTATTGTTGAATGGTCATAACAAAGCTTATCGCATGCCCTTACAGAGTGGACTGGGGTGGGGCAGTTGCCCACAGATCATGAAATCTTTAATTTGTTATTTAAAAAATCCCAGAATCATATACAAAAGCGGAGAGCAAATCCTTTAATTTTAATCTTGTTTTCCAATGCTTTATTAAAAAAAGGTCAGTCACTTTTCTTCTTTACACATTCCACATTGTGCCACCTCTATGGCCTTTAGTGTAAGACAGCTACTATAGTGTTTTATTAAGATGCATTCGATATTTTAGTCAAAAACTTAGCTAAAACCCGTTGCTATTACCGGGAGTGTATAATTACGCAACCAGACGTATATAGACCTTAAACCACTAAATGTCATTTTCAATGTATAAATACAGTTTTGTCAGTATACCTTTGTTTTAACGTTTAAATGTTTACGCCACAAAATTTGATTTATTTCCATCTTCCATTAAGTTAAATATTATTCATCTGATCACTCGGGAAGAAGTTAAATCAAAGATAACGATACCTGTAAAGCTGGAGAACTATTTCCAAAGCTCTGTCTTGAAGGATCTCTTTCTGAATTCAGGTCATAGGCCTAAGCATCATATCCAGTTTCATCAAAGTAATTATATAAAAATTACTGACAATTACAAATTGCATTATATTTAGTGAAAAGCATCCCAATACTAGTATATACCAAATTCTGTATATAGGCCTATACATCATGTACATGAAAATTGAATGATAATATATAAACCTGGATTGGTGATGTATTCCGAGTGATTCATGATGTAGTATCACTGCATATACAGAGGTGTCGATCCTGGGGGGCAGGGGGGGGGGGGGCGATCGCCCCACCAATGAAAATGTTGTGGGGGCAAACATATCATTTTGCCCCCCCCCCCAATAATTCCGCATGTGCAAAAATAAAATAAGATATAATGTTATACAGAAAACAGCAAGCGAGATTGAGCGACACAACTTGTTCTTTATTTAAAATCGTGCTCAAATTGTAATATACTGGAATAACTGGAATATAAACATTTTCAGCTCGCGCTTCGCACTCACATCATTTCTGTAGAAAAACCCCATACTTAAATAGGTGAATAAAATGTCCCGTTTTTCAGTTCTAAACCTCAAAAGAACTCCCGCTTCGATTTGCAATAATCTTTTGTTTGATATAATCTTGTACTTTATTAAAAACGTCCATTATTTAAAACTGTCTTTTTTACGGATCGAAATATCAATATTTTAAGCTCGCGCTTCGCGCTCGCATCTATTGATTTTTTAGATACCCATCTGAATCATTGGTACCAAAAATGCTTAGAATATCAAGCTTCCTGGTCAGAATATAAAGAAATTTCAGCTCGCCCTCGGCACTCGCATTATCTTTGTAGTGAGATATGTCCTAACAAGCACCTTTTTCCTGTTTTCAGGTCAGTATACTAAAAAATTTCAGCTCGCGCTTCGCGCTCGCATTAATTTGTTGGTGAGATATGTGTCTCTATCTCATGAGTCATATAAATAAATAAATATATATATATATATATATAGATGCATATGAGTGTGTGCGCGTTTGTGTGTGTGTGAGTTTGTTTGTTTTGTGTGATCGAGCACCTTTGGAAAGTTGATTCATGATTTTGCCCCCCCCCCAATCTGAAAAAGGATCGACGCCCCTGTGAATATATATATATATATATATATATATATATAGCAAAAAAAATAGTATCTCACGATATTTTGAAATCGCACATAACATGCATAATTTGTGTTACTTTTTGCTTGTTTCTTTCTTTAATAAGTTTTTCAGTCTCTATACATGTTTTAGAAAGATTATATGTTTAAATTGATGGTCGTACGCAGCAAGGGGAAGGGGGGGGGGGTGGGGCAAATTCCCGAACAGTTGTTGTGAAAACACATTTTTTTTTCCTTAACATTTCATGAAAACTTATGAAAAATGTGCAAATGTGAGATGTGCACCAAATACTTTTATTACACTTGTGAGCAGTTCGGTCCGTTTACTCTAGATATCGTTTTTATTATTTTTTTTTCAAAAATATGTTGGAGTCTTGCCCCCCCCCCCCGGAAATATTATCTGCGTTTGGTCGTGCAAAATGGCATGACTGGAAATCCTACATTTCGAAAAGAGCATTTGACAGGGTCAGACTTTACCCCTTTTTCATAATTTTCTTTATGGCGCCGGTGAAGTGCAAAAATATTTGCGCCGCTCGGCAGTGCGCCCCCCCCCCCTTTCGCCAAAAGCTGGATCCGCCTATGTGATTTGTTGATTTAGTTTTACTAACATTCATGTAAGTTACATGAAATATTGGCAAGTGATCTGACACGTCTGTTAAGGTCTTAAAGTGTTAACTACTGCTATAGCGTAACTCGCTCCCTAAATTATTGAAAATGTGTCCAGTGTGTGCGCGCACTGCCTCTGTGTTTGCCTCTGTGTTGTTTGGGATCGGATGCACGCATAGGATCCTCTACATGCACAAGCACACGATTGCCTCCTACATGTATGATTTGCTCTTAATGAAAAATATGCTGCACTTTTTTACCAAGTTACTATATGTCCTAAATTTCTTTTTATTTGTATTTTTAGAATGGACTTCAAACCAAAAAGGATGAAAAACTTAACCAGAAGCATATATAGAGTGGTTTGTGCGTGAATATTTTACAAATTAGAATAACATGGATTGAAAAAGTAAAGGCTGGGGCAATGCTTAACATATTTTCATTTGGAGGGGGGGGGGGGGGGCAAACACATAAGGGAACTTATATTCATCAGGTTATTATATGTCTTGAATTTCTTTTATTTTTATTTTTAGAATGGACTACAAACGAAAAAAAGGAGAAAAAACTTAACCAGAAGCCTATAGAGTGTTTCTACAATTTCCATAGTTCTCACCATAAAAACATTTTTTGGCATCTTATGCATGGGTTTTTACGTTTTGTTTACAAAGGTTTTAAGAGCAATACTATTATATATTTTTTATTTCAACCGACAATCATGACAATGTTGACTATGTGAGCCTTTTCATTGATGCTTACTTCTATGCAAGACACATTGCTGCAGTAAAAAAAAGAAGAAAATTGTGCCTCTCGAAAGTAGATCCGCCACTGCTGTCCCTTTCAAAAATATTTTCAACTTCATTAAATTTCATGGGTGATCATCTGTATGTCAATCATGGCGTATTCGGAAGGGGTGTCTCCATCAACCCGTGTTTTTATTATAGAAAAAATATTCCAGTTCATTCCATCACATTATTTCAAATATTACTAACAGGAAAAGTAGGTATGCACATGAAATACAATCGCCGAATAATCACCATGATTTTAAATTCGTTGACGCTTAACATATAAAAATTGAAATAAAAGATTTGAATCTGAAATTGAGCGGGAAAAGCTCTATTATCAGCCTCAACTTTCATGGGGTGCACGCCTTTCCCCTGTGTACTGCACTTGTACTAATTGGTACCTAGTGCACATATAAAAAAAGAAATGACTCATTGAACCATTTCCCTTCTCAAGCTCTTTCTCTTTCTTATTTCCTCCCCCCCCCCCAGTTTTAGAACTTTTGAGAATAGAGCCAGAGTCTCTTTCGTTACGCCAGTGGTTTGAATCATTAATAAACTGATTATTTTTTTCATAATAGTAAACAGAGTAGGATTATACGTTGTAAACGTGGGTATTTATTGCCATGTCAGAGGTGAAAGTTAGCATTTCAAATAGTAGAAAAACAAATTCTTATTAAGGTGAACAACTCTATGGGAAAACTTGTTTATTTGTAAAAGAAGAAAAGCAAGATCTGCAAAGATATCGTTCTCTTAGTTTATTTTGATTTTGGCCTCGGAAATTTGTCAGCTCAGCGCATAGCATTTCTCTATAAATTAGCTAAATCGCCGTCTTGGTTAAAAGATAATTTTAGATTTTTCTCAGTCTTCTCATGCTCATCTTTTCTCATAGACCGCGGGTCATACATCCAATATAAGTCTCCTTAACATTTTCGTGCCTCACCTCTTGTATATTCCTATTTTTTGTCACATTTTAGAGAAAAAAAAATCACTGAATATTAATTCATAACTCGTCAGTGTCAAAAGTGCATATTCGTCACATCTTTTCAATTCCACAATACTTTTACTGTGCTGGTGCTCACACACACTATTCATTATTTACATATATTACCCTAGCCCCTTGTCTATGGCCAAATACACGGTAAGCCCCTGGTTACCTAGCCCGAGAGCAGCCAAGACTGGCAAGAGCAGATCCAGGATTTCGTAGGGAGGGGCCCAAATTCGACCTGATTTTGGCGCCCCTGTGTACTTTTCGGAAAAATGGCGGCCCCTCCCTCCCCCAGGCAATCATAAGTGCCTTAAATGCATGTTAAATTATCTAATTTCATAGGCACATGAAGAAGAGGCAATTGAATAATGGTTTTATAATGATGTGTTCATGAATAAATGCAATACCACTTTAAAAAGAATCAATGCGAGCGCGAAGCGCGAGCGATTTCTATTTTAAACATTTAATGCTTTCAATCTCGTTTAAGATCTCATCAGAGTAGGCCCTGCAAGAATTATGTGAGCGGGAGCCAGGCACGGATCCAGGATTTCTTAGGGGCCCCTAATTTCAAGTCAAGTAATAATCGTGCCAAAATGACTCCCATTGCCGAATGGGTAATGTCTAGTTACTTCACACATAAACCTCTCTTGCATTGTATAGGCATACTTCGTTCTTCTGGGTACTCCCATTTTTTTTTCTACTTTTTGTTTCAGGGCTTGAAAAATCGTACGGGGATGACATCCCTGTATCGCCGCGTATGAACACTGGTTGTGCAATAACTAAATTGCATATTCTGCATGACAGAAAGTTAGTGTTTTTTGGGGGTAATATATTCTTGAAAAAATATACATGCTTTTTATTATAGAGTTGAGGTAGACTCAGTAGTCAGCACTCAGCATTTATTAATTGGGAGTGCACTGCCTACTTAGATCTGTAAGGGTTTGGATATATTATATAATCATGGCCAAGGTCAAAGGTGATTTAGGGTCAATGCAGGATTTTGCAGTGTACAAAGAAAGAAAAACGTCGAATCCAATATCGTTTGCAAAATGACCCCAAAAGCCGTTATAGAAATAAATTGCTTGAATCTGTGAAATCATTAAGTCCAAAATGTTTTTATGCATGTTTGTATTATGTATGTAATAGTAATGGTAATTATACATCAATAGAAATATTTTTACCTTGTCGGCAAATAATGGCTCTTTTTTTTTTGGAGGGGGGGGAGTGATATTCGGTTGGCAAGCAAAATTCACAGAGTGATGCACGAAATGTTGACGTGCGCACAAAATGTTCCAGTCTTTCTTTTGGTAAATATAAAATATCATAGAGTCTATGTCAACTATTGTATGAGAAGGCCCCAAAGCAGGGTAGGAAATACACTGGAACTCAGCTCTAAGGCCGATTTTTTAGCTCCCCCATATGGACTAGCCGTCAGTCAATTATCCTCACAGGCTGGGGTTCAATATAACATACTGACATCACCAACCGCGTAGCCAGGATTTCATTTTCGAGGAGGCGGTAAATGCACGCGAAGCGTGCCAGTACTTACAAAGCGCGCGAAGCGCGTTCCCTAGGGGGGTGGGTGCAGGGAGTCCCCCCCCCCCTCCCGCGCGAAGCTTTCGGTGTTTCATAAATTAAGATCAAAAGGAGCCGTCTCTCTTGTCTCTAGTACCTATATCAGCCCCAATTCAGTTGACTACATGTATATTGTGATTTTAAACCTTGTTTTCAAAAGTGATTGTGAACGCACAAAGAGGGGATAAAACGGAGGAAATTCAAATAATATTAACCCCGTGCGAAGCGCGGAAGCTAAAGCATTTTATCATTTTTTTTGCAAAGGAAAGGGTCCCGAGAAAAAAGGGGATTCTCTAAGTCACATTGAATACTATCCTTGGAAAGATCAAATTTGATTACAAATAATTTAGCGACAGTGCATATCTTAACTCGCAAAACAGGTGAGAAGAAGGATATCTGCCGAGAGGAAGATATGCCTCCCCGCGCAGAGCAATGAATCTCTGAAATTTCGAAAGGCAGACGTTTCAATCAATGCAGATATCTCTAATACCCCCATCGGCTCTAATTCATTTTTTTTTTTTAAAGATTATTGAACTTCATTACAAGGAAAATAGTGCGCAAAAAGTTGAAACTTCTGAGATTTATTGAAATTATATAAAACGGGATGATATATAATTTCTTTGACTTATCCTGATGCGCTTCATTTTGAATGAAAAAGAAACTCAAGTGTCATTCGCAATTTCACACTGAGGGCGCAAAACATGCAGAACATGAGATGAATGTGCAGGGAAATGACATGAAGTTAAGTAAAATATTGTATTTTTTTATTTGATACGGCACGAATTTTATACCTTCCTCTTTTTAAATTAGGAACCTGTTTGCCCCCATATTATGGTTGTTTAGTATAAAATTGAGCTGAAAAGCGGGAGAATTTGCCTATATTGAGCTGACGGCAGATTTACCCGCCCGGAGCCGACCCGACCAGAAGTTACTCGATCAATTAAAAAAAACGATAACTTCATACTTCGGCCTATCCTTACTCTAATTTCATGTCCTAATGTATATTTGAACTTTAACTGGCAAGAAACACATATAGCTGAGGTGGAAAAATAGAGTTATAGAAAGGGTGAGGGAAACAAAGGAGAACTGCAATAATTATTGTCATTAAACGCGCGCAGCGCGGAAGCAAAATTCATATATTTAAATTTAGAGCGAAGAAGTTTCTTTTTTTGAGAAAAAAAAAGAATAAAAAGAAAGTCCCCAAAGCTACCTTTCTTCCCTTTCCTTCCTTCGCTTTTCCTTTTCTCCTCTCTTTTTTCCCTTCTTTTTTTTTTCTTTTTTGGGGACATTTGGGGGGGGGGGGCGACCGCCCCCCTGGCTACGCGCCTGGACATCACTAAGGTCGAAATACATTAATGACTATGATGGTCAACTGGTCATGAGCTTTGAGCCATAATTCAAAGGAAACAAATATTCGATTTGGCATAACTGAACATTTTTTGCCGTGAAATGTTTCTTTTCCAACGATTCATCGAATAGGTCAGGAATCAAGTACGTTTCATGCAACTTTTTCTCGACCGTGCGTCATTCATATTTTACGAAGAGGGTCTCATAAGTATGAAAAGAGAAGAAATGGATGTTTCAGTTAAGAACTTTGATTTCCGAATAGATAGCAGTAAGAGCCAGAAAAAATCGTAAAATTACTCGTGCAAACGAAAATTTGGTAACACCATTTATACTGGCGTAAATCCGTGTTGATGGGTGGGGGGATGACTGAAATATTTTGACATTTTTTTCTGCAATCATGTTTTTAAATATGCAAGGAATTGTCACTGATATGTCCACAGTGGCGTACCGTGGGTCACCAGCAACATTTTTTTAATCACTGAGTGAGCGCGCTGAGTTGCTAGTTATTCTGACCTAATAGAGACATTTTAAGGACAATGTCATTAAACGGATATGTATCTCACTGATCAAATAATGCGAGCGCGAAGCGCGAGCTGACTTTTTTTTATTCACACCTAAAAAGGGACATTGTAATCAAATTTGTGTAATCATGACAGGTACCTGTCTCGCTAAACATTGCGAGCGCGAAGCGCGAGCTGAAGTTTTCGTATATTTTGACCCCAAACAGCGAGATTTTAAGGAATATATTTTAGGAATCCATTATGAGTATGCATATCTCACCATAGCCATCTAATGCGAGTGCCAAGCGCTTGCTGATTTTATTAGAATTACATCTGAACACATGAAACAATTTTTGTAGTCATTGCAATCATGATTATCATATGCATCTCACTAATCAAATATTGCGAGCGCGAAGCGCGAGCTGAGAATTTAGACAATTCAGACCTGGGGCATTTTAAGGTTTCTTTGAAGGAATTAACTAGGACCATACGTTACTAACCAATTGATGCGAGCGCGAAGCGCGAGCTGAAAATTGTTGATATTCAGATCAGAAGGGACATTTTAAGGACTGATTTTAGGAATTATGAGGAGCAGACATATCTCACAAATCCACTAATGCGAACGTAATCACGGACAGGAAATGTTTCATATAAACGAAGATCTTAACATAGGGCAATCACTTTTTGAGTCATGAAAAAGAAGCATATGTCACTACATAAAACAATGATAACTCAAGTGCTAGGAAAAATATTTGGTTTATATTGACTTGAAAACGGGATGATTTAGTAAAACAGGTGGGTGTTTCATAAAGCTGTTCGCAAGATAAGAGCAACTTTAAGAGCGACTGGTGAACCTTTTTTGCATGCTAAATAATCACCAATGAACATTTAATTGTGAATATCATTTACCACAAGAAAGGATCACCAGGCGTTCTTAAAGTCGCTCTTAACTTACGAGCAGCTTTATGAAACGGCCCCCAGGATTATGCACTGTATCTCGTTAAACAGACAATGCGAGCACCGGAACAATGAAGACGTAGGCCCTGGGCAAAATGTAAAATGTTTTATTATGTAATGTAATGTAACATAACATAATTGTTAACATTGTTGACGATGTTAACATGTGCTTTGTAACCTATGCTTAAAAAGAATGCAACTTGTATAACTTATACTAGTTTCATTCTTTTTAAGCTATAGGCTACCCATACACAATTTCAGCGCCCCCTAGTTCTAACATCGATTTGGCGCCCCTAGTTCGAACATTCAATCGGCACCCCCCTCCCGATGTCGAACATAAATTTTGCGCCCCGACGTCGAACATCAATTCGACGCAACCCTTCCCCCCCCCTTACGTCGAACATATCTATTTGGCCTCCCTAGGTCGAACATCAATTTGTCTCCTCCAAGTTGGAACATCATTTCGGCGCCCTCCTAGTTCGAATATCAATTCGGCGCCCCTACATGTAGGTCCAACATCAATTTGGCGCCCCTAGTTAGAATATCATTTCGCCCCCCCCCTAACTCGAGTATCAATTTGGCGCCCCCTAGTTTGAACATCAATATAGCTAGCGCCCCTACGTCGAACATCAATTCGCCCCCCCCCGTTCGAACATCAAATCGGCCCCCAGTTCGAACATCATTGTCTTTCCTCCTCTTCCTCTTTTTTCCTCTCGTCCTTCCCCCTGTTCCTCTTCCTTTTTTTCATTCCCCCTTTCTCGCTCTTTTTTTCTCTTCTCTCTTCCCTCTTCCTCTCTCTCTCTCTCTATATTTTCTCCTTTTCCTTTTTTTCTCTCCCCCCTCCCCTCCCTTTCCCCTCTTCCTCTTTTTTCTCCCCCTCCCCCCTCCCATTTCTTCTCTTCCTTCCCCCTCTTCCTCTTTTTTTCTCTTTCTTTCCCCTCTTCTCCTTTTTTCTTCTTTTCTTTCCCCTCTTCTTTTTTCTTCTTTTCTTTCCCCTCTCTTTTTTTCTCTTTCCTCCCTCTTCCTCTCTCTCCTTTTTTCTCCTTTTCTTCCCCCTCTCCCCTCCCTTTTCTTCTCTTCCTCTATCTCCTTTTCTTTCCTCTTTTTCCCTCTCTCTCTTTCCCCTCTCTCTCTTTTTTAAATCCTTTTCCTTTCCCTCTCTTTTTCCTTCTCTTTCTTTCCCCCTTTTCTCTCCCTTTGCCTTCCCTTCCTTTCCCCTCTTCCCTTTTTCTTCTTTTCTTCCCCCTTTCCTCTCTCTTTTTTCTCCTCTTCTTCCTTCCCCTTCTTCCTCTCTCTTTTCCCTTCTCTCTCTCTTTTCTTCTTTCTTCCTTTTTCCTCTCTCTTTTTTCTCCTTTTCCTTTAATTCCCCCTCTCCCCTCTCTCCTTTCCTCTTTTCTTCCCCCTTTTCCTCTCTCTTTTTCCTTCCCTTCTTCCCCCTCTTCCTTTCTTCTTTTTCTTCTTTTCTTTCCCCTCTTTTTTCTCTTTCTTTCCCTCTCTTCTTTTTTTTTTTGGCCGAAGGGGGGGGGGGGGCAAGGCCCCCTCGGCCCCCCATGGTCCGCGCCTGGGCAAGAGTATTCAAGGCAATTACATACGAATATCGAATGAAATGCGTTAGACCGTAGATTGTATAAATTCACGCGCCGAATTATATTACATAAACAAAAATTGTATTCTTTCTGTATTAATACTCGTACCGTCGTGGTACTGTGTACAACTGAACTAAAGTGATTTTCTCGCACAAACTCGCCATTCAGTGCGCGCGCGTACACGAGTTCGTAATTAGGCCCTGTGTATGTGTGACGTCAGAGGTCAGGGGGTTAATTGAGACAAAACTCGGATCGGGGGGGGGGGGGGCTGCGCTATTTTCGGCTATTGTGTACAAAGTGAATGCGAATTCGTAAATGTCCGATTATTATCAGCGTAGGTGACTAAATATCTGTTTGATTTTTCGTAGTTTTCGTACCATTTTGCAACATACTTCTTCGAAATGGATGGTGATGAATCTGTCACCATCCGTTTATGGAATGTTACACGTTTAAAGAGTTTCCTGAGAGACCGAAACCTAAAGCTTTCTGGACGTAAAGATGAACTGGTTGCGCTCGTATTTGCAGCAATGAAGTTGCCGGATCTTGCTCCCGTTGCGACGGGGAGTTCAGCGGGGGAGAAGGACCAGCAGTACGCTGATCTGCTGCGGCTTCCTGGTGGAAGCAACTTGCCGGACCCACGTCAAATCAAGGATTGGAAGTCTGAGACTCATGCAATAACGGAATGCCCCCCAACAATGGCGTTCGACATAGGGACATACTTGAGAAACATTGATGATGTGCCCCTAAGGAACAGACTGATGTCTGATTACAAGGATGGGAAAGCTTACAGTCAGTTACTTTGCCTCCGGGTGGGTTAAAGAGGTTGAATTCCATCCAATCGATGAAGACAGCAAATATTGCTTTTTGCGAACAGAGTGTATCCCTTCTCAAAGGGTAAATAACATACCTTGGAAGGTATGGGTTTGTGTGGAGAAGAAGACTGGAGCCGTTCAGAGTGCCTTTTGCACATGTTTTGCTGGGTAAGCTGCTTTAATTTGTATCATTGAGCTTGGTATAAAAGACTAGCGTAGGAAATTGTTTCACAAATTGTACATGTGTTAGTCTGGAAATTCCATAAAGCGCGCTTCCATGAGAAGGCAAAAAAAATGTAATTACATGTAAGTTGACTTGCAATACATTTAGGGCTACATGTACCTACCTGGGCCTGCAGTCTTTGACATTCAATGTCATGTTTGTTTATAAAAAAAATTTCGTTAAAACTCTTGTTCTCTCAAATTTAAGATCATTATGTAAACAAAATTATTTAGTGAATATGTTTCGAATGACTTTTAAACCTTTTTTTTTCTCATTGATCATCATCACATTGTTTTGTGTTTATTACATTGCAATTAAAATTATAAAATATTAGAGTTGAGATTTTCTAATATATGAAGTCTAACCCTCACTTTTAGTTTTTTCCATTATTACAGGTACAGTGGGACATGCAACCATGTTGCAGCCATCCTCTTCAAAGTAGATTTTGCGTGGCGCAATGGCCTGACTAACCCAGCCTGTACGTCAAAGGAATGTGGCTGGTCTGCTTTTGGGGCACGTCACAAAGTTGAACCGAGGCGTATCGCTGATGTTGCAATTAGCAAGCCACGCTTTTCTACGCAAGGTATGAACATGTAGATGCACAGAAACATTGTGCTAATGGATTTAATTGCATTTAAGTCAATTCATAGATGAAGTTGAGGCCACATTTTGGGGGCTGAGTCAGGTGCACAAATTTTCTATGAGAGAAGGTTTTCTCCAGTGGCCTCTTGACTCTGAAGTAATGGCGTCGATTATATCTCTTGGTTATGTTATATCCAATTTTGAAATAAAGCATCCTTCAGCCTTGAAGTGTATCACCTTTGCATGAATACATGCATTTGCAAATATTGAAACCAGTATAGAAATACATGTACATGTAGTTGAAGTTGACCCCATGTTGATAGTAAAAGTTCTTGTATATTATCATATGATTATGTTCACTAGTAAATTTACAATTGTTTAAATTAATCTCCTGTCTAGGTAATGTTTCTGGATGGTTAAACAAATTGTTAGGATGAGCTGGGATGGAAAAGCTAGCGGCCCAGACAACATCAGTTCTGAGCATCTGAAGCATATTGGTGAAGTATCCCGCAGGCTGCTGCTTGTCCTTCTTAATGCCATCCTACATCAAGGACACTGCCCTCAGCCGCTGAAATCTGGCATCATACTCCCTTTTCACAAAGGTAAAGGGAAGTGCACAGAAGACCCTCGCAACTACCGTGGGATCACCCTTACATCTACCATCTCAAAGTTGCTAGAGACGTGCCTTAAACCTCTTCTTGAATTCCAACTCTCCATCAAGGATATACCAGACCAACTGCAATTTGGATTTAGAAGAGGATTCTCTTGCCAACTCACAGCCTTATGTCTGCAACTGATCATCGAAGTTCAACAAGTTGAGAAAATGCCTACCTACGTTGCCTTCCTAGACGCTGAAAAGGCATTCGATAAAGTATGGCATCGAGGCTTGCTGAAGAAACTGAGAGCCGCTGAACCGGATCATTTCATTCTTCGAACAATAGAGAGCCTGTATGATGGTATGTATAGCCTTGTCTATTGGGACGGCAAAGTCTCTCCTCCAATCCATATCCAGCAGGGTGTAAGGCAAGGTGGAGTGCTTTCACCTTCTCTCTACACTCTTTTCATTGAAGGACTTATCAAGACTCTTCGAGACAAGAATCTTGGCTGCCATATCAATGGCCGGTATGCCGGAGTCCTTGTTCTTGCCGATGATGTGGCACTTCTGAGTAACTCTGCAACAGAGCTTCAGGCGATGCTAGACACCACATTAGCCTATTCACAGTGCTGGAGGTACAAGATCAACCCAACTAAAAGCGCAGTGGTGGTCATGCACCCGAAGAAGAATGACACACAGACTGTCTGGAAGATGGGCGACTCCCCAATTTCCCGTAAGGATTGCCACGACCATCTGGGCATCCCCAAGTCTGGTTCTGGCCTAGACCCCACCGACCAGATCATCTCGAGAGGTCTAAGACATTTTATGCCCTCCATGGCACGGGTGCTCATACTCTGGGATTGGTTCCAACACTGTCTTCTCACCTTTGGAACGTGTACTGCATCCCAAGAATGCTGTACGGTACAGCAATTCTTCACTTCACCAAAGCTATGGAGTATAAGCTGGACAAGGCTCAGAACCATCTTTTCAAGAGAGTCCTTGGGATTCCCAATACTGCGGCTAACGAATGTGTCTTCTTGTTAACTGGTCTTCTTCCCATCAGTACTAGAATAGATTATGAAAAGCTTCTGCTCTTAGGACAACTTCTTAACCTAGATCAGACCAGGTTTGAGTATGGAACCTTCCTTCTAGCACTGCATGCCAACACCCAAACAATCAAGACCCTCGGGTGTATTATACAGAAATATGGGATATCACCACTTGAAGACCTGCTTGTCAACCCCATCCCATATCGAGCTTGGAAGCCCACCATCAATAAGGCCATCAACGATCATGTCCAAGCTCAGATGTTACAGGGAGCCGCTTCCAAGCCTTCTCTTGTCTGCTGGACACTGAGGCCCTTCACTGATCCTTTGGAGCTTTACCCCAAGGACCCTCCCTCTTCCATTATCAGACAAGCCTTGACTGTGAGAGCACAACTCCTTACATCAACATACCTTACCCAATCCAGGCTCTGCAAAATTGGAAAGAAAACAGACCCAATTTGGGCCCTGTGTAAACTTGAAGAGGACACTACAGAGCATATCCTTGCCAAATGCCCACGTACCCTCCACCTACGCAACACTCTCTTGGACAAGATAAGGAATCTCCTAAAGGATTTCCCTTCCTCAACAACCTCCTTCAATACCAGCAATCCCTGCCAACTCACAGCAGCCATCCTACTACCCTATGATGCTTCCCTCTCTCACCCGCTAAATTCCTTGATCCTAAAAGCTACACTGCACTTCATCTTTAAGCTGCATGTCCTTTTCTTGTCCCTTAAACCTGTCAACTCTCAGTAACCTGCCTGTCTTTCAATCCCCCTGGACTTGACATTTACCAGACTCATTAACTCAACTTTTGCAGTGATACCTGCCGATCTCCGAACAGCGGAGGAACTGAAACGAGAGAGAGAGAGCATACTAAGATAATTTTATTTTTTATATTTTTATTTTTTTGTCAACCAGATTCAGCGAACTCGGATGGAATCAACCCAGCAGTGCGGAAATTATTTCCCCCAGTGGATTCCCGTGCCAGCGGTTCTCGACCGCCTCCTACTCTTGAGATGTTGGTGGACGCCTTCTATCCTGATTTTGATGGTGCCTGCTTCCTGCAGTATGCTCGCCAAACACCAGCTACATGTACAGGTGAACCATCCACATTGGACCATGTTGCCAGCTTTGAGGAAACATCGACTTTGAATTTGCCAGTACCTCTGTGGAACTTTGCAGAACCTTTCAATTCTGTAGAAGACTTCTTAAGTTCACTACCTACTTACAGTTCTGCCGAGGTAGAAGAATTAGAGAAAGTGACCCGTGGACAGGCAGCAAACATGGAATGGTTGAGACAGAGGAAGGGGAGGATAACTGGGTCCATCGCTCACAGCGTACTCACGAAAGGAAGGACACTACTCGCTAGCAGAGGGAAGAGCGTTAAATATGGCAGAGAGCTGGAAGACGAGGCTCGCACAAAGTACAAGGAGGCCATGACATCAGCAGGACATACGCACCTTCGTGTTAGAGAATGTGGACTTCGCGTAAAGGCAGACCAAGTGTTCATTGGGGCAAGCGCTGATGCTGTGGTGTCATGCAGGTGTTGTGGTTGTGGGCTTCTTGAAATTAAATGCCCTTTGTCCGTAGCACACACCTGTCCTAATCATCAAAATCTTCCTTATATCGACATGATCAGTGAGAGACCTACACTCAAGAAGAGTCATCCATACTTCTCACAGGTGCAGTTGCAAATGGGTGTGTGGCAAAGGACCTGGTGTGGCTTTTTTGTTTATTCCAGGCATGGGCATTTATGCATACGAGTACCTTTTGATGAGCATCGATGGAATGAACTATTGGCAACATGTGAACATTTCTTTACAACCAAACTCTAAAGGGAACTGGTTACAAGAGAATTATTTGAAGTTGTTGACTTGGAGGTTGAATGATTTCTCTTTTACTGAACTCTTGTGCATGAACTCTATACTTCATGTTCCAGTTTAAATAGTAATTTTCTGAAAGTTTTTTTTATTTATGTTTTTATTAACATACATGTATTTTATATTAGAAAATCATGCACAACACATTCCTTTATCAAAGTGTGATGTGTACATGTATTTTGAGGTCAGATTATATTTAAATGTATTTACTTTCTTGCAATAATTTCAGATTCCATTAAAAGTAATCTCTTTGTGAGACCGTTGGACAAGACTGCAGGTTTTAGTACTGCCTTGGTACATAAATACCAGCTGACTGGGATATTTGTAACACTCACCTGATTGGGCAATAATATGTTTGGAAATTAAGAACTAGCCTGCTTTATATGAATTTTTGTTAATGAGCTTATATTTATTCAACCTGATATATCGGAGTATACATAAACACAAATTTATGTATACACCACAGAGATCCACCATTTCCTGCAAATCAGCTTCGAGAAAGTATTACATGTATTTCAAAGACATCCACATGCTTTTGTTATCTATTTCCCTAGTAAGTTGCAGATCATGCCCTGAAATATTTGGCATGAAATATATTGCTAGCATGATGGCTTGGGGGAGGGGGGATCATACATTTAATGGGGAAGTCCATCCCAACAACATGAGAGTCGATTTCATTCATATTTTTTTTTTGATGAGTTTATAGTATGAATTAGTTTTACAAATGTTTGATGAAATTAAGTGAAACTTAATGTCAGAACATTCCTATTTGACAACTGAGTTTTATATTTTTAGCATTAATTTTTTTTTTTTACTTTTCTCTTTATTCAAACAAGCTTTTTGTTGGGTAGACTTCGCCTTTAATGATCAGCATACCAATCATTTTCCTACAGGAAAAAGAAGACAATGACAGAAAGAATCGGGTAGTTAAATGTATTCTGTAATGTACAATTTAATTTCAGATAAATGTCATACCGATCTCTCAAAGTATTCTTTTGCCAGTGGTGCACAACACGTTTTAAAACAAGACTTGCTCAACTAAACATGACTTGTAATACATCATACATGTAGTCTGTAATTCATGTATATTACACAAAGAAAATTTGTTGAAATTTATGTCATCTGAAGAGTAAAACATGTATTGAACAAATATTCCAGCACTATTTCTATTGAGCATTGAATATCTCTACAAATAATAAAGTCTTGTGTCCATTTCAATAATACAATGACACTTTATACTTCTGGGTACATGTACATGAACATTGCATACGATGGAAATTATAGTAAAGGAATGTTGAAACCACTCTTGTGATATATGGTGTATTTGATTATTAAGGATCACATTTTAATTTTTTTACACTGTAGACAGAAATGACCTTTTATATGATTTTTCACAAGCATTATTATCAACATTACTGAATGAACCTTCCAGTCATTTAACATGGCAGAGCCCTTTTAATATGCCATAGATGTGTATGCTTTTCATCGAAATGTAAATAAAGTTTGATGCAATAATGTGTCAAAACTATATTTTAAAATCCATGATGCATTTAAAGATTAATACATGTACGTGTAGATGTTGCGACAATGAAGGTTGGAAGGTGGTGCTGGTGATTATGATGATGTTGAGGATACATAGAGTGATGAGAATGATGAAGGTTGGAAGGAAGTGCTGGTGGTGGTGATGATGATACATGTAGGTGTATTAGAAAAAAGACAATGACGAAGTTTGTGATTACATGTACTTTAGAGTGATTACTGATGTTTGTGAAGGAATGTTCAATCTTATCGGGGGTTGGCATCTCAAGGATTTCATACGAGAGGGGGGGGGGGGGTGGTGGTCTTCTGAATTTCCCATTGAATAAAAATAAGAGAGTTCCTCTTCAATAAAGGATACAATTGCAAAAAGTCTACATCTAAAATTTGTAGTCCCCCAACAATATATTTGTTTGCAAAGAATGCCAGTGCATCTGAAATGAGGAGAGGGGGGGGGGGTATATTTAAAAATACAGAGATGCAAAATAGACATTTCAAACACTATGCTTCCTACTATTACCCCCTTGCTGGAATGCATATACAAAAAAGAAGCACGAGAGAAAATAACATTTTGCTATTACGGTATTTCAAATTTTACCAAATGATCATTATTTTACCAATGGTTGTCTCAAGTTTACCAGTGCTGCACAAACAACAATTATATCATCTATCAATGGTACAAGAGATATTGGCAAAGTCTGTTGAAGGATAGCAAACCATTTCATTCGTCCAATTGCTCTCTCGACATGTATCCTAGCATTTGCATTTTTTTTTGTCTTTTCTACATCTTTTGGTGCTTGCTGTTCCAAGCCTTTGCTTGGTGGGGGGATTTCTAATTTGGCATGTCTAATAAGGAGATCCTCTTTTATTATGAATCCTCTATCTGCAAGAATTAAGTCACCGGGGTCGATTAAATTCAGGAAGCCAGATTCACGTGTAATGTGGACATCTGAAGCTCTTCCACCCCAGGCTTTGGACAAAAAGGAAATCATTCCATTGGGAGCAATCGCAACCAGAAATTTGATAGTGTTGTGTTTTTTGTAGTCCGACCAAGTAAGGGCTTGAAATTCAAAATTACGGGGCCGTTCTATAAAGACTTCGGTACAATCGAGAGTACAGCGGAGATTAGGGTATTTTTTTTTCAGAGTGAGTGGTAGGGATGATAATATGACTTCCTTGTTTGGCCAAAACACCAAGTGCTTTAGCTCCTCAGCTAAAAACTTTATCCACGTATTGAATATTTGCGAAGCTGTGCTTGAAGATATGTTGAATATACTTCCGAGGAAAGCAATAGTCAAAGCTAAACGTAGCTTTAGAAGAACCAAAATGAATTCTTGTTTAGAGTTCAAAGTTCTTGATGGTCCTGGTTTCTGAGGTGTAGTTTTCTGTTTCGGTGTAGACTTTGGGGAAGATTCCTTCTTTGTACCAGTCCAATATCTCATCCTTCCTACTTTGGGCTTTAAGAAGTTATGAATGCACTCAAGTTTTCTTTTTGATTCAATTCCAGTGTACAATCTAACAGTTTTATCAGTTTTCATGACAACAGTGGTCATATCAAAATCACTTTTCTTACCATGCCGTTTTTTTGTTGCTTTCAGCTTCACTTGTAAATGGTTATTTCTTTGCTTTAAAGCATCAATTTCTTTCTGCTTTTCAACACATCCAGTGCAAGTGCATAGTCTTTTATCACAATGTACCACATAGTTGTGATCGGCAAGATGTTCACCATCAGCATGATCAGACCTTTTCTCCTTATCACTTGAAGATGTCTCATCAATTTCTTGTTGCCCATCAAACGAAGAGAATATGTGCGAGTCAGAATCTTCTGTCAAGTTGATATCTTCTTTCTTTCGTTTGCATGTGGATGTTCCCTTTTCTTTGCATGAAGACGTCTGACTAACTTCAGCATGCTCATCAGCTGTAGAGGTTTCAGAATCTCCTGTTAAGTCTACATTTTTCCTCTTCCGTTTAGATGTTGAATGGCTCTTGTCTGGGTACTGAGGTCTTTCTTTTGGAGGCTGACGAGGAGATTTTTGTGAAGACTTGGATACTGAGCTGTAGCCTAGATTCATTGTTGGGTCTGGCCATGCTGCACTAGGTTTCCCATCTCGAAAGTGACTTGAGCAAATCCTGTCTCCATACATTGGCTCCCAGTTTTTGCCATCTGGACGTTTTCTATTTATTGCCTTTATCCATCGACGGCGTCCATCTGGGTCTCTATTTTGCAATGGAAAAGGCAGAAGTACGAAAGGTGGTGGACATACACAGCTCCCATGTTTAAGGCCATGTCTATCACATAACTGGGAATACCATTTATTCAGCCTGTATGTACCGTTTGAGCACCCAACAACTGCACAAATTCTTCCCATGGTAGATCTATAGTCTGACTGTGTAAAGAAAGAAGAAAAAAAAATCACAATACTGGAAAGTAAAGATAGGCATAGATTCTACAAAACAAAGTTACATATTTTTATTTTCCCCATCAAATTTCTAGAAATTCTACTTTTGATACCAGTTTACTCTTTTTTCCTAAATTATTTTGTTTTAAAAAATTCAACTTTTTGTCTTTTGACTTAGTAAACATAATTGAACATTAAAGTTACAATAAGATCATCCACCTCGATACATAGCCATAGGTGGCGGAAGCTGGGGGGGGGGGGTGTCCCCTCCTAAATTTGAGGTGGATCCCCCCTAATTTTTTTTTGTTTGATAACCTTTTTTTTTTTGGCGTGCTTGTCAAGAAAAATTGGTGTTCCCCCTCGATATTTCCACGAAATTTCACTCTTCATTCTGTAGTGTACAAATACAATGACGTCTGTCGACTCTGCGCACAGAAAAGGGGGCGGGGCAAATATTTTTTGCATGATTATCAAGATTAAAGAACAACATATTTTCAACATATTATTCCTCAACCACTTTCTCCATTCGAAACTCACTATTTTGACATTTTGTTAATGATTCACATCCTTCAAAGTTCAAACAATTAACCACTTAATTCATTCGAAAGTCACTAGAAATTTTATCTGACTTGACATTTGTAATGATTCACATACGTAGCAAACAGCTTACACAAAACGTAATGCTTGGGGCAACACTTAGAACAATGTTTACCTTCTTCGAGCCGGAGACAGCTGCAATTGTCAACACGGCAAAAATACTACATGATTCGCAAATCATGCATAATTGAAAGAAAACAGTGAGAAAATAAATAAATTTACCTTCTCGATCGTAATTATGGATATAAAGTGATGTCAAGAGACCCAATATCTCGCATTTAGACCGTAAGAAATTCTTGCATTCCCATATTCACTGACGTACAAATGAGCACCTTTCTTCTTCTTCTTCTGTTGATTTCCTCCAGTCATAGAACTGCGAAATCACCGATGGCGAGAAGTTGTCTCAAATGACCTAGCAGAAAGGTCACGAAGGATTTTCGCGCATGCGCAGAATGTAATTACGAACTCGCTTATTGCAATGGAACACTTTATCGCGAACTTACCCGGCGAGTTACACGTTAAGCTCGAGTCGCTTTTAAGACCTTAACACATGTCAGAGTATATCACTCCACCTTTAGTATCTAAGTCAAATTGATTTGTCAGAAAATTATCTAAAAGGGTGGCACTTGTCTTAGTAATTCTTGTGGGCCTGTGAATTATAGGGAGAAAAAAATTACTGAAAAGACAGTTCACAAAGTTCTAACTTTGAGAATTTGAGTTGTGTTTTAAAATATCTATGTTTAAGTCGCCCGTCAAAAATACGTCAAAATAATAATGAAATGTCTGATTTTGTTACATCATTATGTTGACATAACACAATATCCCCCAACGTCAGATGTTTGTGCAGTGTAATTCTTATACTGCACAAATGAAAAAATATCTGACGTTGCGGGATATTGTGCAAGCGATTTCGATTTTGGTTTTGTAGTTTTACGGCATTTCTAGTTTGAGTAGCCTATATATTTACTATTTTCAACCTTCTTTTCCCCTTCCTTTCTTTCTTGGTTTCTTTGTTATTAATTATTTCCCCTCCCTACCCCCTTCACTGCTTCCGACGCCTATGGACACAATGATTAATGAAATCGAAAATTGTGATTTCCCCGCACCTTAAGAGAATTTTGAAGTGTGTGTGTGCATGTGTGGGGGGGGGGGGTGGTTTTTCGTGTCAATAAAGCCATTAATCCTAAAGTTGACAGAATTCCAATATGTATCTCAATTATCTTCGGACACGTCTCATCCAAAGAAATATCTCAGAGCTAGGGCATGTCTTGTTTACCTATCACAAGCAAATTAGCCATGAGTGTTTATATTACCGGACCCCAATTCCGCTAACCTTTTCCTCTTCTGTGAATGAAACAATGGCCTTTTCATGCAGCCACTACCGGCCACGGGCAATGGCATTTTCAGGGACACCGCAAATTGATGATCAATGATCGATGCTTTGATCAAAGTTCATTTTGACAACGGGGCCCTATTTAGTTGAAACTGCTCCAATAGTCTAGCTCGCTCGGTCTACATTTAATGAGACATCATTTCATAATTTCATCTCTCGGAGTTTTATCTGTTCATGGTCTTTGTTTGTATTTTCGCAATGGATCGAATGAAAGATCTTTTAATATTTCCGATAGTCATGGTCATCCTACTGATAGCAGCGATACTGGACAAACCAAAGAGTGTATCAGGTGAGAAAAGTAAGGATATTATTGTGTTTTTACATAATTCAAATTTAATTTTAGATTATTCAATATCGACATTCGCTTTTAAAACACTAATTCGATATAGTAGACTTGTTAACTGCAAAAAAGGGGTGAACGCTGCATTTTTTAGTACAAATGTCCCACTTGGCACAAATGTTCCTTGAGTCAAAAGAAAGAGATTCATCCAAAGAGACACGCTGTATCTATGCAAATAAGCAAGTAATTTGCATAAATTTGCATATTAGGTCGATATAGTGAAAACAAGCTAGTATTTAAGAATATATATTTAACCAGAACTGCCCTAAAATTGGAAATAAAGACTTAGGGTAAGAAAGGGAAGAAAATTGACATAAAATGATTTGGATATCCTTGTTTATTATTACCTAATTTACATGAATTATGCAAATTATAATTTAAAACAGAGTATTTTTTTCATGAATCCTGAACTGTTTTTAAAAAACAGCAACTAATACACAATGTCAACATTCTACATGAAAGAGAATATATTAGCGAAAACATCGATATGCTTCATGACAGTATTAGTGTCTTAATTTGCTTAGAAAGAGAGCAAATATGTCAAAATGTATGACGTGATATTGCGCTAAAACGAGACTAAAACAACCTCTATGTCACAGTCACACTCACGAATCGGGCAATAAAGCGATCAATGGTATGTCATTAGAGATAACACAATCTCAACACAATAGCTTCCATCGGCTTCTCGTATCGCTTTTGTTGGTGTATCTGCCACACCGTAATCTATGGTATATACGGGCAAAATGCATTTCGGTATCGGTAAAACACTATTAATTTTGTTTTATTTGTTTCTCTTGGAAAATTTACAGGAGACATTGCTTTGCAGATTACTGCTTTAATGAAGCTCTGGCACATGAATCATGACGAATGTACCCCACCTCAATCCATATTTTAACTTTGTTAAAATATATATCTTTTGGAGACCCCGAAGTGGCGAAACTGCATTCCCCCGCGGCATTCCCGCTACTTTACTAAGCCAGTTTGACTTGTGTTATCGACTTGGAAAAGACAGAAGTATGAGACATCAGTTAACATGTTTCCTGAAGATATATACTTATTTTTGTTTATTTAAGCCTATGTCCACGGGAGCCCTCCGAATTTACCCCATCTCCTCTCTGTATTTCGACACTAAATAAAAAAAATATCGTGTTTTAAAGCCACCGGCAAGGCAAATTGCGTTTTTGGTATAATAAAGCAACTTTTATATCTATATTTTATATTTATCTATATTAATATTATTATTATTATTATTGTTATTATTGTTCTGCAGTTTGTAATAATGCTCTGGCACAGTAAAGGCTATAACCCAACAGGAGCATGCCTAGGATACCCTTTCCCCTTTTGGTTTTATGTGTTCAAAAATAGTTAATTGTCTTTAGAACTCTTAAAAGATTACTTTTGTTTGTATTGATATCTTGGAATAGATTGAGGAGAAAATACTCTACAATTGACATGCAGAAGAGCTGTGGTACATTGAAGAAAAGCCACACGTAAGCTCTAAAATACTCAAACCTCTTTATTAATTCCACGCTATGTTAAATCTAAATATTTTTAGAGCCCATTCGGAAGAAAGATACATTTCTACTACACACAGTAGAGCCTCTTTACTTTCTCCTCTTGAAAAAAAAAAACATAGAAGGCATTGTTTTATATCACATAAAATAAGTTCGTGTACATGACGGGGGCCTGTCGAAGTTGTCCAACCCTTTATTTTGTTTTGACAATATATATTTAGAATATCGTCTAAATGAAGCCCTCATCTGGAAAAGGGCACTTATTAAAGGCAGCATCTACATTATATAGAGGAGGCCCTGTTACTTGGAAGCGGGGGCTGAAGCTTCTTAAATTTCTTGGGACCCAAAATTTTACATTGAACCTGGGGGGGGGGGGGTGCTGCGTGTGTTATTCTCCATAGACAGCACCCCCTGGAATTCCGGCAGATGTGACAAAACCAAAAAAAAAGAAACGTTACCAAAAAAAAAAAATCATTTTGTAGTGCAATCCCTTTTGTTTATTTGCTTGTTAAATTTCTTGATGTAAGTTTGAAAAGAAAAAATAATAATAATACTAGAACTTTAATTCGTCATGAGGACGAATTAGGTGATCTGTCTCTGATTTTCATGATCACGAATACAATCACCATGTTTATTGAGATCAATACGATGATCATATTGAAAACTGAACTTTTATTACGAAGAGAACATGTTGAATACCCTTGAAAAGAGGGAAATGAAAGGTTTTGTGAAATAAGTGTTACACATGGTATATGTACAAGTTATAATAAAAGGGTTTTAAAACTATTTTATTGTGCAATATATACCTTGTAATGGTCATAAAGGACCATTTGTGAAATGTTGAAAATAAACAAAAAAGAAAAAAAAATTCTCATATTCACCCCTGGGCTCGAACCCTCGACCCTAAGGACGCAAGTCTGGTGCCTTATCAACTGAGCTACACTATTTCCCATAGACTAATACACATAAGCACTATCTCCCATAGACTTTACACATAAGCAAATTGAGGGGATCTCAAATCCAATTTTTCAAGAAAAATACGGGCATGATCCCGGCTTCTTATCAGAAAAATAAGACCAGATTGCGATAGCTTACAATCTCAGCTACATTATACTCCAAGCTAAGAGAAAACCGACGATTAGAAATGGAGATATGGCTCGCGAAATAGAGGAATGTAAAATCCAGTTTTGAGAAAAAGCCATTTCCCATAGAGATTGCACACAAAATGAGCGAAAATGACATGCCTCTATAACTTGCCATTTTTCAGGATGATCCGTTCCTTTAAATGTTAATATAGCCATTACGTTAGAAAGAGTATGTATTCAGCTACAACATATAAAAAAACTGGGCGAAAATTGACCAATATTTACGGAGTTATAGTCATATTTGCAAAATTATTAAAACGTCATAAAACAAAAATTGAAAATTTTAGTTCCGACGCCATTTTGATGACGTCATGATAAAATTTAGGGTCAAATGTGACATGAAATCACATCTACAATTCATACTCTATCGGAATATAAAATAATATTTGAGGGTCAACGGACTATCCGAAGAGTTATATTAAATTTTGTAAAGGCATGTTTTTCCACATATTTGGCCTATTGTAAACGCGCGCGTTATTAAAAATTTGATAGAAGCTAATTCCTTTACTACTGGTCGTAGAAGGTTGATCAAGGTATCAAATTAATCAGAATTTCATAATAAATGCATTGATGTAAAAGAAACGGCGATTTTACATTGCGTAACGACGTTACGCGCGTGAACGCGCGCAAAAACGCGTGAGCGCGCAAATTCTTGAAATGCTTCAAATGACCTGATTCGTACTCTACTACCGTGTTTACACTTAATCGGCATTTGAATCGGCTCGCGGTTCTGAACCGCGAGCCGATTCAGCATCGGCTTTTTCATAGCGTGTAAACGCGAGCAACTTGAATCGGCTCGCGGTTCAGAACCGGCAATTTGCACCACCAAAGTAGTAGGTTCTGAACCGCGAGCCGATGCAGAATCGGCTTTTTTACTACGTGTAAACAGAAAGCCGATTCTGCACCGGCAATTTGTACTTTACCATTGTGACGTAATTGTAAGCGCACTGATCCAGCGTTGTCTTTATTATGACGTATATTGTAGGTATGCGTATCATTTCAAGTTTTTGCATCGGCTCGCGGTTCTGAACCGCGAGCTGTAACAACGTGTAAACGCAATCCAAATGCCGATTCTGCATCGGCATTTGGTTCAGAACCAATTGCCGATTAAGTGTAAACACGGTATACTTTGATCAAAAAGTGATTTTGAGCATTTTAAAATTTTGACGCGCGCGTACATACGCGTCGTGACGTGTTAATGAAGTTTGATCACATGGACAGTTGACCCATGATCTGAAGTTAATTTCATGTTAATATTGTTCATTTTTTATGATTGATGATGAAGATATTGTTGATAATGTGATTTTACAAAATGGCGCGTAGATGACGTCACGATTACCATTTGACGTTGAACTTGTTTCGTACACATCGCATGATAACTGTGCATAATTGATAATAATTTGATGAAAATTGATAGAACAGTTTTTCTGATTTTGGTGGAACAAGAAAAGGGTGGAAAAAGAAAAATAAACTAGAATTTTAATTCGTCTTAAGGACGAATTAGGTGATCTGTCTGTCATTCCCATGATCACGATGTAATATTTGATCATTATATCCATGGCAATGCACATCAATATAATCACCATCATTAAAAGCAGACTTTTATTAACAAAAGAACATATTAAATACAGCAGCTGAAAGACAAAATATTACGTTGTGTAAACGATCTTGTTGTATTAGAGAATGCCAAATGCACTTTCGCAAGTGACTACACGAAATAATTAAATTAATGTTGCCGAAATCCATGAATGTAGAATCAAATTTTGAGAAAAATCAGTATTTAATAGACGTTACACACAAATACATCAGCAAAAAAAAGAACATTGTCAAGCGAGTTTCGAACCAAGGACCTTTGTATTGTAAGGCATGTGCGCTATCCATTGGACTACACAGCGTCCCGTACTCTCATAGTTCAAAGAAGTAATATTATCTTAAATTGACTTATGACAGTGAAAATTGGCATTGTGATATGCCTCTATAAATTCTCAGTTTTGAGGATGAATAATTAATATAAGTGAAAATGTTATGCAATATTTAGTAAGAGTATAAGTCCAGCTACAATATGTCGAAATCTGGGCGAAAAATGATCAAGAATTACGGAGTTATAGTCATATTTGCAAAATTATTCAAACGTCATAAAACAAAAATGGAAAATTTTAGTTCCGACGCCATTTTGATGACGTCATGATAAAATTTAGGGTCAAATGTGACATAAAATCACATCTGTAATTCATATTCTATCCGAATATAAAAGAAAATTTAGGGGTCAACGGACTATCTGAAGAGTTATATTGAATTTTGTAAAGGCATGTTTTTGCACATATTTGGTATATTGTGAACGCGCGCGTGCGCGCGTGATTCAAACTTTGATGGAAGCTAATTCCTTTACTACTGGTCGTAGAAGGTTGATCAAGGTATCAAATTATTAGAAATTTAATAACAAATGCATTGACGTAAAAGAAAGTGAGATTCTACATTGCGTAACGACGTTACGCGCGTGAACGCGCGCGAAAACGTGTGAGCGCGCAAATTCTTGAAATGCTTCAAATGACCTGATTCGTACTCTACTTTCATCAAAAAGTGATTTTGAGCATTTTAAAATTTTGACGCGCGCGTACATGCGCGTCGTGACCTGTTCATGACCTTTGATGACATGGACAGTTGACCCTTGATCTGAAGTTAATTTGATGTTAATATTGTTCATTTTTTATGATTGATGATGAAGATATTGTTGATAATGTGATTTTACAAAATGGCGCGTAGATGACGTCACGATGACCATTTGACGTTGAACTTGTTTCGTACACATCGCATGATAACTGTGCATAATTGATAATATTTTGATGAAAATTGATCGAGCACTTTTTCTGATTTTGGTGGAACAAGAAAAGGGTGGAAAAAGAAAAATAAATAAAAATAAATAAAAAAGAAAATTCGTACGAAATTAAGAGGTGATCTGTCGATTGACAGATCACCTAACTAGAACTTTAATTCGTCATGAGGACGAATTAGGTGATCTGTCTCTGATTTTCATAATCACGAATACAATCACCATGTTTATTGAGATCAATACGATGATCATATTGAAAACTGAACTTTTATTACGAAGAGAACATGTTGAATACCCTTGAAAAGAGGGAAATGAAAAGTTTTGTGAAATAAGTGTTACACATGGTATATGTACAAGTTATAATAAAAGGGTTTTAAAACTATTTTATTGTGCAATATATACCTTGTAATGGTCATAAAGGACCATTTGTGAAATGTTGAAAATAAACAAAAAAGAAAAAAAAATTCTCATATTCACCCCTGGGCTCGAACCCTCGACCCTAAAGACGCAAGTCTGGTGCCTTATCAACTGAGCTACACTATTTCCCATAGACTAATACACATAAGCACTATTTCCCATCGACTTTACACATAAGCAAATTGAGGGGATCTCAAATCCAATTTTTCAAGAAAAATACGGGCATGATCCCGGCTTTTTATCAGAAAAATAAGACCAGATTGCGATAGCTTACAATCTCAGCTACATTATACTCCAAGCTAAGAGAAAACCGACGATTAGAAATGGAGATATGGCTCGCGAAATAGAGGAGTGTAAAATCCAGTTTTGAGAAAAAGCCATTTCCCA
This sequence comes from Lytechinus pictus, assembly GCF_037042905.1. Taxonomy (NCBI): domain Eukaryota; kingdom Metazoa; phylum Echinodermata; class Echinoidea; order Temnopleuroida; family Toxopneustidae; genus Lytechinus; species Lytechinus pictus. The sequence continues at coordinate 710,819 of NC_087260.1, read as the reverse complement.
TAGAGATTGCACACAAAATGAGCGAAAATGACATGCCTCTATAACTTGCCATTTTTTAGGATGATCCGTTCCTTTAAATGTTAATATAGCCATTAAGTTAGAAAGAGTATGTATTCAGCTACAACATATAAAAAAACTGGGCGAAAATTGACCAATATTTACGGAGTTATAGTCATATTTGCAAAATTATTAAAACGTCATAAAACAAAAATGGAAAATTTTAGTTCCGACGCCATTTTGATGACGTCATGATAAAATTTAGGGTCAAATGTGACATGAAATCACATCTACAATTCATACTCTATCGGAATATAAAAGAATATTTGAGGGTCAACGGACTATCCGAAGAGTTATATTAAATTTTGTAAAGGCATGTTTTTCCACATATTTGGCCTATTGTGAACGCGCGCGTGCGCGCGTTATTAAAAATTTGATAGAAGCTTATTCCTTTACTACTAGTCGTAGAAGGTTGATCAAGGTATCAAATTAATCAGAATTTAATAATAAATGCATTGATGTAAAAGAAACGGCGATTTTACATTGCGTAACGACGTTACGCGCGTGAACGCGCGCTAAAACGCGTGAGCGCGCAAATTCTTGAAATGCTTCAAATGACCTGATTCGTACTCTACTTTGATCAAAAAGTAATTTTGAGCATTTTAAAATTTTGACGCGCGCGTACATGCGCGTCGTGACGTGTTAATGACGTTTGATCACATGGACAGTTGACCCATGATCTGAAGTTAATTTCATGTTAATATTGTTCATTTTTGATGATTGATGATGAAGATATTGTTGATAATGTGATTTTACAAAATGGCGCGTAGATGACGTCACGATGACCATTTGACGTTGAACTTGTTTCGTACACATCGCATTATAACTGTGCATAATTGATAATAATTTGATGAAAATTGATAGAACAGTTTTTCTGATTTTGGTGGAACAGGAAAAGGGTGGAAAAAGAAAAATAAACTAGAATTTTAATTCGTCTTGAGGACGAATTAGGTGATCTGTCTGTCATTCTCATGATCACGATCTAATATTTGATCATTATAACCATGGCAATGCAGATCAATATAATCATCATCATTAAAACAGACTTTTATTAACAAAAGAACATATTAAATACAGCAGCTGAAAGACAAAATATTACGTTGTGCAAACGATCTTGTTGTATTAGAGAATGCCAAATGCACTTTCGCAAGTGACTACACGAAATAATTAAAATAATGTTGCCGAAATTCATGAATGTAGAATCAAATTTTGAGAAAAATCAGTATTTAATAGACGTTACACACAAATACATGAGCAAAAAAAAAGAACATTGTCAAGCGAGTTTCGAACCAAGGACCTTTGCATTGCAAGGCATGTGTGCTATCCATTGGACTACACAGCGTCCCGTACTCTCATTGTTCAAAGAAGGAATATTATCTTAAATTGACTTATGACAGTGAAAATTGGCATTGTGATATGCCTCTATAAATTCTCAGTTTTGAGGATGAATAATTAATATAAGTGAAAATGTTATGCAATATTTAGTAAGAGTATAAGTCCAGCTACAATATGTCGAAATCTGGGCGAAAAATGATCAAGAATTACGGAGTTATAGTCATATTTGCAAAATTATTCAAACGTCATAAAACAAAAATGGAAAATTTTAGTTCCGACGCCATTTTGATGACGTCATGATAAAATTTAGGGTCAAATGTGACATAAAATCACATCTATAATTCATATTCTATCCGAATATAAAAGAAAATTTAGGGGTCAACGGACTATCTGAAGAGTTATATTGAATTTGGTAAAGGCATGTTTTTGCACATATTTGGTCTATTGTGAACGCGCGCGTGCGCGCGTGATTCAAACTTTGATGGAAGCTAATTCCTTTACTACTGGTCGTAGAAGGTTGATCAAGGTATCAAATTATTAGAAATTTAATAACAAATGCATTGACGTAAAAGAAAGTGAGATTCTACATTGCATAACGACGTTACGCGCGTGAACGCACGCGAAAACGTGTGAGCGCGCAAATTCTTGAAATGCTTCAAATGACCTGATTTGTACTCTACTTTGATCAAAAAGTGATTTTGAGCATTTTAAAATTTTGACGCGCGCGTACATGCGCGTCGTGACCTGTTCATGACCTTTGATGACATGGACAGTTGACCCATGATCTGAAGTTCATTTGATGTTAATATTGTTCATTTTTGATGATTGATGATGAAGATATTGTTGATAATGTGATTTTACAAAATGGCGCGTAGATGACGTCACGATGACCATTTGACGTTGAACTTGTTTCGTACACATCGCATGATAACTGTGCATAATTGATAATATTTTGATGAAAATTGATGAATCACTTTTTCTGATTTTGGTGGAACAAGAAAAGGGTGGAAAAAGAAAAATAAATAAAAACTAGAATTTTAATTCGTCTTGAGGACGAATTAGGTGATCTGTCTGTCATTCTCATGATCACGATTTAATATTCGATCATTTCAACCATGTCAATGCAGATCAATATGACCATCATGATTAAAAACGGACTTTTATTAACAAAAGAACATATTAAATACAACAGCTTAAAGACAAAATATTAGGTTATGTAAACGATCTTGTTTTATTAGAGAATGCCGAATGCAATTTCGCAAGTGACTACACGAAATAGTGAAAATAATGTTGCCGCAATCCATGAATGTAGAATCAAATTTTGAGAAAAATCAGTATTTAATAGAGGTTACACACAAATACATGAGCAAAAAAAACCATTGTCAAGTGAGTTTCGAACTTAGGACCTTTGCATTGCAAGGCAGGAGTGCTATCCATTAGACTACACAGCGTCCCGTACTCTCATAGTTCAAAGAAGGAATATTATCTCAAATTGACTTATGATAGTGAAAATTTGCATTGTGATATGCCACTATAAATTCTCAGTTTTGGGGATGAATAATTAAAATAAAGGAAAATGTTATGCAATATTCAGTGAGAGTATAAGCTCAGCTACAATATGTCGGAATCTGGGCGAAAAATGATCAAGAATTACGGAGTTATAGTCATATTTGCAAAATTATTCAAACGTCATAAAACAAAAATGGAAAATTTCAGTTCCGACGCCATTTTGATGACGTCATGATAAAATTTAGGGTCAAATGTGACATAAAATCACATCTATATTTCATACTCTATCCGAATATAAAAGAAAATTTAGGGGTTAACGGACTATCTGAAGAGCTATATTGAATTTTGTAAAGGCATGTTTTTGAACATATTTGGTCTATTGTTGACGCGCGCGTGCGCGCGTGATTCAAATATTGATGGAAGCTAATTCCTTTACTACTGGTCGTAGAAGGTTGATCAAGGTATCAAATTATTAGAAATTTAATAACAAATGCATTGACGTAAAAGAAAGTGAGATTTTACATTGCGTAACGACACTACGCGCGTGAACGCGCGCGAAAACGGTTGAGCGCGCAAATTCTTGAAATGCTTCAAATGACCTGATTCGTACTCTACTTTGATCAAAAAGTGATTTGGGGCATTTTAAAATTTTGACGCGCGCGTACATGCGCGTCGTTACGTGTACATGACCTTTGATGACATGGACAGTTGACCCTTGATCTGAAGTTAATTTCATGTTAATATTGTTCATTTTTTATGATTGATGATGAAGATATTGTTGATAATGTGATTTTACAAAATGGCGCGTAGATGACGTCACGATGACCATTTGACGTTGAACTTGTTTCGTACACATCGCATTATAACTGTGCATAATTGATAATAATTTGATGAAAATTGATAGAACAGTTTTTCTGATTTTGGTGGAACAAGAAAAGGGTGGAAAAAGAAAAATAAACTAGAATTTTAATTCGTCTTGAGGACGAATTAGGTGATCTGTCTGTCATTCTCATGATCACGGTGTAATATTTGATCATTATATCCATGGCAATGCACATCAATATAATCATCATCATTAAAAACAGACTTTTATTAACAAAAGAACATATTAAATACAGCAGCTTGAAGACAAAATATTACGTTGTGTAAACGATCTTGTTGTATTAGAGAATGCCAAATGCAATTTCGCAAGTGACTACACGAAATAGTTAAAATAATGTTGCCGAAATCCATGAATGTAGAATCAAATTTTGAGAAAAATCAGTATTTAATAGACGTTACACACAAATACATTAGCAAAAAAAAGAACAATGTCAAGTGAGTTTCGAACCAAGGACCTTCGCATTGCAAGGCAGGTGTGCTATCCATTAGACTACACAGCGCCCCGTACTCTCTTAATTCAAAGAAGGAATATTATCTTAAATTGACTTATGACAGTGAAAATTGGCATTGTGATATGCCTCTATAAATTCTAAATTTTGAGGATGAATAATTAATATAAATGAAAATTTTAGAAAATATTTAGTAAGCGTATAAGCTCAGCTACAATATGTCGAAATCTGAGCGAAAAATGACCAACAATTACGGAGTAATAGTCATATTTGTAAAATTATTAAAACGTCATGAAACAAAAATGGAAAATTTTAGTTCCGACGCCATTTTGATGACGTCATGATAAAATGTAGGGTCGAATGTGACATGAAATCACATCTACAATTTATACTTCATCCGAATATAAAAGAAAATTTAGGGGTCAACGGACTATCTGAAGAGTTATATTGAATTTTGTAAAGGCATGTTTTTGCACATATTTGGTCTATTGTGAACGCGCGCGTGCGCGCGTGATTCAAACTTTGATGGAAGCTAATTCCTTTATTACTGGTCGTAGAAGGTTGATCAAGGTATCAAATTATTAGAAATTTAATAACAAATGCATTGACGTAAAAGAAAGTGAGATTCTACATTGCGTAACGACGTTACGCGCGTGAACGCGCGCGAAAACGTGTGAGCGCGCAAATTCTTGAAATGCTTCAAATGACCTGATTCGTACTCTACTTTGATCAAAAAGTGATTTTGAGCATTTTAAAATTTTGACGCGCGCGTACATGCGCGTCGTGACCTGTTCATGACCTTTGATGACATTGACAGTTGACCCATGATCTGAAGTTAATTTTATGTTGATATTGTTCATTTTTGATGATTGATGATGAAGATATTGTTGATAATGTGATTTTACAAAATGGCGCGTAGATGACGTCACGATGACTATTTGAGGTTGAACTTGTTTCGTACACATCGCATGATAACTGTGCATAATTGATAATATTTTGATGAAAATTGATCGAGCACTTTTTCAGCTTTTGGTGGAACAAGAAAAGGGTGGAAAAAGAAAAATAAACTAGAATTTTAATTCGTCTTGAGGACGAATTAGGTGATCTGTCTGTCATTCTCATGATCACGATTTAATATTCGATCATTACAACCATGTCAATGTAGATCAATATGATCATCATGATTAAAAACGGACTTTTATTAACAAAAGAACATATTAAATACAACAGCTTAAAGACAAAATATTAGGTTATGTAAACGATCTTGTTTTATTAGAGAATGCCGAATGCAATTTCGCAAGTGACTACACGAAATAGTGAAAATAATGTTGCCGGAATCCATGAATGTAGAATCAAATTTGGAGAAAAATCAGTATTTAATAGAGGTTACACACAAATACATGAGCAAAAAAAAACATTGTCATGTGAGTTTCGAACCTAGGACCTTTGCATTGCAAGGCAGGTGTGCTATCCATTAGACTACACAGCGTCCCGTACTCTCATCGTTCAAAGAAGGAATATTATCTTAAATTGACTTATGATAGTGAAAATTGGCATTGTGATATGCGTCTATAAATTCTCAGTTTTGGGGATGAATAATTAAAATAAGTGAAAATGTTATGCAATATTCAGTAAGAGTATAAGCTCAGCTACAATATGTCGGAATCTGGGCGAAAAATGATCAAGAATTACGGAGTTATAGTCATATTTGCAAAATTATTCAAACGTCATAAAACCAAAATGGAAAAATTTAGTTCCGACGCCATTTTGATGACGTCATGATAAAATTTAGGGTCAAATGTGACATAAAATCACATCTATATTTCATACTCTATCCGAATATAAAAGAAAATTTAGGGGTCAACGGACTATCTGAAGAGCTATATTGAATTTTGTAAAGGCATGTTTTTGCACATATTTGGTCTATTGTTAACGCGCGCGTGCGCGCGTGATTCAAACTTTGATGGAAGCTAATTCCTTTACTACTGGTCGTAGAAGGTTGATCAAGGTATCAAATTATTAGAAATTTAATACCAAATGCATTGACGTAAAAGAAAGTGAGATTTTACATTGCGTAACGACGCTACGCGCGTGAACGCGCGCGAAAACGGTTGAGCGCGCAAATTCTTGAAATGCTTCAAATGACCTGATTCGTACTCTACTTTGATCAAAAAGTGATTTTGAGCATTTTAAAATTTTGACGCGCGCGTACATGCGCGTCGTGACCTGTTCTTGACCTTTGATGACATGGACAGTTGACCCATGATCTGAAGTTAATTTGATGTTAATATTGTTCATTTTTGATGATTGATGATGAAGATATTGTTGATAATGTGATTTTACAAAATGGCGCGTAGATGACGTCACGATGACCACTTGACGTTGAACTTGTTTCGTACACATCGCATGATAACTTTGCATAATTGATAATATTTTGATGAAAATTGATCGAGCACTTTTTCTGATTTTGGTGGAACAAGAAAAGGGTGGAAAAAGAAAAATAAATAAAAATAAATAAAAAAGAAAATTCGTACGAAATTAAGAGGTGATCTGTCAGTTGACAGATCACCTAACTAGAATTTTAATTCGTCTTGAGGACGAATTAGGTGATCTGTCTGTCATTCTCATGATCACGATCTAATATTCGATCATTATAACCTTGGCAATGCATATTAATATGATCATCATGATTAAAACGGACTTTAATTAACAAAAGTACAGCAGCTGAAAGGCAAAATATTACGTTGTGTAAAAGATCTTTTTTTTTAGAGAGAATGCCAAATGCAATTTCGCAAGTGACTACACAAAGTAGTGAAAATAATGTTGCCGGAATCCAAGAATGTAGAATAACATTTTGAGAAAAATCAGTATTCAATAGACGTTACACACAAATACATGAGCAAAAAAAAAACATTGTCAAGTGAGTTTCGAACCAAGGATCTTTGCATTGCAATGCAGGTGTGCTATCCATTAGACTACAAAAGGTCCCTTACTCTCATCGTTCAAAGAATGAATATTATCTTAAATTGACTTATGACAGTGAAAATTGGCATTGTGATATGCCTGTATAAATTCTCAGTTTTGAGGATGAATAATTAATATAAGTGAAAATATTATGAAATATTTAGTAAGAGTATAAGCTCAGCTACAATATGTCGAAATCTGGGCGAAAAATGATCAAGAATTACGGAGTTATAGTCATGTTTGCAAAATTATTAAAACGTCATCAAACAAAAATAGAAAATTTTAGTTCCGACGCCATTTTGATGACGTCTTGATAAAATTTAGGGTCAAATGTGACATGAAATCACATCTACAATTCATACTCTATCCGAATATAAAAGAAAATAAAGGGGTCAACGGACTATCTTAAGAGTTATATTGAATTTTGTAAAGACATGTTTTTGCACATATTTGGCCTATTTTCAATGCGCGCTTGCGCGCGTAATGCAAACTTTAACGGAGGCTAATTCCTTTATTACTTGTCGTAAAAGGTCGGTCAAGGTATCAAATTATTGAGAATTTCATAATAAATGCATTGACGTAAAAGAAACGGCGATTCTACATTGCGCAACGACATTACGCGCGTGAACGCGCGCGAAAACGTGTGAGCGCGCAAATTCTTGAAATGCTTCAAATGACCTGATTCGTACTCTACTTTGATCAAAAAGTGATTTTGAGCATTTTAAAATTTTGACGCGCGCGTACATGCGCGTCGTGACCTGTTCATGACCTTTGATGACATGGACAGTTGACCCATGATCTGAAGTTAATTTGATGTTAATATTGTTCATTTTTTATGATTGATGATGAAGATATTGTTGATAATGTGATTTTACAAAATGGCGCGTAGATGACGTCACGATGACCATTTGACGTTGAACTTGTTTCGTACACATCGCATGATAACTGTTCATAATTGATAATATTTTGATGAAAATTGATTGAGCACTTTTTCAGATTTTGGTGGAACAAGAAAAGGGTGGAAAAAGAAAAATAAATAATAAAAATAAATAAAAAAGAAAATTCGTAGAAACACAAGAGGTGATCTGTCAGTTGACAGATCACCTAATAAATAAAAAAGAAAATTCGTACGAAATTAAGAGGTGATCTGTCGATTGACAGATCACCTAACTAGAATTTTAATTCGTCTTGTGGACGAATTAGGTGATCTGTCTGTCATTCTCATGATCACGATCTAATTTTCGATTATTACAACCATGTCAATGCAGTTCAATATGATCATCATCATAATAAACAGACTTTTATCAACGGAAGAACATATTAAATACAGCTGAAGACAACAAATTAGGTTGTGTAAAAGATCTTGTTTTATTAGAGATGCCAAATGCGATTTCGCAAGTGACTACACGAAATAGTGAAAATAATGTTGCTGGAATCCAAAAATGTAGAATCAAGTTTTGAGAAAAATCAGTATTAATAGAGGTTACACACAAATACATGAGCAAAAAAAACAACATTGTCAAGTGAGTTTCGAACCAAGGATCCTCGCGTTGCAAGACAGGTGTGCTATCCATTAGACCACAAAACTTCTCAAACTCTCGTCGTTCAAAGAATGAATATTATCTTGAATTGATTTATGACAGTAAAAATTGCCATTGTGATATGCCTCTATAAATTCTAAATTTTGAGGATGAATAATTAATATAAATGAAAATTTTAGAAAATATTTAGTAAGCGTATAAGCTCAGCTACAATATGTCGAAATCTGAGCGAAAAATGACCAACAATTACGGAGTAATAGTCATATTTGTAAAATTATTAAAACGTCATGAAACAAAAATGGAAAATTTTAGTTCCGACGCCATTTTGATGACGTCATGATAAAATGTAGGGTCGAATGTGACATGAAATCACATCTACAATTTATACTTCATCCGAATATAAAAGAAAATTTAGGGGTCAACGGACTCCCTGAAGAGCTACAGTGAATTTTATATAGGCATATTTTTGCCCACTTATGACTTATTTTGCGAGTTTGCACGCGCGTGTAATGCAAATTTGAATGGACGCGCATTCCCGTATTATTGGTCGTAAGAGGCTGAATGAGGTATCAAATTAATCAGAAGCTAATGGACAATGGACAGACATAAAATAAATGATGACTCGAAGATGCATACCGATGGTAGGTGCAAGAACGCGCACGCATACCTGTGCGCGCGCAAATTCTTGACATGCTCAAAATGACCCGAAACGTACCCAAACTTGACCACGGTTGATTTGGGGAATTTTTGAATTTTGACGCGCGCGTACGTGCGCGTCGTGACCTTTGCATGACCTCTGATGACATGTCCTGATGACCTGTCACCTGAACTTGATATGATGCAAATATGGATGATTTTTTATGATTAGTTGCGGTAATATGATCAATAATTCATTTTTACAAAATGGCGCCTAGATGACGTCATCATGATTTGATAACCTTGAAAAGTTTCGTTTCGCGATTCCATAATAATTTCCATACATGACATGAAAATCAAGAAATTTGACAAGCCCGATTTTGAGATAAAGTGGGAACAAAATTTGGCAATAAAAATAAATAAAGTAAATTCTGACGAATATAATAGGTGATCTGTCATATTCATGACAGACCACCTAAAAAGGAAAAAAAAAAAAAAAAAAAAAAGGCAGGCAAGGTTTGAGCCACCGACCCCAGCTTTACTAGTCAGGTGCGTTATCCAGTCGACCACAATGTTTCCGACAGACGGCAAATGCAAAACAGGAAACATATTGTCAATGTAAATTTTTGCAAGTAGAAAATTGGCATGATGACAAACCTCTACAAGTTCTAGTTTTGAGAATAGCACAAGCTTTAAAATGATACAATGGACATATTGTCTAAAGGGTACATTCTAAGCTAAAAGATATTGAAAATTTGGCGAGAAATAACCAATATTTACGGAATTAGAATCAATTTACATGAGTGCGGTGACATCATGAAACAGAAAACGTTAATTTTTAGTTCCGACGCCATTTTGATGACGTCACGATGTTTTTAAGGGTCAAATGTGGCATGAAATCATATCTCCTTTTCATACTCTATTCGAATAGGAAAAAAAAATTGGGGGTCAACGGACTCCCTGAAGAGCTACAGTGAATTTTATATAGGCATATTTTTGCCCACTTATGACTTATTTTGCGAGTTTGCACGCGCGTGTAATGCAAATTTGAATGGACGCGCATTCCCGTATTATTGGTCGTAAGAGGCTGAATGAGGTATCAAATTAATCAGAAGCTAATGGACAATGGACAGACATAAAATAAATGATGACTCGAAGATGCATACCGATGGTAGGTGCAAGAACGCGCACGCATACCTGTGCGCGCGCAAATTCTTGACATGCTCAAAATGACCCGAAACGTACCCAAACTTGACCACGGTTGATTTGGGGAATTTTTGAATTTTGACGCGCGCGTACGTGCGCGTCGTGACCTTTGCATGACCTCTGATGACATGTCCTGATGACCTGTCACCTGAACTTGATATGATGCAAATATGGATGATTTTTTATGATTAGTTGCGGTAATATGATCAATAATTCATTTTTACAAAATGGCGCCTAGATGACGTCATCATGATTTGATAACCTTGAAAAGTTTCGTTTCGCGATTCCATAATAATTTCCATACATGACATGAAAATCAAGAAATTTGACAAGCCCGATTTTGAGATAAAGTGGGAACAAAATTTGGCAATAAAAATAAATAAAGTAAATTCTGACGAATATAATAGGTGATCTGTCATATTCATGACAGACCACCTAAAAAGGAAAAAAAAAAAAAAAAAAAAAAGGCAGGCAAGGTTTGAGCCACCGACCCCAGCTTTACTAGTCAGGTGCGTTATCCAGTCGACCACAATGTTTCCGACAGACGGCAAATGCAAAACAGGAAACATATTGTCAATGTAAATTTTTGCAAGTAGAAAATTGGCATGATGACAAACCTCTACAAGTTCTAGTTTTGAGAATAGCACAAGCTTTAAAATGATACAATGGACATATTGTCTAAAGGGTACATTCTAAGCTAAAAGATATTGAAAATTTGGCGAGAAATAACCAATATTTACGGAATTAGAATCAATTTACATGAGTGCGGTGACTTCATGAAACAGAAAACGTTAATTTTTAGTTCCGACGCCATTTTGATGACGTCACGATGTTTTTAAGGGTCAAATGTGGCATGAAATCATATCTCCTTTTCATACTCTATTCGAATAGGAAAAAAAAATTGGGGGTCAACGGACTCCCTGAAGAGCTACAGTGAATTTTATATAGGCATATTTTTGCCCACTTATGACTTATTTTGCGAGTTTGCACGCGCGTGTAATGCAAATTTGAATGGACGCGCATTCCCGTATTATTGGTCGTAAGAGGCTGAATGAGGTATCAAATTAATCAGAAGCTAATGGACAATGGACAGACATAAAATAAATGATGACTCGAAGATGCATACCGATGGTAGGTGCAAGAACGCGCACGCATACCTGTGCGCGCGCAAATTCTTGACATGCTCAAAATGACCCGAAACGTACCCAAACTTGACCACGGTTGATTTGGGGAATTTTTGAATTTTGACGCGCGCGTACGTGCGCGTCGTGACCTTTGCATGACCTCTGATGACATGTCCTGATGACCTGTCACCTGAACTTGATATGATGCAAATATGGATGATTTTTTATGATTAGTTGCGATGATATGATCAATAATTCATTTTTACAAAATGGCGCCTAGATGACGTCATCATGATTTGATAACCTTGAAAAGTTTCGTTTCGCGATTCCATAATAATTTCCATACATGACATGAAAATCAAGAAATTTGACAAGCCCGATTTTGAGATAAAGTGGGAACAAAATTTGGCAATAAAAATAAATAAAGTAAATTCTGACGAATATAATAGGTGATCTGTCATATTCATGACAGACCACCTAAAAAGGAAAAAAAAAAAAAAAGGCAGGCAAGGTTTGAACCACCGACCCCAGCTTTACTAGTCAGGTGCGTTATCCAGTCGACCACAATGTTTCCGACAGACGGCAAATGCAAAACAGGAAACATATTGTCAATGTAAATTTTTGCAAGTAGAAAATTGGCATGATGACAAACCTCTACAAGTTCTAGTTTTGAGAATAGCACAAGCTTTAAAATGATACAATGGACATATTGTCTAAAGGGTACATTCTAAGCTAAAAGATATTGAAAATTTGGCGAGAAATAACCAATATTTACGGAATTAGAATCAATTTACATGAGTGTGGTGACATCATGAAACAGAAAACGTTAATTTTTAGTTCCGACGCCATTTTGATGACGTCACGATGTTTTTAAGGGTCAAATGTGGCATGAAATCATATCTCCTTTTCATACTCTATTCGAATAGGAAAAGAAAATTGGGGGTCAACGGACTCCCTGAAGAGCTACAGTGAGTTTTATATAGGGATATTTTTGCCCACTTATGACTTATTTTGCGAGTTTGCACGCGCGTGTAATGCAAATTTGAATGGACGCGCATTCCCGTATTATTGGTCGTAAGAGGCTGAATGAGGTATCAAATTAATCAGAAGATAATGTACAATGGACAGACATAAAATAAATGATGACTCGAAGATGCATACCGATGGTAGGTGCAAGAACGCGCACGCATACCTGTGCGCGCGCAAATTCTTGACATGCTCAAAATGACCCGAAACGTACCCAAACTTGACCACGGTTGATTTGGGGAATTTTTAAATTTTGACGCGCGCGTACGTGCGCGTCGTGACCTTTGCATGACCTCTGATGACATGTCCTGATGACCTGTCACCTGAACTTGATATGATGCAAATATGGATGATTTTTTATGATTAGTTGCGGTGATATGATCAATAATTCATTTTTACAAAATGGCGCCTAGATGACGTCATCATGATTTGATAACCTTGAAAAGTTTCGTTTCGCGATTCCATAATAATTTCCATACATGACATGAAAATCAAGAAATTTGACAAGCCCGATTTTGAGATAAAGTGGGAAAAAAATTTGGCAATAAAAATAAATAAAGTAAAATCTGACGAATATAATAGGTGATCTGTCATATTCATGACAGACCACCTAACTAGATTTTAATTCGTCATGCGGACGAATTAGGTGGTCTGTCATGATTTTTCATTCATTGTCGGCTAATGTTGTATAAAATGAATCCCGGGAATGAATCATTCAGATATGATTGATAATCTTGATCATAGACATCAAAGGAATAAATTTTGACCATTGCTAAATGTGATTATAAATGTAGTGATGACAATCGTGATGATTATAATGATGGTGGTGATAATGCAATATGTTAAATACGAAATAAAGTTAGGAGCACGTAAAATGCCTTAAAAACTCTCCAAAAATCTCAGACGATTTTACCGAAATTGGCTTTCCAAAATTGCGCAATGAAAGGCGCCTTAATTTTCACAGCAGCTAATTTTTAATCGACAGTTTGATGTTTTTTATGCAAAATCTTGTTAAAAATTCTTTGTACTTTGAGCATTTTTTTTAAAGATTTCACCCACTGACATTTCACAATGTCAGTGGGTATTAATTTCACAGAATACTTGAAAATTCATAGGTGATACTTTTTAAAAGCTAAAATATCTTAAATATTTTTGTTCAAATTTTCTGCTACATTTCACAATGCTATAATTTCACAGCATTCACATCAAAACTCATCAGTGATGTATTTGATAAAAGAACCAAGTAGATTTTTTTTGTAAATGTTTGCCAAATTTCTGCAAATTTTTAAACATTTCAAATAATATTTTCCGTCAAAAATTTTCAATATCCATTTATTAATTGTGTATGACTTTGACATTTACTTGAAAATTCTTTCTTGATGATTTTTACTGAAAAAAGTCAGGTAAAAGATTCAAATACTGGCAATTTTCCCGCAAAATTTCGGGAACATGTGTAATTAACTAAATTGCACAATTTTTTCATTTCACAGAAGGTACCTGAAAATTTGTTATACGTTATATTAAGTAAAAATGAACAAACAGAAAAAAAATCCAGGAAGTTCCGCAAAATGTCCGGAATGAAAATTTTCAACCCAATAGCGTTTAGATATTGCAGCGTTTACTAAAAAAATACATAAATGATGTTTTACAATGTTAAAATTGCCCCTTAAAAAGTTCCGGCAAAATTACAAAATATGTCCTACATAAGTAACCGCAAAGCAGGTGGGCTTAAAATTTTCAGCAAGACCGTACAAGTGATTAATAAAGCAATTTCTTTAAAAAATTCTCAAAAATTAAGTCCAGAAAAAATTAGCAAAAACTTAAACAAGTTATAACACACTGATGCTGGGGTCAAAAGTGAAAATTAGTCACATGTTATTTGTAGATAATTGTCTTCACTATATCATATCAAAATTTGGAAGAAGACTGACCAGTAATAACGAAGATACGGTCAAGTACGTTGACGTTTGTTGCGAAAATATGTAATTTTCACTAATAACTTAAAATTGACGTAATTACAAAATCTCCAAATGAGATATTGATTATATAAAAGAGTGAGAAAAAATTTGGGGTCAACGGACTCCCTGAAGAGCTACAGTGAATGTTATATAGGCATATTTTTGCCCATTTACGCGCGAGTAATGCAAATTTGAATGGACGCGCATTCCCGTATTATTGGTCGTAAGAGGCTGAATGAGGTATCAAATTAATCAGAAGATAATGGACAATGGACAGACATAAAATAAATGATGACTCGAAGATGCATACCGATGGTAGGTGCAAGAACGCGCACGCATACCTGTGCGCGCGCAAATTCTTGACATGCTCAAAATGACCTGAAACGTACCCAAACTTGACCACGGTTGTTTTGGGGAATTTTTAAATTTTGACGCGCGCGTACGTGCGCGTCGTGACCTTTGCATGACCTCTGATGACATGTCCTGATGACCTGTCACCTGAACTTGATATGATGCAAATATGGATGATTTTTTATGATTAGTTGCGGTGATATGATCAATAATTCATTTTTACAAAATGGCGCCTAGATGACGTCATCATGATTTGATAACCTTGAAAAGTTTCGTTTCGCGATTCCATAATAATTTCCATACATGACATGAAAATCAAGAAATTTGACAAGCCCGATTTTGAGATAAAGTGGGAACAAAATTTGGCAATAAAAATAAATAAAGTAAATTCTGACGAATATAATAGGTGATCTGTCATATTCATGACAGACCACCTAAAAAGGAAAAAAAAAAAAAAAAAAAAAAAAAAAGGCAGGCAAGGTTTGAACCACCGACCCCTGTTTTACTAGTCAGGTGCGTTATCCAGTCGACCACAATGTTTCCGACAGACGGCAAATGCAAAACAGGAAACATATTGTCAATGTAAATTTTTACAAGTAGAAAATTGGCACGATGACAAACCTCTACAAGTTCTAGTTTTGAGAATAGCACAAGCTTTAAAATGATACAATGGACATATTGTCTAAAGGGTACATTCTAAGCTAAAAGATATTGGAAATTTGGCGAGAAATAACCAATATTTACGGAATTAGAATCAATTTACATGAGTGTGGTGACATCATGAAACAGAAAACGTTAATTTTTAGTTCCGACGCCATTTTGATGACGTCACGATGTTTTTAAGGGTCAAATGTGGCATGAAATCATATCTCCTTTTCATACTCTATTCGAATAGGAAAAAAAAATTGGGGGTCAACGGACTCCATGAAGAGCTACAGTGAATTTTATATAGGCATATTTTTGCCCACTTATGACTTATTTTGCCAGTTTGCACGCGCGTGTAATGCAAATTTGAATGGACGCGCATTCCCGTATTATTGGTCGTAAGAGGCTGAATGAGGTATCAAATTAATCAGAAGATAATGTACAATGGACAGACATAAAATAAATGATGACTCGAAGATGCATACCGATGGTAGGTTCAAGAACGCGCACGCATACCTGTGCGCGCGCAAATTCTTGACATGCTCAAAATGACCCGAAACGTACCCAAACTTGACCACGGTTGATTTGGGGAATTTTTAAATTTTGACGCGCGCGTACGTGCGCGTCGTGACCTTTGCATGACCTCTGATGACCGGTCACCTGAACTTGATATGATGCAAATATGGATGATTTTTTATGATTAGTTGCGGTGATATGATCAATAATTCATTTTTACAAAATGGCGCCTAGATGACGTCATCATGATTTGATAACCTTGAAAAGTTTCGTTTCGCGATTCCATAATAATTTCCATACATGACATGAAAATCAAGAAATTTGACAAGCCCGATTTTGAGATAAAGTGGGAAAAAAATTTGGCAATAAAAATAAATAAAGTAAAATCTGACGAATATAATAGGTGATCTGTCATATTCATGACAGACCACCTAACTAGATTTTAATTCGTCATGCGGACGAATTAGGTGGTCTGTCATGATTTTTCATTCATTGTCGGCTAATGTTGTATAAAATGAATCCCGGGAATGAATCATTCAGATATGATTGATAATCTTGATCATAGACATCAAAGGAATAAATTTTGACCATTGCTAAATGTGATTATAAATGTAGTGATGACAATCGTGATGATTATAATGATGGTGGTGATAATGCAATATGTTAAATACGAAATAAAGTTAGGAGCACGTAAAATGCCTTAAAAACTCTCCAAAAATCTCAGACGATTTTACCGAAATTGGCTTTCCAAAATTGCGCAATGAAAGGCGCCTTAATTTTCACAGCAGCTAATTTTTAATCGACAGTTTGATGTTTTTTATGCAAAATCTTGTTAAAAATTCTTTGTACTTTGAGCATTTTTTTTAAAGATTTCACCCACTGACATTTCACAATGTCAGTGGGTATTAATTTCACAGAATACTTGAAAATTCATAGGTGATACTTTTTAAAAGCTAAAATATCTTAAATATTTTTGTTCAAATTTTCTGCTACATTTCACAATGCTATAATTTCACAGCATTCACATCAAAACTCATCAGTGATGTATTTGATAAAAGAACCAAGTAGATTTTTTTTGTAAATGTTTGCCAAATTTCTGCAAATTTTTAAACATTTCAAATAATATTTTCCGTCAAAAATTTTCAATATCCATTTATTAATTGTGTATGACTTTGACATTTACTTGAAAATTCTTTCTTGATGATTTTTACTGAAAAAAGTCAGGTAAAAGATTCAAATACTGGCAATTTTCCCGCAAAATTTCGGGAACATGTGTAATTAACTAAATTGCACAATTTTTTCATTTCACAGAAGGTACCTGAAAATTTGTTATACGTTATATTAAGTAAAAATGAACAAACAGAAAAAAAATCCAGGAAGTTCCGCAAAATGTCCGGAATGAAAATTTTCAACCCAATAGCGTTTAGATATTGCAGCGTTTACTAAAAAAATACATAAATGATGTTTTACAATGTTAAAATTGCCCCTTAAAAAGTTCCGGCAAAATTACAAAATATGTCCTACATAAGTAACCGCAAAGCAGGTGGGCTTAAAATTTTCAGCAAGACCGTACAAGTGATTAATAAAGCAATTTCTTTAAAAAATTCTCAAAAATTAAGTCCAGAAAAAATTAGCAAAAACTTAAACAAGTTATAACACACTGATGCTGGGGTCAAAAGTGAAAATTAGTCACATGTTATTTGTAGATAATTGTCTTCACTATATCATATCAAAATTTGGAAGAAGACTGACCAGTAATAACGAAGATACGGTCAAGTACGTTGACGTTTGTTGCGAAAATATGTAATTTTCACTAATAACTTAAAATTGACGTAATTACAAAATCTCCAAATGAGATATTGATTATATAAAAGAGTGAGAAAAAATTTGGGGTCAACGGACTCCCTGAAGAGCTACAGTGAATGTTATATAGGCATATTTTTGCCCATTTACGCGCGAGTAATGCAAATTTGAATGGACGCGCATTCCCGTATTATTGGTCGTAAGAGGCTGAATGAGGTATCAAATTAATCAGAAGATAATGGACAATGGACAGACATAAAATAAATGATGACTCGAAGATGCATACCGATGGTAGGTGCAAGAACGCGCACGCATACCTGTGCGCGCGCAAATTCTTGACATGCTCAAAATGACCTGAAACGTACCCAAACTTGACCACGGTTGTTTTGGGGAATTTTTAAATTTTGACGCGCGCGTACGTGCGCGTCGTGACCTTTGCATGACCTCTGATGACATGTCCTGATGACCTGTCACCTGAACTTGATATGATGCAAATATGGATGATTTTTTATGATTAGTTGCGGTGATATGATCAATAATTCATTTTTACAAAATGGCGCCTAGATGACGTCATCATGATTTGATAACCTTGAAAAGTTTCGTTTCGCGATTCCATAATAATTTCCATACATGACATGAAAATCAAGAAATTTGACAAGCCCGATTTTGAGATAAAGTGGGAACAAAATTTGGCAATAAAAATAAATAAAGTAAATTCTGACGAATATAATAGGTGATCTGTCATATTC
This sequence comes from Lytechinus pictus, assembly GCF_037042905.1. Classification (NCBI taxonomy): domain Eukaryota; kingdom Metazoa; phylum Echinodermata; class Echinoidea; order Temnopleuroida; family Toxopneustidae; genus Lytechinus; species Lytechinus pictus. The sequence continues at coordinate 692,068 of NC_087260.1, read as the reverse complement.
ATGACAGACCACCTAAAAAGGAAAAAAAAAAAAAAAAAAAAAAAAAAAGGCAGGCAAGGTTTGAACCACCGACCCCTGTTTTACTAGTCAGGTGCGTTATCCAGTCGACCACAATGTTTCCGACAGACGGCAAATGCAAAACAGGAAACATATTGTCAATGTAAATTTTTACAAGTAGAAAATTGGCACGATGACAAACCTCTACAAGTTCTAGTTTTGAGAATAGCACAAGCTTTAAAATGATACAATGGACATATTGTCTAAAGGGTACATTCTAAGCTAAAAGATATTGGAAATTTGGCGAGAAATAACCAATATTTACGGAATTAGAATCAATTTACATGAGTGTGGTGACATCATGAAACAGAAAACGTTAATTTTTAGTTCCGACGCCATTTTGATGACGTCACGATGTTTTTAAGGGTCAAATGTGGCATGAAATCATATCTCCTTTTCATACTCTATTCGAATAGGAAAAAAAAATTGGGGGTCAACGGACTCCATGAAGAGCTACAGTGAATTTTATATAGGCATATTTTTGCCCACTTATGACTTATTTTGCCAGTTTGCACGCGCGTGTAATGCAAATTTGAATGGACGCGCATTCCCGTATTATTGGTCGTAAGAGGCTGAATGAGGTATCAAATTAATCAGAAGATAATGTACAATGGACAGACATAAAATAAATGATGACTCGAAGATGCATACCGATGGTAGGTTCAAGAACGCGCACGCATACCTGTGCGCGCGCAAATTCTTGACATGCTCAAAATGACCCGAAACGTACCCAAACTTGACCACGGTTGATTTGGGGAATTTTTAAATTTTGACGCGCGCGTACGTGCGCGTCGTGACCTTTGCATGACCTCTGATGACCGGTCACCTGAACTTGATATGATGCAAATATGGATGATTTTTTATGATTAGTTGCGGTGATATGATCAATAATTCATTTTTACAAAATGGCGCCTAGATGACGTCATCATGATTTGATAACCTTGAAAAGTTTCGTTTCGCGATTCCATAATAATTTCCATACATGACATGAAAATCAAGAAATTTGACAAGCCCGATTTTGAGATAAAGTGGGAAAAAAATTTGGCAATAAAAATAAATAAAGTAAAATCTGACGAATATAATAGGTGATCTGTCATATTCATGACAGACCACCTAACTAGATTTTAATTCGTCATGCGGACGAATTAGGTGGTCTGTCATGATTTTTCATTCATTGTCGGCTAATGTTGTATAAAATGAATCCCGGGAATGAATCATTCAGATATGATTGATAATCTTGATCATAGACATCAAAGGAATAAATTTTGACCATTGCTAAATGTGATTATAAATGTAGTGATGACAATCGTGATGATTATAATGATGGTGGTGATAATGCAATATGTTAAATACGAAATAAAGTTAGGAGCACGTAAAATGCCTTAAAAACTCTCCAAAAATCTCAGACGATTTTACCGAAATTGGCTTTCCAAAATTGCGCAATGAAAGGCGCCTTAATTTTCACAGCAGCTAATTTTTAATCGACAGTTTGATGTTTTTTATGCAAAATCTTGTTAAAAATTCTTTGTACTTTGAGCATTTTTTTTAAAGATTTCACCCACTGACATTTCACAATGTCAGTGGGTATTAATTTCACAGAATACTTGAAAATTCATAGGTGATACTTTTTAAAAGCTAAAATATCTTAAATATTTTTGTTCAAATTTTCTGCTACATTTCACAATGCTATAATTTCACAGCATTCACATCAAAACTCATCAGTGATGTATTTGATAAAAGAACCAAGTAGATTTTTTTTGTAAATGTTTGCCAAATTTCTGCAAATTTTTAAACATTTCAAATAATATTTTCCGTCAAAAATTTTCAATATCCATTTATTAATTGTGTATGACTTTGACATTTACTTGAAAATTCTTTCTTGATGATTTTTACTGAAAAAAGTCAGGTAAAAGATTCAAATACTGGCAATTTTCCCGCAAAATTTCGGGAACATGTGTAATTAACTAAATTGCACAATTTTTTCATTTCACAGAAGGTACCTGAAAATTTGTTATACGTTATATTAAGTAAAAATGAACAAACAGAAAAAAAATCCAGGAAGTTCCGCAAAATGTCCGGAATGAAAATTTTCAACCCAATAGCGTTTAGATATTGCAGCGTTTACTAAAAAAATACATAAATGATGTTTTACAATGTTAAAATTGCCCCTTAAAAAGTTCCGGCAAAATTACAAAATATGTCCTACATAAGTAACCGCAAAGCAGGTGGGCTTAAAATTTTCAGCAAGACCGTACAAGTGATTAATAAAGCAATTTCTTTAAAAAATTCTCAAAAATTAAGTCCAGAAAAAATTAGCAAAAACTTAAACAAGTTATAACACACTGATGCTGGGGTCAAAAGTGAAAATTAGTCACATGTTATTTGTAGATAATTGTCTTCACTATATCATATCAAAATTTGGAAGAAGACTGACCAGTAATAACGAAGATACGGTCAAGTACGTTGACGTTTGTTGCGAAAATATGTAATTTTCACTAATAACTTAAAATTGACGTAATTACAAAATCTCCAAATGAGATATTGATTATATAAAAGAGTGAGAAAAAATTTGGGGTCAACGGACTCCCTGAAGAGCTACAGTGAATGTTATATAGGCATATTTTTGCCCATTTACGCGCGAGTAATGCAAATTTGAATGGACGCGCATTCCCGTATTATTGGTCGTAAGAGGCTGAATGAGGTATCAAATTAATCAGAAGATAATGGACAATGGACAGACATAAAATAAATGATGACTCGAAGATGCATACCGATGGTAGGTGCAAGAACGCGCACGCATACCTGTGCGCGCGCAAATTCTTGACATGCTCAAAATGACCTGAAACGTACCCAAACTTGACCACGGTTGTTTTGGGGAATTTTTAAATTTTGACGCGCGCGTACGTGCGCGTCGTGACCTTTGCATGACCTCTGATGACATGTCCTGATGACCTGTCACCTGAACTTGATATGATGCAAATATGGATGATTTTTTATGATTAGTTGCGGTGATATGATCAATAATTCATTTTTACAAAATGGCGCCTAGATGACGTCATCATGATTTGATAACCTTGAAAAGTTTCGTTTCGCGATTCCATAATAATTTCCATACATGACATGAAAATCAAGAAATTTGACAAGCCCGATTTTGAGATAAAGTGGGAACAAAATTTGGCAATAAAAATAAATAAAGTAAATTCTGACGAATATAATAGGTGATCTGTCATATTCATGACAGACCACCTAAAAAGGAAAAAAAAAAAAAAAAAAAAAAAAAAAGGCAGGCAAGGTTTGAACCACCGACCCCTGTTTTACTAGTCAGGTGCGTTATCCAGTCGACCACAATGTTTCCGACAGACGGCAAATGCAAAACAGGAAACATATTGTCAATGTAAATTTTTACAAGTAGAAAATTGGCACGATGACAAACCTCTACAAGTTCTAGTTTTGAGAATAGCACAAGCTTTAAAATGATACAATGGACATATTGTCTAAAGGGTACATTCTAAGCTAAAAGATATTGGAAATTTGGCGAGAAATAACCAATATTTACGGAATTAGAATCAATTTACATGAGTGTGGTGACATCATGAAACAGAAAACGTTAATTTTTAGTTCCGACGCCATTTTGATGACGTCACGATGTTTTTAAGGGTCAAATGTGGCATGAAATCATATCTCCTTTTCATACTCTATTCGAATAGGAAAAAAAAATTGGGGGTCAACGGACTCCATGAAGAGCTACAGTGAATTTTATATAGGCATATTTTTGCCCACTTATGACTTATTTTGCCAGTTTGCACGCGCGTGTAATGCAAATTTGAATGGACGCGCATTCCCGTATTATTGGTCGTAAGAGGCTGAATGAGGTATCAAATTAATCAGAAGATAATGTACAATGGACAGACATAAAATAAATGATGACTCGAAGATGCATACCGATGGTAGGTGCAAGAACGCGCACGCATACCTGTGCGCGCGCAAATTCTTGACATGCTCAAAATGACCCGAAACGTACCCAAACTTGACCACGGTTGATTTGGGGAATTTTTAAATTTTGACGCGCGCGTACGTGCGCGTCGTGACCTTTGCATGACCTCTGATGACCGGTCACCTGAACTTGATATGATGCAAATATGGATGATTTTTTATGATTAGTTGCGGTGATATGATCAATAATTCATTTTTACAAAATGGCGCCTAGATGACGTCATCATGATTTGATAACCTTGAAAAGTTTCGTTTCGCGATTCCATAATAATTTCCATACATGACATGAAAATCAAGAAATTTGACAAGCCCGATTTTGAGATAAAGTGGGAAAAAAATTTGGCAATAAAAATAAATAAAGTAAAATCTGACGAATATAATAGGTGATCTGTCATATTCATGACAGACCACCTAACTAGATTTTAATTCGTCATGCGGACGAATTAGGTGGTCTGTCATGATTTTTCATTCATTGTCGGCTAATGTTGTATAAAATGAATCCCGGGAATGAATCATTCAGATATGATTGATAATCTTGATCATAGACATCAAAGGAATAAATTTTGACCATTGCTAAATGTGATTATAAATGTAGTGATGACAATCGTGATGATTATAATGATGGTGGTGATAATGCAATATGTTAAATACGAAATAAAGTTAGGAGCACGTAAAATGCCTTAAAAACTCTCCAAAAATCTCAGACGATTTTACCGAAATTGGCTTTCCAAAATTGCGCAATGAAAGGCGCCTTAATTTTCACAGCAGCTAATTTTTAATCGACAGTTTGATGTTTTTTATGCAAAATCTTGTTAAAAATTCTTTGTACTTTGAGCATTTTTTTTAAAGATTTCACCCACTGACATTTCACAATGTCAGTGGGTATTAATTTCACAGAATACTTGAAAATTCATAGGTGATACTTTTTAAAAGCTAAAATATCTTAAATATTTTTGTTCAAATTTTCTGCTACATTTCACAATGCTATAATTTCACAGCATTCACATCAAAACTCATCAGTGATGTATTTGATAAAAGAACCAAGTAGATTTTTTTTGTAAATGTTTGCCAAATTTCTGCAAATTTTTAAACATTTCAAATAATATTTTCCGTCAAAAATTTTCAATATCCATTTATTAATTGTGTATGACTTTGACATTTACTTGAAAATTCTTTCTTGATGATTTTTACTGAAAAAAGTCAGGTAAAAGATTCAAATACTGGCAATTTTCCCGCAAAATTTCGGGAACATGTGTAATTAACTAAATTGCACAATTTTTTCATTTCACAGAAGGTACCTGAAAATTTGTTATACGTTATATTAAGTAAAAATGAACAAACAGAAAAAAAATCCAGGAAGTTCCGCAAAATGTCCGGAATGAAAATTTTCAACCCAATAGCGTTTAGATATTGCAGCGTTTACTAAAAAAATACATAAATGATGTTTTACAATGTTAAAATTGCCCCTTAAAAAGTTCCGGCAAAATTACAAAATATGTCCTACATAAGTAACCGCAAAGCAGGTGGGCTTAAAATTTTCAGCAAGACCGTACAAGTGATTAATAAAGCAATTTCTTTAAAAAATTCTCAAAAATTAAGTCCAGAAAAAATTAGCAAAAACTTAAACAAGTTATAACACACTGATGCTGGGGTCAAAAGTGAAAATTAGTCACATGTTATTTGTAGATAATTGTCTTCACTATATCATATCAAAATTTGGAAGAAGACTGACCAGTAATAACGAAGATACGGTCAAGTACGTTGACGTTTGTTGCGAAAATATGTAATTTTCACTAATAACTTAAAATTGACGTAATTACAAAATCTCCAAATGAGATATTGATTATATAAAAGAGTGAGAAAAAATTTGGGGTCAACGGACTCCCTGAAGAGCTACAGTGAATGTTATATAGGCATATTTTTGCCCATTTACGCGCGAGTAATGCAAATTTGAATGGACGCGCATTCCCGTATTATTGGTCGTAAGAGGCTGAATGAGGTATCAAATTAATCAGAAGATAATGGACAATGGACAGACATAAAATAAATGATGACTCGAAGATGCATACCGATGGTAGGTGCAAGAACGCGCACGCATACCTGTGCGCGCGCAAATTCTTGACATGCTCAAAATGACCTGAAACGTACCCAAACTTGACCACGGTTGTTTTGGGGAATTTTTAAATTTTGACGCGCGCGTACGTGCGCGTCGTGACCTTTGCATGACCTCTGATGACATGTCCTGATGACCTGTCGCCTGAACTTGATATGATGCAAATATGGATGATTTTTTATGATTAGTTGCGGTGATATGATCAATAATTCATTTTTACAAAATGGCGCCTAGATGACGTCATCATGATTTGATAACCTTGAAAAGTTTCGTTTCGCGATTCCATAATAATTTCCATACATGACATGAAAATCAAGAAATTTGACAAGCCCGATTTTGAGATAAAGTGGGAACAAAATTTGGCAATAAAAATAAATAAAGTAAATTCTGACGAATATAATAGGTGATCTGTCATATTCATGACAGACCACCTAAAAAGGAAAAAAAAAAAAAAAAAAAAAAAAAAAGGCAGGCAAGGTTTGAACCACCGACCCCTGTTTTACTAGTCAGGTGCGTTATCCAGTCGACCACAATGTTTCCGACAGACGGCAAATGCAAAACAGGAAACATATTGTCAATGTAAATTTTTACAAGTAGAAAATTGGCACGATGACAAACCTCTACAAGTTCTAGTTTTGAGAATAGCACAAGCTTTAAAATGATACAATGGACATATTGTCTAAAGGGTACATTCTAAGCTAAAAGATATTGGAAATTTGGCGAGAAATAACCAATATTTACGGAATTAGAATCAATTTACATGAGTGTGGTGACATCATGAAACAGAAAACGTTAATTTTTAGTTCCGACGCCATTTTGATGACGTCACGATGTTTTTAAGGGTCAAATGTGGCATGAAATCATATCTCCTTTTCATACTCTATTCGAATAGGAAAAAAAAATTGGGGGTCAACGGACTCCATGAAGAGCTACAGTGAATTTTATATAGGCATATTTTTGCCCACTTATGACTTATTTTGCCAGTTTGCACGCGCGTGTAATGCAAATTTGAATGGACGCGCATTCCCGTATTATTGGTCGTAAGAGGCTGAATGAGGTATCAAATTAATCAGAAGATAATGTACAATGGACAGACATAAAATAAATGATGACTCGAAGATGCATACCGATGGTAGGTGCAAGAACGCGCACGCATACCTGTGCGCGCGCAAATTCTTGACATGCTCAAAATGACCCGAAACGTACCCAAACTTGACCACGGTTGATTTGGGGAATTTTTAAATTTTGACGCGCGCGTACGTGCGCGTCGTGACCTTTGCATGACCTCTGATGACCGGTCACCTGAACTTGATATGATGCAAATATGGATGATTTTTTATGATTAGTTGCGGTGATATGATCAATAATTCATTTTTACAAAATGGCGCCTAGATGACGTCATCATGATTTGATAACCTTGAAAAGTTTCGTTTCGCGATTCCATAATAATTTCCATACATGACATGAAAATCAAGAAATTTGACAAGCCCGATTTTGAGATAAAGTGGGAAAAAAATTTGGCAATAAAAATAAATAAAGTAAAATCTGACGAATATAATAGGTGATCTGTCATATTCATGACAGACCACCTAACTAGATTTTAATTCGTCATGCGGACGAATTAGGTGGTCTGTCATGATTTTTCATTCATTGTCGGCTAATGTTGTATAAAATGAATCCCGGGAATGAATCATTCAGATATGATTGATAATCTTGATCATAGACATCAAAGGAATAAATTTTGACCATTGCTAAATGTGATTATAAATGTAGTGATGACAATCGTGATGATTATAATGATGGTGGTGATAATGCAATATGTTAAATACGAAATAAAGTTAGGAGCACGTAAAATGCCTTAAAAACTCTCCAAAAATCTCAGACGATTTTACCGAAATTGGCTTTCCAAAATTGCGCAATGAAAGGCGCCTTAATTTTCACAGCAGCTAATTTTTAATCGACAGTTTGATGTTTTTTATGCAAAATCTTGTTAAAAATTCTTTGTACTTTGAGCATTTTTTTTAAAGATTTCACCCACTGACATTTCACAATGTCAGTGGGTATTAATTTCACAGAATACTTGAAAATTCATAGGTGATACTTTTTAAAAGCTAAAATATCTTAAATATTTTTGTTCAAATTTTCTGCTACATTTCACAATGCTATAATTTCACAGCATTCACATCAAAACTCATCAGTGATGTATTTGATAAAAGAACCAAGTAGATTTTTTTTGTAAATGTTTGCCAAATTTCTGCAAATTTTTAAACATTTCAAATAATATTTTCCGTCAAAAATTTTCAATATCCATTTATTAATTGTGTATGACTTTGACATTTACTTGAAAATTCTTTCTTGATGATTTTTACTGAAAAAAGTCAGGTAAAAGATTCAAATACTGGCAATTTTCCCGCAAAATTTCGGGAACATGTGTAATTAACTAAATTGCACAATTTTTTCATTTCACAGAAGGTACCTGAAAATTTGTTATACGTTATATTAAGTAAAAATGAACAAACAGAAAAAAAATCCAGGAAGTTCCGCAAAATGTCCGGAATGAAAATTTTCAACCCAATAGCGTTTAGATATTGCAGCGTTTACTAAAAAAATACATAAATGATGTTTTACAATGTTAAAATTGCCCCTTAAAAAGTTCCGGCAAAATTACAAAATATGTCCTACATAAGTAACCGCAAAGCAGGTGGGCTTAAAATTTTCAGCAAGACCGTACAAGTGATTAATAAAGCAATTTCTTTAAAAAATTCTCAAAAATTAAGTCCAGAAAAAATTAGCAAAAACTTAAACAAGTTATAACACACTGATGCTGGGGTCAAAAGTGAAAATTAGTCACATGTTATTTGTAGATAATTGTCTTCACTATATCATATCAAAATTTGGAAGAAGACTGACCAGTAATAACGAAGATACGGTCAAGTACGTTGACGTTTGTTGCGAAAATATGTAATTTTCACTAATAACTTAAAATTGACGTAATTACAAAATCTCCAAATGAGATATTGATTATATAAAAGAGTGAGAAAAAATTTGGGGTCAACGGACTCCCTGAAGAGCTACAGTGAATGTTATATAGGCATATTTTTGCCCATTTACGCGCGAGTAATGCAAATTTGAATGGACGCGCATTCCCGTATTATTGGTCGTAAGAGGCTGAATGAGGTATCAAATTAATCAGAAGATAATGGACAATGGACAGACATAAAATAAATGATGACTCGAAGATGCATACCGATGGTAGGTGCAAGAACGCGCACGCATACCTGTGCGCGCGCAAATTCTTGACATGCTCAAAATGACCTGAAACGTACCCAAACTTGACCACGGTTGTTTTGGGGAATTTTTAAATTTTGACGCGCGCGTACGTGCGCGTCGTGACCTTTGCATGACCTCTGATGACATGTCCTGATGACCTGTCACCTGAACTTGATATGATGCAAATATGGATGATTTTTTATGATTAGTTGCGGTGATATGATCAATAATTCATTTTTACAAAATGGCGCCTAGATGACGTCATCATGATTTGATAACCTTGAAAAGTTTCGTTTCGCGATTCCATAATAATTTCCATACATGACATGAAAATCAAGAAATTTGACAAGCCCGATTTTGAGATAAAGTGGGAACAAAATTTGGCAATAAAAATAAATAAAGTAAATTCTGACGAATATAATAGGTGATCTGTCATATTCATGACAGACCACCTAAAAAGGAAAAAAAAAAAAAAAAAAAAAAAAAAAGGCAGGCAAGGTTTGAACCACCGACCCCTGTTTTACTAGTCAGGTGCGTTATCCAGTCGACCACAATGTTTCCGACAGACGGCAAATGCAAAACAGGAAACATATTGTCAATGTAAATTTTTACAAGTAGAAAATTGGCACGATGACAAACCTCTACAAGTTCTAGTTTTGAGAATAGCACAAGCTTTAAAATGATACAATGGACATATTGTCTAAAGGGTACATTCTAAGCTAAAAGATATTGGAAATTTGGCGAGAAATAACCAATATTTACGGAATTAGAATCAATTTACATGAGTGTGGTGACATCATGAAACAGAAAACGTTAATTTTTAGTTCCGACGCCATTTTGATGACGTCACGATGTTTTTAAGGGTCAAATGTGGCATGAAATCATATCTCCTTTTCATACTCTATTCGAATAGGAAAAAAAAATTGGGGGTCAACGGACTCCATGAAGAGCTACAGTGAATTTTATATAGGCATATTTTTGCCCACTTATGACTTATTTTGCCAGTTTGCACGCGCGTGTAATGCAAATTTGAATGGACGCGCATTCCCGTATTATTGGTCGTAAGAGGCTGAATGAGGTATCAAATTAATCAGAAGATAATGTACAATGGACAGACATAAAATAAATGATGACTCGAAGATGCATACCGATGGTAGGTTCAAGAACGCGCACGCATACCTGTGCGCGCGCAAATTCTTGACATGCTCAAAATGACCCGAAACGTACCCAAACTTGACCACGGTTGATTTGGGGAATTTTTAAATTTTGACGCGCGCGTACGTGCGCGTCGTGACCTTTGCATGACCTCTGATGACCGGTCACCTGAACTTGATATGATGCAAATATGGATGATTTTTTATGATTAGTTGCGGTGATATGATCAATAATTCATTTTTACAAAATGGCGCCTAGATGACGTCATCATGATTTGATAACCTTGAAAAGTTTCGTTTCGCGATTCCATAATAATTTCCATACATGACATGAAAATCAAGAAATTTGACAAGCCCGATTTTGAGATAAAGTGGGAAAAAAATTTGGCAATAAAAATAAATAAAGTAAAATCTGACGAATATAATAGGTGATCTGTCATATTCATGACAGACCACCTAACTAGATTTTAATTCGTCATGCGGACGAATTAGGTGGTCTGTCATGATTTTTCATTCATTGTCGGCTAATGTTGTATAAAATGAATCCCGGGAATGAATCATTCAGATATGATTGATAATCTTGATCATAGACATCAAAGGAATAAATTTTGACCATTGCTAAATGTGATTATAAATGTAGTGATGACAATCGTGATGATTATAATGATGGTGGTGATAATGCAATATGTTAAATACGAAATAAAGTTAGGAGCACGTAAAATGCCTTAAAAACTCTCCAAAAATCTCAGACGATTTTACCGAAATTGGCTTTCCAAAATTGCGCAATGAAAGGCGCCTTAATTTTCACAGCAGCTAATTTTTAATCGACAGTTTGATGTTTTTTATGCAAAATCTTGTTAAAAATTCTTTGTACTTTGAGCATTTTTTTTAAAGATTTCACCCACTGACATTTCACAATGTCAGTGGGTATTAATTTCACAGAATACTTGAAAATTCATAGGTGATACTTTTTAAAAGCTAAAATATCTTAAATATTTTTGTTCAAATTTTCTGCTACATTTCACAATGCTATAATTTCACAGCATTCACATCAAAACTCATCAGTGATGTATTTGATAAAAGAACCAAGTAGATTTTTTTTGTAAATGTTTGCCAAATTTCTGCAAATTTTTAAACATTTCAAATAATATTTTCCGTCAAAAATTTTCAATATCCATTTATTAATTGTGTATGACTTTGACATTTACTTGAAAATTCTTTCTTGATGATTTTTACTGAAAAAAGTCAGGTAAAAGATTCAAATACTGGCAATTTTCCCGCAAAATTTCGGGAACATGTGTAATTAACTAAATTGCACAATTTTTTCATTTCACAGAAGGTACCTGAAAATTTGTTATACGTTATATTAAGTAAAAATGAACAAACAGAAAAAAAATCCAGGAAGTTCCGCAAAATGTCCGGAATGAAAATTTTCAACCCAATAGCGTTTAGATATTGCAGCGTTTACTAAAAAAATACATAAATGATGTTTTACAATGTTAAAATTGCCCCTTAAAAAGTTCCGGCAAAATTACAAAATATGTCCTACATAAGTAACCGCAAAGCAGGTGGGCTTAAAATTTTCAGCAAGACCGTACAAGTGATTAATAAAGCAATTTCTTTAAAAAATTCTCAAAAATTAAGTCCAGAAAAAATTAGCAAAAACTTAAACAAGTTATAACACACTGATGCTGGGGTCAAAAGTGAAAATTAGTCACATGTTATTTGTAGATAATTGTCTTCACTATATCATATCAAAATTTGGAAGAAGACTGACCAGTAATAACGAAGATACGGTCAAGTACGTTGACGTTTGTTGCGAAAATATGTAATTTTCACTAATAACTTAAAATTGACGTAATTACAAAATCTCCAAATGAGATATTGATTATATAAAAGAGTGAGAAAAAATTTGGGGTCAACGGACTCCCTGAAGAGCTACAGTGAATGTTATATAGGCATATTTTTGCCCATTTACGCGCGAGTAATGCAAATTTGAATGGACGCGCATTCCCGTATTATTGGTCGTAAGAGGCTGAATGAGGTATCAAATTAATCAGAAGATAATGGACAATGGACAGACATAAAATAAATGATGACTCGAAGATGCATACCGATGGTAGGTGCAAGAACGCGCACGCATACCTGTGCGCGCGCAAATTCTTGACATGCTCAAAATGACCTGAAACGTACCCAAACTTGACCACGGTTGTTTTGGGGAATTTTTAAATTTTGACGCGCGCGTACGTGCGCGTCGTGACCTTTGCATGACCTCTGATGACATGTCCTGATGACCTGTCACCTGAACTTGATATGATGCAAATATGGATGATTTTTTATGATTAGTTGCGGTGATATGATCAATAATTCATTTTTACAAAATGGCGCCTAGATGACGTCATCATGATTTGATAACCTTGAAAAGTTTCGTTTCGCGATTCCATAATAATTTCCATACATGACATGAAAATCAAGAAATTTGACAAGCCCGATTTTGAGATAAAGTGGGAACAAAATTTGGCAATAAAAATAAATAAAGTAAATTCTGACGAATATAATAGGTGATCTGTCATATTCATGACAGACCACCTAAAAAGGAAAAAAAAAAAAAAAAAAAAAAAAAAAGGCAGGCAAGGTTTGAACCACCGACCCCTGTTTTACTAGTCAGGTGCGTTATCCAGTCGACCACAATGTTTCCGACAGACGGCAAATGCAAAACAGGAAACATATTGTCAATGTAAATTTTTACAAGTAGAAAATTGGCACGATGACAAACCTCTACAAGTTCTAGTTTTGAGAATAGCACAAGCTTTAAAATGATACAATGGACATATTGTCTAAAGGGTACATTCTAAGCTAAAAGATATTGGAAATTTGGCGAGAAATAACCAATATTTACGGAATTAGAATCAATTTACATGAGTGTGGTGACATCATGAAACAGAAAACGTTAATTTTTAGTTCCGACGCCATTTTGATGACGTCACGATGTTTTTAAGGGTCAAATGTGGCATGAAATCATATCTCCTTTTCATACTCTATTCGAATAGGAAAAAAAAATTGGGGGTCAACGGACTCCATGAAGAGCTACAGTGAATTTTATATAGGCATATTTTTGCCCACTTATGACTTATTTTGCCAGTTTGCACGCGCGTGTAATGCAAATTTGAATGGACGCGCATTCCCGTATTATTGGTCGTAAGAGGCTGAATGAGGTATCAAATTAATCAGAAGATAATGTACAATGGACAGACATAAAATAAATGATGACTCGAAGATGCATACCGATGGTAGGTGCAAGAACGCGTACGCATACCTGTGCGCGCGCAAATTCTTGACATGCTCAAAATGACCTGAAACGTACCCAAACTTGACCACGGTTGATTTGGGGAATTTTTAAATTTTGACGCGCGCGTACGTGCGCGTCGTGACCTTTGCATGACCTCTGATGACCGGTCACCTGAACTTGATATGATGCAAATATGGATGATTTTTTATGATTAGTTGCGGTGATATGATCAATAATTCATTTTTACAAAATGGCGCCTAGATGACGTCATCATGATTTGATAACCTTGAAAAGTTTCGTTTCGCGATTCCATAATAATTTCCATACATGACATGAAAATCAAGAAATTTGACAAGCCCGATTTTGAGATAAAGTGGGAACAAAATTTGGCAATAAAAATAAATAAAGTAAAATCTGACGAATATAATAGGTGATCTGTCATATTCATGACAGACCACCTAATAATAAAAATAAATAAATAAATAAAAAAGAAAATTCGTACGAAATTAAGAGGTGATCTGTCGATTGACAGATCACCTAATAATAAAAATAAATAAATAAATAAAAAAGAAAATTCGTACGAAATTAAGAGTTGATCTGTCGATTGACAGATCACCTAATAATAAAAATAAATAAATAAATAAAAAAGAAAATTCGTACGAAATTAAGAGGTGATCTGTCGATTGACAGATCACCTAATAATAAAAATAAATAAATAACTAGATTTTAATTCGTCATGAGGACGAATTAGGTGGTCTGTCATGATTTTTCATTCAGTGTCGGCTAATGTTGTATGAAATGAATCATTTACATATAATTGATCATCTTAATCATAGACATCATAGGAATACATTTTGACCATTGTTAAATTTGATTATTAATGTGGTGATGACAACCGTGATGATTCTAATAATGGTGGTGATAATACGAAATAGAGTTTGGAGCACGTAAAATGCCATAAAAACTCCTCAAAAATTTCAGACGATTTACCGAAATTGGCTTTCCAAAATTGCGCAATGAAAGGCGCCTTCATTTTCAGAGCAGCTAATTTTTAATCGACAGTTTCATGTTTTTTATGCAAAATCTTTTTAAAATTTCTTTGTTCTGTTAGCAATTTTTCTTTTAAGATTTCAAGCAAGAATTTTCACAATGTCAGTGGGTATCAATTTCACAGAATGCTTGAAAATTCATAAGTGATACTTTTTGAAAACTAAAATATCTTAAATATTTTTATTCAAAATCTCTGCTAAATTTCAATTATTTTTAATGAGAAGTTTGGCATTGCTACAATTTCATAGCATTCACTTCAAAACTCATCAGTGATGTATTTGATAAAAGAATGAAGTAGAATTTTTTGGGGGAAATGTTTGAAAAATTTCTGCAAATTCCTAAAAATTTTACATCATATTTTCCGTCAAGAATTGTGTATGACTTTAACATTTACTTGATAATTCTTTCTTGATGATTTTACTGAAAAGAGTCAGGTAAAAGATTCAAATACTGGCAATTTTCCCGCAAAATTTCGGGAAAATGTGTATTTAACTAAATTGCACAATTTTTAATTTCACAGAAGGTATCTGAAAATTTGTTATATGTTATATTTAGAGAAAATAACCAAATAGAAAAAAATCCAGGATTTTCCACAAAATGTCCGGAATGAAATTTATCAACCAAATAGCGTTTCAATATTGCAGCGTTTACCCAAAAATACATAAATGATGTATTACAATGTTAAAACTACCCCTTAAAAAGTTCCAGCAAAATAAAAAAAAATGTCCTACATAAAAAACCGCAAGGCAAGTGGGCTTTAAATTTTCAGCAAGACCGTACAATTGATCAATAAAGCATTTTTTTAAAAAAATTCTCAAAAATTAGGTCCAGAAAAAATTTGCAAAAACTTAAACAGGTCATAACGCACTGATGCTGTGGGTGAAAGTGAATATCATTCACACATTATTTGTAGAGAATTGTCTTCACTGCATCATATTAAAATTTGCGAAAAAATTGACCAGTAATAAGGAATATACCGTCAAATATGCATAAATACGTTGACGTAATTGCGAAAATGTCTAATTTTCACTTCTATCGTAATTTTGACTTAATTATCCAATCTCCAGATGAGATTTTGACTATGTCCAAGAGTGAGGAAAAATTGGGGGTCAACGGACTCCCTGAAGAGCTACAGTGAATTTTATATAGGCATATTTTTGCCCACTTATGACTTATTTTGCGAGTTTGCACGCGCGTGTAATGCAAATTTGAATGGACTTGCATTCCCGTATTATTGGTCGTAAGAGGCTGAATGAGGTATCAAATTAATCAGAAGATAATGGTCAATGGACAGACATAAAATAAATGACGACTCGAAGATGCATACCGATGGTAGGTGCAAGAACGCGCACGCATACCTGTGCACGCGCAAATTCTTGACATGCTCAAAATGACCTGAAACGTACCCAAACTTGACTACGGTTGATTTGGGGAATTTTTAAATTTTGACGTGCGCGTCGTGACCTCTGCATGACCTCTGATGACATGTCCTGATGACCTGTCACCTGAACTTGATATGATGCAAATATGGATGATTTTTTATGATTAGTTGCGATGATATGATCAGTAATTCATTTTTACAAAATGGCGCCTAGATGACGTCATCATGATTTGATAACCTTGAAAAGTTTCGTTTCGCGATTCAATAATAATTTCCAAACATGACATGAAAATCAAGAAATTTGACAAGCCCAATTTTGAGATAAAGTGGGAACAAAATTTGGCAATAAAAATAAATAAAGTAAAATCTGACGAATATAATAGGTGATCTGTCATATTCATGACAGACCACCTAAAAAGGAAAAAAAAAAAAAGTCAGGCAAGGTTTGAACCACCGACCCCAGCTTTACTAGTCAGGTGCGTTATCCAGTCGACCACAATGTTTCCGACAGACGGCAAGTGCAAAACAGGAAACATATTGTCAATGTAAATGTTTGCAAGTAGAAAATTGGCATGATGACAAACCTCTACAAGTTCTAGTTTTGAGAATAGTACAAGCTTTAAAATGATACAATGGACATATTGTCTAAAGGGTACATTCTAAGCTAAAACATATTGAAAATTTGGCGAGAAATAACCAATATTTACGGAATTAGAATCAATTTACATGAGTGTGGTGACATCATGAAACAGAAAACGTTAATTTTTAGTTCCGACGCCATTTTGATGACGTCACGATGTTTTTAAGGGTCAAATGTGGCATGAAATCATATCTCCTTTTCCTACTCTATTCGAATAGGAAAAAAAAATTGGGGGTCAACGGACTCTCTGAAGAGCTACAGTGAATTTTATATAGGCATATTTTTGCCCACTTATGACTTATTTTGCGAGTTTGCACGCGCGTGTAATGCAAATTTGAATGGACGCGCATTCCTGTATTATTGGTCGTAAGAGGCTGAATGAGGTATCAAATTAATCAGAAGATAATGGTCAATGGACAGACATAAAATAAATGACGACTCGAAGATGCATACCGATGGTAGGTGCAAGAACGCGCACGCATACCTGTGCACGCGCAAATTCTTGACATGCTCAAAATGACCTGAAACGTACCCAAACTTGACCACGGTTGATTTGGGGAATTTTTAAATTTTGACGCGCGCGTACGTGCGCGTCGTGACCTTTGCATGACCTCTGATGACATGTCCTGATGACCTGTCACCTGAACTTGATATGATGCAAATATGGATGATTTTTTATGATTAGTTGCGATGATATGATCAATAATTCATTTTTACAAAATGGCGCCTAGATGACGTCATCATGATTTGATAACCTTGAAAAGTTTCGTTTCGCGATTCCATAATAATTTCCATACATGACATGAAAATCAAGAAATTTGACAAGCCCAATTTTGAGATAAAGTGGGAACAAAATTTGGCAATAAAAATAAATAAAGTAAAATCTGACGAATATAATAGGTGATCTGTCATATTCATGACAGACCACCTAAATAAGAAAATTCGTACGAAATTAAGAGTTGATCTGTCGATTGACAGATCACCTATTAAAAAGAATAAATAAACTAGATTTTAATTCGTCATGAGGACGAATTAGGTGGTCTGTCATGATTTTTCATTCAGTGTCGGCTAATGTTGTATGAAATGAATCATTTAGATATGATTGATAATCTTGATCATAGACATCATAGGAATACATTTTGACCATTGCTAAATGTGATTATTAATGTGGTGATGACAACCGTGATGATTATAATGATGGTGGTGATAATGCAATACGGTAAATACAAAATTAAGTTAGGAGCACGTAAAATGCCTTAAAAACTCCTCAAAAATTTCAGACGATTTACCGAAATTGGCTTTCCAAAATTGCGCAATAAAAGGCGCCTTCATTTTCAGAGCAGCTAATTTTTAATGGACAGTTTCATGTTTTTTATGCAAAATCTTTTAAAAATGTCTTTCTACTGTCAGCAATTTTTCTTTTAAGATTTCAAGCAAGAATTTCCACAATGTCAGTGGGTATCAATTTCACAGAATGCTTGAAAATTCTTAGGTGATACTTTTTGAAAACTAAAATATCTTAAATATTTTTATTCAAAATTTCTGCTAAATTTCAATTATTTTTAATGAGACGTTTCGCAATGATACATTTTCACAGCATTCACTTCAAAACTCATCATCAGTGGTGTATTTGATAAAAGAATTAAGTAGAATTTTTTGAGGGGAAATATTTGCAAAATTTCTGCAAATTCCTAAACATTTCACATAATATTTTCCGTCAAGAATTTTCAACATCCATTTATTAATTGTGTATGACTTTAACATTTACTTGAAAATTCTTTCTTGATGATTTTACTGAAAAAAGTCAGGTAAAAGATTCAAATACTGGCAATTTTCCCGCAAAATTTCGGGAAAATTAGTATTTTACTAAATTGCACTATTTTTAATTTCACAGAAGGTATCTGAACATTTTTTATGTTATATTTAGAGAAGATAACCAAATAGAAAAAAATCCAGGATTTTCCGCAAAATGTCTAGAATGAAATTAATCAACCAAATAGCGTTTCAATGCATAAATGATGTTTTACAATGTTAAAACTACCCCTTAAAAAGTTCCGGCAATATTAAAAAAAATGTCCTACATAAAAAACCGCAAAGCAAGTGGGCTTGATATTTTCAGCAAGACCGTACAATTGATTAATAAAGCATTTTCTTAAAAAAATTCTCCAAAATTAAGTCCAGAACAAATTTGCAAAAACTTAAACAGGTCATAACACACTAATGCTGTGGTTGAAAGTGAAAATCATTCTCACATTATTTGTAGAAGATTGTCTTCACTACATCATATCAAAATTTGAGAGAAGATTGACTAGTAATAACGAAGATACGGTCAAATATGCATAAATACGTTGACGTAATTGCGAAAAAGTTTAATTTTCACCTTTAACGTAATTTTGACGTTATAACGCAATCTCCAGATGACATTTTGACTATATCCAAGAGTGAGGAAAAGTAGGGGGTCAACGGACTCCCTGAAGAGCTACAGTGAATTTTATATAGGCATATTTTTGCCCACTTATGACTTATTTTGCGAGTTTGCACGCGCGTGTAATGCAAATTTGAATGGACGCGCATTCCCGTATTATTGGTCGTAAGAGGCTGAATGAGGTATCAAATTAATCAGAAAATAATGTACAATGGACAGACATAAAATAAATGATGACTCGAAGATGCATACCGATGGTAGGTGCAAGAACGCGCACGCATACCTGTGCGCGCGCAAATTCTTGACATGCTCAAAATGACCTGAAACGTACCCAAACATGACCACGGTTGATTTGGGGAATTTTTAAATTTTGACGCGCGCGTACGTGTGCGTCGTGACCTTTGCATGACCTCTGATGACATGTCCTGATGACCTGTCACCTGAACTTGATATGATGCAAATATGGATGATTTTTTATGATTAGTTGCGGTGATATGATCAATAATTCATTTTTACAAAATGGCGCCTAGATGACGTCATCATGATTTGATAACCTTGAAAAGTTTCGTTTCGCGATTCCATAATAATTTCCATACATGACATGAAAATCAAGAACTTTGACAAGCCCAATTTTGAGATAAAGTGGGAACAAAATTTGGCAATAAAAATAAATAAAGTAAAATCTGACGAATATAATAGGTGATCTGTCATATTCATGACAGACAACCTAAAAAGGAAAAAAAAAAAAAAAAAAAAAAGGCAGGCAAGGTTTGAACCACCGACCCCTGCTTTACTAGTCAGGTGCGTTATCCAGTCGACCACAATGTTTCCGACAGACGGCAAATGGAAAAAAGGAAACATATTGTCAATGTAAATTTTTGCAAGTAGAAAATTGGCATGATGACAAACCTCTACAAGTTCTAGTTTTGAGAATAGCACAAGCTTTAAAATAATACAATGGACATATTGTCTAAAGGTACATTCTAAGCTAAAAGATATTGAAAATTTGGCGAGAAATAACCAATATTTACGGAATTAGAATCAATTTACATGAGTGTGGTGACATCATGAAACAGAAAACACTTGTTTTTAGTTCCGACGCCATTTTGATGACGTCACGATGTAATTAAGAGTCAAATGTGGCATGAAATCATATCTCCTATTCATACTCTATTCGAATATGAAAAGAAAAATTGGGGTCAACGGACTCCCTGAAGAGCTACAGTGAATTTTATATAGGCATATTTTTGCCCATTTACGCGCGAGTAATGCAAATTTGAATGGACGCGCATTCCCGTATTATTGGTCGTAAGAGGCTGAATGAGGTATCAAATTAATCAGAAGATAATGGACAATGGAAAGACATGAAACAAATGATGACTCGAAGATGCATACCGATGGTAGGTGCAAGAACGCGCACGCATACCTGTGCGCGCGCAAATCCTTGACATGCTCAAAATGACCAGAAACGTACCCAAACTTGACCACGGTCGATTTGGGGAAATTTAAAATTTTGACGCGCGCGTACGTGCGCGTCGTGACCTTTGCATGACCTCTGATGACATGTCCTGATTACCTGTGACCTGAACTTGATATGATGCAAATATGGATGATTTTTTATGATTAGTTGCGATGATATGATCAATAATTTAATTTTACAAAATGGCGCCTAGATGACGTCATCATGATTTGATAACCTTGAAAAGTTTCGTTTCGCGATTCCATAATAATTTCCATACATGACATGAAAATCAAAATTAGACAAGCCCGATTTTTAGATAAAGTGGGAACAAAATTTGGCAATAAAAATAAATAAAGTAAAATCTGACGAATATAATAGGTGATCTGTCATATTCATGACAGACCACCTAATAAAGAAATAAATAAATAAAAAAGAAAATTCGTAGAAACACAAGAGGTGATCTGTCAACAGACAGATCACCTAATTAATAATAATTATAATAATATCAATAATGGTGAATATAAATATAAAAATATAGATATAAACGTTGCTTTATCATAAAAAAAAACGCAATTTGCCTTGCCGATGACTTTAAAACACGATATTTTTTTATTTAAAGTCGAAATACGGAGAGGGGATGGGGTAAATTCGGAGGGCTCCCGTGGACGTAGGCTTAAATAAACAAACAAACTTTCTTCAGGAAACATGTTGACTGATGTATCATACATCTGTCTTTTCCAAGTCGATTATACAAGTCAAACTGGTTTTGTAAAGTGGCGGGAATGCCGGGGGATGCAGTTTTGCCACTTCGGGGTCTCCAAAAGATACATATTTTAACAAAGTTAAAATATGGATTGAGGTAGGATGTATTCGTCATGATTCATGTGCCAGAGTTTTATTAAAGCAGTAACCTGCAAAGCAATGTCTCCTGTAAATTTTCCAAGAGAAACAAATTAGAAACAAATAAAACAAAATTAATAGTGTTTTACCGATACCGAAATGCATTTTGTCCGTATGTATCATAGATTACGGTGTGGCAGACACACCAACAAAAGCGATACGAGAAGCCAATGGAAGCTACTGTGTTGGGATTGTGTTATCTCGAATGACAAACCATTGATCGCTTTATTGTCCAATTCGTGAGTGTGACTGTGACATAGAGGTTGTTTTGGTCTCATTTTAGCGCAATATCACGTCATACATTTTGACATATTTGCTCTCTTTCTAAGCAAATTAAGACACTAATACTGTCATGAAGCATATCGATGTTTTCGCTAATATATTCTCTTTCATGTAGAATGTTTACATTGTGTATTAGTTGCTGTCTTTTTTTAGACAGTTCAGGATTCATGAAAAAATACTCTGTTTTAAATTATAATTTGCATAATTTATGTAAATTAGGTAATAAAAAACAAGGATATCCCAATTATTTTATAACAATTTTCTTCCCTTTCTTACCCTAAGTCTGTATTTTCAATTTTAGGGCAGTTCTGGTTAAATATATATTCTGAAATACTTGATTTTACTATATCGACATAATATGCAAATTTATGCAAATTACTTGCTTATTTGCATAGATACAGCGTGTCTCTTTGGATGAATCTTTTTCTTTTGACTCAAGGAACATTTGTGCCAAGTGGGACATTTGTACTAAAAAATGCAGCGTTCAACCTCTTAACAAGTCTACTAATAGGCTTATTTTCTATTGAAAGACCGGGCATCAGTGAGTTTAATTTATAGTGATAGTATGATGGTATAATACCTTCATAACATACGAACTTGCAAGGACCATGTCTTGATGATTGTCAACATCGATATTATAGTATATTTACCATGTACATACCTTTTTTTGTACATAACATTAGTCTCCCATCGGCAGTTCGCTTATTTCATTCATATTATAGACACATATCATCTGAGGGCCATCACTCATACTACCATCTTCCTCAAATCGTTAAAGACATTCTTGTTCTTATGTTAAATTATTTTGTTTAGGAAAGGTGTTTTACAATGTTACTTTGTTAATTCTTCACTTAACATATTGTTTTGTTACTCTTAGTTTCTGGTATAAGACTAAATTACTTGTATTAAAAGCGCTCAGAAATTCTGATGAATAGTATGCGCTGTATAAGCATCTAATATTGTATATATTTCTTACTATGCACAGTGTTTGAAAAAAAGTCACGTTTAGGAGTCACGTCTTATTCTCATATAGTTGTTGTCAAAATTCATGTAATTATAACACGGGTGTATTTGTAGGTTTATGTACAGTATTATTCAATTTAGTTTTGCTTCTTAATGCTGCTACTTATGTCACCACCATCACAACTGCTACTACTACTACTACGACTACTACAACAACTTTACGATTGGAATAACATCAGCAACTACTTTTTTTACAAGTCACCTTTTATTTAAAGTCAACAGTTTTAACAATACGTTCAGGTGAGCTGTTCTAAACAAACACGTTGTTTCAACTATATACATAAAGAAACCCGTGCCCCGTTTCATAAGACTTGTTTAACAAGTCTTACGAAACGGACCACGGGCTGCAATAACAGTTTTAAACTACGGAAATCCTTCAACATGATTGGCTGACAGTAAATTTGTTATAGAAATCGCGTATTTGTTCTTACAAGAAGTTTTATGAAACGGGACCAAGGTCTATCATGACATGCCAAACATTTATTTGAATGTTGTATTAGATGCTTTGCTCTTGGTAATTGGGCACCATGCCCGGTGATCGAACCCCGGACTTTTTAGTGTCGACCAGGAGTTTTAGACCACTTGGATACGGCACCCTCCAAAAGCAGGATATCAATAGTTGTTGATGTTAATGATTGAACAGATAGATTTCAATGCACGTGCAAATTTTAGACCGAAAGCATGACAATTTTGGGATAGATTTTCATTTACTAAATAGGTTCATTATTGCGGACTGAAATAATCGCTTGAGGGTGTCTCGCAATCTACTATGGTCAACAAGGAAATTCGTGATCACTCTCGCACCATAGTAGATTGCGAGACAAATGAATACCCTCTAGCGATTAAATTTTCATTTATTTCAAAATATATTAGTCGGACTGTCCAGAAAACGATTTCAACCGATTTCTACTATCCGAATCATCATAGTGAAATGCGTATTTATTTAAGATTGTCCCATTGTCACACTCTGTGTAAACAAATATAAAAATAATGAATTTTCATTAAAAAAAATCCAATAGGGCCGCCAAAGATATTAATTTTGAACCCCGTGGGACACGATTTTGCAAAGGGAACATCAAGATCCATTAACTAGACGCTTCAGGCAATACAAAATCGTTGATTAAAAATATATTTGACGGTGCACAGGAACCCCCATTTCCGACTCGACTACAATAATGCAGTTATACATGGTATAGGTTCGTTGTTGAAAACTAGGCTGAAAACGTAGCCTATAGACTGCCCAATGGGTAATCAATCTTTGCTGGAATCATTTATTTTAAAGATTTGAAGGTTTTAAGGTTTAAAGGTTTTATTATAATATCCACATATCGCAGTCACTTGAATTGCATTTGATTTACAAACACAATAAAATGATAACATGGTATAGCAATCGAACATTATAAATAAATTGTTTACAAATAAAAATACAAACACTTTGGGTAACTTGACAGATTAAGGAAAGGGTGACCAGATCAGTGTAGAGATAAGGGGAAGAGGAGATACAATAGAGTAGGGAAAGAGGGTGGGGGAAGATGAAGACAGAAGAGATGAGTATGAGAGTAGTAATACACATATGTAATTCTGATTTAAATTGAGAAGAGTACATGTATATCAAAATATAAATATGATTATGGTAATGATATGTAAATTAAAAGTGTCAGCGAACCCCCATTATATGAGTGTATTGGAACGTATATGGTATACGGGATTATGGTGATAATTGACTAAGAACATTAATACAGCAAATAGGATAATAAAACATACTTGTAATCATACTTTATACTTTTAAGTCTAGCGCAAATTTTGAGACCAAATTTATGACACCCGGGTACGCGGTTACAACATTACGCAACATTATGTAAGTGCATGTCAGACCCAAAATTGCTCATAAACGTGATTTCATGTACAAATCCAATGCAAATTGTGTTTTAGCCAAAATTCATAAATGTATCATTATTTCAACTTTTACTGATTAAACTTAATTAATTTTGCCTTGTTTATGATCAGAATTAAGTCTGGAATGATTTCCATTGAAAAAAACAATAAAAAACAAAAAGTAAAAAACATAGAAATACATAAGAAATTCATAAAACAATAAAATACATAAGAAATTGATTTCCAAACCGAAGTTTTTTTTTATTGCGATTGTGAAGAATGCTACAAAGAATATTTTGAACAAAAATTAGCATTCTAGGAGCTTTATTTAGTGAATTAGAGCAAAAAGTATGATTTATGCATAAATTAGCATTATTAATTCATATAAAATAAAATCTCATTATTTTGGAAAATTTTACCATACAGCCTTGTAGATTACATCACACGCTACCAGCGTGCAAATTTTTGCGTCGCTCGCGTGATCAGCGGCCGAGATCTTAAGGGGGGGGGGGGCATAATGCCCCCCCCCCCCCGGAATGACAAGAATAAAAATACCCCGGGAGATTTAGGGTTAAGCTTAACAAGGAAAATAACATAAAAAGTTGAATTTTGGAAAGAAAAAAAATAAATGCAATCAATCAATCAATCAATCAATCAAAAAGAACATATCAACTGAACAAATAGGCGGGTATGTAAGAAAATATCATAAACTGACCATTGTGTAGACAATGATAAACATAAATTAAGTATATTGTCATTAAAATAATAGGGCACCTGTGCAAGTACCAATGACATCAAACTCATGGGCATATCTAAGGGTCATTTAAAAGCCTCACGAGGAACGGCAAAGCACTATTGCGGTATCGCTCTGTTCTTGCTCTGACTTCGCGATACTTTCTAGTGTACTGGAGTTGTCTATGTTGTGAATTGGGTGGAGGCACACAACGGTACACAATACTCCAGAAGAGGCCTAATGTAACGTTGATACACAGTCACAAGATCGTCATTTGAAGCACCAAATCGTGTCAACGAGCGGATAACAGTTTTCGTGCGGCCTTGGATGTAATGTAATGAATGTGATGATTCCATCTAAGATCTTTCTGGACGATCACTCCGAGGAGTTTTACATTATCACATTCCTGTATCTGATTCCCACTTATTTCTACCTTGACAGGAGAGGATGTGTTACGACCAAAACACACTGTCATGACCTGGCACTTCATTGGATTAAGTCTCATATTGGTTCTTTCACACCAGTCCTGGAGCGAGGTGACTAACTCTGGAATTGCGCTGGATGGTGTGATCTGACAATTTTCTGCAATGGTCAGATCATCGACGTACTTCCGTCGAGGAAGTGAAGAGTTTTCAAGTGCGTTGTTGACGAGGGCCAAGAAAATAAGGGGTCCCAACCGCGTTCCCTGGGGAACACCCACTGAAACTGCAAATCCAGGGAAGCAGTTGTGGTCTCGCTCCCAATTCAAAGAGTTTTCTCACAGCAATGGTATGGTCTACAAGGTCAAATACCTTGGAGAAATCGGTCAGTACAACCGTGGATACTGTACCCAGCTTATCGGCTTTCGCATGCAGAAAGTTAAGCAGGTCCACAAGGTAATGTGTAGTTGAAGTCCCTTCACGGGTTCCAAACTGCCGTGGATCCATATTTGGCCGGATATCCTTCAGGAGCCATCTATACACGAACAAGTCGGCCACTTTTGCGAAATGACTTGTAAGTGCGATAGGCCTCAGTTTGTCAAGGTCAGGTGGCAAAGTTTTAGGAATGGGCACGACAACTGACTGCTTCCATTGCACTGGGACAACACCATCCGCGAAAGAGCGGTTAAGAATCTCGGTCAGAGGGATACTCAGTTCCAGAGCAAATTCACGGATTATTCTGCCGGAGATGCCATCTGGACCTGCACTCTTTCCCACTTTGGTTTTCTTAAGTTCTTGGTAAACGTGCCAAGGAGAGACGGTAGGCGCGTTGTCACATGAAAGTGGGAGATGCTGAGTCCAAAGGAGGAACAACGACTGCAACGTTTACAAATTGGGAATTAATGATGCCCGGTGCGGTCACGTCGTCGTTTGGATCAACATCTGGAATGAAAATCGTTGGGTCTTCAGATGTGTTGCCTGTCATTATCTTAATGTAACGGTACCATGATCTCGGATTTTCATGCTTTAAACGTTGAACGCGGTCACGGTAAAACTGGGCAGATGCCTTGGCGATTTCTCTTTGAACCTTGCTCCTTAAGCTTCTCCACTCCAAAGAATTGGTTAGGAAGGCCTGCTTACGTCGGCGAATCAAAATTTTGATCTTTGACGTGATCCAGGGCTTGTCTCGGGAGTGCGTCCGCACAGATTTTACCGGGAAGTGTAGATTAATTGCCGTATTCAACTCCTCATAAAATAATGAACACTTTTCTGATACATCATGTATTTCAGAAGTCGATGACTAATCATGGTGTGTAATCCAGTCACCGAAACTGCGGGTGTTGGACTCACGCATTAATTAGACGAACATGCTTGCGTTTGATAACATTATTTGCTTTAATGACCGTCTTTGAACGCCACAAGATTCCACTGTGGTAACTGCATCCAACAGGAGCAAGCAGCTGAATAGGATTGTAACGAGGTTTCAAATTGGTATCTTGTCTAACACTACGTCTCCTCTGGTGGGTTTGTTAACGACTTGTTTTAGACCGTGGGCAGACAGAAGAGAAGATAGATCCAATCGGTTCATGTCACCCATGATTATGATTCCTGCTCCAGGGTGATTGAGAAAGATGTCATCAACACTGTCTATCAAGTACTTAACCAGAGTATCATCGTTGTTGTTGTCAGGAGGGGAGTATACCGATGCAATGAAGATGGACGATATATCTCTCGGTAATCTCCTTGGTCTAATATGTTTTGTAACGTGTCCTCATTAAACCAAGTTTCGCTGACAGATGTCAGGCTGATGTTCGTGTACGATAGCATAGAATTCGTCAAATTTATTTGCCAAAGACTGTGCGTTGACAACATACACTGAAGGAAGCGAAGCTTGTTTAGTGTTATTTTGTAGTGGGACTTGTCTGAGGGCTGAGATACGACAAGATGTAGATCGCCGATCTGGTGACAGATCGATTGATGTGATACGTTTGATGTGACAGTCTCCACGGCGTCCGTGACGGCGAAGACGACGGGCAATTCCACATACTTCAATTGCGCAACGTGTCTGCACTCGGTGCTAACGAGGGGGCACTCTTACGTAACTCCAACAAAAGATCCCTATTGTATCTCAGGCATGGTCGACTCTGATGAAAAGGTATTGTCCGGTTTGCCATTTGACTTGGCTTGGGATGTGCCACAGAATCCAAGGGCAAGTTGAGTAGCTACCGAACGGGCTAGGCACGGCGAAATTTTTTTAGCGAAATCAGTACATACAAAATCATCATAGCTGCGGGTGATAGGAACTGTTGATAAGTCACAAAATCTCACCAAATGATGGAAATTGAAAGTCAAGTTTGTCCATGAGGTAACATGACAAGAATAAAATATCACAGAATTAAAATCAGGAATCTACGTGACGTAAAACAGTTATAAAATGAAAGAAAAAGCAAAAATCACTGAGAACGCAGCTAGTTCAGCGTCCATGACGTTGCTCGCAGAGACATAATAGAGAGGAAAATATACTGTTTGGAAGATTTGATATCGTGTAAAATGCAGGAAACATCAATAAAGTAGGTATATCGTTCGCACACCTCAGCAATATGGTGAAATGGGCCAAAAAGCGCACGATTTCTATGTATGCACCATATTGAAAAGTTGCCTGAAATCACAGTCTATAATGTCATTTTCAATTACTGACATATATTTTCTAAAAGTAGAGATATAGATGAAGAGAACGATATTATGCTTGACAGGAAATATATCAAAAAAAGTACACTGAAAAAGAAAGTTGATTTTTATATCGATTTTCGACACTTTTTGAAGCAAGAAATCTCCCAAACTAATGATATGCAAATTTCATGACGTAATTTGCATATGTAAACAATAACTTCTGTTCGTGAAATTTTGCATGTCTCTTTTGCACTACTTGAACAATATATTTTGAAAGTTTCATTCTACTCCAGAATCAGTTAAAGTTCAGAAACTTCAAAATGCTGCCGCTCGCATCGTTTCTCTATCCACCAGGCGCACTCACATTACTCCTATATTAAGATCCTAGGCTGTAAAACAACGTACTTGGTTCAAGATTTTGTTGTTAACCTTCCAAAAAAGTTCCTGCAGCAGAGTCTCGAGAACACCTGTAATCTTACCAGTTGTGTAATCTTACATTGTATCATGTAAAATTACAGGAAATTGGTATTTGGTGTATGGAACCTTACAAATTTCCTTAAATAAAACATTGTTTTCCCTTTTTTAAACAGACATGTTCTGTTAAATTGTAAAAAAAATTCTGCTTTATGAATTTTCAGAATGATTCTGTTATTGCTTTCTGCAAAATCTTGTTTTTTCTGTAAAATCAGTTTTTTTTTAACCGTGTACGGATTTCCTTATGTAATTAATCAATTAATTAATTAGTTGGTGAATTGCGTTCTTATATTGCCTCGTTACCATCTATGAGGACAGTTCCTAAGTTCGCCAGTCTCCAGACAAGCCACCCACGCGGATTAGTATCTACTGTTTGACTCCCATCATCCACAAGTTGGGAGTAGTAAACAGAGGGTTGTGGGTTCGAATCCCAGCCATGGCGTAATTTTTTTCGGCAATAAATTTATCCACATTGTGCTGCACTCAACCCAGGTGAGGTGAATGGGAACCTGGCAGGAATTTATTCCTTGAAATGCGTTTGCGCTGTAATCTTAGTAATTACGGCTTTCAAGCTACAGCTGGGGTAATAATAACCAAGTCCTTTGGAAGCGCAAAGAGACATTATTGGCAATGGTATGGTTTATTAAAAAAAATCATAAGCAGCCAAAGGCTGAATTGCATAATCCTTTTAAAAATAACAATATAAACATGATAGTAAGTCACATAATTACACAATTCTTAACCAATCAAAGTAGTTATACGATCCTTATAAACAAACTTGCCTAGATGATTAGTACGTAATATATCATGCATTATTTGAAGAAGAAAAGTATACACACATAAAGAAAGACAATTCATTTAAAACACACCCGCCATGTCCATCAACTTAAACTACGAAACGGGCATTAGAGCAAGAACAGTTTGATATAGGGTGGGTGAAAAAGGGAAGGGGAGCAGAGATAGAACATAAAAAATAAGATATGAAAGAGAGAGAGAGAGAGAAAAGAAGGGGAGGAAACTTGAGGTGAAAGTTGGGAAGATAGGAAGTAAACTAGAAGAGGTAGAAATAAGAAGTTTTAAGGCTGCAAAGTTAAAATGTAATTAAAGGAAAACAAATTTGGGAGAATTTGAGTAAACATTATAATAGATTATCCTTGTCCAAAAACATTATGTATACACTGGTACAGATTGATATATGGTTATTACACAATAAAAAGAGTGAAAAGTAGTAGTAGTAGTAGTAATAGTAGCAGTATTATTATTATTAGTAGTAGTAGTAGTAGTCGTCGTCGTAGTAGTCGTAGTAGTAGTAGTAGTCGTAGTAGTAGTAGTAGTAGTAGTCGTAGTAGTAGTAGTAGTAGTAGTATTAATGGTAGCAGTAGTAACAGCAGCAGCAGCAGTAGTATTAGTGTAGTAGTAGTAGTAGTAGTAGTCGTCGTCGTCGTCGTAGTAGTATTAGTAGTAGTAGTAGCAGTCGTCGTCGTCGTCGAAGCAGTAGTAGTAGTAGTCGTAGTAGTCGTAGTAGTAGTAGTAATAGTAATGGTAGTAGTAGTAGTAGTAATAGTAATGGTAGTAGTAGTAGTAGTAGAAGTAGTAGTAGTAGTGGTAGTAGTAGTAGTAGTAGTAGTAGTAGTAGTAGTAGTAGTAGTAGTGGTGGTAGTAGTAGTAGTAGTAGTGGTAGTAGTAGTGGTGGTAGTAGTAGTAGTAGTAGTAGTAGTAGTAGTAGTAGTAGTAGTAATGGTAGTAGTAGTAATAGTAGTAGTAGTAGTAGTAGTAGTAGTAGTAGTAGTAGTGGTAGTAGTAGTAGTAGTAGTAGTAGTAGTAGTAGTAGTAGTAGTAGTGGTAGTAGTAGTAGTAGTAGTAGTAGTAGTAGTAGTAGTAGTAGTAGTAGTTGTTGTAGAATCTGCAACAATCGGGAAAGACAGGTCAGGCGGACAGAGAGGGGTATGGGTGTGGTTCAAAAGAAAGGGAATGGATACATGTCTCAGAGATGTGGATAACAATTATTATACAACCAGTTTGTATAAACAGATACTTAAAACTTAAGAATTGATCAAACGAATCAGTATAAAATATCGGGTGTATATAGTAACAATAACTTTTTACATTTTTTTAAACAATTGATGCGTTTGTGATAACTTAGATTATGAAAACATGGGAAAGTGTTTTGTAATGAGATATTACAATAAAGTAAATTACACGTAGTTAATTTTGATTTAAAGTTTACATTATACTCAATACATATTCTATAAATATGATAACGCTTTTTAACCTCACAATCAGTACCGCAATTGGGACTATAAATTGAGTTGATGTTTCAAGTAATGTTACATGCTAATAATACAAGTTATACAACAGCAGAACAATCATTGATATTAAATAGCTACACTATATGTACAATTACTTCAACACCGTAGATGTGGAGTGAAAAGTAATTATTGACAATCCAGTATATCGATTAAGTATGGGATGGGACTGTTGCGAGACCTTTTGGTCTAAAGCCCCAGTCACATATAGACACGGATCCTCATGGATCAACACGGCAATGCCGGTATGATCCGGGGAGGTCCGGGATCGTTTTGCCCCGGATTAAGTGTCGACGAGCGTTGATGATAGCACACAAGGCATCTTCACAAGGATCTTCACGGACCAACACGTCAGCAACACGGACCTACACGTCAGCAACACGGACCAACACGTCAGCAATACGGACCAACACGTCAGCTGCACGGACCACCACGTCAGCTACACGGCCCAACACGTCAGCAACATGGACCAACACGTCAGCTACACGGACCAACACGTCAGCAACACGGACCAACGCGTCAGCAACACGGACCAACACGTCAGCTACACGGATGTTTTTGACAGTCAAAAACTGCCGCGTTGGCCTCCCGGACGTTCAAGGACCAACACGGACCACCACGGATCAGATCCGGAATGGTCCGGGATCTATATGTGACTGGGGCTTTATGAACTTTTTTTTTAAGATTAAATATTCAAAATTGAATTTGTTGTTTAATATTTGTTGCTGACGTTTATGTCCGTGTTGCTGACGTGTTGGTCCGTGTAGACGCCTTGATGATCCATGTAGACGGCGTGCTCTGTCGGCATGGTCCGTGTAAATCCGTGTGAAGATGCCATGTAGATGCCGTGTTAACAGTCATAAGACGCTCAATCCGGGCAAAACGATCCCGGACCTCCCCGGATCATGCCGGCATTGCGGTGTTGACCCGTGAGTATCCGTGTATATATGTGACTGGGGCTTAAAGCCATCACGGCTCCGTGTAAAGCAGATATCGTCACGATGGCTACGGTGGGGGGGGGGGGGGGGTCGCGACGGCGTCCTAGGAAGTGTTTTGGGCAAGGAAACAAGTAAATTGGGTAAAATATGTCTTCTAATCAATCTTCATTGGTAAATTTCATGTGTTCTTCGTGATTGACGTCTACTCTTTCATGTCTTATTCATATAACTATTTCAAAGTTCTGCGCAAATAATTTTTTCACGAACTTTTGAAAAGTAAGTGGTGCTCACTCAAGCGCGAAGATTTTTTTATACAGTAAAATCATCATTTGCTTAAATAGATCTGTGTAAAAAACGTTTACACGTGGAAAAAGCTCCAGGATATTACAAATATTTCAAACCTATATTATTTTAGAGAATTATTAATTATTTCTAAGTGTAAACTTAGAAAACTAAGTGTAAACGCTTTGTAATTTGATCATTATTGAAAAGGCCTTTAAACTTTTTTTTTAACACAATGATTCGATATCCTTTCTTTTTTCTTGAACAAAACATCATATCATGAAGTCACGCAGTCTTAGCAAACAAAATTTGAGTTAGTGACAACTTGATTTGGAGATAGAGTCACCTTTGAAACACATTAGTCGTCTTCTCAGATAAATGCAAAATCAGGATATAACAATCGAAAATTCGTTAATAAACTTGAATATCGGTAAACGCCAGCCAACGATGCCATTGTTTAGAATGTTTGCTCAGCCAAATGAACCTTTCTCTGATCAAATAGGACAAGATGAATACTAATATTTACAAATGAGAGGCTGACGATAGCACTTATCATGTTTAACTTCAAATCCACCGGAACGTAAATATATGCATGACATGGAGTTCAAATAATTTCCTTACATGTACATTTTTCCATCTTTTTCTAGATTTGTTCTCAAGCATTTCACAAGCTCTTAATTGCAGCACAGTAAAATATATGCACATAGTTTCTGCGCTATATAGATTAGTATATTATTATTATTGTTACACAGCAAACCTTAACTGACATTTTGGAATATTCTTGTAAAGGGAATGAACCTCCTTAGAGAGAGAGAGAGGAAAAAACCCTGAACGGATGAATGTAATTTCTCTTATAATTCTTCTTATACGTACCTCCACCACCGTGAGAAAGAAAGCTTTACCGTAATAAGGTTTCTCCAAGATTTCTTTTTTACATGGACCATGTACAAAGGTATAATGTTATCAAACATGTTATAAATGAACATCAAAGACATTTTCTTCAAATGACACACTTGGTCAATAACATGAATATTTCCACTTCGTTATACTCTTGAAAGAGCATCAGCATCAGCAATTACAATTTCATTTCCTTTTATGTGTACGATTTTCAGTGGGATTAGTTGGAGCAGGGGGCTTCATCTGTGAAGTCCTTCCGACTTTTCGCTGTACAACGCGGACGGACCTTACGACGGTATATCGTTTTTGAAAGAGACTCTTGGGCCCGTCGTAAAACACTGCCCTGCAATGCAAGGTGTGTGACATGATATTTTTTTACGTTTCACATCCGCATTACAGAAATACCAGACATTGCAGTGCTTCCTTAAATATGCGTGTACATAGCAAACCTTAACTGATATTCTGGAATATTCGTGTAAATGCAATGAGCTTCCTCAGAGAAAGAGAGAAAGAGGGGGGGGGGGGAGAAAAAAAAATAAACGGATGAATGTAATTCATCATACAATTTTCTTATACATAACATGGCATTTTCATAAACATGATAAAGATGTATACAATTTGTATACAAATATGAACAAGGCAATTATTACAAGATTAAAGAATAACATGAGAAAAGGGGGAAAATAAGAAGCGAGGCTTGCGTAACATTATTCCCTCTTCTGGTTAAATACATATTGCAAATCTAGAAAAGTAAAAGGAACGACGTAACAGTTAAATTCAATTGAGGTTATATGAGGGTAAACTGAATATAACACACAAGGAAATAATGTTAGAAATGTACTACCCCAAATAATCAGTGAAAAAAAAGAGGGGAGGGAGGCATTATTAGGAAAAGCGAATCGATGTAAGGAGGATAGATTATATATTTATGTCATTTTAGCTCACGCTTCATATTTTCAACTTAAAAATTGAACGAAAATGTGTGATACAGCTATACGCCTTAATGAAAACGCAATCATGACAATGAATGAATGGAATATGTCACGTTCCCCATTTTTCATTTTCTTTGTTATTAAAGGTCAAATCCGCCCCAGATAAATGTTGATTTCAATCGATAGAGAAAAATCAAGCAAAAATAATGCTGCAAATTTCATCGAAATAAAAAAAAAAGTTATGACATATTCAAGTGTCGCTTATTTTTCACAAAACAGATAAATGCACAAGTCAACGATATGCAAATTAGAGAGTCGATGATGTCCTTCACTCAATATTTCGTAGTCGTAGTAGTAGTAGTCGTAGTAGTAGTAGTAGTAGTAGTCGTAGTAGTAGTAGTAGTAGTATTAATGGTAGCAGTAGTAACAGCAGCAGCAGCAGTAGTATTAGTGTAGTAGTAGTAGTAGTAGTAGTCGTCGTCGTCGTCGTAGTAGTATTAGTAGTAGTAGTAGCAGTCGTCGTCGTCGTCGAAGCAGTAGTAGTAGTAGTCGTAGTAGTAGTAGTAGTAGTAGTAATAGTAATGGTAGTAGTAGTAGTAGTAATAGTAATGGTAGTAGTAGTAGTAGTAGAAGTAGTAGTAGTAGTGGTAGTAGTAGTAGTAGTAGTAGTAGTAGTAGTAGTAGTAGTAGTGGTGGTAGTAGTAGTAGTAGTAGTGGTAGTAGTAGTGGTGGTAGTAGTAGTAGTAGTAGTAGTAGTAGTAGTAGTAGTAGTAGTAGTAATGGTAGTAGTAGTAATAGTAGTAGTAGTAGTAGTAGTAGTAGTAGTAGTAGTAGTAGTGGTCGTAGTAGTAGTAGTAGTAGTAGTAGTAGTAGTAGTAGTAGTGGTAGTAGTAGTAGTAGTAGTAGTAGTAGTAGTAGTAGTAGTAGTAGTAGTAGTAGTTGTTGTTGTAGAATCTGCAACAATCGGGAAAGACAGGTCAGGCGGACAGAGAGGGGTATGGGTGTGGTTCAAAAGAAAGGGAATGGATACATGTCTCAGAGATGTGGATAACAATTATTATACAACCAGTTTGTATAAACAGATACTTAAAACTTAAGAATTGATCAAACGAATCAGTATAAAATATCGGGTGTATATAGTAACAATAACTTTTTACATTTTTTTAAACAATTGATGCGTTTGTGATAACTTAGATTATGAAAACATGGGAAAGTGTTTTGTAATGAGATATTACAATAAAGTAAATTACACGTAGTTAATTTTGATATAAAGTTTACATTATACTCAATACATATTCTATAAATATGATAACGCTTTTTAACCTCACAATCAGTACCGCAATTGGGACTATAAATTGAGTTGATGTTTCAAGTAATGTTACATGCTAATAATACAAGTTATACAACAGCAGAACAATCATTGATATTAAATAGCTACACTATATGTACAATTACTTCAACACCGTAGATGTGGAGTGAAAAGTAATTATTGACAATCCAGTATATCGATTAAGTATGGGATGGGACTGTTGCGAGACCTTTTGGTCTAAAGCCCCAGTCACATATAGACACGGATCCTCATGGATCAACACGGCAATGCCGGTATGATCCGGGGAGGTCCGGGATCGTTTTGCCCCGGATTAAGTGTCGACGAGCGTTGATGATAGCACACAAGGCATCTTCACAAGGATCTTCACGGACCAACACGTCAGCAACACGGACCTACACGTCAGCAACACGGACCAACACGTCAGCAATACGGACCAACACGTCAGCTGCACGGACCACCACGTCAGCTACACGGCCCAACACGTCAGCAACATGGACCAACACGTCAGCTACACGGACCAACACGTCAGCAACACGGACCAACGCGTCAGCAACACGGACCAACACGTCAGCTACACGGATGTTTTTGACAGTCAAAAACTGCCGCGTTGGCCTCCCGGACGTTCAAGGACCAACACGGACCACCACGGATCAGATCCGGAATGGTCCGGGATCTATATGTGACTGGGGCTTTATGAACTTTTTTTTTAAGATTAAATATTCAAAATTGAATTTGTTGTTTAATATTTGTTGCTGACGTTTATGTCCGTGTTGCTGACGTGTTGGTCCGTGTAGACGCCTTGATGATCCATGTAGACGGCGTGCTCTGTCGGCATGGTCCGTGTAAATCCGTGTGAAGATGCCATGTAGATGCCGTGTTAACAGTCATAAGACGCTCAATCCGGGCAAAACGATCCCGGACCTCCCCGGATCATGCCGGCATTGCGGTGTTGACCCGTGAGTATCCGTGTATATATGTGACTGGGGCTTAAAGCCATCACGGCTCCGTGTAAAGCAGATATCGTCACGATGGCTACGGTGGGGGGGGGGGGGGGTCGCGACGGCGTCCTAGGAAGTGTTTTGGGCAAGGAAACAAGTAAATTGGGTAAAATATATCTTCTAATCAATCTTCATTGGTAAATTTCATGTGTGCTTCGTGATTGACGTCTACTCTTTCATGTCTTATTCATATAACTATTTCAAAGTTCTGCGCAAATAATTTTTTCACGAACTTTTGAAAAGTAAGTGGTGCTCACTCAAGCGCGAAGATTTTTTTATACAGTAAAATCATCATTTGCTTAAATAGATCTGTGTAAAAAACGTTTACACGTGGAAAAAGCTCCAGGATATTACAAATATTTCAAACCTATATTATTTTAGAGAATTATTAATTATTTCTAAGTGTAAACTTAGAAAACTAAGTGTAAACGCTTTGTAATTTGATCATTATTGAAAAGGCCTTTAAACTTTTTTTTTAACACAATGATTCGATATCCTTTCTTTTTTCTTGAACAAAACATCATATCATGAAGTCACGCAGTCTTAGCAAACAAAATTTGAGTTAGTGACAACTTGATTTGGAGATAGAGTCACCTTTGAAACACATTAGTCGTCTTCTCAGATAAATGCAAAATCAGGATATAACAATCGAAAATTCGTTAATAAACTTGAATATCGGTAAACGCCAGCCAACGATGCCATTGTTTAGAATGTTTGCTCAGCCAAATGAACCTTTCTCTGATCAAATAGGACAAGATGAATACTAATATTTACAAATGAGAGGCTGACGATAGCACTTATCATGTTTAACTTCAAATCCACCGGAACGTAAATATATGCATGACATGGAGTTCAAATAATTTCCTTACATGTACATTTTTCCATCTTTTTCTAGATTTGTTCTCAAGCATTTCACAAGCTCTTAATTGCAGCACAGTAAAATATATGCACATAGTTTCTGCGCTATATAGATTAGTATAGTATTATTATTATTACACAGCAAACCTTAACTGACATTTTGGAATATTCTTGTAAAGGGAATGAACCTCCTTAGAGAGAGAGAGAGGAAAAAACCCTGAACGGATGAATGTAATTTCTCTTATAATTCTTCTTATACGTACCTCCACCACCGTGAGAAAGAAAGCTTTACCGTAATAAGGTTTCTCCAAGATTTCTTTTTTACATGGACCATGTACAAAGGTATAATGTTATCAAACATGTTATAAATGAACATCAAAGACATTTTCTTCAAATGACACACTTGGTCAATAACATGAATATTTCCACTTCGTTATACTCTTGAAAGAGCATCAGCATCAGCAATTACAATTTCATTTCCTTTTATGTGTACGATTTTCAGTGGGATTAGTTGGAGCAGGGGGCTTCATCTGTGAAGTCCTTCCGACTTTTCGCTGTACAACGCGGACGGACCTTACGACGGTATATCGTTTTTGAAAGAGACTCTTGGGCCCGTCGTAAAACACTGCCCTGCAATGCAAGGTGT
This sequence comes from Lytechinus pictus, assembly GCF_037042905.1. Lineage (NCBI taxonomy): Eukaryota > Metazoa > Echinodermata > Echinoidea > Temnopleuroida > Toxopneustidae > Lytechinus > Lytechinus pictus. Next base: position 653,671 of record NC_087260.1, on the reverse strand, counting down.
GTGACATGATATTTTTTTACGTTTCACATCCGCATTACAGAAATACCAGACATTGCAGTGCTTCCTTAAATATGCGTGTACATAGCAAACCTTAACTGATATTCTGGAATATTCGTGTAAATGCAATGAGCTTCCTCAGAGAAAGAGAGAAAGAGGGGGGGGGGGGGGGGGGGAAATAAACGGATGAATGTATTTCATCATACAATTTTCTTATACATAACATGGCATTTTCATAAACATGATAAAGATGTATACAATTTGTATACAAATATGAACAAGGCAATTATTACAAGATTAAAGAATAACATGAGAAAAGGGGGAAAATAAGAAGCGAGGCTTGCGTAACATTATTCCCTCTTCTGGTTAAATACATATTGCAAATCTAGAAAAGTAAAAGGAACGACGTAACAGTTAAATTCAATTGAGGTTATATGAGGGTAAACTGAATATAACACACAAGGAAATAATGTTAGAAATGTACTACCCCAAATAATCAGTGAAAAAAAAGAGGGGAGGGAGGCATTATTAGGAAAAGCGAATCGATGTAAGGAGGATAGATTATATATTTATGTCATTTTAGCTCACGCTTCATATTTTCAACTTAAAAATTGAACGAAAATGTGTGATACAGCTATACGCCTTAATGAAAACGCAATCATGACAATGAATGAATGGAATATGTCACGTTCCCCATTTTTCATTTTCTTTGTTATTAAAGGTCAAATCCGCCCCAGATAAATGTTGATTTCAATCGATAGAGAAAAATCAAGCAAAAATAATGCTGCAAATTTCATCGAAATAAAAAAAAAAGTTATGACATATTCAAGTGTCGCTTATTTTTCACAAAACAGATAAATGCACAAGTCAACGATATGCAAATTAGAGAGTCGATGATGTCCTTCACTCAATATTTCGTAGTCGTAGTAGTAGTAGTCGTAGTAGTAGTAGTAGTAGTAGTCGTAGTAGTAGTAGTAGTAGTATTAATGGTAGCAGTAGTAACAGCAGCAGCAGCAGTAGTATTAGTGTAGTAGTAGTAGTAGTAGTAGTCGTCGTCGTCGTCGTAGTAGTATTAGTAGTAGTAGTAGCAGTCGTCGTCGTCGTCGAAGCAGTAGTAGTAGTAGTCGTAGTAGTAGTAGTAGTAGTAGTAATAGTAATGGTAGTAGTAGTAGTAGTAATAGTAATGGTAGTAGTAGTAGTAGTAGAAGTAGTAGTAGTAGTGGTAGTAGTAGTAGTAGTAGTAGTAGTAGTAGTAGTAGTAGTAGTGGTGGTAGTAGTAGTAGTAGTAGTGGTAGTAGTAGTGGTGGTAGTAGTAGTAGTAGTAGTAGTAGTAGTAGTAGTAGTAGTAGTAGTAATGGTAGTAGTAGTAATAGTAGTAGTAGTAGTAGTAGTAGTAGTAGTAGTAGTAGTAGTGGTCGTAGTAGTAGTAGTAGTAGTAGTAGTAGTAGTAGTAGTAGTGGTAGTAGTAGTAGTAGTAGTAGTAGTAGTAGTAGTAGTAGTAGTAGTAGTAGTAGTTGTTGTTGTAGAATCTGCAACAATCGGGAAAGACAGGTCAGGCGGACAGAGAGGGGTATGGGTGTGGTTCAAAAGAAAGGGAATGGATACATGTCTCAGAGATGTGGATAACAATTATTATACAACCAGTTTGTATAAACAGATACTTAAAACTTAAGAATTGATCAAACGAATCAGTATAAAATATCGGGTGTATATAGTAACAATAACTTTTTACATTTTTTTAAACAATTGATGCGTTTGTGATAACTTAGATTATGAAAACATGGGAAAGTGTTTTGTAATGAGATATTACAATAAAGTAAATTACACGTAGTTAATTTTGATATAAAGTTTACATTATACTCAATACATATTCTATAAATATGATAACGCTTTTTAACCTCACAATCAGTACCGCAATTGGGACTATAAATTGAGTTGATGTTTCAAGTAATGTTACATGCTAATAATACAAGTTATACAACAGCAGAACAATCATTGATATTAAATAGCTACACTATATGTACAATTACTTCAACACCGTAGATGTGGAGTGAAAAGTAATTATTGACAATCCAGTATATCGATTAAGTATGGGATGGGACTGTTGCGAGACCTTTTGGTCTAAAGCCCCAGTCACATATAGACACGGATCCTCATGGATCAACACGGCAATGCCGGTATGATCCGGGGAGGTCCGGGATCGTTTTGCCCCGGATTAAGTGTCGACGAGCGTTGATGATAGCACACAAGGCATCTTCACAAGGATCTTCACGGACCAACACGTCAGCAACACGGACCTACACGTCAGCAACACGGACCAACACGTCAGCAATACGGACCAACACGTCAGCTGCACGGACCACCACGTCAGCTACACGGCCCAACACGTCAGCAACATGGACCAACACGTCAGCTACACGGACCAACACGTCAGCAACACGGACCAACGCGTCAGCAACACGGACCAACACGTCAGCTACACGGATGTTTTTGACAGTCAAAAACTGCCGCGTTGGCCTCCCGGACGTTCAAGGACCAACACGGACCACCACGGATCAGATCCGGAATGGTCCGGGATCTATATGTGACTGGGGCTTTATGAACTTTTTTTTTAAGATTAAATATTCAAAATTGAATTTGTTGTTTAATATTTGTTGCTGACGTTTATGTCCGTGTTGCTGACGTGTTGGTCCGTGTAGACGCCTTGATGATCCATGTAGACGGCGTGCTCTGTCGGCATGGTCCGTGTAAATCCGTGTGAAGATGCCATGTAGATGCCGTGTTAACAGTCATAAGACGCTCAATCCGGGCAAAACGATCCCGGACCTCCCCGGATCATGCCGGCATTGCGGTGTTGACCCGTGAGTATCCGTGTATATATGTGACTGGGGCTTAAAGCCATCACGGCTCCGTGTAAAGCAGATATCGTCACGATGGCTACGGTGGGGGGGGGGGGGGGGTCGCGACGGCGTCCTAGGAAGTGTTTTGGGCAAGGAAACAAGTAAATTGGGTAAAATATATCTTCTAATCAATCTTCATTGGTAAATTTCATGTGTGCTTCGTGATTGACGTCTACTCTTTCATGTCTTATTCATATAACTATTTCAAAGTTCTGCGCAAATAATTTTTTCACGAACTTTTGAAAAGTAAGTGGTGCTCACTCAAGCGCGAAGATTTTTTTATACAGTAAAATCATCATTTGCTTAAATAGATCTGTGTAAAAAACGTTTACACGTGGAAAAAGCTCCAGGATATTACAAATATTTCAAACCTATATTATTTTAGAGAATTATTAATTATTTCTAAGTGTAAACTTAGAAAACTAAGTGTAAACGCTTTGTAATTTGATCATTATTGAAAAGGCCTTTAAACTTTTTTTTTAACACAATGATTCGATATCCTTTCTTTTTTCTTGAACAAAACATCATATCATGAAGTCACGCAGTCTTAGCAAACAAAATTTGAGTTAGTGACAACTTGATTTGGAGATAGAGTCACCTTTGAAACACATTAGTCGTCTTCTCAGATAAATGCAAAATCAGGATATAACAATCGAAAATTCGTTAATAAACTTGAATATCGGTAAACGCCAGCCAACGATGCCATTGTTTAGAATGTTTGCTCAGCCAAATGAACCTTTCTCTGATCAAATAGGACAAGATGAATACTAATATTTACAAATGAGAGGCTGACGATAGCACTTATCATGTTTAACTTCAAATCCACCGGAACGTAAATATATGCATGACATGGAGTTCAAATAATTTCCTTACATGTACATTTTTCCATCTTTTTCTAGATTTGTTCTCAAGCATTTCACAAGCTCTTAATTGCAGCACAGTAAAATATATGCACATAGTTTCTGCGCTATATAGATTAGTATAGTATTATTATTATTACACAGCAAACCTTAACTGACATTTTGGAATATTCTTGTAAAGGGAATGAACCTCCTTAGAGAGAGAGAGAGGAAAAAACCCTGAACGGATGAATGTAATTTCTCTTATAATTCTTCTTATACGTACCTCCACCACCGTGAGAAAGAAAGCTTTACCGTAATAAGGTTTCTCCAAGATTTCTTTTTTACATGGACCATGTACAAAGGTATAATGTTATCAAACATGTTATAAATGAACATCAAAGACATTTTCTTCAAATGACACACTTGGTCAATAACATGAATATTTCCACTTCGTTATACTCTTGAAAGAGCATCAGCATCAGCAATTACAATTTCATTTCCTTTTATGTGTACGATTTTCAGTGGGATTAGTTGGAGCAGGGGGCTTCATCTGTGAAGTCCTTCCGACTTTTCGCTGTACAACGCGGACGGACCTTACGACGGTATATCGTTTTTGAAAGAGACTCTTGGGCCCGTCGTAAAACACTGCCCTGCAATGCAAGGTGTGTGACATGATATTTTTTTACGTTTCACATCCGCATTACAGAAATACCAGACATTGCAGTGCTTCCTTAAATATGCGTGTACATAGCAAACCTTAACTGATATTCTGGAATATTCGTGTAAATGCAATGAGCTTCCTCAGAGAAAGAGAGAAAGAGGGGGGGGGGGGGGAAATAAACGGATGAATGTATTTCATCATACAATTTTCTTATACATAACATGGCATTTTCATAAACATGATAAAGATGTATACAATTTGTATACAAATATGAACAAGGCAATTATTACAAGATTAAAGAATAACATGAGAAAAGGGGGAAAATAAGAAGCGAGGCTTGCGTAACATTATTCCCTCTTCTGGTTAAATACATATTGCAAATCTAGAAAAGTAAAAGGAACGACGTAACAGTTAAATTCAATTGAGGTTATATGAGGGTAAACTGAATATAACACACAAGGAAATAATGTTAGAAATGTACTACCCCAAATAATCAGTGAAAAAAAAGAGGGGAGGGAGGCATTATTAGGAAAAGCGAATCGATGTAAGGAGGATAGATTATATATTTATGTCATTTTAGCTCACGCTTCATATTTTCAACTTAAAAATTGAACGAAAATGTGTGATACAGCTATACGCCTTAATGAAAACGCAATCATGACAATGAATGAATGGAATATGTCACGTTCCCCATTTTTCATTTTCTTTGTTATTAAAGGTCAAATCCGCCCCAGATAAATGTTGATTTCAATCGATAGAGAAAAATCAAGCAAAAATAATGCTGCAAATTTCATCGAAATAAAAAAAAAAGTTATGACATATTCAAGTGTCGCTTATTTTTCACAAAACAGATAAATGCACAAGTCAACGATATGCAAATTAGAGAGTCGATGATGTCCTTCACTCAATATTTCTTTTGTTTTTATTTTTTTGAATTATACAATATTGCAATCATACCGATTTGACAATAAGGACCAACTTGACTAAACCATAAACTGCTAAAATAATGATAATTCCTCATGTTCAGGGAAGAAACTTCTATTTCACATGACAATGAGGGGAAAATCAGAATTTTTCACATTCCATATAATAAAATACACAAAAAAAATAGTGAGTGGGTGACGTCATCAGTCTGCCAATTTGCATACCGACCAGGATGTGCACTTGCACCCCCAAATAAATATCACGGAAAAGCTATTTTTTCCAAATTGGAAATTCCCTTTTTTCAAAATAAATACTCTTTTTAAAGTATACATTTTAGATTAATTATCAGGCTAGAATATTACAATTTTTCATCTCGCGCTTTGCACTCGCATTATTCAATTGGTAAAGTATGTATCCTAAAGAGGTCACTAAACGCAATCCTTAACAGCTAGGTTCCTTTCCTAGTCACTATAGTATATTCAACCTCGCGCTTTGCGCTCTTGTTAATTCTTTATACCTTGGTCACATTTGCTCTACGGCGGCCGTACGGCGGCCGTAGATACCTGAATTCGAGAGATTTCTGCGGCGGCCGCAGAAAATCTGCGGTGGACGCAGGGTCGACGTACGGCGGATTCCTACTTTTTACAGACCGTAGGGGTGGCCGTAGAATTTTAACTCGGAGTTATAACATTTTTTCTTTTCTACGCTCGCCGTAGAAATTAGACTAGCCGTATGCATGGCGTAGAACGGTCTACGGCGGCCGTACGTCGAGCGTACGGTGGCCGTGCGGCTGCCCTCGTGTTTTTCTTCCCTCCTTTCCCCTTCTCCTTTTGTGTGATCTGCTAGGGAGCCACCAGGCGCGTGTTTAGAATTTTGCACCTCGGGGGCCCGACCTATAATTTTGGCCCATATGCATGTGTACTTTTCAAAAAAAAAATGGCGACCCTTCCTTGTCAGGCAAACAGGTGCCATAAATGCATGATGAATTATCTTATTTCATTATCGTATGAAAAAGGGCAACTGCAGACCACTTTTTTAATAATGACTTGATAAAAAGTAATCTATCCATGAATATGATGTAATTTAAAAAACAAATGTGACCAGGAAGCACAGATATTGCCCTTTCACCAGCGGCTAACTTGGGTGAAATATGACGTTATTATCATTATCATTATTATTAGTATTATCATGGGGAGTTAAATGCTGATTTTTGTTGTTTCCTAGTGTGTAGTTCTTACTTAAGACTAACGCGTTTATTAACATATTAACTTTATTCATACAAACAAGTTAACATGGTTAAGGGAGATTTATTTCATAAGTCCAAATAAATAATGCGAACGTGATTTTTGATAGCTTGTGTATAGACCTGAAAATAGAATATTCTGAGAAGTTTTGTAAGCATGAGCAGGATGGGTATCTCTCTATATGTCAGGGTGAGCTGAAAATTGTCTATATTCCAAAATGACCCAAAGTTTGGAAATTCTAAGCATTATTGGCAATCATGAACAGGATGGGCACTTAAAAATTATTCGATCCGAGCGCGAAGCGCGAGCTGAACCTTTTTTATATTCCGTTCCAAAACTAGACATTCTACGCAATTTAGGTAATCACTAGGTAATCATTAACAGGATGTCCATCTAACTAATCATTCGATGCGAGCGCGAAGCGCGAATCACCCCAAAGTTCGATTTGCCCCCCCCCCTTCCTAGGTCGAACATTACTGATCATATAATATTCAGATCAGTGTCAAACATTAATTTGGCGAACCCCCCCCCTTTCCTAGGTCGAACATCAATTTGCCCCCCCCCACACACACACTTTTATTACTCCCCCTTTCCCCTTTTCTCTTCTCTCCTTTTCTCTTCTTCTTGTTTCCTTCTATCTTTCTTTTCTCCCTTTTCTCTTTCTCTTCTTTCCCCTCCTTTTTTATCTCCCTCCTTTTTTATCTCCCTCCTTTTTATCTCCCTTTTCTTTTCCTTTCTTTCCTCCCTCTTTCTGGCGCCCCCTTTCCCCGACCCCCCCCCCTCCCTCCCAACCAGAATACGGGCATGGGCATGGTGCGACACTTTGAAAACTTTCTGAAATGAAATGTCTAATGTAAAATATCATGATGAGTGTGACAGGCAATTCATGGTATACTCACTGTATAGTCCCCCTGCAGCCGCCGTGAGGGCGCCTTGCGGCCACCTTGCGTCTGCCGTAGTATTTGTCAAAAACCTACGGCCAGCGCAGGGTCGCCCTACTGCGACCGTACGTCATGATTTCAAGGACATGCGTCAGCCGCAGATTTTTTTCTCCATAAATTAAAAAATACGCCGTGCGGCGACCGTAACATATGTGACCGCTAGAGTAAATGGCCGTGGAAATTCTGCGGCGACCGTAGAATTGCTACTCGCCGTAGAAATTTTAGAATCTACGGCGGCCGTAGCAAATGTGACCAAGGTATTAGTTAGATCATGGACCCTAGGGTCCTTTATTAGATGCACATCTCTTTAATGATAGCAGAAACCTGCTCGGAATTTTTCATATTCACTTCTTATTGAAATGCCCTAAAAATCGAGCCTGTGATTCACGTTCGTAACACCTCACAATAATGCCAATTTAACAGTAATTGACCGCAAAAACGAGTTTTTACAACTTCAGCTTTGAATTTTTTTCTAATCCACTCGCTCATTATACGCTCTCGCGAAAAATAAAGCCTCAATATATATCTTTCCATAATCAGAAGTCACTTCAAAATGGCTTTCCTCAACTTAATTACTATAAAACCCACAGCGACTTCACGCAGATGATAATCTCATGGTGAAAAGAGAGAAATTACTTCAACTCAACAACCAACCTGCGGATAGCCGCTGATCCTCGAATATCGGGGGAAGAACAACAAAGAAAAAGAAGAAGAAGAAGAAGAAAATATCACCAAAGTGCCCATTTTGACGTACGAGTGTCATTTTTGGCTTTGCCCCCCTAATGAAAATTCGTTCGGCCGCCCTTGCCTTCCCATCCTCATAACAATTGAACAGCAGCGGTGTCCCCCCACCACCACACTTGCCCTTCCTCTGCTTTCCCGGTTTTCATTTTTCGGATTAACGAACCTTCGGAATTAAAACGAATCTTCGGAATAACGAATTTCGTTTTCGGATTAACGAACCAAGCCGCTAGTTTCATGGGAAATCCGAGGAGTGAATTTTTCCAAATATCCATTCATATCAATGTTTCGTCTTTTATATCAATAAGCAAACTGGAATTTGAACGCATGAGAAGACATCAATACCTAAACAATTTTACACCGCGAAATTTTGCAAGATTGGATCAGTTATCCTTTAGATAGTGAAAAAAAGAAAAACAAAAACATTAAAACAAGATTTGGCGGCGTATGAAAGTTTAACACGTGGGCGTTAGAATATATTGTTGTTTATTGCCCAGTCGAGTAAATTTGAGTTATATTTCAGGATATATTGCATAATTTCGCATGCCTCCAAATTATGCATGGCACATACAGCATATAGAACCAGACCAAGATACAGCGGAAAAGTAATTATCATCATAATATTTCCCTTTTTATATGACCTATATGTACGGAGTCATGCGGGAATCTTTTGTCTACACATTTGTAAGGAATGATGGGAAAATGCATGGCTGACGTAAACCTGTCATCTGAGTGATTGAGAGTGCATTTGCTAAAATTTCTCCGTTGATACATTTTTTTGCGATCTGACTTTTACATGATACAGGTGCTTGCATGGACAACTACAAGGACCATGACTGCAAACGACCCTGTGAGTATCCGCTTAGCCCAAAGACTTGTCACTATAATTTCACGGTTGAGTGGTTCTACGCCATGTCAAAGGCCTGCTACGGTTGTCCATTCAACATGACTGATTGTGAAAGACCACATTGCATCCCGTTGAACGGCGTGCCAAGGTCAATATCTGTTGTAAATCGCATGTTTCCGGGTCCAAGCATTGAGGTATGTAATTAGTTTTCATGTAGCGAATATGGAATGTGGGGGGGGGGGGCAGTGGCGTAGTTAGGATTTTTCCGGGGGGGGGGGGGCACTGGGGGTCCTTGCTTTTTCAGGGGGGGGGGGGCACCATTTTTTCCGGTGTGTGTGTATGTGTCTCAAGGGCGGATCCGACTAGGGGACGGGGCCCAAAGTCATCTTCACCTATATCAGTCACTTCTTACTTAATTTTATTCTCATAAAACAACATAAACATGAAATAATCTCATAAGCCTTATAAAAAGTGCGAGCGCGAAGCGCGAGCGATTTTTTTTTAACTTTCTTGTATTTTGTCCTGAAAATTTAATAATCTGGGCAATGTTATGTATGATCCTGAACAAGATTCGTATGTAACTAGATGGTTACTGCGAACGCCAAGCGCGAGCAGAAATTTATATTAACTGTTCTAGCATTATCGAAAAAGGACCTGTTAAGGACTACTTACAGTTACCCACGAAAACGGTATATATTTCAATAATGGGAGCGCGAAGCACGAGAAAATTTTCTTAAAATTCCAACCTAAAAATTGTAATTCTAAGCACTTTTTGTATTAATAAATGGGATAGGTATGTAACTAAACAATTGATGCGAGCGCGAAGCGCTGAAGGAAGAAAATTGAGATTTTAGACCTAAAAGCGGGACACTCTATTCATATTTTGTAAATCATCATATAGTATCCCGTAATTAGTAACCAACTGGAATAAAATTATTGGAAATGGTTTTTTGACTGATTTGAGTAGGTATGGGTGTCAACATTTACCCAAAAAAAGTTAGAAGGAATACGGGTTGGGGAAAGTGCTTTTTTTCAAGGTCAAAGGTCAATGACCTTTTTAAATATACTGTATCATGGTATCTCCCAGATAAAATATTACAGGTTGGTGATCATGGTGTCAAAATGCACAGATTCTTACAAGAAGATCAAATAAAATCAAATCAAGTACCTACAATGCTCATTCACCCATGAAATTCAAGGTCAAAGCCCTTCAAAGTTCAATGACATTTATTACATTATATACCATATACGGTATAATGGTATATCTGAGATGAAAAGGTGCAGGTTGGTGATCTAGGTGTCAAAATGCAGAGGTTTTTACAGGAAGATCAAATAAAATCAAATTAATTACCAGAATGCACATTAAACAATAAAATTCAAGGTCAAAGCCTTTCAAAGGTCAATGACCTTTTTTCTACATCATATACCATATACGGTATAATTCTATCTCTCAGATGAAAAGGCGCAGGTTGGTGATCTTGGTGTCAAAATGCACAGATTCTTACAAGAAGATCAAATGAAATCAAATCAAGTACCTACAATGCTCATTCACCAAATGAATGAAATTCAAGGTCAAAGCTTTCAAAGCTCAATGACTTTTTTTTTACATTGTATACCATATACGGTATAATGGTATCGCTGAGATGAAAAGGTGCAGGTTGGTGATCTTGGTGTCAAAATGCAGAGGTTCTTACAGGAAGATCAAACAAAATAGAATTAAGTACCCAGAATGCATATTAAACTATAAAATTCAAGGTAAAAGCCTTTCGAAGGTCAATGACCTTTTTTACATTATGTATCACACTGTATAATAGTATCTCTGAGATGAAACGGCACAGGTTGGTGATCGTTGTATCAAAATTCCCAGATTCTTACAGGAAGGTCAAATAAGATAAAGTTAATTACCTAGAATGCATACTAACCCATAAAGTTCAAGGTCAAAGGTCAGTGACCTTTTTACATAGGCTATATATCGTATAAAGGTATCTCTGAGATAAAACGCTGCATGTTGGTGATTTTGATGTCAAAAAGCAATTTTTGCAAGAAGATAAAAAAGACTCAAAATAATCCAATATCCAAAGTCAAAGGTCAAAAGTTGATAAATATTTATATATCCATGTATGATTCCCCCCAAAAAGAAATTTATCCATTATATTCACATTTTATTTGTGAATAATAAAAAGAAAGATAACTATTTGTAATGAACACTTGGAAGTCTAATAATTTCACTCTGAAAGAAATAAGGATAAAAAATGGCCATGGAAAATATATTTAGGAGTTAAAGGTCAATCAACTATGTCAATAGCGTCAGGGAATTTAAGTAAATAGGTCGATATAACGTGATTGTGGCATGTAGGTATAGTGATTCTGATGGGAAAAAGACTGACCTGCGTGGAAAAAGAACACAAATGTAATAGTTGAATCCTTGACCAATGATGATGTCAAAATACAAGTTCGAGATAAAATTGGATCAAATAGCACTTTTTCTTTATAATATACTGTAATGCATTGACAAAAGTGAAAAAAATAATAATGTGTGATATAATTTGAAATGGTGACAATGGTGAAGTTACCTAAAGTAGCAGCATTTAGATATGCATTTTATAAATCTAAATCAAGGTACTAATTTCTCTGTAGCAATAGGTCACTAACCTCAAATGCTACAATCAATACTATAACGCTATAACTTAATCTGTAAATGGAAAGGATAGGCCTAAGTCTTATGGCAAGCATCATCCGAGAACATTTTCATATAGCCAGGGACAATGACGAAGAATTAAAATAAGGCAATCATTAGAGCTGCAGCTTTTTTGTCATAGATGAAGTTAAGTGTCTCAACTTCAGCAAAGAGTAATTGAACTCTTGAAAACCTTCTGACATTTTCAAGACTTTGATCTGGCCCATTCATTGAAAGCCTAACGTTCTGTCAAGGGATATCAGACCAGGATCTATATTATTACTGATAATTGCACAGCTTGATTCTCAAGAACTGGAAGTGGTGCTGTAGGAGTTTTGTTAGGTCGATGGATGTGTACTTGTAAGCTATTATCTCCTTTTGAACTTCATTGTTATATGCCTAATTTGTGCATGATAATAATCAGTTGTTCTGGACCAAAAACATGATCCTTGTACAAACTGATACCTAGTAGAAATAGCATCATGGGTGACGTACGGCAGAGAGCAGATATGAAGTTCTGTCTTGCAGCATTAGCATCACAAGAGATTCTGGCAGCTCGCAATGAACTGATGAAAGGTACTAATAATACGGGAATTCACCTTTGTTGGAGTTGATATATATATAATTTACTACATGTATATGACAGAAGCTGCAGCTCTAATGATGGCCTTCATTTCATCATCATCATCATCCCTCTGCTGTTTGGAAATGCTCTCAGATGATGCTAGCTGTGACATGAGAGTTAGACCTGTCCTATCCATTTTCAGAAGATTAAGCTAATAGTTTATAGTATTTATTATAGCATTGAGGTGAGTGGACTATCGCTGGAGAGAAAAGACACGACAACCTTGATTTAGATATAATGATGCATTAAATGCTGCTACTTAAGATAAAAATCATTTCAAATTATATACTTGATTTCATTTATTTTTCAGTGCTTTTGGCAATGCATCGCAGTATATGAAAAAGTGTTATTTGGTTATCAACTTTTTAAACTTAATTTCCACTGATATTTTGGAAAGGGCTCATTGACCTCTGACCCCTAAATACATTCTCCATGGCCTTCACTATTTCAGACCGAAATTATGAAACCTCCATGTTTTCATTACAAATTAGCCATGGTTATTAACATTATTCTGATATCATAAAATATGAACACAAAAGATATTGTTTTTGGTTATTTTTATATCATATAGATTATATATTTCCTCTGATCTATGATTTCAAGGGTGAAAGTTTATTCTTTATACTTATTTTAGTGACAAGTCTTTGGATTTTGGCACCAAGATCACCAACCTACGGTGTTTTATCTCAGAGATACCATTATTATTATCTAATGTTAAAAAGGACATTGACCTTTGTCCTTGAATTTTATGGGTGAATGTGCATTCTCGATGCTTAATTTTATTTTATCTTCCTGTAAGAATATGCGTGTTTTGACACCAAGAACACCAACCTGCACCGTTTTATCTTAGAGATACAATTATATAATATGGTATATGTAGTATAAAAGGTCATTGACCTTTGGCCTTAAATTTTATGCGTGAATGTGCATTCTAGGTACTTAATGTTATTCCATTTGATCTTCTGGTAAGAATCTGTGCATTTTGACACCATGATCACCAACCTGTGCTTTTTCATCGCAGGGATACCATTATACAGTATGGTATATAATGTAAATAGGTCATTGACCTTTGAAAAGCTTTGACCTTGAATTTTATTGGTGAATGTGCATTCTAGGTACTTAAGTTTATTTTATTTGATCTTCTTGTAAGAATCTGTACATTTTGACACCATGATCACCAGCATGTACCTTATCATCTCAGAGATACCATTATACGGTATGGTATATAATGTAAAAAAGGTCATTGACCTTTTGAAAGGCTTTGACCTTGAATTTGATAGGTGAATGTGCATTCTAGGTCATTAGTTTTATTCTATTTGATATTCTGGTAAGAATTTGTGCATTTTGACACCATTATCACCAACCTGCGCCTTTCCATCTCAGAGATACCATTATACAGTACAGTGCCGGCCGCGGGAAACGTCACAGTGCCCCCTAGGGCGAACGCGGTAGCCCGTAGCGGACATTTGAGGGGAGCGGACGAGGGAAGACGCCCGCGTCCGCTCCCCTAGGACATGAGTGCCCTAGGGGAGCGCCCGAGGATAGTGCCCGCGTCTATCCTAGGGTGTTTCCCTAGTATGTTCGGCCGGGCATTCTTGGTCGAAAGAGGAGGTCTGATTTGACACATTCGTTCAAGACTGCATTTGATTTTTATCTCATATCAAGCATAAGTTTTCGATAATTTATCGTGGATAAAATCTGTTATGAAAATTACAAAGTTTTGGATTGATAACTGGGATTTTAGGCTTTTCACCGAATTACTTATTGTGTTCGATTACACACTGGCACCAGTGTAAAGGGTCCTTTCCTATACATGTACTAGTATATGAATATTATCCCGTGGTGTCCGTTATTTCATTCACTGACATGGTTAGTCGTGATCGTAAATGAGTTTCTGACAAAGGAGCAGGTATTTGTCGATGTTGACCCTACATTCCAGAGGTCGTCCTAGAACCATCTACTCTATTCTTTCCCTACATGGTCATCCTTTTTTATATACCCTGACATGCCTTTCAGGCGCGGATCTACGAGATGCAGATAAAAGGGAGAAGAAGAAAGCAAAAATGAAAGAAAAGGCGAAAATGAAGGGATGGATTGAAGACGAGAAGGAAAAAGAAAAAGTGAGAGAAGGGGAAAGTGCAGAAAGAGAAAATAGGGGGGGGGGCGAAGAGGAGAAAGAGGGAGAGGGGGTAAAGAAAAGAAATAAGGAAAAGGTGAAATGGAGAAGAAAACAGAGGGGATAAAAAAGGGAAGGTGAGGCAGAAAGAAAAGAGGGAAAAGGAGAAAAGGAAAATAGATTGAAAATCGAAGGGAAGAAGAAGAGACAAAGGAAGAAAAGGAAGGACAGAATGAGAAAGAGAGAATGATAAGGAGGGGGAAATTAAATAAAATGAAGAAGGGAGACATAATAAAATGGAGTAAAAAAGCGAAAAGGGGAAGAGAAGGGAGGGCGCAGGAAAAGGTAAGAAGTACAGGGGACAATAGAAGTGGGACTTAAGAAAAAGTAGAGGAAAAGAGAGAAAGTGGGAAGAAAAATTTGGGAATTTGTCCAGATTTTCATGTCAGAAAATACGTTAGTAACTCGCATCTGCCCATTTTTACGCTGATGACAAGTATTGAACATTCTTGCGCTCAATCTTGTAATTATTTTCTCTCACCATGCTCACAATTTCCTGCTCTCGTTGCATCAATTAAAAACTTGTCCCGAATTAACATCCGCTCCTTCAAGAAAGAAGAAAGAAAAATGAAAGAAAAAGGCAAATAGGAAGGGATGGAGGGAAAATGAGAAGGAAATAGAAAAAGTGAGAGAAGCAGAAGGAAGCGAAGAAACGAAGGGGAAAGGGGAGAAAGAGAAAATAGGGGGGGCTTATTGTTTCATGGTAATATGTATACCATATAGTTCTGCAGTACTTAGTTATGAAACTTGTTTTACTCAGTAATGCTCACGCGTGATGATTAAAAGGATTTTCGACTATATAAAGGTGAACCGGGACGGGGCTTTCATTCTTTAACTTGGCTTGACTGACTCCTTTGTTCCCCCAAAAGAATTGTTAGGTTTGATAGTTAGCGTTTGCGTGAGCACCCACCAAAACTCTTAACAAAAGAATAGAATGTATAGCTGCTCCATTCTTGCTTTGTCGGAAAGTGATAATTAACTCGTTAAGTACCCATTCCACACACTACGTCATAGTAGCTTTCGAAAACATACTTTTACTAGGGTATGTGTTTAAACATTGAAGCTAAATGCGCTAGAATTTTTCTAAATAGTTACATTATGTAAATAGCTTTTGTTGCTTTGCTCTGAAGCGCATTGAGCATCCAATCAAGATGGAAAGTGCGCTTTACAAATGTCATGTATTATTATTTTTAGCTGCCATATAACACTGGATTCTGTATTATACCAAGTTGTGACTTGGTTTTATCATTTCCAATTCATATAACAAAGTATATATCTTCCTTCTTCTCATTTATTATTTCCACCACTTTCATCTCTTCCCAATTCGAATATCTACCAATGTAACTTAAAAACCGCAATAGAGTGCAGGTAATGTAATCAGATGTTTTAGCAAAAAGATAAATCTGTTCCATCTGTTACATTTAGGTAAATTTATACTTTTTATAGGGTGAGGGTTTTAGAGACCCGATTTGAACCGAAATGAACAGAACATCCTCATTTATTGTTGTTAACGCATCAACAAATTAATCCCCCCCCCCCCCATTTCTATGAACATCCTGTCATAAATTGGGAAGCGGATGTGATCAAAGGAGATCAAAGGTGTGGGCGGGGAGCAAGACTCTACCAGACTGTTGACAATAACAAAAGAACCAAATAACAAATCGATGAGCACAACCAGTTATGCTGGTGTTCGCTTTTTGCACGTCTACTTTGTAAGATCTTGGTTATACTAGTATTCGTTTTCACGTACCTTTCATTCCCTTTATTAGGGTTTTATCAACCATGTCAACGAATTGACGATCCCAATATTGACCGCACGTTTGTTTTAACATAATGATAATTCGCAAATGCCCTTGATATTCATAATTCTGTTTTGTTTGTTAACATTCACTCTGTTAATAACTTGTCAATTTTGATTTACAAAAAAAATCAAGTCTGCTTATTAATGTCTTTTGTCTATTTTAACTAATTTTTGTTGTTGATATGCCTTTCTTTCTTCTTTCCTGATTCCACCCTGTGCACCCCGTTAAAACTCAAGGAAGAATGTTTCAAATGTTTTCTAGTTCTTACACTGTTCATAATAAGGAGATGGGATTAGGTGTAAAGTTCACGCTGAAGGGAGAGGAATGGGTACGTATGGAGAGAGAAAAAAAAAACTTATCACAAAAGATAAAGAATTGATCTCCATGACATTAAATCACAATTGTGTCCTATTTTTTTAAACAAGTTTGTATGATACATGTATGCCTCCCACGTAAGGCGTAAGGAAAAAAAGTTTACCTAATGCATCAAATTAGATTAATTGATTAGATTCATTGCGGTAAATGAAAAACAATAAATTCGATGTTCCAGCAAGGGTTACCAGATTTCACAAAATTAAATACGGGACAATCGACAAAGCACTATGTACCATCGGATCGACCGAGCCAGGCCAAAAAATCAACAAAAAGGCTACACAATGTTAGACTTGTTAACAAAATATATTAAGAAAGGGGGAGGGAGGGTGAGCGGAAGAAACAAAAGAGAAAAAAAAATGAGGAAACAAGAAATGAATTGAGAGGAAAGAAAAAAATAAGGAAAAATTAAAAGGAAAAAAGTTTGAATAAAAGGATGAAAGAAAGAATAAAAGACAGATAACAGTTTCCGTCATTACTTGAAATGAATAAAGAAAGAAAAAATTAAAATAAAGGAAGGGAAGATGAATAAATGTGTGAAAGAAAAAACATAAGGAGAGAAAAGAGAAAAGTAAGAAAAATGGAGGAAAAGAGAAAGAAAGAAAGAAAGAAAAAGAATTCCTTCATTATTTGAAAGAAACTAAGACAGAAGAAAACATGAAGGAAGGAAGAAAGGAAAGAGGGAATAAGGGAAAAGAATTAAAAGGGAAAACAGAAATGAAAAAATGAAAGAAAACAAAACAAACAACATCTAAAAAAAAAAAATCTAGAATAGATTCTGATCACGCTAGTTTAAAAATATAATGGTCTATCACAACATAACCAAAGTACATGCACATGTAAACATAATGCAATGTACGTACCCTAGGGTACCCGAGGATAAGTGCGGGCACGGCCAATATTATATAGCACGCAGGAAACTGCGGGCGCGGCTAAACACCCTAGGGGGCTCCCCTTGAATACCCTCGGTTAGACGCAAAAGCCCCCTAGGGTGTTTGCGTGCTCGGGCGTGACGTTTCCTGCGGCCGGCACTGTATGTACGAAAAGGTCATTGACCTTTGACCTTGAAAAAAAGCACTTTCCCCAACCCGTATTCCTCCTAACTTTTTTTTGGTAAATGTTGACACCCATAACTACTCAAATCAGTCGAAAAACCATTTCCAATAATTTTATTCCAGATTGGCTCTTTTGGGGTCTAATTTAGGGATACTAATAAATAGGATATATTTTATTGGGTATCATTAATAATGCGATCGTGAAACGTGAGCAGACAATTATTGATATTCTGATGTGAAACTGGATAATTTAAACATATTTTAAATAAAGAACATGCAGGCTATCGCGCACGTTTTAGATTTAGACCTAGAATTTGTGCATTCTGAATACATTTGTTTAATGGAACTTTATGGAATACTCGTACGTGAGCTTAAAATGCTGATATGTAGACCATCAAACGGACATTTTACAGAGCACTCAAATTTGTAAATGAAAAAAAATAATGAAAGCTCGATGTCCGAGCTAAAATATGTTTTGTATATTGACTTCAAAACTTGCTCCATATCAGCCTATTGAGCAAGATATGAATCTCATCGAACAGGCAATTCTGGCGCGAAGCGCAAGCAAAAATTCTATATAGTAACATGACAGATTTGTTTTTCTTTTTTTTGCAAGTCTTCCCCTCACATTATTTCATTCACTCGTCTTCCTTCTCTTATTTTCCTCTTCTTTTTTTCTTGTCTTTCTCCTTCTTTTCCTTTTTTCTTTTCTTCTTTCTCCCCTGTTTTGCTCTGCCAATTTTTTTTCAGGGGGTGCACCTGGGGGGGGGGGGGCACACCAAATCTCAGGGGGGGGGGGGCACGTGCCCCACCCCCAGGCCCCCCTAGCTGCGCCACTGGGGGTGACAATGTAGATTCCTTTTGAATTCAACCTTGACAAATGAATTACGGCAGCATATCTTCTTCATTTCGCCGCGGTTAGCCTGGCATGCTTGACAGCGACGCCAACAGTGTGTGGAGTTCCTCCGCGGCCTGGGCTGTATCTTGCATGGCTTTTTTTAATAGAGCCAAATAAGTGGCTGAATAATCTCATTTAGCGGCAGCCGCTGTGTTCTGATAGCGAAATTTACTCCTTCTGATAAAACCGAAACTAATTCCTTATGCCGGCGGGGTAAATTAATAAGGTTAGTGACTGAAACTAAAAGGATGTGGACTACGAAGACTACTGAACTGGGATAGGGAATGCATGGGGGAACTAAAGACGAACGGTGCTTCCTTAAAGGACGAGTCGACCCTAACAAAAGGATGTTTTTAATAAAAAAGAGAAAAATCAAACAAGATTAACACCGAAAATTTCATCAAAATCGGATCTGAAATAAGAAAGTTATGACATTTTAAACTTTTGCTAAATTTAACCAAACATTTATATGCACATCCCGGTCAGAATGTTGTTTTAACATTTTTTGGTTCAAACAAGATGGTCATAATTGTCATATCCGTAAAAAATTAAAGATTGTATAATTCAAACAAAAAAAAACCAAGAAATAGTGAGTGAGTGACATCATCAACGCTCTCACTTGCACATCACTGAGGTGAGCATAGAACTGTTTTGGGAAAAATAAGCGACACTTTAAAATGCCATAACTTTCTTGTTTTACATCCGATTTTGATGAGGTTTTCAGCATTATGCTAGTTTGATTTTTGTTCTGTTTATTCTAATCAACATTCTTTTGGGGTGGATTTGACATTTAAACTCTAATGATGATCCCTCCCACGAGGATCGGTAGGAAGCTTCCTAAAAGCCCCCTTACACCTGACCGAATGTAGGCGGACGAAGGGTGACGAATGGGAAAAATGAACGAAATGCACGCGAATCAGTGGCGTACCTAGGATTTTCCACAGGGGGGGCAAAATCGCCCACCCAAAAATTTGAGAAGCAAAAAAAAAAAAAAAAAAAAAAAAAGTATTCAATGAAAAGATGAAAAAAAAAGGTCTTCAAGCTCGTCGGGGGGGGGGGGGGGGGGAGGGGGGCAATAAAGGTCTTCAAGCTCGTCAGGGGGGGGGGGGCAAAAATGGTCTTTCAAGCTCGTCAGGGGATATGTCTTTTGTATTGGTTGTGGCTCGTCAGGGGGGGGGGCAGAGTGCCCCCCACCCCCGTAGGTACGCTAGTGACGCGAATTCAACGAATTAAAATAAAATTTCAATCAAATCATGCGTCAGTATCTATTGTCAAATTTTATCAACGAACGGTAAGCGAAGGATAAATATGACACGCGAAGGATATTGATTTTCGGTTCACCTCTTTGAGAAAATTGTGGCCGAAGGCGAGCGAAGGGTTGATATAACCCAATAAGACGATCGGACAGTGAGCAATGGTTTGATATGGCGTGCGATAAGAAACGAAGACGAGGGAATAGATCGGGCAATCTTGTTCGTTGTGTCATCGTGTTGCTTCGTTACGGGTTCTTTCGAGATCGGTCCACTTTGGCAAAAGCGCGAAGAGGGACTATGCGCGACAATAAAACACGAACAATAAACCAACGATTACCGCAGACTAAATAAGAGATGCAAATTCAAACAGATGACTAACGATTTCTCAATTCGTCGGGAAATTTCAAACATGTTCAAAAATTCCGCGCGAATTTGAATAATTGCAGCTCTTATGCTAGGTTCACACCAACGGTGATTGCCGCGCTTTAAATTGGCGATCATTTCGGCGTCATTTTTGTTTACATTTCAAAAAAATCTCACGATCTCCTCAGATATGTTATGCTCTGATAAGCTTTGAAACGCTCTGATACGAAGTTCGTTCCCGCTTTGGGCGACAAATTATTTCCCGAATCGCTACGGCTTCTCACGCTTTGATGCCGATTGATCAGGATTTATTAGGCTTTAAATCACGCTTTGATATTCTTTATTACTCTTTGATAAGCTTTGATGCGCTTATCACGCTTTAAATAATATACCAAGTATAAGTAAGCGCCTTGAGCACATAATCAATGTGGATTTGGCGCTTTATAAATACTCTATATTATTATTATTATATTATTATTATCAAATAACGCTCTGATACGATTGTCAAGCTCACTTGTGCATTAATAGGCTCTGTTAAGCTCTGTTACGCAATGACAAAATTCGAGATTCTGATTGCATCCCGCCTCTGATCCAAGGATGCAGCAGATACACGAAATCATTGCGTCTTCGGCAGAAGAACAAGATATGGAAGTTCAGTATGTACCAGAGTATGGACCATCTAATGATGTAGAAATGATCTTTGTCTCCCTGCTATATAACTACATCCTAGCCCTCGAGGCAGATGAGAGAGATGAAGAACAGCAAAGACAAGAGGAGATTGAACTACCAGCAGGAGGGAGAAGACCATTCATCAGGTGCTGCTGGACCAGGCCATGGATCACTGAAGAAAGAAGACAGCAGTATGGCCAGTACACTATCCTCTTGGACACACAACTGAGGTTAGAGGACCATGTTGCCTTCACAAACTTCACTAGAGTGACCCCTGAGGTGTTCGATGAGATCCTTGCGAGAGTGGCACTAGTCATCCAGAAGCAAGAGACTAACTACAGGCACCCTTTGTCAGCTGGCCTCAAACTGGCAATCACATTGAGACATCTGGCCACTGGGGACAACTACAGATCACTGGCATATGGTTTCAGATGTGGTATCTCAACCATATCAGAGTTGATTCCAGGAGTGTGCAGGGCCATTGTAGAGGCGTATAAAGATGAGGTCTTCAATATACCTACTACTCCTGAGGCATGGAGCACCCTTGCCCAGCAGTTTGAACAGAGATGGAATATCCCCTATGCAATTGGTGCCTTGGATGGAAAGCACATAGCCATTAAGAAGCCAGCAAACACAGGCAGTCTCTACACCAACTACAAGGGGTTCTTCTCTATACCACTGCTGGCATTGGTAGATGCAGAGTACAAGTTTATCTGGATTGAGATGGGAGGTAAAGGACACATGTCTGACTCCCAAATATTCACAGACTCTAAGTTCTTCGAATGCCTAGAAGATGGGTCCATAGGGCTGCCCCCACCATGCCCTCTCCCTGGAGAAAATCAGCCTGATATTCCCTACTTCATCCTGGGTGACGCTGCTTTTGCACTGAAGAGCTACATGATGAAGCCATACAGTAGAAGAGGGATGACAGATAAACAGAGGATCTGCAACTACAGGATCTCAAGGGGGAGAATAGTGGTGGAGAATGCCTTCGGCATCATGGCCAACAGGTTCCGGTGCCTGTTGGGAACACTGGAACAGAAGGTAGATAACGTCAGAGATTTGGTGGAGACTGCTGTGGCGCTCCACAACCTGCTGAGGAAGAGGGTGGCACTGACAGCCAATGCGGTGGACCACGAAGATGAAGAGCACAACTTCGCACCAGGGGCCTGTAGAGATGGACCTCACTGGGAAGATGTTCCGCAACCACCTGCAAGGGGGGACCTCGCCACTGTGGATGCCAGACATCAGAGAGATCATCTCAGAGAATACTTCGTCTCTCCAGTGGGTGCTGTTGACTGGCAACAAAGAATGGCTGGGGTGGTTCCTTACTAATTGAGTTAAGA
Organism: Lytechinus pictus; assembly: GCF_037042905.1. Lineage (NCBI taxonomy): Eukaryota > Metazoa > Echinodermata > Echinoidea > Temnopleuroida > Toxopneustidae > Lytechinus > Lytechinus pictus. Next base: position 631,338 of record NC_087260.1, on the reverse strand, counting down.
AAGGAGTGGCTCAGATATCGTCAGAAGCAGATGATGAAGATAAAGACTTTTGTGTCTGGAAATAAAAACATTCTCCCATATGCACACTTTGTTCATTTTTTTAAATACAAGTTTGAAATAATTTTTGTATTATGCGTACTTGTGAAGATGTTATTATTATTATTGATGTTATTGTTGTTGTTATGTATTTCATCTGCTTGTAAAAAATATAAATACAGACTTTATTGATTTTTTACCCATGAAAATTCAAATAATACTATTGTAAATCAGGAATGAAAATTTAAAGGATTCAAGTTGCAGATTTTGAAATTTAGATATGTGCGATAAAAAATCTTTGAAATACGCATTTTTTTTGTTAAATTGATTATTACAAATATTGTTTTCTTACTAATTTAAAAAATAGTAAGAAAATCAATTTTATATGTCAGATAAATAACCCTTATTGTAACAGAGAAAATAAAACAAAGGAAATAAAATATAAAACATTATAAAATAAAAAAAATGAAATATAATATAAAAATAAATAGAAAAAACTTTGTGGAAAACTCACTTTTTCTATTTATTATTTCAATTCTATTCTAAGTGGGGTCAATACAATACAATATAAGTATTTATATAGCGCTCTTCACAATGATTGTATCACAGCGCTTTACAAAATGAGCAAAATCAAAATTGTGAAAACAAAATACATACATACATAAATAACAAATAAATCAACTATTAAAAAGAAATGTCTTTAATGACCGCTGAAATGCTCCCAGAGATGACGATTCACGAATGCAGCGGGGGAGCTGGTTCCAGAGGCGTGGCGCGGCAGCAGCGAACGATCGGTCCCCTGAGGAGGTAGCAGTTCTTGGTCTTGCCAACAGAGTTGTATCAGTACCCGATCGTAGTCCACGCCTTTCACTCTGGTACAGAGAAATTAAGTCATTAAGATAGGGTGGAGCACAATTATGGATGCATTTGTAGGCAATGGTGAGGATTTTGTATGTGACACGCTTATAGACAGGGAGCCAGTGTAATTGATCTAGAAGGGGAGAGGCATGATCTCGCTTCTTGGCAAGGAATACCAATTTGGCTGCACGATTCTGAGCTCGTTGAAGTCGCTGGATGTTAGCCGAAGATGTACCACATAGCAGGGAGTTTGCATAATCAATTCTGGATGTGATCAAAGCTCTCACAGCATGCTCGCAGGCAGCCTGGCTTAGGAAAGGCCTTATACGAGCTATATTGGAGAGATGAAAATGCAGCGAACTTGAAAGGGAGGAAACGTGGCGATTCATCTTCAGGGAGGAGTCAATCACAACACCCAGGCTTCTGACTGAAGAGGAAGGTTGCACTACAGTTTCACCAATGACGAGACTAACATCGGACACAAGATGGAGATAGCGGGGGTTGGCAACAACCAGGAACTCTGTTTTTTCACAGTTCAGTTTCAACATGTTGCTCTGCATCCACCGCTGCAGGTCTCTAACACACACAGATAATGTAGTGAGAGCTAGCTCGACTGCACGTCTGTCCTTTGGGTCTGCGAAGATATACAGCTGCACGTCGTCTGCATAGATATGATAATGAATACCTTCATGTTTTTCGATGATGCCTGACATGGGCTGGGTATACAAACTAAAAAGCTGCGGACCGACCACCGATCCCTGCGGAACACCGAAATTCAAAGGAACTGATTCTGAGAGCTCATTCGCAACCTTCAGCCTGAAACTACGTTCTTTCAGATAAGAATCGAACCAGGTTTTCACATTCCCAGAGATGCCGAATTGACTAGTGAGACGATTCAGAAGAATGTCATGATCGACGGAGTCGAATGCAGCAGAGAGGTCTAGGAAGACAACAAATGTAACAAGCCTGTTGTCCATCGCTCGAAGAATGTCATTTTGAACAATTAAGAGAGCAGTCTCTGTGCTATGTTCACGCCGGTAGGCTGACTGATTCTTTACATGCAGATCATTTGTATCAAGATAGTCCAAGATTTGGGACAAAGCAGCCCTCTCAATGATTTTGGAAAGAAATGGAACATTGGAGACGGGTCTGTAGTTTTTCAAGTTATCACGATCGAGGTTAGATTTCTTGATAAGTGGAGTAACCAGTGCTTCCCTCAGTGCTACAGGAAAGAGACCGCTGTCCAAAGATGTGTTGATGATTGACACAATATATGGAAGTAGTGTGTTAATGTTCTCCTTCAAGAGCCATGTCGGCAATGGATCCAGCGAACACGACTTATTGGGTGCGGAACGAATGAACTTGTACACTCTCTCCGCAGTGACATCATCAAAATCTTTTAGCTGAGACGCTGCTCCATCTTCATGTGACGCACTGGCACAAACTTGAGATGCCGCATTCCCTGCATGAAGATCTGATCTAATTCTTTCTACTTTCTGGATGAAGAAGGAGGCAAATCTGTCAGGTAATGATGTAGCTGAGGTATCTGCAGGAAGAATGGTCGGCGATCTGTTCAGCAGCGTATTGAGAACACGGAACACATTTTGAACCGCTTTGTCACCGCTTTGAACCAAGCTCTCTTAAACTCTGTTAAGCTTTCCTACGACTTTGTTAGGCTTTGTGACGCTTTGATAAGCTTCAATACGCTCTCCCCGCTTTACGCAATCCGTGACAGATCGCTTGAAATTTTTAAACAGTTTAAACAATTTTGGCGCTCTTGCCGAATGCCCCGAATTGGTCAAAGCTTTCTTATGCTCTATCATGGTCTTTACGCTTTAATTAAGCTTTGTTACGCTTTGCCGCCGCTTTGCACGCCGCTTTAAAGTGCCATCAAAGCGCCGTTGGCGTGAACTTAGCATAAGTTCAGGTGTACGAACCCAAACACGAAGGGTAAATATGATTTACTATCAGTGTGATGTATGAACGGCTTATTATATTCACTCGCGTTCGTAATCACTCGCGTCGGGTTGGTAATCACACGCGTTTTTTATTTTTGGCGATTTTTTTTTTTTTCGGTGCGATTTTTTTTCTAACGGTGTCTTCAATGGGACAAACGTACTGGAAAAATAAAATGAAATTGAAATTCGAGTTTCGTTTTATTTTAAGCTGGTAAGTGCCTTAAATAAAACGTTCTCGTCCACTGTTTTAAGATAACAAGCAAATTTTGACTACTGTTTTAACATAATCACATTCCACATCTTAAATCTTAGAGCCATAGGCGGCGGAAGCGGGGGGGGCTCCCCCTAAAAAAAGAGAGAGGGGGGGGGGGAGAAAGGAAGGGAAAGAGGGAGAAAAGAGAAAGAAAAACAAGACAGACAGAAAGAAAGAAGCAAGGAAAAAAGGAGAAAGAAAGGAGAAAAGGAATAAAGAAGAAAAAGGAGGAAAGGCTACTCTCGATTTAGCTTTGCCTTTGGAGGATTTTCCTGAAGTCTGTGGTATTCTTTATAAAGCATAGCGAGGTGCTATAATTTCATAATATCACTATTTATTTGCTTCTCCCTTTCTTTGTGAATTATTCTACACTAACGTAAAAATCAGGGAGGAAAAAAGTGCTGAAGAAGAAAAGCAAGAAGGAAGGAGGAGGAGAAGTAGAAGAAGAAAAAAGAAGATGGAGGACATAAGGGGGTAAAAATGAAACTAAAAAGAAAAAATTGAGGGGAGGATGTAGAAGAAGAGAAAGAGAAGATAAAATAAGGGGAAGACTGAGAAGAGAAAAGGAAGAAGTGAGAAGGGAGATGAACAATAAGGAGAAAGGGAAGAAATTGAGAAGTAGAAGAACAGGGAGAAGAATAAGATGACATAATAATGGGAATAAAAAGAAGACTGAGAAGAAAGAGAAGTAGGAGGGGGAGTAAAGTGCACTCTGGTTATAAAGAAGTCCGAGGGACCAACAAAATTGTTCCTTTATACAAATAATCGTGTGTGTGTGATATAAGTTTTTTTTATATAATGATGGTGCACTGAACAAAATTTAAAAATGGTAAAATGGATTTTCATTAATCTTGCAGGACGTTGCAGGGTGAAAAATATGAAAAAATTTGGGGGTTATCAAGGACAAGAAATCTACACTGTATTGTAATTTGTATTGTAATGTATTTACAAGTGTATATTTGTTGTTGATCACAATGTTTTATTTATGTATATGTATCCAGCCTACTGTGACTCCCTGAAGCCATGTCTTCTGTTTTCCAATCCATTATTTCTGACTCAATCTGAGTTACCTCGTGCTTGGAGTTGTTTAAGGGGCCTGGATAAATGACGTAGCCGACAACTTCTGTTTTCAGGAAGGCACCGGGACGGTACGGTACCTTGGCTTTGATCGTCGCGCGAATTTTTACCGTGAGAGCGCGCACAGCCACAGGGGCGGATCTTGACCAAAAGCTTCGGTCTTTGTGTCTATTAATTATTATGTTGGTTGTTCCGCTGAACTCCGTTGGCTCCACTCACCAAATACAGAGAAATTAAAAAAAAAAATAAAAAATGTTTGAAAAAAACTCCTCGAAACAGACTGATGCCAGCTGTCTGGGGCGGATCAAGCTTGTTTTCTATTCTTTAATTGCCGGCTTAAAACGAAACTCAAATTTCCCTGCATGTCTGTCCCATTGAAGACACCGTTAAAAAAAAATCGCACCGAAATAAAAAAAATCGCCAAAAATTCAAAACGCGAGTGATTACGAACCAGAACGCGACGCGAGTGATTATAAACTGCCGTATGAACTGAAGACTAACGACGCAAGCTTCATGAGCAGCCTTGTACGCATGCGCGAGAGAGAGCAAGATGGCGTAACATTAAATGGCAGACACTACTCTACATCGCTGTGCTATTATCTCATTATTATGTATCCCTTTAAGAACCACAACACAAGAACATAACAATTTGGCGACGAGGATGCAGGGATAAAAATGAGAGTATAGATTGGACTTGTTTTCCAGTTATAGTGACATGCATTCCGGATAGCTTTTGGAAATTGGCTGCGGATATTGTCATGGACACTGCATTGTCATTGATACACTGCAGTGCAAGCAAGCATAGTGTGATCGGTCAATCGCAGTCTAGCCGTAATTTGGATGACGGATGAATGTGGCTTGTTGAAATGGACGCTTTGCAGAAGCCTCACACCGCTCATGCCAGCCTATGTTGAGACCGAGTTATGTAGTGTCTACAGCCCATAGCATAGGCATAACATTGACAATTGTTGTAAATTATTGCCTAGCCCTAGATGTTACTGGTAGTTGACATTTGACTATTGACATAGCAAATTGGAGCCAACTTCAAGCCCGAAGTCTCCAAAGCAGCCCAGCCCAGCAGCAAGCAACAGAGCCCAAGGACCAAGCCGAGGACCCAGCCGAGACCTCTTTTGCCAGGTTCAGCCCAGACGGTGTTGCAGTCATTAGTCAAGTCCAGCCAAGCAAGTTTTGAGTCTGCAAAGTGCAAGCCAGGACAAAGTTGTCGTGCCAAGAAGACGCAATACAAATTCAAGCCAAGCTGCATATGTAATGAATGAAACAGAAACAAAACATCAAAGACTTAAAGAATAAGACTTTTTGATGGACTTATTATGAATAATAATAAACACAGCATTTATTTATTATGAACTGAAGCTTAATCTAAGACTAAAGGTAAGATTAAGACAAATTAGTCCAGGTCCAAAAATACATTATATGGTTGTAATTGCAACGTGTTGGACTAAAGAATTGGTCGAAACATAGATCTGGTCTAATGTAACATAATACCGTACATGCCCTGGTGAGTTGTTAAACTGGTCCAATAAGGTATTATTTGGATTTAGGTCATTAAAATAGCAATTATAGATCTAGGTCTAGAACCAACAGGACCAAGCCCAAGACTGAATTGAGGTCTGATGTTTATAGAGTAAATAACTATAAACTTAAGCTGAGTTTATGCCGTAGTCATATAGCAAGTTGGTCCAGTCAACTGGTCTAAGACTATGCAAGTAGGACCAGGCCTATGAAAATTAGGACCAACAAGAAGGTCCAGGTTTAAAAAAGCAGGTCTAAAGTAGGACCGGGTCTCTGAGTTATAGGACCAAACAAGGTCCAGGTCTAAGAAAACAGGACCAGGTCTAATCAGTTGTAGGACTAACTTAGGCCCAAAGTGTTGATCGATTATAGTCAAAGACTTAGCAATTAGGACCAGGACCCAGTGCCTATATTTGCTATGCCATTGAACAACTGCAGCCCCACGACACGGGAGTAGTCCCACATATACCAGTTGTGTGTAGTGTTATAGTATTGTCAATCGTTGGACTATATATGTCGTTCTAGCTTTGTTTCAGGTATACATTAATGCTTTGTAGGCATTATGTACTAAGAAAATAAGCTTTGCTTACGCGCAATTGCAAGATAAAAATCATAATTTATGATCAATAAGTCTAGATATACTTAGTGTTACAGCTACCTATTGTGTAGTCACAATCAAGTTAACAGCTGGATTTTGTACAACATATGAAACAAAATTATGGCAAGCCAACATATAGGTAGTGTGCCCAAACTGAGTGATGGGTACAATTTTGACGAATGGCTTGAACTCCTAGAAGCATGGTTTGATGCTAACAATATACAGGAAGATGGGAAAAGAAGGGCGATATTTCTGACCAATCTTGGTAGCAAGAGCTATCACATTCTTAGAGCTCTCTTGCAGCCGAGTAAACCAATAGATCAAACATACACAGTATGCAAAAACACGCACACTTCGTACCAAAGCCTACCGAAATTGTTCAGCGCTATAGGTTTTACACTTGTGTGCAAAAGCAAGATGAGTCCATACCGCAATTTGTGGCAAATTTGCGCCAATTAGGCGAAGGCTGTAATTTCAGAGAATTAGATAACATGATTAGGGACCGCTTAGTAGTGGGTTGCCGGGATATCGCAATTCAACGCAAGCTGTTAAGTGAGTCACCCCTAACCTTACAACATGCACTTCAGACCGCCACAGCTATGGAGGTAGCAGACAGAGATGTTGAAAAGCTCAAGGTATTGAGTAAAGGGACCGAGTCACCTACAGTTCAGAAGATGCAGGGCAGAAGCCAGCGTAAACCAATTGTGTCCTCATCGCGTAAAAATACACATCAAAGACAGAAGCAGGACCTGCAGCAAAAGCCAAGCCAAAAGAAACAGGAAAAACCTGCCTCAAGATGTTGGAGATGTGGTTCAGGTGATCATGTCCAGTCAGCATGTAGATTTGAGGATGAGAAATGCTATCAGTGTTCTCAAGTGGGTCACACCCGCTGCCAGTGTGAGAAGATCAAGCAATACAGATCTAGAAAGAAATCTGCAAACCACTTGAATGGTGAGGAAGGTGCAGAATTGACAGAAAACATGCCTGGTGGAGAACTCAGACACCTTAGGGGTGGAATGGTAAACAAGATGGCAAAGTACAGTGAACCGTTCCAGACTAGCCTAAGCCTAAATGGGATCCAAGTTAACTTAGAAATAGACACAGGAAGCCCCTGGACAATGATGTCGCAGCAGGATTTCCATAAACTGGGACATCGAGCTGATGTGAAGCAAACAAATGTTTCCTTGAAAACATACACAGAGTCATCAGTACCCATCATTGGTGAGGCAATGGTAGAAGTCAAGTTTGATGCCAGCCAACCACCAAAGAAGTTGACACTTCTTGTAGTTGAGAAAGGTGTTGCGTTACTGGGCCGAGACTGGATGCAAGCCGCACCAGAAGGAATCTACAGATTCCTACAGAATCGCCTCAACCTTCAAACACATGTTTCCAACAATCCAGTAACCGTGCATAAGATACAAACTACCTTACAAGACATGTTAGTGAAGCACAAGCAAGTGTTTGACTGTTCAAAAGTTGGTAAACTTGAAGGCTACCAGGCAAAGGTGCATCCTCAAGATGATGGGGATAAAGCCAGGTTCTACAAAGCTGCACCAGTCCCATATGCAATGCGCCAGAAAATTGACGAAGCCATCGATGAGCTACAGGACCAAGGCGTGATTGAGCCGGTGAAGTTTGCTGATTACGCATGTCCTATCGTAGTGGTGAAGAAACCAAATGGTAAAGTCCGCATCTGTGGCAACTATAAGTTGACAGCAAATAAAGTTCTAAGGGTGGAACGGTACCCAATTCCTTCGCTCCAGGATATGCTCCAGGACTTAGGTGGAGGTCAACAGTTCAGCAAGCTTGACCTTTCACATGCATACCACCAGATAGAACTTGATGAACAAGCAAGGAAGTACACCACAGTAAATACACACAGAGGACTTTTTCAGTACACTAGGTTACCCTTTGGTATAGCCACAGCCCCTGCGCTCTTCCAAAGAGCAATGGAGTCACTCTTAGCTGACATACCAATGTGTCGTCCGTACCTAGATGATATTATAGTTAGCGGGAAGACAGATGAAGAACACATTGCCAACTTGCAAGCTGTACTGCATTGCCTAGAGAGTAATGGACTGAAAAGGGAAAAGTGTGAGTTCATGATGGACTCGGTGGAGTTCCTTGGCCACAAGCTGGATCAACATGGAGTTAGCCCACTCCCGGACAAGATAGAAGCCATGAAGAAGACTCCAAGACCACAGAACCAGAGTCAACTACAGGCATACCTAGGACTTCTGGGCTACTATCGGAAGTTTATACCAAATTTGACCAAAGAGATCGCCCCACTAATAACACTGTTGAAGGCAGAGTATGCTTCAGTGCCAAAGAAGCAGGGAGACCGGAACAAAGCAGATCCAAACCTGAAGTGGGGAGGAGACCAAGAAAGAGCCTTCCAGAAGTCAAAGGAACTGGTTCAGAGTGACACAGTGTTGACACACTACGACCCCAGTAAGCCTTTGTTGTTGCAATGTGATGCAAGCCCCTATGGTCTAGGTGTAGTCCTCAGCCATGTAGGAACAGACGGTCTAGAGCAGCTCATTTCATTTGCATCACGCACGCTCACCAGAAGTGAAGCAAATTACGCCCAATATGAAAAAGAAGGACTCTCTGTCATTTTCGGTGTAAAGAAATTTCACAAGTACCTGTACGGAAGACGATTTACAATCGTCACAGACCACAAGCCGCTGTTAGGCATATTCGGTGACACCAAACCTGCAAGCCCCATGGCCTCTGCACGGTTAGCCAGGTGGCATATGATCCTCTCAGCCTACGACTATGACATCATATACAAGGAAGGTAAACAGCACCAGAATGCAGACGCCCTATCACGCCTACCCTTGGCAGATGATCAAACAGTGTGGTCGCATCAGAGTCTTGCAGAGCTAGATGAGCAGCCGCCAGTTCAAATCAACATGCTGGATATTGACACAAGACCAGTTGAAGCCGATGAAGTCAGAAGAATCACCAAAAGAGATCCTGTTCTCGCAAGAGTGACAGCCTATGTGATGAATGGATGGCCAAACCCCAAGAACGTTCCACCAGAGCTCAAAGCCTTTGCGCAGAAGAAGGAGGAACTCTCGATTGAGGAAGACATCATATTATGGGGGCATAGAGTGGTCATTCCAGACAACACGCAAATGAGACAAAGGATCCTTGATGAACTTCATGGGACTCATCCAGGCATAGTCAAAATGAAAGCACTTGCACGATCCTTTGTATGGTGGCCAGGCATCGACAAAATGTTGGAAGAGAAGGTGAAGACCTGTACAACTTGTCAGGAGCACCAGCGAAGCCCACCACCTGCCCCTATCCACCCATGGGAGTTCCCAGAAAGACCCTGGAGTAGGATCCACATCGATTACGCCTACATCGATAACCAGAACGTGCTGATTGTTGTTGACGCCTACACCAAGTGGATTGAAGCTATTAGACTAGCACACGCCACTGCAGCTGCTACAGTCACTGCCATGCGACGCATTTTTGCAACGTATGGTATTCCAGAAACAGTCGTAAGTGACAACGGCACCCAGTTTGTCTCTGAAGACTTTTCGAACTTCCTGTTCAACAACAATGTAGAACATGTGCAAACAGCCCCAAAACACCCTTCCAGCAATGGCCTTGCGGAAAGGGCTGTGCAAACCTTGAAAAGTGGAGTGAAGAAAACCAGTGGAACATCATTGGAGATGCGCATCCAAGTATTCCTGATGACCTATCGGATAACTCCACAAGGAACTACCATGAAAACACCAAGTGAACTAATGTTCAAAAGGAGGATTAGAAGTAGAATGGATCATGTCCGTCCGAACCTGCACAAGTCGGTTCAGAAGCAGCAATCTGCAATGAAACAGGCGGCAGACAAGCGCTCAAAGATGAGACAGTTCAAGTTGAATGATACTGTTCTGGTGAAGAACTTTGCAGCCGGACCAACTTGGCTCAGAGGAATAGTAACCGAAACACTCAATGAATTCATGTACGTGATAGAGTTACAGGATGGTAGAGAGGTACGCCGCCATGTGGATCACATTAGACTTTACACTCTATCGCATGGAAATGATCATGACAAGGAAGAAATGCCTGATCAGAACACCAATCTACAACCAGAGATTCTGATTCAACAGACGCAGTATCCAAGCCAGACAACAGAAAATCCCAATATGGCACCTAGTACTAGCGAATCTTTAATTTCAAACACTGAACAGAGTAACGCTGATACTACAGCCATGTCACAGCAGGTCCAAACAGAGTCACTAAGTGATTCTGATGGAGCTGTCATGCCAAACATGCCAAATTCTAAGGTCATGTCAGAAAGACGAATGTCCACCCGGAAGTCAAAGACACCCTCAAAGTTAAGAGATTTCATTGTATATCATTAAAGCTATACACGATAGCAGCTAAAAAAAAAAAAGAAAAAAAAAAGGAAAAGCTATTAACATGATTGTAAATAGTTGTTAGATATACAGTTTGGAGAAACACTTATAGCCACGTTAGAAGGCTTTTAGTTGGTATTGATACTAATTTGTAAAGAAAAGGAAAGTGGTATGTTATAAATTGGTAATTCAATTTGATAGTTGAATGAAAAAAAAAATAGAGGGTGGAGAGAAGAATGAAGTTCTATAGGCAGAGATAAATAGTGTTACCTTTCAATTTGATATAGAGGAAAATAATGACAATCACAAGTGTTGTAATTTTGAAAGTTTGTTTATTGGAGAAATATGAAAAGCACATAACTCGCATTGTATATAGTAAACTAGTCTGAGATTTAGATTTTAGCCGTTATATGAGTCGTGAAAATTGTATTTGGAGTCATTCACGAGACATTATTCATTGATGCAAACACAATTATGCAAACTTATTGGTAAGGTTTAGTATATGATACAGTCTTAAGGATTACATTATTATTATATCCTGATTCATGTGATAAGAGTCACACAGTTTATGCTAGTGAACAATTAACAGATAACCCAATGAAGTAAAATGCCACCTGTAGCTATTTCTTTATAAAGTGAGATTTAGGATGAAGTATATTCAAAGAGGTTAGTTTGAAATAGCCATGTATGTTTAATTGATTATGGTTAATTGTTGAGTAAGCAAAGTATTATGGCGAAGTTTAGCATAGCATGCCTAGTTTAGTATTACTGTTATCTGGTTACAAGTTATACAGTGTTACTTGTTGCATTTAGTGTTATACATGGGTAGTGAATGTATTACATTAGCCAGTTGAAATGAAGCAGGATATGCTCCCAATTAAAAGGGGAGGAATGTGATGTATGAACTGAAGACTAACGACGCAAGCTTCATGAGCAGCCTTGTACGCATGCGCGAGAGAGAGCAAGATGCCGTAACATTAAATGGCAGACACTACTCTACATCGCTGTGCTATTATCTCATTATTATGTATCCCTTTAAGAACCACAACACAAGAACATAACAATCAGTTACCATTGAAAGCGATTTCTTAAAAAATGCCTTCCGCCAGCCATTGCAAGGCATATTTCAGGCAATTCGGTTAGATGTGAGGGGGCCTTAAGCTAGATCTGGAGTAACAGCGATGCTGCCTTGGTCACTGCAGCAGAAGCCTTTGGCTGGTTAAATAGTAGAAGAGTGCAACCAACGATGGATGAAGATATTGGCTTATCCAGGTCTCCTCGGCGGGGAGTATTCTCTACCAGGCCATGGCTCACACCGGCGGCAAATCAGACAACTTGGTTTTAGTCACCGGGTCAGGTACAACTCACAAACTACTCTACTAGCTACATACTCTGCCCTAGCTTATATGCTATTGGGTTCACTCAGGCATTGCACTTTCTGGGATTCTCCGGAAAGTTCAAAGTCGTCTCTCACGAGACTAACTTCCCGCCCCTTATGGTCTACCGATCTTAATGTGGAAAGACGTGCCTGGTGTTCATTCGCCTGATGAAGCCAACAGTGGTTGTGAAACGTCTCGACCAGATTTATAACTCTTTATTATAAAACTGGACTTTCTAAGCACTTTTTGTGATCGTGAACAGGATATACATGTATATGTAACTAACCAATGTATGCGAGCGCGAGTGGAAACTATTTTTTTAGATTTAGACCGACCTGAAAATGGAACACTATTCATATTTCGTAATAGTCCAGATTGGACCTTGGTGTTTGGATGAAAACGCTAGCAGAAAACTTTTGATATTCTGATCTGATGTGGGATAATTCAAGCACGTTAAAAAAAAAACTAGCTAGGGGGCAAAGGGCGAGGTCTTTTTTTACATTTATACTAGAATCTGGGCATTCTATGGACATTTCTATTCATTATGAAATGGAAGGGCATCTTCCTAAATATCAATAATGCGAGCGCGAATTGCTAGCAAAAAATTTATGATATTTTGATCTGAAAAAGGGTAAATTTAAGCACAATTTCACGCACTATGTAGACATATTATACCTATTAAATTGTGCGATCACGGAGAGCGAACTGTTTGTTACCTTACGATCTGGACATTCGAAGCACATGTTTTTTTTTCATCATGTGAAAATGATAGTGATGAATACCTTCCTATTCCTCTTCCTAAGGGCGAGCTAAAGTCGTTAATATTCCGATCTAAATAACTGTCAATTTAAAGAATAATTAATTCATGAAAAGGATATCTCATCTAATAATCTAATAGGTATAATGAGAATGCGAAATTACTTGATATTAAGCACTGAAACCCAGACATTTTAAGCACTTTAGTATTAATGAATTGGATGCATGGGTTAATACATGATGCGAACTCAAATTGAGAGCCAAAATTTCAAAATTTGACATGATAATATGAGTTTAAGTAATTTGTTCATTCATATAGAAGTATACATATCTCTCTAATCATAATGCGAGTGCGCATCACTAGCTATTATAAGTTTTGACAGTCAGACCAGAAAATTGATATTTGAGAACTTTATGGAATACATGATGAGAAAAAGGTACATCACAGATCAATTAATGCAAGCGCACAGCATGAGATGAAAATATGTAATTTATTTCTATTCATTTATATTTAAACATGGATAACAGATCAAAACACCGTTTTTCACCTTGGTCCTGTATAAAAGACATCAAATGTACACACAACTGTAAATAAAGACTGCATCTAATGGTATATAAAGAATACAGCATAGAAATAAACAAATTGAAGCAATAAAACAATTATAATTACAATCAATACAAAAGGAAGATAAATGAAATTTTAGCACGATAAAAATCGAGAATATTGAACTGCATGTTTATGAGAGCAAATTGTGGAATTACATAAATCACTAACAGATGTGTTATGGTAAATTAAATTACGAGAGGGAAGGTAAGGAACGCCCAGTGGCGTAACATTCCCTGGCTGATTTCACTGGGAATATTTTTAACGGGGGGGAAAAAAGGGAGGGACAAAGAAAGGGAAGGGGAAAAAGAGAAAAAGAGGAAAAAGGAAAGGGAAAGAGAAAAGTGAAAAGAAAACTATGAAAAAAAACATTAAAGAAATGAGAAACGGAATGAAAGTGGGAAAGGGAACGAAAGAAGGGCATGTGAGAAAGAAAAAAAAAACATTCCGAAATAGCCTTACTAATACATTAGCATGATTAAGAAAGGGAAATTAATTAAAAGATGGCAAAATTGCAAACAAAAGCGGATAAAGAAAGAAGAAAAGGGACAAGAAAAAAAAAAGGAAGAAGAACTTAATAACACGACCGGGCTGCCGTGGATTGAAGAAAGATGGACTGCATACAAAATTGTATTATGAGCTCGCTAAATTTTATGCAATAACGGTCTTAATCATTACTTTGGCTAAATATCTAAAGCTACTGGGGGCTTTTCCCCAGACCCCACTTAGTAGGGGCTTATTTATTTATTTTATTCATTAAAACATGTTTATACAGGATAACATGTTAAGATAAAATACACTGTTTCAACACGGTCCTGTTACATTAAAAATATCAAACAACAATAAGAATGCATATAAACTCAAGTTAAAAATACTGGGTATACTTAATTTACAAAAAAAGTTGCAAAAAAAAAAGAAAAAAAAGAAAGAGCAGGAAGATGAATAGAGGAGAGAACAATATATTGCGGTTAAGTATATGATAGAAGTAGAAAAAGAGAGGGGGAGAGAAAAAGAGAGAGGAAAGAAAGGAGTGCAACAATATAATACAGAATTAACTATAATTACACAATAATATGGATAAAAATCAGTCTACTGTCAATTTAAAAAATACTTGCTTTTGTACGACCTCTTTAAATGTAGGAGGTTTGAAATAGTCTGTAGTTCATTTGGCAAGGAGTTCCATGTCTTTATTGCACTATATTTAAAGAATTGCTTGAAACATTCAATATTTAGCTTTTTAATACAGCATTCAGTGAATTACCATTACGGGCATACATTCCATGTCTATCAATAGATAGTTCAATATCATTACAAAGTCTAATAGGTGCACGGCCATATATACATTGGTAAGCTTAAATACATAAGAAATAATCCCTCCTTGGATCAAAAGATTGCCATTTCAGTTTCTTCTTTAAATCTGTACAACTAATAGAAAACAATTTTCCTTCATTACTCTTTACTATACGTACCGGTCGTCTTTGCAGTCATATGATAAGTTCCCCGTTTTTCAATGAACAATTCCCCCAAACAGAAAAGGAATAATCTATACATGGCTGAGTAGTTTGTTTTATATAAAGTATTCAGTATATTTGGTTTAAAAGTTGAACTTCAATGTCTTAAAGCATGTAACATAAATGATAATTGATGTACAAAGATGTTTGACATGAACATTCCATATTAGTAGAGCGGATAAGCTCCAAAAATCACAACAATTGTGCAAATTTTGACTAAAGCATGAAACTTTCACAAGTATAAGTATATGCCGTAAGATTTATTTTAAAGATGGGAGGTAAATTGTTACTTTTGAAAATTACTGAAAATTGCAGAAAATTCAAAAATTCCCACAAAATTCCCGTTTATTCCCATGGAAACTTTCCATCAAGAAAATTCCCGGGAATTTTGCAACCCTACTCCCCCAAAAAATCATTACCAAGAAAAAAATAAAGAGAAAGTGAAAGAGAGATGGACGAAATATAATTATTTTACCAATACTATACCGAAAATCTTTTACAAAATTATATTTTGGTAATTAACAATTTCGAAAGTTTTACTCTTTCGCTGGGCTCGCTGACAACTTTTTAAAATAAATTTTGCTTGATACGTCATATCTGACCCCTCAAAATTACACTACTGATTTTGAAATACTGTGATAATTTTTAAAGTAACATAATTATGAATATTTTCAACATGAAGTGTAATCTATTCACTGGTTATCTTACATGATGAGTAGACTTATTAAAATATTTAAATTTATTTAAATACCCTTTACTGGTTGAAAGGTTGAAAAGAACTTAAGCACTCCAGGGTAACAGAAAAATCCAAGATGGTGCCCTCACTGGCTGCCGTAGGCTAAAAATCCACAATTCATCCATTACTTGATAAAATGGCTTTATTTTGGTTTCTATTCATTGGTTTTAAGGATCAAGTAGTACATTGGTCAAGTTACAGGGACAGCCAGTGGTCTGGAATGTCCAAAAACCTAAGATGGCTTCAACAAATTGAATCTAAAATGGTTGCTGATATATACCTAAAGCGGACGTAGCTCATTTCATATTGGCCTGGGGGATGTGATTTTGGTGTCTAAATCATTGGTTTCAAGAGTCTAATAATATTAGGACAAGTTAAAACGACAGTCAGGTATGTCCGAAAATCCAATATGGCTTCCAAAAATGATTCTAAAATGGCTGCTGAATGGAATAGCTCATTTTATATTCACCTTTGAGATATGATTTTGGTGTCTAAACTACGATTTCAAAGGCCAATAATACATTAGGACGAGCTACACGGACAGTCAGTGGTCTAGTATGTCCAAACTTACAATATGGCTTCAAAAAAGGTGTAAAACAATGTATAATGTTGCTTACAAATAAACATAGTTTGTTCATTATCTGTCTGGGGAATATGATTTTGGTGTCTAAACCATAGTTTAAAGGGTCAAGTGATGCATTAGGACAAGTTACAAGGACAGTCAGTGGTCTGGTATGTTAAAAAAGGCAAGATGGCTAACAAAAATGGGGTCTAACATTGACTGTTGTTACTTAAAAATTGACATAGCTCATTCTATATCTGCCTGTCAGATGTGATTCTGGTGTCTAAACCATCGTTTCAAGAGTCAAATAATAAACTAGGACATAGTTTGTTCAAATTTTTTGTTTATGACTGGCTTGTTTGTAATAAATTGTCATTGAAAATTTTGAAAACAAAATTTGTGATTTTCAGAAATAAGCAAAATAAAAGATTAGACTACTCTAGCTTTAAACTGTTTCTGAACAGGTCCGAAATAGAACAATGTTTTACTTTTACATACCTGGGCGTACAATTAGATGAGTTTCTTACATGGGATTCTCACATTAATACAATAAGTACGAAAATATATAAAATAACTGGTATTATGAATAATGTTAAGCATATATTACCACTCAAACTTTTATTTACAATGTATAATGCCTTTATATTGCCTCATATTTTGTATTATAATGTGGTATGGGCTTCTCTACATGCTTCTAAGTTATTAAGAATATATCGCCTACAAAAGAAAGCCCTTCGCATATGTGCAAATGCCCATTACCTAGCTTCTTCCCTACCCTTATTTCGCCGTTTTTTAACATTGAATGTGTATGACTCTAACAAATTATCGGTTGCTTCATTGATGCAAAAGTTTTTTACCAAACGTCTCCCTCCCTATCTAACTCAAATGTTTTGTTTAAATGTGAATGTTCATTCTTATTCTACCCGACAGTCAACCAACTTTCACCTCTGGAAAACAGAAAAAACAGAAACCAATAATCTCTCAAAGTCAGTCCGTCATCTTGGCCCCATTATTTGGAATTCCTTGCCTCCTGAAATTCAACACACACAATTTAATTCACTTTTAAAAAACGATTGAAAAAATTCTTCCTCTCCAACCTAAATAACCGTTAAACAATTTTCCACTCGGCATTTTAGAGGACCGGAGTGTGGCGTCGCAACAGTATTCTTTTTCTTTATCCCTCTCAGACCGGTTGCTTGCATTTTTCAAACGCAGCCTCATTTTCTTGTTTGTTTTTTCTTAATGATTCACTTAGTGACCGGCTGGCATGTCGTCAGTGTCTTGGTTTGAAAGAAAGTACTGACGACGTGCCCGCCGATCATTGCAATCAAACTCTAATATTACTGTTGTGGCGACGCATTTCGGTACTCTGTTCTATTTGTAAATCATTTTCTATAACCACTCTTATGTTTTTATTCTTGGTTTCCCTTTTTGCAAGCCTTTGAGGCTTTTTGGGATACCTTTTTCTTTCATTATTATTTTTTTTTTCAAAAATCTCATCTTAATGTTTCATGATTATATTTGTATATTTATGTTCAAAATAATGTATGATATTTGCATGTTTTTACATGTATATATTATTGAAAGAAATAAATGAGAGTATTTCCACTCTCCCTCAATACAAAATATCTGTCTGGGGAATATGATTTTAATGTCTAAACCATTATCATAAAACCATGGTTTAATGTATTAGAACAAGTTACAAGGACAGTCAGTGGAATGGTATGTTAAAAAATCAAAGATGGCCTCCAAAATGGGGTCTAAATTGACTGTTGTTACTTCAATATGGACATATACTTCATTAATAATATACATTGGGGATATGGTTTTGGTGGCTACACTAGAATTTAAAGGGTCAAGTAATACTGTACATTTCGTTAAGTTGAAAGGACAGTCAGATGTCATTATTGTGTCGAAAAATTCAAAGATGGCTTGAAAAATGAGGGTTTTAATGTTACTTAAAAGTGGACATAGTACATTAAAAATACACATGGGGTGTTATTTTTATGTCTACACTAGGGTTTTAAGGATCAAATGATACTTTGGGACTGGTTACAATTGTCCATTTTGCCTGAGAATCCAAGATTGCTTCCATAAATGGGTTCTAAAATGACGATTGTTTCTTTGAAGTGGATATAATATCCAGTTGTGAGAAGTAATTTTGGTGCCTACATTCAAAATGCAAGCAGATAAGAGTTGGTAACAGCACCCATTTTTATGTAATTTTAGAATCTACCTTGGATTTTTGACAAAATTGAAAACTAACCATCCTTGTTACTTGTCCTAATGTAATAGTGGACCCTTCATACCACAGTGTAGACACCAAAAATGTTTCTCAAAGGTGGATGTTATATGAACTCTGATAATTTTTGATCGATAGAAGTCATTTTAGATGCCATTTTGAAAACCCTCTTGGATTTTTTAGGTAAAAATGGACAACTGGATATCATTGTAACCAGTCTAAAGGTATTTTTTAAACCTTGAAACCAAAGTGTGAACACCAAAATCATTTTTCCTTGGTGGATTTTAAATGAACTATGTCAATTTTTAAGTAACAGACTGCGATTAGACTCCAATATTGTTGGAAGCCATCTTGGATGTTTAGACATACTGGATTACTGACTGTCCTTGTAACTTGCTCCAATGTACATGGTGTATTTACTGACTTTTAAAACCATGGTTTAGATATCAAAATAATATGCCCTTGGCAGATATTACACGAAATATGTCCATTTGTTAGTAACATTTTTTGAAGTCACCTTGGATTTCTGGACATACTTGACCACTGACTGTCCTTGTAACTTGTCCCAATGTATTATTTGACCCATTTAACCATGGCATAAACATATTCCAGGATATTAAACAAACTAAGTTTTTTAATGCAGCAACAGCAATTTTAGACCCCATTTTTGGAAGCCATCTTGGATTTTTTGATATACTTGACAACTGACTGTCCGTTTAACTTGTCATAGTGTATTATTTGACCATTGAAACCATGTTCTAGACACCAAAATCATATATCCCAGACGGATATGAAATGTCCATTTATATATCAACAGCCATTTCAAACTCCATTTTGGAAGCCGTCTTAGGGTTTTGGACACCTCAGACCGCTGGCTGTCCTTGTAACTAGTCCCAATGTACTACTTCACCCTTAAAACCATTGCATAGAAACCAAATTAAGCCACTTAAATTAGATGTTATTTGGTTGTCATCGCAATGGCTTAAGTTATTTGTATATCAACAGCAAACATAATTATCTATGCTTTGCACCCCAAAATTAGGGGAAATTTTATATGATGATGATGATGATGCACAGCATTTGTATAGCGCCATGTATCTGTCAAAGACATTCAAAGGCGCATTGGAGGAGCCAGCCAATCTGGGTCGCCTACAAGGGCGCGCACACAGAACTGTGACCCGCAGGTCTCTCCTCCCGATAACTGGGGGAATGCAGGTGGACCACTACACCGGGGTTTCCCCCTACTCTTATTCGAATAGTGCAGTGGGTTCTTAACGTGCAAAGGTGGCGATTCTCCTCTACACGGGGCCTCCATTTAACGTCCTATCCGAGGGACGGAGTGTTTTCCACTGTAACATAGCCTGCATCTATGAAACATGGGAGAGACGTTTACACACAACGCACTGGCTTCAGTCATCCGCCCGGGGTGGACTCGAACCCACGATCTTTGGTTCGACGGGCAGACGCGTTACCGACTGAGCCAACTTCGCAAATGCAGATTCTAAACTGTTTTTCGATCATATTTGGTACTTTTCTTGGGGAAAAAAGTAGTCGTTGCCATGGCAACGGGCTATATGCAGCATTGATATTTATCATTAAATCCAAGCAATACCAAGGCAACCTCAAATTTCATCATTCTAACGAACTTATGCGAAACACTGTAATCTTTGTTCAAAATTAAATGACTGGGTCAAACCTTGTGTTAATTGTTATAAATTGCATTTTCCACCTGTCCATTATCATGTCAACCATGTTATTTTTTTTTAAATTAGATGTTATTTGGTTGCCATGACAATAATTTTAGATGTTACTTGCATGTTAACAGCAAACATATCCATTCTTACCCTAAAACTAGGGGAAATGAAAGAAAAATCAGATTATACAGTCCTTTTTTCAATCAAAACTGGTACTTTTCTTGGGCAAATAATCCGTTGATATGGCAACAGGCCATTTGGAACATTGATATTTATCGTTGAATTCAAGTATTACCAAGGCAACATCAATGTTTATCACTCTAATTAGTTCATGCAGAACACTCACTGTATTATTTTCTCCGAAATTAATTGAGTAGGTCAAACCTTAGGCATGTACATTAAGTTAATTTTCATTGTATTTTTCACCTGTCCATAATCTTGTCATCCATGTTTTTTTTTAATTAGATGTTATCTGGTTGCCATGGCAATGGCTTAAGATGTTATATTTATAACTTTAGTCACAAACATATCTCGATTAGTACCTTAAAATTAGGGAAAATGGAATGATGATCATACATGTATTCTACATTTTTATCAATATTTTTACCTTTCTAGAGGGAAATAAGCTAAATCATATTCTACAACTTTTTTTAATCAAAATTTTTATTTTTCTGGGGAAATACAAGCCGTTGCCATGGCAACGGACCAATTGGAACTATCTTGGTGATCTTGAATATTTCTGAATTTCATATGTATTCAATTGGGAGCCTGAAAATTGTCATTTTGGTCATCTATATCATGTTTATTTACCATTTACATGGGAATGAATGTTATTTTGGAGAAATTAATCCGTTGCCATGGCAACGGCCGAAAATGGCATTTAAAAATTTACCTCCCATCTTAAAAATAAATCTTACGGCATATAGTTATACTTGTGAAAGTTTCATGCTTTAGTCATAATTTGCACAATTGTTCGGCTTATCCGCTCTACTATATGAGATTATTGTCAACTTCAACACCTAAATACCTTACAAACTTGTTTGAGTTGCTCACCATTAAGCTTTATATCCAATTTTCCTTTATTTTTTAATAACGAATAAAATGTCGCGCAGCTTCATTCGCTCTGTATAAAATTTGCAAAATTCGTGATCTACAATTCTACATGACCAAAACCAAAAACAAAACCAAAATTACGTAATTATTCTGCATGAATTCATTAGAATGATAAAAATTGATGTTCCCTTGGGAATGCTTGATTTTATTAATAAATATCAATGTTGCAAATTGCCTGTTGTCATGGTAACGGCTCATTTTACACCAGAAAAGTTTTAATAAAAATATGTAGAGTCTGATTTTTCTTTCATTTCCGCCAAAGTATACACGTAGGTTGCTAAACTTGATATTCTTGTTGCTGCTGCTTTGATAGTGGTTAAATAATTTAATTTTATATGATAAATATCAATGTTGCAAATGGCCTGATGCCGTGGTAAACATCACTCCTCGCAAAGTTCCCTTCTGCAGACTTTCAACCTGAAGAAAGTAAACTGAGCAGTTTGGCATAGATCTGGATACATATCTTCAGAACCTCCCTGCACTCCCTACTCATTACGACATATTTTTTGAGCTGCTGAAGAAATCATCAAGGAAGAATATTCCACAAGAATGCCGTACAAGCTATACTCAGGGCCGGCAGAAACACCATGCAGATTCGGATCCTTGGGAAAGACTCTACAAAGTCCCAATCTAGGTCCCAAGTGGCCAACCAGCTTCTAGTGAACAGCCAAGGTAACCCTCATAATTACCCGCGAAGATCCAACCTAAAAGTGTGCGGACAGCCTGCCAAGAGTCATCTGAGTTCACAAGACCTTTCAGCATGAACGACTTGTGCAATGCTATCAAAGCAATGAAGATCAGCAAGGCAGCTGGATTGGATGATGTCCTCGATCTGTGAGCAGATGAAACATCTTGGACCTGTTGCAACGGCTGCTTGACACGCTAAACTACTGTCTGAGTGAAAGCACAATGCCAAACTTATTGAGGAAATCAAGGGTAGTTGCCTTACTCAAGCCAGGCAGAAAACCAGCCAATGCAAAGAGCTACCGGCCCATATCTCTGCTTTGTCACACATACAAGATCTTTGAAAGGCTCCTACTCAACCACATTGCTCCCTTGGTGAATGAGCTCCTCATTCCAGAACAGGCAGGATTTAGGCCAGGAAAGTCCTGTACTAGTCAACTGCTGAATCTGGCACAGTACATTGAAGATGGCTTCGAGAAAGGGTTGATAACTGGAGCAGCCTTTGTTGACCTCATTACAGCTTATGACACAATCATCGAATACTCACAAGGAAAGTCTTTGAGATGACAAAGGAAGGCTTAAGCTGACACAGATGATTCAGAGCATGCTCTCAAATCAGCAGTTTTTGTGCATCTCAGTGGTTTCAGTAGCAGAAGGCTGACACACAAAAGGTCTCCCACAAGGAAGAATCATCGTCCCACTCTTTCGTCCCACTCTTTAGCATCTACATAAATGACCAACCAATCCACCAAATAATGAGAGCTACCTGTACGCTGATGACATTTGCATTGCTTCACAGAAACAGTCCTCTGAAGAGATGAAAAAGCACTCAGCAATGCTCTGGTAGGCCTGACTCCTTACTACGCTGCAAATCATCTCTGGGCAAATCCAGAAAAAACACAACTCAGTGCTTTTCACCTAAAAAACAGAGATGCAGACCAGTAACTAAGGTTCAGATGGTATAGAAAATGGTTGGAACACACCAGTAAGCCAATCTACCTTGACGTCACCCTAGACATTTCCCTTACCTACAAAGACAATGTTTCCAAGACAAAGGCTTAAAGATAAATTCCAGTTTTGGTAACGATCTCAAAATGACTTTTTACAGAATCTAATATAATGACCACCCAAGTGTCTGTTTGTATGAATAAAAAATATGTGCCAAAGGATTCTGGAAGAAATTGTGTAATTGCTGAGAAATAAGCAAAATAAGCGCGGATTCGGTCACTTCCGTCGGGTCTTTATTCCAGTAATAATAATACACTGTCCCACGTGTGCCTATCTGTGTTGGTGATCCTCAGTGTGAACATTTTTCAACGTAGATTTCAAGATTTCACAAAGTTCAGTTTATGTAACTGTACCAGATCTAGATCCTCGATGATATACTGACAATTAAGCCTGGTTTTACAGACTTTCTCATGAAATCGGTGTTTACTGCAACTACTGGCATTTCTCTTTAAGTTTGAGCAAGGAACAGCATCCTGAAGGAGCTTGCCAACATAAAATGGGAACAGATGCCAAAACCATCCGTGCGACAGCTCTTGCTCTATGCTACTAGACTGCTGAGTATGCAGTCCCCATCCGTTTTCGGTCATCACATGCTGCAATGATTGATACAGCCCTGAATGCTGCTTGCAGAGCAATTACTGGCTGCGACAAAACAAGAGCAGATGATCTCTACCTACTGTGTGGTATTGCCCATTTACACATTAGAAGATAGGTGCCAGCAAAGGTGGAAAAAACAAGCAAGAAGATCACCCTCATCATCCACCTTTTAACTATGAACCTGCCAAAAAGAGATTCAAAACAAGATGTAGCTTCATTCACTTGACTGAATCCCTTGATGGCTCTGCTCACAATCAAAGGGTCACCCAATGGTCCAACCATCTACAGTCTGTGACGCACAAGCTCTCCTATGGACCTAGCGAATCACTTCCTAGGTTCAAGTGAGGAATGTGGAGTGTAAAGATCTTTTTTTGACCATTTGTGCTCTAATAAATTAAAAAAAAAATAGCCAGTATGCCAATATTTCTAAGGGTTTGTGAAATTAGGGAGAATTCAGCTAGAGACCATTTTGAGAATATTTTGGGCCATTTGGCCTAGTAATCTGACAGAAATATTGATTTAGGGGTAAAGTTTTCAAGAGATTGATATGTGACATCTATTTGCTGAATTGAATTACCCCAACTTCAAACTCCAAAGTGGCTGCCAATTTAAGGGTCACAAATGTCTATATTTTAAAGCTAAACGTTAATGGAATAAAATAAATTTGCCAATCACATTCATGTATAATGTGTTTCTGGACAATTAATTGTATGAAGAAAAATTGACCATGAAATTCGTATAAAAGCTTTGAAATGGCTGCCGGAAACCATTTTAAAAAGAAATTTTGGGTGGATATTGCTATAAAGCTGATAAAAATATTATAAAGAATGAGTTTTATAGGGAAAAGGAAATCAAAATCTTAAGTCTATTTGATGAGTTGAAGTGATCTTGACCTCCTGAACAGAGATTGACTATGATATAATTAAAATATCCAGAGTGGCTGGTGGTGGCCAGTTTGAAAAAAAGGAATTTGGGTTCATTTGTGCTATAAATGAGTTTTTAAAATAGCAACATGGAGATTTTTTAGGTTAGGAAATTAAAATCTTAAGTCCACACAGTTAACTGACCTAAACTTGACCGCCTAATCAGAGATTATCGCCATGAAAAAATCAAACTGACAGCTGCCTGTCATTTTGAAAAATGACAACTTTACGGGGTGATTCCATTTTGATAGAGAGTTGTTCAAAATATTTATTTGGGGGTTTTAGAGTCAAGAAATCAAAATCTGAACTACCTTTGACATACTGACCTTGCCTTTAAAACGAATCGCGGTCGGTAGCCATTAAGAAAAAAAGGGTCAAGGGTTGCAATATGGCGTTCCTCAGGGTTTTGTACTGGGACCTTTAATTTTTACTTCGTATTTATAACCACTTGGGGACACTTTGAACTGGTGTTCAGCCGCTTAGATAATAGTCACTACAGCATATTCAGAATCGAGCAGTCGGTACCATTTCAACGGCCAGAAAGTATGATCATGTGTTTCCTTTGTTCAAAGAGATTCACTTGCTACTGGTCAAAAACAGAATTATAGAAAAAATTGCTTTGTTTACTTGTCCATTGATAACCTGACACCACAATACATTTCATGCTGGGTTTTTGTTTACAGACCCTTTTCTATCCCCCAACTTAGGTCAACAGTGCATAAGTTTCACTGGTCCCAATATTCAAAATCCGTTCATGCCCTTCTGTACAATTGTTTTTTTAAAGCTTACAAACCTATGAATTTTATTTGTAACACCCACTTTATGTATTGAAAGCACTTGAAAAGTAGAATTATTCATTTTTATAATAATAAATAAAATAATATAGGATTTGTATAGTGCTCCTATATTACCCTGGCTAAGCTGGACTACCGCATCCGGTGCTCACAGCTTTTTAAGGACTTATATCCTGCATGTACCCATTTATCTCACCTGGCTTGAGTGCAGCACAATATGGATACATTTCTTAATGAAGGAAACACACCCTGGCTGGGAATCGAACCAATATCCCTCAGATTGAAAAAGTCTTAACCACTAGACAACGACGCCCCCCCCCCACAATTATATTGGAAAGTGCTTTGAGCATGTTTACATGAAGAAGTGCTATAAATGTTAAAATGTATGTATTTATTTAATAGAAAGCTGTTCAAGATAATTTAACTCCAAAGTTTATTTGGCAAATTGACATAATCATGGCCACCTATTAGATATAACTGACCTTTTGAGGAAACAAAGGTAAAATTCTTCCATTTTTAATGTAGACTCAATGTGGGACTTTCATGAAAGCCTATTCATTTAATAATAGAATCCTAAGGGTTTTTTAACCTCAAAAGACCCTTGACCTTCACCTAGTGACATGATATATAATTATCTTGAAAATTAATAAACCTAAGTAAAGTTTTTGATGTTGATACCACAGTACAGTCAACGTTCATTGACCATAACTTTAACCTGAAACTCATGCACAATGATGTGATAGTTGAATACCTTTATGTCCAATTTTCTTGAAATAGATTTATATACGCACTCTCAAAGGTTTGTTTTTTCAGAAACTTTATGAGATTCAATGATAATAAAACTAAATGGTCAAATTTTGGTGATCGTAAAATACCTATGACCTTGATCATATGACATGAAACTTGTGCAATATGATTAATTATATTTAATGATTACCCAATGTTTTGTTGAAATATCATAATATAGATCCATATATTTCCAAAATTATGAAAATATTTCTAAGTTTACTTTTTCAAAATGGACACCACCTGCCAATTTGGTTATGGCAATAATATCAGATTAGGAGGTCAAGACCACATCGCCTCCTGACAGATTTAAAATTGTCATTCATCAAATGTATGCCCCCCCTTATTATTATATTTTACACTTTTAAGCACAAATCACCCAAAATCACTATACTCAAAATGACTATCTGCGGTCATTTTGGAGTTACAATACTGGATTTCATGCAGAATAAGTACCATTTTTCTTCAAAAATTGTCCAGCATTAAAATGAGTGTAATTGGATAATTCATTTGAGTACATGTTATGTGGATTGGATTTAATTCTAAATTGAAAATGGCCCGAGAGAGTATTTTTACATTAACAAGCATATGTACAGTTGAGGACAGAAGTTTACATACACCTAGGAATTTTTTAAAAAGTTGACAGTTGCCAAACATCATTAAACTTACTGTATCTTATAAAATATTTTTTGCTATCATGACAAATTTGATATCAAACAAATGAGTATGTCTTGCCCCTTCATCAAATTGCTTTGTCATCTGGAGCTGAAATATTTAGGTGTAATTTTTCCAAAAAAATCTTCATATTTTAGACGATTTGAAAATAAAAACTTGACAAAAACATTTCATATTTTTGCTAGTTACTTGTCAACACAAACATTTCAGATCACACTTTTTGTTCAGTGGTGACATATCATGATAGAAAAAGTGATATAAATCATAGATTTGACATTTATATATTTCTATGAAACGACGTTTGAAAATATAATAACAATAGAATAAATTTTATACGAATATTACTATTTTTCTTCAAACAAAATTTCACCTGATATTTACTTTAATCCCATCGGCATCCTTATCATGTGAAAGAGCTTAATATGCTCTTTCATTTGACACCAAATTCGTCATGGTAGTATTTATATTTCTGAAGATATAGTAAATTTTAGGATGTTTGGCAAACGAACAAATTTCACTGAATTCCATGGGTGTATGTAAACTTTCGGACTCAACTGTATGTTGAGCGACCTAAAATTAGGGGAAATGAAAGGAAAATTTGTTTTTTTCAATTTTGTAATTTTCTGAGAAAAATAGGATGTTACCATGGCAATGGGAGGTTTGCAACATTCATATTTATATTTATATTAAATGCAAGTGTTACCAAGGCAACAGCAATTCTTTTCTTTCTAATGAACTCATGCAGACTACTTTCTGTATTTTTTGTTCAATATTTAATGGTTCAAACCTTACGCATGTAGATTGTGATTTTCATGGTATTTTCCACCATTATCTACCCCATGTTATTTGGTTGCCATGGCAATGACCTAAGATTGTATTTATACATTTAGCAACAAGCACATATAGATCTAGCATCATATAATTAGGGGAAATGAAAGAAAATTCAGATTCTACAATATATTTTATCAAATGTATACTTTTCTGAGAAAAAATAAGCTGTTACCATGGCAACGGCCAATTTGCAATATTGATATTTATCTTTAAATTCAAGCATTGTCAAGGCAACATCAATTCCTATCATTCCAATGAACTCATGCATAACACTTATGTAGTTTTTTAGTAAATGAGTGGGAAAAAACCCAATGCATGTAGATTACATGTACATGTAGGTCGCTTTTATTGTATTTTTCGCCATTGTCTTTTTTTACCATGTTATTTCTATTTTTACCAAATTAGGTATTATCTGGTTGCCATGGCAATGGAATGAGAGTGTATTTATACATTTAGCAAAAACCACTCCTATGTTTAACACCCTAAACGCAGGGAAAATGAAATAAAAAACAGATTCTACAACTTTAAATCAAAATTTTTACTTTTTTGGAGGAAAAATGAGCCGTTACCATGGCAACGGGCCAATTGGAACCATTTTGATGATCTTAAATATTTTGAATTCCCTTTGTATTTAATTGGAACATTGAATTCAATCTATTGGCTAATTTATATCATGCTTATCTACCATTTACAGGGAAATACAAGCTATTTTTGATAAATTAATCCGTTGCCATGGCAACGGTCGAAGACGGCATTTATAAATTTGGCAACAAGCAGATTCATGTTCAAGCACCCTCAAAATAGGGGAAATAGCACAAAAAAATCAGATTCTACAGAAAATTTTTGGTAACCTTAAATATTATAACGAGGAGCTGTGTACTAATATAGTACAGCCAATTTTATTTTCTTGCAATGACTTGGATAGGAAAGCGTAGGCTTTGCTATACAAACAAGTGCTGGCAAATAAAAGCCTACCCCTCCGGGATGCAGTTGAAATCACCCCATGCCTTTTGCATTATTGCATATTTATTGAAAAAAAATCACAATTTTGAAGCCCCCATTTAGATAAAAAGGCGTTTCTGATTTATAGTTCTTCCACTTTTACTGCCTTGAAACCACTTCTTAGGGAGGAAAGAATAGGTTTTGCTTTATCAGCCAAATATAAAGTGCTGGCAAATAAAAGCCTACCCCCTTCGGGTGGCTGTTGAGATCATCCAATCCCTTTTTCATTATCGCCTATTTATTGGAAAATTCACCATTTTGGAGCCCCCATTTATGCAAAAAAGCGTTCTGATATATAGTTCTACCACTTATACTGCCTTGAAACCACTTAGGGAGGAAAGAATAGGTTTTGCCTTATCAGGCACATATAAAGAAGTGCCGGCAAATAAAAGCCTGCTCCCTTCAAGGGACTGTTGAAATTACCCCCCCCTCCCTCTTGAAATTCACCATTTTGGAGCCCCAATTGAGGCAAAAAGGCATTTCTGATATATAGTTCTGCCACTATTACCGCCTTGAAACTACTTGGACAGGAAAGAGTAGGCTTTCCTCTATCAGCTATATAATATAAAGAAGTGGATCTACTATATACCAGAAACACCTTTTTTGCCTCAATGGGGGCTCCAAAATGGCAAGTTTTCCAATGAATTGGCAAAAAATCGTAAAAAAGTGGGGTAACATCTATAGTCCCCTGAAGTGGGTCAGGCTTTGATATGGCAGCAATTCGACATATATAGCTAAAAGAGGGGAATCTACTCTCTAAACTCTTCCTCTCCAAATGGTTTCAAGAAAATGAAATCGGGTGTTTATACAGCAGAAGTGCATATTGCCTCAATGGGGCTCAGAAATTGTGAATTTTCAATTAATTAGGCAATAATTCAAAAGGGGTGGGATGGTTTGACAGCCACCCAGATGGGTAAGCTTCAATGTGCCAGCACTTCTTTATAGGTAGCTGATAGAGCAATTAAAGCATATTCTGTCCTTAATTGGTTTCAAGGCAGTAAAAGTGGCAGAACTATATATCAGAGTTGCCTTTTTACCTCAATGGGGGCTCAAAAATTGTGAATTTTCCAATAAATAGGCAATAATGCAAAGGGGGAGGGGGTGATTTCGACAGACCCCAGAAGGGGGTAGGCTTTTATTTGCCAGCACATCTTTATAGCTGATAAAGCAAAGCCCATTCTTTCCTCTCTAAGCGGTTTCAAGGCAATAAAAGTGGCAGAACTATATATCAGAGACGCCTTTTTGCTTCAATGGGGGCTCCAAAATGGTGAATTTTCAACAAGTAGCCAAATACCAAAAATTAGTGGGGTAACTTTTACAGCCGCCTGAATGAGATAGGCTTCAATTTGCCAACACTTCTTTATATGGAGCTAATAGAGCAAAGCCTACTCTTTGCTCTCCAAGTCATTGCAAGAAAATATAATTTGCTGTACTATAATAGTAGAAACGCCCTTTTGCTTTAATGAGTGATCCAAAATTGTGAATGTCCAATAGATAGTCAAATACCGAAAATTGGTGAGGTAAATTCTACAGCCCCCGAACATTCTGAAGGGGATAGCTAGGCTTTGATTTGCCAACACTTCTTTACAGCTGATAGAGCAAAGCCTACTCTTTCTTCTCTGAGTCATTGCAAGAAAATAAAATTGGCTGTACTATATAGTAGAAACGCGCTTTTGCCTCAATGGGTGATCCAAAATGGTGAAATATCCAATAAAATAGGCAATATACATGATATAGAGGAGGGGGGGGGGGTTGACTTAGACAGCCCCTGAGAGGGCTAGGGTTCGACGTGCCAGCGCTTATTAATATGTAGCTGGTAAACTCTACTCTACCCTACTCTTTCCTCTCTAAGTGGTCTCAAATCAATAAAATGGGGTGTACAACAAAGCACAAACGCTTTTTGGCCTCAATGTTGTGAATTTTCAAATAAATTGGCAATATTAAGCAAAAGCTCCCCCTCCCCGAGAGGGGTAGGCTTCGATGTGCCACTTCTTTAGATTTAGCTGGTAGAAAAAAGTCTATTCTTTTCCTCGCCAAGTGGTTTCAAAGCAATTAAAGTGGATGTACTGTATAACAGAAATGCCTTTTGCCTCAATGGGTGCTCCAAAAAACCTTATTTTACTAACAAATAGGCAATATACAACAACATGATATAGCAACGGGGGGGGGGGGGGGGGGGGAGGACTTTGACACCCCACCCCCTGAAAATGTTAGGCTTCGATGTGCCAAAATTTTGTTTTATGTAGCTGATAGAGAATTAAAGCCTTCTCTTAACTCTGCAAGTGATTAACTAGTGGAGATAATTGCATTTAAGTTTTAACTATACATCATACATACATGTATCATACATGTTATACGTATTAATCTATGGAAATGCAAACAAAAAGCGACATTTCTGAAATTGAAGTATTCAAGTTTGATACCTTATAAATTTGCTAAAAAGAATGATACAGAGTTGTAATTTCATCCACATGATAATAGTATAACAATAAAGTTTTCAGGAACATTTCAAGGTAATTAATAAATTTTTCATAGAATTATGTAAAATCATGTATTTGTAAAATTTTCAATTTTTGGGAAAAAAATACAAAAAAATGCAGTTTTCTACTTAAAATCTCAGCCAAATGACCTACTTATCCCCTATAAATAGTACCAAATTGTAGGGAATTTATTTGGCTTTCATATGACACTAATTTTATGGCAATTGAATGCTTATGTCAAAATCTATGTACGAAAATTCAAATTCTCAGAAAATATGGCGGCCATTTTGAAAATAGCGCCCTCACAGGTTAATTTTCAGGATACAGCCTGTTTACCTCATATATTCATATTCAGCGTAAAAAAATGGTCTAGAGGCACTATATGAAAATTTCTCCTTCTCCAAGTGGCACCTTGCTCAGTTATAACCCGGACTATATGGTCTTAAATGGTATGGAGGACAAAATGTACCAAAATCCACTTTGATTAACATGTAATTTTTGTTAGTCCTCCCATGCCCCGCTCCTCATCCAGATTTATTCCGATTTGGTAGACATGTTGCCCATGATGCATTATTGTGTACCTCTTATTTCATTTTCTAAAATCATTCATGCATGACAGTGCAGGCGCCATTTTGTCCATTTCAAGTCCATTTGCATACCATTACTTAATCTCGTCCTAACTCCCGCATCCTGCATGCTACCGACTTCTAACAAATTGCAGTAGATTGTTTAAGAGTTGCTCTCTCATACAAAAAAACACGATTGGCCTTCAAAATGCCGTCTTCTTGCGCTAAATTCAAATCCAAGATAGTCTACGTTCAAAATGATCATATTTATTGAAATGCAAATTAGGAAAATCGTAAAATGGCCATAACTTTCTTGTTTTTATTCACTTCCGTCTTATATTTTTATGGTTTACTAATGGTATCACCCTTCACAATTCAACAATTTTTTACGCATCAGTGACTGTTCAATTTACAAATAGCGCCCTCTATTGCAAAGTCCACAAATAATAAAATGACAATAACTTTGTTGTTATCATTTATTTTGGTCTTTTATTTTCAGGTCTGGCTTATGATATCATCCTTCATAATCCACATTCTTTTTACGCATCAGTGACAATTACATTTAGAAATAGCGCCCTCTATTGCAAACTAAAGAAATGTTAAAATGGTCATAAGTTCCTTGTTCTCATTCATTTCGGTCTCATATTTTCAGGGTATGCTTATTGTATCATTTCAAATAATCCACATGTGTTGTACGCATCAGTGATCATTACCTTTACAAAATAGTGAGTGAGTGACATCATCAACTCTCTCATTTGGATGTAACTGGCTCGTTCATATAACTATTTTGTAAAAAATAAGTGAAACTTTGAAAAGTCATAACTTTCTTATTTTACATCCGATTTTGATGAAATGTTCAGCATTGTGCTTTCAGCATTGTGGAGCGTTTTGGCCCAGTGGATTAGTCTTCGGACTTTGAAACAGAAGGTCGTGGGTTCGAATCCCAGCCATGGCGTAATTTCCTTCGGCAAGAAACTGATCCACAATGTGCTGCACTCAACCCAGGTGAGGTAAATGGGTACCGGTAGGAAGTAATTCCTTAAAAAGCTGTGTGCGCTATGAACGCCTAGCTTAGCCGGGTAATATAGGAGCGCCTTGAGCACCTAACAAGGTGGATATGTGCGCAATATAAATACCCTATATTATTATATTATTATTGTCTGATTTTTCCCTATTGATTCAAATCAACATTTTTCTGAGGTGGACTTGACCTTTCAATCAGACACGTCAATGCATGCACATCGTAATGAAACGATTGCAGTTCTAGTCTTCTTCTACTTCTTCTTCCACAAAATCCCATTTGTTTAACACATGGTTTCTGTTAGCTCTACCCTGGCTCCTTTCCTCATCCAAATTCATCCAAACTTTGTAGACATGTCGTCCAGCATCCCTAGTTGTGCACCTCGTCTTCCATTTTCCAAAATCACTCATACATGACCATCAAGGCGCCATTTTATAAATTTCAAGTCCATTTGCATACCATTACTAATCTCGTCCTAACTCCCGCATCCTGCATGCTACAGACTTCTAACAAATTGCTATAGATAGTAAAAGAGTTGCTCCATCATCTGCGACGTATAACCTGACCTTAAATTCAAATTCGAAATGGCCTTTGTTCAAAAACTTCATATTTATTTAAATGTAAAGTCAAAAAATCATAAAATGGCCATAACTTTCTCGTTTTTATTTATATCAAGCTCATATTTTAAGGAATTGATACTGGTACCATATCATACATACAAGTTAGTTTTCACGCATCATCAATTTTCCGTTATTGAAATAGCGCCCTCTAAAGTTTCAAAAACGCTTACCTTACAATGCTCCTCATTGCGTCATGCATGGCCAAACCCGTACCCTTTTTTAGATTTAGGGTGTTCAAGATATGCCCTTTCATGCCATTTAGAAAAATATATACCTTACCGCTGACGAAATATCTGAAAAATGCTCCCGAAAATCAGCAAAATACGCAAAAATGCACTATAATGCCAGCACAACTTCAACTTGCTCTTA
Organism: Lytechinus pictus; assembly: GCF_037042905.1. NCBI lineage: Eukaryota > Metazoa > Echinodermata > Echinoidea > Temnopleuroida > Toxopneustidae > Lytechinus > Lytechinus pictus. The sequence continues at coordinate 597,702 of NC_087260.1, read as the reverse complement.
TTTCCTTATTATTGAAGCTTATTCTTTCTTACTTGACAGATATGAGTATTGATATATACTTCAACCGTTCGTCAACCTTTTGTAACATAAACTGACAAAAATCTGACGTCAGCTTAAAATTATTGTGCAAAACCTTCATTTTTAATGTCTTTCTTTATATGGCATTTACTTCCGGTCTATTGCTTGTGCTCAAATAAAAGTGGTATCAATGTCACTGCATTGGAATGATCTTTCCAGTGATACCAAATACGACATAGGTTACAACAGAAAATTTCAAGATAAGCCAATCTGAACACAAGGCATACTGCTCACAATGCACACATTAGCAACAACAGAATTGTACACAATGTCTATGGCATAACGTATTATGCATGCACATCGTTCTGTTATGTACTTTACACTGAGTCACGTTAAGAAACTGTCAGGGAAATTTGTATGCTTATTCATATCACTCTCTCTGTGTCTTTCCCTCCCTTCTCTCTCTTTGTCGAGCGGCCATATGGTCTAAAAATGGACGAAATCTGTTTGACTCGAGAATGTAACTTCCTATGGAGGGCAAAATGTAACAAAATCTACTTTGATTAACATGTAATTTTTGTTAGTCCTCCCCTGCCTCCGCTCCTCATCCAAATTCATTCTGATTTAGTAGACATGTTGTCCATGATGCATTATTGTATACCTCTTATTTCATTTTCTAAAATCATTCATGCATGACAGTGCATGCGCCATTTTTGAGTGAGTGACATCATCATCTCTCTCATTTGGATGTAACTGGCTCGTTCATGTAATAAGCGAAACTTTGAAATGTCATAACTTTCTTTTTTTTCATCCGATTTTGATGAAATTTTCAGCATTGTGCTTGTCAGATTTTTCCCTATTGATTCAAATCAACATTTTTCTGAGGTGGACTTGACCTTTCAATCAGACGCGTCAATGCATGCACATCGTTCTGAAACGATTGCAGTTCTAGTTATCATTATTATTATTAACGAGTTGAAATAAGCATAATACTTGTTTTAGTAATATTAATCTTAAAACAATTGTCATTGCGCCACTTTATATCGATTTCATGTAAACATACCTGTAAATCGCGTTGAATGTTACCTTACTTAGTATCGGAAATGCACACAATAACATCATCAGCAAAATAGCAGTTGAAATGAATTCCAACTAAATCAATAGGGGTTTGACTGTTTACCATGACATCCTACTGATTGCTTTCGGTTTGTTGAGTAACTTTTGAACCACAAAAGTTCAGTACCAGATACCCCATACGTTTTTTTATTTGAATAACAACATTTCAATATCATTAAGTGCATCATGCCATTCATCTATAACACGATGGAGACCACTGTAGAGTAGTGTTTTAAAAAGCAAACTGATCAGAAGTTATCAAATCGTCAACTAAATAAGAGTGAAGACATTTTAAAAAACTAACTTCTCCATAATTTTGGCAAAATCTGTAACCTTCAAACCCCCCGATGAATAACATGCCATTTTAACGAGTTGAAATGTCTGTGAAGACGATGTTGATGATGATTAACAGTCAATTTCAGCGATCCATGGGTCGAAAAGCGTTCATTGATGATCTCGATGAGAAATTCAAAGAACTAAATCACCCAAAAGGTCTCATAGTGCTACATTTGAATGTTCGCAGTTTACTCCGCAATTTTTCAGAAATCAAGACTATATTGATAGAAAATAATGTGCATATTCTATCGTTAAATGAAACTTGGCTTGATGGCTCTGTTTTAGATAATGAAGTCCATGTAGATGGCTACCAATTAATACGGAAAGATAGAAATAGAAAAGGTGGAGGTGTAGCAATTTTTGTAAAAAACAACCTACAATTTCAGCTGTTAAATCATAGTAGCTTAGAACATATCGAAGCCATTCCATTGTTGGTGGGTACCAACCACTCGAGATCTTTTATTCTAACAACATGGTACCGTCCTCCAAATAGTTCCATCGGAATTTTTAATTATTATGAAGAATTACTCTCTTTCCTTGATTCATTTGGTAAAAACATTGTTATTGTTGGTGATTTAAATTGTGACATTAAGAAACAAAATTCAAGTAATGAGACTAAACACTTAAACCAAATTCATAATATTTATTCTTTATCCCAGATTAACACCGAAGAATATACAAGGATATCAAAAGACTCATGCAGTCTTATTGATCATATGTTGACTAATTGTTTTGATATGGTTGCATCTCATGGTATTATACACTCTGGTATTTCTGACCATTCTATTTGTTTTCTAGTTTGGAAGCACCATATTACTAATTATGCACCTCTCACCATAACGTATAGAAAAATGAAAAACTTTGATCCTAACGCATATATTGAGGAATTAAAATTACAACCCTGGCAACTTGTCTCTGATAAAGATGATATTGACGAAGCTGTGGAGGTATGGGAGAATCTCTTTTTTGAAGTTATTAACAAACATATGCCAATCCGTAAAAGACGTGTTAAAAACAATTCCTCTCCCTGGATGTGTCCTGATATTGTAAAGTTGATAAATGAGAGAGACAGATGTAAAGCAAAAGCTATGAAACTTAAATATAATTTGTTGAACGAAACAGTGGAATCTCAAAGAAAACTTTTGGAGAGGAAGTACGGTGAACTGTGGACCCGATATAAGAAATTGCGGAACTTGGTCACAAGTAGGATTAGAAAACGTAAACGATCTTTCTTTTTGAATAAAATATCGTCGACAAATACACAAAATGATGTGTGGACTATTCTTAAATCAGTGATGCCTAAAGACGTATCGAAATCCACTGATACAACCAGAAAAGATAAACCCAGAGCTAATATATTCAATAGCTATTTTGCAAACATTGGTGCTGACCTTGCTGCTAATATACCTCCAACATTTCCCCATAATTCCTCTCATTGTGATTCTACCGATTCTTTTTTTTCGCTTCATACTGTAACTGAAGACGAGGTATTCAATATCATATGTGGTTTGAAAAACAAGAAATCTGTTGGAATCGATGGTATCTCAATGAATATGCTCAAATTGTCTGCCCCCATCGTTGTCCGTTCTCTTACTTACCTTATAAACAAATCATTGTCAGATGGTGTCGTACCAATAAGATGGAAACAAGCTAAATTAATTCCCTTACATAAATCGGGTGACAAATCATCCCCTTCAAATTATCGTCCAATCGCTATACTCTCTCCTGTTTCCAAAATTATGGAGAAAGTAGTTCAAAAACAGTTAACCAAGTATTTACAAACTAATAATATACTTTCTATGGAACAGTCTGGTTTTAGGAAAAAACATTCGACCATAACGTCTCTTATTCGAGTTACGGATGATTGGCTACGCGCCACTGACTCTGGGTTATATACTGGAGCCGTTTTTATCGATATGAAAAAGGCTTTCGATACGGTCGAACATCATACTTTGTTGAAGAAACTTAAATCAATTGGAATATCTAATGATAGTCTCATATGGTTCGAAAGTTATCTGAGTAATCGTCAAATCAGTACATTCATTAGCTCTACGCTATCTGATCCTTTGCTTGTGAGTTATGGAGTACCACAGGGCTCAATATTGGGCCCTATTTTATTTACTATATATATAGATGACATAGTTAAACAAGTTAAGCACTGTCAAATCCATCTATACGCTGATGATTCTATTTTGTATTTTTCTGATAATGACGTAAATCTCATTGAAAGCAATTTAAATGCTGACCTAAAATGTATATACGAATGGATGTGTTTAAGTAAATTAAGTCTTAATATCGACAAAACTGAAAGTATGTTATTTGGGTCACGTCATATGTTGTCTGTGCACAAGTCTCTTAATGTCAGAATTTCAGGAAAATGTATTCAGTCTAAAGAATTTGTGAAATATTTGGGGGTCTTTATTGATCCAGAGTTAAAATGGAATTGCCACATTGATAAACTTTGTGCTAAAACCAGTAAATTAGTAAATTTCCTTGGTCGGCTTCGTTCATTTTTAAATGAGGATAGTCTGAAATTAATTTACCGTTCAGTAATTTTGCCATTGTTTGATTATGCTGATGTAGTCTTTGATTCATCAAATTTGAAATGTACCCAACAATTGCAAAAGATACAAAATAGAGCTTGCAGAATAATACTCAAAATTAATCCGTATAAATATATATCAAACCATACTGTTCATCAACTCTTAAACTGGGAGTCATTAAAATCAAGGCGTATAAAGCATACTCTTTTAATGGTGTATAAGAGTCTGAATGGTCTTAGTGCGCCTTACTTGAATAATATATTTCAGTTTTCTACTCATAAATATTCTCTCCGTTCTGATAAAAATCTTTCTCTCCCTAAACCACGGACTGAATACTGTAGAAGAATGTTTTCATACAGGGGTACGACATATTTTAATGAATTGCCACGTGATGCTAAATGTTCTGTTTCTTATAATTCATTTAATAATGTAGTTAATAACCACATCTTAAATTGGGTCTGACTGTACATTATTCTCTGTTGCTTAATTCATATGCATTGAAATGTAGGGCGTGTTAACGTAGGGGAGGGGTGGGGGGCTAGATGTTATGACCGATTAGTTTTATTTCTTATTGTTTTGGTATGTTATTCTTATATTATGTATAATTCATATTAATATGTGTAATTTTGTTTTATGCTATATGAGGACCCCTCGGTAGACCAGCAGCACCATGATTGATGCTGCTGAGTAGGGCCATCCTCCCGTTTTCTATTTACCAATTCATATGTATAATTGTATATGTATTGTTATCTGTTTTTTTAACGGAAATAAATTCAATTCAATTCAATTCAAACTAAGAATTCCTCTTTCAACTGCAAACAGGCATTGATGGCGTGCAAATATTTCCTCAGAATATAAATGTTGTATTCCATGTGGAAATAATATATGCTCTGACATAGAGACTGGTGTGAAACTCTGAGTTCAGGGCCCTGTTGCAAAAAAAGTTTATGTATTGATTTATGTCATGATTTATGTCACGTCTTATGTCATACAGCATAAATCATGAAATAAACACAAATATTGACATAAATCCGTTGCATAAAGCTTTATGTCATAAATCACGACATAACATCATGACATAAATCCATTTGAATGACATAAATTTATGTCGTGATTAAAATCAAGACATAAACTGCGGCTTTCTGCAATAAGTGACTTAAGGGTAATTTTAGGATTATTTTGTATAATTATGCCCTTTGTAATTTGATGATATTTTTAGTTTTACTTGGAGTTTCGAAATAATTTTTGTGTCATTCGATAGCCTAAGATGTATTCTTTCAATATTAAAAAAATAATTATCGTAAATATTTCCCTTATTTTTATAAGCAAAGCTAGGCCTAAGCATAAAAGTTATTGTGCTTAATTTTTTTAGGATAGGACATTTTCCTTAGAATAATATTATAATTTAATTTATCAACGTCACATGTTTTTCAAGCATCACCCCTCCCTCCCGAAATAATGATAATAACTTTGACTTTCAGTCTAGAATCGCCCCTTTTGTGCTTAATTCAGATGTGATTAAACAAGAAATTTGGTACACACATTGGATGACTTCAAGTCCGGTGTTGGCGTTGGTGTTGGAATTGCGATTGCTTCCCCTAGCCCCAAAACCTATTTTGTGTGTTAGAAATCATGTTGCCATGGTAACGGCATATTATATGACAAAAAAATTGTAAAATACTATCAGTTTTAATTTCTTCATCAATTTTCAACCAATTCTCTTGGAATTTGGTTCACACATTGAGTGAGAGATAAAGGTGTGAGAGACACATATTTTGTGTGTGTTGGAAGTTGTGTTGCCATGGTTACAACATATTATAAGCCCCAAATTGGGAAAAAATATATTGGTTCCAACTACTTGATTAGTTTTCAATCAATTCTCATGAAATTTGGCTCACACATTGGTCTCGAGGTAAAGACAAATACAGGACATTTTTTTGCATGTGTCGGAAATCGTGTTGCCATGGTAACATTATATGATATGTCAATACCTCTGTCACCCACCCTTTTTATTTTTTCATCTTTGAGCACCTGGCCATTTTCTTTCTATCTCTCTCTCATCAAATGTAACCCCCCCCCAAAATGCTTTATCCTCTTTTCCCCTTTCTTTATCATCCTCCCTCTGAGATTGGCTCACTATCATTCTCGGAACTTATCTCTCCAATTCTCAATACATCTATCTCTGTTAATGACTCCTTCACATTTATAGTACTTTTTCTTTCCCTTTTCCCGTTCTACTTCACCTCGCCCCCCCCCTCTCTCTCTCATTATTCCCTATACAGTGTAATCTTTGCATCTCTGGATCTTTCTCACTTTTATATGAAATTTCCTTTTAATTTCTCGCCCTTCCTACTTCAAATCTTCATCTCAATCAATTATTTTCCTAATTTGACAATTTATGGGACAATATTCAGAGTTCATAAAAAAAAACCATCATAGAATTTTCTACAAATATTAATTACCATTTTTAGTAGGGAAACAAGTGTGTTCTGAGAGGCAAATCATATTTTAACCACACCCCACCCCCTCCCGATTCAATAAAAAAAACGAACAAAGAGATGAAGCAAAAAGAATGACATTTTATGTAAATTTATTACTTTTAAAATAAATTCACACTAAAATTTGTAAAACAATGTAATCTTGTTACCTGTCCCATGTCCTTTAATCATGACTGTATAAATATGATTTAAAGGTCAAATCCACCCCAGAAAATGTTGATTTGAATAAAAAGAGACAAATCAAACTAGCAAAACGCTGAAAATTTCATCAAAATCGGATGTAAAATAAGAAAGTTATGACATTCTAAAGTTTTGCTTATTTTTCACAAAACATTAACATTGTATGCACAACTCAAACGAGACAGTCGATGATGTCGCTCACTCACTATTTCTTTTGTTTTTCATTGTTTGAATTATACTATATTTTTTTAAATATAGATTTGACAATAAGGAACAACTTGACTGATCATATAGTATTAAACAATGCTCATTCCACATGTTCAGGGAGGAATTAATCGTTCTTTCACTTGACAATGAGGATAAAAATTGAATATTCCATATTTCATATTATAAAATACCAAAGAAATAGTGAGTGGATGACGTCATCAGTCACCTCATTTGCATACCCACCAGTATGTGCATATAGCTGTTTTGCGAAATTAAGCAAAACTTTAAAATGTCATTATTTTCTTATTTTACATCCGATTTTGATGAAATTTTCAGTGTTATGCTTGTTGGATTTTTCTTTTTTTATTCAAATCAACTTTTTGTTGGGGTGGACTTCTCCTTTAAAGAGGTACATGGATTCAAATAAAACATATTATTTATATCCTAAATGAATACAATACATGTACCTCATTCAAGTGTACAACTACAAACATGATAATACATCTTAAAAAACAAGAATAACTAAATCCTATTTTTATGCTTAATAAATATTTTCATTTAAAAGAGACAAATATTTATGTAATATCATGAAGAGGAACTCACAGTGATGTTATTTATTCTTCTTCTCCTTTTCTCTTCTTCCACCCCTCCTCTTCTTTTTCTTCTTCATCTTCTTCTTTTCCTCCTCCTTTTTGGTTGTCTTCTTTTCTACTTATAATTCATTTGTATAATTATGACCTATCATCATTAACATTATAATAATTTTATGATAACAATCATAAAAAGATATCCACAATGTCAATATAATGATTATTATCTCTGAAAAAATGAAAATTAGTACTTTTGTTAATTTTCAAATCTTAAAGAGAATACTTCAGGGTACAGCCAGATAGTTCCCTTGCCATGTGCGACCAGGTCCATGACGTCACGTCTTCAACAGTCTTGACTCTTGAACAATCTGAAATTATAAGAATAATAAGTGAAAACAACTTTAGCAACTCAACTTTATAATAGTAGAGTGTTCACAAACATGTGCATGTATGATGTATCTCTTCAAGATTATGAAAGAGCCTTTTGAGATTGCAATCACAGGCTTAAATAAAAAAATGTATATAATGCAAAATAAAAAATGTGTTAATAGTCTCCGAATATTATTTTTTATACCCTTATATGGTTGTAAGAATATATTTCATTTCAATCAAGTCATTAGAGAAAATGTTCATATGTGGCGAAAAAATACAACAACACAAAATTGAGGTCAAGGTCATGTTTATGTTATCAACTTGCGACCTCTCCCTTCTACTCCTACCACTATTTTATTCTTAAATGCACTTATATTGTGTTTATGCTTGTAAGCTCACATTGTTAGTCTCTTTGTTGAGATGAATTGTATGAGATGAATTGTAAAAGAGATTCATATTTGAAAATGAATGATATATAACAGTACATCACATTTACAACCGCTCTTAAAAACAATAAAATAAATTAAAATAAATATTACCGTACAGTATACTTGTATTTACAAGTAGAATATTCAATAAACACAACTTTATATAAAAACTCACTTTCATACTAAAAGATATTTCTTGTTCAATGGCACACAGTGGCAGAGTGTTTGGACTTTCATCTCCTTCCAGTTGCAATCCCCCTCTTTATTTCTACCTCTTCTCATCGTTTGTGTGGTTCAACTGTTAGGAAAGTGAATACAAAATTTTTAATAGTAACAGATGAGAATGAATTCATATTTACATTTTGAATAAACAACTGAAGTTCCTTCTTTAAAAAAATATTTAATCATTACAGATTTTGTCAAATATATTTGACAGGGGTGTTGGGACAGTTTCACTGGCTATTTTCAGAACTGTGTAAAATGAATTCTATCCATGAGTGCATTGAGAATACTAATCAAAGGCAAATAAGGTCTAGTCATTCAACCTTGAAATGGTTTGATGAAAACACTAAGAAGGTTCGAATTTGAACCTTAGGGGTTGGTACAATAAGGAGTGCCAATGAGAGCAATTATGCTCATTTGTGCACCTTTATGGGTGTGGCAGATTTGGACCATGTAATAAAGGTTAAAAGATTTGAACATTTTTAATGTTTAAGTAATACTATTATGTACCTTAAAAGGTAAAATGTTGCCCCTTTTATTGTGCAAACGAACATTTCTGGGTGCAAACAATATAATGACGAGGTCAATTTTTGCACCTTTTATCACTTAGGATGCAATATTGCAAGGAGAGTACAAGTGTTTCATTAAAGCTTCAAATTCCTTTTTTCTGTTAGAAAAATGATTTACACACGCAATATATGAATACTTCTAATGAAGATAGGTTTTGATAGGTAAGAAAATTGTAGGCCTTATAATTCTATTATTTATACAAAAATTTGGGATTTAAAAAAATTCAAATTGCCAAGGTTTTTTTTTCTAAAAAAGCACCCCTTTAATAATTCATCTGAAAAATCCTTTAGAGTAAATAGGTAAAAGAAATAGAATATAGTATAACAATTCTTGATAACAGTCACCAAGAGAATTTCAATTATCATGGTTATTTTTATCCACAGATCAGAAACCAAATCTTGTAGTTACCGGTAATGGAAATGCCTTTTCTCCAAGCATATTACTTGTGCATTGGTTTAAAATTAATAGAAAAGGCATTTGATAAGGTTTTTAACCTGTTAAACAAATCAAAGAACTAAAATGTGCACTATATCCTCAGAAGTGTATTAAACTTATCAAACAGGTAGCTTGTCTACAGGCCAGCAGCCAGCTCGCAGACAATATATTCAAATCAGAAAACACAGAGGACACATACATGTAGATCTATTTTTTTTTTGGACTGCATGTTCAACTCATTGCTTTTTTTAAAAATTGGAAGAGTCTAAAATATAAATCGAAGATGTACATTAATATCTATATTAGATATCAACATACAATGTAGTCATCAGTCTCATCAGACAAGTTTTTTTTTGTGAAATTACATGTCTTTTCAGTTCAGTGTTTAACTTAATTAGTTCAGTGCGTAATTCTTCTCCCCCCTCCCCTTTCTTTCCCATCCTGTTCAGTAGTCTCCAGTCTTTGTTAACACAGAGGGTGTCCCAGGGTTTTCTAAATTATCTTATCACAATACACACCAATCATTTCAGTTTTTTTTGCTTAACAGAGAGGGACCCCCCCAACTCGCTCCTAGGGTCTAATACTCTACATGTTATTGTAGTGCACATCTTCCAACTGATGAATCTTGACTAGATCTAGGCCTCTACCCCTGTCATTAGAAAACAATATTAGAGCTAGACTACCCTATTCCATAGCTCTATCATAAACCCAGGGGGCTCTACCATCGTAGCGTAGGCAGCAGAGGCCCCGCCTTCCAAAGGTCTAAGTTAGAACCTACAGTACTATACTCAATTTGAATTTTAATGTCAGAGTTAAGAAGCCAGGCTAAAGTGCAAACCTCCGGGATATGTGCAAATCACTGCATTTATCCATATAAAAGCTATTTCTCATGAAAGGTTTCATAAAATTACTGTTAAAAATGAGAAACATGCATGCATAAGGGAGAAGCTACAGTGACATCGGCAATGAAACGCTTTTCAGAGAGGCAGGGGGGGGGGCACCAACCTTAAATTGAAGACCCACTATTGTTTGGAATAACATGGATGTAGAGTGTAGTCTTTTAATGCTCCAGACCCAGTCATTTAATAATTTGAAGATCCTTCTGAACTAAGATCCTGTACTAAAGCATACATAAGGAGCATAGCCATTCAAAAATAATTTTAAAAACTGCAACACCTCACCGTCTACCAAATTAAGACCTTGTAGAAATGAATATTATAGAATGTAGTCTTTACCCTAGACCTTGTTGTATCAATAAAAAAAAAAAAATTAATACCTCACCGTCTAATTCCTATGGAATAAGTTGTTGTTTGTTTAGCTTATACGGCGCGTGTCCTTCAGTAGTGAATATTTGCGCCAAAAAAACCCACATCCACCGAGCCGGATTCGAACCAGCGACATAAGGTTAACAGTTGCCAATGATCTACAGTCCTACGCTCTACCAACTGAGCTATCGGTGGTTGCTGGGTTTAAAGTGTAGTCTTTACTCCAGACCGGGTGATTAAACAAATTCAAAACTATTTAAGCCCCGCCATCTTCCACTACTAAGACTCTGTTATAAAGAACGTGTATATAACGTATTCTCAATTCTCCCAACCCGTTTATTTAAACAAATTTTCAAGACCCCACAGTCTCATTCCTGTGAAAAAAAAGATGGATATAAAGCGTTGTCTTTTCTCCAGACCTTTGATTTAAAAACCTTCAGAATTGAGACCCAACACTAAGACTCCGTTATAAAGCAAGGGTACATACCGTAGTCTTTACTCCAGACCCGTTTTAAAAAATTATGTTATAATCTTCAAAAATAAGACCCTGTAAGAAAGCATGGATATGAGAGCACAGTCTTTACCCCAGACGCTGTTATTAAAAAAAAAAGAGATCTTCAATTTGACGACCCCACCGTCTCATCTCTGTGGGAAAAATGGATATAGAGTGTAGTCTTTACTCCAAACCTGGTGATTAAAAAAAAATAAATACTAAGTCCCCATCATCTTCCAAACTAATAGTCTATAACAAAGCACGGGTACCTATAGCATAGCCTTTACTCCATACCCATTTATTAAAAAAACTACACTGTACACTGTACATCCACTGTATAATTACGCTGTATACCCATGTGCTACATTACAGGGTCTTAGTATTGAAGATGACGGGATTGAAGTTTCGAAGATTCTTGATTTTTTTTTAAATGACTGGGTCTGGAGAAAATAACTCTATATCCATATGCTTGATTACATGGCAATGGTTAAGAAGATGGTGAGGTCTAAGTTTTAAAGTTTATTTCTCTTTTTAACCACCGGGTTTTGAGTAAAGACTACGCTTAGCTAGTCCAGGTATAGCGTTAATCCTGTTGTTTGGAAGAATATATGGCCAAGAGCCCAAGACTGAGTATTAAAGTGTAGACTAATAACCTTCATCTTGTAGGGTAAGGTCGCATTGGGTCTGGAAAAGGAGACTACCAGCATGGGTCGGCAGAGCAAAATTGATAGGGGGAGGGGAGGGCACAGCGAAAAAAGGCACTTCCTCTTTTGAAAAGGGTACCTGAAACAAAAAACTAAAAAAAAAAAAAAAATAGCATATGTACCCTAGTAGGGTAATGAATGGGGGGGGGGGGGAACATGGCGTATGGGGCAAAATTTCTTTAAAGCTGCGAGCGAGCGAGCAAAATTTTGAAACTTTTAATGAAAAAACAAACATTTGTGATAGATTTTGACATAGAGAACACTATCATATTTCACCGCTTTTCTTTCCTTTTCTTCTTTTCTTTTTCTTGGTCTTGAAAACTTTTGGGGTCCATGGAACGAGGTCCATTTCTTAAGGGGGCAAGTGCCCCCCCCTCGGCTCAGATGCCCCTGCATAAAAGAAAGGACGCTAATTGCAAATACATATACCTTATATTAGCAAATTGGACATTTGAACAAACCAGAAGAGAAGGGGCATTTATCAGAATATTCATATGGGGCACTTGATCAAAAGTGAAAATGTACACACTACAGAAGAAGAATTTCACTCTGAAAAGGGGCAACTTAACCCTATCTAGGCCGGGGTATTTTTGGAGTTCATATGGCCGGGGGGGGGGGCCTCCTAGGCCCCCCCCCTTGAGATCTCGGGCGTCGACCGCGCGATCGCACCGAAAATTGGCACGCATGTTGTCTGGGATATAATCTACAAAATTGTATAGTAATTTATTTCATGCAAATCGTTATTTTGTAATTATGCTAATTTATGCGTAATTAGTATGCAAAATCATACGTTTATCTCTTACTCCACAAATAAAGCTCCAAATTTTCTAATTTTTGGCATAGAAACCCTTTGTGATGTTCTTAGCAAGTGTACATGAAAAAAATGTGATATCAGATCAATTTCTTATGAATTATATTGTTTTTGCAATTTCTTCTGTATTTCTTTGTTTTTTGGACCTTTTGTTTTTCTTTTTTTTTTCAATGAAATTCGTTGGGGACTCTTTTAAGAATATAAACAGCATAAAATACATACATTTAGGCCAGCAAAATTGAAAATAATCATACATTTATGATTTTTGGTTGAAAACACAATTTATATTGACTTTGTACACGAAATCACGTTTTTGAGCAATGTTTGGTCTGACATGCACTTACATAACATTGCGTAACTTCGGAACCGCGTACCCGGGTGACGCAAAATTGGTCTCAAAAGTTGCGCAAGACTTGAAAGTAAAAAGTCAGCGAGCAGCGCGGTCAAAAAATTTTGCGCGACGAAAATATCGCGCGACTCGTTGAGGGGGAGGGGGCCTCCGAGGCCCCCCGGCCTAGATAGGATTAAAGGGGCGAGAGGAACATTTTAAAAGGATTTTTATTATTTAAATATGCACTTTTAGAAGGGATAAGAACGCGAAATAAGGAAACGGGCAATGATAGGGCATGAAAAGAGCGGTTTTAAGGAATGGAAACTTATCTGATACGAGAATGGGCACTTATATTTATAAAAAGGTAAAAAGGCACACTTTAACACATAAAACGGGTCCTTCTAAGATGAAAGGGGCAAAGTTCTTGGGTTAAAAGGGAAAACTGTTTAGTGCTTCAAAAGGTGGAGGCACTGTGAACCCCATGCCCCCCCCCCGGGATCACAGCCCCTGCATTCATATCATATGGAACATTCGTTGTAAAATCGAGGAGGTGTATGAATTGCAACCTAAAAATATTGCATTTAGAGAGTAAAGTGCATCGCATTTGTGGGTATATAGTTCAAAATTAATGCCTCTTGTTGGTAAAGTGCGCTAGTATGACATGATTGTGTGGGAAATATTTTTATATACGTTAGTGGGTACAGTGTTTTTACACATGTGGCTGATATTACACAAGCTGGCGTCGGTACATCACTTTGGGTGTGTTAAAAGAAATAGGAAACAATGTATTGTTTGAATATTCATAGATTCATAAAAATCAATATCAAATGCCATAGTAATCAAGACATTTTGGGTTTATGATTAAATTTTAAAGAAATTCGACAACTTCTGATGAAATTTGGAAATGAAATCAACAGATCAAGTTCAATGTGTGTATCAGTGGAAATCATGCTTGCCTCTCCCACCCCTTTAATTAATTGCCCCATGCAGTGTTCGGTACAGTACTAAATGTCCCTTTAAGGTGACATGACATATACTCCTGCGACAATTGCGACAATTAACATCTCAGAAGGCATAGGATTAGTGTTAGGATTGTGATAGAGTTTTTGGTTCATAATATTGTCATGATTACGATTAGGGTGTATTTAGTTTTGGAGGTTAGCTTTTATGTTTCGCTAATGTTTAGATTTTTCATCGGAGCAATTGTCGCCGGAGCAAATGTCCACTAAGCCATGTGCCCCCCCCCCCGTCTGCCTCTCTGAAAAGCGTTTCATTGCCGATGACACTAGCTGTAGTTTCTCCCTTATGGAGACATGTTTCTCATTTTAACAGTAATGTTATGAAACATTTCATGAGAAATATCCTTAATATGGATAAAAAACAGTGATTTGCACATATCCCGGAGGTTTGCACTTTTCCCGTGAAAATTGTTCATTTGCACATATCCCGTCGTCACGTTTGCACAGATGCCGTTGATAAATTTTGACAGATTTGTACATTTTCCGGCGTGGCGTTTGCACAAATTCCGTTGTTTGCACAAATCCCGGCGAAATTTTGCACATATACCGTTGTTTGCACATATCCCGGCGTTTGCACATATCACGGCTCCACAGGGGCCGAGGGGGAACTGCCTCACCCCCCCCCCCCCAGCTCAAAAAGAGGGGGGGGAAGAGGGGGAAAAGGGGGAAATAAAAACAGAAAGAGGAAGATAGGAAAAGAAGAGAATAGAAAAGAGAGTAAGGAAGAGAAGAAAAAAAGAGAAGAAAAAGGGGAAAGGAAAGACAAAGAAAAAAGAGAGAAGAAAAGGGGAAAGAAGAGGAAAAAAGAGGAGTGAAAAGGGAAATAAGAAAAGAAAGGAGAAAGGAAAAGGAGGAAAAAGAAAAAAAAAAGGAAGAGAAGAATATTCAAATAGAGAGGAAGATGGGAAGAAAGATAAGAAAAAAGAGAGAGAGAGAGGAAGAGGGGAAAAGAAGAAAAGAAAGAGAGAGAGGGAAGAAGGGGAGGGAGAGAAGAAAAAAAATTAAAAGAGAAAAAAGGGGAAAGGAAAGAAATAGAAAAAGGGAGAAGTAAAGGGGGAAAGAGAAAAAAGTCGAAGAGGGGAAAGAAAGAAAAGAAAAGAACGGAGTAAGGAAAAGGGGGAAAAGAAGAAGAAAAAAAAGAGGAAGGAAGAGAATAATATTTAAAGAGAGAGGAAGATGGGAAGAAAGATAAGAAAAGAGAGAGAGAGAGGAAAAGATAAAAAAGAGAGAGTAAGGGGGGAAGAGAGGAAAAACGAGAAAAGAGAGAGGAAAAGAGGGAAAGAAAAGACAGAAAAAAGAGAAGAAAAGGGGGAAAGAAAAGATGGGGGAAAAGAGAAGAAAAGGGGGAAAAGAAGAGGGGGAAAGAAAAAGAGAAAGAAAGAGAAAGGAAGGAAGGGGAATGAGGATAAGAGAAAGAAAAGGAGATGGGAAACGGAAGAGGGAGATGTTGACCTGGACGTCGATTTGATGGCGCCAAAATGACGTTCGAACTATGGGGCGCCGAATTGATGTTCGATCTAGCGGGGCACCAAATTGATGTTCGAACTAGGGGAGCGCTAATTTGAATTTTGACCGTAATGCTACAAATACATGTTTCAGAGAGGGGGAGGGAGGGCAAAGTTATATTTCACATGGGGGCGCCAAGTTTATGTTCAACCGAGGGTGCCAAAGTGACTTTGAACTTAGAGGGCTTCATGCAAATTCATTTTCGACCGGGGGCGCAACATTGCTCGTATTGCCTGTTTATAGTGAAATATATGTCCTGCCCAAAAAACTTAATTAATGCGTCTGAATTAAAATATCCCGTATATACGATAACAGAAAAAACAATGTTTTCGAGTTTTAAGTCTGTTTAGCGAGATAGATACCCTGTTCAGGGTCACAAAAACAGGTTATTATCAAATTCAGCTCGCGCTACGCGCTCGCAATATTTGATTAATGAGGTATGCATCCTCTGCTTCAATCCCACATGTAAGTGTTAGTGTTTTTCAAGTCAACATACATAGGCCGATCCAGGGGGCAAAGATTTTGCCCCCCCCCCCTATGGGGGCGCAAAAAAGGGGTAAGAAACAGAAAAAAAGGACAAGCAATTAGAATAGGAATTATACCTTAGTCCTTAAGTCAGTATATAAAAAATTGAGCTCGCGCTTCGCGCTGGCATCAATAAATTGTTTAGTTATATACGCATCCCGACCTTACATTTTTTTATGCGAACGAGAAGCACAAGCTGAAAATATTTGATATTCTAACCTGACAACTGAAAATGTATTTTTCATTTCATCATGATAAAAGTTTTCAGCTAGCGCTTCGCGGTCGCATTCATTTCTTAATAGATATGCATCGTGTTCATCATAACAACTACTAACATAGGCGGATCGAGGCGGCCCGAGGGCAACCTCCCCCCTATTGACAGAGCAAATAAATTGTGAAAAACGGGGAAAGAAAAAAAAGAGGGAAATAAAGGAGAAAAAAGGAAGACGAAACATAAAAGGAGGAAGACGAGTGAATAAAATAAGGTCAGGAGAAGACTTGGAAAACAATTTTTAAAAATACTTAATGTCACTATATTAAAGTTTCGCTCGCGCATCGCGCTCGCATTGCCTGTTCGATGAAATACATATCTTGCTCAAAAGGCTGATATGTAGCTTAAAATATCAAGTTTTGATATCAATATACAAAACATAATTCAGCTCGGACATCGATCTTTCATTATTTGTTTTATTTACCAATTTATGTTTTTAAGTGCTCTGGAAAATGTCCGTTTTATGGTTTGAATCAACATGCCCCCCCTCCCCGTAGTCACGCCACTGTATACCTATATATTAATTCTATAACAAACTACATAAATCCCCCCATTAAAAAATTCCGGATCGCAATTTGCGCTCGCATTATTTGCTAAAAATATATCAACCAATGAATCCTATTTATGATTACAAAAATACTTAAAATATCCAGTTTTCAGGCCTCATGCACTGTCAACAAATCTCACACACTCATTAGGCTTAACAGATGATATATATGAAATAAAATTTGTATGAATTCATAATAACTAAATTGTCCCTTTTTCAGAAATAAATATCAACAAGTTTTAGGAAAAGAAATAGAAGATAGTCATCATTCTTACATGATGAAAAAATGTCCTTAGGCCTAAAATGTCTCGATCCTAGGTCAAACAAATAATAAAATATCAGCTCGCGCTTCGCGCTCGCATTATTTATATAGTGCTATCAAAATTCCTTATATACACAGTGCTGTAAACAGTGCTTAAATTGACCCTTTTCATATCGGAATTTCAAATATTATTTTCAGCTCGGGCTCTGCGCTTGCATTATTGATTTTATGATGAAAAATGAAATGTATTCAGATTGCCAAGATTCTGTCTAGCTCTAAAACACGCGCACGCATGTTTTTGAGATACAAAGCTTGATCTTATTCAAAACATGCTAAAATTATCCAGTTTCGAATCAGAATATCAAAAAAAATTTGCTCGCGCTTTGCGCTCGCATTATTATTGTAGGAAGATACCAAAAATTACCCATCCTTTTTCATGATTGACAAACATGAATCGAATGTCCCATTGGGGGATTTGAAATCTCATTTTTTTAGGTTGGAATATCAAAAATTTTCAGCTCACGCTTCGCGTTCGCATTATTTAATCGTTGAAATATGTATCGTCTTAATGGCTAACTGCGAAACATCCTCAACAGGTCCCTTTTCGACCAGGCCAGAATGAATATTTAACATTTCTGCTCGCGCTTCGTGCTCGTGGTAATTATCTAGTTACATACGCGTCCTGTTCAGGTTCACAAACATTGCCCAAAATGTTCAATTTTCAGGACAAAATACATGAAATTTCATTTTTAGATTACATAGGGCTTAAGAGATTATTACACATTTATGTTGCTTACAAAGTAAAGCTAGGAAATGACTGTTAGGACATGGGCGTTTTGCCCCCCCCCCCCAAAAAAAAAAAGAGAGAATCAAGACTAAGAAAAAATAGAGAGAAAAAGAAAGGGATTATAGGATGAAATATATTATTTTCCAAATATTATGTCAAAATCTATCACAACCTTGTATTTTTGTAATAAAATTGTCAGCATAATTGCTTGCTCGCTTCGCTCACTGGCAACTTCTTATCAATTTTATGTGATACACCATATCGAGCCCCCTCGAAATTGTTGGCTCATTACGGCACTGGGACAACCCCTTCAAAGAAACAAAAAAAAATCAACTTTGAGTGGCCGATCGGGGAAAATATGGGTGAAAAAATGGCCCCTCACCCTATTGGCGAAAGCTGGGTCCGCCCCTGACTTAGGCTTTAGGGATATAATATATGAACAATCTATTAAAAAAAAAAAAAATCAGATCGCGCTTCGCGTTCTCATTATTTATTTATGGCCTTGTGAGATACCTCAATTTGTTTTTAAGAATGACATCTCAGATTTTCTTTGACGTCTACCCCCCCCCCCCAGATCATTTTTTTTTAACTTGGTGCCCTCGCCACCCGCCCCCCCCCCCGGTGCATCCATGCTGAATAAATACGCCACTGATGAGGAGAATTAGTCGATTGCTTCGAGATTGCATTATTCCCAAGAGGTTATCATTAATATTATCCCGTTCACACAATATTCTAGTAGGGTCTACTCTGGTTAGAAGTTAAACCAAATTGAACCCCCCCCCCCAAAAAAAAAAAATCGCTCGTGCTTCGCGCTCCCATTTATATTACATTATATATTCATGGATTTTTTTTTTCTAGAACACATGAAATAGTGGTCTTTTTTTTTATTTTTTAGGTGATTATAAGATAATTCAATATCCATTTAAGGCACTTAAGTTAGCCTGGCCGGGAGGGAGTGGGCGCCATTTTTCGAAAAGTACACATATGGGCGCCAAAAATCAGGTCAAATTTGCCCCTCCTCCCTCCCCACGAAATCCTGGATCCGCGCCTGGGTTCTATAACAATAACCCAATTAGGGTAATCACCCCCTGACAACTACTTCAAGGAAAATATTATCCCCATATTTTTACCGCCGGGGACTGATACCCCCCCCCCCCATCGGAAATTTACCCTCCAGACAATTACCCCGGATAATTACCCCTAGTACGGAGCCTTGAAAATGCCATCAACGTGACGACATGGCGTGGTGCTTTATCTTGCCATGTCTTAATTAATCATTGGCGGCGGAAGGCAAAAAAAATTTAGGGGGGTCCACCTGAAATTTTGGGATGGACACAGGTAAAAAATTTGACAAGCAAATCAACAAAAATTTATAGGAAGGACCACCAAAAATTTTTGACAAGAAAAAAAAAGGTTATCAACCTAAATTAGGGGGGACAAAAACGATTTTAGGGGGGGGGGGGGTCCACCTCAATTTAGGGGGGGCGTAGAAAACAAATTGACAAGCAAAAAAAAAGGGTTCTCAACTAAAAATCTAGGGGGGAACGTCCCCCACCTCAAATTTAGGGGTAAAGGTCCCCCCCCCCCCCCCGCTTCCGCCGCCTAAGTAATTAATACGCTTATTATTTCGACATAGCGATATATTATATCTTGCCAAGTCGACATGGCGAGATATGAAGTGTACAAGTCCCGGCGAGAATCCCGATATATCGCTATGTTGACATGTAACTTATTTAAGTCGACTTGGCACGATAAAATATCTCGCTATGTTGACATATAACTTTTTATAAGTGGACTGACTTGGCAGGATAACGTATCGCGACATGCGGACATAATAAGCTTATTTAGTCGACATATGGCAAGATAAAGTATCTCGCCATGTCGTCAAGTCGATGGCATTTTAGAGGCTCCGTATGGCGTCTAGAGGGTAAATTTCCGGGGGGGGGGTGGTAACAGTCCCTGACGATAAAAATATGGGGATAATATTTTCCTTGAAGTAGATGTCGGGGGGCGATTGTCCTTTGGGTCATCGTTATAGAACCCCATGGACTCGTATCATTGGCCTTTTGACCTCTTGATGGCATTGGATCTCACTATATCCTGATCATAATTTTACACACACCGCGGACTATCGGACCCGCGGTCTATCGGACCCGCGGACTATCGGACCCGCGGTCTATCGGACCCGCGGTCTATCGGGCTGTAACCGCTGAATCCACGAAGTGGCACAACGTCCCAAAGTCACGTAAAAAGTATATTTTGAGTATCTTTCTGTTTTAGTATTCAATTTCAAGTATCTTTCAGCTTTAGTATGCCTTGGCTATGGGCTATAATTTCACCGAAATTTTGGAACCAAATTCTTTGTAAGTAATGAGATAATTAAAGTGAAAAAAACGACACTAGCCTCAAAATCTGTTGTAAAATAATCCACGAAATGGCACGCACGTGCGCGCCGTTTCTACGCACACTGAAGTAATATTCCCGACCTTTCGTTGGAGAACGCGGACGCATATTTACGGCGGTAATTGATTTTGGAAGAGACTTTTGGGCCCGTCATCATGGTCGTAAAACTCTGTCCTGCAAAGCAAATTGTGTGACCTGAGATTTTTTTTGCGTTTCGCATCTGCAATTGACGGAAACATTCAATATGCGTTTCGTGTGCAAAATTCTGGTTGCTACTATGGTAAACGGGATATATCCGATTTAGGACGACTTTCTAAAGCCACGTTTGGTTCCTCCTAGAGCTCGAGAGGCCGCCCGGGGGGCCCACTTCCATTGATTAGTGGATACTAGGCGCGACCACGCGTAAAAGGGGACAGAGTGGGCAAGTACGTTACGTATAGGCCTATGTAACGTTATAAGGGTGTCAAAAACGATGTTTAAAATACTGAAAAAAGGGATATAATATATCCAATACTTGTAGGCCCGAATTCACTTAGGTGGTTTTGAAAGCCCACGGTTGAGTCCATGGTTTATGCAGATTTTCTGTATAAATTACGCTTAATTTAGCGCGTATCGGGCGCGTGTATAAAAAATGTCCGATGCTGATGCGCGTTTTTGTCACAATGCGCCAAATTGACGCCTGTTACCATGGTTAGATACGCTATTTTATTCATGAGTCCACTCTTCAAACAGTGGACTCATGAATAAAAACAGTGGACTCATGAATAAAATAGCGTATCTAAACATATGGTAACAGGCGTCAATTCGGCGCATTGTGACAAAACAGGCATCAGCATTTGACATTTTTTATACACGCGCCCGATACGCGCTAAATTAAGCGTAATTTATACAGTAAATCTGCATCAACGAACGTAGAGGGCAGCAACACACAAGCGTGTTGCTCTAAGGAAGGTCAACTCCGCTCGAATTTTGTGACCACTTTAAAAAATAAGGTGGGGTTTTGGGAAATTTGTCGAGTTGATTTTTTTTCATTTGTTAATTTCAAATATTTTTTAATGAACAATTATTAGATCGGTTATTCTGGGTATAAATATTAGAAATATTACTTTTATTTTTAAAGAAAATATTTAGCTTAAATAATCATGATTTTGACATTTTTCCTCATTTTGGAATATTAAGCCTGTGACGAGGATACATCATATCTCTTATTTTCTTCTGCTGAATTTCGCTGCACCACTAATAAATGCATAGACAACCACCGTAATAATCGAGGTCATTTTTCTGGCCTGGGTGCGCCGAGTCTGGGCCGGTCGCGCAGCTAGCTAGTGACGTTGATGATGCGCTGGGGCTTCAGGCGACTCGTCATAGATCTAGCAACTTAGACAATGACGTCTAATTTGCCTGGCCTGATTTGAAGTGTAATGGCTTCAGGGCTGATGTTTATCAACGATGATTGTTCAAGGTTAGATTTCAAATTTTAAATGTCATTTGACTTTTAAGTCTATAAATCTGAAATAAAGGCGCTGTATCCCCGAAATCCGGGTCTAAATTTCAACTCTGAGTCCGAGACCATGGCATGGACGGCGAAAAAACAACCCATGCATCGGATGCATTGCATTGGCTGCGCGCTGCGCTGCAGCTGCACTGTGATGATGGGTTCAGCGAAGAGCTCAGAGAAAATAAGGTGGTTATATTCAATCCCGAAATGCTTTGCGAGTGGTCACAAAATCGTCTCGACGCAAATCACCTAATACAGCCGTCTGGTGAAATCGCTGATAACAACAATCACCGATTTGGTAATGATTTTAGTTTCCTGAAACTTATATTTGTAAAGTTTTTAAATATCAAAGTATGTTTTTATATGTATGTATATTCCTCAACATATTTTTTAAGTTATCTTTGATATTGTTGTAGTCATATTCTTTCATATTCGTTTTTTGATCGCTACTAATTTGTTGTTGTATTAGATCGGCATTTGATTTCGTTGGCATGAACAATAAAATACGCGCGCAGCTCAGCTGCATGCGCGTATCGAGTTGACCTTCCTTATAGCAACACGCTTGTGTGTTGCTGCCCTCTACGTTCGTTGATCTGCATAAACCATGGAATCAACCGTGGGTTTTCAAAACCACCTTTGTGAATTTGGGCCGTAGGGTATCACAAGCCAAATACTTGTTAAAAGATGCATTTTCGTAATCTGGAAAAGACTTGCTTCCCTTGTTTAGGGTACTTTTCGAAACCCCATGGTCGTGCCTGGTATCCACTCTTCAATGGAAGTGGTCCCCCCGGAATTTGAATCTAATCCCTCATTTCTGGGGAAAGTAAAACATAATGCTATGGAAGCTTAAAAGTTCCACCGAGATGTTGAGATAATTATCTTGGGAAGTCGACATCATGATAGCAAAAGATCAGATGACGAGATCCCGGATCTCGTCATGTCGACATCTTTTAGAAGAGATGATCAGATGACAAGATCCCGGATCTCGTCATGTCGACATCCAGTGGAAGAGATGATCAGATGTCATAATCTCGTAACTCGTCATGTCTACATCTTTTAGAAGAGATGGTCAGATGAAATGATCATTGATCGAAGATCTTGTCATCTGATCATCTGCAAATATGTACATTGAAGAAGTTGAGCAAGTTGAGTGGATTTGGGGTGGAGGGGTTCTTGATGCTAGAGGTGGTGGGGGCCTTGGATATCCATTCATATGCATCGTAGATGGGAGTTGGGAGTAAGTGTGTAAGGCTGGGAACGCATCCTGAACCCTAGGAACATCTGTTTGCACCTGACCATGACATCTTTGAAGATGAGGCTTTTGTGCCGAGAGGCGATCACTTTGATGAACCTGTTGAGAGGAGGGATTCTGGGAGTTCGTAGGTTGTCGAATAAAGCTTCTACGGCGTATTGAACCTTGCGTAATTCCGCGACAGCTGGTCAATGCGATGATTCATACCTTTACATCTCATCATGCAGTTGTGATCCTTTGATCCACATTTAGCGCCACACTGATGACATTCTTCGGATGTCAATCCTTTGTCCAAGTCTTCATCAGGAGGTGGAATGTCATTCAAAGTGGAATGATCGTTGGGCGGTGACGATACGTCATCTTCGATATCTTCGGCAACTTTCGACACATGTCGGATAAGGGCAAAATGTCAACAAATTATAAAGTTTAGTAGAGGATAAATCTTTGTATGTTCATCATGTAAAATATCAATGGGAACATGGCTTTCAGTCTCTCTCTTATGTGCACAATCAATCAAATCCAGTGCGTGTGAAATACATTTCATTGTCAGTCCTTTCGGTAATTTGTATTTAAAGGAACTTGAGCCGCACTCTCCCTTATATTTGTTCGTTCTCACTCCAGGAGCCATTGACGGGGCTGCAGTGACATTCAATGTAGAACTACACAAGTAAACCTAAGCTCAATAGTACTAAAAGTCACAATATTTAGTCTTTAGAACTCTCCGGATATTCTGAACAAGAATGTAGACTTCTTCTTACCAAGTTCCTTTTTTGAAAAGAATAAGTAATCCAATGTAAAAATCCGTTATTATCCTTTAAAATTCGTGAGAAAAGTCCAAACCCAAGTCCGTGTCGACAATATAGTTTATTAGTTTATTTTGAACTGTACTATTATTATTTTTATTACATCGAATTTCATGATTTTGGTATCATTGTAAAGAAGAAGAATCATTCTTCCATATGTGATTGCATTAATTTAAAGAATTTGTAAGGTGAAAATTTTGATCTGAAATATGCTACAAAATAACTATTTTCACCTGGCAAAAGGTGATATTTTTACACTTTATTTCTGTTTGAGCCCAAATGATTTTTAGATCATGATAAAGCTGAATAAGTATGCTTTAAAATGGGTAAAGGTTTCAAAATTTCCATTGGCCAAGTGCATAAGCAACTTGAAAACAAGTATACTGCACTCTGATTGGAAAGAGACCACACACTGGCGAATTCCAACGGTTCCAGTGCCTGGATTCAAGGCAGGGTCACACTCTTCATGAGGTTATCTCATCGAATTACCCGCGCTTGCTGTTTTGAAGCCTAATCCAGCCAATCAAAACTCTAGATTTTACGCTACTCCAAAATTTGAGAAATCTGAACCTTGGCAGGAAAAGGGTGATTTTTACTCGATTAAAGGGCGCGGCATATTAAGAGTGACATTGTGAGAAAGTACAGAAATTCAGCTTTGTGGTGATAAAGATATATTTGAGGCTCAAAAGTAAAAGTTTTGCACAATTCGCAAGAGAAAACAAAGGAATAAATGAATGTTTTGATGCACATTTTCAGGCCTGAAATTCACTTATTCATCTATCATACAAAATAAATGACCAGTTTGAAAGAAAACAATTTACTCTGTCCAATTTTGCAAAAATATTCAATTTGCCTTGAGGATAGTATGTAAATTCTGAGTGAAAGAAAATCTCACTTTTCACGAGATTTTGCAGGGAGGAGGATTCAGCCACGAGAGGATTGGATGAATCTTGCCTATTTGCTCATTAGCATGAGCAAACCCGCGCACTACAAAAACTCTGGTGTTGATTTAAACCAGCCCGGAATCTATATATGTCCACACCAAAGAAGTGTTAAACAACACCAGTTTCGTTTTGGCCTAACACCAGAAAGGTGTTTATACAACACCAATTAGTATTAAAACGGCACCGGTTTGATTCCAAACTGGTGTTGTTTCCATACTTCTCTGGTGTAGACATATATAGATTCCGGGCTGGTGTTAAATCAACACCGGAGTTTTTGCAGTGCTGTCTGACTAAGTTTCACGATATTTCTCTAAAACTTATTTGCATTTACACGAATCAAATTTACATTTCAGGAAGTCTCTCTTGCAGATAAGTGTGACAATTTCCCGTGTTATCCAGGGATTGACCTGATTCTTTACTCTTGTTTCCCTAATGCACTGCAATAACTCTGGTGCTGATTTAACACCAGCCCGGAATCTATATATGTCCACATCAGAGAAGTGTTAAACAACACCAGTTTCGTTTTGGTCTAACTCCAGATAGGTGTTTATACAACACCAATTAGTATTGAAACAGCATCGGTTTGATTCCAAATTGGCGTTGTTTCAAGACTTCTCTGGTGTGGACCTATATAGATTCCGGGCTGGTGTTAAATCAACACCGGAGTTTTTGCAGTGTGTGAGCAAATTCTTGACATATTGCTAGAAAGGTACTTTTCCGTTGGTTCCATAATGTATTCACACTTTGAAAACAGTACATTTTTTACTTTTCGATGAACTTCAGACTGTCAACATTTTTGTAATCAAGAAAACTTTTTATATGATGGTCTTTCCGTTACTTTGAGAAATTAAAAACTTTGAAAAGGAGGTAATGATCACCAAAATACACTTTTGCAATTTAGATGTTTATTTGGAATGGAACCTGAAATTCTATCAATACATTTTGAAGACTCTTTCGTTACATTTGTAGTTTCATCAATATGCTGACGAAGGATGAATAGGTTTTCAATATTATTGATTAGGTTATTTGACAACAGAGCATCTGTTTTGTAATCAATGTTCATATCATAATACAATTAATTCAATATTTTCATTTTTGATATTGACCAAAACATCAAGCATGGCCTCGAGATACTCCGAATTAGCATCAGGTGGTCTGTGTAAACTCGCGACTAGAAGTCTCTGACTTTTATTTTGGGATAACTCTATCCAAACTGCTTCTAAAGTATACATGTAGCTAGATCATTTCTGTCACTATGATAAATTTAGACCATACAACGTACCATAAAGCGTACAGTTGGGATAAGGGCTTGGGGCGCTTGCCCCCATCCCCCCAAAAAAAATCACGACCAAGAAAAAAAGATAAAAGAGAAATATGATATTTCTGAATATTTTATCAAAATCTATCACAGAATTTGCTTTTGTAAAAAAAAATTCGACATTTTTGCTCGCTAGCTTCACTCGCCCGATATGTCATATCTCCCCCTTCCAATTTGTTTGGCTCATTCCGCAACTGCATCCTGGGGATATTTTTTTCTCATTATATTCTTTGTGTTGGGGGCTCATCTACGAGATGAAAGTACAATATTTGACACAGTGCTACGCTTGAGTCAGCTCTGTCCATTTTTTTGTAAATATTGCAGATATCTCTTTGCGCAAAAATGCTAACTTTCACGCTGTGTCATGGGGATTTTTTCACTTTTAGCTCATTTGAAACATCTCTGCTACCCAAATTAACATTTTAATCCTAAGTAAGCATAACCCTTTTTTCGTGCCAAGTGGATCAGAGGACATAACATTAAACAAATAATTATGTTTATTTTAGACATCTGCAGCATTATTTGTATTAGTTTTGCCATTTAAAGTTGTTTACATTTTATCACTGCTTCATGTAAAGCAGACATATTCACAATGATCTATGTGTGTGGGGAGGAAGGTGGGGGGCGGGGGGGGGGGGCGCATTGCCGCTCGAGGCAGTGTTTTGGGGAAAGGAAATAAGTAAAAAAGGTACAAGATTTCTTTAAATCAATCTTGTTTGCTAAAGTTGATGATTAACGTCTACTTTATATCAATATACTTATTTCCATTTGTTGCGCAGATCATTTTTGACGAACTTGTTAAAAGTAAGAAAATGCTCATCCAAGTGCAAATATTTGTCGAAAGTCATATCGCCATTCGCTTAAAGAGGCATATAACAATGAAGGAATGTGGAAAAACCTGCCGGATATTACAAATATATTGTTTCATAAGATTATTTCATAGTGTAAGCTTTTATATATCTACTGTATAGTCCCTGTACAGAGATGAGGGATTTTCGCACGGCGGAGAAGAATGCTTTCAAAATTAATTGTCAAATGCCCTCACGACAAAGAGCAATCAAGAAATCTTTGTCGAAAATAATGAAAGGGCAGCAGTTTCGTCCTGGACTCCGGACAAATGAAATATTTACAATTTTCCGTCAGCTACGAAACTTAGGACGAAACAGTTGTTCTGCCAGTTCACCCATTGTTAACAAAGACCTCCCAGCTGTTCATTGTCATTTAACAAATTTCTGTAGTTAAGGAGTTTACATTATCACTTTCATTTTCTAAATATTACATTGATCATGTTGATATATTTTGACACGCACAATGTTTTTTTTCTTGGTTTTGATCATTGTTTTGTTAAATACAGGTTTGCAATGGAGACACAATCTCTGTGTTGGTTAAGAATTATATGAAGAACGGTGAAGGGACGTCCATCCATTGGCATGGCTTGCCCCAGAGAAACTCGCCTTATATGGACGGTGTCTCGATGGTAACGCAGTGTCCTATCAGCGAATTCACGAGCTTCAGATACGAATTCATCGCAGAGCATCCTGGGACGCACTGGTGGCACGCGCATTCTGGCATGCATCGCGCAGATGGTGTGTATGGTGCACTTATCATTCGAGAGCCTCGTGAGGTTAGTTGACATAAGTTCGCATTGGATGATTTTTTTTTCAATGAACACATGCACATATATTTATTTTTCCAGCAATGTCTAGAGCATTTTCATTTATTTGATTTAAGTCAAGTTAAGAGATGACAAGTAGCAGCACTTGCAACAAGTTTGCATGGGGCAGTGTAAAAAAAAAAAAATTGTTCATCAACTGGTATTATTGAACAGTTGATTATTAATTATCAATAACATACATAATATTATTTCATAAATCATTAGTTTGTTGCTCAAACCCTTCACTCGAGTTAAGGGGTGTCAATGCACAGCCTACAATTCGTCGGCGTTCATCCGAACCGTCGTATCAGTCAATTTTGTTTTTAAAAAGATCGATTTTGAGATTTTTGCAGACAATGAAAGTACGAGTCCTATTCTATTCATAACTAAATTTCTAGGCAGCAATTTATTTTAAGTTCTGAGATATGAAGGGATTTTCACGGCGATGCCGTATACATTTTTAATAAAATGCGCAAATCCCATTGGAAACGTGTACAGTAGCAGAGCGATACGACTTTTTGACCGCCCGCGATTTCAATGCGCGCGGTCAGCCAAACTGTCGTATCGGCCATCTGCACTGCATTGACTTTGCACGTGAAAAGCGAGAACGACGTTTGACTGACCGCGAACAGTGAAATCGCTGTCATGGTTGTTGTATTTCCTATGGCGTTTTTGCTTTTGTGTAAAAATAAGGATACCATTGTAAAGCAATTGTCTTGGTCTTTCCAACCATGCATTTTTCTAGCAATGGATATGAACTAAGTGAAAATTTTAGTAAACTTTGAAGCGGATTTTCTCTGAAATGGGTTTGCACCGATGTATGTGTGATACGACGGTTCGGATGACCGCCGACAAATTACTTGTGTACAGAAGGCTGTTACGGCGCATTTTGGTAAATTACCAAAATGTGCCGTAACTATGTTACACGCTTTTCAGACATAAATAATGATTGTGCGTTTATAATAATAATATAGGGTATTTATATTGCGCACATATCCACCTTGTTAGGTGCTCAAGGCGCTCCTATATTACCCGGCTAAGCTAGGCGTTCATAGCGCACACAGCTTTTTAAGGAATTACTTCCTACCGGTACCCATTTACCTCACCTGGGTTGAGTGCAGCACACTGTGGATCAGTTTCTTGCTGAAGGAAATTACGCCATGGCTGGGATTCGAACCCACGACCCTCTGTTTCAAAGTCCGAAGACTAATCCACTGGGCTACAACGCTCCACTTATGGCTTATTTTTTATTGAATTTGGTATTTATCCGTACAGGATATATTTATCAATAAATACAAGTCATTTCCAGAGCCATATGACATCAGCAGTCGGAGAATTTCAAGTTAAAACATGGGGTAAATTTGGCATCAAAACACGGCCCTTGCTAAACTAATGAGTACATCTAAGAAATTCTGTGACGTCAATCCGTAGGGATCGATCGTGAGCGGGCAGTGTATTATGAGCGCGCGCTATTTTTGAACGCTACATTGCATGTATTAATACGATTTACGAATGAGAATGCCCAAATTTGTGATAGCAAAATGTCTTCAGATGAAATTACTTTCGATCTTGACTTTGAAATTCTGCATGAAGATAGCAGTGGTAGTGATAGTGACGAAAGCGACAGTGATATCGACAACGATGACGGAGAAATCGGAGAATTTGACGTTGAAAATGGAGGTGCGGGTGATCAACAAGCTGCTGCAGTTGCTGTTGATATACGAGCGTACCAGCACGAACCAGAGCCGCGCTAGCCGGCGGGTGATCCAGACGCCGCTCTGATTTTTTTATTTCTGTCTTTCGTTCTTTCTTTTATTTTCCATCCATCCTTTCTTTTCTTCCTTAGTTTTTTATTTCTGCCTTCCTTTATCTCTTTCCTTCATTTCTTTGTCTTTCATTCTATCTTTCTTTTCTTTTTCCCTTCCTCCCATCTATCCTCTTACGTTTTCTTTCTTCCTTTCTTCCTTCTTTTTTTTCTCTCGTTTTCTTTCTTTCCCTTTCTCTTCCTTCCATCCATCCTTTACCTTCTCTTTTTCTCTTTTCTTTCTTTCCTTTTGCCTTTTTTTTTCTTTTTCCTTCTTTATTCGTTCATTTTTTTTTCTTCTTTCCTTTCTTTCTCTTCCCCTCAGTTTTCTCTCTCTATTTTTGTCTTTCTTTCTTTTTTCTTTCCTTCCTCCTTTCCCTTCTTTCTTCCTTTCTTTCCATATTTCTCTTCCCTGTAACCATTCTCTCCCTCTCTCTCTCTCTCTCTTTTTTTTGTCATTTCTTCCTTCCTTTATTTCTTTCTTCTTATTGTTTTCTTTCATTCTCTCCCCCTCTCTTAAAATTTTCCCCTCTGGTTCCTAGTCCCCTCCAAAATAAATGGAAAATATATGAGATTAGGAAATCAATTAAAGAGCATATTCACCATATATTTTGTCGTGATGTACAAGATAAAAATCATTTAAAAAATGCAACTACAAGGTACATCAGTAGTCATGTTGAAAAATGTATCAATAAAGCCGTCAATGGTATGGTATGTAAAACCGTAAGCCTATATAACTTGTTTTGAAGCAATAAAACTTTGTTTTGAAATCTATATTCGGGTAAGTATTTTCCAACTATTTGGAACTATTGGACTAGAACACTCAATATCGCACGAAAATTATGTATGTTCACGCGTAGGATTGTGGGATACGTTTAGGATGTCGTCTACAGATTTACGTCACTTCCGCTCTACGCTAGTGCAGTAATATTTTTACTTTCTGAACTCAGACGATGTTGGTGGCAAGTCAAAAATGATTTTTTTTTTTGGGGGGGGGTGTGGAGGTGGTAACATGGTGCAAATGAAATTGCATGACATTTGGGAAATATTAAAGATTCATGAAATGTGAAACTCACATGAATTCACGATTTCAATAATTTTTCATTTCACAGATTCTTTAAAATTCTGATTTGTGAGGTGTCATTTTTTTTTACTCACTCGTTGGAAGCATATTGGGATTAAAGTTGGGAACCAGTCTATTTCACACAATTCAAATATGCTGAATCTGATAAGACCGGTTTTCTAGCCGATTTCTCATAATTTGACGACTTAATTTGCATAAAAACATGGCTGCTAAATTGACCATTTAGAATCTTATTTCTACAAGATTCTTTTATAATGTTTGTAATAATTAAGCAACTACACAAAACCATTTCTTGATACCATCAGTCGGCAAGCCATGAAGAAGTAGCTTCTTTTATCCAAGTGATATCCATGAATGGAGGGTTTTTGCATTGTTAATGAGCTTGGTGCGGACGAAAACACCTCTTTTTATGCGGCCATTGCTGCTCTAAATATTGACCAAATTTAAGGTTTTTTTTGGTATTTTTATAAAAAATAAAAGTTATTTTTTCATGTCATGTGTTTGGATTTTTTAAAAGATTGTTTAATTTAGGTGAAACTTTTGATCTAAAACATGAAAGAAAATAAATATTTTCATGCAACAAAAGTTGTTATTTTTCAACTTAATTTCTGTTTGAGCACGAATGATTTTTAAATCATGATAAAGCTGAATATCTAAACTTTAATATGATATAATTTTTATAAGAAGAGGTATTTTAGATGGGTCACCAGCCAGCTTGTCATAGGCCAAGTACATTTAGCAGCTCAAAAACAAGAATACTGCGCTCTGATTGGTCATACAGACCACACACCCACGTAAATTCCAATGTTCCCTACACAAGCTTCTGTAAGGTCACACCATGTGGTAATCTCTTCGAATTACCCGCACTTGTTGTTTTGATAACATTATTCAGCCAATCAGAACTCTGGATTCTATGTTACTCAGAAATTTCAGAAATCTCGTCTTGCATCTTGATGGAAAAAGCTGGCTGCTGACCAATCTAAAAGATGCCACATGTCAAGAGTGACATTGTAAGAAAGTATAGAGTTTGAGCTTTCTGATGATATAAATAATGTTTGTGCCTAAAACACAAAATTTTGCACAATTTGCATGTGAAAACAGAATAAGAATATTCTGTTAGAGGCATCTTTATCAAAATATTTTATTCAAAAGAAATAACCAATATAAAAGAGTATCATTTACTTTTCCTATGCTACAAACATAATCAATATTACTCAAGGAGAATGTGGTTAAATTCTTTGAGAAAGACAGTCTCACAATTCACGAGATTTTGCAGGGACATGAATTCAGCCACGAGAGGACTTGGATAAATCTTGCTTATTTGCTCATTAACACAGGAGCTTGCAGACTGACTGGATATCAAGAATTCATTTCTTGGGGGCACTAAAATTATATTTTGATGGGATGTGCCTCACGAAACCCTGAAATGGGGATCTAAGGAGCTGACCACAATGGTAAAATACGGGGTCTTGAGAATTAAATGATATACCGGGCGGTGTGAAAAACAGGGTCTACGGAACGGGATCGCGGTAAAGTAGGTACGGTGTACGCTAGCGCTGTGCATGTATTATGTGGGTGCTAGCGGTGCCATGAGCCTAATTACATCAGGAGGGCTAAAGATATTCGTTCGACCCAACCCATTCGAATTTTTTAAATTTTATATTGCTGATTGACAAAAGTGTATGAATATGATTCAAAATCTAACACTGATTCTAGAAATGGTAACTACTGAACTTCCTTTGCCCAAATTGGGAAGATATATCAATGATTTGGAACTATTTTTTGACTGGCGGAAGAATTGGGGCTATTTTAGTGTTTCAGTTTATGAATTTGATCCCATCATAGTTATCTTCATGAATGGCGATTTATTTTTAAAATGAGCTGGCTACAATACCCTTCTCTGGTCAGATATGGAATGTCAGATATATATCCTATCCAAAGGTAGTAAACATTCGACCCTCTAATTTCACATTTATTTTTTATGAATTTTTCTTAAGTGCCATTTTAACACACAAGTCTATGGGGAATGTTTTACGCGCGTGAGACATATAATAGGTGCATGGAGCTGCTTGCGGAGGGAGTTGTGAAGCCGTACGTGCAGCTCTCGCATGCAGTGCTCGCGCTTGACAATCTTGGGAACTGAGATGTTTCGTAACGAGGGTCTTGCGAGCGCGGCATTTGAATGGAACTTCGGAGTATTCGGAGTATCTAGAAAACTGAAAATTAGGTCTGAAAAAGGGTGTCATCAAAGAGGCATGTCCCCGTACCACCCATATATATGAGTGCCTCCCCCCTTCGGCCATACTCTCTACCATCGAATACAATATTTGGCAGTTCCTCGTGTTTCATAATGACGGAAGATGGTTTTAGGGACTGGTTGAGGTATAACCAGAATTCCGTCAAAATTGCATACTATCGCCAATTTGTATCGTCATGATCAAGATCAATTTAATATCAATACGGTAATTACTGATTTAGAGAAAGATATCTCCCGACTCTACATCGAATAAATTTCCGACCGAGACTTTGATGATGAGACTCGTATGCAGCTTATCAAAGCTGAGGAAGCTATCGGATGCTGTTTGGGTGAATGCCGGACAAAAGTGGATTGATTATCACCACATGAACACCAAACATGTCAGGAGCCCATCTTCCTCTGAAAGATCTCTTCGTTAACTAATAGAAAAAAAAAACTATCCTATGAAGACGTCAGCTACATGTTTGAATATTACAAGTTCGATAAATGGCCAAGGGGACATTTCACATGAAATACACCAAAGTATTAAAAAGGTGCACTCAGAACATTTTAAAACCTAAACAAAAACCTGTCAAATAGAATGGTTCCCTCTTAAGACAAAAAGTTAGGTTTTCTCTATGTATCAAACAAAAACAAAAACACGATAACTGAACGATACGAACTGCCTCCGCAGAACTTTGTTCTAAATTGAATGACTTAAAACTGACAATTAAATATGAATTTCCTCTACCTGCCCTACTGATCAAGCCATATAGTGGAACCCGAAATCGAGGAGAACTGATATTGTTCATTTAGGACCCAGAAGGTAATGGCTTATCAAGCTGGAGGCAGCTGGCTGCCTCTAAGTTCGATGAAGCGGCAGTCCTCGAGAGAACAGGTGCACTACTGCATTTCCAGGACCAAAATATAGTTGAAACCAATTAGAGAAAACCAACTAGTTTCAATAAGGAAATTGGAACAACTGATTCCAACTGAAACTAGTTGCCAATTGGTTCCAGTTGAATCCAATTAGGCATTGTGCATCTCAGTTGGTTCCAGTTGTTCCAATTTCCCTATTAAAACCAGTTGAATCCAATTGGTGGCAACTGGTTTCAATTGGTTCCAGTTGAAACCAGTTCGAGGCAACCAATTGGTTTCAACTGGATCCAATTAGAACATCCAGTTGAAATGAACTTAATTAGTTACTCTTTGATTTAGCATTTCTACTAACTATTGCTCATTCCAACACAGAAGCATTTTTATATGTCTAAATTAATACCAATGTAAAGGGCATTGATACAATTTAGACTCTCATAAATATATATTTATATGTAGGAGCTTCGAATATATGTATTTGATGTAAGTTGGTAACAGTGGTGTACTAATTATATTTTAATATATTGTAATTATAATATATAATATTTATGAACATGGTTTTCACTGATAAGTATTCTAAACATCTATCTTAAAAAAGTGTGGCACTTGAGAATGAAAAGAAATTAAAAGATACATTGTAAATGATGATGAATCACTTAAAACATTAATCTGTACACATTGGCAGATAATATGCAAATCATCGGTTTCAATTGGATCCAGTTGGTTAACTGGAAAAAAATCAAAATGGAAACCTATTGGAAGTCATTTCCAGTTACCCAACTGGATCCAGTTAGGATTTCCAGTTACCCAACTGGTTCTAGTTAGGATTCCAGTTACCCAACTGGTTCCAATTAGAAGTCATTTACAGTTACCCAACTTTCCAGTTAGAAGTCGTTTCAATTTACCCAACTGGTTCCAATTAAGATTTCCAGTTACCCAACTGGATCCAGTTAGAAGTCATTTCCAGTTGGAAGACATTTCCAGTTACTCAAATGGTTCCAGTTAGGATTTCCAGTTGCCCAACTGGTTTCAATTGAAAATTGTCATATTCCAGTTAAAATTAATTGGAACCAGTTAAAACCAATCGAAACCAGTTGGAAATCCAACTGGTTTCAATTGGATTTTGGTCCTGGGTTGGTAAAGATAGTATGTGGAGATACAAAAGCAATCGGTTAATGAAGTCCAATGATCAAAATTCGTAGTTCAAAGTACATGAAGGAAATGTTTAGTTGTGGATCTTTAGAGCATTACTGTCTGGCTTTTTGAAGTCTGCTTGATTGGCCAAATGAGATATTATGTGGTTTATATACGTGGGTTTAGTTATGAGAAGTTTTCAGGTGACAAATTTGGACAGTTGACCAGCGTAATTGAGAAAAAAACACAGGACATTTCATTTTCAGCAGAATGTTTTCTCTTCATATTGCAAACGCACACACCCACATACTGAATATATGTAATCAGATTGTGTTGGGTGGAGAACGTAACTACACCGAAGGATATGAAATGCAATTGAAAGGTTAAAACAATAAATCGAGAATTACACAGTATTATCTTGATTGATTATTACTCCTTTAAAATTCTAAATATGAATGAATTGATTCGTAAATCAAGAAATCGTTTCATAATTCAAATTGAATCAATCAATAAACACATTCGCTTTGAATACAGACAGGCTCATGACATTCGTTGGTGGATCACCACCAGTGTGCTTTTGAATGGGAAGGCTCACCTTGCAATCATTTACTTTGTGTGCAGATGCGGGTGTGGGTGCATGTGTGTATGTCCCTAGATATATTCATATACGATTTTAAAGTTGCTGTATAAAGCGTGATTAAATAATCAAATCGTGAAGCTAATTATTGTTGTGTCTTTGATTACCAATACTTTGACAGATCCAATAATAAAAAGGATATTATGTTTAACGGCCGAATAATAATTCATAATGATACAAATGCTATTTGTACCAGAAATTATTTACGTTTGAGCTGAAATTTTGAAATTATATCATAATATTGCGAGATATGCTTAAATTTGCATAATTAATCAACCGCAAACAGAAATAACATTTTCCCAAATGGTACATGTTAAAGGTCAGAAGAGGGATAGACATTTCACTGAAACATGTAAAAACTGCTGATGACACCAATAACCTACAAGTGTTAGTTTCATACAGGTATATAACAAACAAAAACTTTGAAAAAGTAGGTTTTTGTACCCTTCACCTTCGAATAACTATAACTCTGTGACAAGTGAACAGTTTGACACAAGCAAGGTGTCAAATGAAAGTTGATGAGACATTTAATAATGCAAAAAAATTCAAAAATAAGCAATGTATTTTTTTTTACATAGCTAACATTTGAATTTCGGTTACCTGTTATTAGAACACCATGTAAACGTTTTTCTTTATTACGTAGGTCGACAAACAAAGCGCCCTTTTCGATTATGACCTGTCAGAACACGTGATCCTCACACACGATTGGCTCGATCAGACGACACTCGACAAGTTTGCCGCGCACCATTTCGATAACGGTAACAACAGACCTGAGTCAGTGTTGATCAATGGAAAGGGACGTCGGCAATCGTATTATAATGTAACGGGTCAAAATGACACCGTTTCTGAGGCATTGTATACTGCACGAGAAGTCTTCAATGTCAAACAGGTAAGGAGCTAATAATACGGATCAACTATAATTTAAGTATGATATGAGATTATTAGATTACATAACGTGTAAAACTCTTCAAAATAGTTAAATGAAATATATATATGATCATTTGCATTAGAACATTATTCGATAGACCGCCCCCCGAAAAAACCCAAATAACAAAATTGATGGTTCCATGAAATTTTCTCGAGCGATAATTGCTCCTATGAAAAATATTGTTCTGAACCGAAACTCTGTCAAAATCCTAATTCTAACCCTATGCCATAGGCAGATCCAGGGGATGGGTTGGGTGCAAGGGGTCGCCCCCTATTGCAGAAGCAAATATATGACAAAAAGATGAAATGAAGAAAAGAAAAGGGAAAAGGGAGGTAATGGGAAAGAAAAAGGAGGAAAAATAAGAGTAGGAAGACGACTAAATAAAGGAAGGTGGGGGAAAGACTTGGGAAAAAAATGTCACAACATGAAGTTTTTGCTCATCCTTAGCGCTCACACTGTCTGTTCGATTGGCTTCATAATGTTCAATAGAGTTAAATGAAAATGAAATGGAGCTAAAATATCCAGTTTTTAAGTCAATATACAAAACATATTTTAGTTCGGACATCAAACTTTCATTATTCTGTTTGATTTGGAATTTTTTTTTAAAGTGTTCTGTAAAATGTTTCGTTTCATGGTCTAAATTCGAAAGTTTTCAGGGGTACAATTGTACGCTCGCATTTGATTTATGAATTACCTTTTCTCGCTGAGTATTACATAAAATATCAATATATTCCTTTTAAAGCTACCTTTTCATGATAGCTTATAAAAAATTTGGCTCTCGCCTTGCGCTAGCATAAATATTAAAAAAAAACGTTAACGCATGCATTCTTTTCATAATTACCGAATTGCTTATCGAATGTCCAGTTTTTCAGAATCGAGATATCTTTTTTTCATGAATTCCTAATCATTTAATTTCAGAGATCTGTACAGTGCGTCCCAGAAAAAACGAAACCGAGATTTAGCGATGATTTATCATAACTTAATCAAAAATAAAATAGACAAATGACCTACCAATGTAAAGCTTAGAATCTCCTCTTTCATCTGATATTACTTAGATTATTCCTCATTCACGCATGAGTGAGCAAAAACAATTTGAAGGAAGGATACCAAAAACTCATTTGGCGGGGGGAAATAACAAAGTTCTGGTTATTTGAAATAAGGCTTGAATTTCCATAATTTCATTAAATAAACTGTTTTCACCGGTTTCCCACAGAAGCTATCGCATGGTTAACAAAATACTTAATGCATGGTTGATCGTAAACAAAACGGAGTGTCGAGTGAGTTTGAACGCTGGCCTGTAAAACCTCTTCATTTTATGAAATTATTGAAATTCAAGCCTTATTTCAAATAACCAGAACTTTGTTATTTCTTGACCATTTTCTGTAATTGAGATATCAAATCAAAGAGCAGATATTGAAATTTTAAGACATGTGGTTTTCTTTTTGAAATTCATATACCCCCCGCCAAATGAGCTTTTGGTATCCTTCCTTCAAATTGGTTTTTGCTTGCTCATGCGTGAAGGAGAAATAATGAAATTAATATCAGATGAAAGAGGAGATTCTAAGCTTTACATTGGTAGGTCATTTGTCTATTTTATTTTTGATTATGATAAATCATCGCTAAATCTCGGTTTCGTTTTTTCTGGGACGCACTGTATAAATCGAAAATTTTCATCTCGCGCTTACTAGGAAGATGAATAGAAAGATAATCATCCTTTTCATTAACCTAGAGAGCTCAGATGGTAACCATATACTGCCACAGGTAACAAATACTACTGGGTACCCTCGAGGTTGGGGTACCAAAACACCCAAAATTAAAGAAGAAAAAGGTACCCACCTCAATCCTATGGATTGAAGGTCTAACGGGCAGCATGAATCCTGGCATCGAAGCAGTAGCTACACCCTCAAAAAAAGGGCGAAAAGGGCTACGTTCGTTCACTCACTTTCGAAATTGCAAACAAAACTGGCCGATCGATAATTTTGGGTGTGGCAACCTCGAAGGTAACCATGTTAGTATCTGTTACCTGTGGCAGCCTATGGTTACCTTTTGGGCTCCGGCCCGCTTTGCGGGTCGGATCTCTCTAGGTTAACTTTTCATATGATGACAACGTGCTTAAAATGTCCCGTTATTAAATCAATATAGAGAAGAAAAAAAATCAGCTCGCGTTTCGCGCATGTATTATGAAGTGCGATCCAAGTTCAAGTTCGTATCGTATCGTCTTCGCAATTTTTCTGATATAGTGTTTGAAATCATTCTTGAATTTACACTTTTTTCAGATCGGATTATCAAAAATTTTCAATGTCGCGCTCACATCATTGATTTAGGAAAATACCCTTCTTATAAATGATGGTGAAATGTGTTCAGAATGTCAAGATTGCAGGTGTAGGTTAAAAAAAACGAAAGGAGCTCACGCTCTGCGCGCACGCATGTTTATTGAGATATGCAGGTTGTTCTTTATTCAAAACGTGTTTAGATTATTCAGTTTTAGATCAGAATATCATTTTTTTCCTGCTCGTTCCTCGCGCTCCGCTCGCATTATTAATATAAGAAGATATCCCTCCTTTTCAAGATTACAAAATATAAATAGAGTTCTAGATCCAATTTTTTTTTCGGCTCGTGCTTCGCGCTCGTGTCAATTGTTTAGTTACAGTCACACACCTTTCCTGTTCGTGATAACAAAAAGTGCTTAGAATGTCAAGTTCTTAGATCGGATATGTATAATTTTCAGCTCGCACTTCACGCTCGCATTATTTGATTATTGATAAATGCATTGTCTTCTTGGATAACATCAAGAAGTACTTAATAGTTGCCGTTTGGATCAATATTTAACCAATCTTATCTCGCGGTTCGCGCTCACAATAATTTAGTTGCTCAGAATATTCAATTTCTAAGACAAATACGTGAAATTTCCAAATATTTGAACTCTCGCTTCGCAATCGCTTTTAAAATATCGTTTATGAGATACAAATTTCGGACCCACCCCCTTTCGGCTAAAGCTGGATCCGCCCCTCTATGCCCTTGAGATATTAATACCGGAGCAAATATCGTGTTACCTCAAAGATAGTAAAGAGAAGGATAGCTTGAATTCATAATTAAAATAATTAGAAGGGTAATAAAGATTTAGGTGACCAATACCTCCCATTTTCATGCTAATTTTTGTAAGTGTAACATGATGGAGCATAATGTGCAAATTGAAGCTTTTTATCGATTCAACATGAAAGAATACAACATCGCATTACTCAATTTTTCATTTTCTGTAAATGTCAAAGGTTTTTATGTAAGAACCTGTCTTCCATTTACTATTTGAAATCTGTTAATAGAACATTGCCCCCTACATGTGTGCGTCACAGACCCTTCTTGAAACTTTGATGCACAAGTGGGTCTTCCCGTAAGACTAGCACGGATGTAATTTTCTGTTGAACTGGAGGGCCTTCTGTACACAAATCGTTGGCAGGGGTCTTAGGCGTCATATTTAGACCACTTTCCTCGAGTAAAGGGCTTGCACAGTAGATCATCCTCCCATTAGCTATGACACTGGCTTTGAGTCATTGTAGATGGGAAACCTCAGGTCCAGGATCCACCAATGTTTAATACGAATTTATTTCTAAGTTGCCCCCTCCACCCCCAAATAATAGGGGGGTTTAACAATATAATGTTACGATATTGAATACCAAACAAATAACAAAGACAATTTTGATTAGAATAATTTTGCTTTTTAAATATTTATGCAAAATAAACGAAACAAAACTATATATCTTACATATCTTGAAGAGTCAGTTCTTATTAATCGTAATAGATAATAATCATGTAACAATACCAATTGGCTGGCAAGGAGTTCCTTATTAGAGTTAAAGTCCACAATGCTGGCAATAATGAAAATGATGTTGGAATGCGATGGATGATTAGAGTCAGTGTAGTGATTTGAAATGTCTGTGAAGACAGGACGAAGTTGATGATGACAAACAGTTGATTTCAGCAATCCATGGGTTGAAAAATGTCCTTTAGAACAGGTTGATGATCTTGATGAGAACTGAGAATTTCTCTCTCAAAATAAGTGTAAACAGTTTATTGATGGTGTGCCAACAATTCCACAGAAGATAAATGTTGTAATCCAGTTGGAAATAAACTATGCTCTGACAAAATAAAGTCTGGTGTGAAAATCCGAGTTCTAATCTGATATAATGATGAAGAAACTACCAGCTTATAAATGTGTATATATAAGTTTCCACTATCCTGGAAGCTTCTAGTATTGTATTTATAAAAAACATTCTCCTCCTTTCTAGCCGCCCTTTCACGCGGTAAAAACCGTAATTTTTTTATGATGATTCCACTGAAAAATATGGCTAATGGCGAATATTTAGCACGTGTGAAACCAAACCAGAACATGATTAGAATCACGAACGCTAATCACAGTCACGATAAGTAAAAGCAATCATCAACAATGACGAATTCAAGATTCACTTGTGAAATGACCCTAGAGCAATGATAATTCCAGAAGACTCTTGAATGACCTCAGTGAAATTAACAATGTAAAGAACTAAACATAGCTAATCATATTGTCCTTTTCCACTGCCCCCAGCAGGCCCCATTGTCTACCAAGAATCATTGTATATTATACAAAACCAATCATTGTTCTGCCTAATGCCTACATGCCGAAGTTTAACTAAGACACTCTGGAATATTCCTATTATGCAATTAACTTCCTAAGAGGAAAACATAACTAAATGCCTAAATGACTGAATATACATGTAATTTCTATAACAATTCTTCTTATATATAACAAATGGAAGGCAGTCTTGCCTGCATTATGCAATTATAACAGCAGTGTTTAATTTTTAAAACTACCAAAATGAATAATTTTTCACAAAGGGAGACAAAACATGCATTAGGTTTCTTGACCTCAAATGACCTTTGTCCTGATTGAGAAACTTGCTATCAATTTCATATCTTTTGTAATATCAAATGACAGAATCATATCAGTTTTTAACAGGGTTTATTTAACAAAAATAAACTTTGACCTTGAACCATTGATCTCTAATTAGGCTCATCAAATTTCTGCCGCCAACAGCAACAAGTTCCTACTTCTGCTATGCATAAATATAAGAAATGAAATAAAGATAGAATAATTATAATAATGCTAATAACAACGATAATTATGTTATTATTATTAATGATGATACTCGTCGTCTGTAACAAGATCAGAATGTCCGATGGGCATCATCCCCTTATGCAATGCATGTGCAGTGACTGCCATCACACGTGCCATTCAGCCACTAATACAATAAATCAAATTTTACATGGAAATCTGCCTTTTCTAACTGTTTTAGTATAATATTTGGCTTGAAACTGATGGCAAATACCTTTAAGCATCATCTGTATATAAATATCAGAATATTTTAATTTTTTCACATGATTTCTAAAAAAATTCCCGAATTTTGCCGAAAATTCCCCGAATTCCCCTTTATTTCATTGGAAAGCTTCCACCGCAAAAAAAAAATCCCGGAAATTTTGCAACCCTATATTTACTACAAAACATTACAGTGGCGACCAGTCTGTCCCTGCCGCCCCCCCCCCCTCCTTCCGTAGCGCCGTCAGCATTATCATTAATTATTGTTTTACAAATGTGCGCAATACAAATACCCTATATTATTATTATTATTATTCTGACAAGTTGTTGTCAATTGCATAACAATACCCGCTCCCTGTTGTTTCTCTTTTTCTTACGAAAGGGTTTTCGATATCGATTCCGTGTCATCAGCAATGCAATCACCAATGCTGCCTTGAAGGTGAGCGTAGATGGTCATAATTTAACCATCATTGCTAGCGATGGAGGCGACATCGAACCTGTGGACGTTGACGCATTTGTCATATATGGCGGTGAAAGGTAAGCTCATTTCGATAAACTTCATCAGGTCATTATTATTATCAATATGTGCTATATCAATTGGCAAAGAAAACCAATTAATACTTTAATAAAACCCGGAAAAAATACAACCACTGGAACCCAAGGAATGAAAAAGAATAGTTTAATAACACGAGACTGATGCTTTGTCTTGACTCTAGTAAAAGCAAACATAAGAAAGAAGTAAAATAGTGAAATCATAATAACAATAGGCCATAAAGACTTTTGACGACTGCGTTCGGGTGGCGGGATTGGATTGCAGTAGAGTGGCCATGGCCGCCAAAATCACCAGACGTCGCAGATTTCAAGGAAAAGACCCGTATTTCACTAACTTGTCCCGCGTCACGTACGACTCTGCCATTGACACGATTTTTTGGGGTCAGTATTTGTGTTCCCGATAAAGGAGGGCAGTAGAATAACGATATAAAATGCTTTTTTTAGTCTTTGAATAAGATTACAAATCTTCGACTTGTATTCCACATCATCTTGCACCCCTATTCCTAAGTCTTTGTCTTTTGTATTATTTCATGAACAAGATGCGTAAAATTTCAATACACTGATCTAAAAGGGAACTAGTAATGACAGTTTGCAGCGACTCATGACGATGATATTGCGAGCGCGAGCTTAAAATTTCAATACAATGATCT
Organism: Lytechinus pictus; assembly: GCF_037042905.1. Taxonomy (NCBI): domain Eukaryota; kingdom Metazoa; phylum Echinodermata; class Echinoidea; order Temnopleuroida; family Toxopneustidae; genus Lytechinus; species Lytechinus pictus. The sequence goes on along the minus strand of NC_087260.1, from coordinate 554,546 downwards.
GAAAAGCGACCTGTTCTTTGAGTAGGTCTACTTTTGAATCCATGAAGACAATGGGTAGCTGATCAAACGATTTAAGTAAATTCATATTTTAATTTTACGACCTAAGAAGCGGACATTCTGAGCACTTTTGAAAAAATTAACAATTTTTTTGAACCCCAGATGATTTGTCTTTTTTTGACACCAAAATGGGACATTCTATGCACTTTTTCGTACGGGACATTTAGAAAACATTTGGCAGTTTTTTGACAAGAAAAACAAAAAAATATTCCAGTAACTAAAGGTGATTATCAAGTACTACCAGAGTGTAAAAAAAAAACAAGACTTAACATGACTTGAATTCACATCCTGTATAATACAGATTTAAAATAGTAATGTGCCGTACGGACGCAGAAAAAAGTGGCTTTTTCAAAAACCTCAAGTTTGTACTCTAAAGTCTGTGAGTTGGACAGATAATTTTCATAGAAACTGAACTCAAATTGATATTCAATTACCCAAGAACAAACTCATCTATGAAAGAAAGCGAAATAAACATTTATGAATAAATAAAGCAAATTACAATTTTCGAGAACATTGTGGCGTACGGGACACTCAAAATGTGTCGTACGGGACATATCTAAATTGAAGTCAAACTTTTTTACTTTATGTCTCTTTGACTTCTTCAATCACTTTATTTGGCTGATGATAATGATAATCCTATCAAACTAAAGACATTCATTATGTTAGAAACCGCTATTGGCTGAATATTTCTGTCAATATATCATAAACAAAATAATGTGTCGTACGGGACACTTGTGTGTCGTACAGGACACTTCTGTGTGATATGGGACACTTGTGTGTCGTACGGGACACTTGTGTGTTGTACAGGCGCTTGCGAGTTGTACTGGGCAGAGTAAATAAAACAATGAAGTTTTTATCAATCAGAAGGGGAGCATTGCCCCTAAATTCTTCCTTTTTAATGAAAAGTCTTTTAATAATTAGTCATTCAGGGCAATATAATTAAGTAACCTCAATATATACAATCGGGAGCAATATGTTATTATTTTTTTCATGATGGGAAATGTACAAGGGCTCACAGCATTTTTACGAGCTGAAAAACTTGAGGTTTTGTGTGGAGTTATATTTTAGTGAATTAATTGATGATTTCCAATACACTATTTAAACAATGAATGAATGAAACTGTTTGTGTAAATTATGGGGATAAAATGTTATAAATTTTCATATAAAATGTATATACACATGATATATGTCACAACTGTCACTTGTAATTCCACAAAATATTTTTTTTTCTAAAGAAATGCGGTTCTACTTTTTCAAACCTTTCTGCATTTCATGAAACCATATGGCTTGTCTTATTTTCCAGATTTTTTTTTTACAACTTGAAAAAAAGGAAGGAGTTTCAATACTGTATTTAAAAAAAATAGTGATCATCAAGGGAAGTCCAAATAGATGATTGATATGTATTTTTTTACATCTTATAATAATTCCACATTAGCATGCAAGAGGAAGTCATCTTCCAGGCTAGGGTGAATCAATTATAAAGGTTTTCTTGTCATGCTCAGTGACAAAGAAATTAACCTGCTCTGACCAATGAAAATCACCAGTTTAGCTGAAGGGATTCACAAAAGAATACGCCTACATGAAATCAATTAAAATGGTTAGAATCACCTATTTCATGTTCTATGGAGATAAACAGATATTTTTTCAGTTCACTTTATGTCAAATCAATTACTTGAATTGAAATAGGCCTACTATATATAGTTTCTGAATCCAAATCCTGCAATTAAATGCATTTATAAATTGTGTGTCGTACGGGACATATCCCGTACGACACACACTGTGTCGTACGAGACAACTTTTAATAGGACAATTATTGAAAAATGAAGGGCAGTAATTAGATCCTTATGGGATAAATCGATCACCCATGGGTCAAAGATAGAGAAACTGATATTGTGATATTGCATCATCAAAAATAAAATTGTAAGAAAAACTTTTGCATTTTCATGTGTTGTACGGGACATTGCCAAAAATAGGTTCTGAAAAATCAGGGCTGCCCCTATTATGGATCATGAAAATGTTGTAGATATTATTTGGAACCATCAATGATACATTATTCCAATGACCTGCAATATCTTCAATCTTCTCGTGTTTTGCCAATAATTGTTTCAGGCAGTGTTTGGACTTGACTATTAGAAAAATTATTGAAAATTGAAAATTCCATTGTTCCCCCCCCCCCAAAAAAAAAACAACTATATCTGACTTCACTTTTGGTTAAAACTCATAATTTTCATAAAATTTAGGTTTCATAGTAAAATATTACACTACTTATGACGTATTGAAAGCATGTTGAAATTTATGATATTTTTGAAGTTCTAGTGTGGAATCGCCCCATAGCTGGATCGCATGGACCCTGAAGTTTACAAAAATGCATTGCTGCCGGGTTTTATCCGTGGTCTTCCCGCCGAATTGACGTAATATATGACGTCACTACAAAATGACGCCATTTCACAATTTTTTAGACATTCTACACATAACATGAAGTCAAGGGAAAATATCTCAGCCAAACCATGCTTGTTTTTTTTTTAATTCAACTTTCAAAAAGTATTGTTCAAGTAATGCACAAGTGACATACAAGATTTTAGGAACAGAAACTATTGTTTGCATTTGCAAATTAGGTCATTAAATTTGCATATCATTAGTTTGGGAGATTTCTTGGTTAAAAATTGTTGAAAATCGATTCAGAAAATTATTTTCTGCTATAATGTACTTGTTTTGATATATTTCCCATCAAGCATAATATAATTTTCTTTATCTATATCTGGACTTTTAGAAAATCTATGTCAGTCATTCGAAATGACATTATAGACTGTGGTTTCAGCTCCCTTTTCAATACAGTGCGTATAAAAAAAAAACAGGACAGATTTAAACAGTCTATACATTTTTTGTTTCAAATTATGATGTCTATATTTTGGAGTTAATAGGTGCTCTGAAGTCTTATCTTTCAAATGTTATTAAAAAAATTAGTTTCGTTTGAGCGAACACGAAAGTTTTTGTCTGGGGTTAAAAAAGAGGCTTGCGCCAAAATGGCATACAATTATAAATATGATGATCGGACTTCTTGCTAATCAGCAGACTTCCTCTTAACCTTTTCATTATCTTTGCCATAATTTTCAAATTATGCGGTCAAAATTCATTTTCAAACCTATTTATTTGCTTGAATTGTTCTGTTGTTGTTCCTTTTTCATATGTTCTCTTTTAGTTTTTTGAATATTCCTTCTTCAAGCAAAAACAATTGTTTTTCAACCGAAGTATGGGAGAGCGTGTATTTTTTTTCAAATCCTTTCATTGTGTGCTACAAAGGTTATGGTGCCTTTTGAACAGTGCCATACAAATGGACGGGGGCTCAGGGATGCTCCCCCCCCCCCCTCAATAAAAAAAAATCATGACCAAGAAAACAAGTGGAAAGGAAATAAAAGGAAAGAAAGAAAGTAAAATATGATATTATTTTCTGAATATTGTGTCGAAATCTATCACTAAATTTGATATTGTAATAAAAAAGTGGAAATAATTGTGTGCTCGCTTCGCTCGCTCACAACTTTTTAATACATTTTACCCGATCTTCCATATCTAGCTCCTTCAAAATTGACTCAATACACCATTGCCATTGAAAGACATGAATCCCTTCTGTTTGTCCTGTCAAGCATATAATTAAACTTGGTCAAGTAATCAATAACCCCTTGGATTCATATCTTTTAAAGGTACCATAACAAAACTTGTTTCACATAATAAAAGGATTTGAATAATTACAAGTTTTCCCAATTAATAATGCAAATCTTCTTGCTTGGGTTGACGAAAATTCTTCTTTTCTTACTTATGAAGGAAAATTCAAAGTTAAAAGAAGTTAAAATGAAAAAAAAAATAATAATAATTAAGGTAAATAAATAAATTTTTAAATAAAATTTGACAGCATAATGCGAAAAATATGGCATAGGTTAAGAGGTCTGCTGATTAGCAAGAAGTCTGATCATCATATTACTCATATTCCGCCATTCTGGCGCAAGCCTCTTTTTGAACCCCCGACAAAAACGTCCCGTGTTCGCTCAAGCATGAACAACATTTCTTTTTTAAAATTGCATTTCAAAGATAAGATTTCGGAGCATCCATTAACATCAAAATATAGATATCATGATTTGAAGCAAATTTTTAATAGACTTTTAAAAACTGTCCCGTTTTTTTATACGCACTGTATGATGCGTACATAGAAATCATTTGTTTTGGGTCTGTTTTTAACCATATAGCTGAGGTGTGTGAACGATATGCCTACTTTATTGATGTTTCCTGCATTTTGCATGGTATAACATATTCTAAACAACATATTTTTATCTTCATTATGACTCTGCTAGTAAATGATTTCAGCAAAGATTGAATTCCCACTGGACAGTCTATAGGCTACGTTTACAGCCTAGTTTTCATCAACGAACATATACAATGCACGACTGCATTATTGTAGTCGAGTCGGAAATGGGGGTTCCTGTGCACCATCATAATATATTTTTAATCAACTTTTTAGTTTTGCCTGAAGTGTCTAGTTAATGAATCTTGATGTTCCCTTTGCCAAAAAGTGTCCCACGGGTTTAAAAATTGATAACTTTGGCGGTTCTCTTGGATAAAAAAAAGAAAATCAATTATTTCCATATTTCTTGCACAGAGTCTGACAATAGAACATGCTTAAACAAATACGCATTCCACTATGATCTGGATAGTAGAAATCGGTTGAAATCGTTTTCTGGACAGTCCGGTTTATATATTTTGAAATAAATGAAAATTTATCCCGAAATTGTCAAGTTTTTTGTCCAAAAACTGCATGTGCATTGAAATCTATCTGTTTAATCATTAACATCAACAACTAATGCAAAATATCAGCATTCGACATGAAAAAGGTTAAACCGAGAATATTGAAACGCTTCATGACAGTAGGAATGTATTAATTTGCTTAGTTGAATGGCAAACACCATACATTACTCGATATTGCGATACAATGAAAAAAAAAGCAACTTCTGTGTCTTAGTCACGCCCGCAAGAGCCCGTGGAAGGTGTCCTTTCCTTATCAGTAGCTTGACTACATAATTTCGTGCTTTTTGGAGCCCCCAATGTGACAAGATGGTGTTTCGGCCAAGTAGAAAAACAACTTTTATTTATTGAAATCACTTAGACAAAAGAGTAGGCCTGTCTCTACACCATAAAGAAGTGAGGGCACAGCAAAGCCTCCCCCTTAAGGAGCAACCAAAGTCCCCCATCCCTTTCTCGTATTTTGTCAATTTCTTGGAAAATTCGCCATTTTGGAGCCCCATTGAGTCAAAACGCGTTTCTGCTATGTAGTAAAGTCACTTTAATTGTTTTATAACTATACATGGAGATGAAAGAGTCGACATGAAAGAGTCGACGTTCCTCTATCTGCTACATAATAAAGAAGTCCTGGCACAACAAAGCCTACCCCATCTGGGGACTGCCGAAGTTAATACACACCCCTTTTACGTATTTTACCTATATTTATGGGAAATATGCCATTTTGGAGGCCTTATTGAGGCAAAAACTGTTTCTGCTATGAAGTAAGCCACTTTTATTGTTTTGAAACTGGTGGAGTCAAAAGAGTAGAGTTTTTTTTCTATCTGTTACGACAAAGCCAACCAAAATCAATTTAGGTAGTAAATTAGCACATTCCCTCTCTTTTATTCATTTTTTCAATTTAATTCCAAAAGTTTTATTAAAAATACTTTCTTTGCGGTAAAAGCCGAATTGCAAAAGTTTACATTTCAAACAAAATCATCAATAACAAGGTAAAATAACTTAGTACTACAAACAAATTTCAATGTCGACATATACATGTATGTAACAAAGTGTTTCATAAATAAATTTAAATCGATACTCATTGATCAATTAGGAAAATATGCAAAATAAATGTAAATACACCTGTGTTAACCATGGTCATTTTAGATTTTCTCGTTTGTAAGAAATTTATGTCAATTCAAACCCGATATTAGATTGTAAAAGATAATACAAGAATACGGGTTTAAGTGAGTGTGTTTGTAAAGAGAGACAGATAGAGTTGAGAGATGGAATGTGAGATGTTGAATAAAAAGAGGAAAGCAAGAAAAAGGCATGGAGAGGGAGATACACAACAAAAGGAAAGAGAATAGGGAGGAGAGAGAAAGAGAGAGAGGGGATCACAGATCACACCCGGCTATGCTGAACAATGTACTAATGATTTTTGTGTCAAATGGTAACCGAGAATTATGAAAATTACATGCATATAATGTTTACATTTATTAGCTAAGAATAAACTTATCCGAACTGAGATGGTGGATACAGGAAATGAATTAGAAAGCAGATAGGAATAGAAATAGTGGAAGAGAGAAGAGAGGCAGAGAGAGATAGAGAGAGAGAAAATAAGAAGAAGAGAAATTGTTGGTGGAAGGGAAACAGAGAGAAAAGGGCGAATGTGCAATTAGGTCAAATTTTTCCATAAATACTGCAATAATACATATTTTGGAAATTTTGGGATTTCAATTGAAATTTTAAGTTTATGGCTAGATATCAGTTATAAATTGCTCATATGAAAAAAAAAAAACATTTTGATTACCAAAGTAAAATCCAATAAAATTTGAGTTCGCCAACATAAAAAGAAGTCAACATCAGAATCATTATGGAATGTGCATTTTACAAAAAAATATTTTAATCTTTTAATGATAATGCTTTTTAAGAGTCCAATGAATGATCAGTTCTTGAATTCTCAGCCATCCTTATTTTGATGTTATTATAAATGTAACGATAGGGGAACATATATTAAAACAAAAAACTACTCCGTGTAATCAATTCTTCTAGAGTTTAGGTGCCGAATCAACAAAGGCAAGGGGTTATTTCCATATCGTGAAGTTCGACATCACATCTCTACTCTTGCGGTCGCGCTTCTAGACTGATATTGACAAGTCCTATTTTGAGGTAGAAGGTGATACAGTTTAGACGTGGGGATTTGCAAAGACTTCGCAAACGCAAGACAGAGTTTGACCCGTCTATCTTCGAGAGACATCAGTTTTGACTGGAGTAAAGCATGCTCATATGAAGAATATGCTGCCCCGAGAATGATTCTATGGGCACTTTTTCGAACACGTTCAATGACTTGTACTTGTTGTTTTGTTAGAGCTCCTGACCATACAGGTACAGCATATTCAACAGCTAGTCTCACGAAACTGGTATATACAGTTCTAAGGTCCTGAAATGACAGACTTTGATATTTCAAAGTGCGAAGAAACGACTATTTGCGCGCTTGACCATATATTCAACTTTTTGTTGTTGCAAAAACCCTTTTTTATAAAAAGGGTGAGGTCCACTTTGGACCATTCCGAGAAAAACGATGTTTTTGATTCTCACTTATTGCAATATTCTTATGAGAAACTAAATTGTCATGATGTAGTACCCTATCATGTGAACACAAAATTTGGTGTAAAAGAAATCTACCTGTCTTCAATATTTTTCTATATATTAAAAAAAAATCATTGTGGACCTAACCCCATTTGCAAGTAAACTTAAATGAATTCAATCTTTTTTTTAATTAAAAAGTGATTTTTCTTTGCCACTTTCATTCACGTTTTCATTTGAATTTCAAATTGTCTTTGGTATCATCAGAGTGACAAAAAATTTAGAAGTTCAGGAACAGAAAACAATAAAATTTTTGAAAAATGGACCTAACCCCTTTTGACAAATGAGTTCTTCAGAAGAGTTTAGTTGCAAAAGGGGTTAGGTCCACTCCAAGAAAATCATTTTTTAATTCTCCCATATCGCAATATTCTTATACGAAACTGAATTTTCATGATACCCTATCATGAGAACATAAAATTAGGTATAAGAAAAATTTACCTGTCTTTATATTTTTTAAGATATTCTTTTCCAAAAAAATTATGTGTGGACCTAACCCCTTTTGCAAATAAACTGAAATGGACCTAACCCCTTTTGAAAAAAAAAGGTTTTTCTTTGCCATTTTAGTTTACTTTTTAATAGGAATTTCAACTTTTCTTTGGTATCATCTTATAGAGCTACTAAAAATCTATATATTGAGACATAAAAATCAAATTTGATGAAAAATGGACCTTAACCCCTTTTGCAAGTGAGCTCTTCATGTGTAGACCATTTCAAATCCGACTAGATATAGACGCCAAGTAATTGCAACGTATTGCTACGATGCATAGATACAACCTGTAGTGAGAGCACCGTTGGGTTTGGTAAATTTCTACAAAAACTTATGTCCATTGTGGAACACGTTTGAAAATTCAAACGCATTCCATTTGCGGTTGACCTTTCATGTAGTTCAGTAAGTGCAGACAAGAGTATTGACGGTGCTCTCACAGGACGGGTCTCAACAAAGGTAAGGTCATTCACGTATTTGATATGATTTACACATATGTAATTGGTCCTTGATAAACTGAGTTCATCGGCTCCAGCGTCGTTTACCACGGCCAGAAATACAATTGGACGTAATTTCTTGCCCTGGGGTACGTCCGCTGAAGTGATACACCAATTCGACAGAGCTCCTTTGTATTTCACCCTTTGATGGCGCTCTGAAAGAAAGTTCTCGATCCACTCCACATGACTGCCCTGCACGCCCATGTCTAGCAGTTTGCTGATTGCTACAGTATGATCCACTCGATCGAAAGCTTTAGAAAAATCGGTGACGAGGACTGTAGAGGCTGAACCACCCTTGTCAGTATGACTATGGAGGATGTGCAGAATGTCAATCAAACAGTGACTAGGGGAAACACCCTTTACCAAACTGAGCAGGGTCCATCCTTGGCATCATTGATTTAAGAACATCCCTAGCAACAAAGTGCTCTGCTACCTCCGCAAAGGTATCTGTCAGTGCAACTGGTCGCATACTGTCTACATGAGCAGGTGTTTTCTTTGGAAGAGGCGTAATGTGTGCTCGCTTCCACATTGGCGGAATAGACAGTTGGGTGTAGGATGCATTGATGATATGGGTCAGAGGTTTAGTAAGTTCATATGCAAATATCCTGATAAACCTTGATGAGATTCCATCTGAACCGCAAGATTTCCTAACCTTGACTTTCCACAGCTCCATGAAGACTTCCCATAGAATGACATGTCGAATAGGTTGTGATGGAAGGTAAGCTGGCAATCGTTCTCTATTGTATGGACAAAGATCATATGCCACAGAAGAAAACTTCTCACAAATTGTGTTTGCAATCTCTTTGTGATCTGAGGGATTTAAATTCGGGACGCAGATTGCGAACGATGTGTCTTTAGTCGATTTGACAGTCCCATAGGCTCAATACAGCAACCTAGAAATGTTCTTTCCGATGAAGTTTTTTTCTTCTTTTTTTCCCTCCCATCTTTTTGCTCCATTTTTTATTTTCCCTCCCTTATCCCTTCTCTTTCTCCTTTTTTCTTTGCTTTGCGCTCCACCTTCCCTCTATTCTCTCTATCTCACCTTTGCCTTTTCCTCCCCTCTATTTTCTCTCTCTAATTTCTTCATCTTTTCCTCCTTCCTTACCATCCATTCTCCTTTTCAACTTTTCCTTTTTTTTTCTTTTCTTTGTCCTCCCGTTCCCTCCAAATGGTCTCCAAAGTGGCATATTTCCACATATTACATGTATATCTATGGGAAAATGTGCCATTTTGGAGCCCCAATTGAGGCAAAAAGTATTTCTGCTATGTAGAAAGCCACTTTTCTTATTTTGAAACTAAGTGGAGTCAAAGTAGTAGACTTTTCTTTATCTGCTGCTAATAAGTGCTGGCACAGCAAAGCCTATCCCCATCAGGGCGTTGCCAAAATCACCCACCCGTTTTCCGTATTTTTCCAATATATGGGAAAATCTGCCAATTTCGGAGCCTCTGAAGAGGGTAGAAGTCGATGTGCCAACACTTTTTTACATGTAGGAAACAGAGAAAAGCATTTTATTTAATTTTTAAGTGGTTTAACAAATAAAAGTGGCTTTACTATCTGACCAGAAATGCCCTTTTGCCTGAACGGCGGCTCAAACACTGCATTTTTTTTCAATAAAGAGGGAAAATACGCAAAAAGTTAGGGAGACTTCGGCAGCCCCTTAAGCGGGAAGGCTTCGGTGTGCCTGCACATCTTCATTTAGCTGATAGAGAAATCCTACCTTTTCATCTGCATGTGCTTACAAAACAATAAAAGTGGCTTTACTGCATAGCGAAAACGCCTTTTGCCTCAATAGTTCTCCAAAATGGCGAATTTTCCGAGAAATGGGCAAAACACGAAAAAGACATAGGGGTGACTTTGGCAGCCCCTGATGAGGTAGGCGCCACAGGGTAATTAGAATTACATTTACTTGTGCGTATCTTAAAATGATACAGATTAAAGGACAAGTCCACCCCAACAAAGCGTTCATTTGAAAAAAAAAAAAGAAAAATCAAATAAGCATAACACTAAAAATTTCATCAAAATCGGATGTAAAATAAGAAAGTTATGACATTTTAAGATTTCACTTTATTTCACAAAACAGTTATTTGCACATCCTGTTCTGTATGCAAATGAGGCGACTGATGACATCATCCACTAATTTTATTATACGAAATAATATATTTTCCTCCTCTTTGTCAAGTGAAACAACGATTAATTCCTCAATGAACATGTGGAATTAGCATTATTTAATACAATATGGTTCAGTCAAGTTGGTAATTTTTGTCACATCTGTAAAAAAATGAAATATTGTCTATTTCAAACAATACAAAACAGAAGAAATAGTGAGTGAGGGACATCATCGACGGTCTCATCTACATGTCACTGAGATGTGCATATCACTGTTTTGTGAAAATAAGAGAAACTTTAAAATATCACAACTTTCTTATTTTACATCCGATTTTGATGAAATTTTCAGCGTTATGATTCAAATCAACATCTTCTGGGGCGGACTTGACCTTTAGTAGAAAGGTGAGATAGAGACAGTTAGAACGTGCTTTTTGTGAAATTTGTGGTGAATTGTGGTGAATGATAGTAAAAGATGATTGATTAAGATTATTGATTAATTTGAGGAGTAATTTTTTAATAATAATAATGATAATAATGTGACTTATAAGGCACCAAATCGACTCTGTAGATTGATCAGGGCGCGTAAAGAGCTAAGAGTTAAATAAAACAAAGTTTTTAGAAGATTTGTTAAAGTCCCGACAGAGGAACATTTTTAATGTCTTCAGGAAGGCTATTCCACAAATTGGAACATGCAAAAGCAAGTAATAATTCCCCCCTCCCAAGTTTTTTAAACTTTTAGTATAACAAGGTAACCAGAAGTGGATGAGCGCAAAGACCTACCAGTATCGGCCGCACAGAAACGCTGTTAGCGTAACATTTCGCTAACACTGCGCTAACAAAGGGCCATGTTACAGCCGGTAATGTCGCCGCGATGGCTAATGTCAAAGTAATGCATTATTTACATCTGGGATCAACGCTTGACATCCCAATCTGGATATCATTCATTACCAAATCAGCCACTAACATAATGGGTAGAATAATAATAATAATAATCCGGTTTTTTATATAGCGCTTAATACATCGGAACAATGTGTCTAAGCGCTTTACAGATATATTATTACCCCGGTCATCGGATTCAATCAGTCATTCACGCACACAATGTGTGCACATCCTCCACTCCCTGGGGAGTATTAGAATGACCGCTCATACGGCAAAGAAAGCACTGTTAAAACGCTGTTAGGCGAGAGTGTTGTAAGGGGATTTGAGTTAGGCAAAATCTATAATTTGTGCGTAGTGATCTAGATTTAACTTAAGATTTAGTTATGATTATTTGCACATCCTACAAGTTTAAATCTTGTCTAGGAAAGGGTAAATGAATTTAATTCATTATCATATATCATATAGGCCTTCAAAAATTTTCCTTATTATTACATTTTCAAACATGAAATGACAGCAAGTAGTTAATATATATTTACTAATTTAATGTAAAAAATATCGAATAAGCTTTAAAAAGATCAATAATAATAATAACAATAATGTATATTTATAGGCGCTAAAAACAAAAATTAGCCTATCATGATATTACGATGGAGATTCTGTACCAAAAAAAAATGCAATCCCGCTTTTCATCAGTTTCTTTTGTTTGAAAATGCCCTTCACAGACTTCACTCATCATGTTCATGATATAGTATTTGCCAATGATGATTATCATGCGATAAATTTCATCAGCTACATGTATTGTTTTTCTTTCTAATGTAGGGTCTGTTCTTAAAAATCTCTTCAAACACTTAAAAATGATATTATATCTTGGAACCAAAAAAATGATGAAAAGGATCATATCTTGGCACTAATCAACATCCCCTGCTCAGGGGTACTCCAGGCTGAAGAAAATAATACGGTTTGAACAGCAAAGTGAGACAAACAAAACACTGACAAATTGGTATAAATTAATGAATACAAAAAATTATGGTATCTTAAAATTTTGCATTCGGCCCTATTTCGGTGAATTTTTTTTTTCTTTGTCTTCAGGAATATGCAATGAGGGTCTATTGTATCGTACAAAATTAGGTTCATTTAAATTTTGTCCACCCAGAATATTGCTTCAAAGATCATCATGTTGCTCGTGCGACAAACATACATTTGAGACAATTACGAGTTAATTTTAATAAAATCAGAAAAAGGGGAAAGAGTTAGAAGGATATGGCACCATCGTTTCATTGATTGCATATTCATGGCCACATGCTGCTCAGTAATATAATTTGCAAAATACAGTGTTAAAATTAAAATATTCAAGATTCTTTTTTTAATCAGATTTTGATGACATTTTCAGCAATTTGCTCATCTTATTTTACTCCATTTATTCACATATTGTTGTGTTGGCCCGGAATACCCCTTTAATTCGGTCGAGGTCTATTTTAAATTACTTGGTATAAGAAAGGGAGACCAGTTTAAAAGGGAGAAATTATTCACTAACATCGTCACTGTTGGTGCCCTTAGCACTTGGCGGCCGCATAGAAGCGTTGGGACATTTCGCAGTCCTCACGGACGCTAATATTAGGGTCCCCTAACACAAAACTTAACGCTTAATCATACACTTGATTTTTAAGATTGATTGTGCATTATAGTCAATAGAATCAAACGTAGAAAACTGCTCTACAATCAATGCTAAGCTTTGTGTTACAGGGGGGTTACAGGCCCTACAGATCTGCTTTTCGTGTGCAAAATCCTTTTCCGCGACACCCACCATACATGCATGTATATTACGACTGATGGCTGGAGATATTCGAAATGCAGGACCTAAAATAGATTATGACATGGATAAGAAAGTGGTTTTTCAAACAAATTGAGTACATATTGAGTGAGGAAAAACTTACTGATTGAAGGCTTAGATATAGATCATTACAGTCCATCGAATCGATATTACATTTAATGTGGATTATTGGTGGATCACTGGCAATTGATTTCATGGGTCAGATCAACCTCTCCAGCCGAAAATTTCACACGCGTTGATATGTGCACAGCATATGCAATACGTTTGAACTCGTTTCTTTTGTTTCTTTGTTTCTTTTGTTTACTCCTTCTACACAAACGATATGCCTCTCGCACACGATGTTATGGGCATTATGTTTTACTTTCCCCAGAAATGGGGGATTAGATTCAAATTCCGGGGGGACCACTTCCATTGATGAGTGGATACCAGGCACGACCATGAGGTTTCGAAAAGTACCCTAAACAAGGGAAGCAATTCTTTTCCAGATTATGAAAATGCATCTCTTAACAAGTATTTGGCTTGTGAAACCCTACAAGTATTGGATATATATCCTTTTTTTCAGCATTTTAAACATCGTTTTGACACCCTTATTACGTTACATAGGCCTATAAGTAACGTACATGTACCTGCCCACTCTGTCTCCTTTAACGCGTGTTCGCTCCTGGTATCCACTAATCAATGGAAGTGGGCCCCCCGGGCGGCCTCTCGAGCTCTAGGAGGAGTCAAATGTGGCTTTGGAAAGTCGTCCTCAATCGGATATATCGCTGTTACCATAGTAGCAACCAGAATTTTGCACACGAAACGCATATTGAATGTTTCCGTCGCAGATGCGAAACGAAAAAAATAATCTCATGTCACACAATTTGCATTGCAGGACAGAGTTTTACGACCATGATGACAAGCCCAAAAAGTCTCTTCCAAAATCAACTACCGTCGTAAATAAGCGTGCGCGTCTTCAAACGAAAGGTCGGGGTTAGCGTAACAGAACGCTAACAGTAGAGCCAGTCACACCTTTCACGGGCAACCACTGCTAGACGCATTGTTTTCACTAACAGAGCACTAAAAGTAGGCCTACCGGTATCGATAAACTTACAGAAGCTTAGCCGAATTCCTAATAATCTAACAATAAAAGGCCCAGCAGAAGCTAACAGTGGCGCTAATGTTAATAAAAATCACGTCTGTAGTAATTGATAAATGAAGGACTGTATTGTGGAGCTGATCCAAGAATACTATGAAAAGCAAGCAACAGAATCTTAAAGATAATCATATTTTTTTTATAGGGAGCTAGTGCAGCGGATTGAAGATGGGAGTGAGATGAGAGCGTTTATTTGACAAAGTGACGATTAATAGCAATTACCATGATTACCAAGGGTATGTGATTACTCAAAGACGGAACAGTTCAACGGACTTGATTTTTGTTGGCTGATACCCTGTTTCAGCATGTGCCTTTCAGTCAACATGCTTCATATATGGAGCAGCAAACTTGAGAAGCAGACGATTTTTATGATATAAAATATGATATCATTCGATCCGCTCACACATGCATAAGGGCCTCAATAACATTGAGCGATACACGATCTATACATGTTATGTGCCACGTATATCTGGAATATTATGGAGAAACTTGGGAAAATCTCATTTTAAATGGTAAAATCAATAATAAAAATAAAATAATAAAGGATTTGTATAGCGCACGTATCCACCTTGCTATTTGCTCAAGGCGCTCCTATATTACCCCGGCTAAGCTATTCTACCAATTCTGGTGCGCACAGCTTTTTTGAGGAATTACTTCCTGCCGGTACCCATTTACCTCACCTGGGTCGAGTGAAGCACAGTGTTGATAACTTTCTTGCTGAAGGAAAACACGCCATGGCTAGGATTCGAACTCACGACCCTCTGTTTTGAAAGGCGAGAGTCAGAACCACTAGACCACGACACCCCCACGATCAATCCCAATATTGCCTCTACGTTAAAATATTCAGACATTTCCCCAAATAAAACACATGGAACTAAGATTAACAAAGGTAAACAAAAACTGCACATCGATTTTCCATTATTTCATTCATTTGTTATCAACTGCGCATATAATTTGTGAAATATTAATGTCCAATCACGAACTGCTTCAGTCCCTTCTCACGGTGACGATATAGGACCAAAGAAGACTAGTATGGAGAAAATGTTATTCAGATGATAATTACAGTCAACTGTTAGTGAATTCATTATCTAAGCGATGAATGTCCATTTCTTCATAGGTCTATGGTACAATGAACGTGTCCAAAGTTAATTTACATACTTGCACCTGAAAATTCCCAAACACAAAAGCCTATCCTAGGATGAATAAAATAAGGCATGCAGTTCAATTAACACTTGCATTGAAGACTCTATAGACTAGACCCTTTCACACTAAGAAATTAAACCTCTTACAGCAAATCTATTCACAGACATTTCAATGACCTCTGGCCTATTATAATAAAATAAATGACCTCTTTCACATTAGAAAATTAATCCTCAATTTCATCATTTATCTCATCACTAATCTCATTTAATCATCTTTCACTATCATTCGCCACAATTCACCACCAATGGCAAAGAAAGCATGTTTTTATTCTTTATTTCACCTTTTTCTTAAGCTGTATTAACTTCAGATATTCACAAGTAAATGCAATTCTGATTCCAATTCGACACATGATATAGGTTCGTTGAAAACTAGGCTGAAAACGTAGCATATAGACTGTCCGGCGGGCAATCAATCTTTTCTGAAATCATATATTCGTTAGCAGAGACATAAGATGAAAAGATGTTGTTTGGAAGATTTAATATCATGCAAAATGGTGGAAACATCAATAAAGTAGGCATATCATTCGCACACTTCAGCTATATGGTGAAAATAGGCCAAAAACGCACGATTTCTTTGTCCGCACCATATTAAAAAGGGGGCTGAAATCACAGTCTATAATGTCATTTACAATTACTGACATATATATTTTCTAAAAGTGGAGATATAAATGAGGAGAACGATATTATGCTTCACAAGAAATATATCAAAGAAAGTACACTAAACAAGTAAAAAATTCTGAATCGATATTCGACAAATTTTGAGGCAAGAAATCTCCCAAAGTAATGATATGCACATTTTATGACCTAATTTGCAAAGGTAAACAATAATTGCTGTTCTTGAAATTGTGCATGTCACTTGTGCATCAATTAAACAACATATTTTGAAAGTTTTATAAAAAGAAAAAGTTTGGCTTGGCTGAGATATTTTACCTTGACTTCATGCTATGTGTAGAATGTCTAAAAAATGCTGAAATAGGGCCATTTTGTAGTGACGTCATACATTACGTCATTAATCATCAATATCAATATTCATGATTTTCGTCTTCGGCTGCATGCATTAGACAGGTCCAGATTTGAGATAAAGACAACGTTAATGCCCTAGCCTAGGCTATAGCCATAGCCTAGCCTAACATTTTGTCCTGTCCACGCGCATGCGTAGTCTTATTCCGAAGACGAAAGTCATGAATATTCATATTGATGTCCACAACTGCGGTGGGAAAAAATAATTTCGCGTCCGGCTTTCGGTTGAATAAATCTCCTGGGCTGCCGAAATAAATATATGGTAATACCATATTTCGAATAAAATGCGACTAGAGAGCGTAGAATTTAAAGCATGTTGGGGTTTCATTTTAGTTTTAACTTCTCATCAGAGTAGGCCCTATACAAATTATGTGAGCGGGAACTGTTATTACTTTACCAGAGGTGGATCCCGCTTATGCCAATAGGGGGGAGGGGAAGGGGCGAAAAAAAAAATATATGTTTCTCTATCTGACATTCTAAGCACTCTTTTTAACCGTGACAATGACGGGTATACGTATATCTGTGCGAGCGCAAAGCGCGAGCTGAAAAATTGACATTCTGACCTCAAACTTGGAAAGTCTATATAAAGCACTTTTGTTAATCAAGAACAGGGCGGGTATCTATCTCAACATTTTAAGCGAGAATGAAGTGCGATCTGAAAAGGTTTGAATATCCGACCTAAAACTGGAAAATTTTAGTATTTCTTATAACCATGAGGAGGATGGGTGTCTATTTAAATAATTGATGCGAGCGCGAAGTGCGAACTGAAATTTTTAGCTATTTTGACCTAAGATTATGAACTAACCATTAATTGTTGATGCAATCGCGAGCGCCAAAATCATGTTTCACATGAGTTTGCCCCCCCCCCGGTTGAACGTCAAATTGACGCCCCAAAGGTCGGATATCAACTCGACGCCCCAACATGCCCAAGGACAAACATTAAATTGGCACCCAAAAGGTTGGACATGAATTTGGCGCCACTCCCTAAGTTGAGCATGCATTTGGCGCACCGGGACGAACATCAATTCGGCGCCCCCTAGGTCGGACATCCTTTCGGCTCCCCCCTCCAAGTCGAACCTCAATTCGGCGCCCTCAGGTCGCCCCTCCCCCTTGGTTGAACATAAATTCGGCTCCCATCTATGTCGAACATCGATTCGGCGCTCCTAGGTAGAACATGAATTCGGCGCCCAAAGGTTTAAGATTAATTCGGCACTCCTATGCCAAACTTTAATTCATCGCCCCCTCTATGTTGAACGTCAATCCGGTGCCCCCAAGTAAAACATCAATTCGGCGCGACCCTGTGTCGAACATCAATTCGGCGCGTCTAAAGTAAAACATCAATATGGCGCCCCTTAGGTCGAACATCAATTCGGCCTCCCTACGCCGAACATTAATTTGGCGCCCCTTCCACCCAGGTCGTACATCGATTCGGCTTCCCCTATGTCTAACAATCGATTCGGCTTCCTTTGGTAGAACATAAATTCGGCGCCGAACTTTTATCATTAAGATGGTACAGGTGGGAATGTTTATTTCAAATGCGATTACATTTGGGTGGTGTAGTGTGCTGCGGACTTAAAACTTCCTGAATGTTATCCCACTTACGCACATATAGAACGACGCGAGTCTGGTCATGCAACTTTGCTATACCATGTTACATCGTATTACTTTGGTTCCTAGGTTTGACTTTATTCTCACTGCTAACCAAACCATTGGTAACTACTGGTTGAGAGTAAAAGGCCTTGCAGATGCTATTGCGGTTCAAGAATTGGCCGTCTTGAAATACGAGGGAGCCTTCAGCGATGACCCAACAGAAGATGAACTGTATGACAGAGATGGAATCGTGCTACAAGACCTCAACACTGCTTCCTCGGATACGGACTTTACTTATAATCAGATGGTATCGAAAGGTATGATAACTGGACTTAATCATTACAGTCTTTTTGCAGATACTGTAAAACGGTGATGTTAGAGCTTAAATCAATTTGGGTCCCTAGATCAGGGACCACACCAAGAGTTGCTAAACAAATTACCCCTATTAATTGTGAATACTAGTTGTGAATCTTTTATTGGAATTTTGTGAACATTTTTAAGTAGAAATAGTCGCGATGTTTCACCAACTACTGTTGGCTTCATCAGGCAAATGAAATACCAGCACATCTATCCAAGCGAAACTGCGTCAAGATCATTCTGAAAAACATGCACTTACGGTGGCATTGCATTGGATTCCATTTAAATCTTACACTGCACTTGCTGAGCTAAGTAATCTTAACAATCAATATGAGTTGATTTCTAAAAGCTTGAGTTGAGATGACACCGGGAATTACTATAAGTGTGTGATGTGACACATGTGCATGCCGCATATATTGTTAACATGCAATCGCAAAGAAATTGCCGCTCTACGTGGCATATCAGAGCGGATGCTATTTTGCTTGATGACGGTCTCAGATTCCGCGGTACAGAGAAATTTTAGGAGGTCACGCATGCGCAGATCGATTTTCGGCTGAAGTTACCATCCCGGTTTTCTCCCGTCGCATAACGATAGCACTTTATTGGCAGAGGTAAAAATGCCCGGTCTTAAATACAAATCCATTATTGCCCTGCATTTCTCATAATAGGGAAGTGTCCTGGACGTATATTGTATTCCTTTAATGTGCAGATTTGCAAATAACAACACAATATCAGAGTAAATTGCAAACATTTGAATAGCTTGTCCATTAAGAATAGTTGTATGATAATTTTAATGTAGGACTAATAAAAAGTGTTACATTTTTTTCAATAATAAACAGATCATCGACACCAAATTGATACAGTAATAAATACTTAAATAATTAAATACCGTATTACAGTATCCAATCTACATTGAAAGTTTTCATTTAAAAAATAAAATAGTAAAATTGAACAAAAGAAAACAAGAAAATCAACTCTACAATCTACTGTAGTGGTTCTCTGAGTGAGGGGCGGAGCTTAGAGTTGTCACAACACAAAGCAGTACTGCAAAGTGTTGCTGCCCTCTATATTCGTTGCGCTTATAGTGAATGCAGGTGCAATACGCGTAGCCGGGCTTACTGGATGAAATGCACATTGCTGCTGCAAATCAGGTGCGCGTTTGAATGTGAATTTATTAACAAGCTTCATTCATTTGGCATGAACAGTTTGTTTTACAATGTATACAATGATAACATTTTAAACAAAAATATCTGTAACAATATGCCATGTATGTCGTATCAAGAGATCAAGATATTTTCCATAGATTTCCAATAAAAATGCATATAATCTATATACAAATAGAAATGACGTATTGAAATTTAACATATAAGCTATCTCCAGTATTTATCGAACACGGATCAGGTAGTAACCTATTGTAAATATCATGATAGAAGATATAGGATTTTAAATAGCTTGAACGAAAGAGACTTAGCAGGTGATGTTAAAACCCACCTCTCTTATTTATAATGATGAACTTACAGAAATAATAAATTATGTTTTAATTATGAAGTTTGAAATAATGTTCCTTTTCGTTTCGGAATTGTCTTTCCTATTTTCATCAATTTACGTAGGAAAAAATTATTGTTCGTATTTTCTTCAACTTCAAATATTCTTATTCATGCAATGGTGCGACATTTCGCATTCGGTGAAAGAAAGAGACACTTTATTCAACCCGGCGAACACCTCGTTGAATAGAGCATCTTTATTTCACCTCATGCGAAATCCCGCACTATCGAACTCATGCCTATTCACTATTTGTATAATAGTTTCATATCAAAATCTATTGGCTGAAAAAACCCATAAGTATGCATGCATTACATTGTCAGTACAATATACTTTTATGGCAACGGGTGGAACCCGTGTAGCTGGAAGTATTTCCACACTTTCCAATTCCAGTGGGTTCATTTTAGCTCAAATTAACTCATGTGAAACCTTCAACGGTGGTATTCTTAAAACCGTGTTAGCACAAAAACGGTGTTAGCTAACACGATTGGTATTCTGAAAATCGTGTTAGCCAGCGAACGTAGAGGGCAGCCACACACAAGCGTGTTGCTCTAAGGATAGTCAACTCAATACGCGCATGCAGCTGAGCTGCGTGCACATTTTATTATTCATGCCAACGAAATCAAACGCCGATCAAATAAAACAACAAATAAGCGATCACGAAAACAATATGAAAGGATATAACTACAACGATATCAAAGATAACATTAAAAAATTACCTATTGGATTATAAATACTTTTAAAAACATACATTGATATTCAAAACTTTACAAATATAAGTTTAAAAAATAAAATCATTACCAACTCGGTGATTGTTGTTATTAGTGATTTCAACAGACTGTATTAAGTGATTTGCGCCGAGACAATTTTGTGACCACTCGCAAAGCATTTCGGGATTGAATATGAACACCTTATTTTCTCTGAGCTCTTCGCTGAACCCATCATCACTCTATGCTTAAGCTACGTATGTTCCGTCGTCTCCATAGCTCTTAAACTCTAGTCTAGCACTGGTACTTGCGGCTAGGCGGGACACGACGCGTCGTGGCGACCAACCCGTCGATCAGCATTTATCCACAAAACCCAAAGGCTGTGACTCATTTATTTATTTATTTCTTATATATAAATAAAGAGCCGGCATCAATGCCAATGGGTATTAAAAAATGGATTCACGTATATCCATAATGTTATAGTTTCTTTTCAGCATTTTCCCAAAACTTCTAAATCTAGATCTACATCCAATCATTACTAAGTGAAGTCTACATCTAGCTTAGATATTGATCGATAGACCTAAGTCTAAGATATAACTTTATTAGTCTAACTAGAAAAAAGGCTTTGAACAGTCTCGATCTGTTTTTCGATGTTGTTCCACACTGGATATCTAAGTAGATCAAGCACTAGTAGAATCTACTACGACTTGTTGGTAGGAGATATGCAAAAATAAAAAAAATAATAATAATTAACTCAAAACAGACGGATTTCACCTGTCTATAGGACTCCTAGATCATAATTGAGGGTTGGTCCATGCAAGCCCGATGCTCGGTTTGGTCCAATTAAGGCCAGTCTGCATGGGCTAGGTTAGGATTTTTTTAGTCCGTAGGCCTACCTGAGGGTTAATTCCTTGACACTCTTCTAAATCTAGAAGATTCTATGGTTGACAAGTATCCGTTAGGCCTAACGTTAGACATGAAATCCTCAAAATTCACTTTAGAGAATGCATAAAATCACAAACTCAGTCACTTTGCTCTTTCGCTTTCGAGTTTAAAAAAAAATGGTAAAGTTGCGCGCTATGCCGGCCAAGCCCAAGCCAGGCCCAGAAAAATTTACATTTGCAATATGATAAACAAATCATGTAAAAGTCTTTAAAACATTGATTTCAGAGAATCAATGATCAAATTAAGATATACATGCCGTCTATCAAAACGACTTCTGCCCCAACTAAGAAACTAAGGTCTAACGCAAAATGGTGATGGCACTCCGTGGCACGCTGCAAAACGATGTAACATTGCAATCAGTTTGGCTCAATTGGCTGATTTTTCTCAGAATATTATAGAAGTAAACCAGGGAAAATGTGGATAGGTGGCCGTTATTTAAGCTTTAATATGGCTTTAGAAGTTTGGTTGCTCGAACGACCTTCGACGCAGCCTGGCTGTGCAGCTACAGCGCAGCGCGCGGCCAATGCAATGCATCCGATGCATGGGTGTGTTTTTTCGCCGTCCATGCTATGGTCTCGGACTCGGAGATGAAATTTCGACACGAATTTCGGGGACACAGCACCTTTATTTCAGATGTTAAGACTTAAAAGTCAAATTTGAAATCTAACCTTAAACAATCATCGTTGATAAACGTCAGTCCTGAAGCCATTGCACTTAAAATCAGACCAGGCAAATTAGACGCCATCGTCTATGTTACTAGAAGATCTATGACGAGTCGCCTGGAGCCCCAGCACAATCAACTTCACTAGCTATATACGCGACCGGGCCAGACTCGGCACAACCACGCCAGAAAAACGACCTCGATTATGACGGTGCTTGTCTATGCATATATTATTGGTGCAGCGAAATTTAGCAGAATAAAATAACAGACCAAGAGTATCCTCGTTATAATCTTATTATAAAATGAGAAAAAAAAGATAAATCATGATTATTAAACTATTTTTTTTCAAAACTATTAATAATATCTTTGATATTATTACCCAGAATGACCGATCTAAAAAGGATCCATGAACAAAATGTTTAAAATTAGCAAATGAAAAGAAAAATCAATTCTACAAAGTTCGATAAAACCCACCTTAATTTTTAGAGTGGTCACTAATTTCGAGCGGAGAAGACCTTCCTTAGAGCAACAAGCTTGTGTGTTGCTGCCCTCTACGTTCGTTGGTGTTAGCATGAAAACACGTGGCCCAAATTGTAGCACCGCGCCTTTGCACCGCGCAGGTCATGAAAAAAGCAGTGCGCAACGCGCAACTCCCATGCGCGCTGTTAGGGAGGAAGATGACACAAAATTTGGTATACTTATGGGGTGTTGCAAGAAACTTGCGATTGAACGCAACTCCAAAAATTGAGCGTAAGTCCTCCGATTAAACGCAAATCTGCAATTGAACGCAAGTTACGTTCAATCCTGTTGCAAGAAGAATTTGCGTTTGATCAATTGAACGTAGATCAAGCGCAAGCTTTGCAATTGATTGCAAATCGAACGTAACTTATGTAAGATTTTGGAGGATGCGCACAATTTGCGTTCGATTTACGTTCAATTGATTGTCCATAGGCTTGTGTACCAAAAATTCTCCAAATTTTTTTGTTTTGTATTTTGTTTAGAGAATTTGTGTAAATTATGCCATTTTCAATTTTCCATGGGTTTTTTTCAAGAAAAACTTGAAATAATGTTATTTTCAATCTTTATAGGCCTCTTCAGCAATTATGCCATTATTTTCACACAATTTAAGAACATTCTCTCCTAATATCATTTGAAAGTGTGTCAATCAACAAAAATACTCTGATCTTGTTATCAGAGGTCATGGCATATTCAAATTGTGACTTCTGAAATAATTTGTATGAAGAAATGTTGAAGAAATAATAACTCTCCATAGGCACAAAAGCCACTCTTTATTCAAACACTTCATGCACTGGCAAATGCTTATCAATATTTCTGAGCGTTTGCAGTAAATACAACTCAGAATTTGTTTTGCAAGAGCACTAAATTGCTTAAATGCTTTCATTCATACATATCATAATGAATAACATGCCCAATTGAGTTTTTTTAGTTTGATTTTCAAATAAAACATACATTTCAGGAGATTGCTACACTTCAAAATCTGAAGCTCTCCTGCTTCTCTCTCTTTAATCATGAGATTGCATCGTAGATATATATCACACTTGCATACAGGGATGAGGTCGAGGCTGATTCTTCCGAGTCATGAGGCAGCTTGAGAGAACTTCCAATAGATTCTGTACAGTGACTCGGACCAAGGCCAGCAAAATGTTGCCGTGAGGTCAGCATTGACTACATCCCTGCTTGGACTTGAAAAAGATCCATTGATCTGTGCACAAAAAAGAACACTGCTCAAGACATTCATTATTGATGGACCTTTTATTTTCATTTTTCAATGTTTCTTGCTCCCGAGGAATTACTTCTGAGATTCAGTTATATGAAATGAAGTTTCATATCATCTACATCAAGTGTTTCACCACAGAATGTCTTGTTTGAAATTGATGTGTATCATGCAGAAGACCACAGTCCTTAAGGTTGGCATGAAGAATCCATAGAAGTCCAGTCAGGAAAGCCACTAGCGTCTCTGCTTGAAGGAACAAATCTGGTTTCCAGAAGCAGTCTAATTTGAGATGAATTTAAAGAGGTCCATGGAGTGAAGTTTTTAAACAAGCAACGCCCTCATTCTCAAGTCCACTCTAATAATGATGTTACTATACAGACAGGAGCAGCTCTGAATTCAGTTCTGATAATCAACCTGTTCATAAAAAAATAATAATATGGGAAATAATGCAAGCCCATAACTATACATAGCTTAGGTTAGTTCAAATGTTGTCCTTTCAGTGCAAGAACGCCCTTAGCAAAACATTTGTGTGCACCCCATCGATGCAGAAATGCCCCTATGTCTGCTGGTAAGGGCGTTGTTTGCACCCAAATGATGATATGATAGAGGGATAGTGGCTTACTCCTGAGACCATAGTAATTGGCAATTTGCCATGATGTAATCTAAAAAAGTGTGAACTGATTGTTTGTCCTCAAATGAATCATGAAAATTAAAATATGCAATAAATTAAATCAATAAAAGCAAAATACACACTTTCATACAGTCTACCTTGGATGAGCATAACAACCACCCCCTCCCCTCCCCCCCCCCCCATCAATGGGGGTGTCTTCATTGCTGAGAAGTCCAATTCAAGATAGAGATTTGTGTTTGCCTTTTTCATTTTGCATTATCCTTGGGTCAATGTGTACAGACTTCACCCCCATCCTCATTACGATCATGGTGAATTATTAATAATAATACAGTTTACATGTAACCTACCATTCAAGAGTTGATAAAATGAATCAATCAGCTGGTTGCAAGAACACACATTGTAGCAGACACAGTTATGGTGGTTCTGAGGTTCCAGACTTCTCTGTCATAACTGTAGTAAGCAATTAAAAGCAAAAAGCAAAGAGATAAAACATGTTCATGAAATTAATATACAAGTTAAGCTCAGTTGCCAGTGTGTTAATCATTATAGTAGTCCAAGGGTGTTTTGATTAAAGTCACTTCTGGCCTGGGGAGGGTCACTATGGTTCCTCAGCCATGGGTGGCACAATAAAAAAATTATGAAATCATACCTTTTGCTTTAATTTACTAAGAAAAGCTCGTAATAGAATGCCAAACTTTGGTGTACATATTCCTTTCTAGAGCAATCCTAACAACTTTACTTTAAAAAATCTGGTATCAAAATAAATTCCTTTCAATTTTAAATTCATTTCAAATATTTTTTCTTAACTTCTTAAATGTATTTTTTTAATTGTTATTTTCAAGACAAAGTTCATCAGTGACATTAAATTACTATTGTCAATAAAAAAATAAATTCCCCAGTTATGAATATTGACTTTTTACATGTAATCATGTTTTTGTCTGACATGTACTTAAACAAAACATAATGTTGCGAAATTTCCTGACCCTGTACCTGGGAATGGCAAATTTGGTATCAAAAGTTGTGTGAGACTTGAAAGTAAAACGTCAGTCAGCGGTGCGGTAATAAAATTTTGAGTGGCAGATTTATTCTGAAAAATGTCAAGGGGGACCATATGCCCCCCCCCGAGTATTGTGCTTAATGTAAAAGGATGTAAAAAAAATCATGATTATGCATTCAATATTAATAATGATGCACCATATGAGACACCCTTTAACTGAAAGCACCTGGAAAAGCACTGTAATCATCCATTAAACAATCTAAAGTGAAAAAAAAATGTGTCATCTATATAGCACCTCATGTGCTTGCATAAAAATCAAGAGTCAGCTACATAGTAGCCCGGGGGGGGGGGGGGTACTCACGAAATAAGGCATATGGGGATATGCCGCAGGAATGGGTCGCCTTTTTTGAAGAAATCGCTAAACATGGGGTATGGTTTTATGCTGGAAAATCCCTACGCATGGCCCAATTTTTAGATAATGTCCTTAAACATGGGTCAATATTCTACTCCAATGTCTTAGGTTCAAATACATGTACAAAACGACCTTACATTTTGGGCGATAACCTTTTTTTTTTTTTGCTTGTCAAGTTTTTCCAGGCGGAAATGTGCCCCCCCCCTTTTGGAAATCCTGGATCCGCCCCTGTAATGAATCCCTAATAATGGGTATCTTTTTAGCCAAAATGACCTGTAAATATGGGTACGGGTTTCGAACTTTCAGCCGCACACCTTTGTCTAAACCAAATCCAAGTACCCCCCCCCCCCGGCATAGTAGATCTACATATTGAATCTAAAAAATAAATGTATTTACATGTATATCTTTTTATATTTATATGTGATGGATATTAAAAATGTGACTCATACGGCACATCATTACAAATCAACGACACAAATAGACTGTCCTTGCAAAGAACCTTGTGTGCAATCTGCCCGTAAGAAATTTAAAAAAGAGCCCTGGGCGGGCAACATCCTATTCAATGTTAAAACTTCCCCAAGAATGTGGCAGATGTGGCCAATAGATTCTGAAAAGTAGCCCGATACATATAGACCCCCTATACCTTTTTTTTTTCTTGTCTGGCGAGATATACGGAGTCTGGAGAACCCCCCCACAAATAAAATAATAATAATAATAATAATTTTTTGTTTTAATCCTCCAAAGACAAAAGTCGAAACAGCAAAATTTTCACTTTATCCCAGGCCAGGCCAAGGAAAGTCATAAAAATGGAGGTTAACGGTAGACTACCTCGAGCGAAGTTCGTGCAGGCTCCACTTCACTACCGCTACACTACGCTCCACCTACCCGAACTTCGAGACCGTGAACTCTATCTGATATTCCGGGTGACAAAGGTGGGATTTTATGGGGGGAAATTATAAAATTCATGCAACATCACGATCTTTAAAAACAATTAAATTTAATATTCTTACTTTACACCAAGTTTCACTTCTTTTCCATGGCCATGCTTCTATCAGTCTAAAAATGGGTGATTTAGAGCCAACATGAAGTTCCTCACACGTATAAATAATTCGCTGCCGATTTCAAAACATTGCATGCACGCGCGATACGGCAGCGAATTATTTGTGTGTGGAACTTCATGTTGGCTCTAAATCACCAATTTTGAGACTGATAGAAGCATGGAAAAGTGAAACTTCTTGTAAAGTAAGAATATTAGTTTTAATTGTTTTTAAAGATCGTTATGGTGCATGAATTTTATATTCCCCCCCCCCATAAAATTCCACCTTTTTCACTCGGAATATCAAATAGAGTTCAGTCTCGAAGTTCGGGTAGGTAGAGCGTAGTGTAGCGGTAGTGGAGTAGGGCCTGCACGAACTTCGCTCGAGGTAACGTTAGACAGACTCTTAAAAAAAGAGACAAATGGAGAGGAATCTTTTTTTTTTTAAATGTCTAGACTCTAGTCTCTAGTAATGGAAGTCTTTAAGTTTAAGTTTAATTTCTATTTTACTGGATGGCTATTCGCCGTTAAAACCGATATAACTTAAAAAATCATTTCAAATAGGAACAAAAATAATCTTAAAATGTCATTTTCGATGTTTCATACATAATTAGAGCCTACACATTTACTTGCTTCTGGGTGATTTTTAACAGCACTGCACCGGCAATGACCTGCCGTGTTGTTGATACAACCGTGCATATCCGACATAAAAAGTCAAGTGTGGGACTGATTTTTGATATTGTACGGTAGAAAATTTGTTGAAGGTGACATTTCGACCGGCGATAAAGATACATTTTCACCTTTTTCAAAATAATTTTTTTCCCTGGCATAGGTCTACAATATATAAATTCTCTAAAAACATACATAATGGAGAAAAAATTGTCTGAAAAATGAATATTTTCTACTTTCTTCCACAAACAGGATTATTGCAAGGCATTATTTTGCTTTTTCGGCTAGTCTTGTGCTGCAGACCCTGTTTACAGCTGCAAATCGTCTGCAGATCAGCTGCAACTTGCGTTCAATCGCAAGCCTTTTTCTTGCAACGCAAGTTGGCGATTGATTGCTAGTTGCAGTCGATCGGAATCGGCTGCAAAGTTGCAGTCGATTTGCAATCAATTGCAACATAACTTTCTTGCAACGCCCCATTAAAGTGGTGTTAGCTAAAATCAACGAACGTAGAGGGCAGCAACACACAGCAGTGTTGCGATTAGGAAGGTCCACTCCGCTCAGATTTTGTAACCACTCTTAGCTCCGCCCCTCACTCAGAAAACTATTTGGGTAGATTGTAGAGTTGATTTTTTTTTCATTTGTTCAATTTTATTATTTTTCATGGATAATGCAAACTCCAATAAACAATGTTTAATATTATTTTAAGAAAGTAAATGTATTTCGCAAAAAAAAGTAAGACAAAAGGTTATCATGATTTTTGCACATCAATAAAAAATACACAGTCTGATGACTTTGTATTTACCGTTCATCTGCTTAATTTCGCTTCCCCTACCAAAACTACACCAGCCAACACCAGAGCCAAGACCTTGATATTCTGTCCTGACACCGCTGAAACTTCGCCGGTCGTCACATATTGGTACGTGCGCGCACTGCGCGAACGACAGTGCTGGCCGCATACTCGATGCGAATCGACCAAGCTAGATATTGACTCGAAGGATGTGGACTTAGTCTGTCACTGTTTTGGCACTAAGGCAGTTGAGCAACGATAGATTTTCAAGGTTAAAGTCTTAAATTTTAACTTCCAGTGTAGATTGGAGTCTAAAAATAGGAATACAGTATGGAATAACCAAAAAATCCGACCCAGCTTTTTGCAATCCATCAAGCGGAGATCGAATACGGCCATGAAGACGATACATATATCAACAATCAAATAATGCGAGCGCGAAGCGCGAGCTGAAAATTTGACATTCCGACCTAAAAACTTGACATTTTTAGCACTTTTTATAATCATGAACAGGATATGTATATACCTACACAGTTGATGCGAGCAGAAACAAAATTGAGATTTCAGACCAAAAAAGCGAGACATTCTAAGCACTTTTCTAATCATGAAGAGGATAGGTATATAACTATACAATTGATGCAAGCGCGAGCGGAAATGAAAAAGAGATTTCAGACCTAAAGACGGGACATCTTGAGAACTTTTCTAATCATGAGCAGGATAGGTATATAACTATACAATTGATGCGAGCACAAAGCGCGAGCGGAACCAAAATTGAGATTTCATACCTATTAACGGGACATTCTATTCATGTTTTGTAAATCAAGAAAATGATGGGTAATTGGATTTCTTCCTGCATTAATAATGTGAGCGCGAAGCGCGAGCAGAAATTTTTTGATATGCTGATCTGAAACCTTATAATGTAAACACGTTTAAAGGAGTACCTATACGAATGTAGTATGGTTTGAACAGATAAAGAAATATCAGACAAACAAAAGAATAAAGATTTGATCAATATCAGATAAGGAATATCAAATTTATTGCATTTTAAAGATTAGCATTATTCGGGTGAAACAGTTTTAGGCATGTCTTCATTAATATTCAATGAGCAAACTGATGATGTCATATCCCCACTTGTTCTTTTGTATTTATTATATAAAATTAGGTTTATTCAATATTTTCCCTTCAAGAACCAAAACAGTTGAATTGACAACTGATTTAGTCCATTAGATATTCTTTGCTGCAACTGATTTTATTATAATGGAGACGTATTTATCATTCACACTGGTATGAAAAAAATGAAACAAGTTTGATTCCATGTAATGATATAATAAATGGGAAAGTGGGGGTATGACATCATCAACCCACCTATTAAATATTCATGACGACATGCATATCACTATTCTCACAAAATATTGCTAAACATTAAATTAAATAATTTAACTATTTGTTATTATATCCCTTACTTGAGATTGTTGTATTGAGAGTGTACACAAGAAGAAAAAGAATAATTTTACTACGAAAAACGTTTGCCATGAAATAGTTCATTTTTCCTGCTGACGTCACGCAAAGTCCATTTTTTTCCCTAGGGAAAAAGTGAACTATACCTTTTTTTTTACCCCCCCCCCCCCTACCTCGCGATTCTCGAGCTGTGCGGCGCGATGCGAGCAGATCGAGCGCTGCTCAGCCAAACGGTACTCTGCACTGCATGCCACGGCAAACTTTCGGCGAGCTGCACTAACCAGGTGCGCTCGCTGAACAGACGATCCATACAGCAAGACTTACTATTTTCTCAACGATTGTTCTATATCGACTTATTAAAAATCGTTTCGCTGTAAAATGGTATGAGTGGAAGGGATATAAAACAAAAATACAATGACCCATTCTCGGAACAACCGCGTAGCCAGGATTTCATTTTGGAGGGGGCGGTAAATGCACGCAAAGCGTGCCAACACTTACAGAGCGCGCGAAGCGCGTTTCCTAGGGGGTGGGTGCAGGGAGGGGAAGTTTCCCCCTCCCGCGCGAAGCGCGAAGCATTTGGTGTTTTATAAATTAAAATGAAAAGGAGCCGTCTCTCTTGTCCCTAGTATACCTATATCAGCTCCAATTCAGTTGACTATATTGTGATTTTGAACCTTTTTTTTCAACAGTGATTGTGAACGCACAAAAGGAATACAATGGAGGAAATTAAAATCATAATAACCCCGCGCGAAGCGCGGAAGCTAAAGCGTTATATCGATTTTTTGCCATGAAAAGGGTCCCGAAAAAAGGGTATTCTCAAAGATATATTGAATACTTCCCTTGGAAAGATCAGATTTGATAACAAACAATTTAGCGACAGTGTATATCTTTAACTCGCAAAACAGAGGAGAAGAAGTGCATATGCCGGGAGGAAGATATTCCTCCCCGCGCAGAGCAATAAAACTCTGAAATTTCAAAGGGCGGACGTTTCATCAAATGCAGATATCTCTAATACCCCATCGGCTCTAATTCAATTGATTTCCTAAGATTATTAAACTTCACTACAAGGAAAATAGTGCACAAAAAGTCGAAACTTCTGTAATTTATTGAAAATAGATAAAAAAGGATGCCTAATTTCTTTGACTTATCCTGAAGCGCTTCATTTTGAATTATAAAGAAACCTAAGTGTCATTCAAAATTTCAAACTGAGGGCGCAAAACAGGACAGGAGATGAATGTGCAGGGAAATGTAATGAAGATTAATAGAATTTGATAAAAAAATATTGTACTTTTTTATTTTACGACACGAATTTTATACATTCCTCTTTTTAAATTAGGAACCTGTTTGCCCCAAAATTATGGTTGTTTAGTAATGAGCTGAAAAGCATGAGAAGTTGACTTTATGGAGGTGACAGCAGAAATCGATATAAAGATTTCACCCGCCCGGAGGCGAAATTATTTTTCCAACCGAGTTCTGGACCAACATATGAATATTCATGATTGCGTCTTCGGATTAAGAGTACGCATGCGCGTGGACTGGTCGTAAGCATTCACGTTGCTCAGAATGAATTAGCATCGTCAAATTACCGGTACCCTTACATAGTTACATAGGCCTTATAGGCTTAGATCTATGTATATATATATATATATATAGGCTAGCGCATTAACTTTACCTCAAATCTAGACCTGTCTAATGCCTAGTACTAATCAGTGTTGTAGTGCCTTGATGCTCGGCCTTGGCCTTAAGGCGCCTTAAGGCCTACCTTTTCAAAGCCTTGGCCTTGAACATTCAAGCCTTGGCCTTGAGAGGGCCTTGGCCTTGAGGATTTTGAGCCTTGAAATTTCAAGGCATTTTCAAGGCATTTTCAAGGCATTTTCAAGGCATTTTGTATTTTGTACTTTCATTTGGTTTAAATAAGTAATTATAAATGTTTCAATTGTTTTTTTTTTTAATATCTAATGACACTAATGGTCAATACTACCAGTCACCAGTAACATTAGCAGCAGCAGTAGTTAGTGTACTAGCAGTGTCATCAATTGTTATTGTCACCATTATCAAGAATTTTCAAACAAAGAATACATCAGTTATGAAAAATAGCATTATGTATTGGTAATGTGTCGTAATCATGACTAATGATGATAATGACAGTAAATAATAATGATCATGATCAAGATAATAGTGCTTTGATGACAATAATAAATTTGACATCTGACTGCAATTTTGACAAACATTTTCATACTTTAAACATAGCTAACTCTAAAGAACGATAACAAGGTTGATTTCTATTCCATTAGGATTTTCCTTGTATTATTTTCTTTGGCCAACAAGAATGTTTTAAGTCTTAATGATATTCTGAAAAGATTTGGTAAACTTGATCACAGTCTTCCATTTTGTTATATCCAAATGGTAATATGTCAATGGCATGATGAGCCAGAAACTTTGAGGGGCCAAGCATGGCATATAGAGCAAAATTTCTGTCAAATAAAGAACGAAAGCGATTGAAGCGAGCGAGTGAACGAAACTTTTCCCCCTCATTCTAGAGGAAAAGCTAATTTTGCGATAGATTGTTTAAAAACTAATATCACATTTACTCCATCTTTTCCTTTCCCTTCCCCCCTTGTCTATTCCTGGTTGTGGAACTTCTTCTTCTCTCTATCTCTTTTCTAAATTGTATATTTGTTTTGGGTCAGATTGACAAAACAAAGGGGAAAAAATGTTTACTTCTTTTTAATCATACATCGTTCAACAGTGAATTTAATTTCTCTACAGTTTCAAGGAAATAAACAACGTATTTGTTTTTGTGTCAATATGGTTTCAAGAAATAAAGATTAATAAAAAATAATAATTGATTAATTAATAATTATTAATATTATCAATAAGTATTAATAATTAATGATTGATTAACTGTTTAAAGAAATGATTAAGATTTACCCTCTCCCAACTAAGGATATGGGATGCGCCCTGTTTATTTTATATCCTTTTGAATATAACTTTATTTTGTTAGTATTCTTTATTTTGTTTTTTTAAGGTAAAATAAGTGTACAAGATACAAGAAATGAGAATTGAAATTCAAAAGTGGTTGTAAGCAGAACAAAATATGAAAACTGACAAGAGTCCTAAAATGACTCATTTTCAATTTAGGCATTTGAAACTTTTAGATTGCGCTTTGTGCTCTATTGCCCCCTGTTGCACCCACAAATGTAATAACGCCCACAAATGTAATAACACTTTACCCACACATGTAATAACGCCCACAAATGTAATAACACTTTACCCACAAATGTAATAATTTTTGATCGCCCACAAATGTAATAATGACTTTACCCACAAATGTAATAAATTTGAAGGGATTTTTGGCGAATCCGTTCTAAACTAAAATCCTATAGTAATGCGTTCATATAGCACAAAAGTGCAAAGTCTTTTTTCCAGACCCGATTAATTAAAAAATTATTATATAATTTAAAGTCTTTTTTTCCAGACCCGGTTATTTCAAAAATTATAATATAAGTCCAAAGTCTTTTTTTTTCCAGACACGGTTATTGAAAAAAATATAAAATAAATCCAAACTAGGAAACGATAATGATATTCCAGTGGAATGAAAATGAGAATCGAGCTTAGTCTTTTCTCCAGACCCAGTTAATTAAAACTGATGGAATTAATGTCTTTGTTGTTGTTTGAACTTACACGGTGTGTATTATGAATATATGCGCTAAGGGGAAATTAAGAATCAAGTGTAGTCTTTCTTCACACCCGGTTACTAAAAACTAAATCCTCATAGTGATGCGTTCATATAGCACAAAATTGCAAAGTCTTTTTTCCAGACCTGGTTAATTAAATATTTATGACATAAGTCTAAATTAAGTCTTTTTTCATGCTTAGAATGTCCAGTTTTCAGGTTGGAATATCAAAAAAAAAAATTATTTTTTTTATTGGTGAGTTATGTATCCTAATGAAAATGCAGTAATTAACTGCTTCTCTTACTGGTCAGTATATAAAAAGAATTTAGCGAGCGCAAAGTTATTTTTAGTTAAATACACATATTTTTTATGATTACAAAACCAGCTCAGAATATTTAATTTCCATGTTAATTACACGACATGTCAAGAAGTTTGAGCTGGTGGTTCGCGCTGGCAACATTGCGCAAGGATGCCCTTTTAACAATGATTAGCCCCAAAATTGATCATAAATCAAGTTTTACAACTTCAGAATTGATTTTTTTCAAAACCGCTTGCTCGCTATGCTTTGTCGCTGAGAAGTAAAACCTAAATCAAAATATCTATCTTATAATTAAAAATCACTTTAAAAAGCCTTTGCTCAACTTAATTTCTACAAAACACACAATTACTTCACGCAGTTCATAATCTCATTTTGAAAATACATGTATCTGTTTGCACACAAAACTCATTTTGATAAATGAGTGCCTTTTTGGCGTTGACCCCCCCCCCAATAATAATTTTCTGCTGCCCCTGTCCCAGGGAGTAGAGAAAAACATACGTTGAGAATGCCAGGATCAGATGACCGTGGTAATAATAATTATTGTAATGTAAATCGCCTAGAAAAATTATGGATTATGTGTACACAGGTAACTATATCATTTTTCTTTCTCGCTCAGTCCCCTCGCTCACATACATTTTACCATGACTTTGTGTGATGTCTGCCGCCTAAGTATTGTTAGTTCATTGTTCTGTATATCGTAAGTTTGAAATGTATTGGCCTTGAGGTTTTCAGGTCTTGGCCTTGGGTTTCCATGCCTTGGCCTTTGGTATTGAAGCCTTGGCCTTGGCCTTGGAGGTTTGAGCCTTGACTACAACACTGAATAGCCGACTAATGCCATGGTTAACTTCAAACTGGTTAATTCCGAACTTTACGTTTAATTAGGTTTAGACAAAGCTTATTCGCCATGGTTTGTCTAGTCCGTATACAAAACTAGTCCTAGATCAAAAAAAAATAATAATTATCTTAGTTCGAGTCTAATCTCTAGATCTAGACTCTATGCTGTATCAGCATGGAACCACTAGTGTACCAAAGGGGGGGGGGGACTGCCCCTCTGACGAGTCACAACTGATTCAGGGGACGTGCCCCCCCCCCCTTTGGGAAGCCAAATTAATAATTTGTAATGTAAAAATGCAATAAAAAGACGTACATGTATGTCCCTCTTTCCTCTTTTGAACGTGAAGATCTTTTTTTTTTTTTTTTTTTTTTTTTTTTTTTTTTTTTTTTTTTTTTTTTTTTTGGGAGGGGGGGGGGGCTTGTCACATTTTTTCGCGGGCGAAATATCCTCCAAAAATTTGCCCCCTTTTTGGAAAATCCTAGGTACGCCAGTGCATCAGTGGCGTAGCTACGGGGGGGGGGGCGAGCCTGCGATTTGGTGTGCCCCCCCCCCAGTTGTCCCCCAGAAAAAAATTGCCAGAGCAAAAAAAAAAAGGGGGAGAAAGAAAAAAAGAAGAGGAAAATAAGGGGAGGAAGGCGAGTGAATGAAATAATGTGAGGGGAAGACTTGAAAAAAAATCTTTCATGTTACTATATAAAATTTTTGCTTGCGCTTCGCGCCAGATTTGCCTGTTCGATGAGATTCATATCTTGCTCAATAGGCTGATATGGAGCGAGTTTTGAAGTCAATATACAAAACATAATTTAGCTCGGACTTCGTTCGAGCTTTCATTATTTTTTTTTCATTTACAAATTTAAGTGCTCTGTAAAATGTCCGTCTTATGGTCTACATATCAGCATTTTAAGCTCACGCTGCGTGGTCACCATTGTTTAATTTGCCAAGTCCATAATGTCTACGTGTATTCCATAATGTTCCATTAAACAAATGTATTCAGAATGCCCAGATTCTAGGTCTAAATCTAAAACATGCGCGATAGCCTGCATGTTCTTTATTTAAAATGTACTTAAATTATCCAGTTTCACATCAGAATATCAATAATTGTCTGCTCACGCTTCACGATCGCATTATTAATGAAACCCAATTAACTATATCCTATTTATGATTACAAAAATGAATAGTGTCCTGCTTTTAGGTCTAAAATCTCAATTTTTTTCCTCTCGCGCTTCGCGCTCGCATCAATTGTTTAGTTACATACCTATCCCATTTATTAATACAAAAAGTGCTTAGAATGACAATTTTTTAGGTCGGAATGTCAAAAATTGCTCGCGCTTCGCGCTCGCATTATTGAAATATATACCGTCTTCGTGGGTAACTGAAAGCAGTCCTTAACAGGTCCCTTTTTGATAATGCTAGAACAGTTAATACAAATTTCTGCTCGTGCTTGGCGTTTGCAGTAACCATCTAGTTACATACGAATCTTGTTCAGGATCACACATACCATTGCCCATAATATAAAAAAAAAATCGCTCGCGCTTCGCGCTCACACTTTTTATAAGGCTTATGAGATTGGTTCATGTTTATTTTGTTTTATAAGAATAAAACTAAGAAGTGACTGATCGGGGAAAACATAGGTGAAGATAATTTCGGGCCCCGTCCCCTATTGGCGAAAGTCCGATCCGCCCTTGTGACACATACACACACACCGGAAAAAATGGCCGGTGCCCCCCCCCCTGAAAAAGCAAGGACCCCCCAGTGCCCCCCCCCCCCAGGGAAAAATCCTAGCTACGCCACAGCAGTGCATGGAACGTTTTCTAACGTCAGGCACAAACTAACGTCAGTGATCTTGATCCCCGTCTTCACCCCCAAATTAAGGATTTCTTAGCTGAAAAAAAGAATTGACAAGCAAAAAAAAAAAGATCTTCACGTTCAAAAGAGGGGACATAAGTCTTTTTTTTTGTTGCATTTCGACATTACAAATTATTAATTTGGCTTCTCAAAGGGGGGGGGCACGTCCCCTGGATCAGTTGTAAATCGTCAGGGGCAGTCTGCCCCCCCCCCCTTTGGTACACTAGTTCTTCCATGCTGATACAGTGGAGATCAGAGTCTAGATCTAGAGACTAGACTAGAACTAAGATATTTTTTAAAGATCTAGGACTAATTCTGTATACGGACTAGACATATTAAACCATGGTAAATAAAATCAAACGTAAAGTTCGGAATTTACCGGTTCGAAGTTAACCATAATTATGGCATTAGTCGGCTATTACTATTAGTATTAGGCATTAGACAGGTCCAGATTTGAGGTAAAGTTAATGCGCTAGCCTAAGCGAGCCCTAGCCTAGCACATGTCTTGCAATTAATGGCAGCTAGTTTGATAAGTGTTTAAGAATTGGATATATATATATATATATATATATATATATATACATAGATCTAAGCCTATAAGGCCTATGTAACTATGTAAGGGTACCGGTAATTTGACGATGCTAATTCATTCTGAGCAACGTGAATGCTTACGACCGGCGCTCTGGTCGAGGCGAAGTCCACGCGCATGCGTACTCTTAATCCGAAGACGCAAGTCATGAATATTCATATGTTGGTCCAGAACTCGGTGGGAAAAATAATTTCGCGGCCGGGCATGCATGGTCGGTCAAACCACAATGGCGCTGGATTGTGTAGGCGTATTGATGTGGTGCAGCGAAATTTCGATGGAAAATGTACCAAACTCACATATCTTTGTTGCCATTATTGATATGCAAAATCATAAATTCGTAATCATCACCACGTAATATTTAAGCAAAAAAATATAAATGTTTTATATTTTTAAGTGTGATATTTGATGTAAAAACTTTTGAAGCAAAAATGTTGAAACTGAGGAAACGAAAAAAAAATCAACTCTACAGTCTACTATAATGGTTCTGTGAGTGAGGGGCGGGCAATAAAGGGCGGTCACAAAATGAGCTTGGCAACAACGGAGTGAAATTATCAGATTGTTTTATTGAATGACAGAATTCATCCTATTTAATGAAGATTAAAAAAGATTGAGACAATGATTAAAGTGATAATTTTATTTTTAAAATAAGGTTCATTTTTAGTCTTTTGTTAATATATTTTTATTTTTCTATTATCTAAATCTAGTCTAGTCATAATTTTCTATTTTAGTAATAATTCCTGGGTGTATTGTGTCGGTACGTGGTTTCGTTAGCATGCTTACCAAATTGTGCACGTACTTCAATTGTATGCGCGTATCGAGTGGACCTTTCTAAAAGCAATACTGCAAAGTGTTGATGCCCTCTACGTTCGTTGGCTAAAATTTTGTTTAAAGATAACACGAACATTTAACACTGCGTTAAGGAGAGATTAAGTTGGGGATGACGATGGCTGCACTTTTTCTTGTATACACAAACGTAAAAAAGAACATATACGGGCATATATATATATATATATATATATATATATATATATATATATATATAGCTATCGTCTGGCAGAATTTAATGTAATTTTCTTTTATTTTTCAGCTTTATTTTCCATGTACATTTCTCTCCAATAACAATGATTATTTATTTGGTAATTTTTCGCCATACTTTAAAAAAAAGACAAAAGGAGAGGAAGCCAGTTAAAAACTTTCTTCTAAAGCAAAAACAGAAATTGAAAAGAATAAAATTAGCGATTGGGGAACTCTTCTATAATATTCAAAAAATTTCAAACCCTTTTTTCAATGGTTGTATAGTTTCAATGATTACAACGTTTTAACTCTCAATGCTTCTAGGCTATCCTTCAATTATCTATCCCGCCAGTCAATCTATATGCTCCGGATGGGGGGGGGGGGGGGAAGCAAAAGTGAATGTTTTTTTTATTTGGCTGATCGCTCTACGCATCAAATTATAATAAAAAATACAATTTTGTATGTTTGATATTTCTATGTCAAGTTTGATTT
This sequence comes from Lytechinus pictus, assembly GCF_037042905.1. NCBI lineage: Eukaryota > Metazoa > Echinodermata > Echinoidea > Temnopleuroida > Toxopneustidae > Lytechinus > Lytechinus pictus. The sequence goes on along the minus strand of NC_087260.1, from coordinate 515,623 downwards.
TTCATGCATTTCAAGATTGCATTGCATATTTATTTTTTAAGTTCTCAAAATTATTGGGGCATGTATAAATTATGCCTGCCCCCATATTTTAGGGGGGATCGTGCCCTGCCCGCTCTACAATCGATGGAAGCCTCTGTCTCCTGATTTCGTATCCATGCTGTCTGAAATAGTCTATTCTTAATTGTCACGATCACACCTCCCACGTGTCTTTCTAGCTCTAACTTTTATTTAGCTGTATATGCGCTTACCATGTCCTTGCATGTTGGATGAGCGCACACCATGTCCTTGCATGTTGGATGCTAGCTCTCCTACAGCAACAGTTCTTTTTACTACTTCTAAGCTGAAATTTGTGTTTTTATTGTTAGCAGTAGTTTATTTAGTCATTCAGGAGCCTACTAGGAAAGAAATGGCTCTGGAGATATTTTTCTTGATATGATTATTAAAGCTAAAAGCTTTTGAAGTCTTGCTGCTTTTTTTGGCACTGTAGCCATTACACACTCTACTGTACTGTAAGTAGCCTTAACCTTGTATTGTTATTGCCTGTCTGAGCTTGAATGTAAGTACTATTATGTAATGCAATGGCTTTTATTCATGTCTGGCTTATCGTATCATTGTATGTGAGTGGTGGCTTATTGTGCGAACATCCATTCACTATTGTTGGTTGTCCTGTCAGTGATACTGTACATGTGTATCAAACCTATAGCAGGATTTGCTTTCTAAAAAGAAGAATTCCATATAATGTTAACTCGCATGCAAGTTTCCAGCTTGAACTCTTGCATGCTGGTGATGTACACCCAAATCCTGGGCCAGATAAGTTAAATAAGTCTGATGGAAATAATCATATACCTATGATAAATGCTTGTCCTCAGCAATTATCCACACAGCACATATTTAAGTATAGTATAGCTGAGCTAAAGCAATGGAAGGACAGTATTACTCAGTTACCTCGTAATGTAAATCAGACTATAAATTCTTATGGACTTCGACGTTGTCAGAAGAAAACTCGGAGGAGTTGTCGGGGAGGTAAGCGTCGAAATTGTCGCCGGGTCAGATCTAATGGTATGGCCAGTGTTCCGCAGTCACAATATACATATTTCTGTATGATCAATATGAGGTCAATTCGGAACAAAACTTCTGAATTCGTTGACTTTGTTATTTATCATGATCTAGACATTGTTGGTATCTGTGAGACGTGGCTGCATCCAGATGACGATGCTGTGATTGCAGCCCTAAATCCAGGTGGATATTGTTTCCATCATGTTCCAAGACCTGACAAAAGAGGTGGTGGAGTGGGGCTTTTATATAAGGGTAACATTGACATCAAACTTATTCCTTCCTCACTCAATATAAGCTCATTTGAACTCATTGAATTCATTGCAGTACAGAATTATGTTTCTTTGAGCCTTTGTGTTGTCTCCAGACCTCCGACTGCATCATCTTCCCTCAATCTGTTTATATATGACTTTACATGTCTGCTAGACTATCTTCTTTTTAAGAAGCCCTGTATATCAATTGTATTCACGTAAACAAATCAACACCAAACACAATACATTTCCTTGAAACTCTTGATGCTTATGACCTGACTCAACATATTCAGGTCCCAACACATATTCATGGTAATACTTTAGACTTGCTTATTACCCGCCGGTCAGATGGAGATATAGTAACTGACATCCATGTTGTAGATGGTCTTTCCGATCATCTTGCCATCATTTGTAAGTTGCTCCTAACTAAACCTGCTGCTGAAAAGAGTGTGATTCATACACGTAATCTTAAAGCTATAAATCCTGAGTTGTTTATGGCAAGACTAACTGAACTGTCTTTATTTGAAAACTGCTCAAGCAAAGATGCTTCAGAATCTGTTGATAATTACAATTCTCTTCTTAACAGCGTTTTAGATGAGTTTGCACCTGTGAAAACAAGACTTGTCACAGTTCGTCCTAATACTCAATGGTACTGTCAAGAAATTTCTGGGGCAAAAATCCTTCGTAGAAAATTAGAGCGCAAATGGCTCAAATCAGGTTTAGAGTCTGATCGTGAGAAATATCGTAATCAGCGGCAGGAAGTGCAGTCATGCGTTCGAGCTGCTAAATTATCATATAACTCCCTTCTTATAGAAAACTGCACAGATACGAGACAGCTTTTCAAAGTTGCTAATGTTCTTCTAAATAGAAAAAAGCCTACTCCTCTTCCTTCCTCGATAAATCTTGTGGTTCGTTTTAGCAACTTTTTCAAAGAAAAAATACAAGATGTTATATCAACACTCCCTAACATTGGAGGGTTTGATATACCTCGAACCACAGATAGTACGTTGGATACACTCTCCCCAACTTATTTCGATGAGATGAGGTCCATCATAATGAGCTCATCTTCTAAATCTAGTGACCTTGATCCAATACCAACATCACTTCTTAAAAAATGTCTCCCCACTATCGTACCATCCATTGTGAACATAATAAACGCAAGTCTTGTTTCTGGAATAGTGCCAGACTCTATGAAGATTGCCTCAGTTCGTCCCACTCTGAAGAAATCTAACCTTAACAGTGACATTCTCCAGAACTATAGACCCATCTCAAATTTGTCATATTTGTCTAAATTGGCAGAACGAGTAGCTTTTTCACGTCTTCGTACTTATCTCATTCAAAACAATCTGATCGATAATCTTCAATCTGCATACCGTCCATATCACAGTGTTGAAACTCTCTTAACCAACCTTGTAGATAATGTCCTTTGTGAAATGGACAAATGCAACATAACACTTCTGGTGTTACTTGACATGTCCAGTGCCTTTGACACTATTGATCACTCGATACTTGTGAAGAGACTTTACTCTCTCGGGGTATCAGGCACTGCATTACAGTGGTTTACATCGTACATAGAAAATAGAACCCAGTATGTCTCTGTAAATAACTCTAAATCTGACAAGTGTCCCCTCTCTTACGATGTACCACAAGGCTCCGTTGGTGGTCCACTATTGTTTTCCATTTATCTACAACCAATAAGTATTATAATTAAGAAGTATAATATTAACTACCATTGCTACGCTGATGACATTCAGCTTTTTGTTTCTGTTCCTCCTAAATTAGAAGTGATAGCCGAAGCATTGAAAAATATTGAAGAATGTATTCAAGATATGAAGCTATGGATGAATTCCAACAGTCTGAAGATCAATGAAAATAAAACCGAATTCATAATTTTGGGCTCCAAGAACTCCTTAATGAAAGCAAATCACAATCAGTTGGTTCTGCATGTAGGTGATAAAGTCATTCTCCCTGTCTCAAATGTGCGGAACCTTGGTGTTATATTTGATAGCAACATGACCTTTCATCAGCAGGTGTCTAGTATTTTCAAGTCAGTGAGATATCAATTGCGTAACCTGGGATTTATACGTAGGTTCTTGACTGACAAAGCATGTGAACAATTACTGCATGCATTAATTTCATCTCGTTTAGATTTTTGTAATTCTGTTCTCTTCGGACTGCCCAAACACCAGCTAAACAGATTACAGTCTCTTCAAAATTCCAGTGCGAGACTTCTTACCTACACACCTAGAATGTCTTCAATCACACCAATTTTACGTTCTCTTCACTGGTTGCTGTCAACAAAAGAGTTCATTTTAAGCTCATGTTACTTGTTCATCTAGCCATTCATGGGATGTCGCCACAATATATTAAAGATACGCTACATCCCTACAATCCAACTCGTACTTTAAGATCTGGAAGTGACAATTTGCTTCTGATTCCTCGTACCCGACATTCTTGGGGGGATAGGTCCTTCTCACAGGCTTATTATATTCACTCGCGTTCGTAATCACTCGCGTCGCGTTGGTAATCACACGCGTTTATGATTTTTGGCGATTTTTTTTTATTTCGGTGCGATTTTTTTTCTAACAGTGTCTTCAATTGGACAAACGTACTGGAAAAATAAAATGAAATTGAAATTCGAGTTTCGTTTTAAACCGGCAAGTGCCTTAAATAAGATGTAGGCCTACTCGACTACTGTTTTAACATAACAAACAAGCAAATCAGCCATGTGGCTCAACTAACTTAGAATATATCCGGACTTCTACTGTGTCTTATACGAGGACTCCGAGTCGGAACTTGCCATATCTGCCACATCGATATTACATCGTATCATTCCTATATGCGGACATGCCTGCATGCAATGGCCCCAAGGCGGCCGGACCCGGCCGCGGTCGGACACGACGTGCATCGGTAGCATGGAGCAAGCTAACGTGAGTCGAGCTGAGTTAGATCCCACGTTACATATGAGGCGCCGATTGTACCAATATTATATAGAACAATTATTTGTTATATAATCATTATTTATTGAATAATAACTATTATTTATATATAATTTACATTTTGTTTGAAAATAATTACTATTATATAAAATAAAATTTCTAATTATATATAATTCCAAGTAATACTTCATTATTTGTTAATAATAATAGTTCGACATTCCATTATTTATAAATAATGATTATTTGTTTTTCATTATTTATAAATAATGATTGTTTGTTTTTCATTATTTATAAATAATGATTATTTGTTTTTCATTATTTATAAATAATGATTATTTGTTTTTCATTATTTATAAATAATGGTTATTTGTATATAAATAACGATTATTTGTATATAATGGCAAACTGTAAAAATCGTTTATAAATAATGATTATTTATAAATAATGGGATATTGAAACAAAATTGTTATTAATAAATAATGAAACACGATGAATTTTCATTATTTATAAATAGTGAGGTAGATATTTCATTATTTAACAAATAATCGTTATTTATAAATAATGGAAAACTGGAACATTAAATAATGATTATTTATAAATAATGAAAAACAATTAATCATTATTTATTAATAATGAAAAACAAATAATCATTATTTATAAATAATGGAATGTCGAACTATTATTATTTACAAATAATGAAGTATTACTTGGAATTATATATAAATAATTAGAAATGTTATTTTATATAATAGTAATTATTTTCAAATAAAATGTAAATTATATATAAATAATAGTTATTATATAATAAATTATGATTATATAACAAATAATTGTTTTATATAATATTGGTACAATCGGCGCCTCATATGTAACGTGAGATATAACTCAGCTCGACTCAACTAGCTTGCTCCATGCTACCGATGCACGTCGTGTCCGTACGCGGTCGGGTCCGGCCGCCTTGGGGCCATTGCATGCAGGCATGTCCGCATATGGGAATGATACGATGTAATATCGATGTGGCAGATATGGCAAGTTCCGACTCGGAGTCCTCGTATAAGACACAGTAGAAGTCCGGATCTATTCTAAGTTAGTTGAGCCACATGGCTGATTTGCTTGTTTGTTATGTTAAAACAGTAGTCGAGTAGGCCTACATCTTATTTAAGGCACTTGCCGGCTTTAAACGAAACTCTAATTTCAATTTCATTTTATTTCCCTGCATGTCTGTCCCATTGAAGACACCGTAAAAAAAAAACCGCACCGAAAAAAAAAAAAATCGCCAAAAATTCAAAACGCGAGTGATTACGAACCCGCACGCGACGCGAGTGATTATAAACTGCCTTCTCACATGCTGCGGCCAAGTTGTGGAATCAACTTCCTCAGTCACTTCGCTCCATTAAAGTACATGAAACATTTAAAGTACACCTTAAGACATATATGTTCAGCATTTAATACCTTCACAACTAAATCTATATACACTGTATAATTATGTACTATTTTTAAGAAATAATATTTGTTTTGTATCCATTTAAGGTACACTCTGTGTCATCACACGCTGGTCTGACTAGTTTCCTATGGGGGCTGGTGCCATTATTTGCTAGAGCTCCTGTGAGTACTGAGCTGACCGGGCTTGCCCCTTAAATTGTCGGTGAACAAGCACAAGGGCACCAGGCCCCACCAGGATGTAGCTGGGAATTTCCAGGATGATACTTGTAGTGACTCAAGATTTCTATTTATAGTAGCTGTTTGTAATGTACGTGTATATAATATTTGCTATCTAAAGGAACTGTTGCTGGCCTAGCGCCATGAGCGTCTCTGGACGGTGTGCGCGCTATATAAAATATCACTATTATTATTATTATTACAAAATGATGTCACAATGCAGGATACATGTCACCGTGCGCGCATCCCATTTTTCCTGAAAATTTTGTGCGATTTGTTTCTTTAATATCACATTTGATTGGATTAAATAGATGCGGAGTGGGAGGAGCTGAAAATGAGAAATGAGATAACACGCAGATAACACGGTTTTCAGAATACTGATTTGGGGTATGTTAGGGGCGTGTTAAATCAGAGAGGTAACACGATATTTAACACCAAAGTTAATGTGATTATCAGAATACCGCCCAGGTGTTTACATGTGCATTCATAATCGATGGGTATGCATGCGAAGTGCTGTTGTACAAATCTACGAACTTGCCGACAGATATCCTTTTATTACTTACCTCATTTAAATCATTTTGGCCAAAAAGGTGTTTGATTTTAATCATAATCAACTAATAAAGTATAGACCATAATGACAGGACATGAGTCCATACAAGAGCTATAAAGTCAATGTGATTGACTCGATGAATCCGGTCCATGTGTATATTCATCGAGTCGGCCTGAAACCGGCGTCAAGCAGTCTCCAAAAAAATAAGAAAGTGTTTTTACACACAACCTCCGTGTACGCATACGGTACGGCCCAGAGGCAAGGGCCACTTGAAAGCGAGCAATACCGAGGCTAATACAATAAAGCTAGATCGATAACGTACACAACTATTTGCGCAAGTCAATGATGAAGTGATTCCCGAAAGCCAAGCTCAGTTCGCTTTGTGTTTACACATACGAGAAGGCGACCTGAAACCATTTCCAGAGGTGGACCGTTATCGGGGCGGCGATACGTTCAAGGCGGCGTGTGGCCGGCCTCACGCCGCCTTCTCACGTACATGTAAATGGGGTCTAAGTTATGATGACATTTCTAACTAATCTTGATTAAAAGATTTCAATGTTGACGCTACCCTCTCCGCCGTCGGAAAAGCGGCGTTTTTCCAACGGAGGCTCTATTCCCCTCTTATCTATTTCATCTTGCTAGTTTTGCCATCAAATACGTCATGTATAAAAATTATTTGAACTGTCTTTGTAACCTTGATATCTGTATATTGTTTATTTCAACAGATTCTTCGGATATACCTCAAGTAAAAAAAACAACCTTTTACATAGCTTTTGACTTTTATAAAGTAAGTACTTTAGAAACCTCTACTATCATTTGAATGTGAAAACTGGTAACTGATAACAGTTTTAAATAACGTCACTTGAGCAAACAATTATATCTTGGTTGTTGTTGTTGTTAACTTAATTTCGTGTGTAGTGTAACGATAAAATCAATCGGGTGCAAGAAAATGTGCGTAAACGACGTGCAGGGGGAGCATATTTTATTCAGTTTGATTGTACAACTCATAGCAAGTAAACGTTGCATTTAGAAGTCAAGAGTAATGATAGTGTGACATTGTGCGTGCAATTTAATGTTCAACTCAAAATTGGCCAAGAATGATTTTTTACTTTCATAATGACATCACCTTCACATTTGATGACATCACAGGGAACAATCTTCAACTTGGTGTCAAATTTCTAGTGGTCATCTTCACCATGTGATGGGTCAAAATGGGGTCAATTTTTGGAAAATGTCCCGATTGTGTCGGATAATTTATAAAATTGTTTGTATTGTTATACTCAACAAAAAGTGTGTACAGCACCATAAATCCTTGACCTCCCGTTAAAAAGTTACGACCGGAAAGGTCAACGAACTTTTATTAAATGGCAAATTACACTTAAAATGGTGAGAAATCTATTTTTTTACAAACTATTTTGTTTAAATGTGTGTACTTTTTTGTTGTTGGATAAATCTAACTTAGAAGTCACATCCAGAAGATATAACGGGTCAAGACAGGGCAATCTGGGAACAAAATACATTAATGTATTGTGCGTGGGGTGTGCGTGCAAGTATCTATAAATCTACGGGAGATACGTTTTGTTTTTACTTTACGCGGATATAGGTGTAACATGTCCCAATAAGTTTTGTTAGGAATATTTGTAGTTAACACCACTCTAACATTGACATTTACTATGCTCTTTTGCAAAAGCTGGAGACCACAATGTGAAATTGCCTGATTACTTTTTATCTGTCCAACACTGCGGTCTTTTATAGTGGTTGGGAATGTCTCGCAACCGACTAATACAAATGGATAGGTGTAATAATTAGGCTACGCAGAGTCTACTGCGTAATGGAAATCACTAGATGATGAAAAGTTATAATTGAGTAAAGTGCCACACGGAAAAGGGGGAATTTTTCAAATAGTGCTTCTAGACCATTTTTTACGCTGAATATGAATATATGAGGTAACCAGGTTGTATCCTGAAATATAACCCGTGAGGGTGCTTTATTAAAAATGGCCGCCGAATTTTCAGAACATTTGAATTTTCGTGAATAGATTTTGAAATTAACATTCAATCGCCAAAAAATTATTGTCATATAAAATAAAAATTAATTTCCTACAATTTGGTACTATTTATAGAGGACAAGTAGGTCATCTAGCTGATATTTTATTTATAGAGGACAAGTAGGTCATCTAGCTGATACTTTAAGTAGAAAACTGCATTTTTTGTAATTTTTCAAAAAGAAATTTTTGCAAATTCATGATTTTACATAATTATAAGAAAAATGAATCAATTACCTTGTAATGTTCCAGAAAACCTTATTGATATACTATTATCATTTGGATAAAATTCCAACTATGTATCATTCTTTTTAGCAATATTATAAGTTATCAAACTTGAATACTCAAATTTCAGAAATGTCGCCTTTTGTATGCATTTCCATAGACTAATACGTGTAACATGTAGAATGTATAGTTAAAAATTAAATGCAATTATTTCCGCTTGTTAATCACTTAGAGCGTTAAGAGTAGGCTTTTCTCTATCAGCTACATAAAACAAAATGTTGGCACATCGAGGCCTAACTCTCTCAGGGTGTCGAAATCCCCCCCCCCCCACCCTTGGCTATATCATTTCGTTGTATATTACCTATTTCTTGGAAGATCACTATTTTTTTTAGCACCTTTCTGCTATAGTACAGCCACTTTAATTACTTAAAAGAGTAGGCTTTGTTCTACCAGCTACATAAATAGGCGCAAGCACATCGAACCCTAGCCCTCTCAGGGGCTGTCTAAGTCACCCCCTTCTGTATCATGTATATTGCCTATTTATTGGAAATTTCACCATTTTGGATCACCAATTGAGGCATAAGGGCGTTTCTACTATATATCATACACCCCAATTCTATTTTCTTGCAATGACTTAGAGAGGAAAGCGTTAAGAAGCGCTGGTACATCGAAACCTAGCCCTCTCAGGGGCTGTCTAAGTCAACGTTTTCCCCTCTGCCTTGTATATTGCCTATTTATTGGAAATTTCACCATTTTGAACCACCCATTGAGGCGAAAGGGCGTTTCTACTATATAGTACAGCAAATTTTATTTTCTTGCAATGCCTTTGGGGGGGGGGAGTAGGCTTTGCTCTATCAGCTACATATAAACAAGTGCTGGCAAATAAAAGCCTACCTCCTCCGGGAGGTCGTAGAAATCCCCACATGCCTCTTGCAATATTGCCTATTTATTGAAAAATTCACCATTTCTAAGCCCCCATTGAGGCTAAAGGCATTTCTGATATACAGTTCTGCCACTTTTAATGCCTTGAAACTATTTAGGGAGGAAAAAATAGGTTTTGCTTTATCAGCCACATATAAAGAAGTGCTGGCAAGGGAGGCTGTCGAAATTTCCCTATCCGTTTTGCATTATTGCTAATTTATTGAAAAATTCACCACTTTGGAGCCACCATTAAGGCAAAAAGTCATTTCTGATTTTGTTTCTGCCCTTTTACCTCCCTTAAACCACTTGGATAGAGAAGAATAGGCTTTGCTTCATCAGCTACATAATGACATGCTCGCAATTAAAAGCCTATCCTCTAAGGGAGGCTGTCGAAATTACCCTATCCCTTTTGCATTATTGCTAATTTATTGAAAAATCACCATTTTGGAGCCCTCATTGAGACAAAAGGCGGTTCTGATATATAGTTCTGCCACTATTATCGCCTTGAAACTTCTTGAAGAGGAAAGAGTAGGCTTTCCGCTATCAGCAACATAATAAGAAGTGGCTCTACTATATACCAGAAACACCTTTTTGCCTCAATGGGGGCTCCAAAATGGCGAGTTTTCCAATGAATTGGCAAAAATCATAAAAAGGTGGGGTATCTTCTATAATCCCCTGAAGAGGGTCAAGCTTCGATATGGCAGCAAAACAGTGCGTCCCACAATAAAACAAAACCGAGAATTATCGATAATATATCTCATAACTTAATCACAAATACAATAGACAAGTGACCTACCATTGTAAAGCTTAGAATCTCTTCTTTCATCTAAAATTACTTACCAAAAAGTCACCTGGCGGGCTGTATCTGGGTTTCAAAAAGAACACCACATGGAGCGTTGTGGCCCAGTGGATTAGTCTCCGGACTTTGAAACAGAGGGTCGTGGGTTCGAATCCCAGCCATGGCGTAATTTCTTTCGGCAAGAAATTTATCCACATTGTGCTGCACTCAACCCAGGTGAGGTAAATGGGTACATGGCAGGAATTTATTCCTTGAAATGCGTGTGCGCTGTAATCTTAGTAATTACGGCTGCCAAGCTACAGCTGGGGTAATAATATTCAAGTCCTTTGGAAGCGCATAGAGACATTATTTATAATTGTGATATGCGCTATACAACAACTGTATATTATTATTATTATTATTCTAAAAAGTTCAATATCTGCTCTTTAATTTGATACCTCAATTACTGAAAAAAGTTAAGAAATAGCAAAGTTCTGGTTATTTAAAATAGGTAGGACATTTGTCTATTGTATTTATGATTAAGTTATGATAAAAATCATCGCTAAATCTCGGTTTCGCTTTTTGTGGGACGCACTGTATAAAGCTGAAAGAGAGGAACCTACTCTTTCCTCTCCAAGTGGTTCAAGAAAATGAAATTGGGTGTTTTATAGAGCAGAAATGCATATTGCCTCAATGGGGGCTCAAAAATTGTGAATTTTCAAATATTGCAAAAGGGGTGGGGTGATTTGACAGCCGCCCAGATGGGTAAGCTTCATTGTGCCAGCACTTCTTTATAGGTAGCTGATAGAGCAAAGTATTCCTCCTTAATTAGTTTCAAGGCAGTAAAAGTGGCAGAACTATATTTCAGAGATGCCTGTTTACCTCAACGGGGGCTCAAAAATGGTGAATTGTCCAATAAATAGGCAATAATGCAAAGGGAGGGAAGGGGGTGAGTTTGGCAGCCCCCAGAAGGGGGTAGTTTTTTTATTTGCCAGCACATCTCACTTTCATAAGGGGGTTAATATTCTTAACGGCAATTTTACATTTCAAATTTTAAATGTGCCTCTTAAAGGCACAAAGGGGGGGGGGGGGTCTTGAGTATGAATTTACAATTCTCCACCGTCTTATTTTTACTTCATTCCCATGAGATTATTCTTTCTTCCAGTTCAGCAAGAAGGAAGAAACCACGGAAGACAAAAGAACAAGCAAATTTATCCACTCTCACTATATTGAGAAACTGGTTTCGGGTCTAGTTTCACGTTGTATGCTCTGGAAAAGACACTTGATAACTTAACACAAATTGTGTTAATGACATGACAGCACATAATCAGAAATGTGTAGTCCTTCCTGGCTCCAGAGAGCAATGGTCATATACCACATCAGTATGATTTTTTTTTCTATTTATCCTCAATCGAGGTACTTTATAGTCCATAAAATATCAAAATATATAATTTTTACATCACAAAAAATCAAACCATATCGCATGACAATATTTTACAGAAAAACATACAATACAAATACGTTACTCATTCACTTGAAATAATACGCATCTTCTGTAATTTTCAGTTTCGTTAAATCTTTTCTTATAATACTTCAAGCTTAATATGTAAAATCTTATTTCTTCTCTCAAATAGATAGTTTCAATATATAATTTCCATTTAATACGTGTTTTTTATCACTGCATTGCTTGACATAATTCTTATAAACTGTAAATTAGAATAATTAAGGATGATATTAACAATTTTTTTTTGGTTACCTATATTTTAATTATCCTACAACACTTTTTTTAACAATTCAAATATCAAGATAAAAAATGTTCCGAATAAGACACGAGACTACTTTCTAAAATATCCTGACTTTCGTGAATGTCAATAAAACATGACGTACAGTCTCATGGCAGTTGCAAATATGACATAAATCATCATTCGAAATTTCTCATCTGCATGCAATCTCTCTACTCGGCAATATTTTGTGAAAAACTTGAATTGTTTATTTTCATTTATTTGCTGGAATTTGAATTCAGATACGTCACTCTAATTATATTCATTCTTTTAAAAATGTAAATTAGCAGGTTCTTCTTTGTGTTTATCTAAGAACAAACCACATTAATATGGACAATTACCATGACTACAATGATCCTGAGGGGTATTCTGAAAAGTCTCATAAGTTTGCTCATAACTTTCCTCATAAGTTACCCATATAATGGAGCGCTAATAGACCTCTAAATTCGTATTCTGAAAACTCTTAACTCACTTTTGGCCACTCTCCTACTGAGCCGAATTGGCCAATAAAATGCGCTCTTAAAACGAAAAATGTTCTACTAGCGCGCAGTGTCTCTTCACTTTATTGACTTGCAGCGGAGCGCCTGGCCCAGCTGCTGCATGTACACTGCGCCACGATCTTGGTACAAAGATTTTTTGCTAAAAAATAATGTTAAAACATCAGAGATTAGAGTTCGTTATGTTGTTGAAGTTAAGTGTTGTCTTGTCCATTTCTCTCTCATTTTTCTTTTACCGTTGTTGTTTTTCTCTTCTTTTTTTTTTTATTTCGAACGCGTTCTGATTTCCATATCCACCTATTTGAATCCATCCGTAGCTTTCTTTTTTTTCTTTTACAATATTTTATTTGCCTCTATCTCGGGGCCCTGCTCGGGGAGGGGATTCTTCTCTAACATTAATTCCTGCTTATTTTAAAAATAATATATTGTTCCTTTCATCATACGGAAAATCTTCTCCAACAAAATGCTGATATAAATAAAAAGATTTGAAAAATCAGACAAGCATGATAAAGCCGAAAATCGAATGTACAAAAGTTATGACATTTTATAGATGGGGAAAATAATGGCATCGCTCATATTTTTTTTTTTTGGTATTTGATTATAGGAGAGAATATTCATTTAAATACTAAAGGTGTCGGAAACAAAGTTTGATTCATCCCTGAACATTGCTGCACCAATACCATGATTTGGCATTCTCAATTATCTGTCAAAATGGAGTGAAAAAAAAAAACTGTACAATGCTAATAATGAAATAACATATAGGCAAAAAATAGTCATATTTCCCCTATGTTCACAATTTCTATTTCCCTTTTCCCTCTTTTCTATTTTTTTACTACCAAATTTATTCCCTATTCCTTATTTTAGGCTTATATTTGTTTCTATAATCCTTCTTTCTATTTATTCTATTCCCTGTTTATACCTTTGTCTCCTTAATTGTCTTCCTTTTGATGACAGTAGTAAACAGATTTTATGATATTTATAAGAAATGAAAGCCACAATTAGCAAGATATGATGATACTTAATGGACCTCTTATCACCATTATCTATCCCCATCGGAAAATCCGCTTATTGAGCGCTATGAAACTTTGCAGAATACCAAAAGTCTCGTAACTACTCAATCAAGTCTTCGCGCGATGATAACGGAATTGCAGGTGCGCGCAACGCAACCCTGCCAAATAAGGAAAGGGGCACTTAAGTGACTTTTAAGAATACCAAAATGCTAATTGAGCGCTAATTGAGCTTTCAGAACACCGCCCTCTACCTGTTGCCTCTTTGTCATAAATAATTGATAGCCGCCACGTATTACATGTAGAACGAGCCCAGCTTATTACGCCATGCTCAATCCTTAATTCTAATCGTATGTTAATCCAAATTTGAAGTTAGGCACCTTTCCTGGGAGCACTGATCAACTGTTGTGTAACTTATTCTGTTAATATGGTATTACCACATAACCCTGTACAATACCATTTCTTTTGATTACCTGTAAAAGCAAGTAGAGGAAAAGGTGTCTACTTCATACAGTGCGTCCCACAAAAAACGAAACCGAGGTTTAGCGATGATTTTTCATAACTCAATCAAATATACAATAGACAAATTGCAAAGCTTAGAATGTCCTCTTTCAGCTGGTATAACATACAAGATTTTTCATTTACGCATGAGAGAGTAAAAGCAATTTGAAGAAAGGATAGCAAAAAGTCATCTGACGAGGGGTACCAAAATTTCAAAAAGAAACTCACATGCCTAAAACTTTCAATATCTGCTCTTTATTTTGGTAGCAAAATGGCAAAAAATGGTCAGGAAAAAACAAAGTCATGTTTCTTCGAAACAATGCTTGTATTTCCATAATTTCATGAAACATACGTGTTTTCAACGGTCCCCCCCCCCCGAAACTATCGCACAGATAACAAAAGACTTTCTGCATGGCTGATTGTCAACAAAACGGAGTGTCGAGTAAGTCTAAAAGCTTTCCTGTAAAACCTCTTCACATCACAAAATTATTGAAATTCAAGCCTTATTTCAAATAAACAGAACTTTGTTATTTGTTGATCGTTTTCTGTGATTTGTTTTTGAAACTCAGATATCGCCCGCAAAGGGACTTTTTGGTTTCCTTTGTTCAAATTGTTTTTGCTCACTCATGCATGAATGAGTTCATTTCAAATGAAATAGGAGACCATACACTCAGCAATGATAGGTCATTTGTATATTGTATTTGCGATTAAGGCATGATAAATCATCTATAAATCCAGGTTTCATTTTTTGTGGGATGTACTGTATATCAAAGACTAATATTTTGAAATTGAATTGAACTTGAATCGGGAAACTCGGGATGAGTTGCAGTTATAACATCATGAAGATTGTAAACTTTTATGGGCACAGACAATTTGCTGGTAAGGGTTAGTAAAGTCGTTTTGAGGTATTCCTGGAATACCATGATACGTACCTTGCTTATTCAACATCTAACCCTGCATTTTATTTCAAAATGAGCTCATTTGGCCCCTTCTTAACTACCCACCAAAATTAGCCTTGTTACCGCTGTAAGTGTATTTCGCCTTGCAGAAATTTTCATTACTTTTTTTGTGTGAAAACCTCCTCCTTTTCTGTTATTTTCCAGGTCAACAATTATAATTTTCACGACCCCGAGTATTACCCAATAGAGGAGATTTCGCGATCACACCATCTGTACTCGCCTCAACTAAATCACGTGTCTTTCAAATTTGTTTCGGCCCCGCCACTAAGTCAGGGGCGTGATATTGATCCAAGTGAAATCTGTGATGCGTATGATGTGCTAAACATGACACACTGCGCAGAGGAGTATTGTGAATGCGCACAAGTGATCACGGTAGAGCTTGGTGAGGTGAGTTTAATCATGGAGGTAGAAACTTCATGGTTTGATAGGGCGGGGATGTTTTCTTGTTTTTATCTTCTTAATTTGGTTCGTTATTTTTGTAACTCATTTTATTTATCAAACTCGCCTACTTCTCAATTTTTGTTGCTCTAAATCTTAAATCCAGTCAGTCGGCAAGCCCTGAAAAAGTAGTTTCTTTTATCCAAGTGACATTTATGACTAGAGGGTTTTTGCATTGTTAATGAGCTTGGTGCGGACGAAAACACATCTTTTTATTCGGCCATTACTGCTCTAAATATTGACCAAATTTAATACCCCTTTCATAAACCTATCCTTCAATTAGCCGCCTAAGAGTAATGCGGATAATTCAATAAAAATTGCGTTCACGAACTCCAAAAATAAGCCGCATTATTTTTACAAGCGCCCGTCCTGAAAAGGCGGATAATCGTCATGACAACTGGACACGCCCCTCCGATGCGGTTGTGTTGGAAAAGGGTGACCTTGTGACCGCACCATGGCAATTATCCGCATTATTTGGAAATGCGTTCATAAACTCAAAATCTTGTCCCGGTGCTGCTATTATGCGGATAATAGCAGCATCAGAATAATGCAGATAACTCTGGTCTTCCTCCAATTTTACGACCAAATTATGCTGCTATTAGCCGCATAATTGGGTTTATGAAAGGGGTATAATGTTTTTAGTATCTTTATAAAGAAAAAAAGGCATTATTTTATGTCATGTGTGTGAAATGTTTAAATGATCTTGTAATATAGGTAAAACTTCTGATCTAAAACATGAAAGAAAATGATTATTTCCATGCAACGAAAGTTGTTACTTTTCCACTTAATTTCTGTTTGAGCCCAAATGATTTTTAAATCATGATAAAGCTGAAGATCTAAGCTTTAATTTGATAAAATTTTTATAAGAAGAGGTATTTTAGATGGGTCAGCAGCCAGCTTTTCATAGGCCAAGTACATTTAGCAGCTAAAAAAAAAACAAGAATACTGCGCTCTGATTGGTCATAGAGACCACACACCCACGCAAATTCCAATGTTCCCCACACTGTGCCTCTGCAAGGTCACACTCACATGTGGTAATCTCTTCAAATTACCCACGCCTGTTGTTTTGAAAACATTATTCAGCCAATCAGAACTCTGGATTTTATGTTACTCTGAAATTTCAGAAATCTCGTATTGCATCTTGATGGAAAACGCTGGCTGCTGACCCATCTAAAAGATGCCACATATCAAGAGTGTCATTGTAAAAAAGTATAGAGTTTGAGCTTTCTGATGATATATATCATGTTTGTGCCTAAAACTCAAAACTTTGCACAATTTGCAAGTGAAAACAGAGGAAGAAAATTCTGTTTGAGGCATCTTTTCAGGTAAAAAATTCACTTATTTATCCAAATATTTTATTCTAAAAAAATAACCAGTATAAAAGAGTAACATTTACTCTTTCCTATGGTACAACAATATACAATATTACTCAAGGAGAAAGTGGTTAAATTCTTTGAGAAAAAAGTCTCACAATTCACAAGATTTTGCAGGGACATGAATTCAGCCACGAGAGGACTTGGATAAATCTTGCTCATTTGCTCCTTAACGCAGTAGTGCAGTAGATATGTGAAAAAGATGCTCGAATCTGGCAGAAAGTGTAAAAATTGGCATACAGGGGTATTTTTGGGCGCCGATTTAAAAATTGCCGGCCCCAAGCGATTTGACCATTGGGTCGGCCGCCATTTTGAAATCCAAGATGGCCGCCATGAAAAATCATTAAATGTCATTTTCTTGAGTTTTACATGGCATGTGACATTGAAATTTGGCATATAGGGGTATTTTGAGGCACTGATTTCAAATATTGCCGGCCCCCGGCAATTTGACAATTTGGTCGGTGGCAAAATGGCCGCCATCTCGAAATCCAAGATGGCCGCCATGATATATTATTGCAATCATTTTCTCGAGTTTTATATGAACTGCGGTATTGAAATTTGGCATATAGACTTAATTTAGGGTACTGATTACAAATATTGCCGGCCCCAAGTGATTTGACCATCAGGTCGGCCGCCATTTTGAAATCCAAGATTGCCGCCATGAGAAATCATTAATGTCATTTTCTTGAGTTTTACATGACGTGTGACACTGAAATTTGGTATGTTGGGGTATTTTTAGGCAATGATTTCAAATATTGCCGGCCCCCAGCAATTTGACCATTTGGTCGGCGGCTAAATGGCCGCCATCTTGAAATCCAAGATGGCCGCCATGAAAATCATTAAATGTCATTTTCTTGAATTTACATGTGCTCTAAACTTTGGCAAATAGAGTACCTATTTTGGGGTGCTGATTTCAAATATTGCCAGCCACAAGTGATCTGACCATCAGTTCAGCGGCAAGATGGCTGCCATGAAAAACCATATAAAAATAATTTTCTTGGATTTTACATTATATATGACACCAAAAGCCAAAGTATGTGGCACTGATTTTTGCCGGCCACCAGCAACGTAACCACCGGGTTTCGGCAAAATGACCGCCATGAATTAATAGCAATGATAATTGTCTTGAGTTTTATATGAACTCTGGCCCTGAAAGTTGTCATATAGGCATATATTTAGGCTCTGATTATTGTCAGACCCCTGTTTGGTTGCCATTTTGAAATACAAGATTGCCGCCATGAAAGATAATTTGCTTAAGTCTTACGTATGGCTTGTTACACTTTAAATTTGGAGAAAAACTTGATCTTTGCATCCTTGATCAATGAAAAAACGTAATAAATAGATGCTATTTTGAATTCCAATATGGTTACCAAGTTTGAATGATGTACAACATTATAATGGTGAGTAAAACCCATGGTATTGGCACTGAAAACAAATCCAACACAACCACATCTTTGTCCGTTGCAAGGAAAATACTTTGGCACCCTTAATTGCTGATATAGATGTAAGTATGAAGCACCATAAATACACAAACCAGCTAGCTTCTTATGCAGTTACACATTTGAAGTGGCTTTGGTTGAATAATAACCATCCGGAACAATCATTTTCTGTAGAGAGGCTGTAAATTATTTCTTTGGGTTTTATATGATCTGCAGTATTGCACTTTGACATATCGACGGAGTGCGGGGTGCTTATTTCAAATATTGCTGGCCCTCAGCGATCTGATCCCCTGAGTCAGAAGCAAAATGTCAGCCATCTTGAAATCCAAGATGGCTGCCATGAAAAAAGATCATTGAAAAAAATCACTTTATCTAGTATCACGTAACGTATTATTTTAAAATTTGGCATCTAGGGATATTGAAATTGCCCCCATTAATCTGTCCAATAGATATGCTGCAAAATTGCCACCATCTTGAAATCTAGAGAGGATCGACTGTCATGAAAATTCATTAAAATCATTTTCTTGGTTTTAAATAATTTGAGGCACTGCATTTTAGACATACAGGCAGGTTTTTGGCCGGCTGGTTTCAGAATATTGCTCCAATAATTGCGATATTTTATTACAAATCGACATGAAGAAAACTGCTCCAGACTTGAAGTACTGATGGTTATATAGTGGTATGATGATGATGATGATGATGAAATTAATATTAATGATTGATGATAATAATACATATTTTATTGTTCAAAATAGAATTCAGTAACAGAAATGCTCCAAAAATTTATTTTGCCCAAACCCTGTAGATCGTGAGCCCGGCAGCAACTTAGCAGCGCCACATCGAACGTTGCTCTATCCCTTAAAAAGGGAAGTTCACCCCGGAGAAAAGTTTGTTGTAAAATCACAAGAAAATATGATATAAAAAAGATATTGGTAAATCCATCAAAGATATTAGAATTTTAAGTTTTTTATTTGTGACGTGATATACTGTACGAGCAGCTGCCCCAATATGTTGTGTGATTTAAAATGGCAGATAAAGTGTGTTATGTGTTATATGTTCATAATCTATCCATATTTGAAATTAACATACAAGTTTTTGCTTCGTAGTACCAACTTACAGTGTCACAGGTAATGTAGAATTCAGGAAAATATTTTTGAAAGATATTTCGTAGTAGCCATCTTAGATTTCAAAGTGGCGGTCATTTTCAGCTGACCCGGTGGATCAATCACTGGGGCAGCAATATTCTAAAACAAGCAGGCCAAAACCCGCCTGTATGTCTAAAATGCAGTGCCTCAAATTATTTAAAACTCAAGAAAATGATTTTAATGAATATTCATGACAGTCGATCCTCTCTAGATTTCAAGATGGTGGCCATGCATTTTGCAGCATATCTATTGGACAGATTACTTGGGGGAAATGTCAATATCCCAAGATGCCAAATTTCAAAATAATACCTACGTTTTAATTATGATACTTGATTTTTTAATGATTTTTTATGGCAGCCATCTTGGATTTCAAGATGGCTGCCATTTTGCAGCTGAGGTATCACGGGCCTAAAACATTTCCCATAGACTCGTGTGTTAAAGAGGCGCTCTAAAAAAAATAAGGATGAAATTCGAGAATTGAATGTTTACTACCTGTCCAGTGGATAGGATACATGTCTGACATTCCATATCTGACCAGAAAAGGGTACCTCGACCTGCTCATTTTAAAAATAAATCGGCATTTATGAAGACTACACCTGACAGGATCAATTTCATCACTTGAGACAGTAAAATGGCAATACTTCTTCCGCCAGTATAAAAATAGTTCCAAAGTGGTGATATATCTTCCCAATTTGGAAAAAGGAAGTTCAGTAAAGTAACCCTCCCTAGAATCAGTGTTAGATTATCAATCTTATTCATTCATTTTTGTGAATCAGCAATATCAAAATTAAAAAGTAAATGGGTTGGCTCGAATGAATATCTTTGGCCCGTATAACCATGACTCAGGGGATCAGATCGATGAGGGCCAGCAATATTTGAAATAAGCTCCCCACACTACTTCTATATGTCAAAGTGCAATACCGCAGATCATATAAAACTCAACGAAATAATTGAAATATTTATATGGCAGCCAGCTTAGAATTCAAGATGGCGGTCATTTTGCCGCTGACCAAATGGTCAAATTGCTGGGGGCTGGCAATATTTGAAATCAGTGCCTAAAAATACCCCACCATACCAAATTTCAGTGTCACATGTCATGTAAAACTCAAGAAAATGACATTAATGATTTCTCATGGCAGCCATCTTGGATTTCAAAATGGCGGCCGACCCGATGGTCAAATCACTTGGGGCCGGCAATATTTGAAATCAGCACCCCGAATTAAGCCTATATGCCAAATTTCAGTGTCACATATGTAAAACTCAAGAAAATGACATTTAATGATTTTTCATAGCGGCCATCTTGGATTTCATAATGGCGGCCATTTAGCCGCCGACCAAGTGGTCAAATTGCTGGGGGCCGGCAATATTTGAAATCAGTGCCTAAAATTACCCCATCATACCAAATTTCAGTGTCACACGTCATGTAAAACTCAACAAAATGACCTTAATAATTTCTCCTTGCGGCCATCTTGGATTTCAAAATGGCGGCCGACCCGATGGTCAAATCACTTGGGGCCGGCAATATTTGAAATCAGCACCCCAAATTAAGCCCATATGCCAAATTTCAATACCGCAGTTCATATAAAACTCGAGAAAATAATTGCAATAATATATCATGGCGGCCATCTTGGATTTCAAGATGGCGGCCATTTTGCCACCGACCAAATGGTCAAATTGCCGGGGGCCGGCAATATTTGAAATCAGTGCCTCAAAATACCCCTATATGCCAAATTTCAGTGTCACATGCCATGTAAAACTAAAAAAAAAAGACATTTAATGATTTTTCATGGCGGCCATCTTGGATTTCAAAATGGCGGTCGACCCGATGGTCAAATCGCTTGGGGCCGGCAATTTTTTAAATCAACGCCAAAAAATACACCTGTATGCCAAATTTCACACTTTTTGCCAGATCCGAGCATCTTGGCCATTTTTTGTCACATAACTGCTCCACTATAGGGGCTTGCAGACTGACTGAATCATGTTGATTGAAAAGCATTTCCTGACTCAGGGGCATCAGCCTACACAACCAATCCAGGAAAGCTGTCCCTTTTTAAATAATCAGATACGTCTTGGTAGTCCCAACCCAGATTACTGTTTCATTTATAATGTTTATACATGTTTTTCTCCTTCAATTTCACCCAAATTAATAGCTTTCTTTTTTTTTCTTTTCTAAAAAGGAAGCATTATTTCATACAATCCACTCTTTAATCTACATGTATTGTTATCCATTCAAAATTGGTTAAATATATATTTATGTTAAAATGTTCATTATGTTAAAGGTATATACATTTAGTCTACTCCTAACCTTTCCCCATTCCTGCTTTTGACATTAATTCTCCCTCTGTATACTTTTCTCTTTGTATCCCCGTTCCAATATTATACATTAGTATACTTTGTTATCATTTTTTTTTACTGTTTCGCTTGTTTGTTTACTGAAATTTTACTCTGTACAAATTCATGTAATTTAGCCTTTGGCTGCTAATTGAATTTTTATCACAATAAATACCATTTATCTATCTATCTATCTATCTATCTATCTATCTAGTCGCTATTGTCAAAACACCTGCATGTTCTCATTAAAATGCACATAATACCTGCCTCGGCGACTGATCCAGCTCATTCGATTAATGAAATGATCGCGTTGAATGTCCATGTCTCTTGGGTCTTGCTACAAGACTAGACAATGGATTTTATGCTCCTTAATTTCACAAGTTTGTTGAACAAAATAAGAAATGATCCTTCCCCATTTATTTGTCCAATTCTCATTTTCTGTTCTCTTCCATGTCTATGTTTCCCTTCCTTTCCACTTCCACTGCCTTTTCTCTTTTTTTCTCTATCTTTCATTCTATTCTTTCATCTCCCTTCGGATTTTTTCTCTTCTCTTTTTTGCTCTCTCTTCCTCATCTTCTTTTTCTCTCAACTCTTCCTTTCCCTTCTCCCTTTTCTTCCGTTTCCTTGTCTCTTTCTCTCTCTGTCCCCTTCTTTTTCTCTCCCCGCTCTATTTTGTCCTTTCTCTTTCTCCCCTTTCCCCTTCCTTACATTTCTTTTCCCTTTTCCTCCTCATTTTCTCTGTCTTTTATTCTTTCTTTTCTATTTCTTCTCTCCTTTTTCCTTTTCTCCTTTCCCCTTTCCTTCTTTCCACCATTTCACCTTCTCCTCTTTCCTTTGTCAATTTCTAATCCCCTCATTCTCATTCCCTCTTCTCTCTCCCTTTCCCTTCTTCTTTGTTCTTTTTCCCCCCTTGTTTTTGCTCTCTCGCTTTTACTTTTTTCTTCATTCCCCCTCACTGTCCTTTCTTTATTTCCCCTTACTTTACCTCTTCTATTTTTCCTTATCTTATTTTTTTTCTTTTCCCCCTTCCCTTTCCTCTCTTTCCATTATCTTCTTTTCTCTCCTGATTGGTAAAACCACGCATACAATTTGTCACTCGTTTTTTCTCATTGTTCTTTCCCAGGAAAGGCGGAAGAGGTCTCGCCTTCCTTCGTCTTCCTTCTCCTTTTCTTTCTATTCTTTTTATATCCCTTCTCCTTTTTTTGTCATCCTCTCTCTTCTCTATTCCCCTATTTTCCCCTTTCCTTTTCATTTCTTCCCTTTCTCCAATTCCCCTTTCTTGTCTTCCCCTTCTCTCTCTCTCTCTTTCCTTGAGGGGAAGGAGGGGGGGGGGTTGGTAGTCAATAGTACAAGAAGAAGTCATAGAATGAGGATGAGGAGCGTGGCGAGGAGAGAAATTTAAGACAAGTATTGGTCGTGTAACTCTTTATTCCCTCTGTAATTCAATCGCAACAAAAAGTTTGTCTTGCACCACCCCCACCCCCCTCCCCATCCAAATATCATGGCGCCCCACCTGAATTCAATTGCCATAAACCTGCGAGAATCTATCTTGAAAAATATCATACATTATCTCATTTTTTTATCAGACGGTAGAAATTGTTTTGATTGATGAGGGAGTGCCTTTCAGTGCGAGCCATCCATTCCACCTTCATGGATATTCTTTTTATGTGGTAGGACAAGAAAAACTTAACAGTTCCACAAGCCTTCAAGAAGTAATGCAGCTTGATCAAACTGGTAATTATCATTTTTTTGTAATGAAAAATGTTTCTTACCCATTGATTGGTGGACGTTTAAACCCACACACACACACACACACACTCTTTGTCACCTTTTTTTTTATATCACATCCACCTACAATTTTGTTATACTTTGCAGCGGCAGATCCAGATCCGGAGTCTCTTTATATGACAGAAAAAAATGAGAATAGAATAAGCTATTACTCAAAATTGCATCAACCCATTGATGTCAGTCGGAAGCACAAACGATGTTTTCCCTTAATTTTTTTTTCAGGGTCCCCCAAAAAAAAATTAAATAAAAAATCTCCCCTCATTTTTTTATTTTATTTTATTTTCATTTTTATTTAAGTATTCATTTATTTATTTTATATACTTTTTTTTTTTTGGGGGGGGGGGATGTTATGCCCTCTAAAGCGTGCAAAAAATGTGCAAACAATAAAAAATTGAGCTTAGGTTATTTTACACCCTAAAGAGGTACGTGCTACCAGTGTTTCCGCAAAGGTATGAAGACTGATGCATTTTACTACTCTCTTCTTGCAGGAGATGGTCTTCCACGAAACCTTGATCACGCTCCACTGAAGGACACAGTAATCGTACCTGATGGAGGGTACACCATAATTCAATTCATCGCTGATAATCCAGGATGGTGGTTCTTACATTGCCATTTAGAGTTTCATGCTGTTGTAAGTACAGCCTTTCTATCCTATCAAAGTGTGTATTCTTGAAATCGGGATATCAATTTATATTTTGTGTGGAGGGGAGGGGGGGGGGGTAGGGTAGACAGGACAATGCTGGTTTTAGTTGCAAGATCTCTGACACATAAGTTCATAGTCGCCAAACTATCATAACTTAGGCTACCAACTTGGCGTGGGTGAAAGCGTTGACCATGGTAGATATACTTTCCTGGTGTTTTAAACTAAAAAAAAAAATCTTCAAAACAATGAGGGTAATCTAATTATCTAGATTATTCTAGAATTTTTTTCTTGAGTTGACTACTCAATTATATACGAATTATACAGAGTCGATGCAGTAAACTATATAGGCCTACCTTCAGTTTACTTTTACCATGAAGGCCTATTAGTTATCGAACGAACTTGTTCCTGTTCCTTACATAAATAAATGACGTTCAAATGAAAATCAAGAACATTTTGGTGGGAATTGAATTGAATAATTTCGATTGAATAATTGTTTTCACAGATTGGCATGGGCCTGCTCATACACGTAGGTTCTGATGATGATTTACCGCCCGTTCCCGAGAATTTCCCGCGATGTGGGACCTGGCCATCAACTTATAACCAACCTATACCACCTACTGAAGGCACAGAACTACCTGCATGCCGAGGTTATGGCGGTTCTTTAAAACGTAAAAACTCTACCACAATTCTAACTTTCTTTACCACGATTATAGTTCATTTTCTTTTTAGTCTTAATTAGAATTGTGGTACAACGCGAGGTTCAGCGGAGCTCGATCACATCTTACTAATTAATGTTGCCGTTGCTGTTATTGTTGTTGGTTTTTAGTTACTAATGACCTTAAAATACTTATTGCTGTGATATAGAAAACCATGTACAAATGTAAAGCAATTCAAAGATAGCCTGCTTTCTAAGATTGATAAGCGTAATTTTAGGAGGTTTCAATCTGTAAAAGATGTAATGGAGGACCTCATTTCGTCTTTACAGTGTGTGGGTTAGAAAAAAACAACAGGGGTACCCAAAGATCCCCCACCAAATCAGATTCTATTTGTTTCAAATTTTTGTATGATTGAAACTCATTCATGTACCTTATAATCTGACATTCCGGATTATTTTGCAGATTTTGTAATATTCAGGAACGTAAAAAAATATGTGAAAATCAGAGGACAATGACTTTTATATGCTAAAAAAATAATATCGATCAGTTTAAACAAAATCTTTCTCTTTGTGATTGGGAGAGGTATTTAATAGCAGAGATATAACGTTGCAGTTCTAATACTACATCTTTTTCTTCTATCTGCAAAGCTCCGTTCGTGACTAATCAGATTGCAAAAAGAAAGATATTAAAAAGAAACCAAGGAAAACAAAAGCAATTATGAAATCAATATGTACCGAGCAGATAGTAATACCTATTAAGACAACTTACCGTGACATTATGAAGGAGTTCAAGAAATATAGTAATAAGCTAACTACAGTACTGAATAATTCAATTCGTAAATATTACAGTAAGTTGTTATATTACAACCTATGTGACATAAGCAAAACATGGAAATTGATTGGTAAGAAACAAGCGTCGAGAAATACTGAGGCAGACTGCCCCCCCCCCCCCCTGACGAGTCACAAGCAATAAAAAAGGGTAATATATAAAAAAGGAGCAATATCCACGTCAGAAGAACCAAAAAGAAAGTGAGTAAAAAAAAAGGTGCACGATACGGACCGGTGCCTTTGCCACGCTGACCTAGACAGCTTGGTATAGGCTGCGCCGGGCCTTCAGCAAACAGACCAGGCCCACTGAACAGTGGCCAGGCCGGTTACACTTCGTTATTCCGAAGGATCGTAATTCCGAAGGTTCTTTATTCCGAAGGTTCGTAATTCCGAAACACGTAAATTGCCTATACCTCGATGTTCGTTAATCCGAAAACGTAAAAGTGTTCGTTAACCCGAACATTTGTGGCGTTATTCCGAAGGTTCGATAATCCGAAAACGAAATAAGCTTCGTTGTTCCGAAGGTTCGTTAATCCAAAAACAAAATAAGGTTCGTTGTTCCGAAAGTTCGTTAGTCTGAAAACGAATTAAGGTTCGTTAATCATTTCGTTTTCGGACTAACGAACCTTCGGAATTTCGAACCTCATTTCGTTTTCGGATAAACGAACCTTCGGAATTACGAACCTCACTTCGTTTTCGGGCTAACGAACCTCACTTCGTTTTCAGAATAACGAACCTTCTGAAGTACGAACCTTCTGAATAACGAAGCTTCGGAATTACGAATGTATGCGGGCCAGGCCAAGTGCACTACGCCGCGGCGCGCCGGCTGGCCCGACCACACATAAACGCTTGTACGTATGTCGCACTCGATCTAACCCATAGAGTTAACTCTACGAGCCGCTGCGAGCTGTTCGTGCATGCGTTTGAAAAAAAAATCTATAATTCAGGTAAATGATTTACTAGAGCCAATTTTTGGTTATATGAACCTCTAAATACTCAAGATTAAACAGTCTGTTGAATAAATTTACTAGTCAACCTTTTGATCGATTTCAAGAGGATAGTTAAGATCACATTTTGCACATGTGGCTTAGCAAATGAGCCAAATTCATCACAATAAATCCACCAAAAATATCAATGCTTTCACATTCAAAATGTTTTTCTATTCTTTGTGACATTAAATCAGATATCTTTAACAAGATATACTTGTTTTCAGACTTTAATGTGTAAGTGCATCCTGTGTGAACTTCTGTAGACATGCTCTGTATATTTCAGACAAGTATATAACCACAGGCACATAATATATAATTTAGTCTTAGAGACGTTTTGAAATATGGATTAAGAGCATCTTCGTATAAAAATAAAGTAAAAGGGTATCAAAACAAAAGTGATGATGTGGCCCCTCAATACCAGGTATTACATAGTCCCTTAATACCAGGTATTACATAGTCAAGGGTAGATTGGTTTCTCTGTTAAGGGTACCAAAACTTCAAAACTACCACTACTCCATCCCTGTCTCCCCAAAAGTGTAAATACCCACGCGGACTTGCTGTTATGCAGCAATGTAAAACTAGGCAAGGAAATTCTTAGCCAAAAAATGAATTGAATTACAAATAAAAATAATAAAAAAATCCACACAATGGCCCAATGGCTTTTTGATAGACATTGACTTATGGTTCACACATGTATTATATGTAAATAGTTTTTGTTGTTCTGTTCTGAAGCGCCTTGAGCAACTAATCAAGATGGAAAGTGCGCTATACAAATCTCATGTATTATTCATTCTTATTATTTGGGAGCCTAAACACTTATAAATACTGGAATACAATGTGCTGAATCATGCCAAATCAATGCTAACTGACCTACCAAGTTGGTAAATACATTTTAACACTATATACGCGTTTTCAAACTACACTTGGATAAAAAAGTAGGAACAATACGCAATGTCACGATAAGCCATTTCGATGACAAAATCGCACATGAATGACCCCCCCAAAAAAAAATATATGTGTGTGTGTGTGTGTGTGTGTAAAGAGTAGACTAGAATCAATGAAGCAAAGTATACATTTTGTTGTAAAGTTTTCGGCCCTGGCCTTCGTCAGTTTTTATTTGCTGACATGGGTCATAACAAATTCTTCTGAATTAAGGTTGTGTTGCCTACCGTGCGTATGTTATTTACAAAGTCAACATAGCTTTACAACATAGTGTATACTTTGCTTCATCCTTGATTCTACTATTATCTTCTCACATATATTATAAACAATGATCAAAGCAATTGGTACATATATCCACGCCTCTCCCGTTTATATATATATATATATATATATATATGTATCACTTGATGAAGACGGTATGTACTCGTCGAAAATTTGTGGACTTCAATACATTTTGTTGGATTAAAGCATGAAAGTTTCAACCTTGTTTCTCTTAATATTACTCCAACACGTGGAATATCTACCCAATATATATATATATATATATATATATATATATATATATATATATATATATAACTATATATGAATATATATCAATTTCGAGATTCATCACTCATTTAACTCCCAATCAATATCAATGAAGCTTTTTTAAAGCAATCATGAAAGAGAACATGTGAAAAATAACTATAAAATTTGTAACACAATTAAGCAAAGTTAATTTTTCTCTCAAACATGGTGATTTCGTAATGAATGATAAATGCTAGGGATAAGATTTATGAAGAAAAAGTCACAAATGAATCTGGCAAAACATTAAGGAACACTAAACTCGATACAAAGCCATTTCAATTAAAAAAATCTCTGCCTTCAATATGTTTCATAATTCATTATTTTGACTCCCAATTAATTTCAAGGAAGTTTTCCTTTTTGAAGAAATCGCTTGAAACCAAGCATGTGAAAAAGAATTTTAAAATTTGAAATTTTTTACAGCTAGACTACAACAAAGTAATTCTTCTGTCCAGCATGGAGATTTTTTTATGTATGGTAAATGCAAAGGGGACGTTCCGTAGTGGTAGGCTAAAGAGTGCGTTTTTAATCGAAAGTATACAATACGATTTTTATAAAAAACGACTATCAAAGCTGATGATTTCAATATTTTGTTTGCTTTCAACGTTTGATTTAACTCTCCTGAGAAACAGCAGAAATATTCCAAATCTGTAACTATGCATTTTGTACTACATTATCATATTTTATTCAAATATTAAAATTAACTGTTAAATGTATGTTACTGAAGTAATATCCTTTCCAGGATGTCTTACATGTAAGTATTGTGTCTCTGTCATGTAAAAAATAATATGGGTCACCGCTGTGGATTCTTTTGGAAATTTGAGGTATTAAAATGAATGAATTTTTTTTTAACACAACTTTTCAATAATCGATCTCCATTGTCAGTTTTTCCCCAAAATATGGTTGTGAAATACCTTTAAAGGAGATTGAAACCCTTGGAACCAGCTGAATCCATATCAAAGAAAAAAATAAAAGAAACATATTGTTGAAAGTTTGAGGAAGATTGAATGAATAATAAGAAAGTTATAAGCATTTGAATATTGAGATCACTAATGCCATGTAGATCCTCCCTTTGGCAATGCGACCAAGATCTGTGATGTCCCACACGTACAACTCCCTTATTACTTTAGTACTTATTTCACTTATATTCTCACATTTATAGAGTCTATCACAGGGTGAGGTGTTCCCTTTATGAGAGGACAAGTACAGAGGTTTTACAACATTATATCATTGATGAATCGTTTGTCATATGATTAGAATGAGAAAAAAGAGATGTTTTGGGGTATATTTTCAGTGTCCAAAAGGGGAGAGTTGTTCATCTGTGACATCATAGATCTTGGTTGCATTGCCGATGGAAAGATCTCCATAGCATTAGTGATCTCGACATTCAAATGCTTATAAATCTTTTATTGCTAGTCCTATTTTACTCAAACTTTTGTTGATCGTATTCTTTGATTTTTCTGCTTTCACAAAAGCTAACTTGCTCCAAGAGTTTCATTCTCCTTTAAGCATGACAAAACTGCATTTCATTAGAAATAAATCCAGTTACGAATAGTTTTAAGGCAATTATAATTTCTGTTCCACTTCTGATCTATCCATGTAGATTCACGAAGAAAAAGAGGAAAATGTCCAAAAATATTGATACTAGTCATAGAAAGGTCAGCAAAGTCATTATTTTTTTTTATCTTACATTGAAACTGATTAAGTATGATTATTAAATGCTTAGGTCCTTCCTCCCAAGTTGTATCCAATACCTCCTGTAAAAAAAAACTGTAGTGAAAATCAGCATGAATAAAGTGCTAACCCACTAATGGAACTTTAAGGTGTTATTGGAGACTAAGAATGTTGGTTAATCTTCTTTTATATATCATAAGGCACAATGCCAAAATGCTCCTAAAATCAATGATTGTGTTATTTTCCTGTGAAGTTCAACAAAGAGATAAAACTAGCAAAAAATCCAGTGATAAACAAACTTAGTATGAAAATAATGCTAACCCCAACAGTATAAAACAACTAGCAGAAATCACTCATTAAATGCTTTATTTTTTGTTGATGCTTTCCTCATCTCCACTCTCATAGATTGCTGAAGAGTAAGGGTTATATGATGAATCAGAATCACCATTTTTTTCAGATGAAGCAGTGTGCTCACTTTCTTTTTGAAATTTGAGGTATTAATATGAACTATTTTTAAACACAATTTTCAGTAATCGATCTCTATTGTCAGTTTTTCCCAAAAATATGGTTGTGAAATAACTTTAAGCATTACAGAATTACATTTCATTAGAAACAAATCCAGTTACGAATAGTTGTAAGGCATTTATAATTTCTGTTCCACTCCTGATTCACTAAGAAAAAAAAGGAGTTTGTCCAAACATATTATGTCTGTTTCCCGACACCCTGCTGTCCATGGTGGTCGCCATCTTGAAAATTGAGGATTAGCACTATATTCCTGCTGAGAAAATTCTTTTTCGAGGCAAAAAATGTCTATATGAATAGACCCACTTATTTATTGAAGTTCAATATAACATTTTTATGGATAATAGAGTTAGTGATTCAGGATGGTGTAGATGCATGTTTAACTTATTTGTCACAAAAGTGGGCACGTCGTGGTCTAGTGGTTCTGACTCTCGCCTTTCAATTAGAGGGTTATGGGTTCGAAACCTGGGTAAGAAATTTATCCACACTGTGCTGCACTCGACCCAGGTGAGGTAAATGGGTACCGACAGGAAGTAATTCCTCAAAAAAGCTGTGCCTATCAGAATTGGTACACTAGCTTAGCCGGGGTAATATAGGAGCGCCTTGAGCACCTAGCAAAGTGGATACGCTATTTATTTTAAAAGTGTGGGTTAACACTTTATTGCACCGACCCCCTCATTTTATAATTTTGCTGTTATTTTTCTTTAGCTGGCTTAGATACGCCCACAAAAAAAACCTCCAAACCAAGATTCTGTCAGTGACCTCATCTGTTAATCACTACGTAATAATGCAGTTGAAAAAGAATTTGACTTCACCTTCCCCTGGATTGAGGATAACTCGTATGTTTCCATACAATGGTCAATTTGTGCCTTGTATTGATAAAACTTTCTTAGCAAAGCAACTGTCATTGTAATTGAAAATATTTTGGTTGGTATTAGGTTGGTATTATGTTGGTATTATGTACAAACATATTGTAGGAAGATTCCCATCTTTAATGGTGCATTCCAGTATCTTTTTTCAATTGCATTAGTTATTGAGCAGTGATTGACAGATGAGGTCACCGACAGAATCTTGTTTTGGAGGATTTTGGGGGACGTTTCTAAGCCAACTGAAGAAAAATAACAGGACAAATTATTATAACAATATAAGACTCACAATAAAATATTCGTTTGGTCACATAAGTGATGATAAGGGTGTCATTAATAAACACAAGTCAACATGCATTTGCGTTAAATTGGTCCTTTAAAATTTTCGGATAAAACAAATGCAAAAGAAAAACAAGAAGAAAGCACTTTCATAGTATATTTTATTTTTTGACTATGGTATAGTAGTTAGCATGAATATACGAATACTGAAATAGGAATAAAAACGTAACAGAATAGCTCAGAAGAGCATTTGATAACTAACATTTCTCTTAAAACACAGTTATCACACACACGGTACATGTTTTCGTTTCCTTATTTTTTTTAGCTCTGGGAGATTCAAATGATTATAAAGGATAATACCGGCTTTCGGGATTTAGTTTAATAATCATTTCCTCTTTAAGGATATTTATAGCATAGAATGATTAAGAATATTCCAGAATGTCTCAGTTAAGCTTTATTAGGCACTATATTAAATTATATTTTTTTTTGTTATTTCTGGAATGTGCAAAGATAAACAACAGACTCCTAGTGTCAGTGAAAAGGACAATAAAATTAGCTATGATGTTTACATTGTTAATTTCACTGAGGTCATTTAAGAGTCTTCTAGAAGTGGACTATTCTAGAAAGACAATATCATTCATTTTAAAGGCAATACTAGAAGCTTCCGGAATAGTGGGAATTTATATACAGTGCGTCCCAGAAAAAAACGAAACCGAGATTAAGCGATGAATTATCATAACTTAATCACAAATACAATAGACAAGTGACCTACCATTGTAAAGCTTAGAATATCCTCTTTCATCTGAAATTACTTAGATTATTCCTTGTTCACGCATGAGTGAGCAAAAACAATTTTTAGAACGGATACCAAAAACTTCTTTAGCGGGGGGTATCTGGGTTTCAAAAGGAAAGCCCACATTTTTAAAAAGTTCAATATCTGCTCTTTAATTTGATACCTTAATTACAGAAAATGGTCAAGAAATAACAAAGTTCTGGTTATTTGAAATAAGGCTTGTATTTCCATAATTTCATTAAATAAACGTGTTTTCACCGGTTTCCCACAGAAGCTATCGCATGATGAACAAAAGACTTAATGCATGGCTGATCGTTAACAAAACGGAGCGTCAAGTGAGTTCGAACGCGAGCCTGGAGAACCTCTTCATTTTATGAAATTGTTGAAATTCAAGCCTTATTTAAAATAACCAGAACTTTGTTATTTCTTGACCATTTTCTGTAATTGAGGTATCAAATTAAAGAGCAGATATTGAACTTTTTAAAAACGTGGTTTTCTTTTTGAAACCAAGATACAGCCTGCCAAATGACTTTTTGGTATCCCCTCTTCAAATTGTTTTTGCTCACTCATGCGTGAATGAGAAATAATCTAAGTAATTTCGGATAAAAGAGGAGATTCTAAGCTTTACAATGGTAGGTAATTTGTCTATTATATTTGTGATTAAGTTATTATAAATCATCGATAAATCTCGGTTTCGTTTTTTGTGGGACGCACTGTATATAAGCTGGCAGTTTCTTCAAGGTCATCATCACATCAGATCAGAACTCGGAGTTTCACGCCAGACTAAAGTCTGGCGTGTATTCCAGTGGGAAATAAACTATGCTCTGACATATGAGCGTCAGAGCATAGTTTTTTTTCCAACTGGAATACAACGTTTATCTTCTGTGGGATTATTTGCACGCCATCAATGAACTGTTTGTAGTTACTTTGAGAGAGGAATTCTCAGTTCTCATCGTGATCATCAACCTGTTTTGATGACCGCTTTTTAACCCCTGGATTGCTGAAATTGACTGTTAATTATCATCAACATCGTCTTCATGGACATTTCAACTCGTTACAGTGACTCTTGTTATTCATCGTGCTTCAACATCTTTTTCATCATCGCCATCATTGTGAACTTTAATTTAAGGAATCTTTGCCAACCAACTTGGATTTTATCTGGATTTGATATAGGACTATCATAACTTTGGAATATAATCAGAACTGACCCCTAAAGACATGTAAGATGTTTTATTTTATTTTTTGTTAGTGTATGATCTATTTCCTGTAATAAAATATGGAAATCAAATTTAAACTAAATTTTCATTGTTATTTGTTGCAGTATCGTAATAATATATTATATATTATTATGCCTATAATATGACACACGGCTGCTTCGTTGAAGATTAGAGAAAACAGAGATTGTCCTCGTATTGATTTCATCACAATTATGTCATCTTCGTGTACACATCGTGAATAAAAACAGAACTGGCCGATTGTGGCACGACTGACACTGCGTAGATACGTGTCTTATGTGTGCAGGTCCAGGAGAGTGTTTTTATCAACAATGTTTTTTTGTTTTCTTTTCATTTCATTTCATTTAGGTCCACAAAATTAAAATATATACAAAGCAATATACATTTCAAAATAGTGGTGGACCAAATGAAATCTCATCAGGCTTGTTTGGATGACCCAAAAGCACATTCATAAGCGTACATAGGTCAATATAAGATAATTTAAAAGTGACAGGGGTATATTACCATGATAACAGTTATTCATGAATGAACCAGTTTGTAAAGAAATAATACTATGGATTGAAAGAATATTGATTTTGGAAAATAGAAGGGAAGAAGGATGTAAATGATGAGAATATGTTATAACTCTTAGTGCCCTTTTTGTAGACGAGATATACGATTGAGATTATATTTTGATGAAAAGCCACACACTGTGGAACAAAAAGTTAAATGAGAACATATTAAAGAATGATACAATAATTCAAGAACATTTTTGGGCAAAAATTATAATTTCCTAATAATTCCGATATTTCTAGATATGGTTCCATAGGTAAATTGTAAAGTCGTCGACTCACCACATGGTCTACCTTCATTAAGTCTAATGCCTTTCCGTCCATCAACATTTCGTCTAACAACTATTTGGTCCAATTACCATTTAGTCCAATCATCGCTTCGTCTAATCACCATTTTGTCTATTACATTTCGTCTAATAACCAGTTGGTCTAATACGCATTTTCTTTTCATTCATTTTGCACAATTAACACTCCAGTTTAATTAGACCAAATGGAATATGGAATAAATGGCTATTGGACTAACTCTTCATAAGACGGAATGGCATTTAGACTGAATGAAACTAGACCATTTGGTGAGTAGACGAACTGATGATAGACCAAAATGTAGTAAACGATTGGCAATTGGACGAATTGGCATTAGAAGAATTGGAAATAAACCGGTACCACATAGATGAATTATATTATTATTCCAAGACAACTTGCTTGTTTTTGTTTCTTGGT
Organism: Lytechinus pictus; assembly: GCF_037042905.1. Taxonomy (NCBI): domain Eukaryota; kingdom Metazoa; phylum Echinodermata; class Echinoidea; order Temnopleuroida; family Toxopneustidae; genus Lytechinus; species Lytechinus pictus. Next base: position 480,680 of record NC_087260.1, on the reverse strand, counting down.
TGTAATTTTTATTTTGTCTGACAAATTGTCAAACATCATTGTCTAACATTATTTATGCTTTGATAGTCTGATCAGAGAAGCACAGTTCGAGTAAGACCTATCAGAAACAATGTAAGCACGCTTTATTATATATTTTTAAATTTTCTATCACCCCCCCCCCCATCGGGGGTGGAAGAAAACAGAGACGTTACTTGTATTATCTAGTCTGGTTATACCTTGGTCACATTTGCTCTACGGCGGCCATACGGCGAGTTGAAAAAAGCCGTTTTACCAATTTTTATTCAAACCACCGATATTCAGCTTGTACAAAAATGTTAAAACGGCTGTTTTCGACTCGCCGTACGGCCGCCGTAGAGCAAATGTGACCGAGGTATTAGGCTTAAATCGATTCCAATAGGGCACATTAAAGAGCATTTGTTTCCCGCACTTGCTCCCCATACACAAAAATTAAACAAATATATGTATTTTTATGATGATATAAAGTAGAAGAACACAAAATAACTAGAAAAGAACTATTAATCAGTCTGTTGGCCACTGTTCACGTACGAAGGCGCCATCTCGATATCGTCGAACCTATTCATTTCATCGCTTGTCGCACTTTTGAGTTCATATTTATTGTTGATCTCCTGCTCAACGTTGTCGTGGTCTTTGCCTCTAAGCCTGAATTCCGTAACTATCTCGTCAAAACTTCGATTTTTTGTCTCTGGTAGGTAGATGTAGATGAAAAGGGTTGTCAAGACTAAGAAGAAGATATACACGATGAAAGTATATTCGTCGATCGCTCCCTATGAAAATATAAAACAGAATAGCAGGTAAAAGGGAAATATGGCCGACATTAAAGCAATTAAACAATTTTCTAAACGAAAAGAAAACCATATCCTAACGAATGTCAAAATTTCAGAGCGCTTTCGACAAAAAAGACAAACTGATGGTTTCAATTTTACGGCATTAACATTGATATGTGCGGGATGGGTGAACTAGGGAGGTCAATAAAAAAAAAAACAAGTTGCGTGGTAGTATACTATTGCAGGAGATCATTCGCTTGTGTTATTCATTATTGTTTTTTATAGGACGTTCCACCGCTAAAATGAAGTCTATGTCATTTTCACAACATTTTGCAGAGAGTTACTTTGGTATCTATGCATTATGAGAATGCAAAAAAATAATATAGGTTCATGTGCTATTTTTCTTTCTACGGTACTTCAAAGTCGCCGTTTTTGAATGACATGAAATGCTGCGCAATCAAGAAAATGGGGACATCCCGATAGACCGCGGGTCCGATAGACCGCGGGTCCGTTAGACCGCGGGTCCGATAGACCGCGGGTCCGATAGACCGCGGGTCCGATAGACCGCGGGTCCGTTAGACCGCGGGTCCGATAGACCGCGGGTCCGATAGACCGCGGGTCCGATAGTCCGCAGTGTGTGTAAAATTATGATCAGATATATCAAATGTCATCGAGAGGTCCAAAGGTCAAATGATACGAGGCCATGGGGTTCTATCAGGTGCGGATCCATGGGGGGGGGGGGCCGAGGGGGAACTGCCTTAGCCCCCCCCCCCCACCCCCAGCTCAAAAAAAGAGGGGGGAAGAGGGGAAAAGGGAGAAAATAAAAAAAGAAAGAGGAAGATGGGAAAAGAAGATAATAGAAAAGAGAGTACGAAGGAGAAAGGAAGAGAAGAAAAAAAGAGAAGAAAAGGGGGAAAGGAAAGACAAAGAAAATGGGAAAAGAAAAGGGGAAAGAAGAGAAAAAAAGAGAGGAGGGAAAAGGAAGAAAAGAAAAGAAAGGAGAATGGAAAAGGAGGAAAAAGAAGAAAAAAAAGAGGAAGGAAGAGAAGAATATTTAAATAGAGGAAGATGGGAAGAAAGATAAGAAAAAAGAGAGAGAGGAAGAGGGGAAAAGAAGAGAAGAAAGCGAGAGAGAGGGGAAGGGGGAGGGAGAGAAGAAAAAAAGATCAAAAGAAAAAAAGGGGGAAAGGAAAGAAAATAAAAAGGGAAAAGTAAAGGGGAAAGAGAAAAAAAGAGGAAGAGGGGAAAAGAAAGAAAAGAAAAGAACGGAGTAAGGAAAAGGAGGAAAAGAAGAAGAAAAAAAGAGGAAGGAAGAGAATAATATTTAAAGAGAGAGGAAGATGGGAAAAGAGAAAAAAAAAGAGTAAGGGGGGAGGAAGAGAAGAAAAACGAGAAAAGAGAGAGGAAAAGAGGGAAAGAAAAGACAGAAAAAGAGAAGAAAAGGAGGAAAGAAAAGATAGGGGAAAAAGAGAAGAAAAGGGGGAAAGGAAGACAATAAATGAGAGAAGAAAAGGGGAAAATAAAGAGAAGAAAAAGAGAGAGAGAGGAGGAAAAGAAGAGAAGAAGAAAAGGGGAGAGGAAGAGGGGGAAAGAAAGAGAGAAAGAAAGAGAAAGGAAGGAAGGAGAATGAGGATAAGAGAAAGAAAGAAAGAAAGAAATGGAGATGGGAAACGGAAGAGGGAGATGTTGACCTGGACGTCGATTTGATGGCGCCAAAATGACGTTCGAACATTAGGGCGCCGAACTGATGTTTGAACAGGAGGTGCGCCAAATTGATATTCGAACTAGGGGAGCGCTAATTTGAATTTTGACCACATGGCGACAAATACATGTTTCAGAGAGGGGGAGGGAGGGCAAAGTTATATTTCACATGGGGGCGCCAAGTTTATGTTCAACCGAGGGCGACAAATTGACCTTGAACTTAGGGGGCTTAATGCAAATTCATTTTTGACCGGAGGCGCAACATTGCTCGTATTGCCTGTTTATAGTGAAATATATGTCCTGCCCAAAAAAACTTAAATTAATGCGGCTGAATTAAAATATCCCGTTTTTACAATAACAGACAAAACCAATGTTTTCGAGTTTTAAGTCTGTTTAGCAAGATAGATACCCTGTTCAGGGTCACAAAAAAGGGTTATTATCAAATTCAGCTCGCGCTACGCGCTCGCAATATTTGATTAATGAGGTATGCATCCTCTGCATCAATCCCACATGTAAGTGTTAGTGTTTTTCAAGTCAACATACATTTGGCCGATCCAGGGGGCAAAGATTTCCCCCCCCCCCCCATGGTGGCGCAAAAAAGGGGTAAGAAACAGAAAAAAGAGAAAAAGGACAAGCAATTAGAATAGGAATTATACCTTAGTCTTTCTTAAGTCAGTATATAAAAAAATTGAGCTCGCGCTTCGCGCTGGCATCAATAAATTGTTTAGTTATATACGCATCCCGACCTCGCAGTTTTTTATGCGAACGAGAAGCACAAGCTGAAAATATTTGATATTCTAACCTGACAACTGAAAATGTATTTTTCATTTCATCAAGTTTTCAGCTAGCGCTTCGCGGTCGCATTCATTTCTTAATAGATATGCATCGTGTTCATCATAACAACTACTAACATAGGCGGATCCAGGCGGCCCGAGGGCAACCTCCCCCCTATTGACAGAGCAAATAAATTGGGAAAAAACGGGGAAAGAAAAAAAGGGGGTAAGAAAGGAAAAAAAAGAAGACGAAACATAACAGGAGGAAGACGAGTGAATAAAATAAGGTCAGGAGAAGACTTGGAAAACAATTTTTGAAAATATTTAATGTCATTATATTAAAGTTTCGCTCGCGCATCGCGCTCGCATTGCCTGTTCGATGAGATACATATCTTGCTCAATATGCTGATATGTAGTTTAAAATATCAAGTTTTGATATCAATATACAAAACATAATTCAGCTCGGACATCGATCTTTCATTATTTTGTTTTATTTACCAATTTATGTTTTTAAGTGCTCTGGAAAATGTCCGTTTTATGGTTTGAATCAACATTTACAACATTTTGTGCGCTCGCACTATTTGGCAAGTAGGCCTACCTATTGTATTTTTGTATTTCATATAAGATTTTCTAAATATACCTTTTCAGGTGTCTCGATTGTAAAAAAAGTAATAATAAAGGCCTATGAGCTAGCGCTGTGCGCTCGCATTTTGATTGATGAGTTATGTATACCTATATATTAATTCTATAACAAACTACTTAAATCCCCCCATTAAAAAATTCCGGATCGCGATTTGCGCTCGCATTATTTGCTAAAAATATATCAACCAATGAATCCTATTCATGATTACAAAAATACTTAAAATATCCAGTTTTCAGGCCTCATGCACTGTCAACAAATGTCACACACTAGGCTTAACAGTTTAATAAATATTAAATAAAATTTGTATAAATTCATAATAACTAAATTGTCCCTTTTTCAGAAATAAATATCGACAAGTTTTAGGAAAAGAAATAGAAGACAGTCATCATTCTTATATGATGACAAAATGTCCTTAGGCCTAAAATGTCTCGATCCTAGGTCAAAATAATAATAAAATATCAGCTCGCGCTTCGCGCTCGCATTATTTATATAGTGCTATCAAATTTCACTATATACACAGTGCTGTAAACAGTGCTTAAATTGACCCTTTTCATATCGGAATTTCAAATATTATTTTCAGCTCGGGCTCTGCGCTCGCATTATTGATTTTTATGATGAAAAATGAAATGTATTCAGATTGCCAGGATTCTGTCGAACTCTAAAACACGCGCACGCATGTTTTTTTTAGATACAAAGCTTGATCTTATTCAAAATGTGCTAAAATTATCCAGTTTCGGATCAGAATATCAAAAATTTTCTGCTCGCGCTTTGTGCTCGCATTATTATTGTAAAAAGATACATAAAATTACCCATGCTTTTTCATGATTGACAAACATGAATCGAATGTCCCATAGGTGGATTTGAAATCTCATCTTTTTAGGTTGGAATATAAAAAATGTTCAGCTCGCGCTTCGCGCTCGCATTATTAATCGTTGAAATATGTATCGTCTTAATGGCTAACTACAAAACATCCTTAACAGGTCCCTTTTCGACCAGGCCAGAACGAATATTTAACATTTCTGCTCGCGCTTCGCGCTCGTGGTAATTATCTAGTTACATACGCGTCCTGTTCAGGTTCACAAACATCGCCCAAAATGTTCAATTTTCAGGACAAAATACATGAAATTTCATTTTTAGATTACATAGGGCTTAAGAGATTATTACACATTTATGTGGCTTATAAAGTAAAGCTAGGACTGTTAGGACATGGGCGTTTTGCCCACCCCCCCCCCAAAAAAAAAAGAGAATCAAGACTAAGAAAAAATAGAGAGAAAAGGAAATGGATTAGGATGAAATATAATATTATTTACCAAATATTATGTCAAAATCTATCACAACCTTGTATTTTTGTAATAAAAATGTCGGCATATTTGCTTGCTCGCTTCGCTCACTGGCAACTTCTTATTAATTTTATGCGATACACCATATCGAGCCCCCTCGAAATTGTTGGCTCATTACGGCACTGGGACAACCCCTTCAAAGAAAAAAAAATCAACTTTGAGCGGCCGATCGGATCGCGGATCAGATCGCGCTTCGCGTTCTCATTATTTATTTAGGCCATGTGAGATACCTCAATGTGTTTTTAAGAATGAAATCTCAGATTTTCTTTAATGTCTACCCCCCTCCCACTTCATTTATTTTTTATTGAACTTGGTGCCGTCGCCACCCCCCCCCCCCCGTGCACCCATGCTGAATAAATACGCCACTGATGAGGAGAATTAGTCGATTGCTTCGAGATTGCATTATTCCCAAGAGGTTATCATTAATATTATTGAAGGGTATTCTAAATCAACAGTACAGAAACTACAGCTCCCGTTCACACAATATTCTAGTAGGGCCTACTCTGGTTAGAAGTTACACCAATTTGAACCCCCCCCCCCCCCCCATCGCTCGTGCTTCGCGCTCCCATTGATATCACATTATATATTGATGGATTTTTTTCTTATAGAACACATGAAAAAGTGGTCTTTGTTTTTTTTTAATGTGATTATAAGATAATTCAAAATCCATTTAAGGCACTTAAGTTAGCCTGGCCAGGAGGGAGTGGGCGCCATTTTTCGAAAAGTACACATGGGCGCCAAAAATCAGGTCAAATTCCTCCCCTCCCTCCCAACGAAATCCTGGATCCGCGCCTGGGTTCTATAACAATAACCCAATTAGGGCAATCACCCCCTGACAACTACTTCAAGGAAAACATTATCCCCATATTTTTACCGCCGGGGACTGTTACCCCCCCCCCCCCGGAAATTTACTCTCCAGACAATTACCCCGGATAATTACCCCTAGTATGGAGCCTTGAAAATGCTATCAACGTAAAGACATGGCGTGGTACTTTATCTTGTCATGTCTTAATTAATCATTGGTGGCGGAAGGCAAAAAAATGTAGGGGGTCCACCTGAAATTTTGGGATGGACACAGGTAAAAATTTTGACAAGCAAATCGACCAAAATTTATAGGAGGGACCACCAAAATTTCTTGACAAGAAAAAAAAAGGTTATCAACCAAAATTAGGGGGGGGGGGACAAAAAGATTTTAGGGGGGCCCACCTCAATTTAGGGGGGGGACGTAGAAAACAAATTGACAAGCAAACAAAAAGGTTCTCAACTAAAAATCTAGGGGGGACCGTCCCCCACCTCAAATTTAGAGGGGAAACCCCCCCCCCGCTTCCACCGCCTAAGTAATTAATACGCTTATTATTTCGACATAGCGATATATTCTATCTTGTCAAGTCGATATGTCCACATGGCGAGATATGAAGTGTACAAGTCCCGGCGAGAATCCCGATCTATCGTCTTGTTGACATGTAACTTTTTTATAAGTGGACTGACTTGGCAGGATAACGTATCGCGCCATGCGGACATAATAAGCTTATTTAGTCGACAAGGCAAGATAAAGTATCTCGCCATGTCGTCAAGTCGATGGCATTTTAGAGGCTCCGTATGGCGTAAATTTCCGGGGGGGTAACAGTCCCTGCACGATAAAAATATGGGGATAATATTTTCATTGAAGTAGATGTCAGGGGGCGATTGTCCTTTGGGTCATCGTTATAGAACCCCATGGACTTGTATCATTGGCCTTTTGACCTCTTGATGACATTGGATCTCACTATATCCTGATAATAATTTTACACACACCGCGGACTATCGGACCCGCGGTCTATCGGACCCGCGGTCTATCGGACCCGCGGTCTATCGGACCCGCGGACTATCGGACCCGCGGTCTATCGGACCCGCGGACTATCGGACCCGCGGTCTATCGGACCCGCGGTCTATCGGGCTGTAACCAAGAAAATTATGCCTCTCTTAGACCTCACGAATTCACCGAATGAGTTTAAATCTACTCTGTCGATATCCCATCAAACTTAATCAGACTTTCAAGATATGTAACAAGTAAGTGGATGCCAAAGTAAGAGAAAGTCTTTTAATTGGCAAAACTATATTTATTTGAAGTCAGCAGCGACCTCATTTAACAAGAATGGTGAATAAACTTAAACAAGAAAAATCTACTAAGAAATTAAAAATATATATAGTTTAAGCTGCACTTTATTCAAAATCCATGTCGTTTTTATCGAATTCGGCAAGATTGTAGGGGAATGCATTACGAAGGTGTAGGGAAGTTTCAAGTATGGGGTCTATGTGCTCGTTGTTAAACTATAGGGCCCGTATTCTGAACTCGGGTTTAAATTAGACCCTGGTTTAAAGTTGTGGTTCAACTATTGAGAGCCAATTAAGGCCCAAATTCCAAAAGTACAAATCCACTTTATTATTAAACTCATCTGGCACTCAAATTGTTCATAATTGTCTGGAAATGATAACTGAAGTATTTTTTTTCACAATGAAAGCAAAGGAAACGAAACGGTAAATATAAGAAATATACAATACAAACATAATTTTTGAAATGTTGGCTCCCCATAATTTTAGCACAGAGTTAGACCATGGTCTAAATTAAACCTGACTTCAAAATATGGGCATAACTGTCTAAAATGTTGCGAGTTAAAAATGCGCCGAAAACGTAAAAAAGTCTTTAACGTCTAAAATGAGAATGATTCCCTAGTTCTGTTCTCAAACATTCAAAATCCATTTAATTTTCATTATACTCTCTAGATTTGTAGAGGAATATATTCTGAAGGCGTTATTATAGTAAAAATATGGGGTCCATGTGCTCGTTTTTAAAATATCATTGTCCAAAGTGTTGCGAGTTGGCTTGAAAATCGCCTAAAATGCACCGAAAAAACATGCAAATACAGATAATACCGTCTAAAATGCGAATGGTTCCGTGGTCTTGCTCCCAAACATTGAAATTCCATGTCATTTTCATCATACTTTGCACAAAGATACTTAACACCTGAATATTCCAAATATTTCAAAAATTAACATGGGTTCATGTCCTTGATTTTTGGCTGTAGAGTTTAAAATTCACTCAAATGGATGTTCTTAAGAATTGCGTATTCAAAAGAATTTGGCATGTTTAAACCTCACATGATCACAACATTTAGCTTAAAGCTCCATTTCTCAATCAAAATCCATGATAATTTCATCAAATTTCGTATTATCGTATCCTTAAAATGAATAACCTATTTATATTGCTATTTATTTGCTCTTTTAAGTCTAACAGTACTCTGAGTTCTTAGAAATTGCCCGAAAGATAACAAAAACTCAATCTCAAAAATTTGAAATTTCAATAGCAAACTTGAGAAGTACAAGAAATGCTGCACTTTATTTAAGACCCATGTCATTTTCACCAAACTTTGCAAAGTTGTAGATGAAAGTATACATAAGAGGTAAAAACATAAAAAAAGATATAGGTCTATGTGCTTGTTTTCAAACTAGTAGCGCTTTTATTAGAGCAAATGTGCTTTTTAAAACGCCAAAACACTCCCAAAGCTTTGTATCTATGTGAGGAAAAAATCCAAACCACTCTACCATTTATTCAAAGTCGGAGGTCATATTCATCATACTTTCCAGCACTACAGAGTAAAGTATACACAACAAAAAAAGTAAGTCCCCCCTAAATCAAATTGCTGTAACTTTTGAACCGAATTAGTTTGAGATATAATATTTCATAAGTCGTTTTCTGCACTCATTAAGCAACTCCTGGGGAAAAAAGAGATCAATCAGTTGAGTCATGCATGAGTAATTAAAGATTGAATTAAAAATGACAATTTTTAAAAGTCACAAGAGTCGTTTTTCAGTTTGTTCAAATACAAAGTTGGGCAAAAGTTGTTTTTAGGTGAATTTTATGACGTTATGCTGATTTACTATCCATCATTCAACCACTTCAGACCAGATTTTGATATCGCATGTTCATGGTTGAGTGAGCACAATGTATTGCAGGGGCTGCGGAAGCGGGGGGGGGGGGGCTTCAGCCCCAACTTTTTTCCAAAAACATGTACAAAAATGTAAAAATGACCATGCGATTTTGATTTTTTTTGCATGATCAGCCCCCCCCTCACTTTTGGCTCTGTCTCCCCCCCCCCCCACTTTGAAAACCGTTCCGCGGCCCCTGAACTGTGACGTATCATCATAGGGGTTTATGGTAGTATCATCTACAACTTGTTAGATCATGTTAAGATTTGAAAATGTTGGTGGCTCCCCCGATTATAGGCCCCTCCCCCATTATAAAATTCTGGACCCACCACTGATTTGTCCATACATTCAACTGATCCTGAGAAATTGTTAGGAAAAGAATACATTTAATGCAGTATAAACAGTATTCATTCCTAAGTTTTCGAATATGCTCGCTCAACCATGAAAATGTTTAAAATTCGGAAAGTGTGTGGTGATAGAAATGATGTATGATAAAAACAACAGCAATTAAAGTCACATTGGAAACCGAATTTGCCCCCAATAATCACTATATTACCCTTTAAAATGCGTCTGTGACATTGAAAATACAAATTTTCCCACTTTGATTCGTGCTCACTCATCCATAAATAAACAAATCGATTTCATTTTGCACAAAATTTTTCCCATAGGTTGATAAACATTACTGCCAAACGACATTGCTAAAGATAGCCTTGAAAAAAAAGTTCCACCACATTGAATAAGGGGTTACTTATTTGTAAACATATGCACCCATAATGTACATAAGTCTATGAGAGAGGAAGTCAAAATTTTAACAAATATGAAATGAGGGTTTGTTTCATGGACGGTTTTTGTTACTTCTGCCAACAGTTATTTCATGAAACTTCGCACATGGCTTCAGAGTAACACTATCCAAAAGGTGCGAACACCAAAATAACCATTCGATGCGGCACGGAGTGGGGCCAGGGCCTTGAACTTTCTTCTCATTTGCATAATTTTCGAGTATTGTGTGCTCACTGATGCATTAAACATCGGGATTTTCACCAAAATCCAGTCAAATGAACTATGCAAGGAGGTTTGTGACAGATATCCAAAGTTACAAATTGCATTTTTTCCAATAACGTAAAAGAGAGCTATTCACATTCCACATGTTCATTCAAGCGTGAATGTTTAATTAAACGCTTTTGAATCATTGAAGCATGTTAATTGGTCATGAACACAACGAAAAAGTTGAAAAAATATCATTTTCAGTTACCAAAATGAAACAATACTTGCCTACGATATTGGAAAATCGTATTTTTTGTTTTCAATAAATGTTCATTGAACCATGAAACGATGAATACTGATGAAGAAAGTCTTCCCAAAAATAACTGTCATCATATTCTATCATTTTTATTGATAGAAATGTGTAAAATATCCAATTATAGCAAATTTGGACTTGTGTTTATTCAACCGTGAAATTTAGCCAAAAATCTTTTATCGTCTTTTAGAAAGTACCTTTTACAAGCCTTCTGACTATTTTTCATGATAAGAATATGGAATAAGTTCCAATAAAATGGAATCAAAGTCATGATATTTGGCTTGTGACTTTTGAAAAGTGACAATTTTTGCCTTCTGACGGTACTCACTGAAGCATGACGTAAAATACGTCCATAACATTTACTCAGAGGGTAGCTTATAAAATTACATACACGCTCATGTAAAAATATATTAAAAACTCGCATTGGTTCGGAAATTATTGATGTTTGTTTAAGGGGGGACTTACTTTTTTTGTTGTGTATATTTTGAAATTGTAGAGGAATTGAACAAAAAATGGTCTATGGAATAATTCCAGTTTATTAGCTCATAAAATAACACATCGGATCTGCAGTTAGTGCAGATAATGCGAAAAATCAGCTCAGGTCTACAGCTTATTAATCTGTTCATCCATTGTGACGTCAGTACGCAGAGTGTAAAATATGCGCAGATCATGATGCGCACAAACATAACTGTGGAACGTCCTTAATTAAGAGAACAACAGTTTTTTTGCATTTAGGTGTTATTTCGCGAGGAAGCGTGAAGTGACCGAGTGAGCAAACTTTCGAATTTGAATAGTAAAATAATTAATTTGAAAGCATTTAATGAAATAAATCATGGAATACAAATAATTGTGAAAGTTTCATGCTTAAGATGTGGTCACATCCCGTCGTACTTGCACATGCGCGCAGTCTACGTGCGAAAACGTGGGCAAAAATCGGGAAAGTCGTACGTCACGCACGTGGTGAGTACCGACTCGGTACGAATTTGGCAGTGCGCAGACACGACGCAGAACTTTTAGTGCAGGAGGAACTTTCGCTGCGTGCAGGCTACGTTCGAGCTACGGATTTGCCCCACGTGCGCGCACGCACGCCCTCGGTACTGCCAAAGTACGCACAACGCACCGAGTCCGTGAGACTTTTTAGATATTCGCCGCGGCCACTTCCTGTACCGAAGGTGCACTTAGCAAGTGCGCGTTGCCGCACGGATAATTGCGTGACCCGTGCTTACTCGGCACATTCCCAATGTAATTATTCAAATGAATGTGAAGAACTCACATTCACGTGCGGAGTAAGCATGTGATCAGCACTTACAACGCACGTTGTGCTCAAATATAAACAAGAAAACACAAAGTCATATTCTATTACCATGTTCCACATAATGACCTTATTCTTATTTATTCACACACTATATAATACATGAATTTCATGAACTATGTCTAAAGTTTATTATCATGAGTGCTTGAAGAGATTGTGTGTAAAAAAATGAAATCGAATCGTGTATCATGAGTTCAAACAAAGACAGTGGGAAACTGTATTAGTCCGCCAAAAAAAAAAAAAAAAAAAAAAAAAAAAAAAAATGATTTTTCATATATTTCTATGAAATGAAATAATGCTTATTACGAGTTCCTGCGTTCACACAACGAGATCTTGCCATTGATATATAGTCAATATCATACTGACTATATATCAATGGTGTAGATACTTTCAATGTTTCAGGAGTCGCCGCGCCTTGGAACCTGGCCTGAAACTCGCCATCACTCTTCGCTTTTTGGCAACGGGAAGCAAGTCCCTTGCGTATGACTTCCGGGTGGCACACAATATGTGTAATCACACGTAAAGACAATTCCTTCTTTTTTTCTAAAAGGAAAGGCAATCCCCCTCCCCATAATGGAGAATATAAGTTTTAATTGGCATTATGATTGGAGTTAGTTTTGCCCAAACCTTTCTAATAGTACATGGACCTTTTCTATTCAAGAAGGATTGCTTCAAAACTGTCAATATTCTTTATTACAAAATTAAGGAGTTAGAAGTATCGAATGAAAGAATTGTTTATAACACGTCAAGTAATATTTGCCGTCCAAGTTATCGATGTTTATAAAGGTCTTGCTCATGCCCTGCCACTTGAAGCTGCTCTGCCAGTATCAAAAGTATTTGGAGTCTCTGTGGTAGAAGAGGCGGCATTTTGAAGGACGTCAGAAGATCAATCTCTTTAAATATACCCCACCACATAGGGGGGGGGGGGGCTTACGTTCATCGCAAGTGCATGCAGTTGCAACCTGCGCGTAAGAAAGGACGGCGTACGTGAGCAGCACGTGTAAGTACGGCCTCCATTCCAAAATGTGTCGAACGCACGGAGATCGTACGTTGTAAGCAGGTACAACTCACTCCACACGTGCGCGACGTACATTGCACGCAATCGCTCACTGCAAGGCGTGACACGCGGGCAGCGCACGCACTACGTACTTACACCTTGCGTAGTCGTACGAGTGACGTGCGTCAACGCACTTGCTCCCTGCGTTCGCCACTTTTCCCTACGTTTTCAGAAAAACGCAGCGACCGTAGCCTCCCCCCGAAAAACGTACGGCCAAAAAAACCGTACGGCGGCTTGTGACCAGGGCTTTAGTCACAATTCGCACAATTGTTGTGATTTTAGAGCTTATCCGCTCTGCTATATGCAAGTTTATCGTTGAATAATTCAATACGTTCAATACATAAACTTGCATATAGCAGAACGGATAAGCTCTAAAACAATTGTGCGAATTGTGACTAAAGCATGAAACTTTCACAATTATTGGTATATGCCGTGAGATTTATTTTAAAGATGGGAGGTAGATTTATAAATGCCATTTCGGCCGTTGCCATGACAACGGATTAATTTCTCCAAAATAACATACGTTCCCATGTTAATGGTAAATAAACATGATATAGATGACCAAAAAGAAAATTTTCAAGCTCCCAATTGAATACATTTAAGAAATATCCAAGATCACCAAAATAATTCTATTTGATCCGTTGCCATGGCAACGGCTCGTTTTTCCCCAGAAAAGTAAAAAAAAATTATTAAAAAAATTGTTGAATATGGTTTCTCTTTAATTTCCCCTAACTTTACAGTGCTAACAAAGATATTTTGGTTGCTAAATGTATAACATGTCAAGCCAAACAACATTTAATTTATGAAAATAACATGGCTGACAAGACAATGGACAAATGGAAAATACAATTGGAATTGACTTTATCTATTTGCTTAAGTTTTGACCCCTTCATTTAAACAAAAAATACAGTAAGTGTTCTGCAGGAGTTATTTAGGAAGATAACAAATTATGTTGCCTTGGTAATGCTTGAATTCAATTTAAAAATATCAATTTTGCAAAAGACCCGTTGCCATGGCAACAGCTTATTTCCCTCTAGAAAATTAAAATATTTATAAAATGTAGAATATGATCATCATTCCATTTTCCCTAATTTTATGGTGCTAAACGGAGACATGTTTGTGGCTAAATGTATGAATATAACTTCTTAAGCTCTTGTCATGGCAACCAAAATAACATGGATGACAAGATTGTAGAGAGGTGGAAATACAAATTAAATCAACTTAATCTACATGCATAAGGTTTGACCTATTCATTTAATTGGGGGGAAAAATACAGTGAGTGTTCTGCATAAACTAATTGGGATGATAAACGTTGATGTTGCTTCGGTAATTCTTGAATTAAATGATAATTATTAATGTTGCCAATGGCCTGTTGCCATAGCAACGGCTCATTTACCCAAGAAAAGTATCAGTTTTGATAAAGAAAAAGACTGTAGAATCTGATTTTCTTTCATTCCCCTATTTTTAGGACGCTAATGATGGATATGTTTGCTGTTATTATACAAATAACATCTGAAGCCTTGGCAACCAAATAACATCTAATTTGAAAAAAAAAAATAGTTGACATGATAATGGACAGGTGGAAAATGAAATTTATAGCAATTAACTTAAGGTGTGACCCAGTCATTCAATTTTCAACAAAAATTACAGTGTTTTGCATTAGTTCATTAGAATGATAAAGAATTAGGTTGCCTTGGTAATGCTTGAATTTAATGGTAAAAATCAATGTTGCATATGGCCCGTTGCCATGGCAACGACTATTTTTTCCCAAGAAAAGTACAAAAATTTTAAATGATTTGCTATCTTGGGGACACTTCTTGCGTAATTATCTAAGGTAATGTTGAATTAATTGCATCGTATCTACGTTATAGACCAATGAACTGACATGATTTCAGAGTCTCTTTCTAGAATCAAATCTAATCACAAAGAAACGCAATTACCCAAGCACCATTTGTTGACATGTCAATCTATATCGCATTCCAAAAAAGAAAAGTCCTAGATGTATCCATTACTATTTACGATGGATATGATTATCAGTCATGAATTTGATTAATAATTTAAAAAAAAAGTTTGTGTCATACCTGTAATGAGGGAAATGATAGCTGCACTGCAAAATTAGCCCACCAGTTCACTTGAATGGAGATACTTACAGCAGCAGGACGTGGTCCTTGAGACCACACCTCTGTAGATACCACGTAAGGGAGGGGCGCTACAAAAAAAATGAGTTGGTTCGTGATCACTGATAATAGCGTATAATGACAGTTTGAATTCTCTAGAATTCACCAGTGGAAATGCTCTAGAGCGGGGATTCTTAATCAGTTTTATTAAAGTTTCACATTTTTTTATCAGAAGTCTGCACTATGTCACTACACAGCATGTGTATATGTCATTATCTGGGGGAAACGGAATTATTATTGCAAAGTTTATGTCATTTCATTTCATTTCATGTCAATATTGTCGCAATGCATTTGAATATTTGATTTGCAAAACATGTAAAAAAAAAATCGTATCCCGGATACGATTTGTGGTGTGCGATGCACTCAACTATTGTTTTAGTGTAGGCAATATCTATCCAGAGCATGGCCACAAACATTTGCGACGCACTGTGGAACCGTGTTATGTGCAAACGCCGGGATATGTGCAAACAACGGTATATGTGCAAAATTTCGCCGGGATTCGTGCAAACAACGGTATTTGTGTAAACGCCACGCCGGGAAATGTGCAAATCTGTCAAAATTTATTAACGGCATCTGTGCAAACGTGACGACGGGATATGTACAAATGAACAATTTTCACGGGAAATGTGCAAACCTCCGGGATATGTGCAAATCACTGTTTTTATCAATATTAAGTCTATTTCTCATGAAATGTGTCATAAGATTAACATGTCGCATAAGGAAGCTACAGTGCCATCGGCAATGAAACACTTTTCAAAGAGGCGGCGGGGGGGGGGGGGTGTTACACCCACAAATGTAATAAACGCCCACAAATGTAATAACGCCCACAAATGTAATAACACTTTACCCACAAATGTGATAACACTTTACCAACAAATGTAATAATTTCACCCACAAATGTAAAAATGCACTTTACACACAAATGTAATAATGACTTTACCCACAAATGTAATAAATTTGAAGGGATTTTTCGCGAATCTGTTCTGAACTAAAACCCTATAGTAATGCGTTCATATAGCGCAAAATCAGTCTTTTTTCTCCAGACCCAGTTATATAAAACATTTAAACAATCTTCCAAACAAATGAAAATTAATTTATTCTTAATGTTAAATAACTGTTGTTGTTGTTGTTTTAGCTTATACGGCGTGTATCATTCTAACATAGAAGTATAGCGTAGTCTTTCCTCCAGTCCCAGTTATAAAAAAATCATTAAAAACAAAACAACAACAAGAAAGACCTTGCAATCTTATCAACATTGAATAGCATCGAAATATGGTGTAGTCTTTGCTCCAGACCCAGTTATGTCAAAATAGCAAATGATAAAAAACAATAAAAACAAACAAACGATATTAAGAAAGACCCCACAATTCCAATGATGTCGAATAACTTGAAAATATAGCGTAGTCTTTCCACAAGACCCAATTATTTCAAAATAACAAATCACAAAAGATAGATAATAATAAAACAAGGACCCCACAATCTTATTGATGTTGAATAACATGAAAATAAATGCAGTCTTTCCTCTAAACCCAGATATTTCAAACAACAAATACAAAAAATACAACAAAAAAAACAAAAAAACAAAGACCCCGCAATCTTATTGATGTTGAAAAACATGGTAATATAGTGTAGTCTCCCCTCCACACCCACTTATTTCAAAATTACAAACATTATTTAAAAAGTGAAAAAAGTAACAAAGACCCCATTATCTTATTAATGCTGAATAACTGTGTGTGTGTGTGTATTTGAGTTTTGTCAGACGTGTATCAATCAGATATGATTATTTACGTATGGGACCGACCTTTAACGTCACCATCCGAAAGACGTGACCAGGGCTCAAACCTCTGCATCAATTTGTAACATCCCCACATAGCTTGGATTACAGGCGCACGCCGCAACGCCCAGTGGAGACATGGAGACATGGCGTCTTTCTTCCAGACCCAATTATTTAAGAATAACAAAACAATACAATATAACCCAACAATCTTTAAACTAAGAACCTGTAATAAAATAAAGGTTTAGAGAGTTTTCTTAATTCCAGACCTTGTCATTTTCAAAATTAAGATAAATGAAATATTTATTTAAGACTCAATCATGTTCTTGTGCCTGTTAAACATGAATAAGATGATCGGGGGAGCATTTCATCAACATTAGTTATGTCCGACAAGTTGTCAGATCTGACAACTTTCCTTGATGTTGATTGGCTAAAAGGCAGTGCTACCATGGTAAGTGTCGGATAAAACGTCTGACAACTCCTTTCATGAAACGCTTCCCGGTCTCTTAGTTTTGAAGATTTTATTTTTAATTATAAATTTCTTTGCCTGGAAGAAAAAGTATGTTTTAAATGCATTCTTTATTACAGGATCTTAGGCTGGAAGAGGATTTTAATTTTAAATGTTGGTTTTGTTCTGTTTCTTTTGTCTGGTAAAACTAAGTATGTGTTATCACAGGGTTTTATAGTTTGGAAGACGCTGGGGTCTAGGTTTTATGATTATGTTTCACTTAACTTGTATTTTAAAAAGAACTGGGTGTGGGGTAAAGACAAAAAAAACGCTCGGTACCCAAGCATTTTAACTGAGTTTAATTTGGAAGATTGGTCTTAGCTTTGATTTTTTTTAAATAACCGGGTCTAGACGATAGACTAAGCTAAACACTCGTGTTATTCCACAGGAATAAGAATATGACAGGGTCTAAAGTTTTTAAGATTATTTAAATCATTTTTTTAAATTACTGGGTCTGGAATAAAGACAACGCTCTAAACATGTGCTTTTGTACATAGTCTTAGTTTGGAGGATTGTTGGATCTTAGATTCCTTTTTTTTTGGGGGGGGGGGGGTGGTGGGTCTTATTGCTTGTTATGCCACCGCAGACGAAGTCCGGAGGGGGCATTAAGCGTTGCCCATCAGTCCGTCCGGCCTTCCGTCCGTCCCCCCACTTGGTTTCCGCGCAATACGTCGAAAAATATTTAATAGATAAAAAAAAAAATTGGTGTGTATGTAGATGACACCACAATACAGGTTAAGTTAGAATTCTGAGTCCGAAGGTCAAAGGTCACAGCTCATTTAATATGCGAGTTGGTTTCCGTATGATAACTTATGGAATATTTAACGGATTAAACAAAAAATTGGGTGTGTAGGTAGATGACACCAAAATACAGGCTAAGTTCGACTTCGGAGTCCGCATGTCAAAGGTCACAGCTCACTATATATGCGAGTTGGTTCAAAGGTCTAAATTTGTTCATTATATATAAGCATATTGGTTTCTGCACGCTATTAAGTTCAATTATATTGAATGGATTTCTGATTGCGTTAAGCGAGGGCATATGTCCTTTGGACACGTCAAATTTCTAGTTTATTTTTTGAAATAACCGTGTCTGGAAGAAAGTCTACAATCGTTCTTCATGTTTTTGAAAATATTTTAAAACGAATACGTTTTACGAATAATGTATCAAATTTTATAACCACAAAAATAAGACAAATTAATCATAGGCGTAAATATTCATATATGAATGGTACACGCCTTAAAACACACGATAACAACAACAACGTTATTCCACAGGAATTAGATTATCGGGTATTCGTTTTAAAATATTTTCAAAAACTATTTTTTTAAATAATAACCAAGTCTGGAGAAGGAATATTTGCTTTACCAATGCATTATTACAATGTTTTGTAGGGGTCTTAGTTTGTATTAAAAAAAACTGGGTGTGGGGTAAAGACAACGCTCGAAACCCATATTTTTTTTACTAGTGGGTGTACATTTTGAAGATTGATCTTAGATTTTTTTTTTATTTTTTAAAATTCATTTTTTAAATAACCGGGTCTGGAGGAAAGAATACTTTTAAAACTCGTGTTATTCCACAATAATAAGAATATGGTAGGGTCTTACTTAAAATATTTTTTTTCGTAATGTTTTAATGAATAGGTCAGGAATAAAGACAACACTCTAAACCTCTGTTTTATTACAGGTTCTTAGTTTGAAGGATTGTTTGGTCTTAGATTTGGAGTTTTTTAAATAATTAATATTAGCATTATTTTGAGAAAAAAAATAACTGGGTCTTGCTGAAAGACTAGGCTATATTTCAATGTTATTCAGCATTGATAAAATGATGAGGTCTATATACTTTTTTTTAATTGTTATTTATAATTTTGAAATAACATGGTTTGGAGGAAAGACTACGCTATATTTCCATGTTATTCAACATTAACATGAGTATGGGGTCTTTATACTTTTTGTTGTTGTTGTTGTATTGTTATTCATAATTTTGAAGTAACTGGGTCTGGCTGAAAGACTACACTATATTTCCATGTTATTCAACATTAATAAGATTCTGTGGTCTTTATATTGGTTTTGGTATTGTTATTTATCATTTTGAAATAACTGGGTTTGGAGGAAAGACTGCTATATTTTCATGTTATTCAACATTACCAACATTATCATTTTAACAGTAATATTATGAAACATTTCATGAGAAATAGCCTTGATATTGATAAAAAACAGTGATTTGCACATTTCCCGTGAAAATTGATCATTTGCACATATCCCGTCGTCACGTTTGCACAGATGCCGTTGATAAATTTTGACAGATTTGCACATTTCCTGGCGTGGCGTTTGCACAAATACCGTTGTTTGCACAAATCCCGACGAAATTTTGCACATATACCGTTGTTTGCACATATCCCGGCGTTTGCATATAACACGGCTCCACAAGCACTCAACTATTGTTCTAAAGCAGGAATCAGTGTAAAATTTGGTCATATTTAGTCAGGGTCTGTTCGCCGTACATACTAATATGGGATTTCGTAGTGTAACAAACTGATATATTGAAAAATAGATAAAGAGGGGTCGGACAGATTCAATACTAACAAGTTTGGGGTATACAATCCCACAAAATAATGTGGGCGTTCTTGGCAAAGTAAACAGAAGTGAGAAAAAAAAATCGTGAATCAAAGAAGAGGAAATGCAGATCAGTTACAAAAAAAAAAATCACTACAAATTTTCAAAAAGAAAATAGGCCTACCTGTTCTGTATTACTGGTCTGACCCTCCCCCCCCCCCCCTGCCTAAAAAGAAATGTGGGGTCAGGTGGAAGTGTTTATGTTGACTTTTAGCCCTTTTTTGTGGTGACCCAGGTTGAATACAAAATTAAATGTATTTATTACAAACCATAATTCTAACATAATATTCATATGTTATCATTATTACGTAACTGATTTCCCATCTCTCTCTCTCTCTCCCCCCTCTCTCTCTATCTATCTCTTGTACTCTCTGGACTCTCTCTCCTTTCTTTTTATCTTGTGGTTTTTTTTCACTTTTATTTAACTTTTATATTTTGGCATATATTATGTGCTTTTATAATAAACGATAATTTACGGTGGAGCTAATAATAATAATAACCAGAGTAACAAAACTACTACTACACTACAACTACTTTTTACAGCAGTACAAAAATCGGGGGTCCTGGCCGGTCAAATTAATCCCTTAAAACATTATAAATGTTGTTGTTTGTGAACACTAATTTTAAAACTGTCTAAAAAATGATATAAATGTTGAACCGTTTTGAAGTGAGAGACCCCCCCCCCCCCCTCGATTTGGCAGACATGAATCTCCACTTATTTTGGATGTGACAACGTTTTTTCGTGAGAGGTGTGTGTTTCGTGGTAATTAAGTTGAGCAAAACCTTTTTTTGAAGAAATTTTTGATTAATAAATTATATGTGTAGGCTTTATTCATTCCGCGAGCAAGCATACATGTACATAGCAAGCGGTTTGAAAAAGGCAACGGTTTTCGTCGACTGCCAGGAAGCCCTATGGGATCTCTATTTGATATAAAATCATAGCTGAACAGTGTAAAATTCACTATCTGGACATTTCATGATGGGGTGAGATATTTATTATTTCTGCCTCGGATTTTTTTTTTTCGACCAAAGTAGCCACCTGTCTGATCGCAACTACATTCTATTGTTCATGCCACCAAGTCATGAACAATATATGCCCAGACTCTCTTTCATGAGGAATCTCTAATCCGCGCTCCCTCCTGACATAGGAGAGCAATTTAGCACAGGATGTTCATATAAATCGGGGCTCGCGCGCGTCTTTTGATTTGACTATTGAATACTTTCAAAGGTTCCGATATTTTCTTTTTACATTTTGCTTTGTTATGGCTTACCAAGGTAAAGATAAAACAATTGCCCCAAATGAGCGAGTAGCGTTGTAGTAGACTTGTTAACTGCAAAAAAAGAGGTAAACGCTGCATTTTTTAGTACAAATGTCCCACTTGGCACAAATGTTCCTTGACTCAAAAGAAATAGATTCATCCAAAGAGACACGCTGTATCTATGCAAATAAGCAAGTAATTTGCATACATTTGCATATTATGTCGATATAGCGAAAACAAGTATTTAAGAATATATATTTAACCAGAACTGCCCTAAAATTGGAAATAAAGGCTTAGGGTAAGAAAGGGAAGAAAATTGTCATAAAATGATTGGGATATCCTTGTTTATTATTACCTAATTTACATATATTATGCAAATTATAATTTAAAACAGAGTATTTTTTCATGAATCCTGAACTGTTTTATAGATAACAGCAATTAATACACAATGTCAACATTCTACATTAAAGAGAATATATTAGCGAAAACATCGATAGGCTTCATGACAGTATTAGTGTCTTAATTTGCTTAGAAAGAGGGCAAATATATCAAAATGTAAGACGTGATATTGCGCTAAAACGAGACCAAAACAACCTCTATGTCACAGTCACACTCACGAATCGGACAATAAAGCGATCAATGGTATGTCATTTGAGATAACACAATCCCAACACAATAGCTTCCATCGGCTTCTCGTATCGCTTTTGTTGGTGTGTCTGCCACACCGTAATCTATGGTATATACGGGCAAAATGCATTGCGGTATCGGTAAAACACCATTTGTTTTGTTTCTAATTTGTTTCTCTTGGAAAATTTACAGGAGACATTGCTTTGCAGGTTACTGCTTTAATAAAGCTCTGGCACATGAATCATGACAAATGTACCCCACCTCAATCCATATTTTAACTTTATTAAAATATATGTCTTTTGGAGACCCCGAAGTGGCAAATTTGCATTACCCCGCGGCATTCCCGCTACTTTACAAAACCAGTTTGACTTGTATTATCGACTTGGAAAAGACAGATGTATGAGACATCAGTTAACATGATTCCTGAATAATTTTTTTTTATTTAAGCCCACGGGAGCCCTCCGAATTTACCCCATCCCTTCTCCGTATTTCGGCACTAAATAAAAAAAATATAGTGTTTTAACGCCACCGGCAAGGCAAATTGCGTTTTTTTTTTTTTTTTAATAAAGCAACTTTTATATCTATATTTCAAATTTATTAATACTATTATTATTATTATTATTATTATTGTTCAGCAGTTTGTAATGATGCTCTATAGCACAGTAAAGGCTATAACCCAACGGGAGTTTGCCTAGTATACCCTTTCCCCTTTTGGTTTTATGTATTCGAAAATAGTTTATTGTCTTTAGAACTCTTAAAAGATTACTTTTGTTTGTATTGATATCTTGGAATAGATTGAAAAGAAAATACTCTACAATTGAAATGTAGAAGAGCTGTGGTACATTGAAGAACAGCCACACGTAAGCTCTGAAATACTCAAACCCCGTTATTGATTTCACTCTATGTTAATTTTAAATATTTTTAGAGCTCAATCGGAAGAAAGATACATTTCTACTACACACAGTAAAGCCTCTTTACGTTCTCCACTTGAAAAAAAAAAGACATAGAAGGCATTTTTTTATATCGCATAAAATAATTTGTGTACATGACGGTGGCCTGTCGAAGTTGCCCAACCCTTTATTTTGTTTTGACAATATACATGTACATTTAAAATATCGTCTCAATGAAGCCTTCATCTGGAAAAGGGCACTTATTAAAGGTAGCATCTACATATCATAGAGGAGGCCCTGGCACTGGGAATCGGGGGCTGAAGCACCCGCAAGATTTTCTGGGGGGGGGGGGGGGGATGTGCTGCGTGTATTATTCTCCATAGACAGCACCCCCTGGAATTCCGGCAGATGTGACCAAAAAAAGAAACGTTACTAAAATAGCCTTCATTTTGTAATGCAATCCTTTTTGTTTATTTGCTTGTTAAAATGATGTAATTTTGAAAAACAAAAAAGGTTCAATGTAAAGTTTTGGTCCCAAGATATTTAACAAGGAAATAAACAAAAAAGATTGCACAAAAAAAATAAAGGTTATTTTGGTAGCTTTTTTTTTCTTCGTTTTTTCACATCTGCCGGAATTCCAGGAGGTGCTGTCTATGGAGAATAATATACGCAGCACCCCCCCCCCCCGGAAAATCTTGCGGGTGCTTCAGCCCCCGCTTCCCAGTGCCAGGGCCTCCTCTATATAATGTAGATGCTACCTTTAATAAGTGCCCTTTTCCAGATGAGGGGTTCATTTAGACGATATTTTAAATATATATTGTCAAAACAAAATAAAGGGTTGGGCAACTTCGACAGGCCATTTTATGCGATATAAAACAATGCCTTCTATGTTTTTTTTTTTTAAGAGGAAAAACTAAAGAGGCTTTACTGTGTGTAATAGAAATGCATCTTTCTTCCGATTGGGCTCTAAAAATATATAAATTTAACATACAGTGGAATCAATCAGTGTTGTAGTGCCTTGATGCTCGGCCTTGGCCTTAAGGCGCCTTAAGGCCTACTTTTTCAAAGCCTTGGCCTTGAACATTCAAGCCGTGGCCTTGAGAGGGCCTTGGCCTTGGCCTTGAGGATTTTGAGCCTTGAAATTTCAAGGCATTTTCAAGGCTTTTTCAAGGCATTTTTTTTGTACTTTCATTTGTTTTATGATAAAGATTACAGTGATTTGATGACAGGAATAATTCTGACAGATCTGACAGCAAATTTTGACAACAATTTTCATAAAGAATAATAACAAGGACTTTCATTGTATTATTTCCTTTGGCCAAGAAGAATGTTTTAAGTATTAATGATATTCTGAAAAGATTTGGTAAACTTGAACACAATCTTCAATTTTGTCTTATCCAAATGGGTTATGTCAATGGCATGATGAACCAAAAGTTTTGAGAGGCCAAGCATGGCATATATATAGAGCAAAATTTCTGCCAAAAAAAAGTTGAAAGCAATTGAAGTGAGCGAGCGAGCGAGCAAAATTTTTACCCTCTTACTATAAGAAAAGCTAATTTTTGTGATAGATTGTGACAATATGTTAAGAAAATCATATCACATTTACTCCTTTAATCCATATTTTATTGTTCGAAATAGACACCAGAAATGAAATACTCCTAAAATTTGTTTTGCTCAATTGATCGTGGGCCCGGCAGCCGCTGTGCAGCGCCAGATCGACGAGGCTCTATCTCTTTAATTATTGAACGCCAAACAGGGTAGCAGCAACTCCCATCTTTAAACGTCTTTTGGTCTGACGCGGCCGGGGTTTGAACCCCCGACCTCGCGGTTGTGAGACGGACGCTCTACCAACTGAGCCAACACACCTGTTACCTTTTCTTTTTTTCCTTTTCTAAATTTATTCTTGGTGTTGGAACTTCTCTCTCTTTTTTGAGGGGGGAGAGGGGGTTCTGATATTTGTAAAGAGGTGAGAAAGGGGAATATAACTTTATTTTGTTAGTATTCTTTATTCCGGTTTTTGAGGTAAAATAAGTGTAGAAGATACAAGAAATGAAAATTGAAATTTAAAAAGGGGTTGTGAGCAGGAAAAAAATATGAAAACGGACACGAGTCCTAAAAGTGACTCATTTTCAGGTCAGCATTTGAAAATTTCAACTTGTGCTCTCTTGCCCCCCCCCCCAAAAAAAAAAAAATCCTTGTAGGAAAAAATGCCCCTTTTCCAAAATCGGAAATACTCTTTTTTCCAAATGAAATGTGCCCTTTTAAAATAAAATACCTTTTTTTTAATAGTAAATTATAATACATTTCAGGTTCGAAAATCGCAAAATTTTGGATCGCGCTTGCATCATTTATTGTTTAGTACAGTATTAATCCATTCATGGTTACAAAAATGTTTAGAATTTTCAGGTTAGAATATCACAAATTTTTGGTTCGCGTTCTGCACTTGCATCAATTATTGTTAGGTACATGTAAGGTACTCAATATGTTCCTGTTTACAAAAAAATGTTTAGAATATCAAATTTTCAGGTTGGAATATCACAAATTTTTGAGCTCGCGCTCTGCGCTCGCATTATTTGATCGGTGAGTTATGTATCATATTTATGAGTCACTAAACATGCTAAATGCAGTCCTTAACAGCTTACTTTGCGGACCTGTCAGTATATTAAAAATTTCAGCTCGCGCTTAATTATTAGTTAGATGCACATCTTTTTCATGATTACAAAAACAGCCCGGAATATTTGATTTTTATGTCTCAATGTCAAAAAGTTTTTGCTTATGATTCGCGCTGGCAACATCTCGCAAGGATGTCCTTTTAAAAGTGATTAGCCCTGTAATTGACCAAACATCAAGTTTTTTCAACTTCAAAATTGAATTGTTTTAAACCAATTAATCCAAATATCTGTCTTATCAATGAGAAACCAGTAAAAAGGCTTTGGTCAACTTAATTTCCACAAAATACACAACTACTTCACGTAGTTGATAATCTCATTTTGAAAACATCTGTTTGCACCAAATGCCAATTTTAAAATATAAGTACCCTTTTTGGTTTTGACCCCCCCCCCCAAACAAAATACGTTCTGCCGCCCCTGTCCCAGGGAGTGGAGAAAGACATACGTTGAGAACGGGCATGCCAGGATCAGATGACCGTGGTAATAATAATTATTGCAATGTAAATCACATAAAAAAAAAAAAAATTATAATAATAATTTAATAATAAAATAATAATTATATGTACAAAGGTAACTATATATTATTATTTTAAATTAATGTCTAAATCTACCATGAAATTATTTTTGTTTTTCATGTACAAAAGTCAAAATTTTTGCTCGCTCAGTTCGCTCGCTCTCACCTATTAAAGTTTGAAATGCCTTGGCCTTGGCCTTGAGGTTTTCAGGCCTTGGCCTTGGGTTTCCATGCCTTGGCCTCAGCCTTGGGTATTGAAGCCTTGGCCTTGGGTATTAAAGCCTTGGTCTTGGCCTTGGCCTTGGAGGTTTATGCCTTGACTACAACACTGGAATCAATAAAGGGGGTTGAGTATTTTAGAGCTAATGTGTGGCTGTTCTTCAATGTACCACAGCTCATCTACACGTCAATTGAAGAGTATTTTCTTCTCAATCTATTCCAAGATATTAATACAAACAAAAGTAATCTTTTAAGAGTTCTAAAGACAATAAACTATTTTTGAATACATAAAACCAAAAGGGGAAAGGGTATCCTAGGCATGCTCCTGTTAGGTTATAGCAGTTACTGTGCTAGAGCATTATTACAAACGGCAGAACAATAATAATAATAATAATAATACTAATATTAATAATGATAATGATAATAGTAACAATAATAATTATAATCATATTAATAATAATTATAATAATATCAATAGTGATGAATGTAAATATAAGAATATAGATATAAAAGTTGCTTTATTATACCAAAAAATGCAATTTGCCTTTAATACCGATGGCTTTAAAACACGATATTTTTGTATTTAGTGTCGAAATACGGAGAGGGGATGGGGTAAATTCAGAGAGCTCCCGTTGGCTTAAATAAACAAAAAGATTTTTTTTTCAGGAATCATGTTAACTGATGTCTCATACATCTGTCTTTTCCAAGTCGATTATACAAGTCAAACTGGTTTTGTAAAGTAGCGGGAATGCCGGGAGGATGCAGTTTTGCCACTTCGGGGTCTCCAAAAGATATATATTTTAATAAAGTTAAAATATGGATTGAGGTATAGGATATATTCGTCATGATTCATGTGCCAGAGCTTCATTAAAGCAGTAACCTGCAAAGCAATGTCTCCTGTAAATTTTCCAAGAGAAACAAATTAGAAACAAATAAAACAAATAGTGTTTTACCGATACCGAAATGCATTTTGCCGTATATATCATACATTACGGTGTGGCAGACACACCAACAAAAGCGATACGAGAAGCCGATGGAAGCTATTGTGTTGGGATTGTGTTATCTCGAATGACATACCATTGGTCGCTTTATTGTCCGATTCGTGAGTGTGACTGTGACATAGAGGTTGTTTTGGTCTCGTTTTAGCGCAATATCACGTCTTACATTTGGAAATATATTTGCCCTCTTTCTAAGCAAATTAAGACACTAATACTGTCATGAAGCTTATCGATGTTTTCGCTAATATATTCTCTTTAATGTAGAATGTTGACATTGTGTATTAATTGCTGTTATTTATGAAACAGTTTAGGATTCATGAAAAAACACTCTGTTTTAAATTATAATTTGCATAATATATGTAAATTAGGTAATAAAAAACAAGGATATCCCAATCACTTTATGACAATTTTCTTCCCTTTCTTACCCTAAGTCTTTATTTCCAATTTTAGGGCAGTTCTGGTTAAAAATTTATTCTTAAATACTTGTTTTCACTATATCGACATAATATGCAAATTTATGCAAATTACTTGCTTATTTGCATAGATACAGCGTGTCTCTTTGGATGAATCTATTTCTTTTGACTCAAAGAACATTTATGCCAAGTGGGACATTTGTACTCAAAAATGCAGTGTTCAACCTCTTAACAAGTCTACTATTGGGTGAGAGACATGAAATGACCAACAACCTCAGTTCAATTTATCCAAAAATACTTCGAATCTTACTAGAATCGTAATGGTGTGCTGTGACACCTAACACCGGTGAGTGAATCCTTATTCCCAAAGTTGACTGCCTTGGTCATTTTGGCAACCTTGACCCCCGGGATTGAGCCCTGCTCATTGTGTATGTTAATTCAGGCTATATCGAACATGATGAGGATACATTTAGAGGTTACCCTTCGCAATTCCGAAGGTTCGTAATTCCGAAGGTTCTTCATTCCGAAGGTTCGTAATTCCGAAATACGCAAATTGCCTACACCTCGATGTTCGTTAATCCGAAAACGTAAAAGGGTTCGTTAATCCGAACATTTGTGGCGTTATTCCGAAGGTTCGTTATTCCGAAGGTTCGATAATCCGAAAACGAAATAAGGTTCGTTGTTCCGAAGGTTCGTTAATCCGAAAACAAAATAAGGTTCGTTGTTCCGAAGGTTCGTTAGTCCGAAAACGAAATATGGTTAGTTAATCATTTAGTTTTCGGACTAACGAACCTTCGGAATTACGAACCTCATTTCTTTTTCGGATTAACGAACCTTCGGAATTACGAACCTCACTTCGTTTTCGGACTAACGAACCTTCGGAATTACGAACCTCATTTCGTTTTCGGACTAACGAACCTTCGGAGTTACGAATCTTCGGAAATACGAACCTTCGGAATAACGAAGCTTTGGAATTACGAATGTATGTGAAATTTAGATTGCGTTAATATTAGCATCAATTATTGTTAAATGGGGAAATTTGAAAGCTTCTGGGTGGAAATCAATGAAATGATTCCACACAGACCAGTGTTATTGGCCTAACCATTGTACCCTGTGGTCATTCTGACCACGTTTCCCTCAATACTGACCAGTGACCACACATGCTTTGATGATTCAAAAGGGCTCAAATGTTGGTCAGTATCATTATCAGCATGAGCTACCATTAATCGGTGAAGAGTGTTGATAAATCTGATAACATCCTTTAACATCGAGCATACATAAGGTTGTTTGACCACGCACTGTGGTCATTTACATGATTTTAGCCACCTTGACCACACAGTAAATGTTTATGGAAACCTCACATTTATGGGGCAGCGAATTCAGGAATGAGACATTTTACCATCATTTAAATGTAATGTTAGGACATTTTTCTAGATTAATGTAGATTAATGATTCAAAATATATCAGTCTTTATGACCATTTATGAGCTAGTGGTCATTCTGGTCGCTTTTGATCATGACAATGACCAATCACATTTGCATGTATCAAAAAGGATTCAAATTTTGTTCGCTTCGTATTGTTAATAAGATGTATTATTGATTTCAATATAATTTAGCTAATAGTACATAATACAACTGTTGTAACCATTTTAGCCATTTTATCCCATGTATGACTTTTGTAAATAAACATGACTGAGGAGCACTTGCGGACATGCGTTCAATCCCTTTCGATTGGAAATATTACAAGCTCACCTTGAGTAAAAAAATTGTGCCAAATACCTCACCACTGTCTAATACGGCCCAATTGGTCGTTGTATGGTCCTTCAATAACCATAACATCATTCCCTCCTTTTTAATTGAAATTATACAGAGAACTATGTTCTAGACGAAGGCACTAATCCTCAATTCAAAGGTGCGTCATTACAAAGAAATTGGTCAAAGTGTATTTCACGAATAGATTTGACCATGATGCATTTTTATTACTTTTGCCATTTTGTATAATGTTTCACAAACCTCACATTGGCATGATTGGTAAAGTTGAATGTGGAAAACTTGCCCTAAATTGTTAAAGAGTGACCAGAAATCGGCAAAGAGAATAATTTCAAATAGAGAATGTGTTTTATTACCCAGTACTTCTTCAAAAGAAGTAAGGGTAAATTGGCTGCTCACCAATCATGCCATTGTGAGGTTTGCGAAGCATTGTACAAAAAAAACAAAGATGGCCAAAATGAATGATAGTCAAAACTCTTAGTGAACTTTACTGTTACCTATTTCGCTTTCCAATGATTCTCAGTATTATTTGACTTTAAAGAAGGAAAATAATGCTGGCTATTTAGGACCATACAGTGACCGAAGGGGCCACAGTAGACAGTCACAAGATATTTGGAACAATTCTTTATCAAGGTGAGCCTTTTATATTTCCCATCAAAAGGGATTGAACGCATTTCATCAAGTTCATAGACCTACAATTGCTGCTCAGTCATGTTTATTTCAAAATTCACACATTGGATAAACGGTCAAAGTAGCCAAAATTGTCACATTTTGATTATGTACTATTGGAAATATCATATTGAATTAAATGATTCGTCACTGATTATGATTGATACAACAAATCTTACAAAATACGGAGCAACAACCTGATGTGTACTTGATGTGAAAGTTTTTATCACATTCATTAAACCCTTGATTATTGGTGTCGTAGCTCACGCTGATAATGATATTAGGCAATATTTGAACCCTTTTAAATCAATTTATGTGTGGTCACTAGTCATTATCTAGGAAAAAGTGATCAAAATGACCACAGGGTCCAATAGTTTAGCCAATAACACTGGTTTATATGGAACCATTGCATTGATTTTCACCCAACGCCAGTATGTTGTTTTAGTATTATAATGATGATTCGATGTTGCAAGTGCAAATTGTAAGCGCGCCATCTAGTGTTGGTCTCTTGGCCATGGTTATTAAAGACAGTTACACGTAACCTCAAAGTTGTCTAGTTTATTTACTTCATTTATATTAAGTTGTGCCTTATTAACCCATGGCGTGGCGGCAGCTGGATTGTATCCAACCATCGAGTATTAATAAGCCTTCCCAAGTTCATTTAACCCTATAAATTGGGGCTAGGCACGCCGTGTTCAATCGGTGGTAGACGAGAGGTTGGGTTTCTTCCCGAATATAAATTTGTGTAGTCCCACATATACCATGGCCAGGGCCGCGTTGACCGTAGTCCACCTCCTGGACTGTTGTTATTTTGTACGATACGACTACCAAACACATAACACACTACATCCCCAGAACACTCATACACACACCCCCTGAATAGTCATATTAAACAGTGAATCGGTGGGTTAGGTGAATCACTGGGTTAGGCCATGGACCTAGTAGGTCCATGGTTAGGCGAATCACTGGGGGTAAGTGAATCAGTGGAGGGCGTGTGTGTGTTGGTTATGTGTGCGCGAGGGGGTAACGGTACGGTCCGATAGGGTTTGCCACTTTAGTTTGCCCAATCAATAAAAATCGTCCAGGACGTGGACTACGTTGACCGCCGTGGCAGCCGTTCACGATGCGTCGAGCTGGCGTTCGGTTAGCAGGTGGTCGCAACCGGGGTTGTGCCAGTTTTCTGCTAACAGGCAGATATTTAATAAGCCTTGTTTTTGTGCCAGCACAATTGATAATTCGCGGATTAATGTTGAATTGAAGAGTGGATCACAGCTCAATGTAATCACTGAATCTGTGGCAGATGATATTGGTGTCGAGATTCTTGTTGACGATTTTGGATTTGATGATTGTTTGTTGATGATGTGTCAGTGCTTCCACAACTTAAAACTGGAATTCCTTATTTGAGCTCCAAAATTTCCTTAAATTTTGACAAAATTCCTTGAATTAGAGTCTGGAGAAAGCCTGTCTATATTTTTGCGTTACAAGCCTAGTTGTTTCACTGATCATGTGCAGCGTGCATGTGCATCCTCCAACTCAAGGTAGATCCGCGTGAATGCAGCAGTACCATAGACATTAAGTTATCACTGTGTGCGCACATAAAATACATGTCTCAGCATGCCAAGGAAAAAGAAAGTATAACACACCAGCCAGCATATAAGAAAATTTAAATAAATGTGGATTTATTTTGTGTGAGAAATTAAACATTTTTAAGATTCATCATTATTTTTTCTTTATTTTCCTCGAAATTCAATCAATTTCCTTGAATTCTCAGATTTCCTTGGATTTCCTTAAATATCCCTAAATATTCCTTGACTTTTTTCATTTTTCCTTGTAATTCCTTGAATTGTCAAAATTCTTTTAAAAAATCCTTGTGGAGTCAAAAAATTCTTAAAATTCCCTAAAAAAGGAAATTTCCTTGCAAGTGGAAGCACTGTGATGTGTCCATGCTTAGTCTAGTAGATCAGACCCAGGTGGTCGGTTTGACCAAGTTCACATTATTTTATGCAGGATGTGAGCTTTGGTTTGACGGTGTGGTAGTCCAGGACGACTACTTGAGTGGTTCTTGTGGTATTGTTGCTGGGGCTCCGTTCATGGAGCAGAACGATATTTCGGTTCGCCCCTCCAAGCGTTTGACCATGTTTGGTGATAGTGTAACTTTCTGCTATGGTTCGTCATCTCAAGCAGCTCCGCCATGTTTTCGTGATGTTGATCTCGCTGTCATACATTCAATTACGAATTACATTTTAGATGATCGGGAACGCGAGATAAATGAGAGTACAATGGATGGTAGTAATGTAATTGATAATCATGTTACATTAGGGACCACGGTCACACCAGTAAACACTAACATACACACATAAGATGATGGATACGAGACAAGTGATAGAGAGATGAATGAATCTAATAGTAACGATTGTAAATCTCGGAATGGAGACCGAAGAGATGAGACCAATGATGGTGAGGTGCATGAAACTAATAAAGGTGAAATGAAACCATGCAATGTAGTTGATGGTTACGAGAGTAGTAATGGTGGAGGTAATGACTCTAACATAGTTAATGTGAAACAATGTAATGTTGATGATGGATACACGACTAGTGATGGTGAGGTGTATATAACAAACAGTGCTGACAAGAAAGGATGGTATGAAGAGGTTGAGTATGCAACTAGTGATAGTCTGGTTTATGAAAGTGACCAATATGATATGCAACAA
This sequence comes from Lytechinus pictus, assembly GCF_037042905.1. NCBI lineage: Eukaryota > Metazoa > Echinodermata > Echinoidea > Temnopleuroida > Toxopneustidae > Lytechinus > Lytechinus pictus. The sequence continues at coordinate 447,996 of NC_087260.1, read as the reverse complement.
TGGAATGAGGAAAATGGATACGAAGCTAATGTTGGTGTGGTAATAAAGCTAATGGAGATGATGTGCTTATTGGTCACATGAGAGACGTAAAAGAAACAAGTAAAGATAATGTAGGGTCTAATGTTAGTGATGTAATTGGTCAGGATACCGATGCCAGTGTGCTCTCATTGTTCCAAGAGTGTACAGTTACAGACACTCGTGAAAGCAGTTCATGTTCTCCTCCAGTTTCACGTTTGAGTGATTTCAGAACTTCTTCACTCCATTGCATTGATTGTTGGCATGGCAATGTTGCCTTTACTACTCCGAGTGGATGGAGTTGCTCTCCACTTTCTGCCGATGATTGTCAGTCTTTGTTAATTTGGGATTGTTGCCAATCCAATATGATCTACAGTTTCACAGAATCCCTTGATTTGGATTTTAGTCGGAACTATGGTTCTCACTCTTTGTCTGATGTGACAGTTTTGTCTAACTTGACTTTGCCGGATGTGACAGTTTCGCCTACCTTGACTTTGTCTGATGTGACAGTTACGCCTACCTTGACTTTGCCTGATGTGTCAATTTTGCCGAACGTGACTTTGCCTGACGTGACGGTATCGCCTAATCTGACTTTGCCTAACATGTCGCCTGATATGCTACTGGATCGCTGCATTGGTAGCAACCGTGTTGTTGACCGTGGAGGTACCTTGCTGCCTCTTGATCAAAGGTTTGACACTCCCGGAAGTGTTGATAGTGTGTCCGTTACACCATCGGCCGATTCGGTGTTACCCTTCGACGTGAGTAACCGCTACAGGGCAAACACCAGCGTATCCGCTATGTCTTCGTGCCCGGCTAACGTTAGCAGCAGTAACTCCACTGCGCAAGTTGTCTGTCCGGCGCGAGTACCATGTGTTGTGGATGGGTTGATCTTCTAGATCTTTTAGTCGTTCGTCCTGCTAGTGTCAGCTCCCGCTGACTGTCGGTACTCGGGCTAGCATCTCAGTCGGTATTAGTGATGTTCTTTCCATCTGGACTTATGTCGCGTGCCATACTCGCCCTCCAGATCAGCTCGTTGCTACACTAGAGCTTGGTCCTGCTGAACTGTCCACTCTTGAAGGATGTCATCATGCTCGTCCGCCAGATCAGCCCCATGCTATTCCAGGGCGTGATCCTGCTGATCTGCCTGTCCCTGAAGGATGTCATGCTCGTCCGCCAGATCAGCCCCATGCTAGTCCAGGGCATGGTCCTGCTGGTTTGTCTGCCCTGGTCCCTGGAGGTTGTCGTCACACTCATCCACCAAACCGGCCCCATGCTAACCCAGGCCATGGTCCTGCTGGTCTGTCTCTCCCAGTGGAGGGGCTTCGCGGTTTAGGACTCCATCGCCTAACTATCGATGGTACAGGGACATGTGTTACTTTAGTCCAGTTCCGCTCGGCTAGCTTTCCCAATTACTGACAGAGTCATGTCTTTGTGTTGGATAGTGACCATTACTGATGTGAATATTGTGTTTTTTTTATGATTGGACTCCGAATTCTACCATGTGTTATGAGGAACGGACTAACAGGAGTTTCATCGCTTGATTCGGATCTGTCTTGAGTTATTTATCAACCGATGCCTAATTGATTTTATATGCCAATTACCATAATGATTTGTTTTATGTTTATTTGCAGGTATATTTCACTTCAATCAACATGCTTTAAAATGCCTTGTTTATATCATTAATAGTGATTTTGATTGTTTTTTTATTCGGGATGTTTCATTATATTCCTTTGCAGGTATTTTTATGTAACAGGATTGTATTTTGATATGTGATTTTGGTTGATCACAATAAACAGTTTCATGATGTTTGTCATTAAGTTTTGTGATGTATTTTGGGTGAGTGATTTTACCCGTTATAAGTGTTCTTGATTTTATGGATGTATGTTTTTATGATGTCATACTAGTGATGATTATCTAACATTTACTCATCTTTTAATATATGCCTACTGTGATGTTTGGGAATTGATTTCTGTTTTGTTCTGATATTAATTATAATTCTTGTGCTCTATAATGCCCTTGTTTTCAATCATTGTATGTTCATGTGTATCATGCATTATGCCTAGTAATGATATTGAGTTCCGTGTGTCTACTTCATGTAGTTAAACAGTCATAAGTTTTGGGTACTTCTGTATTTGACCCATTTCCCTTTTTGCAAATATTTTCTAATTTCATGGAGATGGTATGGAACTGCTCATGATTCAATACATTTTGTGCCGTCCTTTTTTATGATACGCAAATATTTGCTATTTAGGATGAGGCTGTCGAACTGTGTATTTAATCTATTTGTTAAGTGGATACGTTGCACTGAGAGATCATTGTTTTATTTCATTAGTTGAACCATTTGCCCATATGCATCGTTTTCTTTTTCATGCAGGTTTATGGTTGTTTAATTTGTGTCGAAAATTGGTTTTTAGTGCACAGCATTAATTGAGCCTTGTGTTTTGGAGTAGATTAGGGTCGAATTTTTGCTATTGATAATTTGATGCCTAGATAGGGATGATTCGTTCTTTACCCCTTTTTAATCCAACAAATGTGTTTTCCCCATTTTTGATGTTGGAGAGAGATGGGAAGTGGTAACGCCATTTGATGTTATTTGAATTATGACCTTTGCTGTATTAATATGTTAGTTTAGTATTCAACTCGTCATACATTGGTGTCTACATTTATCAGAGTCTTACACCAACGAATGTCTAACCCTTTTTATTTAATAGTGAGCTAGTTACGAATCATCATGATCCTGTTATACAGATTATATTAGCGCGTTTTCGCCCAGCGTCGTACGACGTAGAACGTAAGGGTCGTGTGCAAAAATCGCCAACTTCCATGGAAACAGAGGCCCGAGCGTTCTTGAGCTCAAATCACGGACGGTTCTTCCGCAAATTAGCGGGCGTCCGCATTAGAACGTAGGATTTGTCAACAGCCGTCAACAGCCAATCAGATCGCTTGTAGAGCGAGCAAGCTGAGCCGATGTAAACACATTCGCCCATCGCGTGCATGCACATGTTGTACTCTACTCTGACTACACTGATAGCTGAAAGCTTCAAAACATGGACTCGAATGCGAGTTTTTCGGTGAGTACCATTTCAATTATACTAAAATCAAGCTAAGTATAATTTCAAAATGTTACAGTAGAAGTTTAAACGAGTATGATTATTGAAATATGATTGAAAAGCCGTTGCATGGCTCGGTCGACGACGCGACTGCAAGACACATGGCACTGCCAGTTGTGTGCACATAGTAGGAACATATACAATGCATATGTTGGCGTGTCAACATTACATGCCAGCCATGCCAGCCGGTCGATCCGGCCGCGTTCAGCGATTTGCGAAACTGCTTACAAGCGAGAGTTGAGCGCGACGGACGCACGAACCAAGAGATCGTTCTACGTCGTAGATAGCGTCGTACGACGCTGGGCGAAAACGCGCTATTGTAAAAGAGGAGGGAAAAGTAAAAGGCAGTCACGCCAGTACGTTGTTTTAGTATTATAATGATGATTCGATGTTGTAAGTGCAAATTGTAAGCGCGCCATCTAGTATTGGTCTCTTGGCCATGGTTATTAAAGACACTTACACGTAACCTCAAAGTTGTCTAGTTTATTCACTTCATTTATATTAAGTTGTGCCTTATTAACCCATGGCTCAAAAACTTTCAACTTTTCCCTCACCATGGTCGCTATCGGCTGATTTAGTATTGGGCAGGGAACAATGTGGCAAAAATGACCAATGTGGTCAAGATATTTTTGTGACGCTCAATTTAAATGATTAATACACCAGTGTTAGGTGTCACAGCACACCCTTTTAACGATTTTAGTAACATTCAAAGTATTTTGGGATAAATTGAAGTAATGAACAGATGGTATTGGTCATGGGGGGGGGCAAAAAGTGGCCAAAATGACCATCATCTGTTAAATGGGGTTATATAGACTGACATATTTGGAATCAGCATGAAATTATGCACAAGAAGGACCTATGCATCATTCCCATTTTATAAAGGAGGAAGATAAAGCACACTGAAGATCTCCAAATCCTGCCGATTTGCACAGTTATTATGCAAAACTGCACGAATGGTCAGTTATGTCTAAACTACCCCAAATGAACCTCATAGGTCAAAACTGATGGAATGAATTACATGAGGTCAAACTACTTTTGAGATGTTCAATTTAAAGGATTAATACACCAATGTTAAGTGTCACAGCACACCCTTGTAACGATTCTGGTAACATTCAAAGTATTTTTAGATAGATTGAACTGATGTCATTGGTCATTTTGAGGGTCATAAGTGGCCAAAATGACCATAAGCTATTGAAAAGGGTCATTAAGACTGATATATTTGGAGTCAGCATGAATTCTACACAAGAAGGACCTTTGAACGCACTCTCATTTTATAAGGGAAAATAGATAAAACATGCTGAAGACCTCAATTTCTTGCCTATTTGAAAAGTTAATAATGCAAACTGCGCAAATGGTCAGTGATATCTTAATCCTTTGGGTGCGGGGCCGTATTTCCGAATTCACTCACCTCTGACGAAGCCGTTTTTGCGTTTTTTGGGGGGTCCAAATTTGTGGGTAGCTTCATTTTGAATCACTTTTATTTTTCTTTAAAGGAAGCAAACTAAAAATTTTGTATATAAGACTTACAGAGTAGAATTTCATCGTTCAATTGACGCAACATGCTTGAAAACCACGAATATTAGAAGCCCAAATTTTCAAGATGAAAATGCGATATTTTTTCGGCATTCGGAATTCTTTTTACTTCTCCATTGGTTTATGTACAAAACGGGTTGCACGCATTGCAGAACGCACAATTTGTTCATGGGGGCCTGACTTGACTATTGTCTCACTTCCGGTTATTCCAAGAACATTGCGTCGTCTTTTAAATTTGTTAAAAGCGTGGTGAACAAAGCTTTGTTTCCTCGAATATATGGCTACCAGCTCTGTTGAGTCTTGGTTTAGGCCTAATGCAATGCAGGGCTTATTTATAAAGTAGGAAAGGTTACGCTGATATACTTAGAATTTTATTGCTAATTTACACTGTTCATCCACACAAATTTGAATTAACATTTTCTCCCAAGATTTTTCGAAATATTTCGAAAGACCAAACATACTTTGAACTTGCGTTTCTAAAAAATGATTTTTTTTGTCATTTTGAAATTGAAATTAATTAAATCTATTTATAAACTTTTATTGAGTTGTTATATGTTAATATTTTATTCTTAAAGGGATGGTCCGGGCTGAAAGTATTTATAGCTTAATAAATAGAATAGAATTCACTGAGCTAAATGCCGAAATTTTCATCGAAATTTGATAACAAATAATAAAGTTATTGAATTTTAAAGTTTAGCAATATTTTGGGAAAACAGTCATCATAAATATTCATTAGGTGGGCTGATGATGTCACATCTCCACTTGTTCTTTTGTATTTTATTATATGAAATTAGGATTATTCAGATTTTTTCCTCCAAGAACTAGAAAAATTAGATTGACAACTGATTTAGTGCATTAGATATTTATTGCTGCAACTTATTTCATTATAAGGAGACATATTATTCACACAAGTATGAAATAATGAAAAAAATATGATTTTATGTAATAACATAAGAAAACGGAAAGTGGAGATGTGACATCATCAGCCCACCTAATGAATATTCATGACGACTGTTTTCACAAAATATTGCTAAACTTTAAACTTCAATAACTTTATTATATGTTATCCGATTTTGATGAAATTTTCGGCATTTTGATCAGTGAATTCTACTCTATGTATTAAGATGTAAATATTTTCAGCCTGGACCATCCCTTTAAGTGTTTTTTTTTTCTTTCTTTCTTATTTACCTTATCACAAGATTTCCAGAGCTATCTATTAGGTCATTATTATTATTATTATTATTTTATTCGGCATTTCAACAAAAATAGTTTACAATCAATTTACAAGAGAATATACAATTACAAGTGAAAAGGATTGTTACCAGAACAAGTCCAGGTTGCCTGGAAAAGGAAAAAGTTAAATAAATTACTGTAGCCCGCAGGCTTTCCTCCCCGACCTTGACTTGTATGTTAACACCCCAAGAATCAAAACACATATATATACATGTATTATTATATTAATACAAACAATAATTCATATAGAAAAATCATATTGAAAAAAAATGTCATGGGGTGACATTTGGATTATTTTATCAAATTTAGTGAAATATCGTGCTTTTTTATCATTATTTGGTATTGACAGTGTAAAATTCGATATTTTTACGTCAACTTTATAAGTCATTACATTCATAGACCAATTGTAGTCCCTATGATCAAAATTTTGTCGATCACCTTATTTTTTTAATTAATGAATCATTGTTTTCTGACAAGGGATTATCAAGGACGTCTTATAAAGAACATTGAAAATCAGAAACACATTACTCCATTTTCTTTCTCAATTTTGTAAATACCTATCTTTTTTCCGCTCTACGTCAAGGAAGAGAAATGCACGATTACGGTACACATTCTCATTTCACATTACTGCAATTAAACAAAAAAGGAAATTTCTAATCGATTTATCAATTCAAAAGACATCATTTACCACTTTTCCCTTATTTTATTTAATTCGCTAAGCGGAGAGAAATTTCTAAGAGTCTATTCAACAAAGGGAATCTTTAGCATATTTCATTATCATTATATGGATTTGTCAGTGACAAGATCTTTCGTGTATATAGTTCTTGGTAATCTATTCATGCGTATTGCCTTACCTATAACTTGTCATAAACTTCTTCAATATCTACCCAAACAGTGAAGAAAAAAAATAATGAAATACACCATGCCAAATAGATCTGGGCAGCACTCAGATGCAAAGTGTATACAACGGATTCGTGATTCCCTCATTGTATATTTTTTTTACACTGTAAAAATATTTTGTAAATTTTTTACCACCACGATGGTACGTGTCCAACCAATTTGGGGCAGTGTTTTACCCAATGCGGGAGGCGCATTGACCAATAAGGTTAAAAAATAGAAATTACTTTAGAATAGGCAAAATTTTCATCACACTAGATAAACTGCCCAAAAGAAATGCCCAATTTAGGTTGGACACATAATTACCCTCATGGACTTTTACCCAATGTTTTTTTAGAGTGAATCAACCATTAGATAGTTCTTTGCCCTTGCTGGATAAATCACAGAGAGGGCCATAATGTGAAATTGAAAATGACCTAAGAAGTTCTCTATATCGCAGGGAAAAAAATAACCCGATGCTACAAACGATATAATTTTATTTTATTTACCAAATAAAGTAAATATACAACATTCGAATAATGCGCCATATGGATATGCCTGGTGGAATTATGATTGCTTATTCCATTACAAATATAAAACGAATCGACATCTAACCGAATTCTGGCAAATGTCGAATTCATAAGAAAATAAAAAATAAAAATTAGAAAGTCAAAAAGGGGCCTAAGCTTTCGATCCTAGCAGAATCTTCGTCGGAGGCAAAATGACAAACATATAAAGTGGAACAACCATAATATCCCTTTGCGTGCGGGCCCGCGAAACCGGATAACTCTCCCTGCGGCCGAGCCGTTTTTGTACATTGCTGGTATTTGGATCTGTGGCGGTATTTTCCTAATCTACTGCTAATTGCACCAAACTGAAGTATTTTCTGGATTTTTAGTTAATGTAAAGATGAAAGATCAGACATTTTTCTTTTTAGAACTAAAGGTCTCGCTTCTTAAATCAACAGAATAGTTAAGAAATTTACGAGGAAAAAGTCGTGTTATGTTGTAAAATCTTCGCTTTTTCCCAAGTCAATAGGCACTGTGTACAAAAATGCGTAAGGGCAATCAGCACGCGCGGACAAGTCGGGTTCGATCGATACCGCTTTGTTGTCTGCTCTGGTGCTTTTTTCATTGCCTATTGTCACGCTACTCATGAATGGTCTCTTTTACCCCCTTGTATACATATCATTTGCAAAGTGTATAATTACGACGATAATCCGTTTTGGGTGAAATCACAGCATACCAAATACCTTTATTTTCTAGAATGAATAAAAAAGGGTGAATATTCCCTTGCAAGTACGATGATGATGCTGCGCAACGAAAGTCCGAAACTATTTTGTGATTTTTGGCTTCTGGGCTTTAAGACGGTGGCCTCAATGTTTTAAAAAAAATCGTCTTTGGTTTCTTCTTTTCATGAATTATAGTTTGTAATAAAAAAATAATTTTGTTCCTGAAGATTGCATACCAGTCTTCGATTTGTTTTCATGTTGCAATTTTAAAGAGCGAAGGGGGTAAATGTGACTCAAATAGTGGATCTGAAATCATACCCCTCACCAACGCTCTCCTCGTCTCGTTCTACGTTTCATTTTTCTATCTCCCTTTTCCCTCCAAAATAACCATGCTACCGATTACTGTTCGTCACAATGAGAGAAAGTAAATTATTTTTATTTATTGAAATTGTAGCATCTAAATTAGATTTATTTATACATCTTTTTCAAATATTTGGGTGTTGATTCTTACCAGGGTAAGCGCCCCCCAAAAAATATAAGGTCAACCTGTCTTTATTTTTTCTTTATATGGATCCTTTTCTGCTACGCTATTCGCCAGAAAAACAAAAGACCAAAAAAAGAAGAAAGAAACTGGCGAAAAAAAAAAAAACATTTTTAGGGGGAGGGGTAGGTGTAAGATTGAGAGGGGTTTGTCGGGACACGTCAAACAAACGTGTTTTTTTTTAGGTGGATAAACTAATCTTCCTTTTATTCAGGGCGTTGGCTATTTGTCCCCATGCTCTTTTCATAAGGAATTTGTTCGAGCGTCCGCCATGACTTTCTTTTTGTTTGGGGAGTGCCGAGACCAAGAACTGCATGGACGTTTTCATTTTCAAAAGAGCAGAGGATAAACGGTGTTCTAAATTCCTTTATTTTCTGTTTGTTTCCTTTGAAATAGAAGACAAAAATAAGAGCAATATCGGATGGGAGAACGAGAAAAAGTGGGGGGGGGGGGGATTCAAAAATTTACCAGGGGCCCGTTTTATATAAAATTTGTTAACAAATTTTCAATAACACTTGAAAGCTACTGAAATCCTTCTATTTGACTGGCGGATGGTAAATTTGTTTAAATTATTGCGCATTTGTCAATATAAAATGTACATGTATCATGTATTTATAAAACGGTACCAATTAGGGATTTCCTCGTTTTCCCTTTCTTTGGTTTCTAACCTGTAACCGAATGTATTATCTACCGCTTTCATTCCCTTATATCTATCGTCTTTCTATATCCCCTCCCTTCATGCCCTTCTACACCTTTTTTATCTGAGTTCTTCTCATTTAAATTGTATCTGTATCGTCTTCTTTCATCCCGTTTTGGATTACGAGGTATATACCCGCCCCCATCCCCCTCAATCCTTTCTGATTTTTTCTTCTCAGTACCTGTCGTTTTAGATTACATCTAACGTCCCCCCCCCCCCCACCTCTCTCTCTTCATCGGAAACGGTTCCGAGAGAATGCCTCGTTTTTGCCAACTTGTATCGGAGATAGTTGGATTTGTGGGCCTCTCGTTCTATTGCATCGTGGTCATCAAGTCGAAATTTTGGGTTTTTTCCCCCAGTTTCTCAAATAATGTCTCGAAAAACCTTTTAAAATTACTTTTGTAACTGTCATTTCACAATAAATTTTACATCTTCCATTTTCTATATTGATAACATCATCATCGTATAAAAATGCACAACTAAACTATTTTTTGTGAACTTGGGGCTTAGGGTTATGGCAAAACAGAGGCCTCAATCTTTCACTAAAAGTAATTTTCTTTTTTAGATTTTTTCATAAATTATATGTCTCTGTCTCATTTAAATCGATTTTTCACGCAGCTATTATAATGATAAAATAATTTTGTTCCTGAAGTTTGCGCACCGGTATTCGATTTGTAATATCTTGAAATTATTTCAAAGTGTTAAAAGGAATAAAAGTGACTAAAATTGTAAGTCTGAAATCATACCTTCCAACTCTCTTCTTGTCACTTTCTACGTTTCTTTCTTTATCTTACTATTCCCTCAAAAAGAGCCATGATAGCAATTACTGAAAGTAAGAGAAAGTAATTTTTCTTGAATAAATTATAGCATCCGTAATCATAAGTGTTTTTTTTTATTTGTTCTTTCGTTTTGTTCGATTATCTCCTTCGTTTTGTTATATTGTCTTCTTGATTTCACAGCCGAAACAAAGTAATAAATAAATAATCAAAAAAACATTCACAATAGTTATAATTCATTTTGTCTCTATCGTTTTAATCGTTCAATCTCATAGTACAGAGGCAGCGGAGTTGGTAGGAAGTTTAAGTCCTCACCCCTTTCATCAAACATGTACACAAAAAATCCGAAGTCTATATAAATCTATGATTTTTTTTGGCCGGTCCACTCCCTCCCACATTCAGCTCAACCCCTCCATTATCAAAAACGCTCAGTGGCCCCTGTATTTTATTTTTAAAAAATCAGATATTTTGGTTTTGATGCTAACCAGGGTAAGCGCCCCAAATGTTTGTTTGCAGTAACGGAAACAATTTGTTTTCCTCTATGAATCTTTTCTACCACGCTATTCGCCGGTAAAAAAAAAAAGAAGAAAGAAATTGGCGAAAAAGTAGGAAAATCAATAAAATTTGGGTCGGTATCAACATTTTTTTTTTTTGGGGGGGGGTGTAGGTCGCACATTAATAAAAGTTTGTAGGATTGAGAGGGTTTTATCGGGTGACACGCCAGACAAACAATTTGTCATCCTGTATCATTTTATTTCCTCCATTTCGCGCGAGGAAACTTTTAGTTCATTATTGGTATTATCATTTGAAGTGATTATGTTTCCGGCAACTTTTCAATGCAAAAGTTTTCAATGGGAGAGAAAAGGAAATAAGATGAAGAGCTTCTAAAACCTAACCTATTATAAATTCATTCTGTAAAATGACATCAATTAACAAATTGTGATTTTGTTTAGCCGCTTCACCCCCGTCCCACAGCTCAACCCCTGCACCATAAAAAAACATTGCTGTCCCCATCTGGGGGGGGGGGGGGGGCAAGGTCAAACAAGAATAATAATAAAAAGTCATCAGTTTGGCAAGGGTCTGGGGACCGAGTTGCGACAAACAAACGTTGTGGGATTTTTTTAAAGTAATCTAACCAAAAAATAAAGTCATGTTATTCGTTTAAGTAGATATTCATGGAATTTTAGCAAAAGCGCATTTGTCTTTTCCCCTTTTGTCTCTGTCTCTCATTCACTCTCGTTCTCCGTGATATCTGATCATATTTTTTCTATAATTTCCCTAAATGATTCTTCGTTCATCCTTATATGCATCATCGCCCAGGGGTAGCGCTTTTATGCAAAATGAATCACTGACTGATGTCATAAGCACCTTTGTTGTCGGTAAATGAGACAATTTTGTTTAGATACGGTATGTTGGTCGAAATAAATGCTTAAGTACGAAAAGCATTCAATGGGTCATCCTGCCGATAAGCACTAATCTTCCTTTTGTTCGGGGCGTTGACCATCTGCATCCTGCTCTTTTCGGAAGGAATTTGTTTGAGTGGCCGCCCAGACATTCTTTTGTTCGCGTAGTGCCGATATCATGAACTACATGGACGTTTCCCTTTTGAAAAGAGCAGAAGATGAATGGTGTGCTTAACTGCTTTCTTTTCTCGTTTTTTCTGAATAGTAGACAAAAATAATAAGAATCTGTTATCAAAATAGGTTTAACTTTTGCATTTTATATTTTGTAAGATACATTTTGGGTGGTGTAAACAGAACAATGGGGAGGGAAAAAAATTCAAAAGTGCACCGAGATCAGCTCAGAGTACTAAGACATTACAAGCTTTTTGTTTTTCTGAAAATACAATCGATCGATGAAACCAAGGAGATATCATTTTATCTAGAGTGACATCTTCTTGATTAAACAAATAAGACGAAAATGGTGAATAAACGAGTAGCTTATTACGTGACGATCTTGCAGAAAAGATGTTAGCGTATACATCTATCAGAACAACGATATGGATCAAATCACGTGATCAGAACAAATCACGTGATCAGGCCTTGTGCGCGCGCGTACGTGCTCGTCACAAAATTTATCTTCCCCGTCAGACTCCAACGAAAAAATCGGGTAAAGTTGAAATGATTTCCTATTTTCGGGATTTTTCCCCACGTAGTTGTATATTTTTTTTCAATCTGTTATCGAAATAAGTTGATAAAGGAAATAGTAGCAGAGGCTCTAGTACATAACAATTACGAAAAAGCTGAAAAACTTCATTGAATTAAACCAAACATATCTCGGCTTCTGTAGAAGCCCGTCGTAGCTAAGTGAACGACTCACTGGGCTTCTGTGCTTCTGTGGAAGCCCGTCGCACGCAAAGGGATATAGACCACAGACAAGCTACAGCAACACTAGAAACAAGGAGACAAAAGGGGCATTAGTGAGTAGAGAAGACCAATCAGGTTAGTGAAGGGGATGAAAGAAAAGGAGTAGGCAGACACGAAGGGAAGTTAGTGTAAGTAAGGCCAAGAGGGATTAAGATAATGAGGCAGGCAACATCAAACAGGATCTGGAACAAAACAGTGATAGAGGGGTGAATAAAACTAGAGAATTAGTGAGAGGTGGGTCAAACAGGTTACAAAGAAAGGCATAATAAACTGGTGCATAAGAGTGGGGGGAAAAGGAAAAGAATGGGGAACAACTGATAATGTGCAAAAGACATATAAGTATATATGATAAAGCATTAAACAAACTAAGAGAAGAAGGTAAGTGTAAATATGTATCTATAAGTGATATGTTTATAAATATATCCAAAAAAAGAAATGTATATGAAAAAATTTAAATACACATATGGTGTAACTGATATTGTAATCCGCTAGGTGTGACGGGAAAAAAACATAGGACTATACAGTAGGAAAAAAAACACCCTGTATATGTGAAAAAGAGGAAGCAAATTGCCTAAAAAGGTAAAAGCAAATATAGAAGAGAGGGAGTGTATTATGAAGAATCCATAGTATACATGTAAATAAGCAAATGTGGTAAATCTAAAAGAGGTGAGTGGAGAAAAAAAATATATATATATAATAATTATTATATCGCCTGAATAAGGAAGGAAAAATTGGAGCTGAGCTTGTATGAGATATGGGAGGAAAGTAGAGGAAGAAACTATAATGTAACTATTCAAAAGAGTTGAGGGGAAAAATGATATGTATATATAAATTGAAAGTGGATAGGAAATAAAAATCAGTCGTTCCCCTCTTGGATGTTCAGGCCATGAGGTTGGGTGGTGCGAAGTCGTCTCATCCAGAGACGACTTTCAATTTATATATACATATCATTTTCCCCCTCAGCTCTTTTGAATAGTTACATTGTAGTTTCTTCCTCTACTTTCCTCCCATATCTCATACAAGCTCAGCTCCAATTTTTCCTTCCTTATTCAGGCGATATAATAATTATTATATATATATTTTTTTCTCCACTCACCTCTTTTAGATTTACCACATTTGCTTATTTACATGTATACTATGGTTTCTTCATAATACACCCCCTCTCTTCTATATTTGCTTTTACCTTTTTAGGCAATTTGCTTCCTCTTTTTCACATATACAGGTGTGTTTTTTTTCTACTGTATAGTCCTATGTTTTTTTCCCGTCACACCTAGCGGATTACAATATCAGTTACACCATATGTGTATTTAAATTTGTTCATATACATTTCTTTTTTGGATATATTTATATACATATCACTTATAGATACATATTTACACCTACCTTCTTCTCTTAGTTTGTTTAATGCTTTATCATATATACTTATATGTCTTTTGCACATTATCAGTTGTTCCCCATTCTTTTCCTTTTTTCCCCCACTCTTATTGGATCATTAAAGTCACAGAAGGAGTTCAATAACAGAGAGACTAATACCGCATATTGTATGGAGGATGGAGTTTAATAAGATTCTCCTTCCAAATCATTCAATCTGTAATTGAAACAGAAAGAATAAACATATTGTTTAGTGTCATGCTTTCAATCAGTTCAATAATACATTTCGTATGACAATAAATATATGATTTTACTTAATAAAATGACATTTTGTCTTGCGTGTTCTTTTGTATCTGTAAGTGCCTAATTTATGCAAAATATATTAAGAACAATTGACTTATATTGTCTATAGAGCACAAATAGTTCAATAAGTATACTTTCTCAGAATTGTGCTTCATATAAAAAGTAAGGAACTATAAACTTCACTTGTTTTTGGAAAAAACAAAATCTCAACCTGAAAACTAAAGGAAGAACAAAATCTCCTTTACACACATGCAATTAATAATCTTTTAAATTTGCATGTGCAATATTAATAATTCATGCTTGTTTGGATTGACAGCATTAGCTTAAAGCTGTCCATTATTAAGCACAATTCTAAGAATAAAAAACAATTAGTTCATTTCTCATTCAGTGCTAAATCTTTTGTTTATCTGAGCAAAAGTTAATACTAAATATAAATAACATGCCCTTTAAAGGACTCATTGTTCTTGCATTAATACTTGGTGCTTATTAAGCAATAATTAATCCTGAAAACCACTTTCATGATTTATAACCAACAATTACAGTGTTCATAGCTAACAAAAAAAACCCTGATCGAAATCATCAATGAACTGCTCTATAATGTTACCTTTTTTGTCTATTCCTTTGATTTTGTTTTGCATGAAGACCAAAACGTGTAAAATGCAATAAATTAATTCATTTAGAAATTCCAGATACTTCTAAATGGAATGAAATACACGTCAGCTTCAGATTTTGACCTTTGACCTGGATTCTACATCCTGTCCAAAAAATATCCTACATAACCTCATGCATAATGCAGCTTAAAGATTTTATTATAAACCTCATAAAACATTCAGCCTTTATCTCAGGCATTATTTAAACTACATGCTCTAAAAATCTATATCTTATTTAGACATAAACCTTGGGCCTAATTTATAAATGTAATTAAGTCGTAACCTTGTCCTTAACACAAAATGGCCGTCACTGTCAGACAACAAATCTTGTAACTTGCATCGAATTTGACATAGCTTTATCTTACCAATAGAACATGTGTTTTGTACTAAAATTTCAATACCTTGTTGAAACTACAGCCTATCGAGCAAATAAATAAATCCTAATAATTGTTTATGAATTCTACAGACTTTGTTTTCAATATTTGTTTCTAAAACTGACATACTTCACTCGTTACGCGTTCGCATAGCGAACCATTTTACGTAAAATAATAATATTGACATCAAACTTTAATCCTAAAACATCTTCATCATGGTTTATCAAATTTCTTTCCTTTTTACATCATTATCAACTTTGTATATCTATTTTTCACACTACTTACTCTTTGGGCGATATCAGTCCCGCAACAAATCAGAAATTTGAGGGCAATTTTCCGTCCTCAAAATCAACAACTACTCCATCGTTGAAATATTGTGGCTGCAAAGTATCCTGGGAAAATTAATGGTATCTTTACAAGAAAAATATGGTGTTCGTTAAAATTCATAGAAAATGAACTGTTTCACGGAAACATCCTCCCCGCCCAAAAAGGGGGATATTGAAAGTTTACAAAATTGAACCCTTTTTTCACAAATTTTCAAGTTCTACTTCTTAATATACAAATTGCATAATAATAACTTTTAACTTGTATCTATAACATACCTTGCATAAGGTGAATTAACTGAAATCCTGAAAATAATCCTGATTCAAGGAATATAATAGTCTGAGCAAAATAAACTAGATAACACTGTTATCCAATGTAATTTTCTTTTTCATATTTTACCAATGTTAATTCAACGTACGCATGAATGACTTTACATGAATATGTATATTCATAAATTCAATCATCATATCCCTCTGCAGGATAAATAACAACTATCTTGTTGATGGGTCTTCTCAGTTCAGAGTCCACAGTCTTTACTTTGACGTTGCGAATGTGTCCATCAGAGACTGGATATACATGAATGACCCGACCTAGAGTCCACTTTCCTCTAATTGCATTTGGGTCTGCTATCACGACGACATCGTCCACGTGTACATTACGTCTTTCAGTGTTCCATCATTTGCGTGGTACAAGTAATGGAAAAACGTCTCTGTTCCAGTTCTTCCAAAAAGCACTCACTATCTGCTGCACGAACTCTACGCGACGTCTTGGATTTCGTGATTCGATGAATGGTCCTTGGGATACAGTTGTCGATGATCTACCAAGTAGCATGTCATTCGGGCAAAGATAGGCACCGTCGTCTGGGTCGTTCACAGGTCGGCCAATTGGTCGTTGATTTACCAGATTCGCTACCTCTTTCAGACAGGTATAGAGTTCAAATGGAGTTAATGTCTGACTACCCACTGCTTTCTTCAGCGCTGATTTACAGGACTTGACAAGTGACTCAGCGCAACCATTCTGATGGGGTGCCGATTGGGTGGTAAACTGCTAGACCGTTCCCCTTTCAGCACAGTAGTCTTTCAGTTCTGTTTCACTCCAGCCACGAACCATCTCGCGTAGTTCTCGATTAGCTCCAATGAACTGGGTGCCGTTGTCATTGAGCAACTTAGCTGGTTGCCCACGTATTGAGAAAAACCTCCTCAGAACTTGGATAAACTCCATAGTTGAACAATCAACAGCTTACTCTAGGTGGACGGCTCTAGTATTCCTGCTTGTTGTTCCTGCTCACTTTCACTGCTATTGGTCCAAAATAGTCTATGGCAGTGAAATGGAATGGCGGTGTGAATGATGCCATTCTCATATCTGGAAGATCAGCCATCATCTGTGTTTCATTCTTGTGATCATTCCTTCTGCATACTACACATTTGAACTTGATAGTCTTGGCTAGCTTAGGTCCCTGTAGAATCCAAAACTTTCTCCTAGTTTTGGCAGTCGTCGTGGCGATGCCGTGATGACCTAGTTAATGCATGTGTCTGGTGATGAGAAATGACACATGATGATTTGATGGCAACAGAGCGGGATGCTTGGATTCATACGATGTTCTCAGGTTTTCTGCTCTGCCACCTACTCTCAGCACGCCTACATCATCTAGAAAGGGAGTTAGCACCTTGAATTCACCTTTCTCATATCTTGGTTTTAGACTTTGTTGTGCTTTGATTACCAAGTACTTCTCAGCTTCACTCAATTTTGATGGTGTAAGAGTGAATTCAACATCAGGTACTGCATTCTTCTGGATCTTGCTCTTCAGAATTCAAGCAAATCTCAAGACATATGCTGTGATTCTAAGAAGTCGTCTCCAGCTGGATACTCTTGTGCAGTCAACAACTATAGGACTTACTATATGCATGACTGCTTTCACATTCCGTCTCTCTTCAGCTCCAGCAGAAGTACCTGCCTGTAATTCATCTTGTGGCCACTGGTCGTCAGGCAGGCGTAGAAAATCTGGCCCTGTTTTCCATCTGTCATGTAGTTGATCGACAGATATACCTCGTGATATGTCATCTGCTGGATTCAGACTACCTGGGACGTGTCTCCACTGACTTGGGTCAGAGCTACTTTGAACTTCTCCAACTCTAGCTGATACAAAGGGCTTGAATACTCTTGCCTGGCTTCTTATCAATGATAGGACAATCAGACTGTCAGTGAAGAAGATTGTCTTTTCCACAGTCATTCTTAGCTCCTTCACCACTGTTGATGTAAGTCTTGTAGCCATAACAGCTGCCTGTAACTCAAGTCTGGGCACTGTTAACCTTTTCAGTGATGCAACTCTTGACTTGGCTGTCACGAACCTGGTGTCAAACCTTCCATTCGGTAGTCGTCATCTCATGTATATGCCTTCTCCAAATGCATATTCCGATGCATCTGAAAATGAGCATAGGATTGGTTGCTCTACTGCTAAGGGAGGAGTCAAACATCTGTCCAGCTCGACGTTTCTCAGTCCCTTCATCTCCTCAAATAGAGACAGCCATCTGCTTTCTTCATCAGCTGGAAGCTCATCATCCCAGTCAAGTCCCATTTGCCAAAGTCTCTGCATACCTATTTTGGCTTTCACTAGAAAAGCAGATGCAAAGCCCAAAGGATCAAATAATTGGGCAACTCTGCTCAAGATCTTCCTCTTTGATAATTGGGATTGATTCTCGTTGGTTGTCACACTCTCCTTGACTTTATATGTGAATACATCTTTGTGTTGCTCCCATACAACACCTAGGACCTTTTCCTCTGTCAGAGACTCTAACAAGGTATTACCCTCTGTACTCTGATCATGCCTGTCAGTCAGCTTCTCATTATATGACCAGCCCTTCACTCTAAAGCCACCTTCAGCCAGTATTTCATCTATCTCTTTGGTTCTTTGTACAGCTTCTTCTTTGCTTTGGGTGGAAAAGCAAATGTCATCCATTACACATCCTCTTTGATTACTCGACTGGCTTCAGGATATGCTTTCTCCTCCCTCTTTTGCTGTACGTCGTAGGGCTATCTGCGCCATCGCCGGGGACGGTTTGTCTCCAAATGTCAAAACAGTTTTGACATAGACATCTGGTGGTCTATCAGTTTCCAGGTTGCGCCACAGGTACCGATGCACATGTTGATATTCTACTGGGATAAGCACTCTGTGGTACATCTTGGAAATATCCCCAGAAACAGCAACAGCGTTCTCTCTGAATCGGATCAGTACACCAAATAGACTGTTCAACAAATCTGGGCCTTTCAACCAATAGTCATTTAGGCTGTGACCTTGGTAATTAGCAGATGAATTGAAGACTATACGGACAGGCGTACTCTTCTTCTCAGGTCTTATCACAGCATGGTGTGACACATAATGAACTGGACCTGTGTATGACACCATCTCACCTTCTGATAGTTTCCGTGCAAAGTTCATTGCCACCATTTCCTCCATCTGTTTCTTGTAAGCCTCTGAGTGATTGGAGTCTTTCATCAGTCTCCTTTCTGTAGACTCAAGTATTTTCTCTGCTTGCCTTCTGTTGTCCGGCAGAGATTGAGGATTTTTCTTCCAGGGGTACGGAATACTCCACTGGTCTCCGACTTTCTTGCATGAGTTATAGATTTGATTATACTCATCTCTGTCATCCTTTGTCATATCAATGGGCTCACACTGGCAGTTGTTGTATTGTACGCCCATTGCTTCAGTTTCCCAAAAGTCTGTCAGATTCACCGGGCTTGCTATCTTAATGTGGAAAACTGCACCGTTCTTCTCAGCATCAGGACTGCCTCCAAATACGACCCATCCAAGAGGAGATTTCCTGGCTATCAAACTGCTATCTCTGCTTTCTCTAATTTCTCCTACATGGAATCTTGGATGGTCAGTGCCTATCAGGAGATCAATGGCTCCACCACTTCTGTTCAGATCGATTTCCTTCAGATTCAGTTCAGCAGCAATATATCCCATCTGAATTTGATCCATATCATCATTGATACTTGGGAGCCCAACTGATGTGACAGTATAGACTGAAGAATCCTTGCCAAGGGCTTTAATGGGTACCTTGTAGATATAGGTCTGGATTTCTTCTTCCTTCTGACCCAGTTTGACTATATTTACAATCGTCTTTTTTCCTTTGAACTTTAACTCATCTGCTGTAGACTGTTTTATTATGCTGATCTGCGAGCCAGAATCTAATAAGACATTACCACTTCTCTTTGATTGGTTACCCATAATCCTGCATGTGACGATAGGAAGTAAGGATCTGGTTTTGCTTACACATGCCACTCCTACTAAACTGCTCTCCGGCTTACTGTGCAACAGCGGATGGTGGTAGTATTTGCATTGTTCACCGTTGACCATTTCACTGCATCTCCTCCTTCTGTTGCAGTTGGAGGATCGATGGTCTTTGCCTGCTCTTTTCAAGCAGCTGAAGCAGGCATGGTTCTCTTTCATCTTTTGAAGTCTGTCTGGCTGGGACATGCTGATAAGTTTTTTACATTGATCGATCCAGTGATCTGAGGTTTCACATAGCCAGCACTTATGGAAGGTTATTGGCAAAGCCTTCACATGATGTACTGAGGCTAATTTCTGCTTGCTACTGCTACTGTTTCTAATGCTTGACCTCAGTGGAGCGGTTGCTCTTATGCGTGCAGTCATCTCAATAGTCATCCATTCCATTAGAACACTCAATGACGGATCAAGCTTATTGTAGTTCAGAAACCTGAACCACTCTTTCTTATCATCTATGTTCAGTTTCTTCTCTAAGGTCGATAACATATGGACGTTATCGATATCTTGAGTACGTCCAACTCCTTTCAGTGTGTTGAAACTCCTAAGAACAAGCTGTGAGAACTCACAGAACTTCAAGTCTTCACCCTCTCTCAGTTCTTTGAAAGTATTACCGCGTCTACCAGAAATGATGTATCACCATACACGGCTTCCAAAAATCTCCAAGCAGCTCCTAAGTCTGTTACTCCACGTAACATTTCTGCCGGCTTTCCTTCCAGACAGCTGCGTAGCAAAGAGATTGTGTCTCTGTCCGAGTACGATTTAGAGAGATGGAGAAAATCAGTCTTGAAGAGATGATAATCTCTCACATCACCTTTAAATTTCGGCAACTTCATCTTCTCCAGCTTGAACATCGAATCTGGACTGCCGACTGGAGTCACAGGACCATGACTCAGATATTGTTGATTATCATTAGGCACAGTCTGGTTCACGTTACTGTCTGAAGGGAGATAATCCTTATCTACCTCAAGCTGAAGATAAGTGAAGTATTTTTGTACATCTACCATCCAACTCTCTTCTTTCTCGAATTCATCATCATCTTCGATGTACATTGTATATTCCTCATGTTTCTCTTCTATCTCTGCAAAAGTCACCTCACATTTCTTGAAGGCTTCTCTTATTTTCTCTGAGGTCTGATGTGATTCCAGTAGCTCAGTGACTACATTCCCGTATCTGGACAATTTTGCCTTTCCTGCACGACGTTGCAGCTTTAGACCCTGTAAATTCTTTGCCTCGGCCATAGTTATCCTTCAGGGTTTACAAACATGTAGACTTATCTTGACTTAAGTCCTTGCTAGCTGACAGAGTCCTTCTGTACTTAGATCCCAGGTTAGCAGGTTGAATCAGAAGATTCCAGAACTGGTTAGCAGGCTGACGCTGAAGACTTCACAACTCCCAGCACCAGCATCAAAGAATTGAATCGATGGATCATTAAAGTCACAGAAGGAGTTCGATAACAGAGAGACTAATACCGCATATTGTATGGAGGATGGAGTTTAATAAGATTCTCCTTCCAAATCATTCAATCTGTAATTGAAACAGAAAGAATAAACATATTGTTTAGTGTCATGCTTTCAATCAGTTCAATAATACATTTCATATGACAATAAATATATAATTTCACTTAATAAAATGACATTTTGTCTTGCGTGTTCTTTTGTATCTGTAAGTGCCTAATTTATGCAAAATATATTAAGAACAATTGACTTCTATTGTCTATAGAGCACAAATAGTTCAATAAGTATACTTTCTCAGAATCGTGCTTCATATAAAAAGTAAGGAACTATAAACTTCACTTGTTTTTGGAAAAAACAAAATCTCAACCTGAAACTAAAGGAAGAACAAAATCTCCTTTACACACATGCAATTAATAATCTTTTAAATTTGCATGTGCAATATTACTAATTCATGCTTGTTTGGATTGACAGCATTAGCTTAAAGCTGTCCATT
This sequence comes from Lytechinus pictus, assembly GCF_037042905.1. Lineage (NCBI taxonomy): Eukaryota > Metazoa > Echinodermata > Echinoidea > Temnopleuroida > Toxopneustidae > Lytechinus > Lytechinus pictus. The sequence continues at coordinate 426,361 of NC_087260.1, read as the reverse complement.
ATTAAGCACAATTCTAAGAATAAAAAACAATTAGTTCATTTCTCATTCAGTGCTAAATCTTTTGTTTATCTGAGCAAAAGTTAATACTATATAGAAATAACATGCCATTTAAAGGACTCATTGTTCTTGCATTAATACTTGGTGCTTATTAACTAATAATTAATCCTGAAAACCTCTTTCATGATTTATATACTTCTAAATGGAATGAAATACACGTCAGCTTCAGATTTTGACCTTTGACCTGGATTCTACATCCTGTCCAAAAAATATCCTACATAACCTCATGCATAATGCAGCTTAAAGATTTTATTATAAACCTCATAAAACATTCAGCCTTTATCTCAGGCATTATTTAAACTACATGCTCTAAAAATCTATATCTTATTTAGACATAAACCTTGGGCCTAATTTATAAATGTAATTAAGTCGTAACCTTGTCCTTAACACAAAATGGCCGTCACTGTCAGACAACAAATCTTGTAACTTGCATCGAATTTGACATAGCTTTATCTTACCAATAGAACATGTGTTTTGTACTAAAATTTCAATACCTTGTTGAAACTACAGCCTATCGAGCAAATAAATAAATCCTAATAATTGTTTATGAATTCTACAGACTTTGTTTTCAATATTTGTTTCTAAAACTGACATACTTCACCCGTTACGCGTTCGCATAGCGAACCATTTTACGTAAAATAATAATATTGACATCAAACTTTAATCCTAAAACATCTTCACCATGGTTTATCAAATTTCTTTCCTTTTTACATCATTATCAACTTTGTATATCTATTTTTCACACTACTTACTCTTTGGGCGATATCAGTCCCGCAACAAATCAGAAATTTGAGGGCAATTTTCCGTCCTCAAAATCAACAACTACTCCATCGTTGAAATATTGTGGCTGCAAAGTATCCTAGGAAAATTAATGGTATCTTTACAAGAAAAATATGGTGTTCGTTAAAATTCATAGAAAATGAACTGTTTCACGGAAACACTTATGCACCAGTTTATTATGCCTTTCTTTGTAACCTGTTTGACCCACCTCTCACTAATTCTCTAGTTATTCACCCCTCTATCACTGTTTTGTTCCAGATCCTGTTTGATGTTGCCTGCCTCATTATCTTAATCCCTCTTGGCCTTACTTACACTAACTTCCCTTTGTGTCTGCCTACTCCTTTTCTAACCCCTTCACTAACCTGATTGGTCTTCTCTACTCACTAATGCCCCTTTTGTCTCCTTGTTTCTAGTGATGCTGTAGCTTGTTTGTGGTCTATATTATGGTTGTTCCACTTTATATGTTTGTCATTTTGCCTCCGACGAAGATTCTGCTAGGATCGAAAGCTTAGGCCCCTTTTTGACTTTCTAATTTACTCTATTGGCTCTCTTTTTTTAGATAAGCAGTTTTCAGCAGCTTCTTTTTGCCATTGATCTCCTATTCTGCTGTTGTACCACTCCCATGTGATCCTCCTTATCTAATTTGTCTTGTTTTATCCATATATGTTTGATTTTCTGTATTTGTATTTTAGTGTTTTCTTATTTACATTCCTTTCACAGTTAAACTTGCATAACTTTTTATTTCTGGTATCTTTGTCTGGTCGATTTTACTTTTCAGCTTGATTTAATTAACTTTGTGTATTCTTATCATTCTGTTTTAGGTCCGGTTCAAATCTACTCGACTTTTCTCATTCTTTATATTTGATATTTTTTGAATTTCCATTTTCTTTGTTTTACACTTTTTTTTATTCTAGGTCTCTTTCAGCTTGATTTAATTAACTTTGTGTATTCTTATTATCATTCTCTTTTAGGTCCAGTTCAAATCTACTCGACTTTTCTCCTTCTTTATATTTTGATTTGTTATGAATATCAATTTTCTTTGTTTTACACTTTTTGTTATTCTAGGTCTCTTTTCTACCATGACTAACCATCTATCTTTATTTCACCAGCTCAGGAAGATCAAGCTGAAGGCCCTCAAGACCTCTTTTCACCAGGACAATTACAGATTTTATTCCCTCAATCGCATTATACCCACATGCCTCCAACTTCATTGCACTCCTGGTCTCGGTACGCTCACATCTGAACTTCGCAAACGATGGAACCATACCTTACATGGAGCTTCTGTTCGACTAATTAACATCCTCTCTGAACAGTGTATTGCTTCTCTTGATTCTTTTTCAGCTGACATCAGTAGCCTGGAAGACGAACTACGTTCTTGCTGTACCCAAACCCAATGGCTTCAGTATAATGATGAAATTGAATCTGATCTCTCTAAACACAAGTCTCTCCTCACTGAACGCAGGAACAAGAAAATAGGCAACCTCACAAAGAAGCGACAACGGTCAAACAGATTTAGACGACATACCAACAACAATGATGCATCCCCCCATTTGGTTGTTAATCTGTGACATGGTTTGTCTAAATCAGACAGAAGTCGCTCGATACCGAATTGAGAAAATGGGTAAAATGCAAACAATCTTCAAAAATGTCGAAATTTTTATTTTTACATTTTAGGGATGTTTAATGTTTCAAGTATACTCTGTCAAAAAATCAATCGAAAATGATAACGGGAAATTGTCGAAAAAGCCGTTTTTCTGCGAGTGTTTTTTTCGGTCAGTTCGAACTTTTCTGACACTCCGCTCGTTCATCAAGCTCAAATCTTCGCGCTGTACTAAGCTCCGCCCCTAGCAACGTACGCCATTTTTTATTGGCTATTCATAGTACTCGCACGCAGCCGGTGCATGAAGGGGATTATTTAGCTGAAATCGATGAGCTGGAGTTAAGAATTCGCATCCCGTTAGTAAATCTTTCTTAATTAAAGGTAAATGCTAGTTTTGGTAACGATATCAAAATGAGTTCGTACAGAATCCAATGAAATGACCACCAAAGTGTCTGTTTGTATAAATAAAACGCACGTGCCAAAGGATTCTGGAAGAAATTGTGTAATTGCTGAGAAATCAGCAAATAAGCACAGGATTCGGGTAGAGCGTCGGGCCCGATGCTCAAAGCAATAAGTATACACTGTCCCACGTGCGCTTATCTGTGTTGGGGAAGTTCAACCTGAACATTTTTCAGCGTAGATTTCAAGATTTCACAAAGTTCAGTTTATGTAACTGTACCAGATCTAGATCCTCGATGATATACTGACAATTAAGCCTGGTTTTACAGACTTTCTCATGAAATCAGTGTTTACTGCAACTACTGGAATTTCTCTTTAACAGGCATGCTTTTGAAAAGCGATGCTTTTGATCTATCTTTTTTGAAGCGCGGGCGGGGAGGTTGTAATAGAACTGGGAAGGGCGGGGGCGTGGGCGATGAGCTTGATTATTGGGTCTCAATAACAGCCGAGGACAAAACGTATTTAAAACACGGTTTGTAAGTGAGGATTAATTTCATTGAAATTACAAAGGATATGCTGAATTGAGAAATAATCTTTTATTTAATCTTAGGCCCATTATCAGGATTTTTTCATTAAGCGTTAAACGTGAGATGGCATTTTCAAAAGAATGATTCTCAAATCCTTTAAAATATTGATCGTCAGTGAACGCGTGTTGATTTATTAAGTTCAAGAGAACGAAAGAGATCAAATCTATCATTCTCCCCTCACTATGTTGGTTCACTGTGTATTCCCATGCCTTTTTTTTATGGTTCTCTCTGTTGGCCATTGTCATAGGTATTTATTTCATATGTAATTCATTATAACTATTGTTATCGGAGGGGTCTACGATCCAGCTTCTAAGTGGACCTCTCCATTTCCAGCGAAATATTATTAATTCACCATAGTTTTTTATTGCAATGAGTTTTTATCAATTTTGGTTTCACATTTATAAATGTAACTGAAAATATATAAATATAACTAAAAGGTAGATTGCATGTATTCTACTTTGCATTATTGTCATGATACTTGTATGACTATTGTATTTTTGGGGAAATGAGAAAAAAATACAAACTGAACTGAACTAAAACTGTAGCGGGAATAATCATAATCACTTATTCAAGATAGGGAAAGCGGGATCTGGAAATGTATACTGTTTACTGTACACTTTGTGAACTTATAGGGATTAGAATCATATCAAACCCTTTATGATTCAAACCTCTCGCCGTCAAATTTTCTCATGTCGTTTGAAGAAACAATAGCATTGGCGAAATGTTAACAAAGATACCAACAAATCCAATAGAGAGATGAAACAAGAAAAAAAGATCGATTGCTTAATCAATCACAATCACCAACGATAATCGTGATTCAGGGTAACTACAATGATAATGATAGAATAATACTAACGAAGATAATAATAATGATAATACAAAATAACAATTATAATTACAGGGATGATGGTGATGATAATCGTCAAAATGATAATTATGATAATTAAAAGAAAATCAATAATTAAATATAAAAATCAATTTGAGCTTGTACTGCCTTTTCCGTATCTCAACAGTTATGGCTATCAAAATAAAATAATTCTAATCAATTTAAGAATCATAAAGTACTAGGCTTAATCTTAGTGTTTTCTTGCTATAGGCCTATAGGCATAATAACGTTCTCTGATGGGTGAGAAGAAACATGGTATTAATACTGAATCTTGCTTGTGGTTTAATGTTATTGTGATAGAAAATAATAATAAAAAACAAAACAAGCATGTTCGAGTTAGCATCTGTGTCTGGCTTTGGTAGGCCAATTCATGACGAAATGCTAACAACGCAATCATTACAAAAATAAATAAAAAAAACACAATCTGTTACGATTCCTATTTTTTACTTTTGATGGTGCAAGCATAGGCCTTTACGTAGAAAAAAAGACAGATTTGATAATGAACAATGAAGATAGTCCAGGGTGTAGCGATGGGGGTGGAGATGCTCCCGGCCTGCGCCAGGTGCAAATTTTGTGTAAAATACTTCAAAAGGCTTAGGTTTTTTTCTTTTTCTAATTATAAAAGCTAGATTGTGGTAAAGAAAGGAAGCATCCCCCTCGCCTTCCCGCCCGCGCTTCAAATAGATAGATAAAAAACATCGCTTTTTAGTGTTCTCAAAAGCATGTTTTTAAGAAAAGTTTACAAAGAGGATGCGAATTCTAAAGGCGTAGGTGTGGCGATAATGGCACTGGGCCGGGCGGGGGCGTGGGCGATGGATTATGAGCTCGAGTATAATCGCGAAATAAAAGCCAAGGGCAAAACGTATTCAAAACACGGGTTTTTTATGAGGATTAATTTCCTTAGAATTACAAAGGATACTATCAAGGAGACAATGATAACAGGTACTTTCTCTATCATAGGCCATGATCAGGATCTTTTCATTATTTAAAACGTTTTTTTTTTCGGAGATGGCATTTTCAAAAGAATTAAAGATTTTCAAATCTTTAGAAAATATTGATAGTCCGTGAACGTGTGCTAATCTATTAGTTTTAAAGAGAATAAATAAAGAAACTAAATCGAACGTCAAAGTTTGCGCTATTCAAGTGAAGCCCCTTTCACAATGGTGAATTATGTAAGAAAAAGAAAGAAATTGATGGCTTAATCCATCACCAACAATAATCATGATAATTGAAAAAATAATAACCATGGAAATAACAATGACAGTAATACAAACGATAATAACAGTAATCATAGATATAAAATAACAATGATAATGATGATAGGCCTGTAATGGTAAAAATGTTGATTATGAATGATGATTTTTTTAATACAATATAAAAAATATATTAGGAGCTTGATATTTTATCCGTATCTCAATATTACTGGCTATTAAAATGAAATATCTTCTAACCAATTCAAGAATAATGACTAATAAGCTTTATATTAATTTGTCATAGGCATAATAGCGTTCTTTGATGGTTGATAAAAAACATGGCATCAATACTGAATCTTGCTTATGATAGAAAATCATATTTAAAAAACAAACAATTATGTTCGAGTTAGCATCTGTGACTGGCTTAAGTAGGCCTTCATGACGAAATACAAATAACACAATCATAACAAAAATAAATAAGAAACCAATCTGTCCATATTCCTATTACTACTTTTGATGGTGCAAGCATAGGCCTTTACGTAGAAAAAAGACAGATTTGATAATGAACAATGAACGCGAAATAACCAAGCCCAAGACGTATTAAAAAAAACCGGTCGTATGTGAGGATTAATTAATTTCATTGAAATTATCAAGGATATGCAGAATTAAGAAAGTTTCTTTTAATCATGATTACAATATTTTCATTAGCGTTTTTAACATTTTCAAAAGAAAGATTTTCAAATCCTTAAAAGATTGATCGGCAGTGGAAGTGAGTTTTGTTAATCAATTTAAAGAGAACGAACACTAAGAGTTAAACGTAACACGTTCTTAACAAAAAGCGGGGTCTATGAGTGAGGGGATGTTAGACTTCTTGCATGATTTTAAGAAACACATCTGTGAAAATATCCTTCATGGAAGAAAAATAAAGCGGAATAAAAACAAAGACGGCGTGTGCCTCTGTGTGTTGGTTTTTACGGTGGTATAAACACAGTTCGCTTTACTCATTTTACCCCGGCATTTTACGTTTTAAACTCTTCTCATAAAGGTGATGAAAGTTCTTAAGATGCCACGAAATTGATAATAACTTCAAAAAAGAAGGAAGAGAAGAAGGAGAAGAAAAAATGAGGAGATAGCAGATTAAACTCCCGGATTAGACTCATGGTAGTATAGGGCCGATACAGGCGCTGGTATAGACTAAAAAAGGTTCAGTCCGCATTCAACATGGACGCCACGCACAATCGCAACTGAAAGCACAATGTGACAATAGACAGAGAACAATACCAGACACGGCAAAAGCCACGCAAAATGCCTCACTGTCCAATAAAATAGCTTGTATTTCTCTCTTAAAAAAACGTATAATTAATGGTTGAAACGATTACAAAAACTTATTTTCTTTGAGGAGAGATCTCAAGGATTCAGGAAAACCCAATTTTATTGTAAACCATTGACGGTTGCTAAGCACTTTCAGTCAATGAAGGGATGAGTTTCCGCGTGAAACATGTGAAAAAGGCTCCGAGAAGTCTGAAAGCGGGCGAAACTTCAGAAGCGATTTTCTCGTAAAAATACTTTTTATGAACTCTCGTACCTGGGATATTTAAAGACTATTTTCTCAGCAAATACTATGTCCCTTAGCATGTGCTATATACCAAATTAAAGCTTGAGAAATGGAACATCATAATCTTAAAAAAAATTATATTTAAAGAAATCGAATTCTGTCTGCTTTTGACAGGACGAGTCACATCTCTCATCCTCCCCTCTCTCCCAAGCAGAAACCTCTCTTCTCTCTAAAGGTCTCAAGTTTTGCCCCACGCCACCAGAAGTTGAACAGATAGCTCTCAGCCAAGACCTCTCTACATTCTATCGCAGGATACGTCTCAAAGAATTCTTTTTAGATGCACCCCTTCTGATCCCGAGCCCTTCTACAAGAAAAGCACATGGATTCCACCCAAGAATAGAGTTCCTTCCCTTGAAACTTACATCCAAGCTGTCTCATCCCAAGTTCGCTCCACAGATACCCTCGACAGCAGAGCACATGACAACCTTCCTCGAGAAGAACGCCCGGCTCTCTCATCACTCAAAAACAGGTCCGACATCATCATCAAGCCTGCAGACAAAGGATCAGCCGTCGTTGTTATGGACCGCCAACAGTACATCGATGAAGCCATGAAACATCTCAATAATCGATCTCACTATGCACTCCTCGATTCTGACCCTACTTGTAATTTCTCCCTACAGATCCAATTAACACTGAATGACATGAAAGAACACCAGCATCTCTCCGAGAAGGCCCACAAATTTTTCTCCCCTACTAATGCTAAACCCGCCCGCTTCTATCTCCTCCCGAAGATCCACAAAACTGGCAACCCCGGTCGACCCATCCTCTCAGGAAATGGTTCCTCAACAGAGAACATCTCCCTTATTGTTGATTACCACATTAAGCCCCTTGTCTCACGTGCACCCTCTTACATCCACGACCCTCCAGACTTTCTCAGGAAACTAAATGACATCAAGGACCAGATACCCGAGACTGCGATCATCGGCACTTTCGATGTTTCTTCACTGTACACCAGCATTCCCCACGACGAAGGTATCCAAGCATCATGTGAAGCCTTGGCCGCCAGTGGAAATTCCAGTCCCCCCATATCCGATATAAAATCTCTGATGTCTCATGTACTAACAAAAAACTACTTCACATTCATGGGCAAGCACTACCTACATATATTTGGTACAGCAATGGGCACCCGGATGGCTCCTTCATTCGCCTGTCTCTTCATGACCAAGCTGGAACAGCAGATGTTAGATTCAGCCCCCTGTCGCCCATGGGTTTGGTGGCGTTACATAGACGACATTTTCTTCATCTGGACCAGGGATGAAGATAGCCTCCATACATTCATTGACCACATCAATTCCTTCCACAGGACCATCAAATTCACTTCTGATTTCTCCCAACAGGAAACCCACTTCCTTGATGTCACAGTCCAGAAAAAGTCTAACGGTATCACCACTACCCTATACTCTAAACCCACAGATACCCACCAGTACCTCCACTCATCCAGCTGCCACCCCCGTCACTGCAAAACCGGCATCGCTTACAGTCAAGCCCTCAGACTTCGCCGTATTTGCTCCGAGGACCCTGATTTTTCCTTCCAAAACGTGACAAGGAGACTACCGACAGAATACCGCTTGTCACCACCTTCCATTCCAATCTACCCCCTCTCCGCAAAATCCTGTGTGATAACCACCACATTTTACACACTTCTGATCGTCTCCAACAGGCCGTTCCCGATACTCCCCTTCTAGCATACCGACGCCCACCGAATCTCAGGGACCTCATTGTTCGTGCTGAAGTGCCCTCCCTCACTAACCATTCTTCTCCCATACAGCATGGCACCTTCAAATGCACCAGCAACAGGTGCATCATATGTGAAATACACTTTCACGAGGGCGACACTTTCACCAGCAATTCTACCAGCCTGTCTCACCAAATCAAGGGCAACATAACATGCACTACCACTAATGTTGTATATCTCATCACTTGCAGAGTTTGTAGGGTACAATACATAGGGGAAACCAAGACCACACTCAAGAGACGATTCTACGGGCACAGATCCACCGTCAACACAGCAAAGCTGGACACTCCGGTTGGCCGCCATTTTAACCTCCCCAACCACTCCATCACTGACATGATGCTACAGGGCATCGAATCTTTAGGTACCCGTCCTGACTCAGTCCGTACTAGCAGAGAGAAGCTCTGGATGAGACGACTTCGCACCACCCAACCTCATGGCCTGAACATCCAAGAGGGGAACGACTGATTTTTCTTTCCTATCCACTTTCAATTTATATATACATATCATTTTTCCCCTCAGCTCTTTTGAATAGTTACATTATAGTTTCTTCCTCTACTTTCCTCCCATATCTCATACAAGCTCAGTTCCAATTTTTCCTTCCTTATTCAGGCGATATAATAATTATTATATAAATTATTTTTTTTTCTTCACTCACCTCTTTTAGATTTACCACATTTGCTTATTGACATGTATACTATGGTTTCTTCATAATACACCCCCTCTCTTCTATATTTGCTTTTACCTTTTTAGGCAATTTGCTTCCTCTTTTTCACATATACAGGTGTTTTTTTTTTCCTACTGTATAGTCCTATGTTTTTTTCCCGTCACACCTAGCGGATTACAATATCAGTTACACCATATGTGTATTTAAATTTTTTCATATACATTTCTTTTTTGGATATATTTATATACATATCACTTATAGATACATATTTACACTTACCTTCTTCTCTTATATGTCTCTTGCACATTATCAGTTGTTCCCCATTCTTTTCCTTTTTTCCCCCACTCTTATGCACCAGTTTATTATGCCTTTCTTTGTAACCTGTTTGACCCGCCTCTCACTAATTCTCTAGTTATTCACCCCTCTATCACTGTTTTGTTCCAGATCCTGTTTGATGTTGCCTGCCTCATTATCTTAATCCCTCTTGGCCTTACTTACACTAACTTCCCTTTGTATCTGCCTACTCCTTTTCTTTCATCCCCTTCACTAACCTGATTGGTCTTCTCTACTCACTAATGCCCCTTTTGTCTCCTTGTTTCTAGTGTTGCTGTAGCTTGTTTGTGGTCTATATTATGGTTGTTCCACTTTATATGTTTGCCATTTTGCCTCCGACGAAGATTCTGCTAGGATCGAAAGCTTAGGCCCCTTTTTTACTTTCTAATTTACTCCATTGGCTCTCTTTTATTAGATAAGCAGTTTTCAGCAGCTTCTTTTTGCCAAAAAAATAAAAATGTTACAGGTTGAATGTTGGCCATGATGTCAGATATTCTAAGCCTTTACTTCCCAATAAATAATAAGAGCAGCAACAATAATGATATTTCTTATTTACCAAGAGAACCCACTTCAGCTCTTATGAACTGTTCATCCAGTTGCTCCTGTATGTTAATACATTAATAATTATCCTCCTTTGTTCTAATACCCAAAGCGCCCGATGAAGACAGAAGGTGCAGCTCGTTATTCCAAAAATTCGTTATTCCAAAACACGTAAATTCTAAATACCTCGAAGTTTGTTAGTCACAAATTTGTAAAGGTTTCGTGAACCCAAACATTGGGGTGTTATTTCGAAGGTACTCTATTTCGACAGCAGTTAATCCGAAAATAAACGAGTTTCTTTGTTTACATTTTCGGACTTACGAACCTTTGGAATAATGAACTATCGGAAGAACTTATTTTCGAAATAACGCCACAAATGAAGAGCTCACTTGCAAAAGAGGCTAGGTCAATTTTTCATCAAATTTGATTTTTTTTTTCTCAATGTATGGATTTTTAGTAGCTCTATAAGATGATACCAAAGAAAAGTTGAAATTCCTATTAAAAGTGATCTAAAACGGCAAAGAAGGGGTAAGGTCCATTTCAGTTTGGTTGCAAAAGGGGTTAGGTCCACACATAATTTTTTTGGAAAAGAATATGTTTAAAAATATGAAGACAGGTAGATTTCTTTTATACCTAATTGTATGTTCTCATGGTAGGGTATCATGAAAATTTTGTTTCGCATAAGAATATTGCTATATGGGAGAATAAAAAAAAACGATTTTCTTGGAGTGGACCTAACCCCTTTTGCAAACAAACTCTTCTGAAGAGCTCATTTGTCAAGAGGGGTTAGGTCCATTGTTCATAAATGTTATTGTTTTCTGTCTCAAAACCTCTAAAAAAAATTTTTCGCTCTGATGAAAACAAAGACAATTTGAAATTCACATGAAAACGTGAATAAAAGTGGCAAATAAAAATCATTTTTTTTAATAAAAATAGATTGGATTCATTTCAGTTTACTTGTAAAAGGGGTTAGGTCCAGAATGATAATTTTAAAAAGAATATATAGAAAAAAATTGAAGACAGGTAGATTTCTTTTATACCCAATTTTATGTTCACATGACAGGGTAGTATATCATGACAATCTAGTTTCTCATAAGAATATTGCATTAAGTGAGAATAAAAAACATGTTTTTTCTCGGAATGGTCCAAAGTGGACCTAACCCCTTTTGCAACTAAACTCTTCAAATATAGAGCTAACTGTTGATCAATATGTAAGATAATTATTGGCGAAACTTTTGTTTCTTCGAAGGATACATCTTGTCCACGAATGGATGGTATACAATCATGGGGTTTTTGTGTTAACAATGAAGAGGGGAAAAAGGAAAGTGGAAACGTGATATCTAGGCAGCACACTCATTGCATATTCATGACCCTGTGTTTACCAAAAGAATAATTTTAAAAAAGAAAAGAGTTCGTTATTTATTCATCTAATTTTTATGAAACATGCTTGTCTTTATTGAAATGTTTTTTAAGTCCGGAGTAATTAGTATATGCAATTAAGAATTCAATCTCACGAATGCCCCGCCCATTCTGTTTCTCATCTCCTTTTCTATACCTATTTTCTTTCTCCTATATATCACAATATTCTCGATCAATCTATCTCGCTCTTAGAGAAAAACAACCAGTAAATCAAGATTGTAAATTCTAACTGGATAGTTTTAAATTGCCTACTATATAAAAGTTTTGAAACAACATCTATGGATAGGGAGAATATCGGTATCCTATTCTGCTCGGGTGAGAAAGAGCGCAAATTAACATTAACATTATTCTCTCTGAGCTTAATAAAACTACAAGGTTATATATATATATATATATATTGTAAAGAAATGGATGTAAAGAAATATATATATATATATATATATATATATATATATATATATATATATATATATATATATATATATATACTTCGGGAATTCTATCCTTGTATAGAGTGCTCGATGTCCTTCACAGGAAGAGCTTTGAATAATAAACACAAGTTCACAAGGTTGACTGGAGGTTCATCAAATTTAATTGCAACTCTGAGTTTCACGCAACCTACGTGAGGTGCGATCTTCAGGCAACTGATAAAACTTTTCAATACCATTGAACAATGCATGTCGCGATCGCGCGGAGCGCGTTACACCAAACACGCACATACTGGGCGCAGGAAACTAGGTAACCAGCGTGCGTGAAACTCAGAGTTGCAATTAAATTTAATGAACCTCCAGTCAACCTTGTGAACTTGTGTTTCTTATATATATATTGGCGAAGAAGCTCAAAAAGCATTGAAGCTAGAGACGTAGCCTGGATTTCTTCAACTTTTATTAGTACAAGCTTTCGGCCATTTAGTTCGGCCTTCTTCAGGTATCTGAAGATGTAAAAGACATGATGGCTTTACGTGTAACATGCATATATTTGGATTAATTTACTAAATATAGGTAGGCCTATATCTTGAAAGAAGATGTTTTACATCGGTAATGTTTAATTAGGATTATCCAATAGCTATTAAAATCAATTAAGTTTACGCAGATTTTTATTACAAACATTTTTTTGAAAGTATGTAGACATATTGGCCCGAATTCACAAAAAACCTAGCTCCTGGTTTTTGGTGGTTTAAACCCCCCTCCTAGTTTAAACCCCGAGCTGGGTTTTTCATTTGCGTTTCACAAAGGAGGTTTAAACCCCGAGGGGGTTTAAATGCGTCATAAAACGTCATGAAACGTCATATTTTTTAGTCAGCTCCGAGATGTGGTTTGAAAAAATTAAACCATGGTTTATCTTTACGAGCATGCGCACTTGGGAAGTTTGTGAAAAATCCGCGAAGTGAAGAGAATTTTCTTTGCCGTCTAAGATGTGTCAAGTGGTCTTCTTGATCAGAAATTCGTAAGTATTCTTCTTTTAATTCGTAAAATAAATTCCCGCTGTTCTTCTCTGGAATATATTGATACGTTTTATGCAGTTTCATGAAATTGATAGTGTTGTTTTTCATGATTGCGAACGAGGTTTTGGTATTGACAAGTCCAGACGATGCACTTTATCGTCGCGTGTGTATTGCTACAGTCCCATCGGTGCATTTAAGTGTTGGGATATTTTGACGCTGTGGTTGTTGAACGAATTTGAAGGTGCGCAGCTCAGCCGCGGGCCGGGCTTAATATTTGTTTTTCTGAGCTTCACAAGGATATTATATTATGGTGCCTTCTATATCTTCATTTGTAAATGTCAAGATGAAAATATAAGCCTAGATCTATATAATTTTGTACTATTTGGTGCATTTTAGAGAGAAAGAATTTTGTTTTCAATTTGCCTGGCTAAATTGCATTTCAAAATTCTGGATCTGGATGTGTACACTGCTGGACCAATTGGTACTATGAATGCAGCGGGTGAGAGAGGGCACGGTGATATTTAGTCGTATCGTAGCCGTAGGTAGCTCTTTTCGATCTTTGACTTGAACACCTCTAGTGATGTGCTGTTCACTGTGTCAGGTGGGAGATGGTTCCAAGCCAGAGGGGTACTCACAAAAAAAAAAGTGGAGCCAACGCAGTTCAGCGGAACAACCAAAATACAGAGACTGAAGCTTTTTTGGGGTCTATTTCTAGACCTACCTTTGCTTTCGGCACAGGCCAATTTTTGAGGCTGTAGGAATTTCTCAAATTTTGGTCTAAAATCTTTTCACTTGCAAAATTCAAATAGAGAAAATATAGCCCCCCCCCCCAAAAAAAAAAAAAAAAAACCCATAAACTGTGAAAGGTATATTCGCACAAATTATTACAATGTTTTTTGTTTTTTTTATTATTAACCATGTTCACTATGAGATCAGGGGCCCGTTGCAGAAAGAGTTGCGTTTAAACGCAAGCCAATAAATCAATCGCAAGTCACAAATACGCGCTGTTGCGCATGATTTTAAGAGTTGCGATTGATTGCAACTGTCTGCAACGGGCTCCTGTATTAAGTGATAAACCAATGACTCATTGACTGTTTTTTTTATATATGAAAAATGTATGTTTGTTTAAAACTTTGACCATTGTTTCACAGAATTACATCGACATCAGAGGAACCGTAGATCTATATCCATGGATTATCTCCATCTTCACAACCTTGAATTACTAAGAGGTATGATTAATTTGATTTACATTAATTTAATTTGTTCAAAAGTGTTATTGAAATGATTTGATGAGACAACGAAAATGAAATCTTCAGACTGAAGAAAAGAAATAACAACTTGAATGAAGTTTTTGTTAATCTCGGGAAGAAAATTAAGATTGCAGTAATTATGTTGGTAGATCAAATCTACATGCTCATGTCCAGTTTGGATTTGGAACGATTATAAAGATCAAAAAATAAAAAAAATTAAAATAATATTCAACTCTTCTGCATACAGCTACCTTTGCCAAGACGTGGGCTACTTGATGCTAAAAATCCATCAGAATCTTACGAGGATGGGCCACTTCGAGATCGGTATCGACTGTCAAAAAAAAACCGACATGTACGTCACCAATATGCTGGAAGTTGAATTGAAGAGGGACACACAGAAGAATGATCCACTTCCTGTTTATTTGCAGGCGTTGACAACTCTCCGTTTTTATGCAGTGGGTGAGTGATTTAATTTTTCATAAACAATTATTGAATGTTTCTTGGCACTGTTAAATCTATTTGACTGAGGTTGTTTCTATTAATTTTAGGACTCCAGATAAAGTTAATGACAATATCTAGAAATCAGAGAGGTAGCACATAAACAAATGTTTCATTTAAGCAAACAGTCAAGTACCTATGAATTGCATACTTTAAAAATTCCAAAAGTACCACAGCAGGAGTGAGGCTCTGCTGTTACAACTGTTATGTCAGGTTAGAGTTATAAATTTTGCCATTAGCCCATGGTAGAGCTTCATGAGGTTCACCAAACTTGTACACAAAATTTTTGAAATTTTGAGTAGAAAATTATTTATGCTAATATATGCAAAATTTATTCATGCTAATTTATGAAAAATTCATAATCACAAAAAATGCTTCTGTATTTGTTGACCAATTTTGATTTTTTTTTCATCCATCTGATAGAGCTACATGATGAGGGTCCCTAAATTTCCACACAATTTTTCCAACCATTAATTTTGACTAAAAAATTATTTATGTTAATTTATGCAAAATTTATTCATAAATCACAAAAAAATGCTTCTTCTATGTAATTTCTCTATTAATTTTAATTCTGTTTCCTCAATTTATGTCACAAATATAATTCACTAGTGTCGACTTGGCTGAAATTAAAAATTAATGGTACGTTGTTCGGGTACTGTACAACCCAATTATTTTTTTAACTTTTAATCAAAAGATGTGCAAAACTTCAAGGTAAAAAGTCATAAAAGCATTGGGCAAAAAAAAATATTCAATACCGGTAGTTGTTTTTTAAGTCAGCACTGCTGCTATATTGAATCGCATAATGATGGCGAGACTGCCAGAGGCGTTCCACTTGTTAAAATAAATTGGAGAAAATTGTCTGATATTTGTACAAGATGGATATTCATTGTTTAACATCTATATGTGCTTCAATGAAATGTTTTAAAATTACCTCGAAACAATCACCTCACCCATCAACCATATGGTTTGTTTGATTTTACAGGATCATTTCAAAAGATGCATGATGATGAGGCAGCAATATCGCAGTCATCAATGTGTCGGATCATCAAAGATGTGTCGGAAGCTATACAATTCCTTTGACAAGAGAAGAAGTTGAAGCAACTCAGCGACAGTTCTACCAGTACTGTTAGATTTCCAGGAGTGAAAGGTGCAATTGATGGGACACATGTCTACATCAAGAGCCCGGGGGGGGGGGGGGATTGGGCAATATGCTTCCTATATACCCCATTCCAACTTCATGTGGAGAGGAATGCCTATAACAATGGCAAAAGTATTAAGAACATAGAAAAGCAGAGTTCATTCAAATTTATGAAGAATACTTTACTTCTTTATTTGTTAATAAATTGATTGGTATAACCCTGTGATTCTAGCAGCTTAGCTTTAGCAACCTCTCTTTCTTTATTCAAAACGTCCATTCATAGTTCATGCTCCTTCAAGCTCATATCGTGCTCTTTCAATCTAATATCATGCTCTTTCAATCTCATATCGTGTTCTTTCACTCTCATCTTGTACTCTTTAAAGTCGAGATCATGTTTCTTCCATTGAACTTTAATTCTAACGGCATGCACTTCTACCAGCTCAAACACTTCTGACAGATGATTTTTTTTCCTTGAGATGGGTAATTCAAATTCCATTTTGCAGAAGAAGGAAGGTTTGTAGTATTGCTGCAGGGTTAAAATTCAATATTGAAATGCATTTAAGTACCAGTACATAACATAGTAACAGTGCAGTTTGTAAGAAACATACTATAAATCACGTTGTCAAAGATGTGTTGTTTAACGTACTAGTAACTCTCTACTTGATTGGTTCAGCTTCTGACACCAATGACATTGGGGAGTTCTCTGATTGTTCTCGGAACCATAAATTGCATTTTGGAAAACATTAAAGACTTACCCGGTAATTATAAAATTTCTTTAAAAACAGAAAATAATGCAATGCTTTCTTTTCAGAAGCATACAATAATCAGTGCACAGTTCATTGAATCGCTTGAATCTGGTAACATACATATATTGAAGCCCTTTTCATACTTCAAATGATTCACCCTCCCAGTTCAGTTATATAAATCCCTCTTCACCTCTAAATACCTTACTACATATCTGTAGTATATTCAGATTATTTTGTGTGTACCAGTGTATTGTGCATCCAATTAACATGATCTTGTAATTAAATGTACATGTACTTGATTTGGGGATCATGTTTAATTTGTTAAAGTATTTAACATCTATTTCAACTACATCTGATTTATGAGTCTGGTCAAAGAGATATTCTGGCAGAAAGGGTTAATGGAAAAAAGGCATTGTAATTTTAATGGTACTAAATTACCTTGAAGAGGAATGTGATTTTGAAGAAGGTCCATCAGTCTGGGAACGTTTCCTTGATAACTCGGACAGAAATGAATTTGTAGAATTTGTCCTCGTGGTGAAAAAAATAGATGAACTTCTGTTCTTATGCAGGTTTATAAATTTCAACAATGTGTCACATTCATCTCAGTTGGGAGGGTTTTATTATTTTGTTTCAAGGAAAGTGATGAATACTCTTGATCATGTAATTATATTATGATTTGGGAAGTATTTTGAGCGGTCCACTTTGTGAGATAGCTTTTATTCAAAATAGCTTAAACTGGACATGGAGTTTTCACATTTGCAATCATTATTTGTGTATTAATTGCAACAAGCATAACAAAGAATAAAGAATGACCTTTCATTTTGTGAGGATGCAGTTCTTAATTTAAGAAATCTTTATTTCAATAGATTATTAAATGTATTTTTGTTTCATAAAATATTTAAAAGATAAATGTTCTTTATATGGTTCATTTATTCAGACATGTCTTCAGTCAATGATGGATTTGAAGTTGGGGAGACAGGATGTTTGATTAGGTTTTATTTAAATTTCTTATACGCAAGAGTAGTTTTATTTATAATTATGTATTGCAATAAGGATTAAGAATGCAATTTTATAGTGCTTGCTTAAAAGGATTTTCACTAGTAGGAAAATTGTATTCTGCACTTTTATGATTTGTGATTAGTACCCCCTTTTATATATATATATATATATATATTTTATGGGGGGAGGATGTCAGATATATTGTCAGAAATATTCACCTAGAATGGGGAAATGAAATCAGAGTAGATGCATTTGGTTGATTGGGTGGTGTAACTTGAGGCAGTGCTGGATTTGAAGTTGCCGTATTTCATGGTTGAGGGAAATAAGAAAGATGACTGTTTAATTATGTGGAATACTTGATATTTATATAGATTTTAAAAAAAGTAAATACATAATTGATCTGAACAAACTTATTAACAGAATTTGGTATGTATGAAAATGAATTCATTGGAGAATTACAAATTAATTTAAAAAATCAATTTAAAAAATAAAATCTTTTTTTTATATTAATGTCAACACAGTTACAAAAATAAGCGTGAAGGGAGTGAAGTCAAAGTAGATGCACTGGCTGTGCTAGGTGTTATTGGAACTTGATCTGTACATGACCTGCAATGTATATATATATTTTTTTTGGGGGGGAGAAGCATTATTGTTTATTGGATTAATACATTACATGTACTGAGAATATTATATGCCTATATAATATACACTCTAATGAGTTTGACATTTGAAAATATTTCCATTATAAATTTTTTCCAAGGTATTCTGTTGTACAATCATTAAAACAGGAAATAATTTTATGATTGAATATTGCAATTTTCATGATTTCTCTATGTACACCGCCTTGAAATATTGAAATAAAAAATAGATAACTTTAAAATATTTAAACTGCTTCGATGTAAGATAGATTTTATAGAGAAATGTGTGGGGGAAGAGTTGGTTAAGAATGGTTGTGACCAAGAGCTCAATAACTTTTCTTTTAGTTAGAATGCCAATTTGTAATGCCTATATTTCCATTTAAAAACATGTATTTCCAAAAGAGCAAGGGGGAGGAGGGGGCGACAGAGAGAAAAAGGTAGTAGGATGGTGTATGTGTCTGAGAGAAAGAAAGAAAATGAGCGGGAACAAGATAAAGATTATGAGAACGTGAAAGAACACTTCATCAATTTATTTTCACTTCAATATTGTTTAACTATTGAGAATTTTTTTAAATTGAAATGAGAAATAGAAATTCAAATTATTTATTTTAATAAAAATTATTTAGGAAATATATATGCTAAACCTTTAAAATATTTTGGGAATGAAATCAACTTCTAATTCTACAACTACCCCATCCCCAAAAAAGGTTATCTTCCCAAAAAAGACCTAAACTATTTTAAGTAGGGATTTCCGCCCATGTTTCAGTGATCCACAAATATTTATTTCTATGCGTGCTAGACTTATGGGATGCACTTTTGATTACCATTAAAAAATAAAGTCAAGATTTAGGGAATAAATCAGGGCGGTCTCAATTTTAGGAAAGGAACATAAACAAATTGGAGGATAAAGTTTACTTCAGAAAATAATTATGGGTAAATTTGGGGACGTGTTCTTTCTAGAATTTACATTTGAATTGAAATATTATATTTTTGACGATGGAACTAGATTCAAAGATTGTTTCGCAAGCTTGATTATGACGTAAAAATAGCTGATCGACAATCTTTGTTATGGTTGTTGTTTTTATACTGAAAAAGCATTAGAAGATCCATGCCTTTAGATTGGTTGCCGGACGACTGTACGGGCATGCGCGTTGTTAACTCTCAGCTCAGCGATCGAGATCGTAGACATGCAAAATCAACAGCTGATTTTCATATTAAATGCCGCTTACCACCAAAATGTAAGTATTATGAGGAAGTTATCTGATAAGATACTACTTATTTTTGAAACTGATGAAGTAATTATATTCATACTTCAAGTTTCATCGGGTAATCTTGATATCACATCTGGTTGTTGTCATTTTATTTTCAGCCGAATTAAATCATAAATGTATTCAATGATTAAAAACTTGACATCGATGTCTATGGATGGGACCGAAATGAGATTATCGTCGACGCGCAGACGACCGCAGTGGTTGAGACAAATTTTCAATTTCTTGCATTTTGTGATATATCTAAAAATAGTGGATGTACAATACAATTCGACTCATCCAACAATGAATAAGTTTTTAATGTAATTTCATTTCATATAATCGATTAAGATAGCGAAAATCGGTAGTTTAAACCCCAGACTTTGGATTTTCGAACCCTGTTTGCCATCGTCAACAAGGACCGTAGCAGACAACATATGCTCTACTGAGCATGCTCCGAACCGTGGTTTAAAATAAAACCATGGTTTAAACCATGGTTTTATTTTAAACCATGGACTAAAGAAACCATCGTTGGTGAAACAGATAGGGGGTTTAAACCCCCTCGGGGTTTAAACCGTGGACTAAAAAACCCAGGAGGGGGTTTAAACCCCCTCGAGGTTTAAACCTCCTTTGTGAATTCGGGCCATTGGGTTGTGTGTGCTGTATAATACATATATCTCAAAATGTATAATAATACATATATCTCAAAATAATACATATCAGCAACAACAGCCAACATCTTCCCGAACAAGCCCACTACTTCCTACCGTAGAGGGCGCACCCTACACAACCTCCTTGTCAGGACGGGACACCCGTTTCCAACACCAAACCCCACCCTCACCAACACCGCCAATGACACCCCGGGATTCTTCAAATGTAAATCACACAAATGCACTCTCCATAATCACATCAAGGACACCACGAAATTCACCAGCACCGTAACAAAACAAAATTACACAATAACATCACACATCACATGCAAATCCACCTGGATAATATACCTCATTACATGTACCAAATGCAAAAAACAATATGTTGGCAAAACTGAAACCACCCTTTACACCCGATTCAACAATACGAGATCCGAAATACGGAACTTCCATTCACCACAGCACAAGACTCTCCCATACACAGTGCACTTCAACCTTCCCTCCCATTCCCTAGAAAATGTCCAAATTACCGGAATCGAGTCAATCAGAAGTAGGTCACGTGAAGCAATACTACACCGAGAGTCCTTTTGGATATCAAAACTAAAAACATTGCAACCACATGGTATCAATGCCGAACAATAGATCACTGACCACCCAAAGTTCCACCCACCCCCCTCCTACTCCTGATTGACTCTAATCCCACGACCCATTTCCGTTTCCCCTTTCAAGGGTCAATGCACTTTCACATTCACTGATATACACACACCCACACATCACCCACCTGGTTAAGCACTTACAGTAAAACTTGAAGGTAAGAAATCAGATATTTATAATGTATTTTTATTGTATACATCACTTATATATCGCAAAACCACATACAGTATTGTTACCTCTACCTTATATAATAATTTGTGTAACTACTAGCACTACCAAGGATAATATATAGGAGTAGGATTTGTTTGAGTGTCTGCGCGTATATGTGAGTGTATGTGACTGCGAGTGTGATTACTTACATACATACGTTCACGTGCTTAGACGCGAATGTATATGAATCAATACCTTTTCCTTAATATGTACTCAATATATATTATACAGTACACACACTACAATATGTCTATACATAATATATTTTGTAATATTTGTAATAAAAATCTGTGCAAACTTAATATATATTTTAATAGCTTTTGGATAATCTTAACTAAGCATTACCAATGCAATACAACTTCTTTTGAGATATATATTGTTTTGAGATATATGTATTATTTTGAGATATATGTATCATTATACATTTTGAAATATATGTATTATACAGCACCACAACCCAATATGTCTACAAACTTTCAAAAAATGTTTGTAATAAAAATCTGCGTAAACTTAATTGATTTTAATAACTATTGGATAATCCTAATTAAACATTACCGATGTAAAACATCTTCTTTTAAGATATACCTATGTTTAGTAAATTAATCCAAATATATGCATGTTACATGTAAAGCCATTATGTCTTTTACATCTTCAGATACCTGAAGAAGGCCGAACTAAATGGCCGAAAGCTTGTACTAATAAAAGTTGAAGAAATCCAGGCTACGTCTCTAGCTTCAATGCTCTTTGAGCTTCTTCGCCAATATATTACTCACTGAAGCACCCACGCAATGTTTAGGTCCTTGCTCATCACAATTATATATATATATATATATATATATAATTGTGTTCATGGGATACATCGAAAGCAGGTTCTTGTCCAATTACGAAGGGCCCAAACCTCTGCTTCTACGAAGATAAATCGATGATTATCTTGGAATCGCAGTGTCATCCAAGGATGAAGTTATGGAATTCATTGACAGACTTGGCAACATGCATCCTTCAGTTCAACTTACCAACGAAGTGTCAGGCGCCAGTGTGGCTTTCTTGGACCTCAAAGTCACAATCGAAGGCTCGGGTATCACCACGTCAGTGCATTACAAGCCTACTGATTCCCATGCTTACCTGAACTACGCATCTTCACATCCTCCTGCATGCAATAATTTTATTTCCTTCTCTCAACTTTCTCGCATCCGCCGTATTTGTTCAGAGGAAGATGACTACAACAAACGAGCAGATGAAATGCAACATTTCTTCAAGCAACGAGGATACCCGGATGGGATCCTGGCTAAGGCAGCTAAGAGGGTTGAGACATCAACACGTGCGGATTTCCTTCGGCCCAAGCAGCAGAAGCAGGTTTCAGGAAGGATTCCGTTAGTCGTCACTTACCATCCCACTAGTGAACGCCTTGCCAAGTCCGTGAGGGATAACTTTCACATCTTAACCGAGCATCCTGCCACTACGGAAATTTTCTCCGAACCCCCTCTGACTTCGTTCCGGAAGGACAAGAACCTACGCCAGCTCCTCGTGAAATCCGAGCTCACTCCGATCAATGCTACATGTGGTGTCGGAAGCAAACCATGTAGTAGACCTCGCTGCAACAAGTGTGGGGTCATTTCATCAGTGTCAGAGATATACGGACCAAAGGGTACTTGGCATATCCACGGCTCTTTCACATGTGTCACCAAAGATTGCATATATTGCATCTACTGCTCCAAGTGCAAGGAGATCTACATCGGAGAAACGAAGAGGAGGCTTGCTAACAGAGTGACCGAACATCTTTGCTCCATCAGGATCAAGTCAGCAGGGTTTCCGGTAGCCCATCATTTTACCCAACCTGACCATAACATCGGGTACTTCAAGGTGTGCGTTCTTCTGACTGGTTTTCGTTCAGATGGGATAAGGAAAGAGAAGGAGGAACGCCTCATCCACTCTCTCGGCTCTCTCCAACCTGATGGAATGAATGTGTCTTTCTACTCCTTTCCCGTGGTTTGATTTCTTTTCTCCCCCTATCTCTCTCTCTTTGCTTCCCTTTCTTGCTTTCTTCCTTTCTTTCTGTTGTCCTTCCCTTTCTTTTTCTTATTTTTCTTTCTTTTTTTCTTTTTTTTCTCTTTTTTCTTCTCTTACTTCTTTCTCCCCAGCTGTCCTCTATTTTTGCCCCCTTCTCTCCCTCTCTCCATTTTTTTTCTAGTCGTTTTCCTTTTCCCTTTTCTCTCTTCCTTTTGTCTCCCCGGCTTTCTTCTTCTTTTTTCCCTTCCCCTTTTTTCCCCTTCCCCTTTTTTTCTTTTTTCTTTTTTTCTCTCTTTCTCTCTCTCTTTTCTTTTGTACTGTTGCGCTTCGCGTCTTACCTCTTAGCGCGTTGTTTTTTACGCTTTGCGTTTTGCGCACTGCGTTTCTTGGTGCTGTTGACTAATAAATTCATCATTTCCCGATGAAGCCCTATGGGCGAAAATTTGATCAACTTTTCTATCTACGGTTGTTTTATTCACCTTGCATTTTGCTTTATATTACCACAACCGACGCAGGACCTTCATATATATATATATACATATATACAGTGCGTTCCACAAAAAACGAAACCGAGATTTATCGATGATTTATCATAACTTAATCACAAATACAATAGACAAATGACCTACCATTGTAAAGCTTAGAATCTCCTCTTTCATCTGAAATTACTTAGATTATTTCTCATTCATGCATGAGTGAGCAAAAACAATTTGAAGAGGGGATACCAAAAAGTAATTTGGCGGGCTGTAACTGAGTTTCAAAAAGAAAACCACATTTCTAAAAAGTTCAATATCTGTTCTTTAATTTGATATCTCAATTACAGAAAATGGTCAAGAAATAAGAATGTTCTGGTAATTTGAAATAAGGCTTGAATTTCAATAATTTCATAAAATGAAGAGGTTTTACAGGCTAGTGTTCAAACTCACTCGACACTCCGTTTTGTTGACGCTCAGCGATGCATGAAGTCTTTTTAACCATGCGATAGCTTCTGTGGGAAACCGGTGAAAACACGTTTATTTAATGAAATTATGGAAATACAAGCATTGTTTCGAGGGAACGTAACTTTTTTACTTCTTGACAATTTTTTGTGATTAAGGTATCAAATTAAAGAGCAGATATTGAAATTTTTAGGCATGTGATTTTCTTTTTAAAATTCAGATACCCCCCGCCAAATGAGTTTTTGGTATCCTCTCTTCAAATTGTTTTTGCTCACTCATGCGTGAATGAGGAATAATCTAAGTAATATCAGATAAACGAGGAGATTCTAAGCTTTACATTGGTAGGTCATTTGTCTATTGTATTTGTGATTAAGTTATGATAAATCATCGCTAAATCTCGGTTTCGTTTTTTCTGGGACGCACTGTATATATATTTGAGATCAAGAGTGTGGAGAGGGCCGTAGCAAGGTCAATACCAGTCTTCATGAAGCTTCCGGGCACATGCCCTTCATCAGGATCGTAAGGTCCGTAATAATAGTTTATTGTTGACAGTAAAGTTAAGTGACAGTAAAGTTGACAGTAAAGTAAAGTGTAAACAATACATTATACTTACGGACCTTACGATCCTGATGAAGGGCATGTGCCCGAAAGCTTGATGAAGATTGGTATGACCTTGCTACGGCCCTCTCCGTACTCTTGATCTCAAATATAATTATGAAGGAGACCCGTACACGTACATCGCCAAAATTGATCACAATTTTAATAAAAAATGAATAAATAAAAATAAATATATATATATATATATATATATATATATATATATGTGTGTAAAGTTATACATGTACAACAGCGTTGGCAACTCTTTTTATTTAAATATTGTAAAGAAATGTTCTATTCATCCTTTTCTTTACAATATATATATATATATATATATATATATATATATATATAATGGGGGGGGGGGTCTTTGCCGAAGTCTGTGGCGGCACTTTGAGATTATTTCTGAACTTTTATTGAGGCACTCTTTGCTATTGGTGATGATTATAAACTTGTCTTCTAGGCAGAGATTGCAGAGCCCACTCTTCTTAGGTTAGTGTTGGACTTCTTTTCTATCCCCCACGTTAATTCAAATTTTGTGTTTTCTTCCTTTAGTTTCCATATATAATTAGAGAGTTGAGTTTCATTTCTGTATTTTTCATATCTCGTTTATTTGATGTGATTCCTGTATCTGTCCTTGAAAGTAACCCCCGCAAGACCATAATAGCATTTTCCTCGTTTTCGTGTCGGATGCTGGCTTTGTAGACGAGGGCCGTTTCTAAAACATCTTCCTTGCAGTGGGCACTGCGTTTTTATACGGCAGTTACATTTCTGCCTCAGATCCTCCTCTTTAGTCTTGGCTTGTTTGATGACTCTCTGGTTGTGTGATTTCATTACTGCATCCATGTTTCTCATGCAGCTGTAGCTGACTTTAACTGTATTTTAATTAAATATTTGGTGCAGTTTTTAACCCTTCGGGAAGTGTTTGTTTATTAGCTTCAAGAATTTGCCGCCCACGTTTGTTTTGACCTCTGCGTTGTAGGGGGGAGGGGATTGAACCATGTGATTTTTCTTTTCCTATTTCTTCTGCTTCTACTTGGCCCCCTCCGTTCGCATTTTTGTTCTTCATACTGAATTTCCCTATCAAAGCCGCTATTTTTCAGGGCTTCGTCGTATGGGGGCGCTGCTTCTTTGAAGATGCATTCGTTTGACGATAGACCCGATATATTTTTTTCTACAGCTAATGGTATCTGCTTGAGTATAGGAGGGGGTGGTTTGAGCTCTTGTGTACGTATAGGGGCATGTCGTTTGGTTTCCTATAGGGCCGGAATGTACCGTTGTTGAGGTCAAGGGTTACGTCCAGGTAGTCGACGGTCTTAGGGTTGGTCTGGACCGTCATGCGTAAACCCATCTGGTTAAATACTTTTATTAGGTCTTGAGGTCACGGAAAGACCTTACTGAAGTTTTTAACCAGAGTGGTCAAAATTATCCTTTTGGTAAAAAATTGGCCAAAATGGCGTGAGTAAGATAAAAAAGAGTAGCACTTTGGAATTAGCACACAATTTTACCCCGGATAAGCTTGTCAAACCTTCCCCACCAAAAATTTGGAATAAAACCCCTTTCTCCTATACTATATCCTTACATGTTTTTCTTATATATATCATATCACTGGACATATTTTTTCTTAGAGGATTGCTCCGTCTATGACGTCATAAAATTGAAACTTTGATTATAATGATAATAATGATAATAATATTAATGACAAAATTGTTCTTATATAGCGCAATGCGCATCAGGAAAAATAAACTTAAGAAGATGAGGAAAAGCTGCGGGGAAAGCGTGCAGTCATCACTATTGATGGAGCTGTCATCAATCCTACTGAGTCATCTAGAGATCTTGGTGTCATAGTAGACGACGCATTAGACTTGAGGGAACATATTCGTAAGGTCTGCAGAGTGGCATCCTTTGGTATTTACAGAATCGGCAAACTAAGAAAGTATCTGAACCAGAATTCCACAGAGCGCCTTGTCAACGCATTTGTAATTTCACATTTGGATTATTGCAACAGCTTACTTGTCAGCCTACCAACCTCCCATCTTTACCCCTCTTCAACGAATTCGAAACACAGCTGCCCGTCTCATCACTCGCATGAGAAAGCACGACCACACCACTCCTGTCTTGCGAACATTACATTGGTTAAATATCCCTCACAGAATTCAATTCAAAATACTTCTTCTCACATACATGGTAATTCATGATCTTGCACCATCATACCTAATCGATCTTATCTCACAACGATATCCTACCTCCATGTCTCTCCGCTCATCAAAACTGCAACTTGCACCTGGCCCTCGCGCTCGTACCCGTTTTGGTGATCGTGCTTTCTCGGTGTGTGACCCTGCTCTCTGGAATAATCTCCCTGCCCACATTCAGAATTCTCCTACTGTCGATGTATTTAAAAATCGACTCAAATCCCATGTTTTTAATCAACAAAACAAGTTAGCTGTTGGAATGTTATCTGTTATCTTTCTATTGATTTGTTGTTATGTGATTGATATTTCATTACCTCTTCATGTTTTACACTTAATAATTACCAGTTTTCTGTTATTTTCTTGCTATTTCATTTATTGATTTGTTGTTTATATGATTGACATTAATTACCTCTTAAAGTTTTACACTTATATTCATACTTTGTTTCTATTTGAATGTATTAAATTGTACGCGTTTTATTTACATTTTGTTTAAATTGTAGAGCGCTTAGAGACTGTTTCAGAGCCGTTGGCAGCTATAGTTGCCCATAATCGTGTCGTGCAACTGGCAGCTATAGTTGCCCAAATAACTTGTTTTTGCTTAACCAATTTTACAGCCAGAAAATCAACACATTCTGTGTTTTTCATGTTGTTATACTGGCAAGGAATCCACAATTAATTTTATCATATAAAAATAGTGGTTTACATAGACATTTTTTGAGTAAAATTGTATTTTTGCATCAGTATTTTGAAGAGTTGATTTCGTATATTGCCACGATCTGAATCAGGATTTCCCCTATAGACACGTGCGATATAACGGTTGTGTGTAGCAATACACGTACTTCTATGGGTAGAGCAAAATACTCTTGAGGATAGGGGGCTTTATTCAGAATTTTTGGTGGGGAAGGTTTGACAAGCTTATCCGGGGTAAATTTTTGCGCTGATTCCAAAAATGTCACTCTTACTGACCGTACTCACGCCATTTTGGCCAATTTTTTTACCAAAAATGAGCATTTTGACCGCTCTTTGGAAAATGGTCCTTTAACAGAATGCTTTTGTAGCCATAAGCAATTAAAAGGGTCTATCTTAAGTAAAAATGCACCCAGATTCCAGATAAAGTGATTTCATTTGCCAAATTACAATAGAATGGGTCACTTTGGCCATGTTTTGGCCAAAAATGACAATTTTCATGATTTTTTTTTCAGAAACGTGTTACAAATATTGATCAGAGCTACGATTGGATGTCTTTAGAAATCCACATTTATTTTTAAAATGTGCGCTGGATCATAACAATCAACCTCATGTAATTTACTCCGTCAGTTTTGACCTATGAGGGTCATTTCGGGTACTTAATGCTAACTTTAAAATTGATGTGATACCTATTGTTCAATCATGAGATCTGAATTTATTCACAACCATACTGTCAAGAAGATTATGAGCAGTATATCAAATCAAACAACCCTTAATTATCTTCATCTTCATTATTATTATTATTGAATTAAGATATACACCATAAAAGGTGATTTTATGGCGAGTGTCTTAAATAAATAATAATAACAGATCTAATCAATCAATAATCAATTGTTAAATCGACTTGTGCTGAAAAAGCAAGTTAGACAGGACCGACTACCACCCTGTAAAATGTTACCCTGATTATCACTTTTATTTATTAAGGTAGCCATACTTCTGTGCAAATATTCACTCTGTGTTAAACATATTTTCAAGAAGGAAGCAAACCCGAAAGTAGAAATCCAAATGTTCTTACCAGGTCCGATGGCAAAAAGTATGATATAGAGATACACAAAACCGAGTCCAATCCATTTTGTCCAGTCATTTTCTTCCTGTTTGTAATTAAAAACGAGAACATTGAAATTAGTATGCGTAGGGCATGTGAGTGTGTGTATAAATTGTATGTTTGAATGTGCGTGAAACAAGTATAGAATGGTTTGTAGATGGCTAAGTGTGTATAGGTGGGAGTGGTTAGGTGTATATTGTATGTATGTAAATTATTTTCATAGTATAATAACGGTCTTGTCCAGCATATTGGTGACAGATCCACTATGATAAAATTAAAGTGATAAATATACAGATGTATAAATAATTAGATTTAAATATACGTAATAAATGCATAAATTTTAAAAAGACATACATTTTCAAAGAATGAATGGTAAATTTTGTGCATACCTGAAGGGCTAGTGCCACGGTTAGACCAACCAAACAAAATGACAATAAACCGAAGGGATAAAGAAGGAGGGGGCGACGACCAACTCTCTCTACCACTAATACCTGTGGGAACCAACAACAAAAATATGTTAAGTGTTTTATATATAAGAATTGTAAGATATATTACATCTATATTTACATTATTGTTTTCTCTAAGAAAGTTTATCGCATAATAAGAATATTCCAGAATGTCTGTTAAGCTTCGGTATGTAGGCATGATATATAGAAATGATCGGTATTTGGGTATATTTGTATTGGACAAAGAGAATGCTAGACAATAGAGACCCTGTAGTGAAAAGGACAATAGGATTAGCTATGTTGATTACATTGTTAATTTTACTGAGGTCATTCAAGAATCATATTATAGAATTTGACTGCTCTAGAAATCGGCAGAATGTTCTTTTTAGAGACAATACTAGAAGCTTCCAGAATAGTAGACATTTATATAAAGGACATCAAGGACATCACCATCATATCAGATAAAAAAATGTATATAGGACTGCATATCTTAACTTAAATTTAGCAGGAAACTATTGTTTGTTTTGTAAAATTTTCTTTTGGGAAATCTGAAGGTGATTATTTTACATCATATTAAAAGAAAATTTACAAATATAGAATGCGTCAAAGGTTATTAAATGTGAAATTTGTGGTGCCGGATAAAGTGTAATGCGACTAACCGGAGTTGTTATATCCACTAAAGAAACTCGAAGTTGTTTCCCGAATCCGAATGTCTTATTTGAGACTTTTGTACGTATGTAATGTTTTGCAGGTATTAAAAATTGTTAAAAGTGATTTGACATAGAAGAACTATAAGGTAATCAGTGACCTTTTTCCCATGTTTTTTTTGTGTAATGCGACTGACCGATTTTGGGGGGAGTCAAGGCATCCACAGTGTACCGCATACAACCTTTCTATATGTATTGTATTAAAGGATCGGTTGTCAAGATAAATTGACAATATGAACATGACAGAAAGACCCCCCCCCCCTTAAATCTGACAGGACCAAGTATTAAAAAAAACATGTAAAAGTGTATTGAGACTGACCGTGGAACCACCCATATGTATGTATATATACAGGGGCGGATCTCGCCTTCCCCAATAGGGGGGAGGGGGGGGGCGGACTGACTGGCACTGTAACGTGGGATCTAACTCGGCTCGACTCAAGTTAGCTTGCTCCATGCTACCGATGCACGTCGTGTCCGACCGCGGCCGGGTCCCGCCTTGGGGCCATTGCATACAGGCATATCCGCATATGGGAATGACGATGTAATATCGAAGTGGCAGATATGGCAAGTTCCGACTCGAAGTCCTCGTATAAGACACAGTAGAATTCCGGATGTATTCTAAGATAGTTGAGCCACATGGCTGATTTGTTTGTTTGTTATGTTAAACCAGTAGTCGAGTACATTTTATTTAAGGCACTTGCCGGCTTAAAACGAAACTCGAATTTCAATTTCATTTTATTTTCTCAGCGTGTTTGTCCCATTGAAGACACCGTTGGAAAAAAAATCGCATCGAAATCCAAAAAATCGCCCAAAATCCAAAACCCGAGTGATCTCGACGCGCCCGCGACCCGAGTGATTATAATAAGCCAATGTAACATCTGTTATTTTCTATCGCCACGTTTGTCCTATCGATTCTCACTGCTCATTCGCGATCCCTTGTTAAAAATTCTATATCAAGGGTACTCCAGGCTTAAAAAAATAATCGAAATAAAAAGAATAACATTCAATGACCAAAATGCTGAAAAATACATATAAATCTGATAACAAATAAAGAAGATATAATTGGAGAAAACTATTATATGCACATTGTCATGAATATTCAATGAGCGGGCTGATGATGTCACACCCCCACTTTTCATTCTTATGTTATAACATGAAATCATAAATATTTCATATTTTCATACATTTGTGTATGCCATTTCTCAATAAGTTGGAGCTGCAATTAATATCTAATGCAATAAAACAGTTGTCAGTATTATATTTTTATCTTTTGGGGGACTGTTGCACCCACAAATGTAATAACACCCACAAATGTAATAACACTTTACCCACAAATGTAATAATTTTTGATCGCCCACAAATGTAATAATGACTTTACCCACAAATGTAATAAATTTGAAGGGATTTTTGGCGATACTGTTCTAAACTGAAATCCTATAGTAATGCGTTCATATATAGCACAAAAGTGTAAAGTCTTTTTTCCAGACCCGATTAATTTAAAAATTATAATATGATTTAAAGTCTTTTTTCCAGACCTGGTTGTTTCAAAAATTATAATAAAAGTCCAAAGTCTTTTTTTTTTAAAAACGGTTATTTAAAAAAATATAAAATAAATCCAAACTAGGATACGATAATGATATTCCAGTGGAATGAAAATAAGAATCGAGCTTAGTCTTTTCTCCAGACCCAGTTAATTAAAACTGATGGAATTAATGTCTTTGTTGTTGTTTGAACTTACACGGTGCGTTTTGTGAATATATGCGCTAAGAGTAAATTGAGAATCAAGCGTAGTCTTTCTCCACACCCGGTTACTTAAAACTAAAAACTACATCCTTATAGCAATGCGTTCATATAGCACAAAAGTGCAAAGTCTTTTTTCCAGACCTAGTTAATTAAATATTTATGACATAAGTCTAAATTAAGTCTTTTTTCAAGACCCGGTTGTTTCAAACATTACAACATAAGTCCAAAGTCTTTTTTCCAGACCCAGTTATTTCAAACATTGTAATATAAGTCCAAACTAAGATACCATAATGATATTCCAGTGGAATAAAAATAAAAATCGAGCTTAGTCTTTTCTCCAAACCCTGTTATTCGAAAATTATAAATAACAATACAACAACAACAAAAACAGTATAAAGATCCCATAATCCTATTAATGCTGGATAACATGGACATATATCATAGTCTTTCAGCCATACCCAGTTTTTTTTTTCTTCAAAATAACGCTAACAGTAATAATAAGAAATTTCAAAATCTAAGACCAAACAATCCTTCAAACTAAGAACCTGTTTTAAAAAGAGGTTTAGAGCATTGTCTTTATTCCAGACCTAATCATTAACAAAATTACCAAAAAAAAATCTTCTAACGTAAGACTATATCATATTCTTATTCTTCTGGAATAACACGAGTTAAAATATGTATTTACCCCGCACCCAGTTTTTTTTTTAAATAATACTAAGACCCTTACAAAACATTGTAATAATGCATGGGTAAAGCAAACATCCTTTCTCCAGACTTGGTTATTATTTGAAAAAAAAAAATAGTTTTTACAAATATTCTAAAATGAATACCCAATAATCTAATTACTGTGGAATAACATGAAGATCGATTGTAGACTTTCTTCCAGACACAGTTATTTCAAGAATAAAAAAGCAATAAAACCCAACCCCACCAACGAATCTAAGAACCAACAATCCTCCAAATTAAGACCATGTAGAAAAGCACATGTTTAGAGCGTTGTCTTTATTCCAGACCCAGTCATTTAAAAAATAATTCAAACAGTCTTAAAAACACAAGACTTTGTCAAATTCTTATTCCTGTGGAATAAC
Source organism: Lytechinus pictus (assembly GCF_037042905.1). Classification (NCBI taxonomy): domain Eukaryota; kingdom Metazoa; phylum Echinodermata; class Echinoidea; order Temnopleuroida; family Toxopneustidae; genus Lytechinus; species Lytechinus pictus. Next base: position 393,569 of record NC_087260.1, on the reverse strand, counting down.
ACGAGTATTATGCATAGTCTTTCGTCTAGACCCGGTTATTTAAAAAATAAAGAAACATTGAGAAAAAAAATAATACCAAATTTCAAAATTAAGCCCAATTAAAATGCTTGGGTTTAGAGTGTTGTCTGTACCCCACACCCAGTTTTCTGAAAAAATACAAATTAAGCGAAACTTTAAATCTTAAGACTTAACCCCAGCATCTTCTATACTATTAAAACCCTGTGATAAAGCATACCACAAAAACGACAAATTAATCATAGGCGTAAATGTTCATATCTGAATGATACGCACCTTAAAACCCAAGATAACAATAACAACGTTATTCTACATCAATGATATTGTGGGGTCTTTGTTGATATATATTTTTTGTATTGTTTCTTATTATTTCCTATTTTGAAATAACTGAGTCTGGAGCAAAGACTACACCATGGGTCTTTGTTTTGTTGTTTTAGTTTGGACTTATATTATAATTTTTAAAGCAACCGGATCTGGAAAAAAGACTTTGAAATTATATTATAATTTTTGAAACAACCGGGTCTGGAAAAAAGACTTTGAACTTACAGTATAATTTTTTAAACAACCGGGTCTGGAAAAAAGACTTTGCACATTTGTGCTATACGAACACATTACTATAGGGTTTTAGTTTTAGTTACCGGGTCTGGAGAAAAGACTATGCTTGATTCTCAATTTACCCTTAGCGCATATATTCACAATATGCGCCGTATAAGTGAAAACAACAACAAAGACACTAATTCCACCAGTTTTACTTAACTGGGTCTGGAAAAATACTAAGCTCGATTCTCATTTTTATTCCACTGGAATATCATTATCATATCTTAGTTTGGACTTATATTATAATTTTTGAATTAACCGGGTCTGGAAAAAAGACTTTGGACTTATATTATATTATAATTTTTTTTAACAACCAGGTCTGGAAAAAAGACTTTGAACTTATATTATAATTTTTGAAACAACCGGGTCTGGAAAAAGACTTTGGACTTATGTTATAATTTTTGAAACAACCGGGTCTGGAAAAAAAGACTGATCTTATATTATACTTTTTTATACAACCAGGTCTGGAAAAAAGACTTTGGACTTATATTATAATTTTTTAAACAACCTGGTCTGGAAAAAAAAAACTTTGGACTTATATTATAATTTTTTAAACAACTTGGTCTGGAAAAAAGACTTTGAACTTATATTATAATTATTGAAACAACCGGGTCTGGAAGAAAAGACTTTGGATTATATTATACTTTCTTTATTAACCGGGTCTGGAAATAAAGACTCTGCACTTTTGTGCTATATGAGCGTATTACTATAGAATTTTAGTTTAGAACGGATTCGCCAAAAATCCCTTCAAATCTATTACATTTGTGGGTTAAGTCATTATTACATTTGTGGGCGATCAAAATTATTACATTTGTGGGTAAAGAGTTATTACATTTGTGGGCGTTATTACATTTGTGGGCGATTATTACATATGTGGGTGTAACAGGGACACAATTTGAATAAGAATAATTTAATGTAACGAAATACAAATACAACAGGTGGGGATATTACATCATCAGTTTGCTCATCGGATATTCATGAAGACATGAAAGGGACTGTTCAACGCAAATCGCTTGATATTACTTTTTTATTCCTTGTACGATTTTGAAAAACATTCAGAAGATTGTTTTCTGATTTTTAGAAAACTGTTCAAGTACCGCTTTAACCATCATTACTTCTGTCTCTCTCTTTCACGTAAAACCAGATCACGTAAATGCTTTCAGACACATTTACGATGTTGAAGAAACAAGTGAACTTCAGGGGAGCGTTTGATTGGCTGAAAGGCACTGTTCGTATGGTAACTGAATGATAAAATGTCCTACAAGTCCTTTCATGAAAGCCCCCCCCCCCCCCCCCGAGTCTAAATGAATATGCTTCTTTATTTACTACATTGGCGTAAATTCAAGCAGTAGATCTATAACTGTTCAGACGGGGTGAACTATTGTATCATCCCACCATTTGAATAGCTTGATGTCATGAATTAACGCCCGTGATTTAATGGGGGGAAAATAACGCTAATATATGTCATATGGCACTAACCGAAATGATAGTTATTGTGACGTTGAGGGCGCCAAATCCTACAGTTGCGTAGGCTATTTGGTCATCTGTCATTCCTGCAGATTTATAGAGTTCCGTCGAGTAAAATATGATCTAGAACAAGAACGAATCATTTATAGTAAGAATGATAATAATATACATAGGCATATAGCACAATAAAAAGAGGTATACAGCACAAGAAAATAACAACAAGAGAGTTTTTATGAGTCTCGTACTGCCAAGAACTGATGTTCAAAAACATTTAAAACCTGATTATCAGATTCTATTTATTCTATATAGACCTGTCACCTTTACTTTGAGGAAATTAAGCCTGATAATTTGGCTTCAAATAATATTATATTTCTAAATTTAATGATTAATCATTCCGATTTCGATTAATTCATACTTAAGACAGCATACCATTGTCATTGGAATCATTGGGATGCTTTCTCAAAGGATGAAGGGAGCGAGTACGGAGAATCAGTAAACTACGACCGTACTTAAACGAACCTAGCCAATTGGCAGTTTCTTAGGTGTGTGTCCTGAAACGCATGCGTGTACATAACATCAGAAAGTAATAGAAGCGTTTCGCCTTCCAATAAAACAAGATTTTGATCAAAATAAAGGTCTATAATGGATTTGGGTTTTGAAAATAAATAGAATCTGATAATAAACACCACCTCGGTGTAGTTTCCTTACAATGTAAAAATCATTTGAAATCTAATCACCCATTTCAGGGGGATGTAAAACATAATATCCTAGGGGCATATGTCCTTCACACTGCGTGTGAGATGGCATGAACGAATCGCAGATCTAATGTTGCCGTACTTGAGGATGCTAAAACTCCGAATTTCCATACACGTGCCGCGGCACATGCTGTGTGTCATGCTTAATCTTTTGTTTGAGTTTTCGAATGATGGCAACTTGCATTATGTGCGCTGATATTTCGTTGGCCGATTACATGCTAAGGTATCATGGGTGGACCGACGCTATTCTGACTGAGCGATTAGAGTTCAACACTTCCACCATGTCCATGGGAGGATTCAAATCAAGGTACGAATGGATCATTCGTTTTTCTGTTCCAATCATCGAAAAGCAAAAACGGAATTAAGCCCCGTGGTTCTGTTTTTGAAAACATAAAAACGAAATAACAACGAGAAATCTGTGTTGTGATTTCGTTTTTGTAGATTATTTCTGGTTTCTCATTCTAAATTTTTGTTTCTTATGTATCAAAAACAAAATCAAAACACGGTTTCAGCTCTGTGTTTCTGTTTCTAAAAACGCCAAAAAGCAAATCGCCACACGCTTTCCGCTCTACGCCAATATTTGTGTTTGGTTACTTTGAATCAACCGTATGATTGTGTAAATATTAGCCGGCATGTTCAGCCTAGGCCTTGTTGAATAAAGGTGTTCATTTTGCATCCCAATCTGATGTGGTAATTTCTTCCTTATAATTGTCGTGGTGTCAGCGCTAGGATCGTTTCCCGCCACATAGGAATTTTTAGGCCAAAACTGGGTCACGCATCGACAGTTAAATACGTAGCTGTAGTGATTTTTGCAATTTGAATCGGCTGATTCATCGCTCCATCAGCGAATACCGACACACAGGTAACGCTTTGATAGCCTCACGTATAGTACGACACGATGACGCAGTCACCGGAAGCGCCCGCACAGTTGCGCCGGTTGAGTCGGTACGAGACTCCCGAATCTTTCCTAGAGTGGAAGCGTAGTTTATTGATGGATTTGCGTTCATATACTGATTTTTCGCCTTTTCTATTTGAGGGTGTTTCATGGCAAAGGAAGTCTAAGGCAAATACCTTACGGGGTTTTGTTGACGATCCCTTTGTCTTTGACGTTGCTGGCGGTAAGACAGCCGCTCAGAAAGTTGTGGTTTTGGAACTCATGCTGGGGCAAATTTCAGCTTCTTGCCCGATTATCGCTAGAGGTTCTATTGTAAATAAGTCCACTTCACTTGCAGACATATGGGATCTTGTTTGCATACATTTTGGTTTCGACAGACAAATACTCGCCAAAGACAATTATCAATATCATGTTAGACACACTCACAGTCTTGATTGTTGTGAAGATGAAGATGAGTTGGATGACAATGAATTGAGACATGATGAAGGACGTGAGAAAAATAATGTTAATGAGTTCAGATGTAATGAAAGAAGTGATAAAAATAAACATGAAGACAATGATAATGAGTTGAGATTCAATGAAGGATGTGATGAAAATAAACATGAAGACAACGTGAATGATAATGAGTTGAGATGTGATGATCAAGGAGGTGATGAAAATAAACATGAAGACAATGTCAATGTGTTCACATGTGATGAAAGAAGTGATACAGATGAAGACAATGATGAGTTGAGATGTGATGAAAATAAACATGAAGTCAATGATAATGAGTTGACACGTAATGAAGAAAGTGATGAAAATAAACATGAAGACAATGTCAAGGATAATGAATTGAGCTTCGAAGGTGGTATCTCCTATTGTGAAGTTGATGACATTGCTTTGCGAGAAGATGGAAGAAGTAGTCGTGACGTGTTTCATTATGAGTGTAACATTGGAGTGACAGATGTAGATGATTGGAGTAGGCCTATTTACACTAGCGATACTTCGAGGTTTGGTGTTGAGATGGATGGGTCTATATCATTCGTGGATTTTGGTTTTCTGAACCTTGTTACACAGTATGATAGTCTTGATGATTGTGCTGCCAACAACTCAGCAGCGCATGTTGCTCGTCGTAATGATCATGGGTCTCACAATGATGTGATGTGTAATCCGGGTATTCCTCCCGATGATGATTGTTCATCGGAGCCTGATTGTTTCCAAGGTCATGAACTCACTGTTGGACTGGGATGTGATCCCCCTTCACTTGATATGTTATCAGGCACTTGCACACTTGGTGCGAGTAAAGTTCAGTTGGATTTCTGCGTTGATGTTGATAGCAATGTTCGCTATATTGGTTCATCAGAGAGTGATGAAATGTGCAAAGACTTGTCAATTATCCCTGGCAGTACTCCTGGTTTCCAGATTGTGCCAACTTCTACTTCCATCGACGGGGCTGATAGGCTCTTACGCTCTGATACACTGTTCACTCATCACTCGCCCGAACAGTGCATCCACCATTCACATACAAGCGCTCGTTTTCGATTCACACATTCGAATGATAGGCTAGCCGTTCTCGATCTCGCTATCGGCCAAACTAACAATACCGTGACCTCCGTTCGGTTCGCATGTTCGAATGATAGAATAGCCGATCTTGCTATCAGCCAAGCTAGCAGTACCTCCGTTGCCATGACAACACATCAACTGCGCCTGTATATGCTCAAACCATCGTCTCGCATTCAGTTATCTCCAGATAACCCAACTCGAGCCATTGATCCAGGTGCTGATCGGAAGTTCACCATGGACTGCTTTGAGCAAAGTACCATCCTTGATCTATGTCAGGATCCACCACATTCTCTTCAGCTTGATGATGCCCTGGTCTCCCAAGGACGCCCCCCAGATGTCCATCTTTGCCAGCATGATGTTGCTCACTCCAACTCCTTTGTGATTGATGTCATAGCAACCACTGTCCAGGATGAGGAAATCCATTGTCCCCTTGACCGGCACCATGATGTCTCCATCTACCAGCCTGCGAGGGATAACGCCTCTGATGTGATCCCTAGCCTGGGTACAGTTCTTATGGGTACCAACATCTCGGCTCCCATGGGTCGACCCCCTGACGTTCAGCGTGTTCGCGATGTCTCCACTTCATGCAGCAGTGGACCTGCCCGAGATTGTCATCACACCACCCTCAAGATGGGCCCTACTACAGGAATTGTGATGGCCTCACTACAACTCGCCTATGGGCTTTCGCGATCTTGGTTCTACACGTCCGCTGCTCTCTATGGTCCTCCAGTGATTCAGAGCAGCGTCAGTTGCCCAGACATAGGCCCAGCCATAGGTCCAGACATAGGTTCAGACATAGGCTCGGCCATAGGTCCAGACATAGGCCCAGACATAGGTTCAGGCATAGGTCACTATGCACCGGATGTTACCTCACCACCCTCGGCCCCACCTTACCCCTGGCCTGTCCCCTGCATCAGTGTTTTCTAGTTCGCAGCAGCAGCCAGTTATATCACATTGCATTCTACGCCGCAATATCTGTTGAACTATTTTTCCAGCGTTAGACTGCTGTACCTTTCATTTGGAAATTCACAGTTAACTGACTATATTGATGACTAATTTCTTGTCGATTTATATATTCTTTGTCTTTATATTTTTCTGACAGTGTTTTTATTGTTTATGTATCATGTTTTATCAATGCCTTGACCATATGGTCAGTTATTATCTAACAGTTACTTATGGTACAGTATGCCTTTAGTTGTAAGCGGATGATTTAATTTTTGTACAGTTACTTCAATTGGTTGTCGTTTTTTGTAACTATGTGTATTATTTCTCACCAATAGCCAATTTTGTACAATGTTGTACATGCAGGTTTTTTTTTGGACTTCCCACTGAACAGTGAAGTTATGCTACATTTTTTATCTGAATATTAATTGTGCTAATTCCATTTGGAGGATACTACTTGTTACACCGCATGCTTATTGGATAAGGGAATTTTTATGCTTTTGTTTAATACCGACGGTATAGATTCCTTCTCTATGCTGCGATTTTTGCAAAGTAGTTAATGGTTTTGAAAATACATGTATTTGATCACGCTTTGTGATTTCGTGATGTGGCCGCCCTTTTGTGCATAATTTTGTCGTGTTTTGCAGATTTTTTTTACAACTTAATTGTTGTTATTACAGTTCCAGGTTATATCCTTACAGTTTACAAGGAATTTTCATGTTTTTAGGTTATTACACATTACAGGGTGATTGGTTTATTTTTAACTTAGGAAGGGAATATTGTATGTAGTGGTTAGGTTATGATAAGTGCATGAGATTGTTCAATGTAGATGAAGAGGTTAAAGGAGACAGTTTTAGATGACCTGGTAAATTAAGGGTTTAAATTTAGGTTGCAGTTTATAGCTACAATGTATGTCTTATTTTTATTATGCTTTGCTAGTTATTTAGAGGTACTTTTACAAATCATCATTTTCTCTACACAAATGAAGAGAATAACTTGTGTTTGATATTCATTAGTTTAATGGTTTGTGTAAATGTCTTGGTACTGTCATATGTCATTGTGAGTAAATGTTGGTTGATATTGCAATACCTTACTGATTGAAGTGTTAATATATTTTAGTCAGCTAGCTTTTGATAAATCCTTTGTCATACATGTACTCGCTTATAATTCAATAAGAAGTTGATGAGCAAAAACGCATTGTGTGTTTAATATTGATGTCTTTAAATTTACATGATGGTTTCATTGTGTAACTGGCACTTCAAGTTGTATATCTGAGTTATAATGCATGTATGCCTTCTTGATTTCAACATGGTAAGGTTATGTAGCTCTGCTGTTTGTCATGTTTAAGGCTATACATGCAATACGTCCTTAATTGTTTATAGTTTTATAGCGGATTTCTTTTGAAGTGATTTACCTGTTTACATGGTTTTGTTCAGGAATTGATTATTGATCTACAGGTTAGATCAACTCAGAATGTTGTGCTTACATTGTTTAGTGGTGCACATTGTTTTTATAGTTTACATTCCAAAGATGAAGACGGAAGAAAGAAGAATGTATCACGCCAATATTTGTGTTTGGTTACTTTGAAGCAACCGTATGATTGTGTAAATATTAGCCGGCATGTTCAGCCTAGGCCTTGTTGAATAAAGGTGTTCATTTTGCATCCCAATCTGATGTGGTAATTTCGTCCTTTTAATTGTCGCTATGATTCTGCTTTCGGACAATCGCACCGCAAACATCAAAATTGACGTCGACTCTCGGATTTGCTTTTCGTTCATCAATATTAAATAATACGTCATCAAAATGTTGAAAGCGCCATATTTCGTAACTATCTTGATAGAATTCAAAGTAAGCCACCGTTCTAGCATACACTAGCAAACCATATGTGTCGACCGGTATTCTTGGTTGGGGGCTGTTTAATGTTCTCGTTAGGGATTGCTATTTATTTGTTATTTTTATATTTTTAGTTTGGGTGGAGGTCAGTGGCGTAATGAGTCTAAAGTTGCAGGGGCAAGACACGACATAAAAGGCTAAATTAATTTCAAAATGCTGTAAGCGAGGGAAGCGACCGAGTCAAAATAGCCTTTCTTGCCCCGAAAACTTTTGACTCACTACGCCACTGATCTCCGCCCAAACTAAGAAAAAAAAATCCCTCACAAGAGAACAAAACGGACCCAATCATGAATACACATCGACACCCATAGCTTGTCAGTATATGCTAGAACGGTGGTTTACTTCTAGCAAGGTAATTATGAATTCTAGCAAGGTAGTTATGAAATATGGCGCTTTGAACTATTTGTTCACGTAGAAGGCGCTCTTTAATATTGGTGAACGAAAAGCAAATCAGAGAGCCGACGTCAATTTCGATGTTTGCGGTGCAATTGTCCGAAAACAGAATCACAGAGTGGAAAGCGTTTGCAATTTTCTTTTTTGCGTTTTTACAAACAGAACCACATATTTGAAACTGTGTCCTGATTTTGTTTTTAATACAAAAAAAAAATAGAATGAGAAACCAGAAATAAGTCCAAAAGTATTTCTGATTTTTTATTTCTATTATTTTTGATCTACAAAAACAAAATCACAACACGGTTTCTCGTTGTGATTTCGTTTTTGTGTTTTCAAAAAACCGAACCACGGTGCTGAATTCCGTTTTTGCTTTTCGATGATTGGAAAGGAAAACTGAATTATACATTCGTATCTTGATTGATTCAGCGACTTTTCGCTCATCAACGAAAGGGGATGACAACGATTCAAGCGTGTTTAGAAGCATCGTCCATAGTGTTCGATGACCACTGGCTTAAATACGGTTTCGCAAAATACGGTAAACGTGCGTAAAGCCCCTTTCACAACTGTTGCGATTGTGCGCAACATAAATCATTTTGCGACCAAATGATCGCAGACGATTGGATGTGCAATTGTGAAATCCCGATAAAGCTGAGTGACTTCAGCACAAAAGGAAATCTCTCGATTCCACAGAAGCACTCTCGCTTTCACTTCACCGACTGATGTTAATCTGGCTTAGGCCGGTAGTAGATCTCAATATGTATAGAGACTATTCGCAAGACCATGGAACGAACCTCTGTCGACGCAAGTTGATTTTGGAAGATACTTTTGGCACCGTTGTAACAGACTGTTCTGCAACGCAAGGTGTGTGACATGAAAAAATATATACTTTTCGCAACCGCAACATATTCTTGTTGCTACTATGGTAACAGCGACATCTCAGATTCGGGATGATATTTCGCAACCCTGGAGAGCATGGGCATCGTGGTATTGCTTGAGGGCGCCTCTGAATCATGGGAGCAACACCCAATCAGGTCGCCTCTACATAGATTCTTATATTCTTATCCTGTGGACAGGGAACCTATGCCCAAAAATAAATTCTTGATTTTCCCATTAAAACAATATTTTCATCAAAATAATGGTTTATAATGGATTCAGGTTTTGAAAATAAAAATAATCTAAATTTAATAATCAACACCATCTCGGTATAATTTTCTAAAATAAGTAATAGTAATTGAAAAATTAATCCCCAAATTTTGAGGGGTAAGTAAAGTGGGGCATATGTCCTTCACATTGTGTGCGAGATGGCTTGCATTTTTGTTGAGGATGAGCCAAAGCAAAAGAGAAAAGGAAAAACAAATCCCCACATATTTCAGACGGATTTATAAGCTGTGTATAGATAAACGCAAGCGAAACGGTTTAGCTGGACAGGTGACTGTGACCCACGAATTTACCAATCCATCGACCGTTCAGGCCAGCAGCCCGGGACTCAACCGGAATAGACATGCCATGATAAGCGCTACATAGTGTATCATGGCATGGATAAGAGGGTTACAGCCCGATAGTCCGCGGGTCCGTTAGTCCGCGGGTCCGATAATCCTCGGTGTGTGTATAATTATGATCAGGATATAGTGAGATCAAATGTCATCGGGAGGTCAAAAGGTCAAATGATACGAATTCATGGGGCTCTATAACATAACCCAAAGGACAATCGCCCCCTGACAACTACTTCAAGGAAAATATTATCCCCATATTTTTATCGCCGGGGACTGCTAACCCCCCCCCCTTCCCCTAATCCCGGAAATTTACATTTTAGACTTCAATTACCCCTAGTACGTGCCTTTAAAATGCCATCGACTTGACGACATGGCGAGGTACTTTATCTTGCCATTTCGACTTAATAAGCTTATTATGTCGACAATACAAGATACGTTATCTTGCCAAGTCCATTTATAAACAAGCTATATGTCAACATGGCGAGATATCTGAATTCTCGCCGGGACTTGCACACCTCATATCTCGCCATGTCGACATATCGACTTGGCAAGATATAATATATCGCCATGTCAAAATAATAAGCTTATTAAATCGACATGACAAGATAAAGTATTCCGCCATGTCGTCACGTCAATGGCATTATTCGGGGTAATTCTCTGGAGGGTCAATTTCCGGGGGGTAACAGTCCCCGGCCGTAAAATTATGGGGATAATAGTTGTAACTACCCTAAGTGGGTTATTGTTATAGAACCAAGGCGCGGATCCGGGATTGCGTGGAGAGGGGGGGGGGCCAAATTCGAAATTATTTTTTTGCGTCATTGTGTACTTATCGAAAAATAATGGCGCCCCCTCCCTCCCGGCTAGGCAAACGTAAGTGCCTTAAATGCATTTTGAATTATCTTATCACATAGTCACATGAAAACAGGCAATTGGAGATAATTTTTGTAATGTGTTCTTTAGAAAAAAAATCCATGAATAAATAATGTAATATCAATGCAAGCGTGAAGCGCGAGCGATTTTTTGGGTATCAATTTGGTTTAACTTCTCACCAGAGAAGGCCCTACTAGAATATTTTGTGAACGGGAGCTGTAATTTCTTTAATAGTTGTTTTAGAATAGCCTTCAATAATATTAATGATAACCTCTTGGGAATAATGCAATAATAATGACAATGATAATAATAATAGTTTATATAGCGCCATCTATCTAGAAATATTCAATTCCGAGGCGCGTTCTTATTATTATTATTACCCCGGCCTCAGCCCGAGCTGCCTTTCAGCGCTGATCCTTTTAAGGAATTAATCCTGCCGGGTACCCATTCACTTCACCTGGGTTGAGTGCAACACAGTGTGGATACATTTCTTGCTGAAGGAAATTACGCCGTGGCTGGGATTCGAACCCACGACCCTCTGTTTCAAAGTCAGAAGACTAATACACAGGGCCACAACGCTCCTCAATCTCGAAGCAATCGACTCAATCTCCTCACCAGCGGCGTAGCTGTGATATATTCAGCAGGGATGCACGGGGAGGGGAGAGGGGGGCTTGTTGAGCTTTTTTAGAGGGCACCAAGATAAAAAAAAAATATAAAAAAATGGGGGTGGGTAGAAGTTATTGAAAATCTGAAATTTTATTTTAAAAAACACATTGAGGTATCTCACAAAGCCTAAATAGATAATGGGAACACGAAGCGCGATCTGATTCCTTTTTTTCATGTATTTTATCCTGAAAGCCAAAGTCAGGGGCGGATCCAGCTTCCGCCAACAGGGGGGAGGGGCGATTTTTACCCATATTCTCCCCGATCGGCCGCTCAAAGTTGATTTTCGTTTGTTTCTTTGAAGGGGTTGTCCCAGTGGCGTAATGAGCCAACAATTTTGAGGGGGGCTCGATCTGGCGTATCGCATAAAATTAATAAGAAGTTGTGAGCGAGCGAAGCGAGCAGGCAAAAATGCTGACATTCTTATTACAAAAATCCAAGTTTGTGATAGACTTTGACATAATATTTGGAAAATGATTTCATATTTCACCCTAATCCCCTTGTTTTTCTCCTTTTTTTTCTTGTTCATAAATTTTTTTCTTATTCTATTCTATTTTTTTTTTTTTTTTTTTTTTGGGGGGGGGGCAAAACGACCATGTTATAACAGTCTTTTCGTATCTTTATTTTTATAAACAACATAAATTGGTAATAATCTCATAAACCCTATGCAAGCTAAAATAAATCGAAATTTCATGTACTTTGTCCTGAAAATTAAACATTCTGGGCAATTTTGTGAACCTGAACAAGATGCGTATGTAACCAGTGGAGCGTTTCATGAAAGGACTTGTCGGACGTTTCATCTGACAAGTCCCGTTTTATCCGACAGTTACCATAGTAATAGTGCCTCTCAGCCAATCAAAATTATGGGAAGATGTCAGATCTGACAACTTGTCAGACAAAAACATTGATGAAACGCTCCCCTGATAATTACCGCGAGCGCGGAGCGCGAGCAGAAAATTTTTTGATATGCGTTCCGGCCTGGTCGAAAAGGGACCTGTTAAGGACATTTTGCAGCTAGCCATTAAGACGATACATATTTCAACGATTGAATAATGCGAAGCGCGAGTTAAAAAAAAATTGATAATCAAACCTAAAAAAATGAAATTTCAAACACCAAAATGGGACACTTTATGCATGTTTTGTTAATCATGAAAAAGGATGAGTAATTTGTTATCTTCCTACATCAATAATGCAAGCGCAAAGCGCGAGCAGAATTTTTTTATATTCTGATTGAAAAGGATAATTTTAGCACGTTTTGAATAAGATCAAGCTGCGTATCTCAATAAACATGCGTGCGCTTGTTTTAGAGTTAGACAGAATCAGGGCATTCTGAACACATTTCATTTTTTTCATCATGAAAATCAATAATGCGAGCGCGGAGCACGAGCGGAAAATAATATTTAAAATTCCGATATGAAAAGGGTCAATTTAAGAACTATTTAAAGCACTGTGTATATATGGAAATTGTGAAGTGGATAGCACGTAATAAATGATGCGAGCACAAAGCGTGAGCTGATATTTCATTATTAATTTGACCTAGAATCGAGATATTCGTGGCCTAAGGACATTTTGTCACCATATGAAAATGATGACTCTCTTTCTATTCCTCTTGCTAAGCGCGATAGAAAACTTGTTGATATTTCTTTCCGAAAAAGGAACAATATAGTAATTATAAATTCATAAAAAAAACCTCATATTTATAGATCTAATAAGCCGAATGAGTGCGTGAAATTTGTTGAAAGTGCATGAGGCCTGAAAACTGGACATTTTAAGTTCTTTTGTAATCATGAATAGGATTCATTTGTTGATATAATTTATTTTTAACAAATCGCGATCCGAAATTTTAAATGAACTGTCAGAGTTGGGGGATTTTAGGTAGTTTGTTGTGGAATTAGTATTTAGGTATGCATAACTCCAATCATAATGCGAGCGCGCAGCGCTAGCTCATAGGCCTTCATTTCTTTAAATCGAGACACCTAGAAAGGGATATTTTGAGAATCTTATATGAAATACACAAATCAGGTAGTCCTACTTGGCAAATATTGCGAGCACACAGCGCAAGCTGCAATTGTTGATTCACACCATAAAACGGACATTTTACAGAGCACTTAAAAAAAATAAATTGGTAAATCAAACAAAATAATGAAAGCTCGATGTCCGAGCTGAAATATGTTTTGTATATTGACTTCAAGACTTGATATTTTAAACTACATATCAGCCTATTGAACAAGATATGTATCTCCTCGAACAAGCAATGCGGGTGTGATGCGTGTGCGAAACTACGATATAGTGACATTAATATTTTTTTCAAAAATTATTTTCCATGTCTTCCCTGACCTTATTTTATTCACTCGTCTTCCTCGTCTTATTTTTCGTCTTCTTTTTTTCCTCCTTCCTTTCCCCTTCGTTTTGTCTTATTCTTTCCCCCTTTGTTCCGTTTTTTTTGCTCCGCCAATAGGGGGGCGCAGACCCTCGGGTCCCCCCTTTCTTCTGCCTTTTTCTTCTTCTTTCCTTTCCTTTTTTTCTCTTTTCTCTTTTTTCTTATCTTCCTTTCCCCCTCTTCCTCTATATCCAGATCATACAAGATATACAAGATATACAAGATATTTATTTTGTCTTCGCAAACATGATTACAAAGAAATTTGTTTTCCACTGGTGTAATAATTCTACACACACTGCGGACTATCGGACTATCGGACCCGCGGACTATCGGGATGTCCCCGATAAGAGAGGGGTTCTTCAAACAAATCGAGTACATTTTAAGGGAGATTCTTTTAACGAACTAGGGCTTAGATAGAATCGTTACAGTCTATCGAATCGTATTCGAACCAATTATTTCGTTCTATTCATATATTTGATTTTTAACCCTATATAGGCCGGGGTATTTTGGGAGTTCATATGGCCGGGGGGGGGGGGGGCACGATCGCGCCGAAAATTGGCACGCAGGTTGTCTTGGATATAATCTACAAAATTTTATAGTAATTTATTTTATGAGAATTTTTATTAAGTAATTATGCTAATTTATGCGTAATTAGTATGCGAAATCTAACTTTTTCCTCTAACTCCATAAATAAAGGGGAAAAAAGCTGCTAAAACTGCTTATCTAATAAAAGAGAGAAAATGGAGTAAATTAGAAAGTCAAAAGGGGCCTAGCTTTCGATCCTAGCAGAATTTTCGTCGGAGGCAAAATGACAAACATATAAAGTGGAACAACCATAATATAGACCACAGACAAGCTACAGCAACGCTAGAAACAAGGAGACAAAAGGGGCATTAGTGAGTAGTGAAGACCAATCAGGTTTGTGAAGGGGATGAAAGAAAAGGAGTAGGCAGACACAAAGGGAAGTTAGTGTAAGTAAGGCCAGTAAAAGACCTCAAGCCAAGACGGATTAAGATAATGAGGCAGGCAACATCAAACAGGATCTGGAACAAAACAGTGATAGAGGGTATGAGGAAGAGATGAATAACAAGAGAATTAGTGAGAGGTGGGTCAAACAGGTTACAAAGAAAGGCATAATAAACGGGTGCATAATAATGGGGGAAAAAGGAAAAGAAAGGGGAACAACTGATAATGTGCAAAAGACATTTAAGTATATATGATAAAGCATTAAACAAACTAAGAGAAGAAGGTAAGTGTAAAGATGTATCTATGAGTGATATGTATATAAATATATCCAAAAAAGAAATGTATATGAAAAAATATAAATACACATAAGGTGTAACTGATATTGCAATCCGCTATATAGGTGTGACGGGGAAAAAAAACATAAGACTATATTGTATATGTGAAAAAGAGGAAGCAAATTGCCTAAAAGGTAAAAGCAAATATAGAAGAGAGGGGGTGTATTATGAAGAAACCATAGTATACATGTAAATAAGCAAATGTGGTAAATCTAAAAGAGGTGAGTGGAGAAAAAAAATATATATATAATAATTATTATATCGCCTGAATAAGGAAGGAAAAATTGGAGCTGAGCTGGTATGAGATATGGGAGGAAAGTAGAGGAAGAAACTTTAATGTAACTATTAAATAGAGCTGAGGGGAAAAAATATATGTATATATAAATTGAAAGTGGATAGGAAAGAATAATCAGTCGTTCCCCTCTTGGATGTTTAGGCCATGAGGTTGGGTGGTGCGAAGTCGTCTCATCCAGAACTTCTCTCTGCTAGTTCGGACTGAGTCAGGACGGGTACCTAAAGATTCGATGCCCTGTAGCATCATGTCAGTGATGGAGTGGTTGAGGAGGTTAAAATGGCGGCCAACTGGAGTGTCCAGCTCTGCTGTGTTGACGGTGGATCTGTGCCCGTAGAATCGTTTCTTGGGTGTGGTCTTGGTTTCCCCTATGTATTGTACCCTACAAACTCTGCAAGTGATGAGATATACAACATTAGTGGTAGTGCATGTGATGTTGCCCTTGATTTGGTGAGACAGGCTGGTAGAGTTGCTGGTGAAATGATGCACCTATTGCTGGTGCATTTGAAGGTGCCATGCTGTATGGGAGAAGAATGGTTAGTGAGGGAGGGCACTTCAGCACGAACAATGAGGTCCCTGAGATTCGATGGGCGTCGATATGCTAAAAGGGGAGTATCGGTAACGGCCTGTTGGAGACGATCAGAAGTGTGTAAAATATGGTGGTTATCACACAGGATTTTGCGCAGTGGGGGTAGATTGGGATAGAAGGTGGTCACAAGCGGTATTCTGTTGGTAGTCTACTTGTCACTTTTTGGTTTGAGAACTTCAGATCTGGGGAGAGAACGAACTTTGTTAATTGCCAGTTGGACTTCCCTGGCCCCGTGGCCCCTGGCACAAAGATGTTTCTGCAAATTCCTGGCAAGGAAGGAAAAATCAGGGTTCTCGGAGCAGATACGGCGAAGTCTGAGGGCTTGACTGTAAGCGATGCCGGTTTTGCAGTGACGGGGGTGGCAGCTGGATGAGTGGAGGTACTGGTGGGTATCTGTGGGTTTAGTGTATAGGGTAGTGGTGATACCGTTAGGCTTTTTCTTTTCCTTTTTCCCCCACTCTTATGCACATGTTTATTATGCCTTTCTTTGTAACCTGTTTGACCAACCTCTCACTTATTATATTGTTATTCATCTATTCCTCATACCCTCTATTACAGTTTTGTTCCAGATCCTGTTTGATGTTGCCTGCCTCATTATCTTAATCCGTCTTGGCTTGAGGTCTTTTACTGGCCTTACTTACACTAACTTCCCTTTGTGTCTGCCTTCTCCTTTTCTTTCATCCCCTTCACTAACCTGATTGGTCTTCTCTACTCACTAATGCCCCTTTTGTCTCCTTGTTTCAAGTGTTGCTGTAGCTTGTCTGTGGTCTATTTTATGGTTGTTCCACTTTATATGTTTGTCATTTTGCCTCCGACGTAGATTCTGCTAGGATCGAAAGATTAGGCCCCTTTTGACTTTCCATAAATAAAGCTCCAAATGTTTTAATTTTTGGCATAGAAACTCTTTGTGGTGTTCTTAGCAAGTTTACATGAAAAAAAGTCGTGATATCAGATCAATATCTTATGTATTATACTGTTTTTTGCAATTTCTTATGTATTTCTTTGTTTTTTTGACCCTTTGTTTTTCATTGTTTTTTCAATGAAATTCGTTGGGGACTCTTCTAAGATCATAAACAGCATAAAATACATACATTTAGACCAGCGAAACTAAAAATAATCATACATTTATGATTTTTGGTTGAAAACACAATTTACATAGACTTTGTACACGAAATCACGTTTTTGAGCAATTTTTGGTCTGACATGCACTTATATAACGTTGCGTAATTTCGGAACCGCGTACCCGGGTGACGCAAAATTGGTCTCAAAAGTTGCGCAAGACTTAAAAGTAAAAAGTTAGCGAGCAGCGCGGTTAAAAAAAATTGTGCTGCGAAAATATCGCGCGACTCGTTGAGGGGGGGGGGGGGCCTCGGAGGCCCCTCCCCCCCCCCCCCCGGCCTAGAGGGTTAAAATCTTTGTAGAGCTTTGTTGAATGTGAACAATACTCAGGTATAATCGAACATTACAATATTGCATTACCGTGGTTTTCATTAAATGTTTGTTTCCATATTAGAAGATAAACATGGAATTTTCCCGGCAGTTGGCATTTGATTTTAAAATCTAGCGCACTTTCCCGGTATCGTTGTCATTTTTTTTTATTTAACAGCTACTTTACATATTAAGTAACTGGATATAAGAAAGCTACTGATGAAGAACATATCCTGACATTTTCAGCCTATTCTATGCTTGAAATGATTCTCATATTACAATACCAAACCACGCAGATAGGACTTTATTAGTGATCAGTCAACCGATCTAAATTAATTTCATGTAAAATCAGTATATTTATCCATTAAACAGATCATTTGTTTATGTCCTTCACACCATGCACTACCATTTTGGGGCACACGTATTTATACGATCTAGTGAGGAAATTAAATAGTGACATGAATTTATGTTTTTTCAGAGGGGGGAGGGTACCAAAACTAAAAATTCAAATTGGACTTACCGCATTTATCCCAGATAGCTGTTGTCCTCCATGCAATACAATGCAGATCAAGAGCGGCATTAACCAGGCCCTGTCTCGAAGACATAGTAGGTCCAGGACCCCAACCTTTTCGGTCTCCTCCTCGTGGTGATGTTCTAGCTTCATTTCTTCGACCTCGTCCCCTACTTCATCCACGCCACGGAGAAGTTGGAGAGCTGAGAAAAACAAGGGTGTTTCACATAACGGCTCGTAACTTTACGGACAACTTTAGTCTTAAATTAAAATTTTGATTTCGGTTAGATGTTTTATATACCGTGACTTTAATGGGAAAAAAAGCGATGTGACTGCTAAGTAAAAGCCCAACATTCCGTATGATTACAACGTGACAATTGGCATCAATCCGCAAGGAAACGTCCCCCAACCCCCTCCCCCGTGGGATATTTCGGGCTTAAATAATGATTACTATTATCATTATTATTATCATTATTATTATTAATTTTCTTTTTTTCTCTCTGTGTTGATTAAAAGAAAGGACTTCCAAAAATTGCTAGCAAAACTAAATGTTTTACTTAAAATGTTAATTTGGCCATTCATTTTATTAGGCCTAGATATGTTTCTTTTTCCCATCCGGCTTTGGCTCAATGAATACTACGGTAGTTGTGTAATGCGACTATGTTTTGTCCGCTGCCATTCACGGTCCAGCATTCAGTGCCTGTGTGACAGGGCTAGATGTCCAAGTACTGCATGTGTGGTGTTCTGGCATAAGCAGGGGGAAATGAATCTCGAATCATCATTACAATTAGCCGTTTCCTGACTTATTTGTCTTAGGCGTGAGTTCATGAGCAGTTTGAACAGGAAATGACTAAAGAAAGAAAGCCTGAAATTATGGTCCATCAAAACTGGCTACTTTTACCATTTGCGTATGGTGGACAACCAAGGAGGAGACCACCCTTGTAGCTTATCTTTCTGTCTTTGCTTTGGCAGTATAGAGACGTGATGGGATGACCAACTTGAGAGTAGCTGGGTAAATTTCGTCCTGGTCTACCTTCCTTGTGGTGGGGACTGTTATGCCTATTAGCATGTCTAAATGTTAACGAACAGATCAGGGTGTACCCAAAGAGGCGATGGTATTTATATAACACTTATTTTCTTTTATGATACCTAGGTTTGTGCCCTGATAGCAAACACGGTCGTAATGACGTCATAAACTGGTCGTAAACTGGTCCTACTGGTCATACGTCGTATGCACGACATCCTTACTACATGTACGTCATTTTGACAATTTTGAATGTCAACTTTATTTTGCATTTTTGTTAGACCAGATTATGCCGTGATTACGATGTCATTTACTGACCAATCTACGAGAAGTAAATTTGCACTTTTATATGACCACATTATGACGCTGTTATAACCGCATTTATTAACGAATCAACGAAGTAGAAATTTACAAATTAATTTTCAAATCGCATATTATTTTTTGCTAATTTTTCAACCATGTTAGCAAGGCTATTTTCTATTTAGAAAAGGACAAATATAAAGAAAAGAAAATCGTACATATTTTTTTTAAAGGGAAAGTATACACAACAAACAAAGTAAGTCCCCCCTAAATCAAATTGCTGTAACTTTCGAACGGAATTATTTTGAGATATGATATTTCGTATTTGGTTTTCTCCACTCATTAGGCAACTCTTGGAAAAAAATTGAGATTGATCGGTTGAGTCATGCATGAGAAATTAAAGATTGAATTAAAAATGACAATTTTTGAAAGTCACAAGAGTCGTTTTTCAGATTGTGCAAATACAAAGTTGGGCAAAAGTTGTTTTTAGGTGAATTTTATAGTGTTATTGCTGTTTTACTATACATCATTTAGCCACTCCACACACAATTTTGATATCGTATGTTCATGGTTGAGTGAGCACAATATTGCAGCCCCCACTTTTTTTTCAAAAAGCATGTACAAAAATGTAAAAATGACCATACAATTGTGATTTTTTGCATGGTCAGCCCCCCTCCCCCACTTTTGGCTCAGCCCCCCCCCCCCCCAACACTTTGAAAACCGTTCCACAGCCTCTGTATTGTGACGTATTATCATAGGTGTTTTTGGTAGTATCCTCTACAACTTGTTAGGTCATATTAAAATTTGAAAATGTTGGTGGCTCCCCCGATTATAGGCGCCTCCCCCATTTTAAAATTCTGGCTTTACCACTGATTTGTCCATAAATTAAACTGATCATGAGAAATTGTTAGGAAAAGAATACATTTATGCAGTGTAAAGAGTATTCATTCCTAAGTTTTCGAATGTGCTCGCTCAACCATGAAAATTTTAAAAGTTCGGAAAGTGTGTGGTGATAGAAATGATGGATGATAAAAACAACAGCAATTAAAGTCACATTTGAAACCGAATTTGCCCCCATATTCACCTTATTACCCTTTAAAATGAGTCTGTGACATTGAAAATACCCATTTTCTCACTTTGATGCGCGCTGACTCATCCATAAATAAACAAATCGATTTCATTTTTGCACAGAATTCTTCCCTTAGGTTGATAAACATTACTGCCAAATGACATTGCTAAAGACAGCCTTGACAAAAAGTTCCGCCATATTGAATAAGGGGTTACTTATTCTGAAACATATGCACCCATAATGTACACAAGTCTATGAGAGTGGAAGTCAAAATTTTAACAAATATGAAATTAGGGTTTGTTTCATGGACGGTTTTTGTTACTTCTGCCAACAGTTATTTCATGAAACTTCGCACATGGCTTCAGAGTAACACTATCGCGCACACCAAACTAACAAGTCGATACGGCACAGAGTGGAGCCAAGGCCTTGAACTTTCGTCTCATTTGCATAATTTTCTAATATTGTGTGCTCACTGATGCATTAAACATCGAGATTTTCATAAAAATCAAATCAAATGAACCATGCAAGGAGGTTTGTGACAGATATCCATAGTTACAAATTGGATTTTTTTTCCAATAACGTAAAAAAGAACTAATCACATTCCACATGTTCATTCAAGCGTGAATGTTTAATTAAACGCCTTTGAATCATTGAAGCATATTAATTTGTCATGAACATAACGAAAAAGTTGATAAAAGATCCGTTTCAGTTACCAAAATGAAACATTACTTGCGTATGATATTTAAAAATCGTATTTTTTGTTTTCAATAAATGTTCATTGAACCGTGAAACGATGAATATTGTTGAAGATACTCTTCCCCAAAATAACTGTCATCATATTCTATCATTTTTATTGATAAAAATGTGTAAAAATCCAATTATAGCAAATTTGGACTTGTGTTTATTCAACCGTGAAATTTTGCCAAAAAAGTTGTATCGTCTTTTAGAAAGTACCTTTTACAAGCCTTCTGACTATTTTTCATGATGAGAATGTGGCATTAGTTCCAATAAAATGGAATCAAAGTCATGATATTTGGCTTGTGACTTTTGAAAAGTGAAATTTTTGCCTTCTGACGGTGCTCACTGAAGCATGACGTAAAATACGTCCATAACATTTACTCAGAGGGTAGTTTATAAAATTACCTACACGCTCATGTAAAAATATATTAAAAACTCGCATTGGTTCGAAAATTATTGATGTTTCTTTAAGGGGGGACTTACTTTTTTTGTTGTGTATATATAGCTATTCGATCATTCTTCAAAGAAAAAAAAAATCCAGAAGCAGTAGCAAAAATAGTAATTTCGTCACTGTTTGCCTACCAAAACCAAACAAGAAGAAGAAGAAGTTTTTATGTCAAAGAAGTTCCTATCTATTTGTAAAGTTTTTTCCTTACTTGGTGTCAGACCCCAGCTCACCTCTAATAAAAATTCCTGACTCCGCAGAAATTGTCTGGGTGGCGGGCCTGCACATGCGCACTGCAGCAGCCAAGTCGCCAACATTTGAAAAAAAAGTATTCGCCATCATTTCAGTTTATCGAGCGAGAAGTGCGACGAAGATGGCCGTTTATAATTAAACTACTGAAAGAACACGGGTCAGATTTGGACAACGACTTTAAAGATAGATAACAATTTTTTATGATTTTCTTTTCGTAGATTGTTAATGGTGCGGCTTGCAGCTAGCTAAATATTTCGTCACTGACACTGGCAATCCCGTCCCGGCTGCGAAATTATTTTTTCCACCGAAGTTGTGGAAATTAATATGAATATTCATGACTTGCGTCTTCGGAATAAGAGTACGCATGCGTGTGGACTTGATCTTTGCTAAATCAATTATCAGTGGTCGTCATTAACGTTGCCACGAATGAATCAGCACCCTCAAATTACCGGTACCCTTACAGTAATTATAAAGGCCTTATACTAAGTTCTCAGATCTATACTGTAACTATATAACTGTATCTCAAATCTGGACCTATCTAATGCCTATAATGAAAACAAATGTGCTGACTAATGCCATGGTTAACTTCGAACTGGTACGTTTAATTAGGTTATACCAATTAGCTTAGTAGCCTATAATAGGCCTAGTCCGAATACAGAATTAGTCCTAGATCTGAATAAATTTATCTTAGATCTAGTCTAGTCTCTAGACCTTGATAGACTCTGATCTACGCTGTATCAGCATGGAACGTATTCTAACGTCAGGCACAGTGAGCAGAACATGCACGTAAACTGTCTAGATGTTTAACGCACACGGCTCTGCATACTATCGCAGAGTAAACTCTCGATCTTGATCCCCGTCGTCTTGATCAACAAAATATGATACAGTAGATCTATCTCTGCATTTTCTTTACCAATTATTAAGTTTTTAATTTCATGTGCTCCAAATCGGCAATTGCAACTATAGGTTTGGTTCTATATAAGACCTAGACATATTAATCCAAGGCGATCAAGCTCATTGGTCTAACGTTTAAAAGTAAACGCAAAGTTCGGAATTACGCAATTCTAAGTTAACCATGACATTAGTCAGCCGCATGCATAGGCCTATATAGACAGTGATATTTGAGATAAAGTTAATGCGGTAGCCTACATGTAGGCTAGCCATGGCCTAGCGTAGCATTTTTTCCTGCCATTAATGGCAATTCGATAAGTGCTTAAGAATTCGATCTAGGTATAGATCTAAGGCCAATAAGGGTACCGGCAATTTGAAAGTGCTGATTCATTCATAGCACGCAACACGAACAACAATTTTGTAAAGATCAAGTCCACGCGCATGCGTACTGTTATTCCAAAGACACAAGTCATGAATATTCATATTGGCTTCCTCAACTGTGGTTGGAAAAATAATTTCGCGTCCCGGCTCACCGGGCGCTCGGCCGGTGCACAGTGGGCCAGAATGAACCCAAAATGCGCCAAACCCATTATTCACACATTTGTACGATTAAATTGGGTAGATAGGGGTAATTTCACCCGTAGAATTCAATAAAAGTATTTTCAAATATTGATGACGTCGTTAAAATACTGTTTTCTGATTGGCTGTTAACATTTGAGAAGAAATTACATGTTTCTAATTCTACAATAAGTTTCAAATTTTCAGAAACTAGTTTTAGAAAAATTTCAGCAATAATTAAGCATATTAGCAAACATCAAACACACAAACAGGCAAACAAACAAGAAAAGTCCGTGCTCGGGGTACAAAATTAATAATTCAATTGGTGACTTGAGTATCGCTTAAAGAGGGCGCCCTACCATAAATCCGGAATTGTAAAATTCAAAGTGATATTGTAAAAAAAATGAAAAGGAGTATTTTCATTCCCTGAGTACAGTGATTAACCACACCTACATGAATTAAAATGAATTGATACCAGAAGTGGACAGTGAAATCTTTAAAATAATGATTCCAGTGATAAATATTAGAGGCCGGGTCCTCTGCAGGTTAATCAGTACAAGGCCCTACAAGGCCTACCTATTTCACCAAGAACGGCGTATACAAAGTTATTCCGAATCAGAGTCTCTCTCTACTATCTCACCAACTATTATGTCTTTGGTGAGAGGATCTTTTAGCATACTTTGAACATCAGGGGGAAGAGGCTGTGATTGTTGTACTCTTAAAAACTTGCTACTAATCACAATGTCACCTGTTACCATTAGTCTGTGGAATACATATAAAGTCAATGAGAGTCATAAACCAAACAATCCTTGAAATGATAATATACACTTCCTGCTTGATCGATACTAACAATTATAGCAAATTTAGAATGAGCCAAGAGATAAACGAATTCATACGTGTATGTGAAGTTACAAACCCTTTTGGGGGGATAAATACTAATAATGATAATGCAACTTATACATGTAATAGAGCCCACGTATATCCCATCTCTGTCCTATACACATTTTCATATTTTGTCAGAAAACTGCGTGAGACCTATCACATCCCTAGTCATGTGTGTTATAGCGATATAGAGTAGCCCGTACTTGGTTTATGAACAACAAAACAAATAAATATAATCTTACCCGGGAATCTTACCTTAAGAATTAATCTTCTCAGGATGACAGCATACAAGATATGGAACACGGGATGGAACAGTTTGGCATAAAAATAAGTTGTGTTACATGTATTATCATATAGTTAGTGGAATTTGAAATGAAAGCTTGCCTTTACGTATGTTTAACGAAAATATTTCAAAGGCAGACACCAGTCACAAGAGCCAGACACCTGAGCCAGACATCCCCCCCCCCCCTCTCTCTCTCTCTCCCAGTACGCGACGGGGAGTTTGTTTAATGTCACCTGCAATGTTCGGCACGCGCATAATGGGACACTAACTTGGAACGATTTTTGTGATAAATACGGCAAACATGTGGTTGGAAAATTGGTTATATCTCCAGAAAATGCACGTATATGCAGCTAAATTTGGTATCAGTGTAAAGCATGAACTACAGTATAACAAAGACCGTCATGGTATTTACAGCGCAGCAATCGGCAGCAATTTGTAAAAGAAATGTTCATGAAAAAAAAAATTGCTAAAACCCCCCATTGTCAAATGGTTTCGTCCAAAATTGCCTCTGAAGGGATTATCATTTTATCTTGAAAATCTTTGATCACTTAAAAAAATCATTCATCAAAGAGCACCGTGAATTAGAAATAAATTAAGCAATCCGTTTTGTTAAAACAGTGAAATATCTAAAACGTGTCATTTACACATGCGGTAGCCGTAAAGAGTCATTTTCCGGTAATATTGAATAAAAATGGGCAACTAAAAATCTATTTAATGGAGAAATATTGTATGGAGGCATTTTACAAGTTCTTATCTTTTTTTATTAGAACATGACAAAAAAAAATTGGTTTCATGACCAAAAATCAGTTTTGTCGCACTTTTGCTCTCTCCTGGCCCACTGTGCGGCGTGACTGAGCACCTGATGTGGACGACTGGCTGGTTGGCAAAAAGTCTGCACACCTAACCTTTAACGATTTGAGTTAAGATTTAACATGAATTTCTTTTCATTTCACAAAATCTTTCAATCGATGATGTTCCTTATATTCTTTCGAGTACGTGTGCAAAAAATGTCGTTAAAAATTGAGAAATAAATTATTTTCTTGGTTACGGAAAAAATATCGGCCATGCAGTCATGGTCATTTTCAATTTCAGATAGAACAAAGTGATTGATAGTGGCAGTGTCCTGTGTCTGCACACCCATTCACTTTACACACGATGCGAGGATTTCGATGAGAAAGGCTGCATGAAATGCCCTAAATTCATTTATTTTCTACCATTTTGAGTAAGATTTTTAATGAATAGATCTGTTTATGACATTTCAGGAAAAAGAGAGGGAGACCCAAAACCACCTGTCTCGGCGTCACACATGAGGAGTTGAGGAGATGAAGTCGGTGATTATGACCTTGCCGGGGGGTTTCCAGAAAAAGGCCCAGAATCGACGGCCGCCAGGAGTCGAGATCCTTCGTTGCTGCACTACACTACTACCTTATAATTTGTCAATGGTCCTAACTGTACTTAGAGGACTCTGTGTTGATATGTTTTTATCATTTTTTACATTGTATTTTCATTCATGGAGCCTAGACAAGTTTCCGTTGCCTGTAGAACTTTGTACACAAAGATGGATTTCCCTAGAAAATCCAACTGTCCCTCAATAACTTTTGGGCAAACATTTAATTTGTCAAATTTGTAAGCCTTTGTACTCTACATGCAAACAAAGGCTTACAAAATGTTGATCATAAGGAGGTAAAATTTTGAAGGAGTACTTGCTTGCAATTCCCACGCTATATAACACAAAAGCATGAACTTTAACTCGAGTGACGTACATATGCAAGAAAATACAGAGAGAATTGGTGCACATGCATACTGATTGCGCTTGTACCGGTACTAGATTCCAGGCTGACGTAGTTTGGACGTCATTGACAAGTTTAAAGTGTAAATTGGCGCTAATAAAGTTCGCATTGGTAGATCTGGAGAGGCCAGAAAACTAATTTCACCTCAAAATTTGTCAGCTTTTTTTGCCAAATATCTATTTAATTGATCCTTGACCTGAATTTTTAGCCACATCTGGTATTGGGAATCGCTGTATATCGATCTCGATTTCGACAAGTTCGAATTCTATGCCCTGACATCGGGACGCTTGACCATCGTCGTAGTTTTGATATTGACAGAAATTAGAAATCAAAATCTTGCGAACGCGCAGGCAAAGCTGCCACAAGCAGATCTTTTGGTCGGAAACCTCAGATTTCTAGATCTACATGTACTTTCCCTGTAAAAGATCTACATGTAGCCCTAAATCATGTAAATGGGATACAACTTCATTTCCGACATTTATACAATATTGATTCAATTTCTATACAAAAATTCAATGACAAATTTAGGGTTATATTTTTTAAAAGTAGAAAATGTCAGGTTTTTTTTTTTCGCGGTACACGCATATGAATGGGAGGGAATCGCTGGCTCCATAGAGAGTAAGCACACGTTATTGAATGATTTTACTCTCTAGAAACCTCCTGGCTACACAAAATGCAGTCCTGTTCATCAAAATCCCTCAATCGTATGTAAAGTGCATGGGTGCGCAGCTACGGGGCACCATTTTTTTCTATTGTGAAATCACTCGGGTTTTAGATTTTTGGGATTTCGATGCGATTTTTTTTTCTAACGGTGACTTCAATGGGACAAACACGCTGGGAAAATAAAATGAGATTGAAATTCGAGTATCGGTTTAAGCTGGCAAGTGCCCTGAATAAAATGTACTGGACTACTGTTTTAACATAACAAACAAGCGAATTTTGATATAATCACATTCCAATATTTGAACTGATTTCTGTTGAATTTTGTGTACATCCCTCACAGTTATCTCCCATTTACTCCAACATAAACTTCTCTCTCCACACACTCTTTTATCAAAGTCGTGTCTACCTTTTTTTGCCGTGCTTTTTACATTACATGTATACGCTTCGTTGTATACGTCGTACAGGATTCCTTTTTAATTTTGTTTCTTTTTTCTATCGTCGTTTCTTTTCTCTCGATTTAGCCTCTTGACAACTAGCTTGAATTTCACTGAATTTCTTATGTCATTTATTGTGGCTGTTTTTTGGTCGGTGAAATCATCCAATGAGCGCTCCAGCGAGGGCTCCAATGACATATTAAATATCCATGAGGCCGAAGATCATAATACTGTTGCTGTAACACGAAACGATCTGGAAACATTCACTATTTCATTAAGTGAAATGATTCCTACACATAAGTTAGGCTATTGCACGCCAAAATAAACCTTAGAGCCATAGCCGGCGGAAGCGGGGGGGGGGGGGGGGTGGGAGTGACGTTCCCCTAAATTTCAGGTGGGGGACAGCCCCCCCCCCCCCCACGTAAAAAAGAAAGAGAGGGGAAAAAAGAGAAAGGAATAAAGATAGAAGGAAGAAACAAAAAAGAAAAGAGGAAAGGAAAGGAAAGAAAAAGGATAAACGATAACAAGTGCAGGTCTACTGAGCCGTTGAAACTAGAAAAATTGTAACCTATATAGCGAAAAATTGCAATTTTTCACTATTCTATATTTTTTCCTTTCTTTCTCATTTTTTTTCTTTCTTTATTTCATTCTTTATTCTTTCTTTTTATCTTTCTTCTTGTCTTCTTTCTTTTCCCCTCTTTTTCTTTTTTAAAGAGGGACTGTCCCCCGCCCAAAATTTAGGGGGGATGTGTCCTCCCCCCCCCCCCCCCGCTTCCGCCGCCTATGGATCTAAGGCTAAGGTTTAATTTGGCGTTCAATAGCCTAATTTACGTGAAGGAATAATTTCACCTAATGAAAATAGTGAATGCTTCCAGATCGTTTCGTGTTACAGCAACAGTATCATGATATTAGGCCTCATGAATATTTGATATGTCATTGAAGCCCTCGCTGGCGCGCTCATTGGATGATTTACACCGACCCCCCAAAAAACTTAATAAATTCGGTGAAATTCAAGTTAGTTGTCAAGAGGCTAAATCGAGAGAAAAGAAACGACGATGGAAAAAAAACGAAATAAAAAAAAAAGAATCATGTACGTCGCATATTTACAACGAAGCGTATACATCTAATGTAAAAAGCACGCCAAAAAAGTAAACACGACTTTGACAAGAGAGTGTGCGGAGAGAGAAGTGCATGTTCAGAGGCGGGTCCAGCCTTTGCCAATAGGGGGGGGGGTGGATTTTTTTTCAGCCATGTTTTCCCCAATCTGCCGCTTGAAGATGATTTTTGTTTTTCTTTGAAGGGGTAGTCCTAATAGTCACTTCATAGCATTATTCTTATAAATCAACATAAATAAATAAATATATATCATAATCCTTATTTATTATAATGAGAGCGCATTTTTTTTTTGGAAATCTTATGTATTTTTTCCTAAAATTTAAACATTCTTGGCAATGTTTGTTAATCTGAAAAAGATGTGTATGCAACTAAATATCAATTACTACGAACGCGAAGCGCGAACATAAATGAACCGATGGAAAAGCTACCTGTTAAAGACTGCATGCAGTTATAATCGCATCGAAATCCAAAAATAAAAACACCCAGGTGACCCGGCTGATTAGTATAAGCCTTTCATAGCGCTATTGGAACCTGGTCCCTAGCAGTCTAACATCGAACAGATTGGAAGAATAAACGCCAATGGGAAGTGCTTTTTATACTCCTACTTGCAACACAGCAGTCCGTGGTTTAGTGGAATTTAGACTGGACTATTGCCATGCTCTTCGTGCTTTGTGCGTCATTTTCATTCTAGGCGCTCGGGCCGCACTTGCCTTTTTATGTCTGTGATCATTACTTGACCACGCACCTACAAAAATAGCTACTGGTGATGTAGCTTTCTCCGCTACTGCTCCAATGCTATGGAATTAGCTCCGTCCTCCCCTCTAATCGTCAACAACCTTGGATCAATTCAAATATAATTTGAAGATCCATCGTATTCCTGATCACCTTTGCTCTTGACTTGGAACATTACTGTCACTGCTTGGTAATTTGTAAATATTTTTCATCTCGTGTGCTGACTAGGATGGCGTCTCAAAGCGCTTTTTATCTCGGAAACAATGCGTTTTGTAAATGTGAACAGGCATTGAGGTCAAGCATAAGGGTAACCATGAATATGTCCCTCAATTACTTTTTAACAAAACTGAAACATTAATCAAAATAGGACATGGGATAATAAAGTAACAAATGACATTCTAAGTCGTACATTGTTTTGGTGAAAGAGCTCTAAAGCATATGCAAGTAGCAAGCTGATGATGCAATAATCCCCATCTTACTATTTTGTAATTTAGAAAGTCAAAAAGGGGCCTAAGCTTTCGATCCTAGCAGAATCTTCGTCGGAGGCAAAATGACAAACATATAAAGTGGAACAACCATAAGATTTTGTAATTTATTATATGAAATTGTGTTTTTTTCATTTTGTTCACCTAGAATGAAACACATTGGATTGTAAACTGTATTGATGTGACGTACCTGTAATTGTTGGAAGTTCTTTTGTTACATGGGACTGGAAGACATCCTTATTACACACATAAAATAATTATTGTTTCATCTGGTAATATTAAAACAATAAAAATGTGGACACGATATCATAAACCTATCTACTTGCATGTGTTCATGACCAATACTTTTATTATCAATCGTTTTTTATTATTTGTTATCTGATGTTGATACAATTTTCACTATTTTGCATGGTAAAAATTACTTTATTATCAACTACTGTCTTTTACCTCTAAGTGATAGTGTAATACAACAGAACCGCAAACTGTTTTTATCAGAATTAATGTACGATTCTTTCACCCAATTGCAAGCTTCCATAAATCCTGAAATCATTGCAACTCAGGTATTTTTTACATATAGTATATTTTTACCTACATTACATAGTTGTCTAAAGTTGAAGGTATATTTCATTACACTTTCAACTAGAAAACCATATTCTTGGAGATCATTATTATTTATAATGCCTCTGTTATGTATTAATGTGTATATATTTAGGTATTGGTATGACAAAAATTGCAATTGTTTTATTCCTTATCGGGTGTGAATTGTCGAGACTGACGTCATAAGCGCTGATTTCGAAGCAAAATCTTAGTTTGGCCAGTGAGGGCGTTGTCAAAGCGTGCTGCTAAAAAATCTGAGTTTGGAGTTGTTTTGTTGCCCGACGATGCCATTGATTTTTTTATTGCATACAAGCCCAATGATGTGAGTATACGAGCATTTATTCTTGAAGTTAAATAGTTCAATTATCTATACAACTTATTTAATTGTAATTCCATGTGATGTAAGTATGGTTATTTAAAGTGCCAAATTACTGTATCGTGAGTTTCAATATCTGAACGCTATGTGTGTTACATAACGGATAATAGCCACCTTTCGCAATCGTCACGCACGATAATATTAGGGTCCCCTAACACAAAAGTTAACGCTTAATCATACACTTGATTTTTAAGATTGATTGTACATACTAGTCAATGGAATCAAACGTAGAAAACTGCTCTACAATCAATGCTAAGCTTTGTGTTACAGGGGGATTACAGGCCCTACAGATCTGCTTTACGTGTGCAAAATTCTTTCCCGCGACACCCGCACCATACATGCATGTACATAACGACTAATGGCTGGAGATATTCGAAATTCAGGACCTACAATAGATTATGACATGGATAAGAAAGTGGTTTTCAAACAAATCGAGTACATATTGAGTGAGGAAAAAGTTACTGAATTAAGGCTTAGATATAGATCATTACAGTCCATTGAATCGATATTGCATTTAATGTGGATTATTGGTGGATCTCTGGCAATTGATTCCATATGTCAAATCACCTCTCCAGCCGAAACCATTTCGAATGCGTTGATTATGTACACAGCATGTATACGTCTGAACACGTACCAGCCAAATTTGCGGATTTTTTTTCTTTTGTTTATTCCTGCACAAACGATATGCCTCTAGCACACAATGTAATGGGCATTATGTTTTACTTTCCCCAGAAATGGGGATTAGATTCGAATTCCCGGGGGACCACTTCCATTGATGAGTGGATACCAGGCACGACCATGCGGTTTCGAAAAGCACCCTAAACAAGGGAAACAAGGCTTTTCCAGATTATGAAAATGCATCTATTAACAAGTATTTAGCTTGTGAAACCCTACAAGTATTGAAAACATATCCTCCTTTGCTGTATTTTAAACATCGTTTCTGACACCCTTATAACGTTACATAGGCCTATACGTAATGTACTTGCCCACTCTTTCCCTTTTTACGCGTGGTTGCGCCTGGTATCCACTCTTCAATGGAAGTGGGCCCCCCGGGCGGCCTCTCGAGCTTTGTGAGGAACCAAATGTGGCTTTGGAAAGTCATCCTAAATCATCGCTGTTACCATAGTAGGAACCAGAATTTTGCACACGAAACGCAGATTGAATGTTTCCGTTCCAGATGCGAAACGAAAGAAAATCTCATGTCACACAATTTGCATTGCAGGACAGAGTTTTACGACCATGACGACGGGTCCAAAAGTTTCTTCCAAAATAAACTACCGTCGCAAATAAGCGTTCGCGTTCTCCAACGAAAGGTCGGGAATGAATCGGGAACGTGGGCACTTACGTTAATGTGTCGTAGAGTGCGCTATTTCTTATTGTATGACAATACCCAGTACTTAAAGGGTTTCTTTTTTAATTACAAGAAAATATGACTATGACATTGTTTACAGTTAATATAATGGCTATGACTAAAACAAAGGCCTGTATAAATTTGGAGTACATTTATAATAATTTGTGTAGTTCATGTGAGACAAGAAAGGGCAAGGTCAGACAAGGTTGAGATATTTCTAAGCTGGTAGAGGCTCATGAGAATGCATGAGTAGAGGGTTAATTTAATAGAAGAAGGTTGTGAGAATACGGTTGATGTAAGCATATACTGAAAAGAATGACACTTGATACAACAAAATCTTAGTATTTCAAGCAAGATACATGTAGATATTATTTGCATGATGATATTTATTTGCATATAAAAAGAAAAGAAGTAAGTTCATGATACATGTGAGAAAATGTATATGTTTCAAGACATGTTGACTAAATAAGCATTTGTTGTTTATATTACATTGCAGACTGAACCTGAGCAGTTGCACGGTACTTTACATGGCTAGTTTTGTCGTCGATGGTGTCAGGGGTTGTACGTCACATCTTTGACCCTAATACTGCATTTTAATAGATGTGTAGATGTGTGTGATGTTTATAGAGTTTTTAAACTTTTTTTTGCTCGTAATATCCTGTTATGCAACTTTTATTTATTAATAGAATATATGTCATGATTTCGTAATTGAAATGCGTACATGTATTTGATTTTGTTTGTAATTTTTGTATATATTCTTTTTCTTCGGGGGGGGGGGGGGGTCATGTTCTTTAGACCGAGTCTTGTCCATACAGTCTGCCTTACATTTGTCAAAAGTGATGATTGAAGTGAAGTGGTGTGTGTATGTACATTACATGTTTAATTTAATGTCAATTTTTATGTCATTATCACGTCAGAATACGTTAAGATATCATAGTGGACTATAAAAGACGTATTTTAATTTCAATATGCGACGTCAATATGACGTCTAGTACTAATCAGTTATACGTTGCAACGTCGTCATTAAGACGTCGTGTTCGACTTTTAAAGACGTCATAAAAACATCAATATGACGTCTAGAACCGGTCAGGAATACGTTGCACGGACGTCATTAAGACGTCGTAGTCGACTCTTGAAGACGTAATAATCACGTCAATATACGACGTCAATTTGACCCTTGATACTGGTCAGGAAAACGTGGTAAAAACGTTGTAAATACATCACTAAGACGTCGTAGTCACTCATGGATACGTCATATGACGTCTATATACGACGTCATAATGACGGTTTTTCGTCGATAAAAGATCCCGTCTTATGATGTGAGACTCGTCGTAAAAACGATGTAAATATGACGCCATTTTTACCAGTTTCTGTTATCAGGGTGTATTAGTCCGGCAGCCCAGGAGATTTATTCAACCGAAAGCCGGACAGACAAATGACCTCATAGCTGAATGGCATGGACCCTGAAGTTTACAAAAATGAATTGCTGCCGGGTTTTATCCGTGGTCTTCTTGCCAAAATGACGAAATGATGATGATGATGATGGGTTTTTGTATAATGCCGGTATCCGCCTCAGCTGGGCGCGAAGCCTAAACCCTCAGGGTGCTGCCGAAGTCACTCACCCTTTTTCGTATTTACCTATTCATGGAAAAGTATGCCATTCTGGAGCCCCTTCCTCTGTCTGCTAAATATAAAGTGCTGGTACATCAATGCCTACCCTCTCTGGGCACTTTCGAAGTTACCCACCCCTTTTGTGTATTTTACCCATTTATGGGGAAATATGCCATTTTGGAGCCCCTATGGAGGCAAAAAGCGTTTCTGCTATGTAGTAAAGCTACTTTTATTGTTTAAAAACTACATGGAGACAAAAGATTAGAGTTTCTTCTAACTGTTGGCACAGGAAGACCTATCCCTCTGGGGACTACCGAAGTTACCCACCCCTTTTACGTGTTTTACCTTTTAATGGGAAAATATGCCATTTTGGAGCCTCCGTTGAGTAAAAACGTATTTCTGCTATGCAGAAAAAACAATTTTGTTTTCAAACTGCATGGAGACAAACGAGTAGAGTTTCCTCTGTCTGCTAAATATAAAGTGCTGGTACATCAATGCCTACCCTCTCTGGGCACTTTCGAAGTTACCCACCCCTTTTGTGTATTTTACCCATTTATGGGGAAATATGCCATTTTGGAGCCCCCATTGAGGCAAAACGCGTTTCTGCTACGTAGTAAAGCCACATTCATTGTTTTGAAACTACGTGGAATCAATGGAATAGACTTTCCCCTATCTGTTGCTACGAAGTGCTTGCACAGCAAAGCCTATCCCTCTCAGGGGTTTGCTAATATCACCCACCCCTTTTCCGTATTTTTCCGATATTATGGGAAAACTGCCAATTTTGGAGTCTCTAAAGAGGGAAGAAGTCGATATGCCAGCATTTTTTTTACATGTAGCTGATAGAAAAAGCCTATTCCTTAATTTCCAAGTGGTTTCCAAAAACCAAAAAGTAGCTTTACTTATAGCAGAAATGCCCTTTTGCCTGAATGGGGGCTCAAACACTGCTAATGTTTTAATAAAGAGGAGAAATAGGCAAAAAGGTGGGGAGACTTCGGCTGCCCCTGAAGGGGGAAGGCTTCGGTGTGCCAGCACATCTTTATATGTAGCTGATAGAGAAGATCCTACCTTTTTAGCTCCATGTGGTTACGAAACAATAAAAGTGGCTTTACTGCAAAGCGGAAATACCAAAGCGGAAATACCTTTTGCCTCAATGGTTCTCCAAAATGGCGAATTTTCCGAGAAATGGGCAAAATACGAAAAAGGGATGGAGTGACTTTGGCAGCACCCTGAGGGGGAAGGCTTTGCTATGCCCTCATTTTCTTATATGTAGCTGATAGAGAAAACCCTACTCTTTTGTCTCTAAGTGATTAAAAGGGAAAAAGGTACATACCCAAACATAATTTTGCAACGTTGGGGGCTCTGAAAAGCACAAAGTATTTGAAGCATCTTAATAGTCAAGCTACGGATAAGGATGGGGTACCTTCTACAGGGTAGTAGGTCCATGGTGGGACTAGGCTTTAAGGTGCCCGAACGTAATTGCATGCAAAATGCAAAGCAATGCCTTACTCCTCTAACTTTTTAAAGAGGTTTATTGCTTTGTGTAGAAAACGCAATTTACCCTCATACAAATAA
This sequence comes from Lytechinus pictus, assembly GCF_037042905.1. Classification (NCBI taxonomy): domain Eukaryota; kingdom Metazoa; phylum Echinodermata; class Echinoidea; order Temnopleuroida; family Toxopneustidae; genus Lytechinus; species Lytechinus pictus. Next base: position 358,374 of record NC_087260.1, on the reverse strand, counting down.
TCGCTGCGCAAATGCATTTCTGCGTGTTAGGCACATCAACAAAGGCGATGCAAGATAAAACAGATAGATGTCAATGCACATGAACATTTTGGACATAAAATTTCTTGATGAATTCTATTTTTTTTTCAAAATATATTAATCGACCTATCCAGAAAACTATTTCAACCGATTTCTACTATCCAAATCATAGTGAAATGCATATTCATTTCAGATTGTCCCATTGTCACTCTCTGTGCCCAAAATATGGAAATAATCAATAATAATGAAAACTAGATTTTAATTCGTCATGCGGACGAATTAGGTGGTCTGTCCTTATTCTCGCCATCATGATCACTATTACCATGTTCAAGCAGATCAATATGATCTTCATGATGACAACGGAATGTTCATTTTGGATGGAATACTTGTGAAAGACGGGAGATGATAAAGCACTGTGAAAAGGGTCTCTTTGATATATGAAAATACATGTGATATGAAAAAAGTAATTATAATCTGTTTAATCTTGCTAAATTTTAACTTTCATACCTTTTAATTATCATAAAGGATCATGTACGAGGTGGTAAAAAGAAAAAAAAATGAAAAAAAAATCATCTTGTTCACCCCCAGGACTCGAACCTGCGCCCCCGAGAACTCAAGTCAAGTGTGTTATCCATTGAGCCACGATATTCCCCATAGAGATTACACGTTCCCATAGAGATTACACGTAAGCAAATTTGAGAATTACAAATCCAATTTTGCAAGCGAAAAACGGGCATGATCCTGGCATCTGATCGAAAAATGGAGGGCACACTTCCGAAAGCTTAGAATTGCAGCTACTTCTTACCAAAAGCTCAAGGATAACAAACAAGAAAAAATGGAGATATATAGCTCACGAAGTAGAGGAATGTAGAATCTAGTTTTGAGAAAAAGTCATGTCCCATAGAGATTACACGTAAAATAAGGAAAAATGACATGCCTCTTTTCATCGCAATTTTTCAAGATGATCCGTTCATTAAAATGAAAATTTATGTCAACTGACGAGAAAGAGTACATTCTAAACTACAACATATCGAAATCTGGGCGAAAAATGATCAATATTCATGGAGTTATGATCAAATTTGCATAAATTTGATGACGTCATTTTTGAAAAAATGAAATTTTCAGTTGAGGCGCAATTTTGATGACGTCATGATCAAATTGAGGGACAATGGTGACATGAAATCAAATCTACAACTCATACTCTATCGATATATGAAAAAAAAATTGGGGTCAACGGACTATTTAAAGAGGTATAGTGAATTTTCGATTGCCCCTTTTTTGGCCATATATGGCCTGTAGTGAGAGCTCGCGCGCACACGTGCTGCAAAGTTTAACAGGTGATAATTTCGTTATTACTTGTCGTAGAAGGTTGATCAAGGTATCAAATTGTTCAGAATTATATTATCGGTGCATTGATATAAAAAAATTGGCGATTCTATGTTGGAAGATGCAATTACGCGCGGAAACGCGCGCGCATGTGCGTGCGCGTTTTTTTTGCCAAATGCTTAAAATGGCCTGAAACGTATGTAAAATTAATTTTGACGAATTTGAGCATTTTAAAATTTTAATGCGCGCGTACGTGCGCGTCGAGGTGCGCGCGCGGAATTTGATGAAATATTTAGTTGACCGTTGACCTGAAGTTGATGTATACCAAATATAGTTGATTTTTGATGACTCGTTATCGAGATATGATAATGACCTGATTTTTACAAAATGGCGCCTAGATAAAGTCACGATGACCTAATGACCTTGAAAAAAGGAGGGCACACTTCCAAAAGCTTAGAATCTCAGCTACATCATACCAAAAGCTCAGGGATAACTAACAAGAAAAAATGGAGATATAGCTCACGAAATAGAGGAATGTAGAATCTAGTTTTGAGAAAAAGTCATGTCCCATAGAGATTACACGTAAAATGAGGAAAAATGACATGCCTCTTTTCATCGTAATTTTACACCATGATGCGTTTTTCAAAATGAAAATTTATGTTTACTGACGAGAAAGAGTACATTCTAAACTACACCATATCGAAATCTGGGCGAAAAATGATCAATATTCACGGAGTTATGATCAAATTTGCATAAATTTGATGACGTCATTTTTGAAAAAATGAAATTTTCAGTTTAGGCGCAATTTTGATGACGTCATGATCAAATTGAGGGACAATGGTGACATGAAATCAAATCTACAACTCATACTCTATCGATATATGAAAAAAAAATTGGGGTCAACGGACTATTTAAAGAGGTATAGTGAATTTTCAATTGCCCCTTTTTTTTTGGCCATATATGGCCTGTAGTGAGAGCTCGCGCGCACACCTGCTGCAAAGTTTAACAGGTGATAATTTCGTTATTACTTGTCGTAGAAGGTTGATCAATGTATCAAATTGTTCAGAATTATATTATCGATGCATTGATATAAAAAAATTGGCGATTCTATGTTGGAAGATGCAATTACGCGCGAAAACGCGCGCGCATGTGCGTGCGCGCGTTTTTTTGCAAAATGCTTAAAATGGCCTGAAACGTATGTAAAATTAATTTGGAACGAATTTGAGCATTTTAAAATTTTAATGCGCGCGTACGTGCGCGTCGAGGTACGCGCGCGGAATTTGATGAAACTTTTAGTTGACCGTTGACCTGAAGTTGATGTATACCAAATATAGTTGATTTTTGATGACTCGTTATCGAGATATGATAATGACCTGATTTTTACAAAATGGCGCCTGGATGACGTCACGATGACCTAATGACTTTGAAAAAAAGAGGGCACACTTCCGAAAGCTTAGAATCTCAGCTACAACATACCAAAAGCTCAGGGATAACTAATAAGAAAAAATGGAGATATAGCTCACGAAATAGAGGAATGTAGAATCTAGTTTTGAGAAAAAGTCATGTCCCATAGAGATTACACGTAAAATGAGGAAAAATGACATGCCTCTTTTCATCGTAATTTTACACCATGATGCGTTTTTCAAAATGAAAATTTATGTTTACTGACGAGAAAGAGTACATTCTAAACTACACCATATCGAAATCTGGGCGAAAAATGATCAATATTCACGGAGTTATGATCAAATTTGCATAAATTTGATGACGTCATTTTTGAAAAAATGAAATTTTCAGTTTAGGCGCAATTTTGATGACGTCAAAATCAAATTGAGGGACAATGGTGACATGAAATCAAATCTACAACTCATACTCTATCGATATATGAAAAAAAATTAGTGGTCAACGGACTATTTAAAGAGCTACAGTGAATTTTTAATAGGCATGTTTTTGCCCATATATGGCCTATAGTAAGAGCTCGCGCGCACACGTGCTGCAAACTTTAACGGGTGTTAATTTCGTTATTAATGGTCGTAGAAGGTTGATCAATGTATCAAATTGCTCAGAATTATATTATCAATGCAATGATATAAAAAAAACGGCGTTTCTGCGTTGCGTTGAAGGCGTTACGCGCGGAAACGCGCGCGCATACCTGTGCGTGCGCAAATTTTTGAAATGCTTAAAATGACCTGAAACGTACTTTACTTTGGTCAAAAAGTGATTTTGAGCATTTTAAAATTTTGACGAGCGCGTACGCGCGCGTCGTGACCTCCAGGTGACCTTTGGTGACATGACCTGTTGACCCTTGACCTGAAGTTGATGTGATTATAATTTGATTGATTTTTGATAATTGATAATGGAGATATGATCGACAATGTGATTTTACAAAATGGCGCCTGGATGACGTCATCATGACCTGATGACCTTGAAAAAGTTGATTTTACTTGAAATCATAGGGCTTGATGACTGACAGAAATTTGAAGGAAATTGACCATGTCGATTTCGAGTGAACGTGTGTACAAAAAAGTGTACGGAAGAAATAAAAATTCTGGCGAAATCAATAGGTGATCTGTCGTTGACAGACCACCTAATAAAAATAATAAATGTGATTTGTAATGCGCCAAATCTACTCTGCAGAGTGCCCAAGGCGCAGTAAAAGAAAGAGAGAACAGTACAAATACATAAATAAAGAGACGCGTCTGTTAAGGTCTTAAAAGCGACTTGGGCTTAACGTGTAACGGGTAAGTTCGCGAAAAAGTGTTCTATTGCAAATATAATGTACGCGCGCGCACTGAATGGGGAGTTAGTGCGAGAAAATCAATTCAGTACCGTACACGGTACCATCAATTTTCCATAAAATACGTGAGTATTATTGAAAAAATCGTACTATATCAGTTATGTAATGTTAGGGAGTAATTGTATAACTGCGGGCGTGAAATTATACAATCTAATGCACTTTATTTGATATTTGTATGTAATAACATCGCCAACAAATATTGCGGTGATTGCTTTGAATACTCTTGCCTTGGCTGCTCTATCTGTCTCTAGCGGTGTGACGCTGACAGTGCATGCGGAGAGTTCCGGCGAATGACTAACCTGAATTTCGTGTAGGTTTATACGGTTTCCAAATAGGCGGAACGGGTCATATCGCCATGGATTAACTGTGTTACGGTGTTTGGGTTGCAAGTTCTATCCTCGACATTGTTTAATACATGCATGCTGACTGTCACGTTGACTCACTCCTGTTATTCGAGAATATATCTTCTTTAACTCTTACTATGCCAGGCCCAATACCCCTCTAGTGCCAGGGATATTCGAGGGAATCCTAAATTGACCGAAACGTAAGCATAGACTGATTTTTAAACGGTCATAACTCTTTACCCGTACGTTGTATAATCAAACCTTCTACACATGAAATGATGCATGGTTCATGGACTTTATGATCATGTTATGACCTTTCATATTTGCAATTGGAAAAATTAAGAAAAGATGAAATATTTTACATCGTTTTTTTCAATAAGTAAAACCTAGAAAATTATGATTTCATGAACATTTCAAAGAGTAGATAACCTGAGTAATTGTAGAGATACCAAGAAATTAAGAAGATAAAATGAAAGTTCAATGTTTACCCTTTCAAATGACGTATCTATTGATGAAATTTAACAAACAGAAATATGGAAAATAATGCTCTTTTGAATGAAATACTATTTTGCTATTCAAGTTATTTCCTCTGAAATACGAGAGGGTTTATACACACGCAATTGAAACCGACCTTTTTCCAAAAAAGGGCATTGTCGTCGATCAAGTGACCAATCACAGCACAGCTGCGATCTCCACGCAAACACACACAATAATATATTAGAGCCATGTATCTTCACAGTGCAGCCAACCGTACCCTTACATTCGTGTAGTCTTCAAAACAAGACCCTGTAATTTTTCAGAATGCGCGGTATTCCGCAACAACCGCTATGGGGGAAACAAAATTATTAGTGCAGAGTAAATTTTATGTCATTTAAATTCTTGTCAATATTGTCGTAATGCAAAACATGTTTTAGAAAAATCATAACCTGGATACGATATGTGGTGTGCAATGCACTCAACTATATATTGTTTTGGATAATGTAGGCGATTTCTATCCAGTGTCGGCAACAAACATTTGCGATCCACTCAACTATAGAATCAGTGTAAAGTTTGGTCATATTTTGTCAGGGTCGCAAAAAATATTTTGAAATATGATCATATCTGATCTTTGTAGCCGCATCTATGAAAGGATATTAATCTGGGCCAACTATGCATCTCGTTCATGCCAAGGAATGGACAATAGATGCCGGTTATTCTTTTTCGTGTGGAAAATATAATGCAATATAAATATGGAAATATAATGACAATTTTAGACAAGAAAAGGGCCTCATTGCATATTATGTCTTTGAATAATTGATTATTTTCAAACTTTTGGCTTCATTCATTCCGCGAGCGAGCATGCATAGCAAGCGGTTTGAATATAAAAAAACTGTCTTCGTTGACATGCCAGGAAGCCCAATGGGATCTCTATTTGATATAAAATCGTAGCTGAACAGTGAAAGAACGATAAACATAACGGGTAAAATTCACTCTGTGGACATTTCATGATGGGGGTGAAATATTCATTATATCTGCTTCGGTATTAAAAAGAATAATCTTCGACCAAAGTAGCCACCTGTCTGATAGCGACTACATTTTATTGTTCATGCCACCAAGTCATGAACAATAGATGCCCAGACTCTCTTTCATGAGGAATGTCTAATCCGCGCTCCCTCCTGACCTATTATCGAGGAGAGCAATTTAGCACAGGATGTTCATAGAAATCGGGCCACGCGCGCGTCTTTTGATTTGACAATTGAACTTGCTTTCAAAGGTTCCGATACGAACAATAACTTTTCTCTCCGTTGAGATCAAGATTAAAATTCCTCCGTCTCTTTCCCCAACACCTTCCATTGACTTATTGCCATTAAAATACATAATTTTTATTCAAATATTTGTTTCGACTTTAAGACATTTAGCATCGACAATATGCGTTAAATTTCCTGTAATCTAAATGATGATGATGATGATGATGATGATGATAGGAATGATGGTAAAGATGGCATGGATAATGTCGAGAATGATAACAAGAAATCACGGGGGAAACAGCACACCTCCGCCACCACGACCACCAGCACAAACATTGGCATCGTTACTTCCACTTATCAAAAGCATAAAGAAAAACAAATAGTTTAAAATAATTTGCATATTTAGAAATAAAGGATAAAGATGAGATTTAAGATTAAAGAAATGTATAGGCTATAGTCCTTGACAAGTGCAAAATACAGGAAATTGAAAGATAAAAGAGGAAACAGAAATAACGAAGCAATGGGGTGTGAATGTAGAAATTACTAACAATTTGTAGAAATTTAGATCTTTATAATTTGTTGAACCTTACGATTGTTTATTCAAATAATATGTTTGTAATGGATTAAAGATATTGCTTTCGACAATATCAGAAATTATATTTTCTACACCTCTTTATTTGTGATATTTATAATTACCCCGTCATTAAAAATATCAATCAAGTAAGGATTAATTTTACTTCCCCTTCCCTGAAATAAAAAATGAAATGAACATTATTTGCTGTTCAAATGATATATAAGTGACACCACTAAATTTTATACCGTGCATTGTCAATATTTTATTCATGCGGTAGGATTTATGCACAATCAACATACTCGATATGTTAGTACATTTCACATTTCCAATTATCAAATTTGCTTGATTTATTTATTTTTTTTCATTTAGTAGTTATCCAGTTTATGCTACCAGATTTGGCATATGAGCTCAGCGTGTAGGGGCATATACCCATTATCTTTTTGCTGGCAAAAAGGGAGAAACAAAAGAAAGCGGATCATCGGAAGAAATTATACATTGATTGATATAAAAAAAAACGCATTGCGGAAAATGCATGACATTCACAGAATTTTGTAAATAAAAGATCATGGAAAGTGCGTTTACTCGCTCGATTCGCTCACTCACATTTTTCTTTTTTTTTCAAATCTTACTTTCACCCATCATATTTTTTACTTCACCCTTGTCTCATTGGCAACATATATTTTGTTGATGATCAAAATAATATTTAGGTTTCTTTCCGTAACCGATGCAAATTTGATGTTTATTTTTTCCACCAAACTTGGTACGTAATTTGGTGTTGTTATCAAATTTGCTTGATTCATTTTTTTTCATTTAGTAGTACATGCTATCAGATTTGACATATGAGCTCAGCGTGTAGGGGAATTTACCCATCATCTTTTTGCTGGCAACATAAAATCATAATTATTTCATTATTTCATACTTGTGTGAATAATATGTCTCCCTTATAATGAAATAAGTTGCAGCAATAAATATCTAATGCATTAAATCAGTTGTCAATTCAATTTTTCTAGTGCTTGGAAGGAAAAAAATTGAATAAACCTAATTTCATATAATAAAATACAGAGGAACAAGTGGAGATGTGACATCATCAGCCCACCTAATGAATATTCATGACAACTGTTTTCATGAAATATTGCTAAACTTTAAAATTCAATAACTTTATTATTTGTTATCCGATTTTGATGAAATTTTCAGTATTTTGATCAGTGAATTCTGCTCTATTTATAAAACTATAAATACTTTCAGCCCGGAGCATCCCTGTAATACTAAGAAGAAGGTGAAGGAGAAGAATAATGATAATGATAATAATAATAGTAATTATAATAACAATAATGATAATAATGATTATGATAATAGTAATACTAATAATGATAATATTAATAATATTAATAACAATAATAAATGAATAAATAAATAATGAGTGTGATGATTGCAGTGCGCAGACGAGTGTTGGAAATGACAGGCTTCTTTACTCATGTATAATATAACGAGAAAAATTTTGTGAGAATGCTAAAAACAGTGTATAAGACCTTTGCCCCCCCCCCCTCCCCCCCCCCAAAAAAAAAAAAATAAATAAAAAAATGTCCTCCAAACCGTGCACATTTGCAGGCAGAAAAAAGCCTTGACTCAAGAATACTACCATACCGGCCTGCAAAAGACCCGATCGATAGCTCATGAATATTCATGTAACAATAGCGAATGGGCGAGTAGCGTTGGATGGGAAACATCGTACCGCTCGGTCATTGGTCAATTCCGAGCTGAATGTCTCCGCACATTCGCCTTTGCTCTGCCCGTAGAAGTATGTGTATTGCTACACACAACCGTTATATCACACGTGTCTATAGGGGAAATCTTGATTCAGATCGCGGCAATATCCGAAATCAATTCTTCAAAATAATGATGCAAAAATACAATTTTACTCAAAAAATGTCTATGTAAACCACTATTTTTTATATGATAAAATGAATCGTGAATTCCTTGCTAGTATAACAACATAAAAAACAGAGAATATGGTGTTGATTTTCTGGCTGTAAAATTGGTTTAAAAAAAAAAAGTTATTTGGGCACGTATACGTGCCAATGGCATTTGAGGGCTAAGGGCACGCATAGCTGCCAATGGCATTTAAAGAGTTAATATAGTTTAGCAGTGTAATTAATTGACTGTCTGTGTACATCTGGCTCTAGACCAAAAGTTTTGGTCCCTGCAACTTATATTGGTTGTTCCGCTGAACTCCGTTGTGGCTCCACTCACCAAATACAGAGACCGAAGTTCTAATTCAATCTGTACAGGGACTCAATGGCCATATGTTTATTTATTAAGTTGAATAAACCAGGAAAGTGGGAGTTGCATGACAACCGTAGTAAGTCACTGTTTATCCCTCCTTTTAATGCTTTAAAGGTTTTTTTTTTTTATCCTTTATTAATGGGGCAAAACCAGTGATGGGGCTGGGATAATTAAGCTGGATTTGCTGGCTTACCTTCAGCTTAACAATATGAGTTTGGAGCTCATGAACCTACCAATTTCCATACTTAAATGTGGAATCTTTTACTAGATTCTGGAACAATTGTGGTTGACCTGAGGGAGGGGGGGGGGGGCAGTGGTTGATACACAGCAAAAACTGTGGTGTTAACCGGTGTACATAGAGGAACACACCAGTAATCTTACACCGGTGTTAAATTGACAGTGTTAGGTGTTATTACAACACTTTTGGTTGTTACACTTGCACTAGCTGGTGTGACATTCAATCTCTAGAGTGTAATTTTAGCACTTCAGGGTGTGGTCCTCTATAGACACCTACTGTTATCAGTTTTAACACCACAGGTTTTTACAGTGTAGCCAGTTGAAAATAAAGTAATAGTGAGATGGTACACCCGTGATACATGACAATTCAGGCTTTTTATGCCCCACAGACGAAGTCCGGAGAGGGCATTAAGCGTTGCCCTTGTCCGTCCATCTGTCTGTCTCCCACTTGGTTTCCAAGCAATAACTCGAAAAATATTTAATGGATTTCAAAAATGTTTGGTGTGTCGGTAGATGACACTAAAATACAGGCTAAGCTCGAATTCAGAGTCTGCAGGTCAAAGGTCACAGCTCATTAAATATGCAAGTTGGTTTCCAGCTCATTAAATATGCGAGTTGGTTTCAGCGCAATAACTCAAAAAATATTTAATGGATTTTTAAAATGTTTGGTGTGTAGGCAGATGACACCAAAATACAGGCTAAGTTTGAATTCAGAGTCTGCTGTAGGTCAAAGTTCACAGCTCATTAGGTGTAGGCAGATGTACAGAGCCCACCAGGTGACATGAAGGAGAAAAAAAATTTCCGTGCATTATTTCGTTCCCTCGAAATACTATTTCGTTCCAACGCAATACTATTTCGTTCCCATGCAATATTATTTCGTTCCCACGCAATATTATTTCGTTCAAACAAAATATTATTTCTTTTCCACGAAATATTATTTCGTTCCCACGCAATATTATCCCCCCTCTCCAATCTGCACAGGCCGTGTAAAACACATGCAGCATAGCATCATGCTTTGGTATGGTATGCGCTGATGTCTGAGGATGATGATGATGGGGGTGATGATGATGCTGGGGGTGATAATGATAGGGGTGTTGATGATAGGGGTGATGATGGGGGTGATGATAATGGGGATGATGATGCTGGGGGTGATGCTGATGGGGGTGATGATGATGATGGGATGGATGATAATGGGGGTGATGATGATGGGGGTGATGATGATGGGGGTGATGATGATAGGGGTGTTGATGATGGGGGTGATGATGATGGGGGTGATGATGGGGGTGATGATGATGGGGGTGATGATTATGGGGGTGATGATGGGGGTGATGATGATGGGGGGGATGATGATGGGAGTGGTGATGATGATGGGGGTGATGATGGGAGTGGTGATGATGATGGGGGTGTTGATGATGGGAGTGATGATGATGGGGATGATGATGGGGATGATGATTATGATGGGGGTGATGATGATGGGGTGATGATGGGGGTGATGATGATGGGGGTGATGATGGGGGTGATGATTGGACGGATGATGATGATGGAAGTGATGCTGATCGGGGTGATGATGGGATGGATGATAATGATGGGGTTGATGATGATGGGGGTGATGATGGGAGTGGTGATGATGATGGGGGCGATGATGGGAGTGGTGACGATGATGGGGGTGATGATGATGGGGGTGATGATTATGGGGGTGGTGATGATGGGGTGATGATGGGGGTGATGATGATGGGGGTGATGATGGGGGTGATGATGATGGGGGTGATGATTGGATGGATGATGATGATGGGGGTGATGATGATGGGGGTGATGATGATGATGGGGGTGATGCTGATGGGGGTGATGATGATGATGGGATGGATGATAATGGGGGTGATGATGATGGGGGTGATGATGATGGGGGTGATGATGATAGGGGTGTTGATGATGGGGGTGATGATGATGGGGGTGATGATAATGGGGGTGATGATTATGGGGGTGATGATGGGGGTGATGATGAGGGGGGGGGATGATGATGGGAGTGGTGATGATGATGGGGGTGATGATGATCGGGGTGATGATGGGAGTGGTGATGATGATGGGGGTGATGATGATCGGAGTGATGATGATGGGGATGATGATGGGGATGATGATTATGATGGGGGTGATGATGATGGGGTGATGATGGGGGTGATGATGATGGGGGTGATGATTGGATGGATGATGATGATGGGGGTGATGATGATGATGGGGGTGATGCTGATCGGGGTGATGATGGGATGGATGATAATGATGGGGTTGATGATGATGGGGGTGATGATCGGAGTGGTGATGATGATGGGGGTGATGATGGGAGTGGTGATGATGATGGGGGTGATGATGATGGGGGTGATGATTATGGGGGTGATGATGATGGGGGTGATGATGGGGGTGATGATGATGGGGGTGATGATGGGGGTGATGATGATGGGGGTGATGATTGGATGGATGATGATGATGGGGGTGATGATGATGGTGATGATGGGGGTGATGATGGGGGTGATGATGATGGGGGTGATGATGATGGTGATGATGGGGATGATGATGATGGGGGTGATGATGATGGGGTGATGCTGATGGGGGTGATGATGGGATGGATGATGATGGGGGTGATGATGATGGGGGTGATGATGATGGGGGTGATGATGGGGGTGATGATGATGGGGGTGATGATGATAGGGATGATGATGATGGGGGTGATGATGATGGGGGTGATGATGATGATGGGGGTGATGCTGATGGGGGTGATGATGATGATGATGGGATGGATGATAATGGGGGTGATGATGATGGGGTGATGATGGTGGGGGTGATGACGATGATGATGGGATGGATGATAATGGGGGTGATGATGATGGGGGTGATGATGGTGGGGGTGATGACGATGATAGGGGTGATGATCCCCATCATCATCATCCCCATCATCACCACCATCATCATCACCCCCATCATCATCACCCCCATCATCACCATCACCCCCATCATCATTATACATCCCCATCATCATCACCCCATCATCATCACCCCTATCATTATTACCCCCATCATCATCACCCCCATCATCATTATACACCCCCATCATCATCACCCCATTATCATCACCCCCATCATCATCACCTTCATCATCATCACCCCCATCATCATCAGCCTCAGACATCAGCACGTACCATACCAAAGCATGTTGCAATGCTGCACGTGTTATACACGGCCGGTGCGGATCGGAGAGAGAGGGGGAATAATATTGCGTGGGAACAAAATAATATTTTGTGGGAACGAAATAGTATTTTGTGGGAACGAAATAGAATTTCGAGGGAACAAAATTATAATGCACAGAGAATTTTGCAGGTCAAAGGTCACATCTCATTAAATATGCGAGTCGATTTCCACGCAATTACTCGAAAAATATCTAATGAATTTAAAAAATATTTGGTGTGTAGGTAGATGACACCAAAATACAGGCTAAGTTCGAAATGGAGTCCAAAGGTCACAGCTCATTAAATATGCGAGTTTTTTTTCCACGCAATAACTCAAAAAATATCTAATGAATTTTAAAAGTATTTGGTGTGTAGGTAGAAGACAAAAAAGTACAGGCTAAGTTTGAATTCAGAGTCTGCTGTTGAAAGGTCACATCTCATTTAATATACGAGTTGTTTCCGCATGATAACTCATGGAATATTCAACAGATATAAAAAAAATTTGGGTGTGTAGGTAGATGACACCGAAATACAGGCTAAGTTCAAATTCAAAGGTCAAAGGTCACAGCTCATTATATATGCAAGTTGGTTCAAAGGTCTCAATTTGTTCATTGGTTCATACACAGCAAAAATTGTGGTGTTAACCGGTGTACATAGAGGAACACACCAGTCATTTTACCCCGGTGTTAAATTGACAGTATTAGGTGTTATTACAACATTTTTGGTTGTTACATTTAAAGTGGTGTTACATTCAATCTCTAGTGTGTAATTTTAGCACTTCAGTGTGTGGTCCTCTATAGACACCTACTGGTGTCAGGTTTAACACCACAGTTTTTACAGTGTAGCAAGTTGAAAATACAAAATTAATAGTGAGATGGTGCACCCGTGATACATGACAATTCCGGGTTTTTATGCCCCCGCAGACGAATTCCGTAGGGGGCATTAACTCTTTAAATGCCGTTGGCAGCTATACGTGCCCTTAGCCCTCTAATGCCATTGGCACGTATGCGTGCCCAGAGAACTTTTTTTTTTTAAACCAATTTTACAGCCAGAAAATCAACACCATATTTTCTGTTTTTTATGTTGTTATACTGGCCAGGAATTCACCATTCATTTTATCATATAAAAAAATAGTGGTTTACATAGACATTTTTTGAGTAAAATTGTATTTTTGCATCATTATTTTCAAGAGTTGATTTCGGATATTGCCGCGATCTGAATCAAGATTTCCCCTATTGACACGTGTGATATAACGGTTGTGTGTAGCAATACACGTACTTCTATGGGCAGAGCAACGGCGAATGTGTGAAGACATTCAGCTCGGAATTGACCAATGACCGAGCGGTACGATGTTCCTCACCCAACACTACTCGCCCATTCGCTATTGTTACATGAATATTCATGAGCTATCGATCGGGTCTTTTGCAGGCCAGTATGGTAGTATTCTTGTGTCAAGGCTTTTTTCTGCCTGCAAATGTGCACTGTTTGGGGATTTTTTTTTTTGGGGGGGGGGGGGGGCGGGGGAAAGGTCTTATACATTGTTTTTAGCATTGTCACAAAATTGCTCTCGTTATAAATATATGAGTAAAGAAGCCTGTCATTTCCAACTCTCGTCTGCGCACTGCAATCCTCACACTCATTATTTATTTATTCGTTTCTTATTGTTATTAATATTATCATTATTAGTATTACTATTATTATAATTATTATTATCATTATTGTTATTGTTATTGTTATTATAATTATTATTGTCATTATTCTTCTCTTTCACCTTCTTTTTTAGTATAAAAGGGATGGTCCCGGCTGAAAGTATTTATAGTTTTATATACAAAGCAGAATTCACTGAGCAAAATACCGAAAATTTCATCAAAATCGGATAACAAATAACAAAGTTATTGAATTTCAAAGTTTAGTAATATTTTGTGAAAACAGTCATAAATATTATAATTACATATTATGTCATAAAAATGATTGTAATCATATTAATTGCATTTCTCCTGCAGCAAAACTCTCTCTTTATAAACTTAAGATCAGGTAAATAATGGTTCATATTCGTTTGTGTTTTTATAGCCCTACCATTATAAAAAAAAAATTATTGATATTGTTACGCTTATTAATATCATATTCAAACTTCTCACAAAAATATGAATTGTTCAATTTTCTCCTCGAATAAAATAGGACGAAGCAAAAAAAAGTGATAATTAACCTCTCCCTGCGGCGGAGCCGTTTTGGTACATTGCTGGTATTTGGATCTGTGGCGGTGTTTTCCGAATCAATTGCTAATTGCGCCAAACTGAAGTGTTTTCAGGATTTTTAGTAAATGTAAATATGAAAGAGCAGACATTTTTTCTTTCTAGAAACAAAGGTATCGCTTCTCAAATCAACAGAATAGTTAAGAAATTTACGAGGAAAAAGTCGTGTTATTTTGTAAAATCTTCGCTTTTCCCCAAGTCAATAGGCAATGTGTACAAAAATGTGTAAGGGCAATCAATGCCAGCAAAAAGATGATGGGTAAATTCCCCTACACGCTGAGCTCTTATGTCAAATGTGATATCATATACTACTAAACGAAAAAAATGAATCAAGCAAAATTGATAACAACACCAAATAATGTACCAAGTTTGGTGGAAAAAATAAGCATCAAATTTGCATCGGTTACGGAAAGAAACCTAAATATTATTTTGATCATCAACAAAATATATGATGTCAATGTGGCAAGGGCGAAATAAAAAGTATGATGTGTGTAAGGAAGAAAAAAAAGAGAAAATGGGAGTGAGCAAATCAAGCGAGTAAACTCACTTTTCATGATCTTTTATTTACAAAATTCTGTGAATGTCATGCATTTTCCGCAATGCGTTTTTTTCCCCATTCTTCATCATTTGTTTTATTAGCGGGATATAATTTATATTAATCAATGTATCATTTCTTCCGATGATCCGCTTTCTTTTGTTTCTCCCTTTTTGCCAGCAAAACGATGATGGGTAAATTCCCCTACACGCTGAGCTCATATGTCAAATCTGATATCATATACTACTAAATGAAAAAAAAAATGGATCAGGAAAATTTGATAACAACACCAAATTACGTACCAATTTTGGTGGAAAAAATAAACATCAAATTTGCATCGGTTACGGTAAGAAACCTAAATATTATTTTGATCATCAACAAAATATATGTTGTCAATGTGACAAGGGTGAAATAAAAATATGATGGGTGTAAGGAAGATTAAAAAAAAAAGAAAAGTGTGAGTGAGCGAATCAAGCGAGTAAATGCACTTTTCATAATCTTTTATTTACAAAATTCTGTGAATGTCATGCATTTTCCGTAATGCGTTTTTTTTTATTCTTCCTCATTTGTTTTATTAGCGAGAAATAATTTATATCAATCAATGCATAATTTCTTCCGATGTTCCACTTTCTTTTGTTTCTCCCTTTTTGCCAGCAAAAATATAATGGGTATATTCCCCTACACGCTGAGCTCATATGGCAAATCGGGAAGCATAAACTGGATTACTACTAAATGGAAAAAAAATAATATATCAAGCAAATTTAATAATTGGAAATGTAAATTGTACTAACATATCGAGTATGTTGATTGTGCATAAGTCCTACTGCATGAATATTGACAATGCACGGTATAAAGAAACTTAGTGGTGTCACTTATATATCATTTGAACAGCAAATAATGTCCATTTAATTTTTATTTCAGGGAAGGGGAAGTAAAATTAATCCTTACTAGATTGATATTTTTAATGACGGGGTAATTATAAATATCACAAATAAAGAGGTGTAGAAAATATAATTTCTGATATTGTCGAAAGCAATATCTTACTTTTCTGATAGATGATCCATTACAAACATATTATTTGAATAAACAATCGTAAGGTTCAACAAATTATAAAGATCTACATTTCTCCAAATTGTTAGTAATTTCTACCTTCAAACCCCATTGCTTCGTTATTTATGTTCCATCTTTTATCTTTCAATTTCCTGTATTTTTGATTTGTCAAGGATTATATAGCCTATACATTTATTCAATCATAAATCTTATCTTTATCCTTTATTTCTAAATATGCAAAATAGGCTTCAGCTACAAGGTGTGCTGTTTCCTCGTGATTTCTTGTTCTCATTCTCGACATTATCCATGCCATCTTTACCATCATCCCTATCATTATCATCATCATCATTTAGATTACAGGAAATTTGACGTATATTGTCGATGCTAAATGTCTTAAAGTCGAAACAAATATTTGAATAAAAATTATGTACTTTAATGGCAATAAGTCAATGGAAGGTGTTGGGGAAAGAGACGGAGGAATCTTAATCTTGATCTCAACGGAGAGAAAAGCTATTGTGCGTATCGGAACCTTTGAAAGTATTCAAATCAAAAGACGCGCGCGTGGCCCGATTTCTATGAACATCCTGTGCTAAATTGCTCTCCTCGATAATAGGTCAGGAGGGAGTGCGGATTAGACATTCCTCGTGAAAGGGAGTCTGGGCATCTATTGTTCATGACTTGGTGGCATGAACAATAAAAATGCAGTCGCTATCATACAGGTGGCTACTTTGCTCGCTTGCGGAATGAATGAAGCCTAAAGTTTGAAAATAATCAATTATTCAAAGACATAATATGCAATGGGGCCCTTTTCTTGTCTAAAATTGCCATTATATTTTCATATGCATATTGCATGATATTATCCACACGAAAAATAATATCCGGCATGTATTGTCCATTCCTTGGCATGTACGAGATGCATAGTTGGCCCAGATTACAGTCTGTAAATTGTCAGAATACCAGTCTTATAATGACTGTAATCACAAAATTCTAATTGCGTAATTATTCATTATATTTATCTTAATTTTGGTTACCCTGGAAGCCGGGGGGGGGTCTCTTACTTCAAAACGGATCAACCTTAACATTTTTTGACAGTTTAAGAATGAGTGTTCACAAATATCAACGTTCATAATATTTTAAGCGATTCATTTGTCCGACCAGGACACCCAGTTTTTGTACTGCTGTAAAAAGTAGTTGTAGTGTAGTAGTAGTAGTAGTAGTAGTAGTTTTGTTACTTTCATTATAATTCATTAGCTCACTGTAAATTATCGTTTATCATTTAAGCACAGAATCTATGCAAAGATATAAAAGTAAAAAAAAGTGAAAAAAAAACACGGCATGAAAAAGAAAGGAGAGAGAGATCAGAGATTACGAGAGATGGATAGATAGATAGATGGAAAGAGAGAGAGAGAGAAAGAGAGATGTGAGATCAGTTATTTACGTAATAATGATAACGTATGAATATTATGCTAGAATTATGTTTTGTAATAAATACATGTAATTTTGTATTCAACCTTGGTCATCACAAAAAGGGCTAAAAATCAACATAAACATTTCCACCTGACCTCACTTTTTTGTAAGGCGAGGGGGGGGGGGGGGTCAGACCACAAATACAGAACAAATAGAACTAAAATTTCTTTTTGAAAATTTGTATTGAATTTATTTTTAGTTTGTAACTGATCTGTATTTCCTCTTCTTGATTCACGAAAAATAAACATTTTTTCTTAGTTCTGTGTACTTTGCCAAAAACGCCCATATTATTTTGTGGGATTTTACACCCCAAACCCGTTAGTATTGAATCTGTCCGATCCCTCTTTATCTATATTTCAATATATCATCTTTAGTTTTCTATATTTTGTCTCCTTCTGACTGGCAATAACTTTGTTACAGTACGAAAGCCCGTATAGTATGTACGACGAATCGACCCTGACAAAATATGGCCAAACTTTACACTGATTCATGCTTTTGATCGATAGTTGAGAGGGTCGCAAATGTCTGTTGCCGACACTGGATAGAAATCGCCTACATTATCCAAAACAGTATATAGTTGAGTGCATCGCACACCACAAATCGTATCCAGGTTACGATTTTTCTAAAAACATGTTTTGCATTACGACAATATTGACAAGAATTGAAATGACATAAAATTTACACTGCGCTAATAATTTTGTTTCCCCCATAGCGGTTGTTTCGGAATACCGCGCATTCTGAAAAATTACAGGGTCTTGTTTTGAAGACTACACGAATGTAAGGGTACGGTTGGCTGCACTGTGAAGATACATGGCTCTAATATATTATTGTGTGTGTTTGCGTGGGGATCGCAGCTGTGTTGTGATTGGTCACTTGATCGACGACAATGCCCTTTTTTGGAAAGGTCGGTTTCTATTTCGTGTGTATAAACCCTCTCACATTTCAGAGGAAATAACTTGAATAGCAAAATAGTATTTCATTAAAAAGAGCATTATTTTTCATATTTCTGTTTGCTCAATTTCATCAATAGATACGTCATTTGAAAGGTAAACATTGAACTTTAATTTTATCCTCTTAATTTTTTGGTATCTCTACAATTACTCAGGTTATTTACTCTTTGAAATGTTCATGAAACCGTAATTTTCTAGGTTTTACTTATTGAAAAAAAACTATGTAAAATATTTCATCTTTTCTCAATTTTTCCGATTGCAAATATGAAAGGTCATAACATGATCATAAAGTTCATGAACCATGCATCATTTCATATGTAGAAGGTTTCATTATACAACGTACGGGTAAAGAGATATGACCGTTTTAAAATCGGTCTCTGCTTACGTTTCGGTCAATTTAGGATTCCCTCGAATATCCCTGGCACTATAGGGGTATTGGGCATGGCATAGTAAGAGTTAAGCGTTGCCCTTGTCCGTCCATCTGTCCGTCCCCCCACTTGGTTTCCAAGCAATAACTCAAAAAATATTTAATGGATTTCAAAACTGTTTGGTGTGTAGGTAGATGCACTAAAATACAGTCTAAGTTCGAATTCAGAGTCTGCAGGTCAAAGGTCGCAGCTTATTAAATATGCAAGTTTGTTTTCAGCTCATTAAATATGCAAGTTGGAGTCGGCATGAAGGTCAAAGGTCACATCTCATTAAATATGCGAGTTGGTTTCTGCGCAAAAACTCGAAAAATATTTAATGGATATTATAAGTATTTGGTGTGTAGGTAGACGACACCAAAATACAGGCTAAGTTTGAATTCAGAGTCTGCTGTTGAAAGGTCACATCTCATTTAATATACGAGTTTGTTTCCGCATGATAACTTATGGAATATTCAACAGATTAAAAAAAAATTGGGTGTGTAGGTAGATGACACCAAAATACAGGCTAAGTTCAAATTCAAAGATCAAAGGTCACAGCTCATTATATATGCAAGTTGGTTCAAAGGTCTCAATTTGTTCATTGGTTGATACACAGCAAAAACTGTGGTGTTAACCGGTGTACATAGAGGAACACACCAGTCATTTTACCCCGGTGTTAAATTGACAGTATTAGGTGTTATTACAACATTTTTGGTTGTTACATTTAAAGTGGTGTTACATTCAATCTCTAGTGTGTAATTTTAGCACTTCAGTGTGTGGTCCTCTATAGACACCTACTGGTGTCAGGTTTAACACCACAGTTTTTACAGTGTGGCAAGTTGAAAATACAAAATGAATAGTGAGATGGTGCACCCGTGATACATGACAATTCCGGGTTTTTATGCTCCCGCAGACGAAGTCCGTAGGGGGCATTAAGCGTTGCCCTTGTCCTTCCATCTGTCCGTCTTCCCACTTGGTTTCCAAGCAATAACTCAAAAAATATTTAATGGATTTCAAAACTGTTTGATGTGTAGGTAGATGACACTAAAATACAGGCTAAGTTCGAATTCAGAGTCTGCAGGTCAAAGGTCGCAGCTTATTAAATATGCAAGTTTATTTCCAGCTCATTAAATATGCAAGTTGGAGTCGGCATGAAGGTCAAAGGTCACATCTCATTAAATATGCGAATTGGTTTCTGCGCAAAAACTCAAAAAATATTTAATGGATTTTAAAAATGTTTGGTGTCTAGGCAGATGACACCAAAATACAGGCTAAGTTTGAATTCGGAGTCCGCAGGTCAAAGGTCACAGCTCGTTAAAGGTAAATGCTAGTATTGGTAACGATATCAAAATGAGTTCCAATGAAATGACCACCAAAGTGTCTATTTGTGGTGGCGCCCTTCTCGATGGCTGCACTGTTAAATATTTTGCTCGTCAATTTCGCCTGAATTTTACTGATTTTATCGAACATTCGGACTTTCTGGCAGCAAAAGTAGTTGTTAATATCATTGTAAGTACCTTCGGACATACTTGGAAGTATTTTCCTCTCATCTGCCTACGAGAACATGAGCATTTTCAGTTCAAAAAAACTTTGTCCAAATTTTGTCGGCGTATGTGTTTTATATGTCTTCATTACATGTACGTTGATATATTGCCTACTCGCAATGGCCAAGCATTCCTATTCACGGGACGAGCTATTACGCATCAATGAGCTTGACATTGTCAATCACGGCCGTCAATCTCGCCCTTTCACCGCAGATGAATGGCAGGTATTGAAGGATTTGAACATTGCCCGGCGGACAAAGCGTGGCTATCGAGGGGGTATAATGAGGCGCAAGTTCAATATACAAGTTGTTACAAACCAGCGTCCTAGTCTTCCAAGAATATACCCTTGTCCCCCTAGCCGCAGATCTCAAAATCTTATTCTCTTGACAGACAACCCGGTTCATCGTCGTTCTAACCAAAAGGAAGACGACAAACATCTTCGAATGTGTTTGTGGAACGCCAGATCAATGACCTCTAAAGTAACTCAAATCTGTGACATGATTCTAGAGAATGACCTAGATGTTCTCATACTTACTGAGTCGTGGTTAAGAGGTGATGATAATGATCACCACATCATCGCAGATCTGAAGTCTACTTTGCCAGACTATGACATTTTACAGGAACCACGGAAAACTGTACGAGGAGGTGGTATATGTGTGATATATCGTTCATCGATCAAAGTAGTTAAGAACACTTGCCACAGATTTGACTCCTTCGAAACTCTAGATATGACTGTCCGAACATCGTCTGCATCGGTAGTCAGAATCTACGCCATATATCGACCTCCACCATCACCACAGAACAAACTGACATTTCTCATGTTTTTGAGAGAATTCTCATCATTGCTTGAAATGATATCAGTCATCGACCATACTCCTCTTATCCTTGGAGATTTTAACATCCATGTTGATGATAGGCAGGACCGTGATGCTGAAAAGTTTATTAATGCCCTCGATTCTGCTGGTTTCCTGCAACATGTCAGCGTACCAACACATAGAGCAGGGCATACACTGGACCTTCTTATTACAAGGAAAGTTGATCAGCTTATATTGGACCTAGAGTCAATCACAGGACTGTCGTCTGATCATGATGCGATCTTAACTTCCATGAACCTAGAACGGCCCGTGTCTTCAAAGAAAGTAGTAACGTGCAGAAAGTTACGTAGTATCAACTTAGAGAAATTTAGAGAAGACATCAAAAATTCTGTTCTCTCTAAATCATGTGCGTCTAACCTATCAGAAGCAGTTGATGAGTATAACAATGTTCTCCAGGATCTCCTTGACAAACACGCCCCCGCTAAGTTAACTCGTGTATCCTTGAGGCCTAGAGCCCCATGGTACACGGAAGCGGTCCGGAGATCCAAGCAGAAAAGGCGGCAAGCCGAACGGAAGATGGTGAAGACCGGTCTTGAGATTCACAAGGAAATATATCGTGATGCGTGTAAACAACATGATGAAACCTTGAAGAAAGCAAAGACCGACCATCTGACCGCAGAAATAGCCGGATGTGACACTAAACAACTGTTCAGATTCGTCAGAAGATTTTCCAATCCATCTCGTGAATCGATCCTTCCAGATCATGACGATGACAAGGAGTTAGCTGATAGATTTGGAGAATTCTTCCACAACAAAATCCAAACGATAGTAAATGATGTACCTGGTTCTTTAGTGGGAGCTTCTATGACATCTACACTTATGCACAGCTTCACAGAGTTTGAGCCTGTCACTGAGAACCAGGTAAAGATGATCATCCGCCAAAGCCCTTCAAAGTATTGTGACCTTGATCCGGTACCAACGTGGCTTGTGAAAGCGTGTCTCGATGAACTGTTACCTCATGTAACTCGAATCATAAATTCATCCCTTTCATCGGGAACCATGCCTGATATGTTAAAGTCAGCATTGGTTATGCCTCTCCTGAAGAAGCCAAAACTGGACCACAATGATATGAAAAGCTACCGGCCTGTTGCGAACCTCATGTTCATTGCTAAGATCTTGGAGAAAGTCGTCTCGGTACAACTACGCGCCTACTTGCATGAACACGGGTTGTTCCCACTTATGCAGTCTGCATATAGACACTTCCATTCAACAGAGACCGCACTTGCCAAATTGATGGATGATCTCCTTCTCGCCGTTG
The DNA here is from genome assembly GCF_037042905.1 of Lytechinus pictus. Classification (NCBI taxonomy): domain Eukaryota; kingdom Metazoa; phylum Echinodermata; class Echinoidea; order Temnopleuroida; family Toxopneustidae; genus Lytechinus; species Lytechinus pictus. Next base: position 335,518 of record NC_087260.1, on the reverse strand, counting down.
ACAGGGGCCAAGAAGCGATTCTTGTCCTACTGGACTACTCTGTAGTCCAGTAGATATGTGAAAAAGATGCTCGAATCTGGCAGAAAGTGTGAAATTTGGCACACAGGGGTATTTTTGGGCGCTGATTTCAAAAATTGCCGGCCCCAAGCGATTTGACCATCGGGTCGGCCGCCATTTTGAAATCCAAGATGGCCGCCATGAAAAATCATTAAATGTCATTTTCTTGAGTTTTACATTGCATGTGACACTGAAATTTGGCATATAGGGGTATTTTGAGGCACTGATTTCAAATATTGCCGGCCCCCAGCAATTTGACCATTTGGCCGGCGGCTAAATGGCCGCCATCTTGAAATCCAAGATGGCCGCCATGATATATTATTGCAATCATTTTCTCGAGTTTTATATGAACTGCGGTATTGAGATTTGGCATATAGGCTTAATTTGGGGTGCTGATTTCAAAAATTGCCGGCCCCAAGTGATTTGACCATCGGGTCGGCCGCCATTTTGAAATCCAAGATGGCCGCCATGAGAAATCTTTAATGTCATTTTCATGAGTTTTACATGACGTGTGACACTGAAATTTGGCATATAGGGGTATTTTTAGGCACTGATTTCAAATATTGCCGGCCCCCAGCAATTTGACAATTTGGTCGGTGGCAAAATGGCCGCCATTTTGAAATCCAAGATGGCCGCCATGAAAAATCGTTAAATGTCATTTTCTTGAGTTTTACGTGAGAGGCGACACTGAAATTTTGCATATAGGGGTATTTTGAGGCACTGATGTCAAATATTGCCGGCCCCCAGCAATTTGACCTCCAGGTCAGCAGCAAAACGGCCGCCATCTTAAAATCCAAGATGGCCGCCATGAAAGATAATTTGCTCAAGTCTTACGTATGGCCTGTAACACTTTAAATTTGGAAAAAAAAACTTGATCTTTGCATCCTTGATCAATGAAAAGAACATAGTAAATAGATGCTATTTTGAATTCCAATATGGTTACCAAGTTTGAATGATGTTCAACATTATAATGGTGAGTAAAACCCATTGCATTGGCACTGAAAACAAATCCAACGCAACCACATCTTTGTCCGTTGCAAGGAATTTGGCATCCTTAATTGCTGATATAGATGTTACGTAAGTATGAAGCACCATAAATACACAAACCAGCTAGCTTCTTCTGCAGTTACACATTTGAAGTGGCTTTGGTTGAATAATAACCATCCAGAACAATCATTTTCTGTTGAGAGGCTTTAAATTATTTCTTTGACTTTTATATGATCTGCATTATTGCACTTTGACAAATCGACGGAGTGTGGGGTGCTTATTTCAAATATTGCTAGCCCTCAGCGATCTGATCCCGAGTCAGAGGCAAAATGTCAGCCATCTTGAAATCCAAGATGGCTGCCATGAAAAAAGATCATTGAAAAAAAAATCACTTTATCTAGTATCACGTAACGTATTATTTTAAAGTTTGGCATCTAGGGATATTGAAATTGCCCCCAGTAATCTGTCCAACAGATATGCTGCAAAATGGCCACCATCTTAAAATCTAGAGAGGGTAGACTGTCATGAAAATTCATTAAAATCATTTTCTTGGTTTTAAACAATTTGAGGCACTGCATTTTAGAAATACAGGCAGGATTTTGGCCCGCTGGTTTTAGAATATTGCTCCAATAATTGCAATATTTTATTACAAATCAACATGAAGAAAACTGCTCCAGACTTGAAGTACTGATGGTTATATAGTAGTATGATGATGATGATGATGATGAAATGAAATTAATATTAATAATGGATGATAATAATACATATTTTATTGTTCAAAATAGAATTCAGTAACAGAAATGCTCCGAAAATTTATTTTGCCCATACCCTGTAGATCGTGAGCCCGGCAGCAACTTAGCAGCGCGACATCGGACGTTGCTCTATCCTTTAAAAAGGGAGTTCACCCCAGAGAAAAGTTTGTTGTAAAAACAAAAGATAATATGATATAAAAAAGATATTGGTGGATCCATCAAAGATATTAGAATTTTAAGTTTTTGATTTGTGACGTCATATAGGCTACTGTACGAGCAGCTTTCCCATTATGTTGTGTGATATAAAATGCATAAATGGTTCATCATGGGTATTTTTTTTTCTTTCTGGAGCGGGTGTGAAATCATTAGTTTGTTGATATACTGAGGGTCCAATAAAAAAACATTTTCATTTTTTGAGGAGGCTACATTTCATTGATTTTTGTACTATAAGAAACATGGGGGAACTGCTTGCATCTGACGTCACAAATGCACCAAATGAAATTCCAATAGCTTTTTAAATATTTGATGGAATTTCCTCAAACCTTCAATATTTTTTTTCATTACTTATTCTGTTATTGTTTCAATAAACTTTTTGTCTGGTCGAACTTCCCCTTTAATTCGTTGACCGCCAAACAGGTTAGAAGCAGCTCCCCTTTTCTAACATCTTTTGGTCTGATGCTGTCGGAGCTTGAACTCCCGATCTCCCGATTGTGAGGCGAACATGCTCCCATTGTCAGATTGTCGAACACACGATGGTTATTCAAAAATGCCAAATTTTAAAATAATACCTACATTATAATTATGATACTTGATTTTTTTTAATGATTTTTTTATGGCAACCATCTTTGATTTCAAGATGGCTGCCATAAATTGGATGAACATTACTGGATTCGAAAGAAGTCTATGGAGATCACAGGGAAATCTCAGTTGTGGGCGATGCCGTCGAACTTAACACACGTGTAGAAAGCAACTCGGACGCCAAAAGAAAGCTTATTTTCTTCTCTTTTGACTGATAATACATATGTTTACTCACCATTATAATGTTGAACATCATTCAAACTTGGTAACCATATTGGAATTCAAAATAGCATCTATTTACTATGTTCTTTTCATTGATCAAGGATGCAAAGATCAAGTTTTTTCCCAAATTTAAAGTGTTACAGGCCATACGTAAGACTTGAGCAAATTATCTTTCAAGGCGGCCATCTTGGATTTTAAGATGGCGGCTGTTTTGCCGCCGACCAAATTGTCAAATTGCTGGGTGCCGGCAATATTTGAAATCAGTGCCTAAAAATACCCCTATATGCCAAATTTCAGTGTCACACGTCATGTAAAACTCATGAAAATGACATTAAAGATTTCTCATGGCGGCCATCTTGGATTTCAAAATGGCGGCCGACCCGATGGTCAAATCACTTGGGGCTGGCAATATTTGAAATCAGCACCCCAAATTAAGCCTATATGCCAAATTTCAATACCGCAGTTCATATAAAACTCGAGAAAATGATTGCAATAATATATCATGGCGGCCATCTTGGATTTCAAGATGGCGGCCATTTTGCCGCCGGCCAAATGGTCAAATTGCTGGGGGCTGGCAATATTTGAAATCAGTGCCTAAAAATACCCCTATATGCCAAATTTCAGTGTCACACGTCATGTAAAACTCATAAAAATGACATTAAAGATTTCTCATGGCGGCCATCTTGGATTTCAAAATGGCGGCCGACCCGATGGTCAAATCACTTGGGGCCGGCAATATTTGAAATCAGCAACCCGAATTAAGCCTATATGCCAAATTTCAATACCGCAGTTCATATAAAACTCGAAAAAATTATTGCAATAATATATCATGGCGGCCATCTTGGATTTTAAGATGGCGGCCATTTTGCCGCCGGCCAAATGGTCAAATTGCTGGGGGCCGGCAATATTTGAAATCAGTGCCTCAAAATACCCCTATATGCCAAATTTCAGTGTCACATGCCATGTAAAACTCAAGAAAATGACATTTAATGATTTTTCATGGCGGCCATCTTGGATTTCAAAATGGCGGCCGACCCGATGGTCAAATCGCTTGGGGCCGGCAATTTTTGAAATCAGCGCCCAAAAATACCTCTGAATGCCAATTTTTACACTTTCTGCCAGATCCGAGCATCTTGGCCATTTTTTGTCACATAACCGCTCCACTACTGCAGCATTTGAGACAATCAACCATGAACTACTCATTCACACACTGACTCATAGATATGGCATTCAAGGAGTTGCACTGAAATGGTTAATATCCTACCTTGAGAATCGCCATCAGAGGATCAGAATTAATGGAACAAATTCTAAAATGTTTCCTCTCCCCTGGGGTGTCCCCCAAGGGTCAGTGGTTGGCCCCCTGGAATTCATCTTGTACACAGGTCCACTGACTTCTATCATTGCTGCTCACCAAGGGATTCATCATGTAGTATATGCTGATGACACTCACATATACATATACATGTTAAGCCTGGTGATCAAACGGACGCTGTGGGTAAACTACAGGGATGCTTGGATGATGTTCGACGGTGGTCAGTTGACAACCAGCTCATGCTGAACGGATGTAAAACTAAAATCCTCCATGTCACTTCACAGTTTAGGAAGACCACACCACTCTCCGGTCTGCGGATTGGTGACAATGCTACCTGTTCCACCTCTGAAACTGTGCGTGATCTGGGCGTCACACTGGATGACAAGCTGACTATGAGACAACACATCAGAAACACGTGTCGGTCTGCAGGGTTTGGATTATCCAAAATAGGAAAGATAAGGAAGTATCTGGATAGTGCGAGTGCGGAAAGACTTGTACATGCTTTCGTCACAACACATCTTGATTACTGCAATAGCCTCCTGATCGGACTTCCCAAAACTCAAATAACTCCATTACAGCACATACAAAACGCCGCCGCAAGGCTCATAACACGCTCAAGGAAATTTGAACACATCACCCCAATTCTCCAATCCTTGCACTGGCTTTCAATCCAACAAAGGCTACAATTCAAGATCCTTCTCCTCACCTTCAAGGCCAAGCACGGCATCGCACCTGCATATCTCACTTCACTGATCACATCCAAAGCGACTACTGGTTCCCGTACACTTCGTTCTTCAGCACATGCACACCTAGATCTCGCACCTGGACCCCGCACCTGCACGAGATACGGCGATCGCGCCTTCTCTTCAATTGCACCCACTCTCTGGAATAGACTTCCTACCCAAATCCGTGATGCTCCTTCTGTGAATGCTTTCAAGAGCAGACTAAAGACATTTCTGTTTAATTCTTCCTTAATTTCTTAATATCTTTATTATGTGGTACTTAAGTTATTTAAATTTCATTATTATTATGATTATATTATGATGCATATTTAAGCAATTTTTGTGTATTCAATGATAGGGCGTAACATTTTCACCTTAGCCCTACTTAAATGAATAGATTGAATTTGACCTGATGTAATAATAATACCAGAACATGCTATCAGTAATGTATATAATTATGTTGAACTCAGATTCTTGTAAAGTATTATATACATGTTTACTAATTTGTTATTGTAAAGCGCATTGAAATTTTCATGTAATGCGCTATATAAATGTAACTTTTATTTATTTATTATTTATTTGTATAAATAAAACGCATGTGCCAAAGGATTCTGGAAGGAATTGTGTAATTGCTGAGAAATCAGCAAATAAGCACAGGATTCGGGTAGAGCGTCGGGCCCGACGCTTAAAGCAATAATTATACACTGTCCCACGTGCGCTTATCTGTGTTGGGGAAGTTCAGTCTGACTCGAAAAATATTTAATGGATTAAATTTTTTGGGTATGTAGGTAGATGACACCAAAATACAGGCAAAGTTTGAATTCGGAGACCGCTGTTCAAAGGTCACATCTCATTAAATATACGAATTTGTTTCATCATAACTTTGAAAGTTTATGGATCTGACTCATGAAACTTGGACATAAGAGTAATCAGGTATCACTAAACATCCTGTGCAAATTTTAGGTCACATGTTTAAGGTCAAAGGTCATGGAAGGTCAATGAACTTTGGCCATGTTGGGGGTATTTGTTGAATTACCCTTATATCTCTGTAAGTGTATTGGTCTAGTTCATAAAACGTAGACATAAGAGTAACCAAGTATCACTGAACATCTTGTGCGAGTTATAGTAGTTTTCAAAGTCAGCACTGCTGCTATATTGAATCGCGTGATGCAGGTACATGTAAGACCGCCATAGAATTTCCACTTGTTACTCTAATCTCGATATGCTCTCCAAATTATGAAGCAATGTAAGTATTTTTATAACACTTTTCTTTTGCTTTCATCCAACATGCAGATTTAAGTTATCGGAACAAGGCATGACTGGTACATGAAGGCAAGCAATGCAGAGGAAGAAAAATCATCTTTTATGGTGAACTCTGCGGACATCCCAATACTTTTTCAGATGCCCCCAGTTAAGTCAACAATGGAACTTTCCAAGAAGAGGGAAGAGGACCTATGGAAAGATATCCGCCCATTTTTAGATGAGGAAAAGGTAGATCTTCTCAGCATGATCTGACTAATGCGGTGATGTCTTTTAAGGCAAGCGCACACCTTACGACCCGATCTGGCGTCACAGCTCTTGTCAGCTTGAGAGTCGCAGACCGGTCAGAGACAAGTCGCAAGGAAAACCGCAAGGATTTGACATGTCAAATCCTTATGACTGAACGGCAGGCTCAATCCAACTTCCAACCAATCAGACAGCAGAGTTGCACGACGCGTATATGATATACAACATGCATACGCTGTACGTAGTAAGCGCTATTTTCTCAGTTGCTATGGCAAAAAGCGCAGCATGCGTGAGTCAAAGACAGCATAGCATAAAAGTCAGATCGCAAGGTGTGCGATGTCGAGGCTTATGACTACCATGCGAATTAAGCTTCGACACTGCACACCTTGCGATCCGACTACCATGCTGTCTGCTACTCACGCATGCAATATAAGGCCAGGGGGTGTTTCAGAAAGATTTAAGTATGACTTAGAGTCGCAATTAAATGCCTCATTACGTGCGATATAAAAGGCATGACCGCATTGGTCAGGTCATGAGTAGAGGCAGCGAACTACTGCCTATTTGCGTTGGCATTTAAGTGCTACCTAAGTCATACTTAAATCGTTGTGAAACACCACCCTGGTTACATTGTAAAGCCAGGTTACACTATAAGTTGTTTCAATTTTAAGCCAAGTTACTATTTAATGTTGGGTTACATTACAAGGGAAGACTACATTATCAGGCCATGTTACACTTTTAGTCAGGTTACATTATAAGGTCAGTGGTGTTTCACAAAGATTTTAATATGACTCTTACATGATATGCAACATGAATCTTTTTTATCAATACCGTACGCAGTAGTGCGAGTCCCCTCAGCATGATCTGACCAATGCAGTGATGTCTTTAATACAGCATGCAAGTAGGCCCAGATTACACTTTTAGATCAGGATACCTTCTAAAGCCTGGTTATATACGCTTTAAAGAAGGTTAAATTATTAGGAGAGGTTACACAATAAGCACATGAATCACACTTGAAAGGTCTATGGAAGCCACATGACTTTTCAATTGCAGGTTAAACTATAAGGCCAGGTTACACAATAAGCACAGGTATCACACTTTAAAGCCTATCAAAGCCAGACTACTTTTTAATTCCAGGTTACATTATATAGGCCAGGGGGTGTTTGACAAAGATTTAATTATGACTTAGAGTCGCACTTAAATGCCTTGTTTTGCGCGGTATAAAAGCCATGACCGCATTGCGCATTGGTCAGATCATGCAAAGAGGACCCGCACTATTGCGTATTAATGAATTAGATTGCGCGTTGCATTTCAGATACGCGTCGGCATTTAAGTGCGATATAAGTCATACTTAAATCTTTGTGAAACACCCCCCAGGGTACGTTGACCATGTTTCAGTTTTAACCTAGTCACTCTTTAATGTTGTGTTACATTACAAGGCAAGACATTATCAGGCCATGTTACACTTTTAGTCAGGTTACACTATAAAGTCAGGGGTGTTTCACAAAGATTTGAATATGACTCTTACATGACATGCAACGTGAATCTTTTTTATCAATACCGTACGCAGTAGTGCGAGTCCTCTCAGCATGATCTGACCAATGCGGTGATGTCTTTTATACTGCACACAAGTAGGCCCAGATTACACTAAAAGATCAGGATATATTTTAAAGCCAGGTTTAAAGTAAGGTTACTGTTTTAAGAAGTTAACTCTTTGCAGGTTAAACTATAAGGCCAGGTTACACAATAAGCACAGGTTTCAAACTATAAAGTCTATTAACAAAGCTAGATTACTTTTTAATTTCAGGTTATATTGTAAGGCCCGGTTATAAGTTGTTTCAATTTTAAGCCAAGTTATTATTTAATGCTAGCTCAAATTACAAGGCCAGGCTACATTATCAGGCCATGTTACACCTTAATTCCAGAAGCTACTGCTATATCAGACTTTGTTCTTGTATTAAAAGTCTTCAGATTACTAAAAGATAGTGGTCATAAAACTGTCTGGTAGTTATGCTTAATTTTATACCTAAAAACCATTTGTGACTTTGAGGATTTTTTCACTCTTATTTTTGGGGGGATTTTTTTCTCAAAAACATCACGCTGATCATTTCATGACATGAATGCAAGCAAGAATAAAACCTGCAAAATAAAAAATTCTAATTATATGCATTCTAATTTTATATGAATTAAACAAGGACCAATAGACCGGTTTACTAACATATTCAAATTTTATGCATACCAGTTTAACAAAGGTTGCTTCTAACAACCGGAAAGCTTGCCTGATATTTGCCGAAAATAGTAACAACTAATGTATGCAAAGTGGATTCCAAGTATTGAAATACCATTAATAGGTACAAATTAATATAATAACTTGTTACTAGGCCCCGATGGAAGAAACATCCATAAATTTGACTATATTAGTAAACCGGTCTATTCCAGGGCGTCAACCTATCTCCTGTTGGTGGCGAGCTGCTCATTGTTGGAAAGTGAACATTGCGCATTGAATCTCAAATCAAAAGTTTTTTATTAGAATATCTCTTTTACAGTTTTATTGATCAAATTTGTATATATCCAATATATAGTATTCCTCTAGTAATTATGGAGTCAGAAGATATGGAACTGTTATTATTTTGGCTATATAGATCCATAATGTTTTGGATATTCATGTTTGTGCATTCATCAATTTCAGGTTTCTGAATGTATCAGGATTGGGTTTTGGCTTAGTGGTCGAGGATTTGGCTTTGCATTCCACCCCCACCCACAAACAACAATATATAGTTGACTTGCCGTATTATTGTATTTTAATAACTCAGGTATATGATTTTTTTTTGTATTCTAAGAATTTTATGTCGTATATATAATGCTTTTGTCTAGTTTTGTTTTTAGGAGTTTCACAGAGTATTAATGTGCTTTATACTTCGCTTTATTTTGCTGCTTTGTTCTCCTTAACAAGATAGCATCATTTTGCTAGTACGTTTGTTTCTTTTGATTGCTCTTTCTTTTATGTACATATATTTTATAGAAACAGGCCCACTCCACCTCAAGTAAAAGGTTGTCTTGTACACATCGGGGTGTGGCCTTCTAATCTAAATTGTTTGGTCTTCCTTATGGTATAAAATATATGGAGATTAATTTAAACTATTATTTGAATAGTTTTGTGGAGTAGAGTATTTGTTACCCATACAGATAACATGACTTTTGTCTTTCTTAATCTAAGAGTTTTATGAAGTATATTGACGACTAGATTTGCTTCACATCTCAGTGTATTTTGTTGATTTTTTCTTCAATAAAGTTGCATCAGCACTTTATATGCACATGCGTTTCTTGAGTGCTTTATGTACTGTATCTTAAGCTTATTATAATGACTTACATCCATTCATTTTATAATGTTTAAGCCTGGTGATGCTTCAGTTACTTGATGTATGTCAATTTCATAGATGCCTTAAAATTAATGTTGGGGTGTTGCATGAAAATATTTGCGATCAATTGCAAATTTATGATGCAAATTTACAAGTAATAGATCAATTTAAACTAAAGCAAATCAATTTATACTTGTTGATGCAAAAAGCAGGCCATCAGTCAGTTGCAAATTTGCAATGAAATGCATGAATTTCAATTGATTTGGGGACCTGAAATTGACTTGCGATCAATTTTAAGTTTCTTGCAACACCCCATAAGAGTACAGAATATATGAATAATGTGTGTGAGCACCAGCACTGGTATGAGGCAAGTAAAAGTATTGTGGAAATATGAAAAGATGTGACGAATATGAGAAAAGATGAGCATGAGAAGACTGAGAAACGTCTAAAGTTATCTTTGAACCAGGACTTCGATTTATAGAGAAATGCTATGCACTGAGGCCAAAAATCAAAAGAAATTAAGAAAATGACATCTTTGCAGATCTTGCTTTTCTTCTTTTACAACAAAGAGTTTACCTTATGAAGGGATGGTCCCAGCTGGAGATATTTACATATCAATACATAGAGTAAAATCCACAAAGCAAAATGCTGAAAGTTTTATAAAAATCGGATAACAAAGTTATTGAATATTAAAGATTTGCATTTTGCCGGTGAAATAGTTCTAGGCATGTATTTATGAATATTCATTAGGTGGTCTGATGATATCCTTTCCCACTTGTTCTTTTGTATTTCATTACATGAAATTAGGTTTATTTAAATATTTTATACCAAGAACTAAAACAACTGGATTGACAACTGATAAAGTGCATTAGTTATTTACTGCCGCAACTTATTTCATCATAATGGAGACACATCATTTACACATGTATGAAAAAATGAAACATTTATGATTTCATGTAATAACATAAGAAAAGGGAAGTGGGGTTGTGACATCAGCCCACCTAATGAATATTCATGACGATGTGCATATAACTGTTTTCACAAAATATTGATAAAACTTCGTTATTTGTTATCCGATTTTGATGAAATTTTCAGCATTTTGCTCAGTGAATTTAACTACTTATTTAGATATAAATATTTTCAGCCCGGATCATCCTTTTAATGAGGATTTGTTTTGCGACTATTTGAAATGATAACTTTCATTTCTGACATGGCAATAAATGCCAAAGTTTATAACATGTGTGTAATCCTTCTTTGTTTATTATTTATGAAAAATGGTTAGCTTATTAAAGGTCAAGTCCACCCGAGAAAAGCGTTGATTTGAATAAGTAGAGAAAAATCAAACTAGCATTACTGAAAATTTCATCAAAATCGGATGTAAAATAAGAAAGTTATGACATTTTTAAGTTTCGCTTTTTTTTCCACAAAACAGTGATATGCACAACTCAGTGACATGTTAATAAGACAATCGATGATGTCCATCACTCACTATTTCTTTTGTTTTCAATCGTTTGAATTATAAAATATTTCATTTTTTACAGTTTTAACATTAATGACCAACTTCACTAAACCATATTTTGCAGGGCCTCTTTGTAAATCAGTTCTATAACTGAAAGGGCTACCCTGCGTGAAAACTGAAATAAATTAATATAGCATTAAATAATTCTAATACCACATGTTCAGGGAGGAATTAATCATTGTATCACTTGACAATAAGGAGAAAATGAAAATGTTTCATATTTCAGATAATAAAATACAAAAGAAAGAGTGGATGACTGTCACGTTGAAAATGCAATATCTTTGATTTAAATGACTAAAATATATTAATTACTCTTACAAAAAAGTGTAAGTTGAATCAAAGTCAGTGAGAGAGAGAGAGAGAGAGAGGGGGAGAGAGAAAGTTATCTATTGAGTGTGCCATTGATGGTGAGGAGTTATTCAGCTGTGCAAGACATAACTGTCTTGGCCTAGCATTGTGTCTTTTGAATAGGAGGCATAGCAATGCACCTAATTGGGTGTTATACATTGTATGTGGATTGCTAGTGTACAGAGAGTGGACACACCTCAACTTGAACGCCATGAGGAAAGGAGAGTTGGTTCTTGCTGCTCTGAAAACGCAGTTGAAGATAATTTGTCTTTTTTTAACTTGCTTATATTATGCAAGAACTACTAATTTTTATAATCCAAGGGCAGAAGAGTTAGCCTGTTACATCAGTGTAAACTTAACAATTTTTCAAGCCTGTGAAACTCAAGCCATCGGTAAGCGAATGACACTTTCGTAATTCAGCTACTATGATTAAGTTAGTTTCAAATGCTTTAAAGACATGGCTGAACTTGTGTTAAACCAGGATAGAATATTGTATTTGATTTGTAACAATTCAAACTTGAAATGTATTAAAATAAGCAAATGCTTCGTTTTGTTAAAGACAATTAAGAATATGAAGTTATGTATGTCAATTATATTCTCCACATGTATAAAATAAATGAATGCATACTAGAGAATATGTTATGTGCATTCTCAAAATGTAGATGGCACGTGATGTTGGGACTTAGGACGAAATACATAATCTGGATGACTGAGTTGGCGGTTTGAACTACATCGAAGTCAAGTCACCCGCACGGCAGTTCCAAATCTTCGATTTAAAGGCAGACTGTCATCAATCGTTGAACTGGTGAGCTGTATCAAAGCCAGATAATGCTTGAAATGAAACTGTTATACAGAGAAAAGATGTCAATTTTATGAAGAAAACCTGAACTGAGACGTTATAATTCTTCGATTGTCAGTTAAGACAATGTTTTTAATTATTTTTTTCGTCGATGCTTTCATTGTTGAAGGGCGAGTGGCCCAGGCCAGAAGGCCTATATATTCGAGTTCGTGCACTGAACAAATTGTAGAAGTTGATTGTAGAAGTTGATTGTAGGAGTTAAAACTCGACACAGTTCTGGTGTCCGTTTCAACTCGTTTATTGACCGGTGTAGAGAGCTTATAATATTCGAATTGAGAGTTGACTGACAGTATAGGATGGTATGAGAAATATTAAATACTAAAGTGATATCTAAACAGGTACAAGAATTATATGCCAAGTGGTGAAGGATAGATAGGCTAATTCAGGGCCTAATCCCATCATTGTTAGAGTGAGGTATATGTATGGATAGTGAGACAATATATTCACTTAATGCTAATTGTGCTAAATAAACACTGATGATTGTTCTTTATGCTAAATGGCATGTGTTTAATCTCTATCATTTGAGTCTCCATGTGACAATGACGTCATAAGTCTCCTTATTTGCATACTGACCAGAATGTGTATATAACTGTTTTGTGAAATTAAGCGAAAGTTTTTAATGTCATAACTTTCTCATTTTTCATCCGATTTCGATGAAATTTTCAGTGTTATGCTTGCTAGATTTTTATCTTTTTATTCAAATCAATTTTTTTTGGGGTGGACTTGTCCTTTAACAATTAAAACCACTATCGTAAAGAAGGGGACTCTGGCTCTAGTCCCTCAAAAGTTCCAAAATTGGAGATAGAAATAAAATAAGAAAGAGAAAGATATTGAGAAGGGGAAGGGTTCAATGAGTCATTTCCTTTTTTATATATGCGCTAGCAACCACTTAGTACAAGTGCAGTACACAGGGGACAGGCGTGCACCCCATGAAAGTTGGAGGGGGAGTAAAAAAGGGAACTTATATGTCAAAATGGGCATTTGGTGCAAACGGATGGGATATTTTCACCATGAGATTATCATCTGCGTGAAGTAGTTGTGAGTTTTGTGGTACTAAAGTTGAGCAAAGCCTTCAGGACTAGTGATTGATTACATGATTTTACGTAGGCTTTATTTTTTCCGCGAGTAAATGGTCAGGAAAAATTTAAAACCTGAATATGTGAAATTCGATTTTTGGTCAATTGTGGTGATTACTGTCAAAAGTGCGTCCTTGCGAGATGTTACAGGCGCGAATCACCATCTCAAACTTTTGGATATTTTAAGTAATAAGACAAGAAAATTAAAAATTACTACCAGTTTTTGTTATGTGTATCAAATTAACTAAAGAATTTACACATGCGCGAAGCGCGAGCATTTAGTGAATGATGAATAGGATACATCTAACAAATCGGATAGGGAAGAGTGGGGCCAATCCGCCCCAGGTTCAAGTCCGCCCACCACTTGATTTGACACTTTGCTAAGACTAGATGTAGGTTTTGTTGATGTAATGTTAACATGCCCAAGGTAGCAACATAACTTGGTGCGATGTCATCTGTTCGGAATTTCAGAAAACTATTAGAGGCGACTCCTCCATTTCGAGGCCATTTGTAAAATGAAAAGTCTTGTATCTTTTGTATAGGCCCTCATGAATGCAGTTATATATATATATGCAGGAGTGATATCTGTTGCTTACTGAAATATGCATTTGATATTTTCAAATATGTAAGTATCTTGTAAGTTTTACGAAAAACAAGAGAACAGAAAATGGCTGCATATATCATTTTGCAAAAAGGGAACTTTCAATTTTGAAACAAGTTATAGACTAAATTGCGAGTCCAGGATTGTTTTCTTTTTGGGGGGTATCTTTTTATTCTTGTAATCGAATGTTTTCGAAAATATCCTCCCGAACAACTAGAAGCACAAATAAGATGATAATCAGGGTGCCATATGCTCGTACAACCTTTTATCAGAAATCATTTTTTGTCACAGGCCCATTACATTGGAATAAACTACCCGAACACCTCCGATTCATAGAAAACATTAAACAGTTCAAACGGGAAATGGCTAAATGGGAAAAAACCTTTAATATGTAATAGGGACTAATGGTGGAATCTATTTTATTCTTTCTCCTCATTTTGTACATATTTTATCTCTTTTCATGTGTATATAATGTTTTCGTTTAGTTTTAGGTAACATCTGTACAGTATCATATTTTATTTGTTCTGTTATTTTCCATAGTTAATTATGCTTATTTCATTTCATTTTTTTTTCAATATTAGTATTTATGCTCTATTCTTTGTTTATACTTGAATACGTTACCATGTTTTATATTTGTGTTTGTTCACGAAGGGCCTCAACGAAAACCAGCTTGTTGCTGATTGAGCTACCCTTCTTTTAAATATTTGAAATAAATAAATAAATAAATAAAAAGTAGAATGGGCCATGAGGTATCAGAATTACAATTTTGTCATCGTACTCGCCAAAATGTGCCAAATCATTTTCTTTACAAAACTTACCTGCATGTATCTAAAAATAAAACAAGCGAGCACAACGCAAGAGGAAAGATGTACAATATCTTTATTGGTACCATACTTTGATTTGATTTGCATTGTTTCATTTACAAATTCATAGTAATAACTGGAGAATAATTATAATTCTCAATAATACATACATACATACATGATAAACAAAGAACAATTGGATTAAAATGTCAATTTGAAAAAGTGATCATTGTATAGAAATTGTGTTGAATATTGAATAACTAAGTGCAGTAAGTCGGGGAGAAGGTCCCTAGATCCCGAAAATATGAACATGACGAATAGTAGGCCTATAATTAGTTTTTCGTAAAGTAAAATGCGTAATTAGCCAAACACTGTTTTCATGACTGCATACATTGAACACTTACAATGTTACATATAGGATGTAAATACAAATGGCACGCACAAATTGAATTAGATTATTGTGCATATTAGTGCAAAAATAAATAAAATGAAAAAGCTGATGTAAGAGTAAAAGAAAGAGGGAGAGAGAGAGAGAGAGAGAGAGAATGATTCTTCAAGTCAGTCACTGTTGAGGTTTATGTATTTGGAAAACAATGTGCTTTTCAATTTTTGTTTAAAGCTATGCAAGCTTTGGGGAACCTTTAAACTATCATCTAATGAAATCCAGAATTCAATCCTAATTAACGAAAATACCTTATTTGCAAAAAGATATTGTCATTTCATCGTTAAGTTACACAAAGAAAATAATTGGATAATTTTCTCCTCTTTAATACTTTTTTATCCTTATCACTTGTTATTTTCATGAAATAATCTATATATTGGACAATTCACATTTTTATTGATAATTCAGTGTTTTATGTTGATCATTTAGTCCCACAGGGAAAAGGAGGCACATGTCCCCAATTGCCCCCCCCCCCCCATCCGCATTGTCCCCCCAAAAATAACCATAGGAAACTATTTTTTTTTCCAAAATGGAGGCTTTTTAAAATGAAATATGTCTTTTTCTAACAATATACTTTTTAAGAAGTAAAATAATACATTTTAGGTTAAAAAATCACAAAATTTTTGGCTCATGCTTCGCGCTCCATCAATTATTATTATTCAGTAAGGTAGTACTTATCCTGTTTACGGTTTTCAAAATGTTTACAATGTCCAGTGTCTAAGTTTCTATTATTTACAATTTTTCTCGCGTTTCGCGCTAGCATCAAAGGTATTCATGTTTCTGGTGACAAAAAAATTTGAGGTCGCGATTCGCACTTAAATAACTCGAAATAATGCCCTTTTATTTTAAAACTGATTAGCACCATGAAGCGGATTTTGCAACTTCAGATTTGAAATTTCCAAAGCGCTTGCATGCTATACTCTCTCGCGGAAAAGAGCCTATATATCTCAGAAATCACTGAGTCAAAAGACTCTCCTCAACCTATAAATTACTACAAAACATCCAACTACTTCATGCAGAGGGTAGTGTATGTACGTTTGCACCAAAATGCAAATCTTGACATACTAAGTACTCTTTTTGTCTTTGCCCCCCCCCCTCCAAACGAAAATATGTTCGGAGCCGCCCCTGCTTTTACTTTTTAAATGTTTATAAACCTAATTTGTAAAATATTCACGCACAAACACTCTGTATGGGTTATGCTTTTTCAACTGGTTAAGTTTTTTTTTTTTTTTTTTTTTTGTGGGGGTTGTAGTCCATTTAAAAAAAAACATCTTTCTCATCACAAAATAAGAGATTTAAAAAAAGTGCAGCATATTTTTCATTTAGAGAAAATCATAGGTGATCGATCGTCTTCGTGTACATGCAGTGGATCCTATGCGTGCATCCGGTGCGTTGGTGTACAAACAAATGGTACCAAACAACACAGAGGCAGTGCGCGCACACACTGGACATATTTTCAATAAGCTAGGGAGTTACGCTATAGCAGGAGTTTACAGTTTAAGACCTTAACACGCGTCTTAGGGTGGCGTTTAAATGTGTCAATGGAAGTGCAGTCACGGATAACGGGGGGAAGGTCATTCCACTGAACAGGGCCAGCATGAGCAAAAGCCCGTGCCCCCCCCCCCCCCCTCCCCCATGTCTTAGCAGATTTGGGAACAACTAAGAAACCATGGTTGGATGAACGAAGGGACCTGACAGGAGTGTATTTGTTAATTAAATTAGTATTGTATTGTCGAGCAGAACCATTAATCGCATGGAATACAAGGTGAAGGATTTTGAAGATGATGCGATCGTTTACCTTTAACCAGTGTAGTTTTTTTAGAATGGGTGTTATATGAACAGGTTTTTTGGAAAGGTTGACTATGCGTGCTGCAGTATTTGGAGCTTTTTGGGTTTGGACAACTGGGTGTTGGGTAAATTGTAAAGCAAAGCATTCCCGAAACCAAGTCGTGAAGAAATCAGTGCATGAACTAATTTTTCAGTTGCAGATTTTGACAAGTATTTCCTGATGAACCCAATATTGCGGAGCTGATACCTTACAGATCTACAGATGTTGGTTGTTTGATTTGACATAGACATTTCACAATCTTACATGACCACACGGTTACAACAAGTCTGGGACACATTTACTATACATCCCGAAAAAGAGACAGATGACAATTTGACCTTTCTAAGTTGAGCCCGTGAACCAAATAGAAGGAACTCAGTTTTGGAGGGATTCCATTTTATATTCACTGTTTCTGATTTGGATGGTGGGGATGTTAACCATAAAGCCACACCATACCTTGTATACACTGCTTTCTAGGCCCTCCGATTCCTCCCCACTCCCCATCCTCAATGTCACCCCCCCCCCCCCCGACGACAAAGAATATGACTAGCCAATTATGTTTTTTCTGTGATTTGTATATTCTATATACCGGTAAAAGGATATTTTGTATAAATCAGATGCCTTGGCTAAATGTTTTTTTTTAGAATTCCTATAGCTTTTTCCAACTATATTTCATGTGTTTTAATAAAAAGAGAGAAATCGGTCAAACATAATTCTAAAAGTTTTATCGAAATAAAACAAGAAATTAAAGACATTAAAAAGGGGTTCAAACACTAAATCAAAACGCCATTGTTACATTGTGGATGAAGAAAATGTGGGATATGCTTTACAAGAGTCAAATCTTACCTGCGATAGCCTTTTCCTCTTGGTTCTTTTTGATGAGCAACCATCTTGGACTCTCAGGGCAAAACGGTAGGACTATAAACTCGACTAGACCAGTTACTGCGCTTAGTCCAAGAACGATTGGCCAGGTTGACTCATCGTAGAATACAAAGAAGCCCAAAGCCTGCGTAAAATATTACAGAAGACATGATAAAAAAGGGTGTTTCACTTTTTTTAACACGTAGTGAATATTAATTAGTGCTTCATTTATTTTTCATCAACAAAAGGCGTGGCCAGATTTGTAAGTAAAAACAGCCATTTTAGACTCCATTCTTGGAAGACATCTTGGATTTTCTGACACACTTGACCACTGACTGTCCTTGTAACTTGTCCCAATTTATTACTTGACCATTAAAACCATTGAATAGAAACAAAAGTAAAGACATTGAAGTAAGTAATAGATGAATAGTGGATTTTTAGGCTTTGGCAGCCATTTTGGACGCCATCTTGGATGTTTAGGTACCCTGGTCTGCTTATTTTTACTCTAACATGTATCACTAGATCTTTTACCCCTTTAAACCATGAAATATGTACCGAAATTCGATGTTTAGTTTGAAATATGAGTTATGTCCATTTTCTGTGAATGGTGGCCATTTTGGACGCCATCTTGGATTACGGAAAAATGGAGGATTTATGAGGACTTTTAGTATGTTATTCTAAACATTTACCTGGACCTATCCTGAAAAAAAATCAGCTTGTTACCAGAAATTTCCTTTCTTAAGCCTATTTTGGCCTAATGCTCTTGGCCTATTATTTTAGTGTTTTGACACCCTTATTACGTTACATACGTAACGTGCCCTATCTTGCAAAAGAGATAATTTTTACGTGTCTTTTGATCGTGCATGGTATCCACTCGTCAATTGATGTCCCCCCCCCCCCTTCCCCCCGGGGGGAGGGGCGGCGGAATAAGTTCAATATTTCATTTCCATCATATTCATCCTTTTGCCACGAAGGCAAAAACAAAACTTATACAAAATGTTTACGAAATAGCGAAGGAAACACATACAAATGTCTGGATATCAGTTGTGGGTTGGTCTATTATGTATAGGTGCACATCTTAATTGTGTTTCGTTCGTTTTTAATTTGTTTTTAAGTTCATTAAGACTACATTTCTTTTTAGCCTAGGTATGTATAGTAAACTAAATGTGAACTACATTAACCGCCCTACAGATGTTATTATCATTCAAATCAGCTGGGCAAATCCCCAGAAACACGTCCTCCGTCCCTGGGATCGCGGCGGGTGATAACATGTGGGGTATTTACCTGAGCAAGAAGGAGACCTATGGTAATTAGTAGCTGGTGAACAGTTGTAATGGCACCTCTCAGATTAAACGGGGATATCTCGGCTAAATACATGGGGACAATGGTCAACGACATTCCTGGCAAAAGTCAATAACAAAGCAGTTTTCAACGCATGATCTTTTAATAATGAAATTACTACAACACATTATAATGTTTTTATTCAAGCAAATAGAAGCAAAAACACTCAACTATATTCTGGCCAGGTTCATAACCCACAGTGTAATATCATGACCAAGTAGTCTTGTACTAGCTTACATGTATCTGAATGAAAACACACTATTTCACTACTCTATCCCACAATATTTATGTTACCAAGTGGCTAATCATGGACTTTTTCCTCCAAAAACATATTACTTTCTCTTTCTCAAAGAATTCATGAGCTAATTTATTTTCTGTATTATTAATAGTTATCTCAAAAGGTACAATGTACAGTGCTAGTCAAGACACACATGTAAATATTCCAGTAGAACCTTAATGCAAGCGTAAAGTAGGGTGCAAACACATTTTTTTTTTTTTTTTTTTTTTTTTTGGGGGGGGGGCTGGAAATGGTAGTTGAGATGATATTGATTCGAAATCAGATTGATGCCACTTTGGAACACTTAAGCATGTCTTTTTTAATAAACGCTTTAAGCCATGCCCACTTTTTAGGCTAATAATAACATAGAAAATGCTACAAAAAAGCAACAAAATTTTTTTTTGGGGTACTATTTGACCTGTAGAATTGCATACTAAAATTTACCAAAATCCGCATCCTGGAAAGTGATTATTTTCAAGATGGCGTCCATTCACTGAAAATAGACACAACTCACCCATTATCCTCTCTACACATCCTAGTTTTCTGCGTATTACTTGTACTAATACTAATAATATCCATTATGCAGTGCCAGAAACAATATATTGCGAGGCGCATTGTTATTATTATTACATGGTTTAGGGGGTAAAAAGATATGTTGAATTTAAGCACTCCAGGTTATCCAAGATGTCGTCCAAAATGCCTGCCGCCGTCTAAAATCCATAATTCATCTATCACTTTAGTGTTTGTAATTCGGTTTCTATTAAATGAATTTAAGGTTTAAGTAGTAAATTGATGCAAAAATAAAACTTAAAATCAACTGCAAATAATGATAATTATAATAATAATTAATAAAAATAATAATAAATACCTAGACTTTCATTTAGCGCTTTTCCCAGAAACAATATATTGCGAGGCGCATTGTTATTATTATTACATGGTTTAGGGGGTAAAAAGATATGTTGAATTTATGCAGTGCCAGAAACAATATATTGCGAGGCGCATTGTTATTATTATTACATGGTTTAGGGGGTAAAAAGATATGTTGAATTTAAGCACTCCAGGTTATCCAAGATGTCGTCCAAAATGCCTGCCGCCGTCTAAAATCCATAATTCATCTATCACTTTAGTGTTTGTAATTCGGTTTCTATTAAATGAATTTAAGGTTTAAGTAGTAAATTGATGCAAAAATAAAACTTAAAATCAACTGCAAATAATGATAATTATAATAATAATTAATAAAAATAATAATAAATACCTAGACTTTCATTTAGCGCTTTTCCCATAACGGCTCAAAGCGCTTTACAATATATCATTACCCCGATCACTGGATTCAGTTCAATCCCGCACGAAAAGTGAACAATATCCACTCCCTAGGGAGCAGTCCTTGCATTCATCGCAGCCTTATAATGGCGCTGGCAAATTCAAACAAACAATATTTTTCGCATCGAACGTAATCACGAACATGAATTCCTGGTGGGAAAATTTTCAAGTGCTTTTTTTTTACATAGTGATTCCTGATTTTGTCATATTATAGGATTTTTTTTTATACCAAACATGACGGCCCGAATTCACAAAGGTGGTTTTGAGTACCCACGTTTGAGTCCATGGTTTATGCAGATTTCCTGTATAAATTACGCTTAATAAAGCGCGTATCGGGTGCGTGTATAAAACACGTCCAAAGCTGATGCGCGCTTTTGTCACAGTGCGCCAAATTGACGCCTGTTACCATGGTTAGATTCGCTATTTCATTCATGAGTCCACTGTTTGAGGAGTGGGCTCATTTATTAAAAACAGTGGACTCAGGAATAAAATAGCGTGGATAACCACGGCAACAGGCGTCAATTTGGTGCACTGTGACAAAAGCGCGCATCAGCATTGGACATTTTTTAATATACGTGGTAAAATAAGCGTAACTTATACAGGAAATCTGCATAAACCATGGGCTCAACCGTGGGTTTTCAAAACCACCTTTGTGAATTCAGGCCGACACGTTTTTATTCATAAGTGGGCCTGGTCAGTATTATCGTAGATTATCATATATGGAATTGAATTTTGCCTCATGTGAGTGAAGGATACTATAATTGTTTTCATATCATGCATGTTTCGTTTTTTCATGAAATTAGTTTTGGTCTGTCGCTAAATGTATATTAAGTACGTACACAAATTGTATTTATCTGTGTAATTATTAGCTTGAAAAGTGGGTGTGGCTTAACAGCATTGATTAAAACAGATGCTCATGGGTGTCAGAGTGGCATCACCCTGATTTCGGGGGAGCATTTCATGAAAAGACCTGTCAAACGTTTTATCCGACAAGTCTCATTTTATCAGACAGTAACCGTAGTAACAGTGCTTCTCAGTATCAAGCAAAGCTGTCAGATCTGACAACTTTTCGGACGGAAGTGTTGATGAAGAACTCCCGGATTTGTATCCCCTCAACTATCATTTCCAGCAAAAAGTGAATTTGTACCTTACTTTACGCTTATGCTGAAATATTGATGAGTTTAACTGGTCTATAATGGAAGACCACATATAGTGTGGGTTCGTCTGTTACAACAAATACTTAGCCGACCACAAAATAGGGAAAAACTCAAACAAAATATCTGACAGAAGATATGCCCACCGCCAAAGTCTAACTCTTAAAGTACAAGTCCACCCCAACAAAAAAAAATGATTAAATAAAAGGAAAAAAAATCGAACAAGCATAGCACTGAAAATTTCATCAAAATCGGATGTAAATTAAGAAAGTTATGACATTTTAAACTTTCGCTTAATTTCACAAAACAGTTATATGCACATCCTGGTGGGTATGCAAATGAGGAGACTGATGACGCCATCCACTCACTATGTCTTTTGCATTTTATTATATGATATATGAAATATTCTAATTTTCTCCTCATTGTCAAGTGAAACAATGATTACTTCCTCCCTGAACATGTGGAATTAGCATTGTTTAATACTATATGGTTCAGTCAAGTTTGTCCTCATTGTCAAATCTGTAAAAAATGTAATAAATATTGTATAATTCAAACAATAAAAAAACAAAAGAAATAGTGAGTGATGTACATCGACTCTGTCATTCGCATGTCACTGAGTTGTGCATATCACTGTTTTGTGAAAAATAGCGAAAATTTAAAATACCATAACTTTCTTATTTTACATCCGATTTTGATGAAACTTTCAGTGTTATGCTAGTTTGATTTTTCTCTATTTATTCAAATCAACATTTTTCTGGGGTGGACTTGACCTTTAAGTTTTTATGGCTCCAAGTGTACACTCTGTTTATGGAAGTGAGGCAGCCATCGTAAGGAGGAAAACCCCTAGGACCGAATACTGAGTCGGGATTATGATCTTCCATTTACAGGTATCCTAGGGATTTACATTGTATATAAATACTGGTTAAAAAATACAGTTTTTGACCCGCTTTTAGTGCAAAATTCTGTATTATAATTTGGCGCGCAGAGTGCGCCCGAAATTCGGAAAAAATCACTTTTGCCCCTTCACCCCATCCAACATACGAATTGACCCTGCTGATTGAAAGAAATTACTTTGCTTTGCAAAATTACTAAATATCTTTCGATCTGAGGGTCATATGTTCAAATCCCACACATTGCATGATTTGTTCACCAAGAAATTTACCCTCATTGTGGTGTATTCAACACAGGTGAGGTAAATGCTAATACTGACGAGTAGTAGTGGCAGAAGAAGATGGCGCTCTTAAATTTCGAACCATTTGGATGAATACTCAGAATAGATCATTTATAGATAGATATTTTTATACATATACATATAGATGGCGATATTATTATTAATACAATCAAAGTTGGATGGACTTTGAGTGACCTTACCTACGCTGAATCCTATGACGAAACGACCAATGATGATCATTTCAGGAGAACCTGCTATCTGACAGCAACCCATTAATAACGATCCAATTATCGATATTATATTGTTGTATAACAGCCCTCGATTTCTATTAAAAAAAAACGATTACAGTGTTATCATGGTTGTGGTATAAGAGAGAAAATTGCCTAAAATACATGTTAAAAATGGAGTTAACCTTGGAGAAATGTTACTTGTAAAAATATATAAAAAAAACATTTGTGACGGTTTGAGGAGAATTCGTCTAAGATTAAGAAAGTTGAATTTAAGGTCTTTTTTTTAAATGTATACACGAGCAGTTGCCCCAAATGTTACGTAATATAAAATCCATAAATTTCAATTTTATAATGGTTCATGATGACCGATTTTTCAGGAGCAGATGTGAAATGATCTTTTGTTAATATACTGAAAGTACAATCAAAACCATTGCATATAGAAAATATTTCGTTGACCTTTTTTTACTACCCGATATCGGTGTTGTAGTGCGTCGATGCTCGACCTTGACCTGAAGGCACCTTAAAGTCTACTTGTTCAAAGCATTGGCCTTAAAGATTTTGAGACTTGAAATTTCCAGGAAATTTCAAGGTATGTTTTTTTTTTGTGTACTTTCGAAAGTTATTTTATGTAATACGCTTCAATATTTTAACTGTTTTGTATGTTGAATGACAACAAGGGTCGATATTAGCATATTAATACCAGTCAACAGCAGCCGCAGCAGAAGTAGCAAGTCTACTGATAGTGCCACCTACTTTATTAGTGTTATTACCATCATTTTCTTATCATTATTATTACTTTCATCATAGTTGTCATCGTTATCAATGATAATGATGATAATGATGATAACAATAAAATTAATGGTGATGATAATAGTAGTTACAGTTATTATAATGATAATGGATCTGATTATTTTGACAGTATAAATCGTATAATAACAGTAACAAATAATGATAACAAGGAAGATTTCTTACTATTAAAATAATCAATAAAGTAGACAATAAGTACATAATTATGCAGATTAGCTTATTTTTTCCTCTGTTTAGCCAGCAAGAAGGTTTTTAGTTTAAAAGACTAAAAACCGGTAACTTGGTCAGTTTTGTCCAAGTTTATTCAAATGTGTAAGTGTCCCTTCAATGGCGTGATGAATCCAAAATTTTGAGGGGATCCAATATGTTTTTTCATTAAAAATTTATAAAAGTTACAAAAGTGAACGGGAGTGAAGCGAGCAAGCTAAAAAAAATACTCTCTTCGCTAAACTTATATATTCATCCCTTTCACTTATTTTCCTTTTCTTTTTTTTTAGTTTTATCTCGGTATTAGAACTTTTGGGCGTGGCCAAGGTCTAAGCTGCCTCGTCTTTTATATTGCCTTAATAAGTGAGAAAAAATGGAAGGGATTGAGAAACAATCACGGCGGAGAATGAGGGATAGATCAATGTAACTGTGCAATCAGTTTTTAATTCATATTGATAGTCAGTACATCTTATCTAATTAGCACGTGCTGAAAATAAATGATATGTAGATCTGAAATCGGGATATTTTAAAAACGATTAAAGGGATGGTCCGGGCTGAAAATATTTATATCTTAATACATAGAATAGAATTTACTGAGCAAAATGTCGAAAATTTCATCAAAATCGGATAACAAATAATAAAGTTATTGAGGTTTAAAATTTAGCAATATTTTGTGAAAACAGTAAAGATGAATGTTGATTACGTGGGCTGATGTCACATCCCCACTTTCCGTTTGCTTATGTTATAGTAGTATAGTATAGTAATGGTTTATTGGTAATATATACATGCTTGGCAGCCAGTGGCTGAAATAAACATGTTTACAAAATATGAGAACATACAAAGATATTTTACAAAGAGTACATAATAAAAAAAAAAAAACAATCATTCAATACATAGTACATTAAATTACACAAAAATTTCCATTATGACGGATCTAATTAAGGAGTTCTAAGTGTAAGTGAAATTATAAATCGCATTCAATCAAATATTGCATAAAAAGACAGAAGAATGCAAAATGAAATCAAATGGTAAAACAAAAGAAAATCATATTCAGGAGGTCAGCAAAAAATCAAGTATTGGAAGATTCATTACTTATTAATGAGTAAACATAAATGTGAACAATCTCATTAACGTTGCAAAGTATCAAATAAATAAAAAGAAACTAAAGGAATGATATATTCAAAGGAGATGCATAAAAGACCATTTAGTTATTACAAACGTACAAATGTATTTGGGTTTCTAATAGAACAAAGGAAAGCAGACTCTAAAAATTACACGGAATCAGAAAGAAAAAGATCGGCGAGGAAGTGTATATTTGATTATTAAGAAATTTTCATAAAATAAAGAGAAAACGTGCTACAGTATGGGTGAGCAAAACGAACTATGGTAATCAGGATTTATTTTTTGCCATTTAACAGATCAACTAAGTAGGGGAGTGGACTGTTATTACATAAAATCATAGTTTTTTCATTATTTCATACTTGTGTGAATAATATGTCTCCCTTATAATGAAATAAGTTGCAGCAATAAATATCTAATGCACTAAATCAGTTGTCAATCAAATTTTTCTAGTTCTTGGAGGAAAAAAATTGAATAAACCTAATTTCATATAATAAAAAAACAAAAGGACAAGTAAGGATGTGACATCATCAGCCCACCTAATGAATATTCCAGTTAGACCGCAGGTCCCTATGCTAATGAGCAAAAAGGCCAGATTCATCCAAATCATCTCGTGGCTGAATCCTCATCCTTGCAAAATCTCGTGATTCGTGAGATTTTCTTTCTCTAAGAATTTACCTGTTTTAACCTCAAGTTAAATGAAATATCATTGCACCATCAGATAGAGTAAAAGTTACTCTTTCATATTGGTCATTTATTTTGTATACAATATTTTGTTAAATAAAAAAATTTCTGGCCCGAAAATGTGCCTCAAAACTGAATTTTCTTCCCCTGTTTTCTTTTGCAAATCGTGCAAAACTTTTTATTTTGAGCCTCAATGATATCTCTATCACCATAAAGCTGAATTTCTGTACTTTCTCACAATGTCACTCTTGATATGCAGCACCTTTTAATCGGGTCAAGATCACACTTTTCCCTCCAAGGTACAAGACGAGATTTCAGAAATTTTGTACTTGTATGAAATCCAGAGTTCTGATTGGCTGGATAAGGTTCACAGAACTACAAGCGCGGGGTATTTGAGGAGATTACCACATGGGAAGTGTGACCTTCCCACGAACCCAGGCACTGGGACCGTTGGAATTTGCCATTGTGTGGTCTCTTTGACCAATCAGAGTGCAGTATTCTTGTTTTCAAACTGCTTTATGTACTTGGCAAATGAAAAGTGTGATCTTGACCCGATTAAACCAATTCTTATTTTGAAACCTATATAATTTCAAAGCATACATATTCAGCTTTATCATGATATAAAAATCATTTGGGCTCAAACAAAAATAAAGTGTGAAAATAGCAGCTTTTGTCAGGTGAAAAATATTTATTTTGTAGCATACTTTAGATCAAAATTTTAACCTATATTACAAAATCTGAATATATCCAAACACATGACCTGAAAGAATGATTCTTCTTCTTTACAATGGTACCAAATTCATGAAATTCGATGCACAATTAGAGCAGCAATGACCGAATGAAAAGAGGTGTTTTGGTCCGCATCAAGCTCATTAAATATGCAAAACATCTCAAGTCATGAATATCACTTGGATGAAAGAAGCCACTTTCTTGGGACCTGCAGTCTGACTGATTCATGACGACTGTATTCACAAAATATTGCTAAACTATAAAAATTTATGGCCCGAATTCACAAAGGTGGTTTTTAAAACCCACGGTTGAGTCCATGGTTTATGCAGTTTTTCTGTATAAATTACGCTTAATGAAGCGCGTATTGGGCGCTTGTATAAAAATGTCCAATGCTGATGTGCGCTTATGTCACAGTGCGCCAAATTGACGCCTGTTAGCATGGATAGATACGCTATTTTATTTATGAGTCCACTGTTTGAAGAGTGGACTCATTATTCAAAACAGTAAACTCATGAATAAAATACCGTGGATAACCAGGACAACAGGCGTCAATATACGCGGTAAAATAAGCGTAATTTATACAGGAAATCTGCATAAACCATGGACTCAACCGTGGGTTTTCAAAACCACCTTTGTGTATTCGGGCCTATAACTTTGTTATTCGTTGTCCGATTTTGATGAAATTTTCGACATTTTGCTCAGTGAATTCTACTCTATTTATTAAGTTATAAATACTTCAAGTTCAGACCATCCATTTAAGCAATTAATTCAAGCATGAGGGGTGAGCTGAATTATTTTATATACTTACTTGAAAGGGGGAATGTTAAGGACTATTTGTAGGAATTCAAATAAAGTACACGTATCGCATCGACGTTTTAGAAGAGGATTTCTATGTCTCTTATTAAATCAGTGCGTGATGGAAAAGCTTTGGAAATTAAATCAGAAAAAAAAAATTATTTGTGAATTGTTTGTTAGAATTTACTAAAGAGTAACATATAAAATGCAAACCCGCAGCTAGAGATTTGCGTTTGAAAAATGAATATTTCAAGGACTGTTTGTTATATATATATATTTTTTTTGTTATTTTTTTAATGTAAACTAGTGGAATAATCTTTCATGGACGTTAACGTTTTTTTTTTCCGTTTTCTTTATTTCTATTCAGATATCTTTTCCACCGGGAAGGCTCTTAACATATAAGCTAATTTTCGAGCGGGCCATAACACAATGTGGAATTTTTCCCTTTCTCCATTTTCTTAATTTGAGTGCCTGACAAGGAGGCAGAAGGTCCCAATGTCCAGGGATTGCATCCTCGTCCATCTGTTCATGAGGCAGGGGTCTACCACTTATCCACCATATACAAAGGAGTAATTAATGAGCACAAATTTACTCATTACTTGCAAGTTGTGATAGATTTGTCTGTTTGTGTATCCAACTTATTAGGAAAAGATAATATTGTAGAAAACAATATTTAAAACCTCAAAGACTTGTCAGATGTATCAATTTCTAATACGTAAACATATCCTCGAGGACCACTTTGACTCTCAAATATTTTTCGAGCCCCACCTACCAAATTTTAAGATAATGTCAATTTTGATGAAAAAAAAATGTTTCGTAAAATTTGAAGGCACAGCTCTGAAGCCCATTCGTAACAAACAGTTTGAGAAAATGTCCGGTAAAAGGGCGACAATTAACTACATACACAATATGCATGCACATGAGGTTCACATCAAAGTTAGATCGAAATCATCACAGTGTGCATGTGCATGCTTTGCAACATGTATGATTTTCATACCGAAGCGTGCTTTAGTTTGTTTGACCCACGTAGATCGGTCACACATATTATGTTCGGACAGGTCTGTGAAATATACCTTAGTTTTTTTCCCTATTTTCTCCTCTCTCTGGAGCTTCTCTCGGCCCACCGTTTGAGAAGCGCTGTCTTAGAGTATTGTAGATTATACTGCAATCATTGAAAAATGAAGAGTTTGGTTGCAAAAGGGGATAGGTCCACTTTAGACCATTCCGAAAAAATCATGTTTTTTATTCTCACTTAGGACCTACTGCAATATTCTTATAAAAAACTAAATTTTCATGATGTCCTACCCTATCATGTGAAAAAAAAAATTGGGTATAAAAGAAATCTACCTGTCTTCAATATTTTTTTATATATATATATATATTTAATTATAATCGTGGACCTTACCCCTTTTGCAAGCAAACTAAAATAAATCCAATCACTTCTGATTAAAATGTAGGTTTTCTTTGCCACTTTTATTCACGTTTTCAAGTGAATTTCAAATTTTCTTTGGTAACATCAGAGCGACTAAAAATTTAGAGGTTTTGAGACAGGAAACAATAAACTTCAGGTGACAGGTGCCCTAAAAGAATTTTTTTTTTATGATTTTAATTTTTTTGTCTCCTTTGCTAGTTTCATGTGTGTACTTTATCATGCAACTTGTTTTATCTCAATATTCTACCTCTTTTTTTGATAAGAGGGGGGTAAAAATCATATTTTCATAAAATTCTCAAACCGGAAGTAGTATTTTACACACCGGAAGTGATTAAATCTGTCCACAAAACCTTTGATACTGCCTTAAAAAAATCAGAAAATCCCCAGATTTTTTTGGCTGAAGCCCCAGATATTCCATGTAGCAAAGTGGACTACCACCCTCTGTTGGTCAAATAGGGAGAGCTACTGTATTGCACAATATGGTAGCCCCCATGTAAACACACATTGCAAGTCAGCTGTGATCTGAAAACGGATTTGACATCAAAACTTCAATTCAATTCAATTCACCTGGTTTCGTGATTATAATAACCATATATAAAATCATTGTCATCAAAATGCTAAAGAGAGGAAAGAAGAGTGTTTTTAGAGGTATATCTGCATGGAAAAAGGTGAAATTGGAGGGAAATTCTGGTAAAAGTGGTAAGAAACTCCACACATTGGAGGTGATGACCCTGATAACATTGAGCGTGTCCTGTATGTACTGCATGAAGTTTTTACCTCATCTGAGGACTCATT
Organism: Lytechinus pictus; assembly: GCF_037042905.1. Lineage (NCBI taxonomy): Eukaryota > Metazoa > Echinodermata > Echinoidea > Temnopleuroida > Toxopneustidae > Lytechinus > Lytechinus pictus. The sequence continues at coordinate 305,408 of NC_087260.1, read as the reverse complement.
TGTGACTAAAATAACCAAGAGTGATGAAAATCTTGCCACTGATGGCCAAAATGTTACCCCAGTGACCAAATCTGAGAAGATTTTGAAGCAGCAGCAGCATGGATATGTTTAACATGGAGCTTCAAGTTCAACTTCAACTTCAAGTTACATACACTATGTGACAGACATGGCACGTTACAAATGTCCGTTATTATTAGTATTATAGCCCTTTCTTTATCGTGATATTATACAAAATTGAGGTTTTTTTAATGAAAAATGTAATAACTTGAGTTTTAATCATTGGATTTGCATAAAATTTTGTAGAATTGTGTATCTTGAAGAGTACAACAAAATAATGATAGTTTTTGTGCATGGTACCCCCACAGGTGGAGTTGTGTATAAAAGTCCTTTCTGAATTTCTCATTATCTGACTGCTTGTTTAATCCATAATTTTTACAATTCTACTCTGAATATTTCTTAAAGCCATCATAAATTCATCACAAAGAAGTCAGAGAATTAAATTAATCCATCAAAACTTAAATTACACTCTATGTTGTGAAGTTATAACCATAGAAAGTTCATATCGAGACAAATCATGATTTTTAAAGTCATGACTTTGAATGACCATATTTTGCTTATGCCTAAAGCTAATGTGCCACAGTGCACATTTTTGTGTAGATCAGCTCATAAGCTTTCCAAAAATATATAGTTTGTTGGGGTACAGGTACTTAGAAAGAATCCTATGCTTGATTATATACCCGTAGTCGTCTCCGCACGGTAATAGGGCACCTGTCACCTTCATGAAAAAGTGGACCTAACCCCTTTTGACAGATGAGCTCTTTGAAAAGAGTTTTGTTGCAAAAGGGGTTAGGTCCACTCCAAGAAAATCATTTTTTTTATTCTCTCATATTGCAATATTCTTATGCGAAACTTAATTTTCATGATTTTTATGAGAACATTAAATTGGGCATAAAAGAAATCTACCTGTCTTCATATTTTTTAAAATATACTTTTCCAAAAAAATTATGCGTGGACTTAACCCCTTTTGAAAAAAAGTGATTTTTCTTTGCCATTTTAGTTCACTTTTTAATAGGAATTTCTGCTTTTCTTTGGTATCATCTTATAGAGCTACTGAAAATCTATACATTAAGACAATAAAAAGCAAATTTGATGAAAAATAGACTTAACCCCTTTTGTAAGTGAGCTGAATCAGATCTATTAGAATACACAACATCGGGTGTCTTCATAATTTATGAATATAATAACAGTGATGGTATTAATGAGCATATTCTTATTTCTTACTCGTTTCATGAAAGCGCCATAACTTCTGCTCAACGCAGGTTGGACAATATGCTAACCCCTGGAATTTGTATGTGGAAAGCGTAGTCTGATTATACAATATTATTGTCCAGCTAGGATTGAGCTGGCGTTGAGCTAAAGTTATGCCGCATTTATGAAACAGCTAACTTATTTACCTGCCAAAATAGTCCGCCCAGTATCCACCGGAAAGGGCTCCAAGAGCTCCCCCTATGCAGTAGATCGACACCGTGGTTGCCCAAAGCCACGTGAGGGCGTCATCACTTAGCTGCCTGCCACCTGAACGTTCATAGTAGGTTTTATTGATGAAATCTTGGATGAACTGATATTTTAAAAGAAAAGAGTCAATTCCCAATTACCATTTCATCCTTTCTAATAGCATTAATGCTGCTTTCTAAAATAAAAACGTAGAGGTGGCAAGGATTGGCAAGGATTTAACTGTAAATGATAAGTCTCGATAAGTGTGAATAAGTGTTTGGTACTTCAAAATAACTAAAAAACGGACAAACTGAATCTTTTCGACAGGCACTCATCGGAATAAATTCGCATGAATAAACATAATGCTAGAACTAAAAACTAATAATGGAACAACAAAAAACAAACAAGCATATATAGATCAGTGCCGTGGACTCGCTGTGATTGGCTGCGAAGGAAAACAGATCACAAATGAAAGCATTATGAATATAAGGGTTCTTAGTAACTTCTTCTGGCGGGACATAATGGAGTCAGTAAGATAAATGCATGCTGCTTCGACATGCACAGTGAATCTCCTTGTTCAACTGAGTTGTATTAGTATCTTAAGGAGGCGCGATAGCTCAGTCGGTAGAGCGGGGGATTCGTATTTCGGTGACCCGGGTTCGATTCCCACTTGGTGCACTAGTGCCCTTTGGTAAGGCATTAATCTTCGTTACCAGGTCCTTCGGAGAGGATCTTAAGCCGTCGGTCCTCTGGTTTCTTGCTTACAAGCATTCATGCTTTCTTAGCAATCAGGTAAAAATCCCAATCAATCAATCTTAAATCAAGATGAAAAGTATTGTTCTTTGCATGATTCTTGCTCAGCAAAAGTGGTTAGTAATGGCCAAAGGGCAACCATCGGCCGCAATACAAACACTGAGTTTTCTGCGTGCGCGCAGAGTTTGTGAACGCACGCTAGCGATTTCGATCAGGGGTTGTACATCATATTTACTGAGCTTCACACCGGGACTCGAACACCCAAAATCATATTTCATTTTTTCATTTTTACAGGGGATAGATATCCGGGGGTAAATGCCGTAGAGAGTAATTATCCTAGGGGTAATTGTCTCCCAGAGGATGATTGAGGGAGTAGATGTCCGGGGGTACATGTCCTAGAGAGCGATATTCCCTGGGATGATTGTCCTGGAAGGTGGATGTCATGGAGGGTGATTTTCCGGGGAAGACTCATAGGGTAGATGTTCATGAGGTAGATGTCCTCGAGAGTGATTTTCCTTGGGGTAATTATCCTGGAGGGTGGATGTCCTAGAAGGTTATTGTCCGGGCGTACATTATATGTCCGGGGGGGGGGGGGGCGAAATTATTTTTCCCACCGCAGTTGTGGAAGCCAATATGAATATTCATGAATTGCGTCTTCGGAATAAGAGTACGCATGCTCATGGAATTTACAAAATTGTGGTCGTTCGCGTTGCCATGATCAGCACCTTCAAATTGCCGATACACTTATATTGGCCTTAGGCTTAGATCTTTAATGTAGATCCAATTTTTTAACACTTATAACTTGCCATTAATGACAGGCGAAATATACTAGGCTAGGCTAAGGCTAGCCTAGGCTAGCGAATATAACTTTATCTCAAATCTGGACCTGTCTATATATGCCCGCGGCTGACTAATGCCATGGTTAAATTAGAATTGGTTTATTCCAAACTCTACATTTACTTGTAAACGTTAGACGAGTGAGCTTTGTCGCCTTGGTTTTAGGTCTATAGTCCGTATAGTAAAGCGGATAAGCTCCAAAAATCACAACATTTGTGCAAATTTTGACTATTAGTATTATTATTATTATTTATTCGGCAATTCACACAAAATATAACAATGTAAATATGAGTACACAAACAATTATAAATGCAAAATCTTACCGGCGGTCCTCTGAATGCATCAGTTGGCTGCCGGGGAAGAGGAAAGCAAACTTAATCACTGTAACCGTAATGGTCCCTCTTCCCGACCAACTGGTGCACATAGAAGACCTGTAAGATATAGCATGAAGGTAAATAAAATGTAAAATGTAAAACATTTCATAAACTAAACAACTAACAAAAACAAAGTACAAGGAGAACATGAAACTAATATGTATGATGACACTAGGTCATGACACAATACTGAGCTTAAACATGAGGAATTAATTCTGGCTTAAAAACTATTGCATAAAATGTAAAGTAAGCAAACTGAAACGATGAAGTATAAAACTGAGAAAAAAAGAAGAAAAAAAAAATATGAGAACATGTAGTAGCAAGCTGACAAGAATGTCTAAAATTATATATGTTGACCGGTATATAGAAGTTAAGAAAACATGGTAAAAGAAGTGAATAGGTACATAGGCTTAGTGGGCTTCAGGCGATTAAGGAAACTAGGGAAACACATTAAAGAACGAGTACTTCATATATTAAATTGTATACACAATTATAATAAAGAAGCTGCGATGGAACTGTCCAGAAGATGTTTAAATAATGGCAGGAAAAAGAGGGGAAAAAAGCAAAAGAAAAAAGACTCAAGAGACATAAAAGCAGTATAATCAAAATTATAGTTTCGGCTCAAGAATGTCAAAAAAAGTAGACGAATGAATGATTCCAAATCATACCGTAATTATTAAATTAACCTATCGTAAATTAAACAAAGACTTCAAAAGATAAAGTTAATTGAAGAAGATATGACTTTTCAGCCTGTATTGCCAGGTCTGAAATTTAGAGAGTACAAAGTCAATGCGCAAGTCCCGAGGTAGTTCGTCCCACAGTCTAGGAAAAATGTAAATGGCGGAATCACTTAAACGTTTCGTACGAGCCATCAGGTGATGGAACCTGATATCCTCTTGTCTCCTTTCTATAACTCTGATTTTCAAAGAAATATCACTGCTCTCAACAATGTTGTAGAGAGCTTTAGCCACGAAGTTAATGAGCAAATATTTCCTACGGGATTCTAGCGAGACCCAATTAAGGAGTCTTAGACGCTCAGGATAGGGCATCTGCTGCCTGCGCTGTTTCAGGATGATACGAGTGGCTCTTCTTTGAATACTCTCAAGCCTGTCACCGAGATTCCTATTGGTGGGGTTCCACGCAGGTAAGCCGTACTCTAGTATCGGCAGTACTAGAGATTTGTAAAGTGCCAGGAGAGCTGAAGTTGCTAAACCCGATGACATGGAGGTGATCAATCCCAGCAATCTATTGGCTTTGCGGGTAATGTAATCAACGTGATCATCCCAAGACAGCTTGGTATTGATTATCACCCCTAGATATTTTGCTTGTAAGACTGGCTCAATGAGAGCTCCATTCAAATGATATACTGGTTCGGCGACGTTTTTCCTTAAACATGAAATTCGCATCACTTTCGTTTTGCTCACATTTAGCTTCATTCCATTGGAAACACACCACTGCGAAACCCTGTCAAGATCACGTTGTAATATTGCAGAGTCCGTGATATCACGTACAGGTCGGTAGATGATTGTGTCGTCCGCAAACAATGCACAAGGTGATTCCAAGCTATTAGGTACATCGTTGATGAACAAATTGAACAACAGCGGACCTAAGACACTCCCTTGAGGAACCCCAGACAGGACAGGAGCCCACTCCGAGAAGGAACCTTTGTATAGGACACGGTGGCGTCGTCCGCATAGAAATGATTTCATCCATGCCCAGAGGTTAAAGCATGAAACTTTCACAAGTATTAGTATATGCCGTAAGATTTATTTTAAAGATGGGAGGTAAATTTATAAATGCCATTTTCGGCCGTTGCCATGGCAACGGATTAATTTCTCCAAAATAACAAACATTCCCATGTAAATGGTAAATAAACATAATATAGATGACCAAAATGATAATTTTCAGGCTCCCAATTGAATACATATGAAATTTTGAAATATTCAAGATCATCAAGATTGTTCCAATTGGTCCGTTGCCAAGACAACGGCTTGTTTTTCCCCAGAAAAATAAAAAATTTGATTATAAAAAGTTATAGAATATGATTTATCTTTAATTTCCCCTAATTTTACAGTGCTTTACAAAGATATTTTGTTTGCTATATGTGTGAATTACATCTCAAGCCATTGCCATGGCAACCAAATATCATCTAATTTACAAAAATAACATGGTTGTCAAAACAATGGACAGGTGGAAAATACAATAGGAATTGACTTAATCTGTATGCTTAAGTTTTGACCCCCTCATTTGAAGAAAAAATACATAAAGTGTTCCGCAGGAGTTCTTTATAAAGATTAAAAATATGCTGCCTTGGTAATGCTTGAATTGAATAAAAAAGAAACAATTCTGCAAATGGCCCGTTGCCATGGCAACAGCTTATTTCCCTCTAGAAAGGTAAAAATATTGATAAAAATGTAGAATACATGTATGATCATCATTCCATTTTCCCTAATTTTAAGGTACTAATCGAGATATATTCGTGACTAAAGGTATAAATATAACATCTTAAGCCATTGACATGGCAACCAGATTACATCTAATTAAAAAAAAAACATGGATGATAAGGTTATGGACAGGTGAACAATACAATGAAAATTAACATGTACATGCGTAAGGTTTGACCTACTCAATTAATTTAGGGGAAAATAATACAGTGAGTGTTCTGCATACACTAATTAGAATGATAAACATTGATGTTGCCTTGGTAATACTTGAATTCAACGATAAATATCAATGTTCAAAATGGCCTGTTGCCATAGCAACGGATCATTTACCCAAGAAAAGTACAAGTTTTGATTTATAAAAGGACTGTATAATCTTATTTTTCTTTCATTTCCCTTAATTTTAGGGTAAGAATGGATATGTTTGCTGTTAACATGCAAATAACATCTAAATCCACTGTCATGGCAACCAAATAACATCTAATTAAACAAAAAAAATAACATGGTTGACATGATAATGGACAGGTGGAAAATGCAATTTATAACAATTAACTCAAGGTTTGACCCAGTCATTTAATTTCGAACAAAGATTACAGTGTTTCGCATTAGTTCATTAGAATGATGAAATTTGAGGTTGCCTTGGTAATGCTTGAATTTAATGATGAATATCAATGTTGCATATGGGCCGTTGCCATGGCAACAACTCCTTTTTTCCCAAGAAAAGCACCAAACATGATCGAAAAACGGCTTAGAATTTGCATTTTGTCATAAATTTCCCCTATTTTTATGGTGCAAAGCATAGATATGTTTGCTGTTGATATACAAATAACTTAAGCCATTGTCATGACAACCAAATAACATTTAAAGTTGAATTAAGAAGACGATTCCAAATATTAAGATATTTACATTAATAGCAACCTTACAACCCCCCAAACACTAAAAGGTGATTCGACCCCCCATTTTCTTTTTTCAAAATAGTGAATTTTAACGATTTATCCCTACCCATTTCCCCTGAGTTCGCTCCTGCAATGCCTACCGAGACGGGTGTTCTTTGACTGTGACGTCACTGGGGGTATTCGGTCCCGGTGTAGTAAACAAGGCAGTGCCGTTTTGTGTACTATGCACGTACGCCTTCATATTTACTTTTGTGTCAAAACTTCATTTTATCGCTATTTATTTTTTGTGAACGATACTGAAAGGAAGAAGCATTTAGCATTAGCTAATCATGACCCTTCTTTTTAAGCTGCACCTCATTAACTTACGTAATTTACATTCGGCCCTCTATTTTTATTTTCATTCTTTTGTTCGACTCACAACTTCAGCTTACTTTCTTAATTTTACAGATTTTGGCTAATTGTAGTTGTAACAATACACGTCTTATAACTTTCACGTCATCTGCTTTTTAAATAATTGTACTTTTATTGTCAATTGTATGTTTAATTATTTCCTTCACATGTACTTACTAATTTATTTATGCCTCTCTTATGTTATGATGTTGCTATGTAAATGAATTGTTATTAACTGTTGTGTTATGCTATGTACACTGTCACAGGGCCCCATGGGAGACCAACACATTGTTGAATGGGCTTCCCTGTTTTTAAATAAATAAATAAAATAAAATAAAATAAATAAAAGGAAGTAATAATTATTCAAAGACATATAGTCAATAATATATCCCTACATTGTTAAAACTGTTCTTATTTGTAGCGATTTTAGACGATTTTAATGCCTTGTTTTCATTCGGGACTGTGTCTGTGTCCGTGGCGAAACAAGTCATAATGGAATAAACTGCAGTTGAAGTTGTATCTGCGAGCCGGAGAACTTGCAAAGAGGATTGATTAAAAGTATACTATGGCCGTACTATTATTCCAAATATGTAAATTCCCTCAGAATGATACCATAGACCCTAAAGGAATAATTTCAAGGCGAATAATATGAAATTTGATCGAGATCTTCTCACCAGTCGATAACGTAGCAGACGTGTTATTATGACATATTTATCCGCGTGTGACGCGGCTCTTGCAAAAAACACAGTTGGTTGCGGAATTGCTTTGTGCCGACCGGCCGCCCGCTCCGGTTCAGCTAGCTGTCGAGCTACCGTACCGTACCTCAATCATACCTTTCTTGCTGTCTTCAACTCACTTGCGAATTGCGTTTGTATGTGTGACGATGACCTCTAGCGTAATTAAAAATAGAAAACAACTCGGAAAGCCGAGAAGAATAGTACGTTTGATTCAAGATTGTTCTGTGGAATGAGCTATGAGTGGAAATGATCAAGAGGATATAAAAATGGAGTCAAAGACAAATGGAAAAAGGATGAGACGCCAGGGGATCGCTGCATGGTCATGTACTGCGGGTCGACATACCGGTACCTGACGTGACCACTATATACAGTGCACTCAATGCATGGGTGTTGTGTGTATTGTATAGGCGTGCAGCGCGCGCAGAGCTGAGCTAGCCGCCGGAATTACTTTCCAGCTACTCACTTGATGGAACATCGTGATAAAATAAATGAGAAATAGTGAAAATATAATTCAATAACTCACTGTTTGCAATCTTACATCATGATTTAAGAGTTCATAATAGTTATTCATACTGTTTTGTATACAGGGAAAGTAAAGATTTGTACATATGATTCCTATTTGTTTGATTTGAGTTGCTTTGAAAAAAAATTGTAAAATCATCTTTCTCTCTCTGCATAGCATTTCTGTATTATATCCGGACACCTCTTGTACTAAATTCCCCCCGGTGACGTCGCACTCAGAGTGATTTTTCCAGTACACTCGTCTATCGGGCTCTGACAGGTGGCTAATTTCATAGACTTTCAAAGCAAAATATCGAGAAAGCAAAGGATTTTTGTGACATGCTATCTGCTTGAACAACTGATATATACTATATATTGTGTGTGGAACCCATATTTATGGAAACTCACCCCCTTCTTAATTCAACTTTAATTTCAGTGGCTTAATTTGGTTTCTATGCAATGGTTTTAAGGGTGAAGTAGTACATTGGGACTAGTTACAAGGACAGCCAGTGGTCTGATGTGTCCAAAACCCTAAAACGGCTTCCAAAAATGGAGTTTGAAATGGCTGTTGATATATAAATGGACATAGCTCATATCATATCCGTCTGGGATATATGATTTTGGTGTCTAGACCATGGTTTCAATGGTCAAATAATACACTATTATGCTTTTCACACTGCATTTCCTTAACCCCATACTATCCTTAACCCCGGACTATCCTTAACCCCATACTATCTTTTTTTTTTATTCACACTGCCTTTCTTAACCCCGTACTATTTGCTTAGCCGGGGTTAACGCCTTAACCCCGGGCAATCACACAGCTCATAAATATTGGTGATTTTACCATACAGAGTGCGATTAACGTGCAATTTCGACTTCTGTGATTGGCTAATGCTTAGCCCCACTTTCGCTTAGCCCTGTTTCGTTTCACACTGCATCTCTTAGCACCGCAATTGTGGTGCTAGCACCACAATAAGCCGGCTAACCCTGCTTTTTTGCAGGGCCAGAAAGTACCGTACTATTTACCGTGCTAGCCCACTTTGCTAAAACGTAGTGTGAAAACGAAGTGGGCTAAGCTTAACCCCGGGAAATTGGTGGGGCTAAGACCCCCCCCCCCCTTAGCCCCACCAATTTCCTGGGGTTAAGGGAAAAAAGTGCAGTGTGAAAAGCATATATGACAAGTTGAATGGACAGTCAGTTGTCCAGTATATCAAAAAATCCAAGATGGCTTCCGAAATTGGAGTCTTAAATTGATGTTGCTGTATTAAAAAACGTAGTTCGTTTAATATCCTGGAATATGTTTATGCCATGGTTAAATGGGTAAAATAATACATTAGGACAAGTTACAAGGACAGTCAGTGGTCAAGTATGTCCAAAAATCCAAGGTGGCTTCCAAAAATGGAATATAAAATAGCCCCTGTTACTAACAAATTTACATATTTCGTGTAATATATGCCAAGGGCATATCATTTTGATATCTAAACCATGGTTTTAAAAATCAGTAAATATATCATGTACATTGGAACAAGTTACAAGGACAGTCAGTGTCAGAATAAATAGGAAAATTTATTTGAATTGTTATTATTTCCTCACTGTAGAGGGCGTTTGAAAATATTTCCTAGGTCTAATTAGAATATGGAAATAAGTAAGGGTGTGGTTCGATATCCTAGGTCTGAAGGTTTACGTATCAAGCTCATACGGGGCAGTTGATTTTTGATCTGGCTAGGGACGGTTAGGTGTGAGAGTGACCCTATATCTTGCCGGTATGAGTGTTGTGGAATTGGTGACTTATCAGAGCCTTGATTCATGAATTCGGCTACCAGCATCTTTTCTTCAGGCAACACCAGGTCGCTGAGGTTTTCTCCATTTCCGTCAAGCTCTATTTTCCTGCCATAAACATGATTTTGCCTATATAACCCTGAAAGTCTTGGGAACAAATCCACAGAAAGTTATCCGACTGACCACCATAGTACTCGGTAGAACTTCGGGATTCCTCGCGCTGTTCGATCATTCGTCGAGAAAGCTATACGTCACTTCCTGCGAGGACACCTCGATATGATGACGTGGCTAGACCACGAGGGGACTTCTATGATCGATCGATCCGAACTGCTGAACATTGTCAGTAATAAACTTTAATTCATCCAACATAATAATTAAATAAAAGGCCTTCGCGATTTCTTCGAGTTGAAATAAGAGTTGAACTCAGATACATCTCTTCTGGAACAATTCATTTATTTGTTCATATATAATGTTTAATTATAATTCATATATGTATTTGATATCTTTATTTCCTTTGAATGAACAGTTATTTGTAGCGATAGATGCGGCAATACTTCGTAATTTATATTTGAATTAAATTGTTGATTAACTTTAAACAGGATTCATCTGACTATTTTGTTCTATTGAATTATATTACAGTCAGTAATTCAGTATGTCTAAACATCCAAGATGGCTTCCAACAATTGGAGTCTAATCGGAGTCTGTTACTTGAAAATTGACATAGTTTATCTAAAATCCACCAAGGAAAAATGATTTTGGTGTTCACACTTTGGTTTCAAGGTCTAAAAATACGTTTAGACTGGTTACAATGATATCCAGTTGTCCATTTTGCCTAAAAATCCAAGAGGGTTTTCAAAATGGCATCTAAAATTACTTCTATCACTCACAAATTATCTGAGTTCATACAACATCCACATGTGAGAAACATTTTTGGTGTCTACCCTGTGGTATGAAGGGTCCACTATTACATTAGGACAAGTAACAAGGATGGTTAGTTTTCAATTTTGTCCAAAATCCAAGGTAGATTCTAAAATTACATCAAAATGGGTGATGTTACCAACTCTTACCTGCTTGCATTTTGAATGTAGGCACCAACATTATTTCTCACAAGTGGATGTTATATCCACTTCAAAGTAACAGTCGTCACTTTAGAACCCATTTATGGAAGCCATCTTGGATTTTCAGGCAAATGGACAATTGTAACCAGTCCCAAAGTATTATTTGATCCTTGAAACCCTAGTGTAGACACCAAAATAACATCCCCAGGTGTATTTTTAATGTACTACGTCCAATTTTAAGTAACATTAAAACCCCCATTTTTCAAGCCATCTTTGAATTTTTGGACATAATAATGACACCTGACTGTCCTTTCAACTTGACCAAATGTACAGTATTACTTGACCTTTTAAATACTAGTGTAGACACCAAAATCATATCCCCAATGTATATTATTAATGAACTATATATTATGTCCATAATGTAGTAACAACAGTCAATTTAGACCCCATTTTCGAGGCCATCTTGGGTTTTTTATCATACCAGTCCACTGACTGTCCTCGTAACTTGTTCTAATGCATTAAACCATGGTTTTATGATTATGGTTTAGACATCAAAATCATATTCCCCAGACAGATATTGAACAAACTATGTCCTAATTTATTATTTGACTCTTGAAACTATGGTTTAGACAACAGAATCACATCTCACAGGCGGATATAGAATGAGCTATGCCAATTTTTAAGTAACAACAGTCAATTTTAGACCCCATTATTGTAAGCCATCTTACGTTTTTTAACATACCAAACCACTGACTGTCCTTGTAACTTGTTCTAATGCATTACTTGACCCTTTAAACTATGGTTTAGATACCAAAATCATATTCCCCAGACAGATATTGAACAAAATATTTGTAAGCAACATTAGACATTGTTTTACACCGTTTTTGGAAACCATCTTGGAATTTTGGACATACTAGACCACCGACTGTCCGTGTAGCCTGTCCTAATATATTATTGGCCTTTAAAAATCATAGTTTAGACACCAAAATCATATCTCACAGGTGAATATAAAATGAGCTAGTCCACTATAAGTATCAGCAGCCATTATAGAATCATTCTTGGAAGCCATATTGGATTTTCGGACATACCTGACTGTCGTTGTAACTTGTCCTATTATCATTGGACTCTTGAAACCAATGATTTTGTCACCAAAATCACATCCCCTAGGGCCATATGAAATGAGTTACGTCCGCTTTAGGTATCAGCAACCATTTTAGATTCAATTTTTGAAGCCATCTTAGGTTTTTTGACATTCCAGACCACTGGCTGTCCCTGTAACTTGGCCCTATGTACTACGTGATCCTTAAAACCGATGAATAAAAACTAAATTAAAGCCATTTTATCAAGTAATGGGTGAATTGTGGATTTTTAGCCTACGGCAACCAGTGAGGGCACCATCTTGGATTTTCCTGTTACCCTGGAGTGCTTAATTTTTTCTTTTCAACCTTTCAACCAGTACGGGTATTTAACTAAATTTAAATATTTCAATAAGTCTACTTATCATGTAAAATAACCAGTGAATAGATTACACTTTATGTTGAATAGATTCATAATTATGTTACTTTAAAAACTGTCACAGTATTTCAAAAGTTCCTTCGTCAAAATCAATAGTGTGATTTTAAGGGGGCCAGATATGACGTATCGAGTAAAATTTATTTTAAAAAGTTGCCCAGCGAAAGAGTCAAACTTTCGATATTTTTCAAATTGTTTTTACAAAAAAAAAAAAATTTGTAAAAGATTTTGGGTATAGTATTCGTAAACTAATCATATTTTATCCATCTCTCTTTCACTTTCTCTTTATTTTTTCTTGGTAATGATTTTTTTTTGGGGGGGAGTAGGGTTGCCAAATTCCCGGGAATTTTCTTGATGGAATCTTTTCATGGGAATAAACGGGAATTTTGTGGGAATTTCTTTAATTTTCGGCAATTTTCAAGAAATGATGGGAATTTTCTAAAATTAAAATTTTTCTGATATATGCAGGAATTGAAAGGCGTACCCTTGCAGATGATGCTTGATAATGCTTTGCCATCAAGTTTCAAGCCAAGTATTATGCTAAAACAGTCAGAGAAAGCATAATTTTAATGATTTCCATGTAAAACTTGATTTACTGTATTTACTTTGATTAGGAGCTCAAGACCATGTCAACTCCTCAAATAGACTTAAGATTTTGATTTATCAACGCCTATAATCCCCTTATATATTGATATGATGAACACACAAATCACACCAAGACGCTTTCTTCAAAATGACAGCCTGCGAATTCTTTGAACGAAATTGACCAGCGTCGAAATTAGAGTTACGGGAATTAATTTGAGCCCAAAAAATGCTGATATGATTTTTTTTTTTTATCAAAATTTGTACTTTTATGGGGCCATTGGCAAAATTGATATTTATCATTATGTTCAAGCATTACCAAATCAACATCGTAATGAAATCATGCATAACACTTAATGTAACTTTTGTTTAAGATTAAAAGAGTAGGTCAAACCTTACGCATATTAAGTTAATTTTATTGTATTTTTCGTCTTTCCATTATCTTGTCAGCCATGTTATTTTTTTGTAAATTAAATGTTATTGTATTGCCATGGCAATACCTTAAGATGCTATTTATACATTTAACAACAAAGATATACGTGTAAGTTTGGCACCCTAAACTTAGTGGAAATTAATAAAAAAATTAGATTCTACAAGGTATTTTTTTTAATCAAAGATTGTATTTTGGGGGGAATAAAATGATCCGTTGCCATGGCAACAGAACACACATTTGCAAACATTGATATCATTAAATTCAAGCATTACATAGGCAACATCAGTTTTTATCATGCTAATAAACTCATGCGGAACACTTACTGTAATTTTTGTTCAAAACTTAATGACTGGTCAAACCTTATGTAGATTACGTAAATCTTTACTTTACATTCCAACTGTCCATTGTCATTTCAACTGTGTTATATTTTTGTTTTAAAAATTATATCTTAATTGGTTGCCATGGCAATGGCTGAAGATGTTATTTATTTTTTAACAGGAAGCATATATATGCTTAGCACCCTAAAATTGGGGCAAATGAAATAAAAATCATAAAAATAAGATTTTACAATTTTTTGTTTATCAAAGATGATACTTTTCTGGGGGGAAATGAGCTGTTGCCATGGCACCGGGACATTTGAAACACTAATAGTTATCATTAAATTCAATTAACAAGGCAACATCATTTTATTATTCTAATGAACTCATGCAGAACTCTTACTTAATTTTTTTTTCAAAATTAAATGACTGGCCAAACCTTTCGCATATTCAGTTATTTGTAATTGTATTATCAACCTGTCCATAATAATCTTGTCATCCAAATTATTTTTATTTTTTTTGTAAATTAGATATTATTTGGTTGCCATGGCAATAGCTTCAGATGTTATTTATACATTTTGCATCAAACTTATTGATATTTAGCACACTAAGATTAGGGGAAATGCAAGAAAATCAGATTCTACAGTCCCTTTTTTAATCAAAACTAGTACTAAATGATCTGTTGCTATGGCAACAGGCCATTTGGAACATTGATATTTATCGTTGAATTCAAGTATTACCAGGGCAACATCAATGTTTATCATTCTAATTAGTTCATGCAGAACACTCACTGTATTATTTTCCCCTAAATTAATTGAGTAGGTCAATCCTTACGCATTCACATGTTAATTTTCATTGTATTGTTCACCTGTCCATAACCTTATCATCCATGTTTTTTTTTAGTTAGATGTTATCTGGTTGCCATGGCAATGGCTTAAGATGTTATATTTATAAATTTAGTCACAAACAAATCTCGATTAGTACCTTAAAATTAGGGAAAATTGAATGATGATAATACATGTATTCTACATTTTTATCAATATTGTTACCTTTCTAGAGGGAAATAAGCTGTTGCCATGGCAACGGACTCTTTGCAAAATTGTTTCTTTTTAAATTTCATTCAAGCTTTACCAAGGCAACATAATTCTTTATCTTTATAAAGAACTTCTGCAGAACAATTTATGTATTTTTTGTTCAAATGAGGGGGTCAAAACGTAAGCAGACAGATTAAGTCAATTCCACTAGTATTTTCCACCTGTCCATTGTCTTGTCAACCATGTTATTTTTGTAAATTAGATGTTATTTGGTTGCCATGGCAATGGCTTGAGATGTAATTTACACATTTAGCAACCAAAATATCTTCGTTAAGCACTGTAAAATTAGAGGAAATTAAATATAAATCATATTCTACAACTTTTTTTTTATCAAAATTTTAATTTTTCTGGGGAAAAACAAGCCGTTGCCATGGCAACGGACCAATTGAGACTGTCTTGATGATCTTGAATATTTCTAAATTTCATATGTATTCAATTAGGAGCCTGAAAATTATCATTTTGGTCATCTATATCATGTTTATTTACCATTTACATGAGAATGTATGTTATTTTGGAGAAATTAATCCGTTGCCATGGCAACGGCCGAAAATGGCATTTATAAATTTACCTCCCATCTTTAAAATAAATCTTACGGCATATACTAATACTTGTGAAAGTTTCATGCTTTAGTCATAATTTGCACAATTGTTCGGCTTATCCGCTCTACTAGTATAGATTCTAGTAACACAATTGCCGATTTGGAGCACAGGAAATTAAAAACTTAATGATAAAGAAAATGCAGATCGATCTATTATATTTTGTTGATCAAGACGGACATTGAGTTTATGTTTACAGTTTACGTGTATGTTCTGCTCACTGTGCCTGACGTTAGAATACGTTCCATGCTGATCAGAGTCTATCAACGTCTAGAGCTAGACTAGACTAGATCTAAGATAAATTCATTTAGATCTAGGACTAGTTATGTATACGGACTAGGTGGTCTAACATAATTAAACGTAAAGTTTGGAATTAACCAGTTCGAAGTTGGCATTAGTCGGCATTAGGCATTAGGCAGGTCCAGATTTGAGATAGCCTATATAGGCTAGCCCTAGCCCAGCATTTTGTGATATTTAAGAATTGGATCTAGATATCCCTTTGGGTGCGACGGGCTTCCACAGAAGCCCAAAGAGTCGTTCATTTAGCTATGACGGGCTTCTACAGAAGCCGAGATTTGTTTGGTTTAATTCAATGAAGTTTTTCAGCTTTTTTGTAACTGTTATGTACTAAAACCTCTGCCACTATTTCCTTTAAAATAATCCTATTTCGATAACAGAATGATAAAAATATATACAGCTTCGTGAGAAAACATCGCAAAAATAGGATATCATTTCAACTTTACCCGATTTTTTCGTTGGAGTCAGACGGGGAGGATAAATTCTGCGACGAGCACGTACGCGCGCGCACAAGGCCTGATCACGCGATTTGTTTTTCGGATCCATATCGTTGTTCTGATAGCTAACATTTTTTTCTGCAAGATCGTCACGTATATGCTACGTGTTTATTTACCCTTTTCGTCTTATTATTTGTTTTATCAAGGAGATATCACTATAGAATGATATCTCCTTGGTTTCATCAATTGTTTTTTCAGAAAAAAACAAGCTTGTACTAGAGTAATGTTTTGGTACTTTGAGCTGATCTCGGTGCACTTTTGAACTCTTTCCCTCCCCATCATCCCTCTTCTCATATTGTTGTTAATTTTTTTGTCTACTATTCTGAAAAAAAGAGAAAAGAAAGCAGTTCAGCACACCATTCATCTTTACTTATGCTCTTTCCAAAAGGGAAACGTCCATGTAGTTCTTGATATCGGCACTTGTGACTAACTGAACATAAATTTGTCAGGGCGGCCACTAAAACAATTTCCTTCCGAAAAGAGCAGGATACAGATGGTCAACGCCCCGAACAAAAGGAAGATTAGTGTTTATCGGCAGGATGACCTATTCATTGCTTTTCGTACTAAGCAATACAAAAAGCTTTTATGAATATTTTTTGTTCTCTTTATTTTGACCAACATACCGTATCTAAAAAAATAAATAAACTTTGTCTAATTTACCGACAACACAGGTGCTTATGACATCGTATGATTTTTTACCGTCAGTGATTTCGATATTGCATAAAAGCGCTTTCCCTGGGTGATGATGCATATAGGGGGAAATTGTAGAAAAAAAAATGTTCAGATGTCACAGAGAACCAAAGGCAGAGAAAACGAGAGAGACAGAGATAAAAGGGAAATAGACAAGTGCGCTTTTGCAAAGATTCCATGAATATCTACTTCAAAGAATAATATGACTTTATTGTTTGGTTAGATTACTAAAAAGAAAATACCACAACGTTTGTTTGTCGCAACTCGGTCCTCGGACCCTTGTCAAACTGATGACTTTTTATTATTATTTTTGTTTGACCTAGCACCCCCCCCCCCCCCCCGATGGAAATGTTCTGACCTACTCTAATATTGCTTGTTTGCTACTTTCTCCGATTTTCTTTTTTTAATTGCGAATAACGCGGTAGAAAAGATAAGAATAAAGACCGACTTGGCCAGTTTTCCCCCGTTACGACCCCCCCCCAAAAAAAAACCCGCATCTGGGGCACTTACCATGGTTAGCATCCAAACCAAAATACATTGTATTTGAAAAAAAGATTTATATTATCAAGGACATCAATATTTTTCTTTTATGAAGGAGGGGTTGAGCTGTTGGACGGGGGTGAATCGGTAAAAAAAAAATCACAATTTTAATTCATGTCATTTTACAGAATGAATTTATAATAGGTTAGGTTTTTCACTAGCTCTTCATCTCATTCTCATTTTCTCTCCCAGATGAACACTTTTGCATTGAAAAGTTGACGGAAACATAATCACTTCAAATGATAAAACCAATAATGAACTATAAGTTTCCTCGCCCGAAATGGAGGAAATAGAATAATATAGATTAAACGTGGAGTCTAAAAATGACTGTTGTTACTTCTAAAAAAAACCACATAGTTTGCTCAATATCTAGAAATGTGATTTTTTTGTGTGTGTGTCTATACCATGGTTTAATGGGTCAAATAATACATTGGGACAAGTTACAAGGAAAGTCAGTGGTCTGGTATGTGCACAAATCCGCGATGGATTCCATAAATTGATTCTGATATGGCTGCTAATACTTAAAGCGGACATAGCTCATTTCATTTTGGCCTGGGAGATGTGATTTTGATGTCTAACCAACTGGTTTCAATGGTCAAATGATATATTAGGATATGTTTAAAGGACAGTCAGTGGTCTGGTATGCCCCAAAATCGAAGATGGCTTCCAAAAATTTATCTTAAAAAAAGGCTGCTGATACTTAAAGCGGACATAGCTCATTTCATTTTGGCATGGGAGATGTGATTTTTATGTGTAAACCACTGGTTTCAAGGGTCAAATAATACATTAGGGCAAGTTACAAGGACATTCAGTGGCCTGGTTTGTCAAAAAATCTAAGTTGGCTTCCAAAAATTGATTCTATATTGACTGCTGTTACTTAAAGCGGACATAGCTTATTTCATATCGGCCTGGGAGATGCGATATTGGTGTCTAAACTACTGGTTTCAAGGTTCAAAATAATACATTAGGACAAGTTTTAAGAACAGTCAGTTGTCTGGTATGACCAAAAATCCAATATGGCTTGCAAAATTTGATACGAAAATGGCTACTGATACTTAAAAGTGGCATAGCTCATTTTATACCTACATGTGATATATAATTTCGGTGTCTAAACTACGGTTTCAAGGGTCAAATTATATATTAGGACAAGTTACAATGACAGTCAGTGGTCCAGTATGTTTAACATTCCAAGATGGCTTCCAAAAATGGAGTAAACATGTATGATGTTACTTATAAAAGGACGTAGTTTGTTCAATATCTGTCTGGGGAATATGAGTTTGGTGTCTAAACCATGGTTTAAAGGGTCAAGTAATACACTAGGGTAAGTTACAAGATCAGTCAGTTGTCTGTATGTTAAAAAATCCAAGATGACTTTTTAAAAAATGGGGTGTAAATTGACTGTTTTTACTTAAAAGTATACATAGTTTGTTAGAAATACACCTTGGAAGTATCATTTTGCTGTCTACACTAGAGTTTAAAGGGTCAGTTAATACATTGCGTTAAGTTGAAGGACAGTCAGGTGTCAGGTGTGTCCAAAAATCGAAGATGGCTTTTAAAATGGGGGTATTAAATGACTGTTGTTACTTAAAAGTGGATATAGAACATTACAAATACACCTTGGAAATATCATTTTGGTGTCTACACTAGGGTTTCAAGGGTAAAAAAAAACTTTGGGACTGGTTAACATGAAATGCAGTTATCCATTTTGCCTTAACACCTGTTAAATCCAAGTTGGCTTCCAAAAATTGATTCTATATTGACTGCTGTTACTTAAAGCGGACATAGCTTATTTCATATCGGCCTGGGAGATGCGATATTGGTGTCTAAACTACTGGTTTCAAGGTTCAAAATAATACATTAGGACAAGTTTTAAGAACAGTCAGTTGTCTGGTATGACCAAAAATCCAATATGGCTTGCAAAATTTGATACGAAAATGGCTACTGATACTTAAAAGTGGCATAGCTCATTTTATACCTACCTGTGATATATGATTTCGGTGTCTAAACTACGGTTTCAAGGGTCAAATTATATATTAGGACAAGTTACAATGACAGTCAGTGGTCCAGTATGTCAAACATTCCAAGATGGCTTCCAAAAATGGAGTAAAAATGTCTGATGTTACTTATAAAAGGACGTAGTTTGTTCAATATCTGTCTGGGGAATATGAGTCTGGTGTCTAAACCATGGTTTAAAGGGTCAAGTAATACACTAGGGTAAGTTACAAGATCAGTCAGTTGTCTGTATGTTAAAAAAT
Organism: Lytechinus pictus; assembly: GCF_037042905.1. Taxonomy (NCBI): domain Eukaryota; kingdom Metazoa; phylum Echinodermata; class Echinoidea; order Temnopleuroida; family Toxopneustidae; genus Lytechinus; species Lytechinus pictus. The sequence continues at coordinate 285,335 of NC_087260.1, read as the reverse complement.
CCAAGATGACTTTTTAAAAAATGGGGTGTAAATTGACTGTTTTTACTTGAATGTATACATAGTTTGTTAGAAATACACCTTGGAGGTGTAGTGAAAACGGCCAGGCCGATTTGGCGTTTTCAGCTACTGATCCTTGTCGTCTGCTACCATCGTCGTCTGCTGTTGGAGACCTCATGGCGAGCCAAGATGTGGTGCCGCGTGCAACTTCGCCGGAGGTGACCAGTCAGAAGCAGGGATTCGACACCCCGTGATGGAGGATGCGGGCGGCGTCGCCATCTTTGGATACTGCTGAGAGATGTACTGGAACCAACCTATTGAGAAGTTATACTGTTGTTATTGCTGAGTTATATTACTGTTTTCTACCTGTTCAGTTGTTCTACTGGATTCATCGTGGGACAGAACTTACGGTGAGTCAATATACTTTTGACTGAATATATGTGATGCATGTATTTCGTCTTTTGTGCAGTACATTTCCACTTTTAAGATTGTTCGAACTGAGCACTCGAACAACATTGGCGTAGTCAGCAGTGCGAATCGCGTTTGCGGAGTCGTGGTGACTGCTAGGCCTATAGCTGCCCGCTACTTGCTCGGTGGCGGTCAGCAGTGATTTATTGTGACTATCGCACAGGCGTCAGTGCGGGGTGAAATTTGCTTGCGTTGGCGGGGGAGAGGGTGACAGTGGGACTGTCAACTTTCCAGGGCTGAGCTTGTGATATTTTGCAGGGTGCTGAGCTTGTGTTGTGTGTTATTTAGATTCACGTTTTAGTGATTTGCAATCTTTTCGAGTGGTGATTGAACTTGCTCAAGTTGTTCAATTATCTATCGCGCTCCCTCGCAACCATCTCGAGGTGAATATTTCTCCACGTGCGTTTTGGGGATTTTCCGTTGGCTGGATATCGTTTTGGTATCGCAGCGGTCACATTGGGCACGGAGCTTGCGATCTGCCGTGTAGAGTGTGGGTATCGTTTAAGGCGTCTAGCAATATCGTTTCGTTGTGACCTGCGGCGTCTAGCAATATCGTTTCGTTTTGACCGACCCGAACAGTGAGAGTGTGCCTGTCGTCGTACCGATAGGCGATAGCGTTTGCATAGATCTAGCAGTGAGAGTGTGTCTGGCGCCTGCATCGATCTATCAGAGTGCGTGTGTAGTTGCAGTTCCTGGTTGGGCTGTGCTACAGAGTCTAGGCTAGTTTTTGATTTATTTTATATTTGATTTAACGTTTTGTTTGTACGAACAGGGGTAGACTTTACGCTCAGTCTCATTCGTCTAATTTATTTCTAAAATATTTGCGTTACTTAGTTGGACTAATTAAAGGGATAAGTCTCCCTCTTTGGTTTAGCTGTGATAAAATATTTTTCAGCTTCTTGCAAAAATATTTCTAGATTAAAGGGATAAGTCTCCCTGTTCAGTTTAACTGTATAAAATATTTTTTGGTTCTTTACAAAAATATTTCTAAATTAAAGGGATAAGTCTCCCCGCTTAGTCTAGTTATTTCCAGATTATTTGTGACTGTTATAAGGATTACTTTTGGATTAAAGGGATAAGTCTCCCTTCTTAGTCCCCCGTTGTAAAATTTTTTTGGACTAAGGATAAGTGTTAGTATTTATTTTCATGGTGTGTTTACATTTGGACTACAATTAGAGTTACAAGGTTCTGTTACCTTCTTGACTTGGACTTTTGATGTACATTTTCCTAGCTTACCGGGCTAGTGTCCTTTACGTGGTCTTGAATTCTTCTTCAGAATCTAGCATTTGACTTCGGTGTTTGAATTAAAGGGACACCTTTCTCGAATTATTTTTTCTACATTTAGAAATTAATTCTGGGTTTTCTAAACTTAAAGGGACACCTTTCCTGAATTATTTTCTCTATACTTAGGGATCAATTCTTGTGTTTTCTAAGCTTAAAGGGACACCTTTCCTGGATTGTTTTTTCTACATTTAGAAATTAATTCTTGTGTTTTCTAAACTTAAAGGGACACCTTTCCTGGATTATTTTTTCTAAATTTAGAAATTAATTCTTGTGTTCTTTCAGGATTAAAGGGACACCTTTCCTGGATTATTTTTTTCTATTTTTAGAGATTACTCCTGGTGTTTCTGAAATTGAAGGGACAACTTTCCTGGATTATTTTTTGCATTTAGGGAATAATTCTCGTGTTTTAGAAATTAAAGGCATACCCTTTTTAGAGTATTTTTCAACGCTTTTTAGGTATTACTTTTCGAGCTTGAGAACTTAAAGGGATACTGTTTTTGGATTGTTTTTGTTTACATTTGGGCTTAAGTTCTTGTCCTTGTTAGAGTATTGGGCAACCTTTTTCGGATTGTTTATTATTTTTAGGGTTGTTGCAACCCCGGTCGTTCGACTTTTTGTTCGACGGGGAGTGGGGTGTTACCCAAGTGTGTTTAAGGAATTGGATAACACAAAAGTTTTTGGAGTTCATTGATTTGAGTTTATGCAAAATGTTGTCGGATAGGGTAAGCCTGTTGGATGAAGGGATTGTACGCCCGTTGCTGGTGAACAAGTGTTCATATAACGAACTCGTAGGCATTCCTGGAGTTAGCCATTATGTCGCAGGCCTGCTGTTAGAATGCAAAGGAGGCATTACAAGAGAGTATTTCAATTCTCTGGTGTCTGTACCGGAGGGGGTATTGGATCATTTAGATTTCACACCTTTCTGTATGGCACCACAGCATACTGTTGAGTTTAGGCAAGGGTCACCTTATACACCTCCAGTGCGAACACCGCCACAAGCTTCGTTGGTTCCACCGACACAGCTATTAGCGACCGAGTCACCGCAGAGCTCGATAACTCAGCCCACGCAGTTATCAGCTGCTCCCTCACTGCGAATATTACCAGCTCCAGAGGCGCATATGCCTATGGTTGGGTATCCTCGCGTACCTCAGCAACAGTGGCAAGTGGTACAGAATCAAGCGGCCCCGCCGCAGAGTGCGCCACCACAGATGCAAGCAGCCCCGCTGCCACAGAGTACAGCGGCCTCGCTGCCACATGCGTTGCCACATATGTCAATGGCCCCGCCCCCACAGATGCCAGCGGCACCACCGCCACAACCGCCGGCGGCATTACCATTACAACCAACAGCGGTCCCATCCTACCAGATGGCAATGGCACTGTCATCAAAGGTCCCCTCACCTCGGCATGCACTGACCAATCCGGTGCAAGGGTTATCACCAGCGTTGCAGCCAGCACCGTCTCAGTCATGGGTGGTCCCACCACATCAGTCCACAATACATCAGCCACCTCAGAGCCCCACCACCAGCCAGTCTTCAGGGAATACTTCTAGGCATAAAACTACTGGTCGCTCCAGGCAAATGGGTTCACAGTCATTGAGCCACATGGGTTCCCTCCCCAAGACCATTAACTTTGATGGCCGAGGGAGCTGGAGAGGATTTTACCTCAAGTTCATGGCCTATGCAGACGAGATGGGCTGGTCTTCTATTCAGAGGAAATATCAGATGTGGTGGTGCATGAAGGATGTAGGAAGTGATTACTTCTCGCTCCTGATGACGCGTGATAGAGACATGTCCTTTGAAGACCTTGTGAGGAGAATGGAGCGTCGCTTTGGTGCTGATGACCCTTTGGAAATAGCTCAGATGGAGTTCATCCGGGCGCATCAGCTGGCTGAGGAAGGAATCATTGAATGGGCCGACCGCGTTGTTAGCCTGGCTATCAAGACCTTTCCGGGGGTTCCCGAATATCAAGTACAGAGACAAGGGGTGTTGAAGTTTTGTCAGGGGTGTTCTGATAAGGAAGCTGGTCTGCACGCCCTGAACTTAAGGCCGGACTCGGTGGAGAAGGCTGTGGACCACGTGACCTGGTATCTCCATTCAAGGAAAATGGTCTATGGCCGGCTGAAGAGACCAGAGGTCAAGTTGGTCACTCGGCCACCTGAGGATTGGTCATCTGAGGATGCAACGATCCAACAGATTGGAGCTCCCTTGCCAGCTAATAAAACCCGCCTGGAGAAGAACAACTCAGTGCCTGGTACTTCGAGTAAGATATCTTTGGAGGGTGAGAGCTTGACTAAGTGGGTTTCCGCGTTGGATAATCGCACACAGGTTTTAGCGGAGAAGGTTTCTAATTGTGATAGGAAGTTCGAGAAACTCCAGTCCTCCATGGATAACCTTAACATAAGAATGTCACAAATAGGAAGACGAGGGAGATCGCCGTCCCCTGCGCCTAGGACTGAGGGCTGTTTTAAGTGTGGGAAGCCGGGACACTTCATGAGAGACTGTCCTGATAAAGGCCCAGAGGCTTCCGTTTCTGTCCTAAGGAAGGTGGAGGCGTCAAACTTAAGCGAGTCAGAGGAGGAGAGGGAGGCCACTCCCTGGCTCGAGCATCATTAGGCCACTCAAGTATAGACAATCCTGAGGAAGGTGACATTGGTTTTCCTGAGTTCATGCGGGTCTTGGCGAACTACATGGATGAACTAGAACTGGAAGATCAGGAACCGCCATCCTCGGAGGAAGAACCGGAGTTAGAATCTCCACAGGAAGTAGTGGTCTGTCAGCTTAGATTGTCGACGCTGAGGGAGGAGGTGATGGCAGACAGTAGTGCACTTGAGGCAGCGGGGAGTTCCGCAGCAGAAGTGACTGCCAACTCAGGTCGGTCGATCGAGCTGGTGAACGCCACTCCAACCGTAGACTGTGACGTGCACCTGCAGGAAGTGGCATGTGGTCCAGTGCAGATTCAGATGGGACAATGTTTCTCAGAGAAAACCTGCACTGCTCCAAAAGCTGACAAGATGCATTTGGGTGTAGATTTTCCCCAGAGGCATTGGAATAACATCCTCACTAGTAGCAAGAAACTGCTAAGGAGGGAAAGAATACTGAGGGAAGTCGGAGATGGTCAACGTCAAGGACGAGTAGCCCAAATTAGCATCTCACACCAGACCACCATCTCACCCAATGCTCGGAAGCGGGTCACAGGCACAATAGACCAGAAGATGAAGGGTTGCATGTTTGAACCATCATCTGTACTGTCTGCATTAGCACCTAGGTTGGTACATGACGGAGGTACACACATTCAGTTGTATGTTCTGAACCCAACCGACAGAGTAGTCCATCTGGAGGGCGACAAGGTAATAGGCCGGGTCCCTGAAGCTGTGGCTGTAGCACAGGTGGTATCTTTTCCTATAGGAGATGAGGCTAGGTTACAGTCTGCACCTCAGGAACTGGGATCCAACGTCGACTGCCTGACGGAGGACGTGGCGGTAACTGTGCCAGAACATCTACAGGATCTGCACGACCGATCCTCTGAACTTCGGAACTCTGAACAGGAAGCTGAACATAGGCCCATCCTGGTGGAGTTTGGAGATGTGTTTGCCCGCCATGACTTTGACTTAGGAGAGTTCACCGCCATTGAGTACAAGATAGACACAGGTGCATCAGCCTTGGTGAAGCTTAAGATGCGAAGAACGTTGATGCGTTTCGCAGAAGCAGATAAGGCTGTGCTGAACCGAGAGAGGGAGGCAGGATTTATACAGCCCTCTCAATCGGGTTTAGTGATGGCGCCTGTGCTAGATCTCCTCCAGAGGTATCCAAACAACATCCTCATGAGTAGCAGAGAACTGTTGCCAGGGATGGAGAGAACACCATTGATGACGAGAAGCAGATCTAGCGAAGGACAGGTCGGCAGAGTGACCGTCCTGAATAGGATCATTGTTCCGTCCAATGTCCTCAAGCGAATCTCTGGAGTGATAGATCAGAAGATGACTGTAACTACTGTTTTGGCGAATCTGCTGAAACGGATCACTGGGATAATTGATCAGAAGGAGATTGTGACTACCGTTCAGGCAAGCGTGCTGAAACGGATCACAGGATTGATCGATCAGAAGGAAAGTGTGACCATCGTTTGGGCAAATATGCTAAGACATGTCACAGGTATCATTGGTCAGAGGATGACTGTGACCACGGTTTCGGCCAACTTGCTGAAGCGGATCACTGGCGTTATTGACCAGAAGATGTCGCTCATAACCACCCTTTCGGCAAATGTGCTGAAACGCATCACAGGCACCATCGACCAAAAGATGATCTCTTCGGTGTGTTTGACTTCTGCTTTGCATTTCAGAGCTAGAAGGTCTGGGTTTTGTCAGCTACAGGCGGATGTCCTCAAATCGACGGATAGGTTTTTCCTTCTGGAAGATTATGAGGCATTGGGCCAGGCTCACAGTGCGGAAGTAATAGCTCAGGGACTATCTTCACTGGGGATGGAGGAAGTTGGGACCCAGCTACAATCCTCGCCTCCTGAGTCGGACCCAACAATCAACCGCCTGCGAGAGGACAAGGTAAGTGACCACCCGCAAGGTTACTGGGGAGAATAGACTGGGCCTGTGTCCGTCGCCTCTCTCCAGGACTGGTAGTTGTGGGAGAGCGGAACGGGTAGTGAGGATAAGGTAAATGGAAATTAGGCAAACGGAGTATCTTGGTCCATGGCAGATTTTAGGACTCTGAGATATATGTTTACTGTGTTGCCAGCTGTGTTAGCTATGTATTTCCCTATTATACCTCATGTCCCGGTTCTGTAACTGAATGGTATGCCATCATGTGAAACATGCTAAAGATTACTGGAGATATTCCTTCGGTCGTCTAGTAGTGCCGGCCTCGCAACACCAATGAGTGAGGCAAGGAACCCATTTCCATCCTGCGTCCAATATGGAGCCAAGTAGTCCACTAAGGAAGGGGCAGAGAACTTATCCTCGCTCGCCTTTAGGACTGGCATCCCAAGGAGTAGGGTAGGGAGAATGTTCTTGCCTGATTTATGGTGTGATGCTGAGTAGCTGCATGAAGCTTCTAATGTTTCCTGATGGTGTACTCATCAAATGAGATGCATCCTTCTGTGTGCTATTCCGATGTTAGCTGTGTTAGCTGACCTGGATAACGTAGTATTCTAGTTTTGAGCTGTGCTGGCGTTAATTAGCTATATGCCCTCACCAGATACTGTGTCAGAAGTGGATGATCGTGAAGTGATTTGAGTATATACCCTGAGGCACCGGGTGTTATATTTCATGTTTCGCTTCTGTCTTCTCTGACTGTGGCAGTGGCTGGCAAGAAGAATTCTTCTCTGCCAACGCCACGACGGTCAAGGAGAATACTTTTTGAGGTACGGTCGGCAGCTGGATTGTGCAGCCGTATCATGAACATGTTCGAGATGGGTTTACAAAGGATGTTCTTTCCAGGGCGAGATGGATACTCAGAATTTTCCATAATGATCTCCGAGCATTGCAGTTGCCACATGCTGATAACCCTGCTTTGGTGGTGCAGTACTGGATTGTCAATAGCATTGCTCTGAGCTTGTTGTAGGCTGGGCTTCTCTATGGAAAGAGTTTCTTTTAGTGACTAGTCTCGGATTGTGTCCGATCATGCTAGAATGAAGTGTGTAAGCCTGGAACCTATGGTTCCACTTGCCAGTGATTACTTGCCATGAAGATGGAGAATTCTCCTCTTCTGGAATAATTCTTCGAGAACATCTGGAACACGAGCGCCGTCCCTGTTGTATATTTTATACAGGTTGATGATCGCGGCTTATTGCCGTCTGATGTAGTGCGTTTTGCATAGCTTAGATTCTTGCTCTAGATAGTTCAGGATGTTGTCGAAGAGTTAGAGTGCGTAGGATTTGTATCCAAGCACTGGGTTAGTGGTTTACCCAGTGGGCTGGCATGGCATACATGTAATTTGCAGCCCTTGGGAAGTTTATGGGAAGTGAATACTAGGTTTGGTTCGCCTATGACTCCGGTCTAGATAATGGAGCCTTGCTCTTATCTCGTTGAGTCATGGATACTCTGTGCTCTGCGGAAGCTCTAGTGAGGACCCAATGTCCAAGCGGGGGTGCCGAGTGAGCAGTTTCCGAAGGTGGTTAACAGAACTACTGATTGCTGTGTTTTGGCTAGGTTCAGATAGGGGTTGTTGGCATTCCTCATGGGTGTAGCCATGGCCGAGGGACTTTCTTTCGGGTTCCAACGGTCTTGCTCATCCAGAGTTTGAGTGCTTCTTCAGAGATCCCCGTATCGATCCTCAAAAAATTGGGAAGGGAGCAGTGTAGTGAAAACGGCCAGGCCGATTTGGCGTTTTCAGCTACTGATCCTTGTCGTCTGCTACCATCGTCGTCTGCTGTTGGAGACCTCATGGCGAGCCAAGATGTGGTGCCGCGTGCAACTTCGCCGGAGGTGACCAGTCAGAAGCAGGGATTCGACACCCCGTGATGGAGGATGCGGGCGGCGTCGCCATCTTTGGATACTGCTGAGAGATGTACTGGAACCAACCTATTGAGAAGTTATACTGTTGTTATTGCTGAGTTATATTGCTGTTTTCTACCTGTTCAGTTGTTCTACTGGATTCATCGTGGGACAGAACTTACGGTGAGTCAATATACTTTTGACTGAATATATGTGATGCATGTATTTCGTCTTTTGTGCAGTACATTTCCACTTTTAAGATTGTTCGAACTGAGCACTCGAACAACAGAGGTATCATTTTGCTGTCTACACTAGAGTTTAAAGGGTCAGTTAATACATTGCGTTAAGTTGAAGGACAGTCAGGTGTCAGGTGTGTCAAAAAAATCGAAGATGGCTTTTAAAATGGGGGCATTAAATGACTGTTGTTACTTAAAAGTGGATATAGAACATTACAAATACACCTTGGGAATATCATTTTGGTGTCTACACTAAGGTTTCAAGGGTAAACAAAAACTTTGGGACTGGTTAACATGAAATGCAGTTATCCATTTTGCCTTAACACCTGTTAAATCCAAGTTGGCTTCAAAAATGGGTTCAAAATTGACAGCTGTTACTTAAAGGTGGACAAAGTTCATGCAATATCAACCTGTGAGAATTAATCTTGGTGCTTACACTTAAATGCATGGGGATAAGTTATATTGTTTCATGAGTTGGTAACAGCACCCATTTTGATGAAATTTTTGAATCCACCATGGATTTTTTGAAAAAAATTGGAATACTAACCATCATTGTTACTTGTCCTAATGTATTATTTGACCCTTCATACCACAATTTAGACACCAACATTATTTCTTATAGATAAATTATGTACAACTCTAACCATTATTAAGTGATACGAGTCGTTTTAGATGCCTTTTTTGAAAACCCTCTTGGATTTTTAGGCAAACTGGATAACTGCATATCAATGTAACCAGTCCAAACGTATTATTTTAACCATGAAACTTTAGTGTAGACACCGAAATCATATCTGCTCGGTGGATTTTAAATGAACTATGTCCATTTTTAAAGTAACGGCAGTCATTTTAGACTCCGATTTTTGGAAGCCATCTCGGATTTTCGACATACTGGTTGTCCTTGTTCCTAATTTCCTGACTTTTAAAACCATGGTAAAGACATAGAAATTATATGCCCCTGACGGATATTACAATGAACTATGTCCATTTGTAAATACCAGCGGCTAATTTATACTATTTTTTAAGCCACCGTGGACCTTAGGACATAATTGTCCACCCATCGTCCTTGTAACTTATCCTAATGTTTTGTTTGACCCATTTAACCATGGTATAGGCACAAAAATCATATTCCCGGATATTGAACAAACTATGTTTTTTTTTTAAGTAGCAACAGCACTTTTTTACTCCATTTTGGAAGCCATCTTGGATTTTTGAACATACCGGATCACTGACTGTTGTCCCAATGTATTATTTGACCAATGAAACCATGATCTAGACACCAAAATCATATCTCCCGGGTAGATGTGATATGAGCTATGTCCATTTCAATTATTAAAAGCCATTTCAAACTCAATTTTTGGAAGCCATCTTGGATTTTTTGACACACCAGACCATTAACTGTCCTTGTAACTTGTCCCGATGTACTACTTCACCATTGAAACCATTGAATAGAAACCAAATTAAAGCCACTGAAGTAAGTAATAGATAAATTGTTGAATTTTAGCCTACGGAAGCCATTTGGGCGTCATCTTGGATTTTCCTGGTACCCTGGAGTGCTAATATTCACTTTAACTGTATCAATAAATTCGTTTACCCACTGGACCATGGAATATGAACCCAAATAGGATTCTAGGGTGGATAATGGATGAGTTATATTAGGAGTGGGCTATTCATGGGTCAAACATACTTTTTTTGTCATTTTAATATGGCAATAGCTTTTATCTGTTCCTTGTAATGTATCTCAACATGAAATGACAATATTTTTTTTGTCTCGGGTTCGAGAAAAAAGTGTTCCGGGCAAAAATCCAAAATGGCCGCCAAAACCCCCCAATATCACAGTTTTGGCTACAACTTCTCTATTTGGTGGTCTTTTTCTCTGGTTTTGGTGTCTATTCATATATTTTGGGGGGCAGGCAATTTGTTTTTCCTGAAATTAGTACTTAAAAAACATTATTTGTAGAGTTAAAAGGTGATTTTCCCTAAATTCTCAAATTTTTTTACCCTTTTTTCACCAAAAAATTAGGTTTCACCGTCTTGTGGTTCTTGGATATTGGACGATACAAGCTCCGCAATAGCAAGTAGTTCATATAGCTATATTGCTCTTATTCCTCTACTTTGGGTTTTACGGATATTTGCAAAATATATAATATTAAATAAGAAATGTTATTTATTTGTAGGGGCTATACAGTATACATTGTATTGTACATACTGCACTGCATACATGTATGTCCATGCATTGACCACCATGACACGGTCTGTATAGTGTCATAGAAATGAGCTACTGAGAAATTGTAGATACTGTATGTTTTGTCTCAGAAATTGAAGACATGTTTTGTCAATTATGCTCATTCAGGGGGTGGAGAGAGGAAAATATTAACAATGGATTATTGTCAACCCCACATTATGGCACTTACACTGTGGCTATTCTGATTATGGTAACTTTGCCGTCCAATGGTAACTTGCATGGAATCCTTGATTCTGATTGGCCGTTGAACAGTGTTACCTTGGTAGTTACCTGACCCCATAAACATACATGTAGGGTTAGACCACCAGGTAAAAACAAGCCTCCAAACGAAGAAGATATGGCTAAAGCCTGCTAAAAATGTGATGTACGTACATATACATGTACACGTCCATGATGCTTATGTGCAATTTATGTTTATCATCCGGTTACATCATGTACACGTACAGTACATCAGCTAGCAATCAAATTCACAAGTCACAATCTAATTCTAAACCACAGGAGCTCACTTAAACTATGACACTATAGTTTATATGCAGGACTTGTTATATATGGCATGGTGGTCAATGCATGGATATATGCAGTGTACAGTACATTGTAAATACCATACAGCCCCAATGGATAAATGACATTTTATTTTATTTGATATGTATTTCGCAAATATCCATCAACTCAAATTTTGGAATAAAAGCAATGTAGCTATAAAAAGCTGCTTACTACTGGTCAACTGGTATCGTCTAATATCCAAGAACCACGTGACGATGGAACCTAATTTGGGGCTAAAAAAATTGGTCTAAAAAAATTGAAAATTTAAGTAAAATCACATCTTAACTCTACAAATAATGGTTTAAAAGTACTAATTTTAGAAAAAACAAATTGCCTGCCCCTAAAAACATATGAATAGACACCAGACACCAAAACCAGAGAAAAAGACCACCAAATAAAGAAGTTGTGGCCAAAACTGTGATTTTGGGGGGTTTTGGCGGCCATTTTGGATTTTGGCCCGGCACACTTTTTTCTCGGACCCGAGACAAAAAAATATTGTCATTTCATGTTGAAATAAGGTAAAAGGAATACAAAAAAAAACTGTTGCCACAGTAAAACCAAAAATCACCCATTTATAACCCACTCCTAGTTATAATTATTTTCAGTGAATTGCGGCCATCTTGGACGCCATCTTAAAAATAGCTGTTTTCCCATATGCGGATTTTGGAAGATTTTGAGTATGTTATTCTTGAGGTCAAATACTGCCAGAAACAGTTGATGCTATAATTCATTTAAGAAAAAGTACTTACTCTTCCTTTCAGTAATTGCTAGCATGGCTCTTTTTGAGGGAAAAGTAAGATAAAGAAAGAAACGTAGAAAGTGACAAGGAGAGAGTTGGGAGGTATGATTTCAGACTTACCATTTGTGTCACTGTTACTCGTTTAACTCTTTGAAATTATTTCAAGATGTTACAAATCGAATACTGGTGCGCAAACGTCAGGGACAAAAGGATTTTATTTCTATAATAGATGCGTGGAAAATCGAATTAAAGGAGACATATAATTTATGGAAAAAATACAAAAGATGACTTTAAATGAAAGATGGAGGCCTCTGTCTTGCCATACCCCTAAGCCCCAAGTTCACAAAAATAGTTTCGGACTTTAGTCGTGCTTTTTTATATAATGATGATCATCATCATATTGTCTTTTGCGAAAAATATCTACATCTACCCTCGTTATCAATATAGAAAATGGAAGATGATGATATAGAATTTAATGTGAAATAAAAGTTACAATGGTAGTTTTGAAAGGTTTTTCGGGGTATTATTTGAGAAACTGAAAAAAACTAAATTTTCGACATGATGGCCACGATGCAATAGGACGATATAATGGACCCACAAATGCAACCTCCTCCGATCAATACAAGTTGGCAAAATCGAGGCATCCCCTCATAACTGTTTTCAGATGAAGAGAGAGAGAGAGGTGAGGGGTTAGATGTAATGTAAAATGACAGGTACTGAGAAGAGAAAATCAGAGAGACAAGATAGAGGCGGGATGCGCGTTTCCGTTTTACACCCTGGCGAAGGCATTTTCCGGAAAAATAGCCACAAAGCGACTAGTGAAGAGTCTACGTCTATGTTTGTTTACATAATCAGCTGGGCGCGCGATCCAAAAGTCCGCACCGAAGGTATCCGCAGAACATACGTGCAAATGCAGCTGAGCTTATAGACCAAAAGCTTCAGTCTCTGTATTTTGGTTGTTCCGCTGAACTATATACGTTGGCTTCATGATTTTTTTTACTTTATTGCACATGATCGTTTATATGAATGAAAACAAATAATAGCTAAAATATTGAAAAATAAAACACATAATTACTTTTTTTCATATTATATCTATCCTTATATCTATCATATCTGTCTATCCACTATCTATGTTATAAATCAATCTATGGTACTACATGATATATCTATCTGTTAATTTGTCTATCTACTCTGTCTCTCTCATTCTCTATCTACCTATATATCTGTCTATCTATCTATCCATCTAACATCTATCTCTCAAATTCTCTATCTATCCATCTGTCTCTCTTTTATTTCTCTCTATATCCATCTGTTAATCTACTCATGTGCAATATCAACACTGCTTCGACTTCCTTCGGGAGTCTATTTCCTCAGCTCTACTTTTCCTTTTTTTTGTGCTCGATTCGATTCAATTACTACTTTATTTACTTGTTACCATTGTTAAATGTCTTGTATTGCATAATGAGTTTTTTTTCTGAAGGTTGCCTCCTATTCTCTTTCAAATTCCACCTCTTGCTTTCCCTTCTCTTTGTCTTATCACAATTTCTTTCCCTTTTCTCACCTCTTTCTTCTTAATCTTTCATTCCGCTTTTTTCTTCTTTGGTGACACTTTACTTTTGGCCTTTTGTATTTATTTATGATACATTTCTTTTTTATCTGTATGAATTTGTATTGTATTTGATATTTATTTATAATGTTTACTTTATATTTTGTTATGATTCTATTTGTATGTAAACATTCACTTATTTCAGTCTTTGACTGCTTGTGATTGTATTTTGATAGTTTTTATTGCAATAAAATCCAATACATATATATATATATATATATATATATATATATATATATATATATATCTCAAATTCTCTCTATCTATCCATCTGTCTGTCTTTTTCTCTCTCTCTGTTTCACTCTATCCGTCTATCTATCTCTCGAATTCTCTCTATCCATCTGTCTGTCTGTCTCTCAAATTCTCTCTCTCTCTCTCTATCTATCCATCTGTCCGTCTTTTTATCTCTATCCGTCGATGTATCTATCTCTCAAATTATATATCTATATATCTATCTATCTATCTATCTATCTATCTATGTAACTACAGTATCTATCTATTAATGTTCTCTTTCTCTCTCTCTCTATCTATCCATCTGTCTTCCTCTAGTTCTCTCTCTCTCTATCAATCTATCTATCTATCTTCTATCTATCTATCTATCTATCTATCTATATGTAACTGCAGTATCTATCGATCTGTTAATTTGTCGCTCTTCTCTGTCTCTCTCATTCTTTATCTATCTGACATCTATCTATCTCTCAAATTCTCTATCTCTCTCTCCCCCTCTCTCTATCTATCTATCCATCTTTCTGTCTTTCTCTCTCTATCTATCTTCTATCTATTTATTTATCTATCTCTCAAATTCTATCTCTATCTATCTCTCTCCCTCTATCTATCTATGTATCTATCTATCTTTATATCTATCCATCTGTCTTGTTTTCTCTCTTTCTCTTTTTCCGTCCATATATATCTATCTTCTATCTATTTATTTATCTATCTCTCAAATTCTATCTCTATCTATCTATGTAACTACAGTATCTATCTATCTGTTAATCTTCTCTCTCTCTCTCATTCTTTATCTATAACATCTCTCAAGTTCTCTCCCCCATCTATCTATCTATCTATCTATCTATCTTCTATCTATATTTATCTATCTATGTAACTACAGTATCCATGGTATCTATATCTATCTGTTAATTTGTATATCTTCTCTCTCTCCCTCTCTCTCTATCTATCTATCCATCTGTCTGTCTTTCTCTATTTCTCTCTATCTATTTATCTATCTATATCTATGTAACTACAATATCTATTTATATGTTAATTTGTCTATCTTCTCTGTCTCTGTCTCATTCTTTATCTATCTATATATCTATTTATCTATCTATCTATATATCTATCTAACATCTATCTATCTTTTCAAATTCTCTATCTCTCTCTCCCTCTATCTATCTATCTATCTATCCATACGGTCTGTCTTTTTTTTCTCTCTCTCTCTATTTCTCTTTTTCCGTCCATATATATATATCTATCTATCTATAACATCTCTCCATTTCTCAAGTTCTCTCCCCCATCTATCTATCTATCTATTTATCTATTTATCTATCTATCTATCTATCTATCTTCTATCTATATTTATCTATCTATGTAACTACAGTATGAGTATCCATGGTATCTATATCTATCTGTTAATTTGTATATCTTCTCTCTCTCCCTCTCTCTCTATCTATCTATCTATCTATCTATCTATCTATCTTCTATCTATCTATTTATCTATCTATATCTATGTAACTACAATATCTATCTATCTGTTAATTTGTCTATCTTCTCTGTCTCTGTCTCATTCTTTATCTATCTATCTATCTATTTATCTATCTATATATATATCTATCTAACATCTATCTATCTTTTCAAATTCTCTATCTCTCTCTCCCTCTATCTATCTATCTATCCATACGGTCTGTCTTTTTTCTCTCTCTCTCTCTATTTCTCTTTTTCCGTCCATATATATATATCTATCTATCTATAACATCTCTCCATTTCTCAAGTTCTCTCCCCCATCTATCTATCTATCTTTTATCTAAATATCTATCTATGTAACTACAGTATCTATCTATCTGTTAATTTGTCTATCTTCTCTGTCTCTCTCATTCTTTACCTATCTATCTATCTATCTATCTAACATGTACCTATCTCTCAAATTCTCTATCTCTCTCTCCCCCTCTATCTATCTATCCATCTGTCTGTCTTTCTCTATTTCTCTCTATCTATCTTCTATCTATCTATTTATCTAGCTATCTATGTAACTACAGTTTCTATTTATCTGTTAATTTGTCTATCTTCTCTGTCTCTCTCATTCTTTATCTATCTATCTATTATCTATCTATCTCTCAGATTCTCTATCTCTCCCCCTCTCTCCCCCTCTCTCTCTTTCTCTCTCTATCTATCCATCTGTCTGTCTTTTTTTCTCTCTCTCTACTAGTTTTTCTTTATCCGTCCATATATCTATCTATCTATCTATAACATCTCTCCATCTCTCAAGTTCTCTCCCCCATCTATCTATCTATCTATCTATCTATCTATCTATCTATCTATCTATCTATATATCTATCTATCAATCCATCTCTCTGTCTTTCTCTCTCTCTCTCTACTTCTATCTATCTATCTATTTATCTATCTATCTATCTATCTATCTATCTATCTATCTATCTATCTATGTCTCTATCTATTTATCAGTCTTCTATATCTATCTTTCGGCATCTAAGTGTATCAATCCATCAAACTTCAATTTTCTTTCTATTATATGTATCTGTTTATTTTGTCTGTCATTCTATTCATTTACTTAATAATTTTTCATAACTATTCATAAAAAAAACGTGACTGCAAAAGCATGTTCGGATTTCACTCATATGACTGCTCTCTGTACATGAAGTGCCGAGGAACTCTATGCTCTGATCAGTAACTGTGCAGATTGCATGCGGTGGTGTGGGACTCGCCTGTGTCGCACGCTGCAACCAGCGACGTGTGTAGACTCTTCACTAGTCGCTTTGTGGCTATTTTTGCGGAAAATGCCTTCGCCAGGGTGTAAAACGGAAACGCGCAGGCGGGATGGGGGGGGGGGTATATACCTCGTTTTCCAAATCGGGGAGAAAGAAGACGATACAGATATAATCTAAATGAGTAGAACTCAGAGAAAAAAAGTGTATAAGGGAGGGGATATAGAAAGACGATATATATAAGAAAGGGAATGAAAGCGGTAGATGATACATTCAGTTACAGGTTAGAACCCAGAGAAAGGGAACACGAGGAAATCTCTTGGTACCGTTTTATAAATACATGTACATTTTATAGTAACAAATGCGCAATAATTTAAACAAATTTACCATCCGCCAGTCACATAGAAAGATTTCAGTAGCTTTTAAGTGTTATTGAAAATGTGTTATTATAAACAAGTTTTATATGAAACAGGCCCCTGGTGCACTTTTGACCCCCCCCCCCCCCCCCCCGCTTTCTCTCGTTCTCTCATCTAATTGCTATCATTTTTGTCTTCTCTTTCAAAGGAAGTAAACAGAAAATAAGGCAATTTAAAAAATCGTTTATCGATGTCTACCGCGCCAAGATGTCCGAGTTAATTGAATCCGGCCCCTATCGCGCTATCGGGAAGGACCCGACCGATCGCCTCTCCCGCAAGCTTACCACTATTCTTCGCGGCTTTCACAAGAATGGTGACATCGATGATTCTACCTACCGTAAGCTTAAACCGTCGCAGAAGCAACCGCCCAGGATCTATGGACTACCTAAAATCCATAAAGCTAACATTCCGCTCCGTCCGATTGTATCATGTGTGAGTTCGTTTGCTTACAACACGTCTAAGTATCTCGCTGATATTCTTGCTCCCTTAGTCGGGTCCAATGGACATGCTGTCCATAACTCTGCATCGTTTGTTGATTTCCTGCGCAGCGAAACCATACAGGAACACGAGGTCATGGTTTCATTTGATGTGGTGTCATTGTTTACCAATGTACCCATCGACGCCGCATGCAAGGTCGCACTTAACAGACTCGAACGCGATGAGAGTCTACCCGAGCGCACACAGTTATCTCCGGCCCAGGTAACTGAGCTTTTGAGTTTTGTTTTACAATCTACGTATTTTATGTTTGCCGGCAATTTCTACGAACAGCAAGAAGGAGCAGCCATGGGCAGCCCTGTTTCCGCAGTAATCGCTAACTTGTTCATGGAAGCTTTTGAGGAACGCGCGCTGAGTATTTGCCCGCCCGACTGCGCCCCTAGAGTTTGGAAGCGATACGTAGATGACACGTTTATTATCACGCATAGATCCGCCGCCGATGACATTTTGAGCCACATGAATTCGCAGCAGCCATCCATCCGTTTCACCATGGAGATGGAGTGCAACGAGCGCATTGCCTTTCTAGACACTATGGTGCACCGTGACACCAGCGGCCGATTGTACACCACCGTATACAGGAAGCCCACGCACACCGATCAGTACATTGCTTATGATTCGCATCACCCGAAGTCCGTTAAGCGCGGTGTAGTGAAGTGTCTTTATGACAGAGCTTCACGCATCGTTACTAAGCCCCATTGCACAGCTACAGAGAAGCAACACATCACCTCGGCTCTTATTTCTAACGGTTACCCGCGCTCCTTCGTTAACCGCGTTGCTAAGAAGAAGAGCGCTCCGTCCGAACAGCCTGCGCAATTCAAATCCGCTATAGTAATCCCATTTGTTGATGGTATCGCGCATCTTCTCCGCCGGCGCTTGGAGAAGCATGGCATCCGAGTTATATTCAAGTCCGACAGCATCCGCAGCCAGCTGGTCCGTCCGAAAGACCGCCCGATCCCCGACAGACGCGATGGGGTTGTTTATAAGATCCCATGCTCGACTTGCGACAAAGTCTACATCGGTGAGACTGGTAGACCTGTGGGGGAACGCATGAAGGAACATCGCCGTGATGTTCGGCTTAGGCGCACTGATAGCTCTGCTGTTGCAGAACATGCTTGGGACTCCGATCATCCACCTAACTGGGATGAGGTCAGCTGCGTTGCTCATGATAAGCATTGGTATACGCGGCGCGTTAAGGAAGCGATTCAGATCCGTTTGCACCCGAGCAATATCAATAGGGACAGCGGCATTGAGATCCCTGATGCATGGTTACCGGCCATCCGACGGCATACTGCATCCACCGTTCAGAGCGCACGGCGCCCGCACCAGCAGGTGCCTGACACCAGCGCAGATGCTGATTGGCCGGCCGCTTCGGCCAATCACAGCGCACGGTGCACGCTCCGGCGGGCACCAAGCACCAGCGCGGACCCTGATTGGCCAGCGGCTTCGGCCAATCACAGCGCGGCTCACGCCCGAGTGGAGCCGGACAATAGCTCCCGACGCTATATAACCCGTGCGCAGCAGCGTCTTTGCTCATTGCCTGACGAAGTCTAGCAGCTTGCAGACGAAACGTCGCTTTCACACTACGTTTGCTACATCGTGAGACAACTGGTTAATTTCTTCTACTCAAATCGTTTATCCTTTGCTTTTTTTGAAAATGAAAATGTCCATGTAGTTCTTGATCTCGGGACTCCCCAAACAAAAGAAAGTAATGGCGGGCACTTAAACAATTCCTTATGAAAAGAGCAGAGGACAAATGGACAATGCCTTAGGAATACTGCTTTTTATATTACGACATTAAAATATCTCAAAATAGTAAATGTTTACTCATTTATTGACAAAACATGCAGGCGCTTATGAAATGGCAAGAATATTTTCTTCTTGAGCATGACAGTGCTTTCTTCATAAAAAATACACAATTCCCCCTGGGTGATGATACACATAGGAATGGAAGAAGATGCAAGTGAGATTCAGAGAAAGAATAGAAGATGCAAATCGAGATATATGTATAGGAGAATGACAGAAAGGATGAGAGAGAAAAAAGAGGAAGTAGACCAAAAAGCTATAATGGTAAACAACAATGTGCGCTTTTGCTATTGCATGAATATTTACTTATAAAGAATAATAGATTATTTATAGAATGAATTTGTCATGTTAGGTTTTAGAAGCTCTTCATCTCATTCTCTTTTTCTCTCCCAGGTGAAATTCGAAAAAAAGCATAATCAGTTCAAATGATAAAACTAATAAAGGACCAAAAGTTTCCTCGGCGGAAATTGAGGAAATAGAATGAGAATTTACGTTGAGGCATCCACCTAAAAAGAACACGTTTGGCGTGTCCCGACAAACCCATTTTAATCCTACAGACCTTGATTCGTTTATTCATGTGTGACCTACCCCTTCCCCCTAAAAAAAATGTTAATTTTCTTACTTTATCGCCAATTTCTTTCTTATTTTTTTCTTTTGTTTTTCTGGCGAATAGCGTAGTATAAAAGGACCCATATAAAGAAAAAAAAAGACAGTTTGACCTAATATTTTCCTTTACGGCAAACATGCTTATGGGGCGCTTACCCTGGTTAGCATCAACACCAAACTTATTGAAAAATATGTATAAATAACGGGGCCGCTGAGCGCTTTTGACGATGGAGGGGTTGAGCTGAATGTGGGAGGGAGTGATCCGGCCAAAAAAAAATCACAAATTTATGGACTTCGCGTTTTTGTATACGTTTGCTGAATAGGGTGGGGTGTCTGGAAAACGAAGACCGAAGACCGAAGACCGGGGACTCATATCACACTCGTGTGAAAGCGTTTGTAGTTCACGCCCGAAGTGTGTACAAAGCAGTGCAAAGTGTGTACAAAACACGTGCGCGGGTTAGAATGGACTTTGGACCTTGCCCCGACACATGTTCTCCCATTGACAATGCACGGGTCCCCGGTCTTCGATCTTCGTTTTCCAAACCCGTTGTTGGGTGTCTGGAAAACGAAGACCGAAGACCGGGGATCGCATTCGTTTAGCTAAGATACCACTTATAAATGTCATTATGAAGGCCTCTATTATTCAGCTCAAATTCAAGAATATTCTGATCTAGAATACATTAATGTCATTAATTGGCTGATAATGAAGTCATGTTAATTGCTTGTGTCAATAATTAGTATAGTTAGACCAGTTGAAGCGGGATAGGTCTCCCAGTTTACACCACTATTCCACTGAGACAAGTAACAAACTCCAGTAATCAATCAGACCAGTTTCAAATTTCCAGTTAAAGGTTAACTCTAGACCAGTAATTTCAGACCAGTTTAATTTTTAACTGGTCCAGTAAAGTGAACAGTGAACAGTTAGACCAGTATGCCGTTTTTCCATTTTCCAGAATTACATTCTGTGAACTGGTTTTTCCTTCTTAATTGGCTGACATTAATTTGCAATTTTACTATACCATTGACATAACGCATGTCCCCGGTCTTCGGTCTTCGTTTTCCAAACCTGTTGTTGGGTGTCTGGAAAACGAAGACAGAAGACCGGGGATTGCGTATTCGTCTAGCTAAGATAGGCCTATAATATTCAGCTCCAGTTTAAGAATATTCTGATCTTGGATACGTCATCAGCTATGATTGGCTGCGGATAAGTTATGGTTATTTGTGTGAATATCGTTATCAGCTAGGGCATGATATTAAGGATAACGTACATATTTCACCCACGGAATTCAGCCATTGCAATTCTGAAAACTGTCATGAAACTGAAAACTTGCATACAATACACCTCATACTGCGCAATCACGTACTTGTAAGCAGACTCAACTCAACTGGCGTTTGCAGTGCAACTATATTTTACTACCATTGACATTACGCATGTTCCCGGTCTTCGGTCTTCGTTTTCCAAACCTGTTGTTGGATGTCTGGAAAACGAAGACAGAAGACCGGGGATTGCGTATTCGTCTAGCTAAGATAGGCCTATAATATTCAGCACCAGTTCAAGAATATTCTGATCTTGGATACGTCATCAGCTATGATTGGCTGCGGATAAGTTATGGTTATTTGTGTGAATATCGTTATCAGCTAGGGCATGATATTAAGGATAACGTACATATTTCACCCACGGAATTCAGCCATTGCAATTCCGAAAACTGTCATAAAACTGAAAACTTGCATACAATACACCTCATACTGCGCAATCACGTACATGCAGACTCAACTCAACTGGCGTTTGCAACTATTTTACTACCATTGACATTACGCATGTCCCCGGTCTTCGGTCTTCGTTTTCCAAACCTGTTGTTGGGTGTCTGGAAAACGAAGACAGAAGACCGGGGATTGCGAATTCGTCTAGCTAAGATAGGCCTATAATATTCAGCTCCAGTTTAAGAATATTCTGATCTTGGATACGTCATCAGCTATGATTGGCTGCGGATAAGTTATGGTTATTTGTGTGAATATCGTTATCAGCTAGGGCATGATTAATAAGGATAGATAACAATTATAATGTACATATTTCACCCACGGAATTCAGCCATTGCAATTCTGAAAACTGTCATAAAACTGAAAACTTGCATACAATACACCCCATACTGCGCAATCACGTACAAGCAGACTCAACTCAACTGGCGTTTGCAACTATTTTACTACCATTGACATTACGCATGTCCCCGGTCTTCGGTCTTCGTTTTCCAAACCTGTTGTTGGGTGTCTGGAAAACGAAGACAGAAGACCGGGGATTGCGTATTCGTCTAGCTAAGATAGGCTTATAATATTCAGCTCCAGTTTAAGAATATTCTGATCTTGGATACGTCATCAGCTATGATTGGCTGCGGATAAGTTATGGTTATTTGTGTGAATATCGTTATCAGCTAGGGCATGATATTAAGGATAACGTACATATTTCACCCACGGAATTCAGCCATTGCAATTCTGAAAACTGTCATGAAACTGAAAACTTGCATACAATACACCCCATACTGCCCAAATACGTACAAGCAGACTCAACTCAACTGGCGTTTGCAACTATTTTACTACCATTGACATTACGCATGTCCCCGGTCTTCGGTCTTCGTTTTCCAAACCTGTTGTTGGGTGTCTGGAAAACGAAGACAGAAGACCGGGGATTTCATTCGTCAAGCTTATTTCCACATATAGCGTGCTATGGACACGTTTCCGTGCAATTGTACTTCGTTTTCTTCATGCTGGCTGATAAACAGACCTTAAAACAACCGATATACGTGGATACAATATTCCATGAAATTGTCATATCGTTTTTAAAGAAAACAAATTTTCAAACTGAAAAAATGCATGCAATTAATAGATGCTTACATAGAATCAGGGGCGAAGCAGCGTTCGGTGGCCAGGGGAGGGGGGGGGGGACGAGAGCCAGAAAATTCCCGGTCATTATCATCAGTGGCGTAATTAAGAAAAACGGGAAAAAGATAAAAGGGAGGGAGGAAGAAAGAAAGGGAAATGGGGAAGGAAATGTGAAGAGGAAAGGAGGAAAAGGAAAGGGAAAATTGAAAAGAAAACGAAGAAAAAAACTTTTTTTGGAATGGAAAAGAAAGGAAAGCGGGAAAATATACGAAAGAAGAACATTTGAGAAAGAACACATCGTTCCGAAATAGGCCTATGTAATGCAATAGCGCGGTGGGAAATAATTTAAAAGATAACAAAATGGTATGAAGAGCGGGAAACGAAGGTAGAACGTAATTAATCAAAAGCTAAATTGGAAAAAAATACAAGGGAAAAAGGGACAAGAAAAAAATAATAACACGACCGGGCTGCCGATGATTGAAAAGAGCGGGAAGAAAGATGGTCTGCATACAACATTGTGTTATAAGCTTGCTAGATTTTATGCAAATAAGCTACCGGGCCTTTGTCCCAGACCCCACGCAGTATGGGCTCTTCAGCATTTATAACCTTCAAATGGCTATATACCTACCCCCGTTCAACAATGTTCAATCAATGGCATACAGGCGGGGGGGGGGGGGGTGTTCCACACCCAAGAGGGAAAAAAAGAAATTATAGGAGACAAAGTATAATGAAATGAATGGACAATGAAATGTGTTATTTGCTGAATATAATGGAAAATATATCACATAATTAGAATTTAATTTCAATAGGCAATTTTTTTCCAGCTCGCTTTGCACGCTAGCGACTTTTTACAATTTTTTTCCCACGTTGGTATGCTTTGCCCTATAAATATTTGGTTCATTACGCAACTGGGTTGAATAAATGTGTTGTGTAAAAGCTATAGTCTATGTAGAATGCGATTTGATTAAAATAGCGGCAATCTGCGAGGTTTAAATGGCTTTGATATCAAGAAGTTTTCAGGGGGCTCCGCCCCGGACCCCAACCGCACATCACTGCGTATGGAAGTGTTGGGCCATGGGCCCAAAAAGTTGTACAAACAAAAACACAAAAAAAAGCAGAGGAAAAGTGTAGGATATGATTTTATTTACTGAATATAATGTCAAAAAATAGCTCAAAGTTAGATTCTCATGAAAAGGTGATTTTTTTCTCGCTCGCTTCGCTCGGGACTTATATAAAACAGCTTTCTTTAGCACATGTGGTATACTCCACCCCTGTTTTTTTTTTTTTTTTTTTTTTTTTTTACTCTTCACGTTACAGCCGCAAATAATCCTGTTCACAGTGCGCGTACAGACGACAAAAAAGGAATCCAAAGAGAGAAGAGTGAAATATCATTCTCTGGACATCATGTCAAAATCTATCACAAAATTGGATTTTTGTATTATAAAGGTCAACATTTTTGCTCGCTCGCATTTTTTTAAAGATAAATTCTGTCCGATGCACAATATCTGGCCTTCTCAAAATAGTGTCGGCTCATTACGCCTGTTTATACCATATAATGTGACCAGGAAATATTTGGCTCTTGCCCGCCCCCCCCCCCCGCCCCTGGCCACCGACCCCTGTTACGCCGCTGCATATCATGGTGTGAAGAGCGGTCTGTCCCCTGGATAGGAACATCGGCAGTGGTTGGGCGATATCTTGAAGTTCACTAATTTGTGTCCCCTTATGATTGCGGCTAGTTGCGTACGTGAAATCAAAATAGGCTATTATATACACGTCATACCCACACACCAGCCGAGTCTTTCTTACCGTTCTTTATTTTCAACCTCGGTTTCCCGGTTGTGTTCCAGTGGCGTAGCTAGGATTTTTTTCCTGGGGGGCACTGGGGGTCCTTGCTTTGAGTCAGGGGGGCACAATTTTTATCCGGTGTGTACTTGTCACAAGGGCCCGAAATTATCTTCACTTATATTTTTCCCGATCAGTCACTTCTTCGTTATATTCTTATAAAACAGCATAAACATGAAATAATCTCATAAGCATTATAAAAAGTGCGAGCGCGAAGCCCGAGCGATTTTTTTTATTTGTTACTTTCATGTAATATTCTGGGCAATGTTATGTGTGATCCCGATCAAGATTCGTATGTAACTAGATGGTTACTGCGAACGCCAAGCGCGAGCAGACATTTTTATTAACTGTTCTAGCATTATCGAAAAGGGACCTGTTAAGTGCACTTATATAGGTACCCACGAAGATGGTATACATTTCAATAATGCAATTTTTTGACATTCCGACTTAAAAGAATGGTAATTCTAAGCACTTTTTGTATCAATAAATGGGATAGGTATGTAATGAAACAATGGATGCGAGCGCGAAGCGCGAGAGGAAAAAAATTGAGATTTTAGACCTAAAAGCGGGACACTATTCATATTTTGTAAATCATAAATAGGATATAGTTAATTGGGTATCATTAATTATGCTAGATCGTAAAGCGCGAGCAGACAATTATTTATATTCTGATGTGAAACTGGATAATTCAAGTAGATTTTAAATAAAAAACATGCATGCTATCGCGCATGTTCTAGATTTAGACCTAGAATCTGGGCATTCTGAATATATTTCTTTAATGGAACATTATGGAATACATGTAGACAATAGGAACTTGGCAAATCAAACAATGTGACCACGCAGCGTGAGCTTTAAAAAAAATGGTGATATGTAGACAATAAAACGGACATTTTACAGAGCACTTAAATTTGTAAATGAAAAAAATATTGAAAGCTCGATGTCCGAGCTAATTATGTTTTGTATAATGACTTCAAAACTTGCTCCATATCAGCCTATTGAGCTAGATATGAATCTCATCGAACAGTCAATTCTGGTGCGAAGCGCAAGCAAAGATTTTTTATAGTAACATGAAATAATTGTTTCTTTTTTGGCAAGTCTTCCCCTCACATTATTTCATTCATTCGTCTCCCTCCTCTTATTTTCCTCTTCTTTTTTCTTCTGTCTTTCTTCTTCTTTTTCTTTTCTTCTTTCTCCCTTTTTTTTTGCTCTACCAATTTTTTTTCCAGGCGGAGCACCTGATGGGGGCACACCAAATCTCAGGGGGGGGGGGGGCTCCCAGCCCCCCCCCCCCCCCGTAGCTACGCCACTAGCTGTTGTGTTCTTAATTTCTTTCTTTCCCCCTCTTGTTTTTTCTGTTTTCTATTCCGATTTCATGTTAGCATTTTCGCATCCCGTTTATTTTGGCCTCTCTTCCTTCCCTTTCCCGCCTAAAATTTCCGTTCCACTTTGCCATCTCTTTATTTCTAACCCCTTTCTCACTTGTTTATTAGTAAGCCCTATTTCAGGATGATTAGATTTGTTTGATCATTCCAATTATTGGCCCTTTTCCTTTCTCCTTTCTTCCTTCTCTTTCTCATTGTTTGTCTCGCCCGCAAGAGGTGAAAGCGAGACTAAGAGATCCAAATGTCGTCCGCCCGTCGATTCCCAAAGAGGGTAAGCCGATTCTGCGGTGCAAGATAGACCAAAAGCCAATTCTGCATCGGCTTTTGGTTCTGAACCAAAAGCCGATGCACGTGTAAACAGGGTAATTTTCTCCCAAACGCGTACTGAATTGTTGCTCTCGAAATGTACGCGTGGGAACGTCTCGGGTTTAACCGCAAAGTAGTATACAAGCGACGCACTTGTGTTTCATGTGCGCCGACCGTACAGAAAACATCGCATACCGGCAACAGCATTCTACAAAGGCACGCTTGCCACCTGTCTTAGGTCGATGACATTGCTTTCTATTACAATTAGGTTTATTTTATACGGAGCCTTTAAAGGGATGGTCCGGGCTGAAAGCATCTATAGCTTAATGAATAGAGTAAAATTCACTGAGCAAAATACCGAAAATTTCATCAAAATCGGATAACAAAGTTATTGAATTTTAAAATTTAGCAATATTTTGTGAATACAGTCGTCATGAATATTCATTAGGTTGGCTGATGATGTCACATCTCCACTTGTTCTTTTGTATTTTATTATATGAAATTAGGTTTATTCAAATGTTTTCATCCAAGAACAAAAAAGTAGAAAAATTGGATTGGCAACTGATTTAGTGCATTAAATATTTATTGCTGCAACTTATTTCATTATAAGGGAGACATATTATTAGCACAAATATGAAATAATGTAAAAATTATGATTATATATAATAACATAGGGAAACGGAGAGTGGAGATGTGACATCATCAGCTCACCTAATGAATATTCACGACGACTGTTTTAACAATATATTGCTAAACTTTAAACTTCAATAACTGTTTACTTGTTATCCGATTAATGAAATTTTCGGCACATTGCTCAGTGAATTCTACTCTATGTATTAAGATATAAATATTTTCAGCCAGGACCATCCCTTTGATACCCCTTTCATAGTGCCCTCTTCATTTTTCACCGGCGAACTTCGCCGGCGAACTTCGCCGCCTCGCATTCCTCACTTCCCCGGCGAAGAAAAAAATGTACCCTTTCGCACTGACATTTCTTCCCCGGCGAAAGTCAACGGGCGATTGAAGAACAAACGAAAGAAAATTATAAACATTACTTCTTACCTATTACAAAAAGGTATAAAAAAAATTAATTACAACATATTTTGGAAGTATTACGATAAAAACAAACAATATCACCTTGTTTTTATATCTTAGCGCATTTTATACATGTAAAAAGTGCTTTTTAATAAATATTGTTAGTAAAAAGAGGGTATCTACTTGGCCATAGCATTCAGCTGAGCTTGCAACTATCGCGCGCGGAATCTCGGTGCAGGGGACTTTGGGAGAGAAAAAAATTGACCTCTGACGTCATTAAAGAGGAGAAGTTCTCCGGTTTGCTTTCATACTGGCCTTTTCACCGGCGAACTTCACCGGTGAAACAGTTTCGCCGGCGAAGTTCTCCACCTCTAGAGGTGGAGAAGTTCACCGGCGAACTTCACCGGTGAAGTTCTCCTGTGTACCTTTCATACTGGACACTTTCCCCTTCGCTGGCGAACTTCGCCGGTGAAGTTCGCCGGTGATTTCAAGGCGCAATATGAAAGGGGTATTACATGTTTTAATTGCCATCGACTTGGCGAAAAACCTAATTATGCCATGTCGACATAATGTCGACATGGCGAGATACGTTATCTCGCCATGTCGACATAATTAATATGTACATTATAATTGTTATCTATCCTTATTTATCATGCCCTAGCTGATAGCGAAATTTACACAAATAACCATAACTTTTCGGCAGCCAATCATAGCTGATGACGTATCCAAGATCAGAATATTCTTGAACTGGTGCTGAATATTATAGGCCTATCTTAGCTAGACGAATACGCAATCACCGGTCTTCTGTCTTCGTTTTCCAGACACCCAACAACAGGTTTGGAAAACGAAGACCGAAGACCGGGGACATGCGTAATGTCAATGGTAGTAAAATAGTTGCAAACGCCAGTTGAGTTGAGTCTGCCTGTACGTGATTGCGCAGTATGAGGTGTATTGTATGCAAGTTTTCAGTTTTATGACAGTTTTCGGAATTGCAATGGCTGAATTCCGTGGGTGAAATATGTACATTATAATTGTTATCTATCCTTATTAATCATGCCCTAGCTGATAACGATATTCACACAAATAACCATAACTTATCCGCAGCCAATCATAGCTGATGACGTATCCAAGATCAGAATATTCTTAAACTGGAGCTGAATATTATAGGCCTATCTTAGCTAGACGAATACGCAATCCCCGGTCTTCTGTCTTCGTTTTCCAGACACCCAACAACAGGTTTGGAAAACGAAGACCGAAGACCGGGGACATGCGTAATGTCAATGGTAGTAAAATAGTTGCAAACGCCAGTTGAGTTGAGTCTGCCTGTACGTGATTGCGCAGTATGAGGTGTATTGTATGCAAGTTTTCAGTTTTATGACAGTTTTCGGAATTGCAATGGCTGAATTCCGTGGGTGAAATATGTACGTTATCCTTAATATCATGCCCTAGCTGATAACGATATTCACACAAATAACCATAACTTATCCGCAGCCAATCATAGCTGATGACGTATCCAAGATCAGAATATTCTTAAACTGGAGCTGAATATTATAGGCCTATCTTAGCTAGACGAATACGCAATCCCCGGTCTTCTGTCTTCGTTTTCCAGACACCCAACAACAGGTTTGGAAAACGAAGACCGAAGACCGGGGACATGCGTAATGTCAATGGTAGTAAAATAGTTGCAAACGCCAGTTGAGTTGAGTCTGCTTGTACGTGATTGCGCAGTATGAGGTGTATTGTATGCGAGTTTTCAGTTTTATGACAGTTTTCAGAATTGCAATGGCAGAATTCCGTGGGTGAAATATGTACATTATAATTGTTATCTATCCTTATTAATCATGCCCTAGCTGATAACGATATTCACACAAATAACCATAACTTATCCGCAGCCAATCATAGCTGATGACGTATCCAAGATCAGAATATTCTTAAACTGGAGCTGAATATTATAGGCCTATCTTAGCTAGACGAATACGCAATCCCCGGTCTTCTGTCTTCGTTTTCCAGACACCCAACAACAGGTTTGGAAAACGAAGACCGAAGACCGGGGACATGCGTAATGTCAATGGTAGTAAAATAGTTGCAAACGCCAGTTGAGTTGAGTCTGCCTGTACGTGATTGCGCAGTATGAGGTGTATTGTATGCAAGTTTTCAGTTTTATGACAGTTTTCGGAATTGCAATGGCTGAATTTCGTGAATGAAATATGTACGCTATCCTTAATATCATGCCCTAGCTGATAACGATATTCACACAAATAACCATAACTTATCCACAGCCAATCATAGCTGATGACGTATCCAAGATCAGAATATTCTTGAACTGGTGCTGAATATTATAGGCCTATCTTAGCTAGACGAATACGCAATCCCCGGTCTTCTGTCTTCGTTTTCCAGACACCCAACAACAGGTTTGGAAAACGAAGACCGAAGACCGGGGACATGCGTAATGTCAATGGTAGTAAAATATAGTTGCACTGCAAACGCCAGTTGAGTTGAGTCTGCTTGTACGTGATTGCGCAGTATGAGGTGTATTGTATGCAAGTTTTCAGTTTTATGACAGTTTTCAGAATTGCAATGGCTGAATTCCGTGGGTGAAATATGTACGTTATCCTTAATATCATGCCCTAGCTGATAATGATATTCACACAAATAACCATAACTTATCCGCAGCCAATCATAGCTGATGACGTATCCAAGATCAGAATATTCTTGAACTGGTGCTGAATATTATAGGCCTATCTTAGCTAGACGAATTGACGCGATCCCCGGTCTTCTGTCTTCGTTTTCCAGACACCCAACAACAGGTTTGGAAAACGAAGACCGAAGACCGGGGACATGCGTTATGTCAATGGTATAGTAAAATTGCAAATTAATGTCAGCCAATTAAGAAGGAAAAACCAGTTCACAGAATGTAATTCTGGAAAATGGAAAAACGGCATACTGGTCTAACTGGTCGAGTTCACTTTACTGGACCAGTTAAGAATTAAACTGGTCTGAAATTACTGGTCTAGAGTTAATACCTTTAACTGGAAATTTGAAACTGGTCTGATTGATTACTGGAGTTTGTTACTTGTCTCAGTGGAATAGTGGTGTAAACTGGGAGACCTATCCCGCTTCAACTGGTCTAACTATACTAATTATTGACACAAGCAATTAACATGACTTCATTATCAGCCAATTAATGACATTAATGTATTCTAGATCAGAATATTCTTGAATTTGAGCTGAATAATATATAGAGGCCTTCATAATGACATTTATAAGTGGTATCTTAGCTAAACGAATGCGATCATCCCCGGTCTTCGGTCTTCGTTTTCCAGACACCCAACAACGGGTTTGGAAAACGAAGATCGAAGACCGGGGACCCGTGCATTGTCAATGGGAGAACATGTGTCGGGGCAAGGTCCAAAGTCCATTCTAACCCGCGCACGTGTTTTGTACACACTTTGCACTGCTTTGTACACACTTCGGGCGTGAACTACAAACGCTTTCACACGAGTGTGATATGAGTCCCCGGTCTTCGGTCTTCGGTCTTCGTTTTCCAGACACCCGAATAGGGTGGGGTGGACTGACGCCTCCTACCAACTCCAATGCCTCTGTACTATTTAATTGAACGATTACAAAGATAGAGACAATACGGGATACAAATTTTTCATGATTTATTTATTACTTTTGTTTTTGGTTGTGAAAAAACAGAACGGTTAAAAATGAATAAAATTAATGAACACAATTGATTGCGGGTGCTACAATTTTATTCGATAAAAATTTACTTACTCTCATTGTGACGACTAGTA
Organism: Lytechinus pictus; assembly: GCF_037042905.1. Classification (NCBI taxonomy): domain Eukaryota; kingdom Metazoa; phylum Echinodermata; class Echinoidea; order Temnopleuroida; family Toxopneustidae; genus Lytechinus; species Lytechinus pictus. Next base: position 254,292 of record NC_087260.1, on the reverse strand, counting down.
ATCGGTAGCATGGTTATTTTGGAGGGAAAAGGGAGATAGAAAATGAAACGTAGAACGAGACGAGGAGAGCGTTGGGAGGTATGATTTCATATCCTCTATTCGAGTCACATTTACCCGCTTCACTCTTTGAAATTGCAACAGGAAAACAAATCGAATACTGGTATGCAATCTTCAGGAACAAAATTATTTTTATTACAACAGCGCTGCGTGGAAAAATAGACTATAAAGAAAACTATAATTTATGAAAAAAAGATACAAAAAACGATTTTTTTAGTGAAACATTGAGTCCACCGTCTTGAAGCCCAGAAGCCAAAAATCACAAAATAGTTTCGCACTTTCTTTGCGCAGTGTTAAATCATCATCATCGTACTTGCCAGGGAATATTCAACCTTTTTTATTCATTCTGAAAAATGAAAGTATTTGGTATGCCCTGATTTCACCCAAATTGGATAATCGTCGTAATTATACACTTTGCAAATGATCTCTATACAAGAAGGTTAAGAGGCCATTCATGAGTAGCGTGATAATAGGCAATGAAAAAAGCACTTGAGCAGACAACAAAGCGGTATCGATCGAACCCGACCTGTCTCCGCGTGCTGATTGCCCTTATGCATTTTTGTACACAGTGTCTATTGACTTGGGGGAAAGCGAAGATTTGAAAAAATAACACGACTTTTTCCTCGTAAATTGCTTAACTATTCTGTTGATTTGAGAGGCGAAACCTTTATTTCTAGAAAGAAAAATATCTGATCTTCAATCTTTACAATTACTAAAAATCCTGAAAACACATCAGTTTGGCGCAATTAGCAATTGATTCGGAAAACACCGCCATACATTGTAGATCCAAATACCAGCGATGTAGCAAAAACGGCTCCGCCGCAGGGAGAACTAACCTGATTCGCGGGCCCGCACCCAAAGGGATATAGATCTAGGCCTATATAATAATAATATATATAGGATCTGTAATGCGCCAAATCCACTCGGCAGAGTGCCCAAGGCGCAGTGAAAGAAAGAAAGAGAAAAGGAAAAATTAAGAGTAGGAAGCATTGAATAGACGAGTCTTAATGTAACGTTTAAATGTGTCAATGGAAGTGCACTCACGGATTACCAGGGGAAGATCATTCCAGAGAAACAGGACCAGCGTGAGCAAAAGCCCGAACCCCCATGTCTTAACGGATTTGGGAATAACTAGGGAACCAACGTTGGATGAAGGCCTATGTAGCTAATGTAAGGGTACCGGTAATTTGAGGGTGCTGATTCATTTTTGGCAGCGTAAATTCACGTTAACGACTGCCACTGACAATTAATTTTGTAAAGATTTACTTAGTCCACGCGCATGCGTACTCTTATTCCGAAGACGCAAGTCATGAATATATTTATATTGGCTTCCACAACTGCGATGGGAAAAATAATTTCGCTTGGGGGGGGGGGATTGATGTCCAGGAGGTAGATGTCCCAGAGAGTGATTTTCCTTGGGGTAACTGTCCTGAAGGGTGGATGTCCTAGAGGGTAGGAAGGTCTTGACGGCTGGCTGTGTATGTCCTAGAGGCTATACATGTATGTCCGGGGGAAGATGCCCGGGGTGCTTGTCCTAGAAGATGGATATCCGCGGGGAAGATGTCTAAGGGGTAGATGTTCTAGAATCTTGTAACTCACCACTGAAGGAGCTGTAATCACTCCTTGGTTGTAGCCGAACTCCCCCGATGATCCAATGCTAATAGTAGCAGTACAAAGCACTAACATGAAAGTAAGGCGACCCTGTATAAATGGTTAAACATAAAAATTGTTTAGAAAAATCGATTAGTCATTTTTGGATGAATATTTAACTTTATATAAACATGATACAATCGTAACTTTAACGCCAAATAAGGTGATGTACAGTAAATCTCATACATTGTATACTAATTACATATTATTTTATTCATTTATTTTATCAATTGATGCATACCCTTTGGGGGTTAATCATACGGTATGCTTTAAAATCAAATCCTCGCTTTTCACTCATGTGATAACTTGCATGTTTATAGTAGACCGGCCATATCGATATTTTACGGCAAAACTTTGAATGGCAAAATTTGTTAATGCCTGTAGCCTATATGCTTGGCATCCCAGCTTAAAGTTTTGCCAAAATACTAAAGGAAAAAAAAATACTAAGGAATAACATACGGGCTGATACCACTCGCACCTTTTTGTGAAAGTGTCGTTTATGCAGTTTGTTGCAACACCCCAATACATAGCACAATGAAACATACAACCGAGTTATATTCAAATAACAATTTGTGAGAACTATCAATAGTTCGAAGTTGCTATATCCATTCAATGTATATTAAGACCACTATATATCGACCACTTCTTTTGAAACCAACCACCTTTCGCGCATTAAGATTATTGCGCATTAGAAACGCTACGTGAGGGAGAGTAGGCGCAGTGTCCATAGGAACGATAAGAATCGATTTACGAGAAACAAGGGTAAATATAAGGGTAGAAAATGTATATATTTACTTATTTATCAAAAATCTTTCAACAGGATGCCCAATCAACATAAAAAATGCTCTCCCTTAGGGTCCTGCATATTCGTAGTATTCGTAGTATTTATCAATATTGTATTGACCATACCCGAACCCACTGCAAAATAGCTGGTCATAACAAGAAATCAGAGAGGAAACTCCCAGGTGGCAGTCATATATATTGCTGCACGCATGTGTCACCAAAAAAAAAACGCGTTTAAAGGGGTAGGTTTTTTTCAGTTTTGGACGCGGGCCGCGCGCAATTGTTAAGGGTATATCAAAAACATCGATTTTTTAAGTGGTTTTGAAAGACTGGTCAATGGTCAATCGCGGGGTCAAACGTATTTAGGGTATATTATTTATTTTTCCAAATCTTTTTTTTTAGACTAGCCAAACGTGTTTAGGGTATGTTTTTTCCCCAAGCTTTTTTGCCGGGGCTTTTCCCTCCTCGTTTCTGAAAAATGTTTGGGTTCTTCCCGACTATAAGCAACGAGCCTGCATGGGAACGGGCCTGGGAAACGGGAAAACGGTCGTGAAATTTGTCAACCCTTTTTAGAGGTCATATTCTGGCGACTTGTTTAGGGGCAAAGATGTGTAAATGAAGCCCGCGAAAAACTTGTTTAGGGTGTTATTTTGCATACAGAGAAAAACTCGTTTAGGGGGTGTTTGGAAATAATTTGGTCACGCATGTGTACAGCAATACATTTGACATTTGACATCAGCTTTCGACACAGTTGATCACGATGTTCTTCTTTCCAGGCTGAAAACACGATTCGATGTCTCTGGAACTGTAGCAAAGTGGTTTAACTCATACATTACTGGACGATATCAACAGGTGATAATTGGTGGCTCACGATCTGATCCTACTCTACTTAAATGGGGGGTGCCGCAAGGTTCGGTTATCGGGCCTGTACTCTTTACATGCTACACGACACTGTTGGAAGATCTTATTCATTCCTATGGTTTCTCGTCTATGATATATGCTGATGACACACAATTATATATCTCATTAAAGTCTGGACAACCTCTCCTAATGTTGCAGAAACTGGAAGATTGTCTTGGTGCCATTCGTTCCTGGATGACTGTGAACTATCTACTCCTTAATGATAACAAGATGGAAGTCCTGCATATCTCCTCCCATCGTAGACATACCCCTGAGCTACCTCCAAAATCAAATTGCAAGTGTTCATATACATCCCTCTAAAACCGTTACTAACTTAGGTGTTTTGTTTGATATAAACTTTTTAATGCGTCCCCATGTCAACAGCATATGTCGTAAAGCATCCTTCGTCCTAAGAAAAATTGGTAAAATTCGAAAATATCTCTCTAAGTCATCTACTGAAGTTCTCATTCATGCATTTATTAGTTCCATGGAATTCCAGAAAAGGATATTTCTAAGCTGCAGAGAATTCAAAACTCTGCAGCCCGTCTAGTTTCCCTCACTAAAAAACATGACCATGTAACATCTACTCTTAAACAATTGCGCTGGCTTCCCATTAAATTTCGTATACAATTCAAAATTCTACTCCTAACATTCAAATCTCTCCATGGACATGCTCCAAAATATCTCTCCGAATTAATCCAGGCATATACTCCGAGTAGGTCCCTTCGTTCTGCAAATCAAAATTTCTTAACAGTCAAAAAAGCAAAAACTAAACTTTTGGGTGATAGGTCCTTTTCAAGCTCTGCCCCACGTCTTTGGAACACTCTTCCAGCTTCCCTCCGTTGTATCCCAAATATCACTTCGTTTCAATCCAACTTAAAGACGTACCTTATGAAGAAAGCATATTCAACATAGCCCCATTTACAGTGTCCTTTAGGTATATGAATTCTAATTTCACTTTTATTTGTATATTTCCTATGTCCTACATTGTAAAGCGCTTTGATATGATTTCATGAAAAGCGGTATATAAGACTAAGTTATTATTATTATTATTATTGTTTTTTGGGCCTGATGTGCCCATAACTGCCACGTAAACAAAAAACATAATTGATTTAAAAGTACAAGGATTTACCTGAAGCTAAATAAATATGAATTAACACTATTATTAATATATGTCCATGTTGGGAATTAAAGGGAATGTGTTGGAAGGAAGTGAATTCCAAAGCCGAACCGTCCTTGGAATGTATATGAAGACTGTTGATCAGAAGTGTTTGACTTTGGGTCAGTGACTCTGTAAGGGTGTGCAGCTGCAGTAAAACGGACATGGGGGCCAAGTGGGAAGAATTCCAGATAACTCAAGGGATGGTTTCATGAAGGAGTGACGGTAGAAGGTAGATTGATTGATTGATTGATTTTATCAGTCAAGAATATCACATGAGATTACAATGACATTGAAGAATACCCTGACAGGATAGCCCATGAAAGCCGAAAGGCTTATTTCCCTATTGTTAGTTTTGTTCCTATTGTTAGTATAAAACATTAAAATGTTGTAACAAAAAGAATAAACTACGACAAGTACTGGAATATGGTAAAAAAAAACAACAAATACATATCCATCAGCCAAATAATTTGCAAACATCTAAAGCAAACAATAATCTTCCTAATATATGAAACAAGATTACATTTTAACATTCCCTACATTATCTACAATACTAAAAACCAACTGTACAAAATGTGTGATTTTTACTGGTAATACTGTTCTCGAATAGGTTCAAGTTTTAGAAGCTTCTTTAATGCTATCTTATATTGAAAAAAAGACAGAGAGATGCAACATTTCTCCGGTGCTCCAGTGGTTAAACCGAACTTTGGAAGGGTCTTCAATTCTCAGGAGGCGGTGTGCTTTCCACTGTAACCTATCGAGAGGTGTGAGTACACTGGTACCAGCTCCAGCCCAAATCGGACATACATACTCCATTAAGGGCCTAATATACATGTAAGCTTTGTAGATTGAGACTCTTGACTTGAATGGAAGGAGATCTTTTGAGCTGCTCAGGATGTACAACCTCTTTGCAAACTTTTTTTGCGACGCATTTGATGTAAGAAGCCCAGGTCAAAGTATTGGTGATGGTGACACCAAGTAGGGTGATGTTCTTTGTTGGTTTTACGGCTGAGTTCATAAAGTAAAGAGGAGGATGATTCTAGTTTCGCTTCCTGCTGATATTATGATGATCATCTCTTCTGTCTTGCTTGCATGGAAGGTGATGCACCAATCTGTTGCTCATTCCTCAAAGACTCTCAGCACAGATGGTTCTGTCGCAAGAATTTTTTTATGAATGTGCAGGGTTAATTAAATCATCATTTAAGAGGTGAAGACTATTTTCTACTTGGGAAGTCAGATCGTCGATGTGCATAAGAGATGATAGGGGCCCTAACACACGTCCCTGTGGCACACCAGCAGTGATGGTCTTAGATGTTGAAGTGAAGCCATTTAGGACAACATCCTGCTGCCTATTAGCTAAGAAATAAGAAATCCATATATGTCGCCAGGTATGCCAAAGGACGACAGTTTGGACAGAAGACCGAGATGCCAAACACGATCAAATGCTTTCTTGATGTCTAGAACTATGATCCTAACTTAATGTTGAGAGTCTAAGGAGTCATTCCACCACTGAGTGATATATAAAAGTATGTCAACGGTAGATCTCTTTTCCCTGAACCCATATTGTGCATCGCTCAGAAGTTGGTGAATTTCAAGATGTTTACTGAAAACGCTGAGAAAGTGTCGTAGCAAAACTGCCATAACTTTTGTAAATTACCATAAATCTATTAAGTGATGTTTATATTTTGTTAGTGTTGTCGTTTGTGGAGTAACAATACGAAAAATATGTCAAAAACTCTCCATGAACAAAATGAAAATAAGTAGTCTAACAATTCGCTTAAATTTTCAAATTTTTTGTCTTCGGCGGGAATAAAACTGAAATATGTCAGAAAGTAACTATTAAGGTAACTCTGTGTGAAAAATCAGTTCATGTAAACACGGGATACGGATATGTCTGGAAGCAATCCAAATCTTTGTGATTTTCAACCCAATGGAATTTTTTTCATGCCGAGGCAGCCCACTGAAAACGATGACGCCATCACCCAACTTCAGTCACGTATACTCTCTTTTTTGTTTGTTTGAAGATGGTGAAGCAGTCACTGGCAGTGCTAGTAGAGTGCAGTGAAGCTGCCATGTCATAGCGTGCGAAATCCCTATTCCTGTATTAGACGAATAATGCGATTGTCATCAGCGAATGAGCTCTTATTATATGTGTATGTATGTATATGAATTATATATATATATATATTGTAGCTGAACCGACTTTCTATCCTGACGAGCAGGCCGTTTCGGCTGCAATATACAACCAGTTGGTGTATGGTGTAAAGTCCGTCTTTTTCACTTCTGAGTCTTTGCTCCTTCGCAGTAATTTAGATTATATCTCATGGATTTCAACATCTCCGTCATTCCGTATCTCCATTATCTCAGTCATTCAAGTAATTAGTATCTCCGTAATTTCAGTATCCTCACTCATCTAAGTATTTTCAGTATTCTCAGTATTTTCAGTATCTCGGTAAATTCCGTATTTTCCGTATCTCGGTAAATTCAGTATTTTCCTTATCTCAGTAAAGTCAGTATTCTCACCCCTTCTCTAGTCAGTACTTCTGCTTTACCGACCATGCATACTTGTACTACTAATGACAAGCAGGAAGCAAGGCATTCGGTTCTTATAACTTTACTGAAGAGAAATCATGCTCATCCTGTCGCAGCAGGTTCCAATACAAATTAAACAGAGTTTCGATCAGAAACCTCTTACTGCCAAGCATATTGCATGACTCATAATCGACCATAGAGCTCGATTATACTCCACGATTATGGAGGGAGATTGTCAGGCCATAAAATTCAATCATCTTTTAAAAACAGTTAGTCATAAAACATATCTTAACAACAACAGCAATGGTAACTGTCACTACAGTTTATACCCAAACAGTAAGGAACAATTAAAGATAAACATTTAACATAATCAGACAGTTGTAAACAACGTTATTTCTCAGCAAATAGTGCTTAAACACATTTTAAAGAAAAAACCTACATAATCGATTACAAACGATTACTGAATTTCCCTATGCAACTATATACATGAATTAAAAATTATTCTACGCTCTTCACTGTTACGAAACAATGCTGGACATTAAATAAACCTTTCATTTCGTTACAATATATATGTATATACATATACTCTTTGATTTATATATATATATATATATATATATAAATCAATGAATTTTGTTGGATTAAAGCATGAAAGTTTCAACCTTGTTTCTCTCTCTCTCTCTCTCTCTCTATGTATATATATATATATATAAATGATAGAGGCCTTTAATCCGATTCATGCCTAATGAGGAACATTCTTTTGCCTTTAGATCACCCACTTACTGAAAATCGTCAGAAAATTTTGAGGAAAAGGCTAAAATAAAAGACCAGCAAATCTGCTTTATCAGGAATTGCCCAGCATAACACCACACGCACCGATAACCCTACCAAGTGGTTCGCCCCGACATAGTAGCAATTCAAATACCAGTAGACGTGCAATAAGTTACGTGACCACGCAGTCAAGCAAAGAACCCAACGAAATGTTTGCACGTCAGCCTATTATTTCGATGAAATATTAAAGAATTGTTTGACAATTAGTCAAGAGAAATGATTTTCAGAGGGGAAATACGTATTTTCATTTAAAAAATGACATTTTGCAGCCACAAAAATGTGAGTTAATTGAACTTTTGCAGCGATGAGCTTTGTGGTAATCATTTTCTCATACCATATTGACATTTAAACCTTTTGAACATTTTATACTGTCAATTTGGTGAATTTAATTCATCGTTTTTAGTCATTTGAACCAAAGACACTACAAGGGGAAAACTGGACAGTCACAGAGTGACTAACCCAATGAAACGCTCGGGAAGAGCGCCATACAGCGTTGAGTAAGTTAAACCTCAGCCAGGGTGCCATTAGCCTAATTACATCAGGAAGGCAAAATATATTCGTTCGACCTAACCCATTCAAACTTTTTTTTCAATTTGATATTGCTGATTGACAAGAGTGTATGAATATGATTGAAAATCTAACACTGATTCTAGATATGGTAACTACTGAACTTCCTTTGCCCAAATTGGGAAGATATATCAATGACTTTGGAGCTATTTTTTGACTGGCGGAACGAATAGGGCTATTTTAACGCTTCAGTTGATGAATTTGATTCCGTCATTGTTATATTCATGAATGGCGATTTATTTTTAAAATGAGCTACGATACCCTTTTCTGGTCAGATATATTATCCTGTTCAATGGTAGTAAACATTCGACCCTCTAATTTCACTTTTATTTTGTATGATTTTTTTTTTAAAGTGCCATTTTAACACAAGTCTACACGCGTGACATCCCAGCCTTCCAATCGCTAATCGCCATTTTTGGTTGTGTACAAAACATATGAGAGAAACGGTGGAGAGGTGGAGCAATAGACGATTTATATATTTATACATGTCCTTGCAGAGATATGTCAATAAAATAATATGCAGGAAGAGACATAAAAGTGCTAAAGCTGACTCGGGGGCTTGGCCTTGTACATCAAAGAATCTATTAAGCACCAGGTTACAATTATCAATAATACATCAAGCGAATTTTGCTGGATAAAGATACGTGATAGCATCCATTAATAATTTGAGGAGCAGTATATTTGTTTGGTTACTTAAGCCCAGAAACTCCACCTTTTCGTCAAAAGTAGATTTAAAAGCCCCCTCACACCTGACCGAATGTAGGCGGAGGAAGGGTGACGAATGGGAACAATTCACGAAATGCACGCGAACTCAACGAATTCAAATAAAATTTCCGTCAAATCATGCGATCAGTAATTATTGTGAAATTTTATCAACGAACGGTAAGCGAAGGATAAATATGACCTGCGAAGGATATCGAGTTTACGGTTCTCCTCTTTGAATAAATAGCGATTTATTGCAATGTCGAGGACGCAGACATTAGGGTCCCGTAACACAACGGTTAACAATTAATCATACACTCGATTTTTAAGATTGATTGCACATTATAGTCAATAGAATCAAACGTAGTAAACTGTTCTACAATTTTTACTGAGCTTTGTTTTGTACGCCCTATAGATCTGCTTTTTGTGTGCAAAATTATATCATGCGACAATCCCGCTTTTATCTCGCTTTCATGCATGTACGACTCGTCATCATAGCATATGCCCGCCTGAGCCGGCGGAGCTCTGGCAGCTGGCTGGAGATGAAAAGCTAGGCGCTAAACATGCTAAACGCACATGGTAAATTATGACATGGATAAGAAAGTGTTTTTTTTTTCAAACAAATCAAGTACATATCGGGTAAGGAGAAACTTACTGAATATAAATTAGATATAAATTATTACAGTCCATTTATTTATTTATTTATTTATATTTATTTTGTTTTATTTATTTTATACTGCAGGGTAGGCCTGTTCAGTTCTTAAAACTGCTTTACAAAGGCGCCCTGCAGTTTAAAATACATGTCAAGATAACTATGAACAACAACAACAACAAAAAACAACATCAAAAATACAAAATACAAAATATCTAACATCAGAAACAATTAACACCAAAATATAGAGTGGGAAGTGACAATTTAAACATACATAGCATTGTAAATCAATGGAATATCATTTCGCTCTTTATCAATTCGTATGAAAGGCTTTGCATAATTTTTTAAAAACTAACAAGGAGGTACAAACTTGTAAATTTGAAGGAAGTGCATTAAATAATTTGGGGCCGACATATGCGAAAGATTTTCTTTTATGTTCAATTCTAGCTTTGGGAAGCAGAAGGGGGCATCGTAAAGAATACCGTGTCCTGTATTTCACGGGCCGTTTACTAAAGGTTTTAAATAATTTGGAACTAAATCATTCATTATTTTATATACAAGAACACAATACTGATATTTTATACGCTGATCTACTGATTGCCACTTCAGTGACTCCAACAAAGAAATTTGTGATGTATTATAATCTTTTTTCAAAAGCATTCTGGCATATTTATTTTGAAGTTTTTGTATCTTATCTAAATGTATTTTTGCACTGCTTCCCCAAGATGTAATACAGTAATCAATGTAAGGTAAAATCATAGAAAAGTACAGCTTCTTCATGATATCAAAGGACAGTAAGTGCTTAATCCGCCTTACACAACCTATTGCCCGATATATTTTACAAACGATATTAGTAATATGTTCGCACCAAGTCAAGCCCGGATCGAGCATGACACCTAAGATATTTAATCTTTTTTACATTTTCTAATTGTATGTTCCTGAATTTCACTGACAAATGAGCACCCCTCAACTTTTTATTTTGACCAAATACTATGGCTTTTGTTTTTTGCGGGTGTAAATGCATATTATTCAAGTCTAGCCATTTACTTATTGAATCAAAATCATCTTGCAAATACTTTTGTACCTCCTTAATTGATTCACCGTGATTAAAAATGGCGGTATCATCAGCATAAAGAGACATTTTAGAATGTACATGCAATTTCAAATTACACATGTCATTAATAAAAATACAAAATATCAATGGATCCAGTATAGATCCTTGTGGGACACCTGATTTTATCTTCAAAAAATCACTGCGACAACTGTTAATCATTACAAATTGCCTTCTGTCTGTTAAATACGATTCCATCCAGTTGTATTCATTGCCAGTAATACCATAGTACTTAAGTTTTGCAAGTATAAAATTGTGAGGAATAACATCAAAAGCTTTGCGTAAGTCCAAGAAAATACCACCAGTAACATATTTTCGGTCCATTTTATCATACAAAAAGTCTGTAATCTCAGTTAGACAAGTGGCAGTAGAATAAGATGGTCTGAAGCCAGACTGACAATTTGCAAGTAGATCATTTACATTTAAGTACTTATACAATTGATCATGTATTGCTCTCTCTAGTATTTTGGACAGGACTGGAAGCACATAAATTGGTCTATAATTGTCAATATCAAATGATCCTCCCTTATGTACAGGAGTAATTCTTGCCGTTTTCAAATCTTCTGGAATAACACTAGTTTGTAAAGTTGCATTAAATAAATGGGTTAAAGGGCCAGCTATACTCTCTGCTGCCAGCTTAAGAAACTTAGGGTGAATGCCATCTACTCCGACCGCTTTCGAACAATCAATATGTAATAGTTCTTTCAAAACATACTCTTTTTTGATTGCATAAAATTTAAATTCACAATCTGGAATAAACAGAGTTTGTAAATTGTTTAATAAATCTGTCGATAAATTACCCGAAGCGGCTTGCAACCTTGAGCCGACTTCATTAAAGGCTTTGTTTAGAACGTGAGCTATTTCATTGTTAGGTATTTGATCATTATCAATTATTAATTTAACATCATGACTCATGGTTTTATTTTTCTTAGGTATAAGCTTCGATAAAATGTTCCAGTTCTTTTTTATGTCATTTTCACAGTGCTTAATTTTGTCCTGATAATACTTCTTTTTCAAATTTTTAATCAAGTTATTAGCTCTGTTACGGGAAAACTGAAATTTATTCCACCAATAAATTAATCTTGTTTTTCTAAATTGCTTTCGATAATAATCCCTTTCGCGTGCTAACACCCACAAATCATCATTTATCCAAGGTACCCCTCTTTGTTTTTGCCGCACTGATATCACGGGGGCATGCCTGTCACAAATGTCTTGGAGTGTGTTTTTAAAGTAGTGCCACAATTTTTCAACGTCAGTCCCACAGGAATAAAACTCATGCCAATCAACTTTCCTTACATCATATTTAAATTTCTCACTGTCAAAGTACTTGAATGAACGACATTTAGTTATTTTCGGAGAAAGGGATTGATGTTTCCCTTTAATTGCAGTAAAAATCACAGAGTGATCACTAAGTCCAGCTGACTGCACTCCTGACTTAATAATATTGTCAACAAGTGCATCAGAAATACATACCAAATCGATTACTGACTTGCTATGTGGTGAAATTCTAGGGGGTTCAGATATAACCTGTGTCATTTGCATTGTAGTAAGGAGACTGGAAACTTTTCTAGAAAGATTATTTATGGTTTGCATATTACAGTTAAAATCACCAAGAAGGATGACGTTGTTTGTAACTGTATACAATTTCTCAAGATTACTTTCAAGACTGTCAAAAAAATCTAAATGATTATCCGGTTTTCTATACAATATACCAATAAACAATGAGCTACTATTGCTACGTTGCAACTCCAACTAAATTATTTCTAAGGCAACAGATTCAAGATCCAATCTCCTTATATACGATACATTTTCTGATATAAAACATCCCACTCCACCTCCATGAGTACATCTATCCTTCCTCTCAAACTTATAACCTTTAACAGAAACCAAGCTATCAGAATGTTCTTTTGTTAACCATGTTTCTGACACTCCTAGTAGATCATAAGGGTTATTATTCAGCCAACATTGTAAATCAGCAACCTTTATTAACAATTCTTCTGACATTAAGATGAGCTAATTTTATACCTTTAATTTCTTTTAGAGCAAAATCATTAGTTTCGGTTGACCTATCATCATATGCGTCGCCAGAAATAGTATTACAGTTATACACGAATTCAGTAGATAGATCAGGATCATTCCAAAAAGGTAATACACTTTGGAGAATACATTTCGGGCACTGCCAATTTTCAAACAGTTCATCTGAATCATAGGTCACTCTTGAGACCCCGCCACAAACTATATGCACCCACTGTGAACATACAGTGCATAACAAAGCATTTTGATTTATTTTAACAGATTTATTACAAATTGAACATGGGTATTTAATCATTAAATCTTATGTTGAAATTAGGTTGAGATTTTACTTCCTCCACTCTAAGCAGTTTATGTACATTAATCATTTTAACTATCAAATATATATACATGAAAAACCCGAATATGTGCAAAATAGCAACAGCAACAATAACAATAAAATGTAAATTGTCACACTTCAAAACAAGTGAAAAGTATTACGTGTAAGTAATGAATGTAATTTTATACAAATATTCAATAAAAAAAGAACCAAGTTCTAGTGATTAACGTTATTAAAAACAAATCGTATATTTAATAGTGCAATTTAAAAGCAAATAGTAAACAGGAACGCCTGTGTGCTCAAGCAGACCAAGTATTACAGTTCAGTGAATTTGATTGATATTGTTGTCTCATTCCTTCAATTGATCAAGTTTTCCGAGGTCCTTTACACTTGAAAGAGCAACTCTTTTCCCACTCTTATTCACCGCTGTTACTCTTCCGTCTTGAGTCCAGACTTTGTGGACTTGCGGGAGGTTTCCCTTCTTTACTTGCCAGAACAGCTGAGATCGCTTCCGTGATAGATTTTCATTGATGTAAATTGAAAGGCCTTTCAGCTTAGCCCTAGATGCGTATACAGCCTCTCTTGCCCTGTAGTTGGAAAATCTGATGATGATATTCCGGGGCTTACGGGGCTTACGAGGATCCTCCTTATTTAATCGATATTGGATCTTATGTGGATTATTGGTGGATCACTGGCAATTGATTCCATGGGTCAGACCACCTCTCCGGCTCCCGTTCCAGCTAAACCATTTCGCATCAGTTGATATGTTCACAGCATGCAATAGGCCTATCCGTCTGAAAACCATCCAAATTTGCGGGTTTTTCTCTTTTGCTCGCTCCTCAAACGATAAGCCATCTAAACACAATGTGATGGGCATTGTGTTTTACTTTCCTCCGAAATGGGGGATTAGATTTCAATTTTCCGGGGGTACCACTTCCATTGACGAGTGGATACCAGGTGCGACCATTGGGTTTCGAAAGGCACCCTTTCCCTCGATTATGAAAATGCATCTCTTAACAAGTATTTGGCGTGTGAAACCCTACCCTTAAGATGTATTGGACATTTGACTGAAAATACGTAGCTTTCCAAACGAAATATATCCCTTTTTTAGTATGACACCCTTGTAACGTGAAATATACGTAACGTGCCCACTCTTGAAAAGGAAATCCATTTTACGCGTGGTCGCGCCCGGTAATCCACTCGTCAATGAATGTGGGCCCCCGGGTGGCCTCTCGAGCTCTGGGAGGATCCTATTGTGGCTCTGAAAGCTCGTTACCATAGTAGCAACCAGAATTTTTGCACACGACACCCAGATTGAATGTTTCCGTTACAGATGCAAAACGAAAAAAAAATCTCATGTCACACAACTTGCATTGCAGGACAGTGTTTTACGACGGGCCCAAAAGTCTCTTCCAAAATCAATACCGTCGTAAAGACCGTCTGCATTGCACAGCGAAAAGTGGGGTATTGCAGCCGAAGGCGAGCGAAGGGTTGATATAACCCAATAAGACGAACGAACAGTGAGCAATGGTTTGACATGGCGTGCGATTAGAAACAAAGACGAGGGAATAGATCGGGCGTTCTTATACGTTTGTGTCATCGTGTTGCTGCGTTCAGGGTTCTTTCGAGATCGCAGACTAAATAAGAGATGCGAATTCAAACAGATGACCAACGATTTTTCAATTCGTCGAGAAATGTTCAAAATTACCGCACGAATTTGAATAATCGCAGGCGTTAGTTCAGAAGATTTACGAACCCTAACACGAAGGATAAATATGATTTACTATCAGTTACCATTGAAAACAATTTTAAAAGAAATGCCTTTCGCCAGCCATCGCAAGGCATATTTCAGGCAATTCGGTTAGGTGTGAGGGGGCTTTTGTCGATGCTATCATGAAAGATATCGCAACTTATAAGAACCGAAGGAAATGTATGATAATGGGCGATCTAAATGCTCATACTAATACCTTACCGGACGGAATTGAATACGATTCAGAAGTGATGGTAGGGTATCATAGGCGGATCCAGGGGGCCGAAGGGCCCCTATTGGCGGAGCAAAGAAAAATGAAAAAAGGGTGAAAGAAAGAAAAAAAATAAAGGGGAAAGAAAGGAGGAAAAAAGAAGATAAAAAAAAAGTGAGGGAGACGAGTGAATAAAAGAGGTCTGGGGAAGACTTGGAAAATGATTAAAAAATATATTTCATGTCACTACATGAAATTTTCGCTCGCGCTTCGCGCTCGCATAGCCTGATCGAAGAGCTACATACCTTGCTTAATAGGCTGATACGTAGTTTAACTACTTATACTTTGTTTTTAGCATTCTCACAAAAATGTTCTCGTTATAAATATATGAGTAAAGAAGGCTGTCATTTCCAACTCTCGTCTGCGCACTGCAATAATCACACTCATTATTTATTTATTCATGTATTATTGTTATCATTATTAGTATTACTATTATCATAATCATTATTATCATTATTTTTATTGTTATTATTATCATTATTCTTCTCCTTTACCTTCTTTTTATTATTATTAATGTTATTGCCATCAGAATTATCATCATCATCATCATGATTATTATTCAAAAATAATTGTTGTAATCATATCAATTGCATTCCTTCTGCAGCCAAACTCTCTCTTCATAAACTTAAGATCAGGTAAATAACGGTTCATATTCGTTTGTGTTTTTATAGCCCAAATCATTTAAAAAATGATTGTTATGCTTATCAATATCATATTCAAACTTCTCAAAAAAAGATGAATCGTTCAATATTTTCCTCTAATTAAATAGGAAGAAGCAGAAAAATAAATGTAATAATTAAAACGGCCGATAATACCGCTTTATTCGTCTCAAGATTATTTTTTTTCAAGGTGGATGTTTTTCCTTTGCTAAATCAAACCATTGGTCAGAGAAAAAGTAAACGGAGTTTATAAAGTGATATCAGATGTTTTTAGGAAGAAAGGGATACATTAACAAAACCGATTAGACCGACATGTTAGTTGCTGCATCATTGACGTCACTATCAAGGGGATTTTAAATCGACTTTAGAGAGTAGAAATGGAAATGATAATGATGATAACGGGTTGAATATTACAATTCTTTATACCACGCATATTATTGTACACTATGTTATCTGAACAAATTATTTCTTTTACCATGGATAGTGCTACGAGCTAGGGAGGCCCTGGGCGGATGCAGGATTTTTCTGTAGGGGGGCAAATTGTTTTCTCTTTACCTGGGTCACCCATAAGAAATCAATACCGGAACCTTTGAAAGTATTCAAAAGTCAAATCAAAAGACACGCGTGAGCCCCGATTTCTATGAACATCCTGTGCTAAATTACTCTTCTTTTAGATAATAGGTCAGGAGGGAGCGCGGATTAGAGATTCCTCATGAAAGAGAGTCTGGGCATCTATTGTTCATGACTTGGTGGCATGAACAAAAGAATGTACTCACGTAGAATGTTAACAGGTGGCTACTTTGGTCAGACCAGTAATACAGAACAAATAGGCCTATTTTATTTTTGAAAATTTGTATTGATTTTTTTGTTTGTAACTGATCTGCATTCCCTCTTCTTTGATTCACAAAAAAATTTAAACTTTTTTTTTCTTACTTCTGTGCACTTTGCCAAGAACGCCCATATTATTTTGTGGGATTTTATACCCCAAACTTGTAAGTATTGAATCTGTCCGACCCCTCTTTATCTATATTTCAATATATCATCTTTAGTTCTTTTATATTTTGTCTCCTTCTGACTGGCAATAACTTTGTTTTTTACACTACGAATAAAAAAAATTACAGAGTCTTATTTTGAAGACTACACGAATGAAAGGGTATGGTTGGCCGCACTTTGAAGATACATGGCACTAATATATTATTGTGTGTGTTTGCGTGGGGATCGCAGCTGTGCTGTGATTGGTCACTTGATCGAAGACAATGCCTTTATACATACTCTCTCGTACTTCAGAGGAAATAACTTGAATAGCAAAATAGTATTTCATTCAAAAGAGCATACTTTTTCGTTATTTCTGTTTGTTCAATTTCATAAATAGATACGTCATTTGAAAGGTTAAACATTGAACTTTCATTTTATCTTCGTAATTTCTTGGTATCTCTACAATTCCTCAGGTTATTTACTCTTTGAAATGTTCATGAAATCATTATTTTCTAGGTTTTACTTATTGAAAAAAAACGATGTAAAATATTACATATTTTCTCAATTTTTCCAAACGCGAATATGAAAGATAATAACACGATTATAAAGCCCATGAACCATGCATCATTTCATGTGTAGAAAGTTTTATTATACAACGTACGGGTAAAAAATTATGACCGTTTTAAAATCAGTCGCTGCTCACGTTTCGGTCAATTTAGGATTCCATCGAATACCCCTGGCAGTCAAGGGGTATTCGTATTGGCACAGTAAGAGTTAAAATATCAAGTTTTTAAAGTCAATATACAAATCATATTTCAGCTCGGACATCGAGCTTTCATTATTTTGTTTGATTTACAAATTGATTTTTTAAGTGCTCTGTAAAATGTCCGTTTTATGGTGTAAATATCAGTTGCAGCTTTTTGCGCTGTGCGGTCGCATTATTAGATTTGCCAATTAGGCCTACATATTGTCTTTGTTTATTCCATAACATTCTTGATATATTAATTCTATAACAAACTACTTAAATCACCCTTTTATGACAGTTTATCAAAAAATTTGTCTCGCGATTTGCGCTCGTATTTTGATTAAAAATATATCACTCATAAATCGTATACATGAATACAAAAGTGTTTAAAATATCCATTTTTTAGGCCTCAATGTCAACAAAATTCACTCACTCATTAGGCTTATTACATTAACAAATATGATAATAAAACGTTTATGAATTCCTTGTAACTAAATTGTCCCTTTTTCAGAAAGGAATATCGACAAGTTTCATATCGCGCTTAGGACACGTAGGAAGAGGAATTGGAAGGTATTCATCATTTTCATACGATAAACACAATGTCCTTAGGCCTAGAATGTCCAGGTCCTGGGTCAAAATGATAACAAAAATATCATCTCGCGCTTCGCATCATTTATTAAGTGCTATCCACATCTACTTCACAATTTCCCTACACAGTGCTTTAGATAGTGCTTAAATTCACCCTTTTTACACCGGAATATCAAACATTTTCCGCTCGCGCCTCGCATTATTGATTTTCATGATAAAAATGAAATATTTTCAGATTGCCCAGATTCTGTCTAACTCTAAAACACGCGCACACATGTTTGTTGAGATACGCAGCTTGATCTTCATTCAAAACGTGCCATTTATCCACTTCCAGATCAAAAATATTCTGCTCGCGCTTTGCGCTCGCATTATTAATGTAGGAAGATACCAACCCATCCTTTTTCATGATTAACAAAACATGAATAGAGTGTCCCATTTTTAAGTCTGAATTCTCACTTTTTCCGCTCGCACTTTGCGCTCGCATCAGTTACTTAATTGGTTTTATACCTGTACCGTTAATGATTAAGAAAAGTGCTTAGAATATCAATTTTTCAGGTCGGAATATCAAAAAAATCAGCTCGCGCTTCGCGCACGCATTATTTCATAGTTGAAATAGGACCTAGGTATCGTCTTCATAGCTAACTGCAAAACGTCCTTAACAGGTCCCTTTTTTATCAAGCCAGAACCCATATTAAAATTTTCCGCAATTGTCTATATAGTTACAAACGCATCTTGGTCAGGTTCACAAACATTGCCCAGATTTCAGGACAAGATACATAAAATTCCCCCAAAAATTCAGCTCGTGCTCCGCGCTTGCACTATTTGAATAGGGCTTATGAGATTATTACACTTTTTATGTTGTTTTATAAGAATAAATCTAAGAAATTACTGTTTGGACATCGGCGTTTTGCCCCCCCCCCCCCCCCCCATTTTTCACGACCAAGAAAAAAAAAGAGAAAGGAAAGGGATAAGAGTGAAATAAAGGCCTATTATTTTCCCAATGTTATGTCAAAATCTATCACAGACTTTGATTTTTGTAATAAAATTATCGATTTTTTTTTTTTGCTCACTCGCTTCCCTCTCTCGCAACTTCTTATTAATTTTACGCGATAGGCCGTATCGAGCCCCCTCAATTTTTTTTGGCTCATTACGCCTCTGGGACAACCCCTTCACAGAAACAAACAAATATCAACTTTGAGCGGCCGATCGGGGAAAATATTGGTGAAAAAAATTCGACCCCCCCCCCCCCCGTATTGGCGGGAGCTGGATCCGCCCCTGGGGTATTACAAGTGCCTTTCACTCTCGAATGTTCAGAGGCCTATACAAGGGTAAATCAAACAAGGCCCGTAAAAAAAAAGGCAAAGATGTGATTGAACTTTGTAAAGCATGTGATCTAAGAATAGTAAATGTACGTAAACTTTTCAAAAACGCTACAAACACCTGAGTTATTAACCATGATAAACTAATTAAAGGAAAAGGTATATTGTATAAATGGCATTTGTATTGAAACCGCAGTTAATGATGTAACAAACTGTAGTTTAACTATCGCAGATACAGCTAAAATAAAAGTCAAAATACCTCTGGTAAAAAGCACAAAGGAAAAGAAAAGAATGAAAATGTTGAATGCTGAATGTCTTGCTCTCCGGCGTCGCGTAAAACTATTGTGTAGACAAGTGCGTTAAAATCCATTTAATAGACGCCTCAGGCAGCAAGTTACATCACGAGGAAAAAGTTGAAAAGAAGAGTAAGAGAGAAGTTGTACGTAACAAAAGAAATTATATAATTGTTAAGCTAGACAATCTTCAAAGTGAGAACCCTAAACTTTATTGGGATCTGATTAACTGCACACTGATAGAAAAAGACCAGTAAATAACAACCAAATAGGTGGTTTAATTATTTTAAAGAACTCATAAATCACAAACCCCTACTTTCGAAAGATCAAAATGAGATTAAGAATCATGTAAATAATCTGAAACTGCAGGACACGTTTTTATCTCTTGACTTTAAGATCACTACCAATGAAGTGTTAGAGTGTATTTAAACTTTGAAGAGAAAGAACGCCCCATGAAATGATGCTATTTTGAACGAAATGTTGATAGCTGGAAAATTTCGTGTTGTCACCAGGTTTGTCAAAGGTATTTAATTTAATCCTGATCAGTGGTCATTTTCCCGATAATTGGTCCGAAAGCCTCACAGAGCCTCTTTACAAAAGTGGGTCAGTTTGCGATCCCTCAAATTATCGAGGGATATCCCTCTCAAGGTGTCTTGGAAAGTTTTTTTGCTCAGTTCTAAACCGTCGCTTAGTATCATATCATTCTAGTATCTAGAAGAATATAATCTCAATACCTGACAGCCATTCAGATTGCTTTTAGAGCAGGTTATAGAACCTCAGACCACATGTTCGTTTTAAAAACTAGTCTCGATAAATATACAAGATGTAAAATAAATGATAACTATAATAAATTATATGTATGCTTTGTAGACTTAAGAAAGGCTTTTGACAACGTTTGGAGGAATGGTCTCTGGTACAAACTACTAGAACATGGGATTGGTTGCAATTTCTTAAGAGTCATCCGTGACATGTATTCAAAATGTAAAGTATCAATTAAATTAGACGAAGGTGTCACCCCTTATTTTCATACCAATGTTGGAGTAAAACAGGGCTGCGTATTTAGTCAAACTTTATATACTTCACATAGCTAATATATTTGATATAACTAATATATTTGATACGTCAGTTAGCGATCCAGTAACACTATATGATAAAGACCTAAATTGTATAATGTATGCTGATGGTCTTGTTATTGTCTCGAAATCCCTATAGGTATGCAACATTGTTTACATAAATTCACCACATACTGTGAATACTGGATGTTAAACAAAAATGTATCTAAGACTAAGATTATGGTGTGCTCAAAATCAGGGAAATCGAACCAAGGGGTTTCATTTGAAATAAATGGACAAACACTATGCACTGTTAGCGAAATTAAATATCTTGGTATTGTTTTCGCAAATAATGGATCACTTAAAGTGGCCGCAAGGGATTTAGCTGATAAAGCGAGAAGAGCATTGTTCAAATTGTACAAATCTTTTGGCTCCGATACTCCTAGTACTAAAACCTTGTTGCATCTTTTCGATGCAACGATACAACTGATATTACTATATGAATCTGAAATTTTGGGTACACATGTTATAGACATGGAAAAAAATCTACAATTAATGAATGAGAAAACAGGGCTATATTTCAAACATGAATCTGAAACGGTGCATATTCAATTTTGGAAATATATTCTTGGGGGTAAACCGCAAATGCGGTAATTTAGCAGCGACAGCTGAAATCGGTAGATGTCCAAAAGTCATCCAAATTGCCATAAATATACTTAAATATTGGATTCGAATACGTAATATGGGTGAAGATAGTTTGGTTTATAAAGCTTTTGTAGAAAATTTAAATCTATTGAATAACGGAAGCAATAACTGGCTTAAGACAATTCAGTATATTTTTAACATACTAGATATTTGTCGGAAAAATGACACCCCCGTACTTGATTCAGAAAATATTCCCAATTCCCAAAAGAATTTTTTTACAATATGCAAATCACTTTTGAAAGAAGATTAGACGAACAATTTGAATTGGATTTATTTTGCGTCAGGGACACTAGGAAAGGAAATAAACTGAGAACTTTTAAGCAATTCAAATTCAATATAAGGCAAGAAATTATTTATGTTCAATACAGGTCAATTTGAGAAAAAAATATAACCAAGCTCCGACTGAGCGCTTATAATCTACCGATAGAAACAGGGAGTACAAAAGACCAGAGAAGATACCATCTAACTTGAGATCTTGTGAAGATTGTAATTTGAATTCGGTCGGGGATGAGTTCAACATTGTAATGAGATGTGACAATCATAAAGATTTGCGTAAAGATTCTTTTGAAAAGATAAATACCTTCGATATTAGGTTTATTGAAATGGAGTGCCAGGAAAAATTTATCTACATCATGAAATTGGAAACTGAAGTTTTGATTAAATTGTAATTTGTTCTTTTATCCAAAACATAATTGCTATTAGGGGTGATTCATGAAGATACAAACATCAACAAGAGTACTAAAGACATTAACCTGCAAACATTATGTAGTAATATATTCGTAATATTTTTACACATTTTGTTTACATGTAATGCCACCCTTCTCATTCTTCCTCTCTTTCCCGCTCTCTCCATTGTCGATCATCTTTCCTCCTTGTGTCCCTTTTCTCCCTCACTTTTCTTCATCTTTTCTTGAACATCAGTCGTTATATTATCATCGTCAAAATATATCTATCCGAATGATTCCTATGTTGATTGTGTATACATGTGTATATATTTGTATATGCGTGAATATATGTATATATATATATATGTAATTGTGATGAGCAAGGACCTAAACATTGCGTGGGTGCTTCAGTGAGTAATATATTGGCGAAGAAGCTCAAAAAGCATTGAAGCTAGAGACGTAGCCTGTATTTCTTCAACTTTTATTAGTACAAGCTTTCGGCCATTTAGTTAGGCCTTCTTCAGGTATCTGAAGATGTAAAAGACATAATGGCTTAACAATTACCATGCATATATTTGGATCAATTTACTAAATATAGGTATATCTTAAAAGAAAATGTTTTACATCGGTAATGTTTAATTAGGATTATCCAATAGCTATTAAAATCAATTAAGTTTACGCAGATTTTTATTACAAACATTTTTTTTAAAGTTATGTGTGCTGTATGATACATATATCCCAAAATGTATACTAATACATATTTCTCAAAATAGTATATATCTCAAAAGAAGTTGTATTGCATTGGTAATGCTTAATTAAGATTATCCAAAAGCTATTAAAACAGATTAAGTTTGCACAGATTTTTATTACAAATATTTTATGAAAGTATATAGACATATTGTGGTGTATGTACTGTATAATATATATTGAGTACATATTTTGGAAAGGTATTGATTCATATACATTCGCGTCTAAGCACGTGAACTTATGTATGTAAGTAATCACACTCGCAGTCACATACACTCACACATACGCGCAGACACCCAAACAAATCCTACTCCTATATATCCTTGGTAGTGCTAGTAATTACACAAAGTATTATATAAGGTAGAGGTAACAATAATATATGTGGTTCTGCGATAAATAAGTGATGTATACAATACAAATACATTATAAATATCTGATTTCTTACCTTCAAGTTTAACTGTAAGTGCTTAACCAGGTGGGTGATGTGTGGGTTCAATATACATATATATATATATATATATATATATATATATATATATATATGTATATTGTGTATATTTATGTGTGTATATGTGTATAGGTGGGTGTATATGTGTATGTATGTATATGTGTATTTATATGTATATATGTGTAAATACGAGCTTCTGAATTTTTGCGATGACGTCAGAAGCGAGAGTTTTGGATTCGTTTCTCGAACATGTCGAGTGAGGGCGTAGTTGATTTATCGAGGATCAAAATTTTCTATGAGATAGAATGAAAGTCATTCTGGGATTGTTTCTAAAATTCATGTTAATCTGGAGATGCCAATGTTGTAAGTTGAATTTATCTTCATATTTCCGTAGTATAATATTTAGTTTAATGATTAGTGCCAGTAGAGGTATAAAATATGATCATACATAATGTGTATTTTTGGTTTAAGACTTGGCATTATCACATATAATACATGACTCGTTATACGTGGTACAGCGTATGCGATAAAGCATTGACTTGTATGAGCTTCCGAAGGTTATAAATGAAAGTGAAGCTAGATTTAGATAACTGAAGTGTTTCATAGAAAGCTTTGAAATGTAAAACCAGCCAAGTGAAACAGTACATGAATGAATGGCTATCGTAATGCACGTAAGGTGACCTTTTGACACATTTCTAGGAATTAAAGGGCTTGTTGGCTATTGTGTATGGTTGCAGTGTAGGGTAGGCAGTGCATGTGTATGTTATGGGTTTATAAGACTGAATGTAATAGATATTTGCATTTGACGCGACGCAAGACAAATAAGGCAAGACATGCAGGATGCATATTTTGTGGGCATTCAGAGCAGATATAAATTTATTTTGGATAAATACATCACATACACATGCAAGGTCATTACAGCAGATGTCAATTATAAAAACGAGATAGATAAATAATTTATAGACTGAGGCACAGGTTTATAGTCAGATTATTATGCAGTGGCTGACAAATAATTCATTTCTGATGAGTGAATTTATATGAGTTAAAGTAATCAGAAAGACAAAGTTTACATATTTATGGCGACACATTTAGTTCATAATGACAGTTTTGTTAACTGACAACTGATACATTGTATATCTTTCTTCTGTGTCATTGAATTACAGATTGAACAGTTCCAAGTTCAAGTTAGAGATAACTGCAATGGTCATTAAAGTCTTGAAGAAACGTCGAACTCGTGTGATAATATTGGTACTCATCTTGTTGTCACTAATTCGTCACTCCAGAGTTGTTAGAACATTTCCAAAATTTGAGTTAGTCATCTTGTCACAAACGTCAACCTCCACATGTATATATGTATATATGTCACCTGCGTGCTTATCACTCCCTTCTATTATTTATGCCACGATGCATTAACTATTTATACGTAACACTAGCGTACCTACGGGGGGGGGGGGCAGGGGGGCACTCTGCCCCCCCCTGACGAGCCACAACCCATACAAAATACATATCACTGCCCTCCCCCCCTGACGAGCTTGAAAGACCTTTTATGCCCCCCTGACGAGCTTGAAGACCTTTACTGCCCCCCCCCCCCTCACGAGCTTGATGACCTTTTTTTTTTTTTTTTTTTTTTTGCTTCTCAATTTTTTTTGTGGTACAATAAACCTTTATTTTTGATTGAAGACCTTTTTTTTTTTTTTTTTGCTTGTCAATTTTTTGGCGGCCGATTATGCCCCCCTGTGGAAAATCCTAGGTACGCCACTGATAAGGAAACATAAGTTGTTTTTCTTTTTTTGACGTAATACTATTTTGTTTATCTGCTTATATTCCTTGAATTGTATGTTTGTTTTGTATTATTTTGTACTTCTTGTTTTGAACAATGACGTTCTAATAAATTCAATTTAATTCGTTTTAAGATTTTTCTTTTCTTAAAATGTTTTTTTTCTTCCTAAAATATGAAATTATTCCGATGCGTCGCCCTTGTGTCCCCTCCCAAATCCCCTCTCTCATTTTCCCCATGTTTGATACACACCAGCTTGCTGATTAGATGTGCGTACATTTACCTCAAAGAGCGTAGAAGGCAACACACGGCATTGTTGCTATTAGGTATGGGGCGCCAAGTGTCCGCCAGTGATTTCCGTCCAAATCACGGCATTCCGTACACAAAATGTGTTTTTATTCAGACGAAAATCATTTCGTCATGACGCTTTTTTTATTTCGTACACAAAATTTATTTTTTGTCACACAAAATCAATTTCGTCTAGACGAAATGTAATTGCGTCCACAAAGTTTATTTGGCGTGCCATACGAAATGAATTTTTATCAAACGAAATGGCGCACCAAATGTCCGATGGTAAATTCCGTCCAATTCACGCCATTCCGTACACAAAATGTGTTTTTGTTCATATGAAAATAATTTCGTCATGACGCAGTTTTATTATGTATACGAAATTATTTTTTGTCACACAAAATCAATTTTCGTCGAGACAAAATGTAATTGCGTCCACAAAATTTATTTCGTTGCGATGCGAAAATCTATTCCGTCGACGAAATCATTTTGTGTCAAAACCACAAAAAAATTTCGTCGACGAAATGATTTTGTGTCAAAACACAAAAAAATTTCGTCGACGAAATGATTTTGTGTCAAAACACAAAAAAATTTCGTCGACGAAATGATTTTGTGTTTTGACATAAAATCATTTCGTCTCCTCTGTCTCGAAGGGGACATAAGAAGGTCGCTGATTGGCTGCATCTTGCTCAAGCTGTTTTCGATCCGGGACGATCACACTTTTTCACAGCTCGTTATTCATGCCTACATGAGCTGCATACAACTGCTCTAATCGGTAGGATGTGGACGGACATTGCATTCGTAAGTTCAGCTATGTTTTCGACTTCAAAATTACGTTGAAAAAAAAATGGGAATTCGTTAGTCGTTACCAAACTTGCATTTGCAAAAAGCTGTGTAACAATACTAGTCCCGTGTATTTAAGTTTATGTACTGTAGTCAGCAGACCATGGGGGGGGGGGTTGGTCTTTTCTGCACACCTAAAAAGTAAAATGGTTATGAATTATACAGGTTGAAGATATTTAGGCCTTGATCTTAATAAATAATGTACAATTCATTCCGAGCAAAATGCTGAAAATTTCATTGAAATTGGATGACAACAAAAGTTATTGATGCCTGGCCGTACATGCCGTATGAAACTCTAACGTTAGGCTACTCCACTCAGTGACTCACGCGTGTTGCGAGGTTAGTATTAGTATACTAACCTCGCACCATTAACCACTGGGCGTTGTGGCGTGCGCCTGTAATCCAAGCTATGCGGGGAAGTTACAAATTGATGCAGAGGTTCGAGCCCTGGTCACGTCTTTCGGATGGTGACGTTAAAGGTCGGTCCCAGACGTAAATAATCATATCTGATTGATACACGTCTGACAAAACTCAAATACACACATTAACCACGTTTGGCAATGGATTTCTAACTAGTGGGTCACGCGTGCTGTGATCCCACTTCTGGTGTCCACAACACACAGCTTCTATTGCTTGATTTTTCTGTGCGCGGCGGCATGTAATGAACCCTTGAGTGACTAGGCCTAAAAAACTCAGGCAATGGTTCGTATAGCCAGCCATTAAACACTCCACTATGACCTATAGGTGAAGCGGAGGTTAGCAGTAGTGAAGTGTAGTTGAGCTTACACGAACCATCGCCTGCTGTACTAGTATAGTTGTGGTAGCCTTGGCCCTGGCCCCACTCATTACTAGTTCGAGGTTAGTTGCTACATATAGTTGCTACAGTACATGTATAGATCTATAGTACTAACCTCGTACACCGAACTGCATTTGGCCCTGGATTTCTGTGAAGTTGGCAAACATCGCTTCATTACAATACAGAATTAATATTTGCCGAAACTCCTCGCTACTCACCGGGGCGCTTTGCGGTGAGTAGCCATAATACAAAAAGTCAATAGTATATTTCTAATTAAATCAAAATCATATTAAAAAAAAAGCAAATTTGATTACTTTGGAGTTTGGACTAGAAAGTGACTTCGCGTGTCTCTTCTTTTTACGCAAATAAAAGGAAGCCAGATGGTGGCGCTAATAAATTTCACAGCCTTGATTCAGGCTCGTTTCAAATGCAGCTCCTCGGTAATTATGCCCCCGCAGACAAAGTCCGGAGGGGGCATTAAGCGTTGCCCCTGTCCGTTGATTCGCCCGCCCCCCCCCCCACTTGGTTTCCGCGCAATAAATCGAAATATATTTCGATTTATATATATTGATTAAAAAACAATTTGGTGTGTAGGTACATGACACCATAGTACAGGCTAACTTTGAATTCGGAGTCTGCAGGTCCAAGGTCACAGCTCATGAAATATCCGAGTTGGTTTCCGCATGATGACTTATGAAATATTCAACAGATTTATAAAAATTAGGGTGTGTAGGTAGATGACACCATATACAGGCTAAGTTCGGAGTCGGCAGGTCAAAGGTCACGGCTCATTAAATATGCAATTTAGTTTCCGCATGATTACTTATGAAATATTCTACATATGTAAACGAATTTGAGTGTGTAGGTAGATGACACCAAAATACAGGTCAAGTTTGAATTCGTAGTCGGCAGGTCAAAGGTCACGGCCCATTTAATATGCAATTTAGTTTCCGCATGATTACTTATAAAATATTCTACATATTTAAACAAATTTGAGTGTGTAGGTAGATGATACCAATACAGGCTAAGTTCGAATTCGGAGTATGCAGGTCAAAGATCACAGCTCCTTAAAGATATCTTATGAAATATTCAACAGATTTTTAAAAAATTTGGGTGTGTAGGTAGATGATGATGATGATGATGCACAGCATTTTTACAGCGGCGTAACAGGGTTCGGTGGCCAGGGGGGGGGGGGGGCAAGAGCCAAAAATTTCCCAGTCATATCATGGTATGAATAGGCGTAATGGTGTAATAAGGCGACTATTTTGAGAAGGCCAGAATTTATCTTTAAAAAAAAATTGCGAGCGAGCAATTTTTTTTAAACCTTTTTAATACAAAAATCCAATTTTGTGATAGATTTTGACATGATATCCAGATAATAAATTTATTTAATTCTTCTCTCTTTAGATTCCTTTTTTGTCACGGTGGTCTGTACGCCACTGTGAAGAGGATTCTTTGCGGCAGTAAAAAACAAAACAAAAAAACTACGAGGAGCGCAGTATAGAACATGTGCCAAAAGGCTGCTTTATATATATAAGTCCTGAGCGAGCGAAGCGAGCGAGAAAAAAAATCAACTTTTCATGAGAATCTAACTTTGAGCTATTTTTTAACATATTCAGTAATTAAAATCATATCCTACAATACTTTTCCAACAAAAAAGGAGGTAATTCCTCCTTTTTTTTGTTCTTGGCTGTAGAACTTTTTGGGGCCATGGCCCAACCCTTCCATACGCAGTGCTGTGCGTTTGGGGTCCAGGGCAGAGCCCCAGGAACTTCTTGATATTAAAGCCATTTAAACCTTGCAGATTTCCCCAATTTTAATCAAATCGCAGGCATAATATAGCTTTTACACAACACATTTATTCAACCCAGTTGCGTAATGAACCAAATATTTTGAGGGGGCAAAACATAGAACTGTGAGAAAAATGTGTAAAAAGTCGCCAGTGTGCAAAGCGAGCTGGAAAAAATTGCCTATTGAAATTAAAATCTAATTATGTGATAGATTTTTCAATTATATTCAGCAAATAACACATTTCATTGTTTCCATTCATTTCATTATACGTCATGTACGTTGTCTCCTATAAAATTTCTTTTATATCCTCTTGGGTGTGGAACCACGACCCCCCCCCCCCCCCGCCTGTATGGCAGTGATTGAACGTGATTGAACGGGGGCGTTATAGAGCCATTTGAAGATTATAAATGAAGAGCCCCTACTTTGTGGGGTCTGGGGCAAAGCCCCGGTAGCTTATTTGCATAAAATTTAGAAAACTTATAGCACAATGTTGTATGCATCCCATCTTTCTTCCCGCTCTTTAATTTCAATCATCAGCAGCCCGGTCGTGTTTTTTTTTCTTGTTCCTTTTCTTTGTTTTCTAATTTAGCTCTTGACTAATTACATTCTACCTTCGTTTCCCGCTATTGTTTGCCATTTTGTCATCTTTTAATTTATTTCCCACCGTGCTATTGCATTACATAGGCCCTTTTCTCAATGATTTGTTCTTTTTCAAATGTTAATTCTATCGTACATTTTCCCGCTTTCCTCCCTTTTCTACTAAAAACAGTTTTTTCTTCGTTGTCTTTTTCCTTTTCTCTTTCCATTTCTCTTTCCTCCTTTCCTTTTCCCCTTTCCTTCCCCTTTCCCTTTCTTTCTCCCTCCTTTTTTTCTTTTTCCCGTTTTTTTTTATTTTCCCGGTGAAATCCACCAGGGGGGGGGGCAACTTGCCCCCCTGCCCCCCCCCCCCCGCCTGTTACGCCACTGCATTTTTATAGCACCATATATCTGTCAAAGACATTCAAATGCATATTGGAGGAGCCAGCCAATCTGGGTCGCCTACAAGGGCGCGCACACAGAACTGTGACCCGCAGGTCTCTCCTCCCGATAACTGGTTGGGGGAATGCAGGTGGACCACTACACAGGGTCATTAAATATGCGAGTTGGTATCCTCATAATAACTTATAAAAATTTCAACAGATTTTTAAAAAATTGGTTGTTTAGATAGATGACACCATAATACATGCAAATGAGCCTCGAAATTCGAAAATTATAATATTACATAATAATTCATAGAAAATGAATTATATTGCACACAAGTGGGATAAATCATTCAATAGTAATTGTAATGCACAGAATTATAACAAGTGTTGGTAAAACATCACAAAACCATTCATTTTAAAGTAGTAAAATAATTGAATTGACAAAGATTCTACCACTTCAGGCCATCCATAATTGGACTCGTACTCGTCGCTTTCAGACCCTTATCAAGATTTTGATAAATTATCTCTCTAATATATGCATAGAATTTATAAAATCGTGTGTTTCGGTATCTAAAGAGTTTATTCATGATGATAATATTTTGATGGTGTTTGGAATCCTAAAAACCTGTATAATTATCATCATTTTAGGAAGAAAGCCTGTATGGTTTACTTAAACTATTCAAATTTTATATCTGGGGATACCCATCTCAATGTCCACATACATGTGATTTTTTTTGTCATGAAATGAATTACTGATAATTTCATTTCCTCAGCAATTTAATGCCCATGTCTGCATGTTTGAGTATGTTTTATGCATATTTCGCCTCTGCTATTATTTTGATAGGATGTATTTCCAAATTCATCACAATAATTGTAAGTTTTATCATAATTTTACTTTTTGAAAATTATGCTATTTTTGTTCCACCAATAGTATCAATATGACGATATCAATGGATTCTAGTTTATCCTTTTGGGTAAGATTGGAACTAACTCTGTGTTTAATAGATAAAGATATATGACTAACTTGTCCAGGTAATGAGAAATGGGCCCCTGCTGAGTAGGCCTAGAGTTTTTATGCCCCCGCAGACGAAGCCCGGAAGGGGCATTAAGCGTTGCCCCTGTCCGTCCCCCCACTTGGTTTCTGCGCAATAACTCGAAACATATTTAATGGATTAAAAAAAATTGTGGTGTGTAGGTAGATGACCACAAAATACAGGCTAAGTTCGAATTCGATGTACGCAGGTCAAAGGTCACATCTCATTATATATGCAAGTCGGTTCAAAGGTCTAAATTTGTTAATTAATTATATATATGCATATTGGTTTCTGCATAATATTAAGTTCAATCATATTGAATGGATTTCTGATCGCGTTAAAGGGGAATCCAGCCTTGGCCATTAAATGTTGTGTTGGGAAGGAGAAAAATTAATTAAACAGAATGGTGAAAGTTTGAAAGAAATCGGACAAGCAATAAGAAAGTTATAGCTGCTTTAAAATTGAGATCACTAATACTATGTAGATTTCAAATTGGCAACTGGATAAGTAAATTATGACAAGGGGCAAGGACAAATTTCCTATAGGCCATGTACTTTATTATCAGGGATTAGTGGTTTTCTCCTAAGTACCCATTCCCCTGGGGCAGTAATCTAAATATAACCCAGGTAGTATATTGTTTTATGTCCTCATGAAAGAAAAATATTAATTTGAAATAAAACTTTTGGGGAAAAAAATCACATTTTCGCCATAATATGAATTGGAGTACATGGAAGAGTAGTCCTTGCCTTACATCACTATGACATCCCATATGCAGCCAATTTGAAGTCTCCATGGGTACAGTGATTACCAATATTTACAACTTTTAAAAATTCATAACTTTCTTGTTGTTTGTCCAATATTGTTCAAACTTTCACCTATCAACTTGTCTGATTTTTCTTTTCCTTATAAAAACCAATTTTTGTTTGGGTTGGATTCCCCTTTAAGCGGGGGCATCTGTGTCCTTTGGACATGTCAAATTTTCTTAATTATGTGTAATTGATTTTATGACATGTGTTTACATTTGCTGCAGATTCCCATTCAGCCGTTGGACTGAACCTGTACTGTCTGTAACACAGTATGGATGGTCAATATGAAGCGAGCTTCATTGAATTTCTCCAAGAGCTCTGTACTCCGTTCTGATCATTTTGAAGATGGTTGCTTTGACAGGACTGGGCAAGTGACTCGTCTTAGACAGGATGCTGTCCCAACCATGTTTGATTTCCTGTCTCGTCTTCAGAAGGTACAGTAGATCTATATCATACATGTGTTCTAAAGAAATATTATGATAGAACATTGCTTTGAATATTCCATTTTCAGTAGCCAAATAGAGATGAAAATTATCCTATTTGGGAGGGTAACCATGGACCTGGGCCTATACTGTGTATTTACAGTGAACTCTTACTAAATGAACAAATATATTAAAAATTTGGTTTACCCTACATAATAATCCTGGGCTACTTTGAGATTGCATAGCCCGGGGGGGGGGGGCCTTTTTGGTCCCCCTCTTCAGATCTCCATGCACTGTCGATCGCAACGAAAACCGATGCACACGTCACCATCAATGTAATCTGCAAGCATGGAGCTCGACATTTTTCACGATAAATCCGTCGCGCGAATTTTTTTGACCGCGTCACTCGTTGACTTTTTACTTTTAAGTCTTGCGCAACTTTTGAGACCAAAATTGTGACCCCCAGGTACAGGGTTCCGAAATTACGCAACATTTCGTAACTGCATGCAGAACCAAAATTGCTCAAAAACGTGTATTTGTGTACAAATCCAATGCAAGTAGTGTTTTTAGCCAAAATTTATAAAATGTATCATATTTTTCCTTTTACTGCTCAAAATCAATTAATTTTATCTTGTTTATGGTAAAAAAAAACGTCTCCGACAATTTCCATTGAAAAAACAATAAAAAACAAAAAGTCGAAAAACACAGAAATACATAAGAAATTTAGAAAACAATAAAATACATAAAAAATGAATGTGATGTTCACAACTTTTTTAAAAATTTATTTAATCAGATGCCTATAAAGAGTAAGTGAAACAAAAATGAGCATTTTGGGGGCATTATTTAATGGTAAATCAAATTTCTACTTTTATGTATTTTATTGGTTCTATAATTCCATACGTATTTCTTTGTTTTGGGACCTTATGTATTTTATAGTTTTTTTTTTTCAATGGGATCACTTCGTGGCACTATTCCAATTATAAAAAGCAAGATTTGATTATTTTCAACCAATTAGTGCAAGAATAATGATGCAGTTGTCAATTATGACTGAAAATATAATTTCCATTGGAATAAATATGTATACAAAATAATATTTTTGAGCAATTTTCGGTCCAACATGAACTCATAAAATGTTGCGTAACTGCGTATCTGGGCGTCTCGAATTTTGTCTAAAAGCTCTGCGAGAATTGAACGAAAAAAAAAATTGTGGTACCTCGTTTCTCATTGTGGACTTATCGTGAAATAATAATAAGCCCCCCCCCCCCCAGGGGCTAGATAGGGTTAATATATCATCATGAATATGTAAAAAAACATTTATTTTGTTGCAAGTCACTGGAAAAGGTTTGATTTCTAAATAAATATTATTCTTCATGCATTATCGAATATTTAATTGAAAAATTTAAAGTTATCTTTTCATTCTTGTATCTGTTTTTGTTCAATATTTTTTTTTTTTAATTCATTCGTCTCGTACAGAATTCACCAAACCAAGGAATTCCCCGAAAGAAAGATGTTTTGATTCAGCAAACAACCTCCCAGATACTGCAAAGACACCTGTACCAAAGTCTTCAGCACCTTTATTTCTCAAGGACCACTCCTACTCAATATCAGAAAGTCCAAGAGGGGTAAAGTGGAAGTTAACAGCAATAATGGACTGTATTAAGAACTTGGAGAAGAGGCTGAAAACCACACACGAGAAGTCCCGCCGTGTACATTACTTGCTCTTAAGTTTGGACAAACATAACCTGCAAAACTTTACAACAAATAATTACCCCAATGTGCATTCTGATTATTTAAAATAGCTCAATGAAATAGTTTATCAGTGGGCATGTAACAAAAGTGAATTCATTAAATTTGAACGTGTTGCAAAAATGATGTCTTACACTATATTCATTCTGACTTAGAATGTCAGAAGAGAAAAAAGTTTGTGAAAAGTAGGAATGACGGTAAGATGACAGAAGAATAGAACAGGATAGAGCAAGGGGGACAGATAAAGGACAAGTCCACCCCAAAAATTGTTGATATGAATAAAAAGAGAAAAATCCAACAAGCATAACACTGAAAATTGATAAAAAAAATCGGATGTAAAATAAGAAAGTTATGACATTTAAAAATTTTGCTAAATTTTACAAAAGAGTTATATGCACATTCTGTACACAGTCGGTATGCAAATGAGGAGACTGATGACGTCATCCACTCACTATTTCATTTGATATATAGAATAAGGTATATTCTAATTTTCTCCTTGTCATGTTAAACAAAATTTTATTCCTCCCTGATCATGTGGAATTAGCATTATTCAATACTTTTTTGGTTCAGTAAAGTTTGTCCTTATGGTAAAATCTGTAAAAAATGAAATATTGTATAATTCAAACAATGAAAAACAAAATAAACAGTGAGTGAGGGACATTATCGACTGTCTCATTTGCATGTCACTGAGTTGTGAATATTTTTGTTTTGTGAAAAATAAGTGAAAATTTAAAATGCCATAACTTTCTTAGTTTACATCCGATTTTGATGAAATTTTCAGCGTTATGCTAGTTTGATTTTTCTCAATTTAACTGAACCAACAATTTTCTTGGGTAGACTTGACCTTTACTAATGAGCTGTTGGATAGAGACAAAAAGATGAATTGAGATTGATAGAGAAAGAGAGACAGGTGTGGGGGAGCCTTTGGTGAATGCCTGAGAAAGCGAATATCACCATAATTTTTTTTTGAGGATTTGGACAGTAATGAATAGTACATGTTTTTTCTGTTGGTATTTCTCAAAATATGTGTATGTTGTATGTAATGAAATGGGTATAATCCTTTTGTAAGATACACTCATTCAGAAAATATTAACTAAACAAAAAAAAGCCAAATTATATT
Organism: Lytechinus pictus; assembly: GCF_037042905.1. NCBI lineage: Eukaryota > Metazoa > Echinodermata > Echinoidea > Temnopleuroida > Toxopneustidae > Lytechinus > Lytechinus pictus. Next base: position 219,196 of record NC_087260.1, on the reverse strand, counting down.
TTACTTATTTTCAACTGTTCAGACACTCTCATATCAAAAGTACCCCCCCCCCCTCATTTCAAGGTATTGGAGAGAGAGAGAGGTTGGATGAGAAATGGATTGGCTGTCTGCAGAAAAAAATGCAGGGGGAGCAAAACATTTTTAGGATATGTTCAAGGGAGCGAAGCGACCGAGCAGAAAAATTATTCTGGGGATATATGTGAGAGAGCAAAGTGACGAGATGAACAAATGCAGGGGCCAAAATATTTCGAGAATATGTGAGAGGGAGCAAAGTGACCAAGCAGAAGTAAAAGGAAAGAGAGACAAAAAATTGTGGTATGTGTGAGGGAGCAAAGCATCCGAAAAAAAAACCAGAAAGCAGGTCAATCAAAATATTTTTCGAATTTGTGCTGGTGCGCGACACGTTCACTCCCGAGCGATAGGGACTTGTTTAAAAATGGCATAGGAAATATGCGTTTTCTATAATCATGGTAAACTGATAATATGGTAGAATTTAGGTGTTGTAAGAGTTAAATTCAGAATGAACTGTATTGGCTGGTTAGACATGCGCAGAGGATTATTTGTCTTTATCCATTTTTATTTTCACATTTGTCTTTTGTTTGATTTTATTTTCCAGGGGGTAAGCCCCCCCTCCCCCCGTTCCTGTGGATACCAATGGGGCGGGGGCTTGGAATAGTGCAAGTTAGAGAGGGTGAATCTGAACTTTATAGATATCAAAAGAGAAAGAAAGAATTGTAAAATGAAAATGAATAAAAACAAAGATAGAGAGGGGGAGAGTGAGAAAGCAGGTGAACTTTCGAGGGGCATTAAAAAGTCTCAGATTAAAAACAAAATTTTTGTTTTTGTAATTGTTTATTTTATTTACCCAGGGTCAGTCAAAATATTTTGGAATATGTGCGAGGGAGCGACACATTCACTCCCGAGCGGTAGGGACTTGTTTTAGGAAACATGCGTTTTCTAAGAATGGTAAACGCATATTTTAAGGTAAATTGCCAATTCGTCTACTGCCATACAGTCCACTCACCACATGGTCTACCTTCATTTTGTCTATAAATGCCATTTCGTCCAATAGCAATTTCGTTTACCACCCATTTAGTCTAATTCTATTAAGGCTAATGCCATCTCCATTAATCAGTTCGTCCAATGTTCATTTAGTTCAAGCCATGTTGGCTAATATCAGTTGGTCCAATATCCAAATTATCTACCGGATAATTGTCATTTCGTCTATCATTTCGTCCACCACCCATTAGGTCCAATAATCAGTTTGTCTAACAACAAAATCGCCCAGTTCGTCCAATTCTCAAATCGTCCAATAGTCATTTAGTCTAATAGCCAATTGGTCCAATAGCCATGTTGTCTAATACAACTATAATGCATCATCCGGGGGGGGGGGACGAAATGACTTCTTAAATATACCTTGAAATTCCTGAAGATAAAAAATATATAACTAGGCCTGCTATCAGGAATGGAATGATGCGGTACAGCATGCAGCCTCCTACCGCTCTCTCTACCACATCACGCACACAAAAGGGGGAATTGGAGTGGTTAAAAATGATAAAATTTAAATAGGGTCCTTTGATTTGGAATTTACCCTCATTTCTTTTTTTAACAAATGCACACCTAAAAATGATAATCATCACTCATCATATAACAATGATAATAATTGTAATAATAGTAATTAATGATAGTACTAATAAACAAGAAATGTACTATAATAATAACGATAACAGCCTTGGACGGTACAAAAAAAAATAAAAAAGAGATAAAAGTGGGAAAGGATGGGGAGAACATTACATAAAAACCTAAAATGTATTACAATGGAGCTTAAAAAAACACTAATAAAAGATTAATCAAACGACAGGTGTAAATTAATAACAAATCACAAGAGCAACAGGAGTCGAATTAGCAATACACAGGCACCAAACTAGAAGGACTGCTAGTAGTAGACTATTCCTATTTGATTGTAGACGAAACGAATATTGACCGGGATGGCAATTGGACCCATTGATGATTAGACCAAATGATTGTTAGATGAAATGGGTTTAGACTAAGTGACAGTGGATCAACTGCAGTTAGACAAAATGGAACATAGACAAAATGTAAGTAGACTAAGTGGTCAGTGGCCATTTGCCCTTAGACCAATTGGCTATTGGACTAAATGGTAATAGACATAATGAAAATGGACAAAGTGGCTATTGGACAAATTGGCCAAAAATGCAATTAGACCAAATGAAAGTAGACAAATTGGTTATTAGACGAACTAGCTATTGGACAAAATGGTAATTGGAAGATGTGGAAAAGGAACAACTGATGGTAGATGAAATGACATACCATTTGGTGAGTGGACAAAATGGCAGTAGACGAAATGGCAATAAACCTATTATAGGCCTACGGTAGAATTTAGGTGTTTTACGAGTCAAATTCTGAATGAACTGTATTGGCTGGTAAGACATGCGGCAAGGATCTGTGTCTCTTATCCATTTTTATTTTTCACATTTCTTTTGTTTGATTTCAGTTTTCAGGGGAAGCCCCCCCCCCCCCCCTCCTGTGGAAGCCAGTGGGGCTGGGGCTTAGAATAGTGCACGATAGAAAGGGAAAAACCGGAACTTTAGATATCAAAAGAGAAACAAAGAATTGTAAAAATGAAAACAAAGATAACGAGAGAGCGGGTGAGCTTTCGAGGGGCATAAGAAAGTCTGAGATTAGAAAAATCATTTTTATTTATTTCTTTATTCATTTATTCTGTTTTATTTACCCAGGGTAGCCTATTCAGTACAAAACTGCTTTACAAGAGAGCACTGCACATCTAAATGTATTTATCAGCATTAATAGTTTATACATAATTTTTAAAATGAGCGCGAATCTCAGGATAATGTTTGATATTCCAACCAGAAAAATTGGCATTTTAAGCATATAATCCCCTGCCCCATTGGCATCCACAGGAGGGTGGGCCTTTCTGCCTGGAAACTGAAATCAAAAGAAAAGTGTGGAAAATGGATGAAAGACAAAGATCCTCTGCGCATGTCTTACCAGCAAATGCAGCTCATTCAGAATCTAACTCTTAGAGCACCTAAATTCTACCGTAGGCCTACAATATGTGTTTACCATGCTTAGAAAACGCATATTTCTTAAGCTATTTTTAAACAAGTCCCTACTGCTCAAGAGTGAACGAGTCGCTTCCTCACACATATTCGAAAATATTTTAACCTGCTTTTTTATCGGTTGCTTTGCTCCCTCACATACCCCAACAATTTTATGTCCTCTACATTTCTTCTGCTTGGTCACTTCGCTCCCTCTCACATATTCCCCAAATCTCTTGTCCCTTGCATTTTTCTTCTCTGTCATTTCGCTCTCTCGCATATATTGCAAAATAATTTTCTGCTGTCGCTTCGCTCCCTTGCACATATCCCAAAAATGTTTTGCCCCCCCCCCCGTATTTTTTTTTTCTGCAGACAGCCATGTCCCGTTCATACTCTCTCTCCAATACATTGAAATGATGGGGGGGGGGGCACTTTGGATATGAGAGTTACTGAACAATTGAAAATCAGTGAATTATTTGGCTTTTTTTTTCTTTTGTTTAGTTAACATTTTCTGTGTGAGTGAAACTTCCGAAGGATTATACCCGTTTCGTTACATAAAACATACAAGTATTTTGAGAAATACCAACAGAAAAAAAAACCCAGATTCTTCCTGACTGTTCAAATCCTTTAAAAAATTATGGTAATCTTCGCTTTCTCAGGCGTTGATCACAGGCTCCCCCAACACCCGTCTCTCTTTCTCTATCACCCCCATTCTTAATTCATCTTTTTGTCTCTATCCAACAGCTCATTCATAACTATCGCCTTGTTCTATCCTGTTCTATTCTTCTGTCAGCTTGCTGTCATTCCTACTTTTCACAAATTTTTTTCTCTTCTGACATTCTAAGTCAGAATTAATATACTGTAAGACATCATTTTTGCAACATGTTCAAATTTAATGAATGCACTTTTGTTACATGCCCAGTGGTAAACTTTTTCATTGAGCTATTTTAAATAATCAGAATGCACATAGCGTAAATTATTTGTTGTAAAGTTTTGCGAGTCATGTTTGTCCAAACTTAAGAGCAAGTAATGTACACGGCGGGACTTCTGCTGTGTGGTTTCAGCCTCTTCTCCAAGTTTTTAATAGTCCATTATTGCTGTTATCTTCCACTTTACCCCTCTTGGACTTTCTGATATTGAGTAGGAGTGGTCCTCGAGAAATGAAGGTGCTGAAGACTTTGCAGTATCTGGGAGGTTGTTTGCTGAATCAAAACGTCTTTCTTTAGGGGTATTCCTTGGCTTGGGTGAATTCTGTACGAGATGAATGAATTCAAAAAAAGAAACATATAAGAAATATTGAACAAAAACAGATAGAAGAATGAAAAGATAGCTTTAAATTTTTCAATTACATATTCGATAATACATGAAGAATAATATTTATTTAGGAATCAAACCTTTTCCAGTGACTTGCAACAAAATAAATGTTTTTTTTTTAAAATATTCATGATGATATATTAACCCTATCTAGCCCCCCGGGGGGGGGGGGATTAATAAGCCCCCCCCCCCCCCCCATCCACATATTTCACGATAAGTCCACAATGAGAAACGAGGTACCATTATTTTTTTTCCGTTCAATTCTCGCAGAGCTTTTGAGACCAAATTCGAGACGCCTAGATACGCAGTTACGCAACATTTTATGAGTTTATGTTGGACCAAAAATTGCTAAAAAATATTATTTTGTATACATATTTAATCCAATGGAAATTCTGTTTTCAGTCATAATTGACAAATGCATCAGTATTCTTGCACTGATTGGTTGAAAATAATCAAATCTTTGCTTTTTATAATTGGAATAGTACCACGAAGTGATCCCATTGAAAAAAAAAAAAATAAAATACATAAGGCCCCAAAACTAAGAAATACGTATCCCCCATGGAATTATAAAACCAATAAAATACATAAGATTAGAAATTTGATTTACCATTTTTTTCAGGAGCACATTTGTTTAGAAATCATAGAATTTGGGGAATTATTTAGAGATTTACCTTTAAAGCAGAGAATTCTATATTTAGGCATACATTAGCATTATTAATTTATTAAAAATAAATTTAAATTCTGTAAAATCAGCAATACACCCTTAGCTCCATGCTTGCAGATTACATTGATGGTGACGTGTGCATTGGTTTTCGTTGCGATCGACGGAGATCTGAAGAGGGGGACCAAAAAGCCCCCCCCCCCCCGGGCTATGCAATCTAAAAGTAGCCCAGGATTATTATGTAGGGTAAACCAAATTTTTAATATATTTGTTCATTTAGTAAGAGTTTACTGTAAATACACAGTAAAGGCCCAGGTCCATGGTTACCCTCCCAAATAGGATAATTTTCATCTCTATTTGGCTACTGAAAATGGAATATTTAAAGCAATGTTCTATCAAACCAAAGGTAGATAATACAGAGAAAATATTTCTTTAGAACACATGTATGATATAGATCTACTCTACCTTCTGAAGACGAGGCAGGAAATCAAATATGGTTGGGACAGCATCCTGTCTAAGACGAGTCACTTGCCCAGTCCTGTCAAAGCAACCATCTTCAAAATGAGCAAAACGGAGTACAGAGCTCTTGGAGGAATTCAATGAAGCTCGCTTCATATTGACCATCCATACTGTGTTACAGTACCGGTTCAGTCCAACGGCTGAATGGGAATCTGCAGCAAATGTAAACACATGTCATAAAATCAATTACACATAATTAAGAAAATTTGACGTGTCCAAAGGACACAGATGCCCCCGCTTAACGCGATCAGAAATCCATTCAATATGATTGAACTTAATATCATGCAGAAACCAATATGCATATATATATAATTAACAAATTTAGACCTTTGAACCGACTTACATATATAATGAGATGTGACCTTTGACCTGCGGACTCCGAATTCGAACTTAGCCTGTATTTTGTGGTCATCAACCTACACACCAAAACATTTTTTTTATCCATTAAATATTTTTCGAGTTATTGCGCGGAAACCAAGTGGGGGGGGGACGGACAGGGGCAACGCTTAATACCCCCTCTGGGCTTCGTCTGTGGGGGCATAAAAACTCTAGGCCTACATGTACTCAGCAGGGGCCCGTTTCTCAACACTTGGACAAGTTAGTCATATAACTTTATCTACCAAACACAGAGTTAGTTCCAATCTTACCCAAAAGGATTAACTAGAATCCATTGATATCGTATACTATTGGTGGAAAGTACATGAGACGTAGCCTTAGTCACAAAATAGCATAATTTTCAAAAAGTAAAATTATGATAAAACCTAATAATAATAATAATAATCCGCTTTTATATAGCGCTTAATACATCGGAATGACGTGTCTAAGCGCTTTACAGATATATTATTACCCCGGTGGTCGGACTCAATCAGTCATTCCCGCACACAACGTGTGCACATCCTCCACTCCTTCTGGAGTATTCCAGTCAGTCGCCGGTGAGGCGCACAATGTACTGGACAAGCTACAATGACTTTCACATCCTACCGGGTACCCATTCAGCACCTGGGTCGAGAATGGCAAAGTGTGGATTTACGCCTTGCCAAAGGACGCCAGACCGCGGTGGGATTCAAACACACGTCCCTCTGATTACAAGGCGAGAGTGAGAACCACTACATCACAGCTCCTCCAAACTTACAATTATTGTGATGAATTTGGAAATACATCCTATCAAAATAATAGCAGAGGCGAAATATGCATAAAACATACTCAAACATGCAGACATGGGCATTAAATTGCCGAGGAAATGAAATTATCACTAATTCATTTCATGACCAAAAAAAAATCACATGTGGACGTTGAGATGGGTACCCCCAGATATAAAATTGGAATAGTTTACGTAAGTAAACCATGCAGGCTTTCTTCCTAAAATGATGATAATTATACAGGTTTTTAGGATTCCAAACACCATCAAAATATTATTATCATGAATTGTTCAACTCTTTAGATACCAAAACACACAATTTTATAAATTCTATGCATATATTAGAGAGAGAATTTATCAAAATCTTGATTAGGGTCTGAAAGAGGGGGGAGAAAAAAAAGCCCCCCCCCCCCCCCCGGGCTATGCAATCTAAAAGTAGCCCAGGATTATTATGTAGGGTAAACCAAATTTTTAATATATTTGTTCATTTAGTAAGAGTTTACTGTAAATACACAGTAAAGGCCCAGGTCCATGGTTACCCTCCCAAATAGGATAATTTTCATCTCTATTTGGCTACTGAAAATGGAATATTTAAAGCAATGTTCTATCAAACCAAAGGTAAAATTAAATTGCCGAGGAAATGAAATTATCACTAATTCATTTCATGACCAAAACAAAATCACATGTGGACGTTGAGATGGGTACCCCCAGATATAAAATTGGAATAGTTTACGTAAGTAAACTATGCAGGCTTTCTTCCTAAAATGATGATAATTATACAGGTTTTTAGGATTCCAAACACCATCAAAATATTATCATCATGAATTGTTCAACTCTTTAGATACCAAAACACACAATTTTATAAATTCTATGCATATATTAGAGAGAGAATTTATCAAAATCTTGATTAGGGTCTGAAAGCAACGAGTACAAGTCCAATTATGGATGGCCTGAAGTGGTAGAATCTTTGTCAATTCAATTATTTTACTACTTTAAAATGAATGGTTTTGTGATTTTTTACCAACACTTGTTATAATTTCTGTGCATTACAATTACTATTGAATGATTTATCCCACTTGTTTGCAATAAAATTCATTTTCTATGAATTATTACGTAATATTATAATTTTCGAATTTCGAGGCTCATTTGAATGTCATAGTCTACCCACATGATATCACTACGTCATTAAGAAAGAAGTTATGACAGGTTCGGAGATGTCATAACTATTTCGTCAAGTTGTCCCCGATCTTAGCAAAGAGGGATTCGTGAAACAGTTAGTAGACAAGTAGCTCACTATCTCCAATTTAGTTAAGAAGTTAGAAGACTTATGACGGTGTTGAGAAACGGGCCCCAGTCTACACAAGCAGAACCAAACAGAATCAGTTTGCCACACTCAAATTCCCAATTTGCGCTTGCATCAATTGTTTAGTTACATACCTTTCCCATTTATGATTACAAAAAGTGCTTAGAATGACAATTTTTTAGGTCAGAATTTTTAGCTCGCGCTTCGTGTTCCCATTATTGAAATATGTACCGTCTTCATGGGTAAACAGTCCTTAATAGGTCCCTTTTCGATCATGCTAGAACACTTGTTAAATATTCTGTTCATGCTTGGCATTCTCAGTAATTATCTAGTTACATACGCATATTGTTCAGGATCACAAACAGTGCCCAGAATGTTAAATTTTCAGGACAAAATAAATACATGAAAGTTCAAAAAAAAGAAAGAAAAAAAATATTCGCCTGCGCTTCGCGCTCGCACTTTTTATATAAGGCCTATGAGATTATTTCATATTGATGTTGTTTTATAAGAATAAAGCTAAGAAATGACTGATCGGGGAAAATATAGGTGAAGATAATTTTGGGCCCCATCCCCTATTGGCGAAAGTCTGATACACCCTTGTGACACATACACACACAGAGAAAAAATAGTGCCCCCCCCCCCTGAAAAAGCAAGGACCCCCCGGTGCCCCCCTCTCCAGAGAAATAATCCTAGCTACGCCACTGGACTGATTTCTTTATCCCCAAACCGCTTATACAAGACAAGCTTATTTCTATCCAGAATGTAAATCAATTCTAGAAAGAGCAATCTGGAAGTCTTGCCTCTGGCAGGGCCTAGTAGGACACTATAGGTGTTTGATTTGATTTGATTCTGTTTCACCATTTTTTCAACAGAAATAATTAACAAACATAATGTACAACATAAAGAAAAAAATAGTGATACATTTCTTTTTACAAAAATAAATACAAATAATCATTCATTTGCAAAAATGTATATAGATAGTATTAGTTTGCAATATTATAAGTTGTACTTTGTTGACTAGACAAAAAAAAAATGCTGGAGACCGTTAGTGTTAATAGGCCTAACGTTATTCCAATACCAACATGATTAAGGGATGCTCCAGGCTGAAGATATTCATAATTGATCATATCTCAAGAAATAGAGTAAAATTCACAAAGAAAAATGCTGGAAATTTGATCAAAATCGGATAATAACAAAGTTGCTGAATTTAAAATATTTGCATTATTCCTGTAGAACAGTTCTAGGCAAACATGAATATTCAGTGGGCAAAATGATGATGTCATACCAACCGCGTAGCCAGGATTTCATTTTGGAGGGGGCGGTAAATGCACGCGAAGCGTGCCAACACTTACAGAGCGCGCAAAGCGCGCTCCCTAGCGGGTGGGTGCAGGGAGGGGGAGTTTCCCCCTCCCTCGCGAAGATTTTGGTGTTTCATAAATTAAAATGAAAAGGAGCCGTCTCTCTTGATTCTAGTACCTATATCAGCTCCAATTCAGTTGACTATATTGTGATTATGAACCTTGTTTTTTCATGAACCTTGTTTTCAAAAGTGATTGTGAACGCACAAAAAAGGAATACAATGGAGAAAAGTAATATAATATTAACAAAGCGCGGAAGCTGAAGCGTTTCATCATTTTTTTTTTGCCATGAAAAGGGTCCCGAGAAAGGGTATTCTCAATGATATATTGAATACTTCCCTTGGAAAGATCAGATTGGATTACAACAATTTAGCGACAGTGCATATCTTTAAGTCGCAAAACAGAGGAGAAGAAGTGTATATGCCGGGAGGAAGATATTCCTCCCCGCGCAGAGCAATGAAACTCTGGAATTTTAAAGAGCGGACGTTTCATCAAATGCAGATATCTCTCATACCTCATCAGCTCTAATTCAATTGATTTTCTAAGATTATTGAACTTCATTACAAGGAAATTAGTGCGAAAAGGGTTGAAACTTCTGTGATTTATTTAAATTATATAAAAAAGGATGCCTAATTTATTTGACTTATCCTGAAGCGCTTCATTTTGAATTATAAAGAAACTTAAGTGTCATTCAAAATTTCAAACTGAGGGCGCAAAACAGGACAGGAGATGAATGTGCAGGGAATTGACATGAAGTTTAATAGACTTTGATAAAAATATTGTACTTTTTTATTTAATACGACACGAATTTTATACCTTCCTCTTTTAAAATTAGGAACCTGTTTGCCCCAAAATTATGAGCTGAAAAGCGGGAGAAGTTGACTTTATGGAGGTGACGGCAGAAATTGATATAAAGATTTTATCCGCCCGGAGCCGACCCGACCAGAAGTTGCGCGATCAATAAAAAAAAAAGATAACTTCATATACTTCGGCCTAACCTTACTCTAATTCCATATGCCCTAATGTATACATTTGAACTTTAACTGGCAAGAAACACATATAGCTGAGGTGGGAAAACAGGGTTGGGAAACAATGGAGAACTTCAGTATTGTCATTTAACCGCGCGCAGCGCGGAAGCAAAATTCATATATAAATTTAGAGCAAGAGTGAAGGAGTTTCTATTTTGAGAAAAAAAAATTAGAATAAAAAAAAAAAAAAAAACACAAAGCTACCTTTCTTCCCTTTCCTACCTTCCCTTTTCCTTTTCTCCTCTCTTTTTTCCCCTTCTTTTTTTTTCTTTTTGGGGACGTTTTTTTTGGGGGGGCGACCGCCCCCACCGCCCCCCCCCCCCTGGCTACGCGCCTGTGTCATACCCCCACTTGTTCTTTTGTATTTTGTATGAAATTAGGTTTATTCAAAAATTTCCTACAAGTCACAATTGGATTGACAACATTTACACCAACTTATTTAATTATAATGGAGATATATCATTTACACATATGACAAAATGAAGCAATTATGATTTCGTGTACAATAATAACTGTCAAGGAAAAGGAAAGTGGGGATGTGAGATCATCAGCCCACCTAATGAATATTCATGATGACAATTGTGACATAGACCTTGGGCTAGGCCACTCAAGGGTTCATTACATGCCACCGTGAACCAGAAAATCAAGGCACAACGCATGCAACTCTCTTTATGAGCGGATCTCGCATATAGCCATTACTATTGACCGACTCCTAATTCGATCTTAGCCTGTATTATGGTGTCATCTATCTAAACACCCAATTTTTAAAAAATCTGTTGAAATTTTATAGGTTTTTATGAGAATACCAACTCGCATATTTAATGACCCTGTGTAGTGGTCCACCTGCATTCCCCCAACCAGTTATCGGGAGGAGAGACCTGCGGGTCACAGTTCTGTGTGTGCGCCCTTGTAGGCGACCCAGATTGGCTGGCTCCTCCAATATGTCTTTGAATGTCTTTGACAGATATATGGTGCTATAACAATGCAGTGGCGTAACAGGCGGGGGGCAAGTTGCCCCCCCCTGGCGGATTTCACCGGGAAAATAAAAAAAAAAGGGAAAAAGAAAATAAGGATGGAGAAAGAAAGGGAAAGGGGAAGGAAAGGGGAAAAGGAAAGGAGGAAAGGGAAATGGAAAGAGAAAAGGGAAAAGAAAACGAAGAAAAAACTGTTTTTAGTAGAAAAGGGAGGAAAGCGGGAAAATGTACGATAGAATTAACATTTGAGAAAGAACAAATCATTGAGAAAAGGGCATATGTAATGCAAAAGCACGGTGGGAAATAGATTAAAAGATGACAAAATGGCAAACAATAGCAGGAAACGAAGGTAGAATGTAATTAGTCAAGAGCTAAATTAGAAAACAAAGAAAAGGAACAAGAAAAAAAATAACACAACCGGGCTGCTGATGATTGAAATTAAAGAGCGGGAAGAAAGATGGACTGCATACAACATTGTGCTATAAGCTTTCTAAATTTTATGCAAATAAGCTACCGGGGCTTTGCCCCAGACCCCACACAGTAGGGGCTCTTCATTTATAATCTTCAAATGGCTCTATAACGCCCCCGTTCAATCACGTTCAATCACTGCCATACAGGCGGGGGGGGGGGGGGGTCATGGTTCCACACCCAAGAGGATATAAAAGAAATTTTATAGGAGACAACGTACATGACGTATAATGAAAAGAATGGAAACAATGAATTGTGTTATTTGCTGAATATAATGGAAAAATCTATCACATAATTAGATTTTAATTTCAATAGGCAATTTTTTCCAGCTCGCTTTGCACACTGGCGACTTTTTACAAATTTTTCCCACATTTCTATGTTTTGCCCCGTCAAAATATTTGGTTCATTACGCAACTGGGTTGAATAAATGTGTTGTGTAAAAGCTATATTATGCCCGCGATTTGATTAAAATTGGGGAAATCTGCAAGGTTTAAATGGCTTTAATATCAAGAAGTTCCTGGGGCTCTGCCCTGGACCCCAAACGCACAGGACTGCGTATGGAAGGGTTGGGCCATGGCCCCAAAAAGTTCTACAGCCAAGAACAAAAAAAAAGGAGGAATTACCTCCTTTTTTGTTGGAAAAGTATTGTAGGATATGATTTTAATTACTGAATATGTTAAAAAATAGCTCAAAGTTATATTCTCATGAAAAGTTGATTTTTTTCTCGCTCGCTTCGCTCGCTCAGGACCTATATATATATATAAAGCAGCCTTTTGGCACATGTTCTATACTGCGCCCCTCGTTGTTTTTTGTTTTGTTTTTTACTCTTCACGCTACTGCCGCAAAGAATCCTCTTCACAGTGGCGCGTACAGACCACCGTGACAAAAAAGGAATCTAAAGAGAGAAGAATTAAATAAATTTATTATCTGGATATCATGTAAAAATCTATCACAAAATTGGATTTTTGAATTAAAAAGGTAAAAAAAAAATTGCTCGCTCGCTTCGCTCGCTCGCAACTTTTTTAAAAGATAAGTTCTGACCTTCTCCAAATAGTCGCCTTACTACACCATTACGCCTATTCATACCATGATATGACCGGGAAATTTTTGGCTCTTGCCCCCCCCCCCCTGGCCACCGAACCCTGTTACGCCGCTGTAAAAATGCTGTGCATCATCATCATCATCTACCTACACACCCACATTTTTTAAAAATCTGTTGAATATTTCATAAGATATCTTTAAGGAGCTGTGATCTTTGACCTGCATACTCCGAATTCGAACTTAGCCTGTATTGGTATCATCTACCTACACACTCAAATTTGTTTAAATATGTAGAATATTTTAAAAGTAATCATGCGGAAACTAAATTGCATATTTAAAGAGCCGTGACCTTTGACCTACCGACTACGAATTCGAACTTAACCTGTATTTTGGTGTCATCTACCTACACACTCAAATTCGCTTAAATATTTATAATATTTCATAAGTAATCATGCGGAAACTAAATTGCATATTTAATGAGCCGTGACCTTTGTCCTGCCGACTCCGAACTTAGCCTGTATTTGGTGTCATCTACCTACACACCATAATTTTTATAAATCTGTTGAATATTTCATAAGTCATCATGCGAAAACCAACTCAGATATTTCATGAGCTGTGACCTTGGACCTGCAGACTCCGAATTCAAAGTTAGCCTGTACTATGGTGTCATGTACCTACACACCAAAATTTTTTTTAATCAATATATAAATCGAAATATATTTCGATTTATTGCGCGGAAACCAAGTGGGGGGGGGCGGGCGAATCAACGGACAGGGGCAACGCTTAATGCCCCCTCCGGACTTTGTCTGCGGGGGCATAATTACCGAGGAGCTGCATTTCTCAAAATAGTCGCCTTATTACACCATTACGTCTATTCATACCATGATATGACCGGGAAATTTTTGGCCCTTGCCCCCCCCCCCCCCCCTGGCCACCGCACCCTGTTACGCCGCTGTAAAAATGCTGTGCATCATCATTATCATCTACCTACACACCCACATTTTTTAAAAATCTGTTGAATATTTCATAAGATATATTTAAGGAGCTGTGATCTTTGACCTGCATACTCCGAATTCGAACTTAGCCTGTATTGGTATCATCTACCTACACACTCAAATTCGTTTAAATATGTAGAATATTTTAAAAGTAATCATGCGGAAACTAAATTGCATATTTAATGAGCCGTGACCTTTGACCTACCGACTACGAATTCGAACTTAACCTGTATTTTGGTGTCATCTACCTACACACTCAAATTCGTTTAAATATTTAGAATATTTCATAAGTAATCACGCAGAAACTAAATTGCATATTTAATGAGCCGTGACCTTAGACCTGCCGACTCCGAACTTAGCCTGTATTTGGTGTCATCTACCTACACACCATAATTTTTTATAAATCTGTTGAATATTTCATAAGTCATCATGCGAAAACCAACTCAGATATTTCATGAGCTGTGACCTTGGACCTGCAGACTCCGAATTCAAAGTTAGCCTGTACTTTGGTGTCATGTACCTACACACCAAAATTTTTTTTAATCAATATATGTAAATCGAAATATCTTTCGATTTATTGCGCGGAAACCAAGTGGGGGGGGGGCGGGCGAATCAACGGACAGAGGTTAAGCTTAATGCCCCCTCCGGACTTTGTCTGCGGGGGCATAATTACCGAGGAGCTGCATTTCTCAAAATAGTCGCCTTATTACACCATTACGCCTATTCATACCATGATATGACCGGGAAATTTTTGGCCCTTGCCCCCCCCCCCCCCCCCTGGCCACCGCACCCTGTTACGCCGCTGTAAAAATGCTGTGCATCATCATCATCATCTACCTACACACCCAAACTTTTTAAAAATCTGTTGAATATTTCATAAGATATCTTTAAGGAGCTGTGATCTTTGACCTGCATACTCCGAATTCGAACTTAGCCTGTATTGGTATCATCTACCTACACACTCAAATTTGTTTAAATATGTAGAATATTTTAAAAGTAATCATGCGGAAACTAAATTGCATATTTAAAGAGCCGTGACCTTTGACCTACCGACTACGAATTCGAACTTAACCTGTATTTTGGTGTCATCTACCTACACACTCAAATTCGCTTAAATATTTATAATATTTCATAAGTAATCATGCGGAAACTAAATTGCATATTTAATGAGCCGTGACCTTTGACCTGCCGACTCCGAACTTAGCCTGTATTTGGTGTCATCTACCTACACACCATAATTTTTATAAATCTGTTGAATATTTTATAAGTCATCATGCGAAAACCAACTCAGATATTTCATGAGCTGTGACCTTGGACCTGCAGACTCCGAATTCAAACTTAGCCTGTACTTTGGTGTCATGTACCTACACACCAAAATTTTTTTTAATCAATATATGTAAATCGAAATATCTTTCGATTTATTGCGCGGAAACCAAGTGGGGGGGGGGCGGGCGAATCAACGGACAGAGGTTAAGCTTAATGCCCCCTCCGGACTTTGTCTGCGGGGGCATAATTACCGAGGAGCTGCATTTCTCAAAATAGTCGCCTTATTACACCATTACGCCTATTCATACCATGATATGACCGGGAAATTTTTGGCCCTTGCCCCCCCCCCCCCCCCTGGCCACCGCACCCTGTTACGCCGCTGTAAAAATGCTGTGCATCATCATCATCATCTACCTACACACCCAAACTTTTTAAAAATCTGTTGAATATTTCATAAGATATCTTTAAGGAGCTGTGATCTTTGACCTGCATACTCCGAATTCGAACTTAGCCTGTATTGGTATCATCTACCTACACACTTAAATTTGTTTAAATATGTAGAATATTTTATAAGTAATCATGCGGAAACTAAATTGCATATTTAATGAGCCGTGACCTTTGACCTGCCGACTACGAATTCGAACTTAACCTGTATTTTGGTGTCATCTACCTACACACTCAAATTCGTTTAAATATTTAGAATATTTCATAAGTAATCATGCGGAAACTAAATTGCATATTTAATGAGCCGTGACCTTTGACCTGCCGACTCCGACCTTAGCCTGTAATTGGTGTCATCTACCTACACACCATAATTTTTATAAATCTGTTGAATATTTCATAAGTCATCATGCGAAAACCAACTCGGATATTTCATGAGCTGTGACCTTGGACCTGCAGACTCCGAATTCAAAGTTAGCCTGTACTATGGTGTCATGTACCTACACACCAAAATTTTTTGTAATCAATATATATAAATCGAAATATATTTTTATTTATTGCGCGGAAACCAAGTGGGGGGGGGCGGGCGAATCAACGGACAGGGGCAACGCTTAATGCCCCCTCCGGACTTTGTCTGCGGGGGCATAATTACCAAGGAGCTGCAATTCTCAAAATAGTCGCCTTATTACACCATTACGCCTATTCATACCAAGATATGACCGGGAAATTTTTGGCTCTTGCCCCCCCCCTCCCCTGGCCACCGAACCCTGTTACGCCGCTGTAAAAATGCTGTGCATCATCATCATCATCTACCTACACACCCAAATTTTTTAAAAATATGTTGAATATTTTATAAGATATCTTTAAGGAGCTGTGATCTTTAACCTGCATACAGGGGCAACGCTTAATGCCCCCTCCGGACTTTGTCTGCGGGGGCATAATTACCGAGGAGCTGCATTTGAAGCGAGCCTGAATCAAGGCTGTGAAATTTATTAGCGCCACCATCTGGCTTCCTTTTATTTGCGTAAAAAGAAGAGACACGCGAAGTCACTTTCTAGTCCAAACTCCAAAGTAATCAAATTTGCTTTTTTTTTTATATGATTTTGATGTATTTATTTATTTATTTATTTATTAATTTATTTATTTTGTTTTATTTATTTTATACTGCAGGATAGGCCTGTTCAGTTCTTAAAACTGCTTTACAAAGGCGCCCTGCAGTTTAAAATACATGTCAAGATAACTATGAACAACAACAACAAACAACATCAAAAATACAAAATACAAAATATCTAATATCAGAAACAATTAACACCAAAATATAGAGTGGGAAGTGACAATCTAAACATACATAGCATTGTAAATCAATGGAATATCATTTCGCTCAATTCGTATGAAAGGCTTTGCATATTTTTTTAAAAACTAACAAGGAGGTACAAACTTGTAAATTTGAAGTTAGTGCATTAAATAATTTGGGTCCGACATATGCGAAAGATTTTCTTTTATGTTCAATTCTAGCTTTGGGAAGCTGAAGGGTGCATCGTAAAGAATACCGTGTCCTGTATTTCACGGGCCGTTTACATACTAAAGGTTTTAAATAATTTGGAACTAAATCATTCATTATTTTATATACAAGAACACAATACTGATATTTTATACGCTGATCTACTGATTTAATTAAAAATATATTGACTTTTTGTATTATGGCTACTCACCGCAAAGCGCCCCGGTGAGTAGCGAGGAGTTCCGGCAAATATTAATTCTGTATTGTAATGAAGCGATGTTTGCCAACTTCACAGAAATCCAGGGCCAAATGCTGTTCGGTGTACGAGGTTAGTACTATAGATCTATACATGTACTGTAGCAACTATATGTAGCAACTAACCTCGAACTAGTAATGAGTGGGGCCAGGGCTAGTACCACAACTATACTAGACTACAGCAGGCGATGGTTCGTGTAAGCTCCACTACACTTCACTACTGCTAACCTCCGCTTCACCTATATGCTATAGTGGAGTGTTTAATGGCTGGCTATACGAACCATCGCCTGAGTTTTTTAGGCCTAGTCACTCAAGGGTTCATTACATGCCGCCGCGCACAGAAAAATCAAGCAATAGAAGTTGTGTGTTGTGGACACCAGAAGTGGGATCACAGCACGCGTGACCCACTAGTTAGAAATCCATTGCCAAACGTGGTTAATGGTGCGAGGTTAGTATACTAATACTAACCTCGCAATACGCGTGAGTCAGTGAGTGGAGTAGCCTAACGTTAAGTTAGAGTTTCATAGTCATACGGCATGTACGGCCAGGCATCAATAACTTTTGTTGTCATCCAATTTCAATGAAATTTTCAGCATTTTGCTCGAAATGAATTTTACATTATTTATTAAGATCAAGGCCTAAATATCTTCAACCTGTATAATTCATAACCATTTTACTTTTTAGGTGTGCAGAAAAGACAACCCCCCCCCCCCCCCATGGTCTGCTGACTACAGTACATAAACTTAAATACACGGGACTAGTATTGTTACACAGCTTTTTGCAAATGCAAGTTTGGTAACGACTAACGAATTCCCAATTTTTTTTTCAACGTAATTTTGAAGTCGAAAACATAGCTGAACTTACAAATGCAATGTCCGTCCACATCCTACCGATTAGAGCAGTTGTATGCAGCTCATGTAGGCATGAATAACGTGAAATCTAAGCTAATAAGTTCACCAACATGCCAATCTGAGCTGTGAAAAAGTGTGATCGTCCCGGAGCGAAAACAGCTTGAGCAAGGTGCAGCCAATCAGCGACCTTCTTATGTCCCCTTCGAGACAGAGGAGACGAAATGATTTTATGTCAAAAAGACTCAAAACACAAAATCATTTCGTCGACGAAATTTTTTTGTCTTTTGACACAAAATCATTTCGTCGACGAAATTTTTTTGTGTTTTGACACAAAATCATTTCGTCGACGAAATTTGTTTGTGTTTTGACACAAAATCATTTCGTTGACGGAATTTTTTTGTGGTTTTGACACAAAATGATTTCGTCGACGGAATAGATTTTCGCATCGCTACGAAATACATTTTGTGTACGCAATTACATTTAGTCTCGACGAAAATTGATTTTGTGTGACCAAAAATTATTTCGGATACGAAATAAAACTGCGTCATGACGAAATGATTTTCATATGAACAAAAACACATTTTGTGTACGGAATGGCGTGAATTGGACGGAATTTACCATCGGACATTTGGTGCGCCATTTCGTTTGATAAAAATTCATTTCGTATGGCACGCCAAATAAACTTTGTGGACGCAATTACATTTCGTCTAGACAAAATTGATTTTGTGCATTTCGTCGAGACGAAATTGATTTTGTGTGACAAAAAATAAATTTTGTGTACGAAATAAAAAAGCGTCATGACGAAATGATTTTCGTCTGAATAAAAACACATTTTGTGTACGGAATGCCGTGATTTGGACGGAAAACACTGGCGGACACTTGGCACCCCATAATTAGGAAGGTCCAATCGATATCATTGCAGTGCGCACACAATTTGGTGGGCAGGCCAACAGAACAATGAACCGACACACTACACTCAGAGATTAATAGCAAAATAGAGTTAAACTAACAGATTATGACTATAATAGATTCAAATGCATGTAATAGAAACATAAAAATATACAAACAAACAAACAATAATGTACCACATTAATGTGACTCGCCTGACAAGGGTGTTTTAGGGTGTTTCTTTCATAACGGTGTTGGTTTACAGTTGGCAATCTTCTTTGGTTTGATTCAGGACCGTATGTTCCTTATTTGTATCTACTAATACTTTTTAAGTAAACTAAACTGCGGATGCACTTCTGTGACTCGCGTGACACATTTCGAGGGTGTTTTTAGCTTGAAATATTGTCAAGCTCGGTTTTAAAAAGCGCAAAAAAACTAAACAAAAACAACTAACTGATTAGTTTAAATGGCTATAAGTTTAGACAGAAAAAAAAAATGAAGTAATTACAGGCAACATAACACGTTTTTATCAGTGTCATTACAAAAAATTACAAACAGATGTAGGAACTATATTTTATATTTTATTAGCTCTAAGTATACGCGGGTTCTTCCAACACAGAACAAGAACAGATGAAGAAGTAGATGTTGCTGGTTTGGAGGTCTGTGCTCAACTGCCTGAGCTTGGCAGGGCATAATTTATTCTTCATTTCTTCTCTAGGCTTTCTTTGCACGAGGTACTAAATTTCAATACACATTCAAATTAACTTGGAAGATGACAATAACAGAAGTAACGCATCATCATGAATAGAACTAATCACACATAAGGAGTCTTACAACATAAATATTCATGATTCAGTCAACCAAGAGAGATGAGGGGAGTAATTAACATAGCAGAGAAGCCCAAGAGATAAAGGAATTTGATAACAAAAAGAATGGTCAAGTGTGGGGTCAATGAAGGATGGATGAGGATAACAAAGGAGATGGGGATAACAAAGATAAATGAGGATAAAAGTCAAGAAGGCTGATGGAGACAGAAGAAAAAGGGAAAGTAAATTAGGGTTATTTTAGAGTAGAGTAATGACCTGTAAATGAGAGAGGGGTTAAAGAACTTTGGACTATGGCTTAAAAGTAATGAACTTGTAACCTAAACTGAAATGAACAAAACTGCAATAAACTTGAATAATGTACAAACTAGTTCCCCACACAGACATACTTTTTAATGCAAATTTGACATCTCTTTAGGATCGTGTAACTCAGTCATTTGTAGGTGACATGGAGTGAAAAAAATCAGATCATGTACCTAGCCAAAAATAAATATTCCTATTGATTGGTTGAAGCCTAAGGTTTCTAGTTACATGGAATGGATCTTGGCCTTTTACTTTACACATATGACACATTGTGTTACTGAATTATTGTATACGATATACTGCTATAATAGTTAGTAGGGTTCTTTCTTTTACTATTGTAAAACGAAATATTCATGTCAAGTGAATGAAGTTTAGTAATAGATTCATTCAATTTAAATCACATAACAGTTTACCTATTAAATGCTTTGCATTTAATACTTAATCTATTATTTACCTTATTACATACAGATTACCAATATATTTTTTTCTTTCGTAATTACCCCTTTCATATTATTCCAACAAGAACTTTGGAATATAAGACATTAATTTTCACCTTAATTTTTTTTTGGAATAATCAAGTCAATTGCGTAGACCTACAAAGTCCAGAACAGATTATCATTTCATAATATAGTCTGAAGGAAGTTCTGTATTGTTATAGGAATTGCTTTGACCGACGAGTATGGTGATGATAACGACAGCATCATTAATCTGATAACCATCACCGTCGTACTCATTATAATTATCATCACCATCATCATCATCCGATTTAATGAGTGCTTTTGAAATGACCAATGGAACTTACCAATTAGTATTTGGGTTGATTAAAAAAAAATTGTTTCCAAAACTTCTTCTTATATGAATAAATAATGCTATTGGTCAATCAATAACATTTTGCAAATATCTTATTTCATATTCCATCTGTTATTCAACCCTACACCTTTACAGTAAACACATCAAACTTACCTATAGAAAAGGTGACCGACCTCTGATGGCCCCCTGTTTTTGAGGATACGCCCACTTATATCTATAGACTGAAGATAAGGCCTAATGAGTACTTGATAATTCTATAAACATGAGTCTCTTTCTAGGACACGTATCGATTTGAGTCTCTTTTCAGTTTTTATGATACTTGCATATATACACGAAACAAAAAAGTAGGTCCCCTTAAACAAATACCGATAATTTCCGAACCACTGGGAGTTTCTGATATATTTTTACATGACCAAGTTGATAATTGAATGAGCTACCCTCTGAGTAAATGTTATGGACGTATTTTATGTCATGCTTCATTCAGCACTGCCAGAAGGCAAAATTGTCACTTTTTAAAAGTCACAAACCAAATATTATGACTTTGATTCCATTTTATTGGAACGAATTCCACATTTTCATCATGAAAAATCGTCAGAAGGCTTGTAAAAGGTACCTTCTAAAAGATGATACAACGTTTTTACTAAATTTCACGGTTGAAGAAACAGAAGTCAAGATTTGATATAATTGAGTTTTTGCACATCTATATCTAAAATTAATCGAATATGATAACAATTATTTTGGGGAAGAGCATCTTCAACAGTATTTATCATTTCACTGTTCAACGAACATTTGATTAAAAAAAAAATACTATTTTCATATATTATAGGCCAATATTGTTTCATTTTGGGAACTGAAATTATCTTATCAACTTGTTTTCGTTATGTTCATAATCAGTTAACATGCTTAGGCGATTCAAAAGCGTTTGATTAAACATTCACGCTTGAAGTAACTTGTGGAATGTGAATAGCTCTTTTTTTTACGTTATTTGAAAAAAAATGCAATTGCTAACTATGGATATCTGTCAGAAACCTTCTTGCATAGTTTATTTGATGTGATTTTTATGAAAATCCCGATGTCTAATGCTTCAATGAGCACTCAATATTCGAAAATTATGCAAATGAGAAGAAAGTTCAAGGTCTTGGCCCCACTCTATGCCGTATCGAATGACTATTTAGGTATGCGCGCCTTTAGGATAGTGTCACTTTGAAGCTACATGTTAGTGCGAAGTTCATGAGAAAACTGCTGGCAAAAGTACCAAAAACCGTATATGAAACAGGCCCTCTTTCACTTTTGTTAAAATTTTAACTTCCTGTCTCATAGACATTGTGTACACTATGGGTGCATATCAATAAAGTGACACTTTTTTTTCAAGGCTGTCTTTAGCAATGTCATTTGGCAGTAATGTTTATCAACCTATGGGCAGAATTCTGTGCAAAAATTAAACCGATTTGTTTATTTATGGATGAGTGAGCACGCATCAAAGGGGGTGGCATTTTCAATGCCACAGACTCATTTTGAGGGGTAATGAAGTGAATAATGGGGGCAAATTGGGTTTAAATGTAACTTAATTGCTGGTGTTTTTATCATCCATCATTGTTCTCACCACACACTTTCTGAACTTTTTACACTTTGAAGGTTGAGCGAGCACACTAGAAAAATGAATGAACAACTGAAAATGAATACTCTTTATGTTGTATAAATGCATTCATTTCCTGACAATTTATCAGGATTAGTTGAACTTATGGACAAATCAGAGGTGGATCCAGAATTTTAAAATGGGGAGGGGGCCGAGAAATTGGGAGAGGGGAGACACTTACATTTTCCAATTTCAACATGTTTTTTTTATTTTTTTTAAAGAGGATACTATACTATAAACCACTATGGTGATAAGTCAAAAAAAATGTTCGCTCAACATTGAACATACGTTATCGAAATTCTGTGTGGAATGTTTAATGATTGGTAGTAAACAGCATTAACACCATAACATTCATAAAAGAACAACACCCAACTTTGTACTTAGACAATCTGAAAAACGACTTTCGAAAATTGTCATGTTTAACTCAAGCTTGTATTACTCATTCATGACTCAACCGATCAATCTCATTTTTCTTAAGGGGTTGCTTCATGAATGTAGAAAAGCACCTACGAAATTTTACATCTAAAAATTATTCAATTCAAAAGGTACATCATATCAGAGGGGACTTACTTTTAGTATGTATATATATATATATATATATATATATATATATATATATATATATATATATATATATATATATATATCCGTATAAAAAAGTGAATACTAATCCTGTAAAATTATGTATTTGTAATATCCTGAAACTTTTTTCTACATTAAAACCTTTTGCAGAGCTTGGAAATAGTTATCATGGTTATATGAATGACAAACAGGTGGACTCTAGCTACGAAGATTGATCTGAAGACAACTTTTACCTTTTTAACTTGTTTCTTTCCCCAAAACATTTCATAGAGCGCCAGCCCCCCCCCCCCCCCCGCCTCCTCACACACCGAGACCATCGCTGTAAGATTTGTTTTACACAGAGCTGTGATTCACATGAAATAGCCTGGGCTTGATTTTTTTGTTTTGGTAATCTTTGTCAAGTTTGGGAGAAGCGTGGAGAAACAAGGATTAAATGAACTGTGAAATGTAAACCTATTTTAAATGATAAAAACTATGTAAAAGAATGCTGGGGATATGTGAAATGAACTTTTTTTTACATTCAGTTATGTCCTCATATCCAGCTGGCACAAAATAGCTAAAGATTGTGCTTACCTAGGTTTAAAACACTGATTTTGAGGGGAAGGTTGTTACAAAATGTTTAAGTGTGTCTGTTTTATTTCAGTTAGCTAAACATGCAAAACAAATGCGTGAGAAATATACCGCGCGGTCAATTTGTTGTTGCCTTTTTTCCTTGTCACAGCGTGAAAATGAGCATTTTGTCCAAAAACCGATTTCTGCGAGCTTTACAGAAAAAATAAAAACGCTCACTCAAGTGTAACTTTCTGTTAAAATGTTTACTTTCATTTGATAGATGAGACCCAAACCGAGGAATATATGTGAAAAACTTATCCTCATGTTGTATATTTATCAATTCCCAGGACATTTTCAAAGTGTAAAGTTTTTGTTGACTCATACTGCACATATACAGCGCGTCCCCCCGAAAAAAAACAAATGTCCCTCTGAAATAAATAGGGCTAACATATTTTTCAAAAGGGCAGATAGCTCTGGGGAATCTTGATTTAAGCTACGCCTACCATTGTTCTCTTCATCCACTTCTTTCACAAAATATATATAGGTTATATATAAATATACATATATATATATATATATATATATATATATATATATATGTACCCCTAAAAAAAGTATTGAAATCTGAGTTTGGCCATTAATTTTACACAATGTATATTTTGATATCATTTAAAAGATCATTTTATTCGCTTTAAATAATTGCATGCTTGTTATGCTCACGCCATCACGAAAAGAGCAGGATTCAATAGTGTTGGATGAGGTCTGAATTGAAAAGCTGCAAAGCGATCGGAAATAGTCATGAATAGTCAATAAAGAACCTGATTTTTTTTGTCAGTGTCAATAGTGATGAAATCGATTCAAATCAAGCCCCTGTTTCTTCATTTTCGATATTGTGTTGTGGTTTATGTAGTGATGGTTTTGTGAGATAACATGGTTTGAGTCGTGGTTTGGAATACCCATGCATGTTTGTTTATTTATTTGTTTATGTGTTTGCTTGTAAATAAATGTGTTTGATTCATGTTAATGTTATAAGAAACCGCCGAGAAACGCAATCATCACCACAGGAAAAAACAGTGACTTTCAATATTGTGTCATTTTGCAACTTTTGAGTTTTGACCTTGCCCTACATTTCAAGGCACCGCACCTCTATGTGAACCATAATCGTTTCATGTAGGGTATCATTTTAAAGGAAATTAGATGATCTATTCAGTGATACTAATAGCACATTGATATCTACTAAAACCGAGGAGGGGTTATACAGTGCGTCCCAAAAAAAACTATACACTTTTGAAATGGCTGCCAAATAAAAAAATGTACCACTTTTGGGGAAAAGACTTATAGATATGGAAAGCCTATAAAGTCAACTTTCAAATGACACCAAAAAGTTGGAAAACTATTCATGCTTGAGCGAGCACTGCCCACTGAAACAAAGGGTATGAAAATTAGGGTGGGCTGGAATTAGCCTTCCAATTTCTTTCAGTTTTTTTTGTTTGGTACTTGCAAAGTTGATGGTTATTTGGTGAATTAAAGATCAGTTGTGATCAGTTTGTTGTTTGTGAAAATTTAATGCGTTATTGAATTGAAATTTAATGCATGAGTGATCATGAATTGGGTGCAGCATTTTGTCTTATCATGTGGGTCTCAACAATGTGTTCACGACAGTCAGGAGAAGAGGGGGTAATATGACTTAGGTAGGTGAAGTACGTTGATGGGATAAAGGTCAACAGAACATTTAGCAACCCCTCTCTCAATCTCACCCCCCCCCCCGCTTATCTCCTCCTGAGAGACTAAGCTCAGCTAAAGTAGGATGGGCAGGAATTAGCCTTACAGTTTTTTTGAGTGGTTAGTCCTTTGGAACTTGTTAAGCTAAATTAATGAGTGAGATAAGTTTTGGTTTCTTAGGCAAATTTCATGAGTTACTAAATTGAAATTTAATGCATGAGTGAACAGGAATTGTAATTTTATTGTTGCATATTCATCTTGTGAACCTCAGAAGTGTGTTCGTGAGAGTCAGAGTAATGTGATGGTACCCGTTACAAGCAAGAGGGCGAGATATGCTAAGACTTGGTTAAAAGGGCATTCCTCTTCTTTTTTTTCCTTTTACAAATTAAAAGTCTCCACCTCCATTTCCCAGCCCCCCCCCCCTCTCTCTGTCTCACTTCCTGCATCATTTGTAGCCTATTCAAAACTTAACTGCCAAGTGACCGGTGGCTGATGGTCAGTTTTTTTTTCAATGATTACCAAGAAATTTAATGATTATGATGATTAATGAAATAATTAATTGACAAAAAACTGAATGTTTGATTGATCACATTGCACATTGAATAAGTTGATTTACTGATAAATTGTTGATTAAATGATTGATAGGAAAAAGTTGATGTCCCAATTCAGAATTAATCATTAAATCAACATTCTGCTCTGGACTTCACGCGTACATGACAATAGCCATCAGTCTCTCAACAGGAGGGAGGGCGGGAGATAGGGAGGGGGCGGGGGCTGAATGTTCTGTTGACCCTTATTCCATCAACCTACTTCTCTGACTTAAGTCCTATCTCACCCCCTATTCTCCCGACGCCCATGAACACATTGCTGAGATCCACATGATAAATTTGAAATGCTGCCCAAAAAGAGATCCAAATGATAAAGTTTAAATGCTCCCCAAAAAGTGTAACTTGTGTTCACTCATGCATTAAAGTTCAATTTAATAATTTATAAAATTTGCTTAAGCAACCAAAACTGGTCATGGTTGATCATTAATTTATCACATCGCCCTTAACTTTGCAAGTTCGAAAGGATTTGCCTCTCAAAAACTTACATAAATCGGAAGGCTAATTCCATCCCACCCTAATTTTCATACCCTTTGTTTCAGTGGGCAGTGCTCGCTCAAGCATGAATAGTTTTCCAACTTTTTGGTGTCATTTGAAAGTTGACTTTATTGGCTTTCCATATATGTAAGTCTTTTTCCCCAAAGTGCTACATTTTTTATTTGGCAGCCATTTCAAAAGTGTATAGTTTTTTTTGGGACGCACTGTAGATCAAAGTCAGATTTCTAACTTTTTTTTTGGAGTTTATATAAACCCCTCAAAAAAAGTTTGGAAATCTGTGTTTGGCCATTAATTTATTAATCCCAACTTCCAATTTAACACAAAACATATTTTACATCATTCAAAAGATAATTAAATTCTCTTTAAAACGATACCATGCTTATTATAATCATGCCATTATGAAAAGAGCAGGATCCAAAAGTGTTATATAAGGTCTGAATTGAAAAGCTGCAAAACGAGCAAAAAAGTTTGGAAATTTGTGTTTAGCCATTCATTTCTCCCATCTCCCAGTTTTACACAATGCATATTTGATATCATTTAAAAGATCATTTTTTTCTCTTTAAAATGATACCATGCCTGTTATAATCATGCCATTATGAAAAGAGCAGGATTCAAAAGTTTTGGATGAGATCTGAATTAAAAAGCTGCAAAACGAGCAGAAATAGTCATGAAGGGTCAATACAGAACATGATTCTTTTGTCTGTGTAGAAATGAAAATCCATTCAAATCAAGCCCCTGCTTCTGTAGTGATGGTTCTGTGAGATAAGTTTGAGATACCCATGTGAGTTTGAGATACCCATACATGTATGTTTGTTTGTTTTTTATGTGTTTGCTTGTGCAGAGCTGTGTTTGATTCCATGTTAATTGTTGATGTTAAGGTGCATGAAAACAATTCAAAAAAACCGCTGAGAACTCACTCATCACCACTGAAAAAAACATTGTGTCATTTTGCAACTTTTGATTTTCGACCTTGCCCCACATTTCAAGGCACTGCACCTCCATGTGAACCATAATCATATCATGTAGGGTATCATTTTAATAAGAATTAAATGATCTATTAATTGATATTAATTACACATTGATATTAACTAAAATCGATGAGGCATTATCGATCAAAGTTAAAAGAAACCGCTGAGAAACTCACTCATCACCACGGAAAAAAAACAGTGACTTTCAATATTGTGTCATTTTGCAACTTTTGAATTTTGACCTTGCCCCCACATTTCAAGGCACTGCTCCTCCATGTGAACAATAATCATATCATGTAGGGTATCATTTTAAAGAGAATTAAATGTGCTATTCATTGATATTAATTACGCATTGATATTTACTAAAACCGAGGAGGGATTATCATTATACATGTACAACAGCTTTGGCAACTCTTATTTAAATATTTTGTGAAAGAAATGGATGAACAGAACAATGGTAGGAGTAGTCTAAATAAAGGTTCCCCAGAGCTATCTGCCCTTTTGGGAGAATAGGTGATGCCGAAAAATGTCTCTGCCGGGAATCGAACTCGGGACCCTAGCTTCGAACGCCGCGCCGGTGCCTTAACCACTAGACCACAGAGACGGGTTAGTGGTAAGGCCAGCCCCCATCCAATTTACCGTCATATTCTCCTTTATTAGTCAAGCTTTCGATCATCAATAATCTTTATCAGTAGCGACTGCGCAGAAAAGTTGTTAGCGCAAAAGTAGCGCTGACAGTAATGATGGAGCTAAATTGACCGGTCAGAAACATGTTAGCCCATTCCACATCCTACTTCAGGATTCCCTTGATCAAAATTATGTCCCAAATTGTTGGAAGTCGGCTGCGAAATCACCTAAAGCATCCCAACTAAATTGCTTCATACCAATAAAATAGCTCTCATTTTCACTGGTAATGAAAGGTTTTGAAATAATAATTTTGAAGTGTTTGTTCCCTAACGTGTTGAAGAATATTGATGTAACGCAATTTGCTAACCAACCAAAGTAATGATGCGGTACTATCACTCACACACTTTGTCTTGCAACACATTGATAAAGCTGGTTGTTCTTCCGCTTTCAACACGATTCAGAATCACATTTTGGTCGATAAGCTAAGACTACTGAATGTTAGGCCCTGCTTGGTTTTGTTGATATAAAATTTTCTGTTAAATTGTACCCAAAGTGTAACGTTAAAAGATGTAACATCAGATTGTATCACAATCAGCGCCAGATCGCCACATGGGTGAGTAAACAGCACCTCTGTTTATAATTTATACTAATGACTGTAAAGCGACAAAAGATGACGTTAAGATTGTTAAATATGCTGACGACACAGCTATAGGTCTTATAAGTAGTGATGAGGCCCATTACATATATGGAGTAAATACGTTCGTAGAATGGTGTAAATATAATCTTCTACTGCTCAATACATCTAAAACAATATAAATAAATTTTGATTTCAGAACTTCCACAAATGGCTTTTGCCCATAAATATGAATGAAGAATATATTGAAGTAGTCGAATCATGCAGGTTTATCGTTACTGTAATCGATAGCAAGTTTTCTTGGAATAACCAATGCAAGTCTGTTCTATCAAAGACTCAACAACGTATGTATTTTCTCAGAAAACTTAAATCATTCAATGTAGATAGGACTATCCTTACTCTATTTTACCAATCTGTCATTGAGAGTGTTATATATTATTCAGTTGTGTTGTCTGATACGGCGGTCGTCGAAAGAAGGATCTTAGGAAAATAGAGAGAATCGCCAAACAAGCAGGAGAGATCACCGGCAAACCCCAAATTTAGATGATGCCTGCAAAATTTCTACTAGAAATGCAACAAATACTGAAAAAAGCAAATCGCCCACTCCTTTCCAATTATGTTTTCTTGCGCTTGGGTAATCGACTTTGGTCACTGAACTGTCGCACTCAATGTTTCCTATATTCTTTCGTTCTCCTCTCCATCATGTCCATCCGCACATACATCTCACCACCTGACTTTTCTTTTCTGATCTATTCTACACCGACGATCTTCTTTACTTATCGTCTTTACTTTTTACACCTTTTATTGGAAAAGCTTTAAGATTGTCTAAAGAATTTTCCTTGTAGTTGCCACTTTCAAATGCATTTTCGGATAATTGTATCTATGCAAGTGATACATGCAATATTCTATTTTATTTTTCTATTTATTTCCGTTTTATCGCAGCAGGCTAGCCCTTTCAGTTACAAAACTGCTCTACCAAGGGGTCATGCACAAAAAAAAAACACATATAAATAACAATATTCACATAAAAAACTTAAAACTGTATACACAACTACAAATATCTACTCAAGTGAAAATCACATTAAATCAAATGTTAAAAACTAAAATCACAGACAAGCAGAGTATTTATATTAAATTAAATCTAAAATAACAAGTATAACATTTACAATAAATCACAATTAAAACTGCTTTTTTAAATTCGGAGTTGAGAGTTAAAGTTCTAAATTTTTCTTAAATGTGGGAAAAGGCAGGGGCGAATCCAGCCTTCGCTAATAGGGGGGGGGGGCGGAATTTTTTCAGCCACATTTTCCCGGATTAGGCCGCTCGAAGATAATTTTTGTTTGTTTCTTTGAAGGGGTAGTCCTAATTAAAAAGTGCGAGCGCAAAGTGCGAGCTTTTTGTTTATTTTTTTTATTTTGTCTTAAAATCTTATCACTTTTTTATCAATGTTTATGATCCTAAACGACATGTGTATCCAACTAAAAAATTGCTGCGAGCGCGAGCAGGAATTTTTAATATGCGTTTTGATCTGATAAAAAATGATCTGTTAACGGCAGCTTGTTAGCCATGAAGACGTTACATATTTCAACTATCAAATAATGCGAGCGCGAAGCGCGAGCTGAAAATTTTGACATTTTTACCTGAAAAATGTAAAACGATAAGTATATAACTAAATAATTGATGCGAGCGCGAAGCGCGAGCTGAAAAATTCGAGATTTAAACCTAAAAATGGGAAACTCTATTCATATTTTGTAAATCATGAAAAGGATGAGTAAATCGCAAAGCGGGAGCAGAATTTTTTATATTTCTTTTTAATATACGTTTTGATCTAATCAATAAAAGGATCTGTTAACGGTTGCTTGTTAGCCATTAAGACGTTACATATATTAACTATCAAATAATGCGAGTGCGAAGCGCGAGTTGAAAATTTTGACATTTCTACCTGAAGAATATAAATTCTAAGCACTTTTTGTAATCGTGAAAAGGATAAGTATATAACTAAACAATTGATGTGAGCGCTAAGCGCGAGCGGAAAAATTCCGGACACTCTATTCATGTTTTCTAAATCATGAAAAGGATGAGTAATTGGAAAGTTTCCTACATTAATAATGCGAGCGCAAAGCGCGAGCAGACATTTTTTGATATTGTGATCTGAAACTGGATAATGATTTAAATAGAGAACAATCTAAACGCGTGTTACAGATTTCGAACTAGAATTTGGGTATTCTAAATACCGTTCTTATCATGAAAACCAATAAAGCGAGCGCAAAGCGCGAGCTAAAATATATGATATTCCGATATAAAAATGGACAAGTTAGGCTCTGTATTTCAAGCTCTTTGTGGGAGAATTGTGAGGTGGATAAGGGTCACAGTTTAAAAAGAGCTGATATGTTGAGATTTGACATAGGACCGGGACATTCTATGAGGACATTATGTCATCATATTGATTGATTGATTTTATTCGTCAAGAATATCACAGGAGATTACAATGAAATTGAGGAAATACCTTGACAGGATAGCCCATGAAAGCCGAAAGGCTTATTTCCAATGGGGTCCTATAGTTAGTATAAAACATTAACATATTGTAACAAAAAAATATAAACTACGACAAGTACTGGAATATTGGGGAAAAAAAATACATACAAACATATCCATCAGTCATATAATTTGCAAACATCTGAAGCAAACAATAATCTTCCTAATATGTGAAACAAGATTATATTTAACATACCCTAATGTATACATTATCTACAATACTAGAAACCAACTGTACAAAATGTGTTATTTTACTGGTAATGCTGTTCTCGGGCAGCTTCCAGTTTTAGGTGATTTTTTAATGCACTCTTAAATTGACAAACAAATTTAACGGCTTTTATTTTATCAGGAAGAGCATTCCAAGATTGGATGCCATTAAAATAAAAAGTGTTTCCAATATGTCCTTCACGTTTTGGTAATACGAAATTAAAATGACTATTTCGAGTATCGTACCTATGAATATTTGATACCCGGGTGAAATTATTTGCTATATAATGATCTAATTTATCCGAATAGAATATTTTATGCACGTGCTGTAATACTAATTGTTGTGACCTGTGATCTACATGAAGCAATCCTGCCTTTTCAAGTTCATTATATCCGACATGTGCTCTTGGTCCTAAAACATTTATATATCTCACAATTTTTTTTGAATTATTCTTAGCTTTTTCTTATCCGTAACACCGAGACTACCGTACCAAGCCGCATTAGCATAGTCGAATAAACATTGTATTAAAGCAAAGCATAAAATACGTCTAAACTTCATATTCAAACAGGTTTGATATCTATACAAAAATTTCAAGCGTGAATTTGCCTTTTTGGCGATTGAGTCTACCAAACCCGTCCATGATAGGTTACTTGTTAAATTAATTCCCAATTATCTTACTGAATCTTTTCTTTCAATTACCTGATTATTATATGAAACCTTGAAATCGTGTGTATATCTTAACTTTCGTTTCGAACAAAATAAAATGCTTTCCGTTTTCCCAACGTGTAAACTAAGCTTGTTGTCAGACATCCATTCGATGCAATTAGCCAAATCTGCACAAAGTTTTTTATCAATTATCTTGGGATTTGTATCTGAATATAGCAAGACACTATCATCAGCATATAAAATTAATTTAGATTCGTTAATACAAGTACACATATCATGTAAGACATGAAAAGAATGGGGCCTAAAATGTTTCCTAGAGGGACTCCGCATTTAATAGGCAGTGAATCAGAAAGAACCGTTTGCATGGTAACTACCTGATGACGGTTATATAAATATGATCTAAACCATGTCACACATGCAGAGTCTAAACCCATCACTTCTAATTTCTTTAAAAGTTTGCTATGATTTACAGTATCAAAGGCTTTTTGTAAGTCTAGGAGAACCATTCCAACCATGCGCCCATGTGAAATTTCATTCCTGATAAAATCTCTTAAATGTATTAAACAAGTTTCAGTGGAATATCCGTTACGAAAGCCGGACTGAAATTTATATATTAGCTTGGTTTCTTGGAAGTATTTCTCCACTTGAGCATGAACAGATTTTTCCAAAATCTTCGACACTACATTTAATACACTTATTGGCCTATAATTACTAACGTCAGTTTTATCTTTCTTTTTATGTAGCGGGGTAACTTTTGCGAATTTCATATCATTAGGAAAGGTAGAAGACATAAGAGATAAATTAATAACATAATTCAAAGGTTTGTACAAATTTCTTGCCCCATCTTTTAAAAATCTTGCAGGTATCATATCTAAACCAGTACTTTTTGATATTTTCAACCTATTTAGTTCATCTAAAACAAATTTTTCTGTAACGGGGGAAAAATGAAAACTACCTTTTGAAATACCCTTTTCTTCATAAAACTTTTGAAATTTGTCACTTTCTGCATGAAATTTTGTTGTATTTACTGGTAATTTACAAACTAACTTGTCGGCCACAGTTGTAAAATAACGATTAAACTCATTTGCAATTTTAGCCTTATCGTGACTTAATTCACCTTGCACATTAATAACCGTTTTTTTATCAGATTTCCCTTTACTTTTTAGACCTAAACCTTTCAAATTCTTCCACAATTTTCTAGAGTCATTTTTGTTTTCTTCGATTTGTTCTTGAAAGTATTCGGTTTTGGCACTTCTTACCTTCCTTTGAACTAAATTCCTTAAAACTTTATATTTCCTTTCAAGGTCTAAATTGCCAATATTCCTTTTCATATTTTTGTAAGCTACATTTCTCTCTTTAATTAAAACAATAATTTCATGGTTCATCCATTTTTCAGTTGATTGCTTAATTCTTACCTCTTTCAGAGGTGCGCTCATATCTATAATTGACAATAATATAGATTTAAAATTTGCCCAAGCCATATTTACATCTTTACATTCAGTTACCTTGGACCAGTCTGATCGGGATAAATTTAAGTTGAAATTATCTACATTATAACCTTCTAAGCTCCTGATGGACACAGTTCTGTGGTGCCCAAATACGGGCCTGACAATCTTTCTTGAACAATAAATCAATAAATGATCACTTATACCTAGGTCAATAACACCACTTTGACTAATATGCTCTTCTTTACTACATAATATGTGATCTATCAGGGAGGAAGATGTCTGAGTTGTACGTGTGGGCAGCTTTACAAGTTGGCTTAAACCACTTAGATTAAGTAAATTCTCATATTTCTTGGATAAAGGAGACTTTTTCGAAAGGCAAATATTCATGTCCCCCAACACTATAATCTCATCATCTTTTTTAAATTTTTCTAAAGTGTCAGAGAGTGATTCAATGACATTATTATCTTTAGGGGGTCTGTAAAGAGCACCAAGTGTAATGGGCTTTGTACGAGGCAATAGAATATTGATCCATAATGATTCAATATTTCTTGGAGTCAAGTCTTCTCTTATATTAAATGCAATGTCATTTCTTATGTAGAGACAAACACCACCATCTAGCCCACATTCACGATCTTTGCGTAATATACAGTATCCATCTATACAAACTTCTTCATCATTTACAGATGAGTTTAACCATGTTTCAGTGATGGCAATAATAGCTATTTTATGTTTAGAAAAAAGAAGCCGAAGTTCGGATATTTTATTCAATATTGATCTCACATTTAAGTGAATGAAATGCAACCCTTTTGTCTCAAACTTTTCTTCAAAGGACTCATACACTGATGTTTTATCGGAAGTTGGGGTATTAGTTACATGTTCAGTGGGAGGTAAAAGTGGTTCGGTATGACCAACATTTGTTTGAATGGGGTGCAAGAATAAGGAATCGCAAAAAGACGGTAAAGAGCATGTTAAACAAGTCCAACATTCATTAGGGTTGTAATATACTCTTGTGTACTCATGTTCACTTATGCCTTCACATTTGGAATGGTGCCACTTATTACAGGTAGAACACAGGAGGCCAGTTTGGTTTTTCTTCACAGGCTTTTGACATTTTCTACATGGAAATTTATAATTTGGACCAGGATTTGTTTCCACATCCCCAGATAATAACAAAAGATAACAAAAGTGGTTACTAGGTTGGCATAATTCGGCTTGAAAGGTTGCTACAGAGTTATGATAGTACAAAATAGGCGAACGGAAATATTTTAAACGCTTTACCGCTGGCAGACTAACATACTGAGATATTGTGTTGACATTATGAGAACATATTATAGAAATTAAAAAATAAAGTACCAGTACATTCATCTCAGTGTAGTCCCACACCAACGGAGTTTAACAAAAGAAACAAACTTAACTACGATGCTACAAACTACAATACAGCATAAAAGTTCCCAGTCTTCAGTCAGCCTCTTTCCTATATGGATCCCTGGCAGCCAGACTTCTCCCCTCCAGCTTTCATCTGTCCTGGTCCTCTTAGAATCTCCTCCACGAGACTGGGCACAGTTCAGCTCCATGATGAGACAGCAGCAGAAAACTTCAATACAAAAATGTCATAGAAATGGGACAATACGAAGACTGTTCCGAAGTGATGCTATAGTGATTGGTGGACAGAGCCCTGGCCGGCTGACAGATCGTTAACAGGTGGCAGCAATAAAAGAGAGTTTGATGACGTAGCGCTCGAAAGAAATTGAGAAGAGGAAAGTGACCTGAATGTGAAAGTGAATCACATCATACTCCCAGAAAGTACTATAGGTGGGACAACAGTAAGCAAACTGCTTGATGAATCACACAAATATCTCCAGACAAAATCAGGAAAATATTCAAAGTCCATTCACGATCATGTTACAAAACAATCTCCAAAAGTCTCCAATAGACCTTTATAAACATATGTAGCACAATTACATGATGACCGAAGTATCAATTAAGGCCAAAGAAGAAAACTAGAAGAGCACACATGTGCTCACATGTGTCAAGACATGATGCCAAGCTTAAGAGTATATGAAAATGATGACAATCTTCCTATTTCTCTTCCTAAACATGAGAGCACGAAATCTGTTAATATTATGGCCTGAAAACTGGACATTATTTTAAAACACTTTGTAATTATGAATAGGATGCATGAGATAATATCTTTCAATAATCAATGCGAGCGGTAATCGCGAGCCGCAATTTTTTATAAACTGTCATCAAATTGGGATTTTAAGTAGTTTGTTTTAGAATAAATATTGAGATATACATAACTCACCAATCAAAATGCGAGCGTGCAAGGCTAGCTGATACGTGTTGACAATCTGACCTGAATAGGGATATTTTGATAATATAACGGAATACAGGAAAATACTAGGTACCTGACAAATCAAATTTTGCGAGCGCGCAGCGCAAGCAGAAAATGTTAATATTCAGACCATAAAACATAAATTAAAACTTTAAAAAAATCAATTTGTAAAGCAAACAAAATAATGAAAGTTCAATTTCCGAGCTGAAATACGTTTTGTATTTTGACTTCAAAATTTGATATTTTAAGCTCCATATTGAGTAAGATATGTAAATCACCTAAAAGGCAATGCGAGCGAAAATTTTATATCCGGACATGAAAGATTTTAAAATTTATTTTCCAAGTCTTCCCCCATTTTATGTTTCTTCTTCTTTTTTTCGCCTCTTGTAATACTCTGTTCGAGGTGTTTTAATTGTTAATGGGCAACAACGTGCATATATCGAGTTTGAAAGTTAATATCACGATAAACAATAGTTTCCGTTAACTACGTTGGAAATAAATCGTTTAAACATGATGAGGTAGGTTTGATACTGTCTTTGTACAATGGTTTGCCAGTTTAATTGGGTGCGAATAACATTGGTGGGTATTGAAAAATCAGCATTCAAAATCAAACGAGCATACTTGTCTTGGAGTTTTTTGTATTTTCTCAATATTGCACATACTAGTTCTGCCCGAAATAACGATACCGTAATCAATATGTGGCAAGATTAATGCATTATATAACATGATTAATACATTTTGCGGAATATTGTGCTTTGTCTGTCTGATACCACAAATTATTCTTGAAATCTTCGTAAATACTTTTTCAATATGTTTGTTCCATGAAAAACAATCATAAAAAACAATACCTAAATGTTTAAATTCATGTACCAGCTCAAAATTTTTTTCCGTATATTTTATTATCAAATTGGCATTTTAACTTTCCTTTTTGACCCAGTCAACATACTTTTGCATTTATTTAAATCCAATTCTAAGTTATTAGATTCTATCTAGTTACATATCTTGGTAAATTCTTTTTGGAGTAATTGAGATACTGTATTAATATTTCGGTCTTTACAAAAAACAGCAGCATCATCTGCATATAAATACAATTTTGTATTATTTTTAAAATACGGTACACTGCACATATGATTAAAAAAATATAGAAAAAGAAGGGTCCCAATATTGACCCCTGGGGAATCTCAAATTCACTATTATGTAAATCTGAGAGTATGCCTTGAAAGGACACGCACTGCTGTCGATCAGAAAAAAGGTTTTTTAACCAGTTTAATCCGCTGTCTTTAATACCATATTTAAATAATTTATGCAGCAAAAGAGTGTGTGATACAGTGTCAAACGCCCGTTTAAAATCCAAAAATAAACATCTTGTTATAAAACCAACGTCAATATTTTGTAAAACATATTCATTCAAATCTAAGAAAACAGTCGTTGAGTGCAGTGGGCGAAAACCTGATTGACAATGACTTAATAATTGATTTGAGGTACAAGAATTGCACACTTGTTCGTGTATTGCCTTTTCAAAAATATTCAGCAAAAGAAGTATGACTGAAATGGGTCTATACATTTTAATATCGTCCTCTTCCCATTTTTGAAAACTGGAATAACCTATGTTTTTTTCCAGTCAATAGGTATAGTTGGAGAGTTAAGTGATAAATTAAAAAGGTAGGTTAATGGTTTTAAAATAAAAGGCGTTGCAATCTTTAAAGGATACGAGTGCAGGTTGTCAAGACCACACAGTTTACGACTGTCAAGTTTTAACACCTCCCTTTGGACAAATTCACGCGTAAAATTGCTAAACATAAAAAAACTTTGTAAACGGTTTCGAATGCGATGAAATATTCGAAGAGTTTTCAACACTTCGAGTAAAAAATGATTAAATTCATTTGAAATTTCAGTAGCGTCTGTCACAGCGACACCACCATTACGTAATCCAACACAAAGACTCTTCTTATTGGTTGTCAACCCTTTTAACGTATTCCATGTGTTACCACAGTCACCAACATGTTCAGTAAATTCTTCAGTAAAGTATTTATTTGTTAAGTATGTATTCAAATTATTAACTTTATTACGTATTTTCTGAAATTCAATCCAAAAAGAATCCTCATCTGTTTTATCAAATTATAATTTCAAGTAATCACGCTGGCGTGTTAATACAGTATACTCTTTATTTATCCACGGTGCTCTCACAGTTTTTTTGCTGATACAAATAAATGGTGCCTGTTTATCACATAATGTCGTAAAATGTTTCTGGAAATTACTCCAAGCTGATTCAACATCAGTAATTTCGTAAATTTTTTCCCAAGATATATTTTCACATTCTCTCAAAAAATCGTTAACACTGAATTTTCGAAAAGATAGACATTTACTAACAAAAGGCTTTTTTATTGACGAACACTTGAGTCTTTCAGATTCACGTTAACAATGGAATGATCACTTATACCAAGTGAGATCATGCCTTTTCGGGCAAACTGATGGTGATTCTTGGGAAGGTTTTTTAGATTTGTTTGATGCTTCTTTAAGAGACGCGATCCCTCGGAAAAAAGGGAACACCAAGAATGTCATAAAAATGAAACACAAAGCCTTTAAAAAGCTTAAAGATCTAAAGCAATCCTCGATTGGTATGATTACCAAAGGGTTAGAAGTAAATATTGCTCATCATAATTATGTAGATGGTTTATTCCGTAATAATCAAGATAATCGAAAGAGATATTTTTGCATTTGTACGGGATCAGAGAAAAGGTCCATGTCCTCATACAACATGTACAATTGATAATAATGATAGAGTATAAACCTGAAGTGATATCTGAATACTTAGGTTAATACTTTGCATCTGTACACAGTGCTGCTGGTGAACTCCTAGTTGAACCTATAGAGTGTGAATTTGCGACCCCCCCCCCCCCCCCCCTCTATGCCAGAATGTACTATTAAAGAATTGATCAGACAATTACCGAGCAACAACTCCCCTGGACCTGATTGTATAACACCACAGCTTCTGAAATCTTGTCAAGATGTTATTTCTCCTATTTTGCTCCAAATATTTAATATAACCCTTGTAAATGGTAAACCTCCTGTTGCATGGAAACAAGCTAATATTACTCATGTCCACAAGAGTGGCGATAGACCAAAATTGAACAACTACAGACCTATAGCACAAACATCTATAGTTTGTAAACTGATGGAATCCATTGTGGCTAAATCTATCAGAACCAATTTGGATGACTACTGTCTGATGATTCCCCAGCAGCACTGGTTTATGAAAGATCGTTCATATGTAACACAATTGACACTGATTGATGAATATAACTAATGCCTGGTTAAATATTCTTGACAAATCCTGTCCTACCAAACTGATGCAGTTTTCTTAGACTCTGCCAAGGCATTCGATGTTAAGCCTCATGGTGTACTTTTAGAGAAATTGGCTACACAGTTTAACATATACGGTAATATCTGGAAATAGCTAAAGTTATTTTTATAAGAACGTCAACAGCGGGTTGTTTACAAATTTTATTACTCAAGTTGGTGCTCGGTTACTTCTGGAATACCACAGGGCAGTGTAATCGGCCCGCTCCTGTTTGATCTACTCATTAATGATATTTTTTTCTAAGGTCATGTCTGGCACTGGTCAGATGTTATTTGCTGACGACTCACTGGTTTTTCGTGCTATCTGTACCCAAGAGAACGAAAATATCTTGCAGTCTTATCTGATGGCAATAAATAATTGGTGAAAGGAAAATGATATGAAACTTAACACTTCCAAGTACAAGGTTATGCGAATAACCCAAGGTAGGAATCCTGGGTTGCCTCATTACCATATCAGCAACATGGCTCTCGAGGTTGCCTCAGAGTTCAAATACCTTGCTTTTGTTTTAAACAACAGAATGAATTGGTCACATCATGTTGATTATGTAGTATCCCGAGCAAACCGCATGTTACGGTTCATTATTAGTTTAGCGAAACATCTTTCCAGTAACACTTTGATGTGTTTATATAAAAGTCTTCTCCTACCACTCATGGAATATGGGCAACCAGCCTGGTTTATACATAGCAAGGGACACATTGATAAAATTGAAGAAAAAAATACAAAGGCGAGCAACGCGTATTGTTCTCAAGCAGAGAAACAGCAAATGGAGTATCCCTTGTGTCTCCAAAGTTTGAATTGGTACACCCTCGACTCTAGACAAATTTATCTCTTGATTAGTTTTATTCTCAAAGTGCTATTTCGCCTTGTAAAATGTGGAGCTGTTTAAAATAATAGAGCTGTTCAAAATAATACTCATGTTAATCCCAGATATTCAGAATTGCTTCAGTTCAAGCATCTGAAAGATCGCAACCAAAGATTGCACGGTTCTGCAATTCGCACATTTCCTCCTGTGTGGGATTCGCTACCTTCTATTTTTAAGGTTGATATTGTACTTCTGTCCTTTCAGACCTGGCTCAATAAATTAATGCAACAAGTACTATCAATTGGGTAATTATGGGGTTGCTATTTTTCAGTTAATTGGATTTTAGGCTCTGGCAGCTTCCCTTTCCAAATTTATGTAAGCTCTGTTGTACAGTGTACATGGGGCTTATTTTTTTTTTCTTTTTGGTAATTAAGAACTCCAAGTTCCTAACTTACTGATAATGTCTGTTCACAGTGTACATCAATGGATTTGTAATACTTCCTTTTTGTCATATATTGCGGGGGGGGGGGGGTAATGTACAGCTTAAAACTGCAATGTTGGCTTCTCAGCCAATATGGTCTATTGAAATATCGAATATCTTTTTCCTTTCCCGGCATCCATGTGACTCTCCCTATCCTATTGTTTGAATATGTTGTTTATATGTTTCATTATGCCGAATAATAAATAATGATAAATATTAATACAAACTGGACAGACTCCTCCTCCTTGGGTTAGTTCTTTCAATTGATCGCTGTCGGTTTTAGTTTAGAATCTTCTTTTATGCCTTAGAGAAATTAACTCCAACCATCCAGATGTTTGCTGATACTCTGTCCAAATATCATCTCCCGCCACTTGTAGATCTAATTAGAGATCCACCACAATACAGCAAGTGCAAGCACATCGTCAACATAGCAGTGAGGAGAAATGTCAATAAGGATTTAGAGCAAACCATCCTCTTAAAATCCAGTCTTTCAGTCTGGGTAGATAATACCACGGTCACATTTGCTCTACGGCGGCCGTACGGCGAGTCGAAAACAGCCGTTTCAACATTTTTTGTACCAACTACTGTACATTGGTTTTAACTAAAATCAATAAAACGGCTGTTTTCGACTCGCCGTACGGCCGCCGTAGAGCAAATGTGACCAAGCTATAATTTAGCCATGGATATCAAGGAACTCTACCCTAGAAACCCTCCATCCTCCTTGATGAGAAAGGCGTTGACAGTGAGAGCACAGCTTCTTTCTTCCACCTACCTTCTTTAAACTAGACTTAACAAAATTGTAAAGACCGCTGGCTCAACGTGCCAGCACTGTCATAGTGCAGACGAAACAGTAGCACTGGCGTAAATCCCGGGGGGATGGGGGGGATATATCCCCCCCCCCCACTTTTAGAGGAGGGGGATGGCCTGTACAAACATTCCCCCCCCCCCCCACTTTTTACGAAAGAAATGGAAAAAAAATCACAAGAGATAATTGTTTTATTTAATTGGTGAAAATTATTCCTGAAAAACCGCTTAACAAATAAAACAATATTATTGAATCATAAAATGCAAACAAAGAGCCAGTTCACCATTTCCAAACGAAATACTTATGTCCTTATTATAACATTGAAGAGAAACTCCCGTTTCTTCCAATTCATCAATGTTGGGGTCTTTGGGAATGGATTAAGATGGAATGTCAATTCTTTTTTAATGTAATCTCTAATAAAACCATTAAACCATCATGGGGTAAAAAAAGATAATAATATTGGAGGGGTATTTGCCATATGGACATTATGGCCCGAATTCACAAAGGTGGACTCTGCAAAATCCACGGATTTTAGAATCCGTGGATTTTTGAGTCCATGGATTCTGGAAAATCCGCGGATTCTGCAGTTTGTGATTCACCAACGGTGGACTCAAAAATCCGCGGATTCCACCAGACCCACGGTTGAGTCCATGGATTCAACCGTGGACTCGACCAAATCCATTGATTCAACCATGGGTTTTCAATCAAATTTAGGGATTTCCCCTTTTTGAGACTGCACTGAGCATGCTCAGTGTCATAAAAACATAAACATATGCAGCATATACACAATAAACCAAAATATATTATTCTAAAATAAATGTTT
The DNA here is from genome assembly GCF_037042905.1 of Lytechinus pictus. Classification (NCBI taxonomy): domain Eukaryota; kingdom Metazoa; phylum Echinodermata; class Echinoidea; order Temnopleuroida; family Toxopneustidae; genus Lytechinus; species Lytechinus pictus. Next base: position 176,890 of record NC_087260.1, on the reverse strand, counting down.
GCTGGTATTGGACCCCCCCCCCCCCCATTTCCCTAAAATTATGTTTGCTGGCATTGGTTGTTGTGTATCTTTGCACACACACACACACACACACACACAAAATAGAAGCACATCATCAGCTAGCTGCACTTGATCAACCGGCCTTGAAGTGGCAGAAAGCAGAAATTCATTATTTAATCAAGTTAATCTCAGATAGACAGGATAAGATATGTTACTGAGAAACTAATCTTTTTTACAGCAACCAATTCCACATCACTAAAGCACCACTGGATCCATCTATAAGAACAAGGTAATCACTGATTGCCAATTCACTTTGAATCACACCATGATCATGATACAATCAGGTAATTAATCATGAATAACATTATCAGACATTCCAATCCTTTATACTTAAACATCATCACCTAATTTAAAATATCAAAACATTATATTCGATTTTGACACACATAAAACATACCATCACTATGATCACTCTTACCAATGGGAATAATATCTGGAATAATTCAAAGCACAATCGATTCAATTTGATGACAACAATTTAATATATTATTTTGTCACATTTTCCACACATGAATAACCACACTTTACATTATTCAACTATGATTACATAGATTATGACTGTTAAAACTAATTTTTCTGCAAGTCGAGTGACATGCATGTAAAAATTAATTTCTTAAAATTCAAATACATCATGCGATCATGGAATTAATTTTTTTGGTTTTGGTCAATAATTTTTAGCAGCAATGCATCACCTCGAAAGAGGAGCTTGGAAAATTGTTCCCAAGGCATCAACAGAGCTCGTGTGACAAAAGAGGAAGAATATGAAAATAAAATGGAAATTGCCAATGCTGAACATGCTATCAAGATGGACATTTTTTCTTTCCAGAAATGTATTGAAGCAGCAAAAAACAGAGAAGCCCTTGGCTTCCCTAATTCCAATGATTAATTAATAAAATATCAATTATGGTCTATCCATGCATGTACACATATTCTGTTAATAATTGAATTTAATAAAAATTATAATCCAATAATATAAACTCCTCAAAAAAGTTTGGAAATCTGACTTTGATCGATAATCCCTCCTCGGACTATACCAATGTGTAATTAATATCAATGAATAGACCATTTGATTTTCTTTAAAATCATACCCTACATGATATGATTATGGTACACATGGAGGTGCAGTGCCTTGAAATGTGGGATAAGGTCAAAATTCAAAAGTTGCAAAATGACACAATATTGAAAGTCACTGTTCTTTTTTTATTTATGAGTGGGTTTCTCATCGGTTTCTTTTGATTGTTTTCATGCACCTTAACATCAACATTAACATGGAATCAAACACACCTCTGCACAAGCAAACACATAACAAACAAACAAACATAGGTATTTCAAACCACGACTCAAACCATGTTATCTCACAGTACCATCACGACAGAAGCAGGGGCTAGTTGTGACTGGATTTTTATCTGTATTGACACAGAAAAAAGAATCATGTTCTGTATTGACCCTTCATGACTATTTCTGCTCGTTTTGCAGCTTTCAATTCAGACCTCATCCAACACTTTTGAATCCTGCTCTTTTTACGATGGCATAATCATAACAAGCATGGTATCATTTTAAAGAGAATTAAATGGTCTTTTAAATGATGTAAAATTGGGAGTTGGGAGAAATTAATGGCCAAACACAGATTTCCAAACTTTTTTTTGAGGGATTTATATTTTTCAGTGCGTCCAAGAAAAAACTCATTTGGCCGGGGGGGGATCTGAATTTCAAAAAGAAAATCACATGTCTCAAAAGTTCAATATCTGCTCTTTTATTTGATACCTTAATCACAAAAAATAGTCAAGAAGTTTCATTAAATAAACGTGTTTTCACCGGTTTCCCATAGAAGCTATCACATGGTTAAAAAAGACTTAATGCATGGCTGATCGTCAACAAAACGGAGTGTCGAGTGAGTTTAAACGCTAGCCTGTAAACCCTCTTCATTTTATGAAATTATTGAAATTCAAGCCTTATTTCAAATAACCAGAACTTTGTTATTTCTTGACCAGTTGCTGTAATTGAAGTATCAAATTACAGAACAGATATTGAACTTTTTAAAAACGTGCCTTTCTTTTTAAAACCCAGATAGAGCCCGCCAAATGACTTTTTGGTATCCCCTTTTCAAATTGTTTTGCTCACTCATGCGTGAATGAGAAATAATCTAAGTAATTTTAGATGAAAGAGGAGATTTACAATGGTAGATCATTTGTCTATTGTATTTGTGATTAAGTTATTATAAATCATCGATAAATCTCGGTTTCGTTTTTTCTGGGACACACTGCATAAACAATACTGCAGGTTATATTAAATACTTATAGCTAAAGAAATTACAGAAGTCCTTGATTTGCTGATGTGGTTGGGAAATTATAGAGAATTCATTTGAATACTGATATCATAAAAACTTTATATAGATATCTATTCATAAATTAGGAATTATGTTGTAATGGATGAAATTGTACTAGAAAGACTGAGAAAAACAATTATAGTATACAGTACCTGACTCATTATCAATATTCATGAAAGCTATAGGGCAATACATTTTAAATGTCCAGCTCAGATGTCAAATATGGGTAATAATATATTATAGTTATGATGAGCCTTAGGGTGAAACAGTCTGTACGACTAGCTTAGTTAAGCAATCCAACCAATAAATTATTTATACTCAGCTCCTACACAGTCGAGCACTATTAGATATTGCAGTATATCACTATATACTTACCTACCTATGTTATTAATATACACATATTCTTCACTCTGTATGATGATTAAGTATTTATTGAATATTGATATATGACTTCGGCATTATCAATTGAAAAATGAAGAGCATGACAGTAAGAAAGTGAGTATTCATTTTTAAAGTAAACCTAATAGGAGAAGGATCTGGTCTTTGTCTGAATGATTTTCACACTAAACTTAAAGAAATACAATGGAATTATAAGATTTTGTATATATTAAACACAAGTATCGAAAGACTCACTTAGATTCTCAGTCTGTAGCGTCTAATGTCTAGATAATAAATTTGTAAGGAAAATGCTCAAGAGCATATTTAAAGGACAAATAAAAACTGTACAGTACATTACAAGGAGAGGGTGCGAAATGAAACAATCTAAATTTCAATGCTTAAAAAAAGTCAATGACCGCTATTATATTTAGTGACATTGGAATGATGATAGGAGTACAAGTCACATTATCGACCCTTTCCCAAAAGTTCAGACTGGCATAACAGAGTATACATTTATATTAAAAATGCAATCTGCACAGTGACAGAATACCTGTTCTTCCGGTTAAGGAAGTACAGGGCTTGTTCCCCAACAGGACTCCTAATGTAGACGTGAGTCCCATCGATGGCACATATGACAACAGGTAGAGGTTCACTACGTTCTGTATTCCTCCTCAGATCACCCTCAAGCATGTTGATGAGATGGAGTGCAGTGATACCGCATTCGAAAGGCTTCATCCATGTACAACTCAAAAGGAATCCAGTCAGGGTCTGGGCCAATTGGCTATCTGTGTATACATGAAAAAGAATGAGAGTAGATAAACATGAAAAAAAAAAAACAGTAATTCAAGATTCCCTGAACAATAAGTAAGGTTTGCAAACATTCAGCCCCCCCCCCCTAGTCTTCTTAGGTACCGTATGGAAATAGCCCAGTCTATTTAGGATTAAGTTTGTTTTTTCTTTTCCTAATTTTTTTACATTAATATACACTGTATTTTCTGTATGCATTGCATACATCAAGTCACATGTTTCAAATAATCTGCTGCTTTAATTGCCGTACTCCTTTCATTCATTTTGACTCCATCCATTTTTTATATCTTAGATGAAAATTGTCACTGCTTGTGCAAGTAGGAATGAAAATTTGCCATGTTGGTTTCATCACTAGTGCTTCAACCAACATCACCTCCATATTTAGAAACAAGTCATAATTTGTCAGTTATAAAAAAGGGTAATATTTTGCAATAAGCACTGCATCAGTTTATTGTTCAATCGAAACAAAAGCTTACCTCTCTGAGCCTGTTGACATGATCAAGATGCATTAAATGAGCATGGTGATTTTCTGCCATTTTTGTTCTGCATAGAAAATGAAATTGACATAGGGTTAAGTTTCAATGGCAAAGAAAATAGTCATGAGAAAGATGAGCATGAGACTAGAATGAGATTCAGACATTGAGATTACAGTTTGACAAAATTCTCTCAAATCTGTATTCAGAAAATTGTCCCATCTTTGCTAAATCAGAAATACATGACTACTCTCCCAAATTTATTTTCTTTGAAACGATTCATCATCTCAAATGAAATCTTTAATAAAATTGCTGAAAAGACTAGCCTGGAGAGTAGAAATCAGTCTAGGCCTACGTAGTCATAGCCGGCCCGTAGGCATACTCATGACCATCGTGACCATGGATAGTACTAACTGAAATTCTGTCAGTTCTGAATCTGATTATCATTCTGACAAATCTGACAGTGAGACTTGAGTGCACCGTAGTATAGAGTACGGTATTACTAGTAGTAGTAGTAGTACTTTTAGGCCTAGTACATCTCGACTGATTTTTACTCTCCAGGAGCCTTCATGCGTGCAGGCTAGAGTAGGATAGACCATGTAGATCTAAGAAAACCCAGCGACAGGGTCAGGAGGAATCAGAAATTTCGGAAGAACCGAGTGAAAAGGGGGAAAAGTCAAGGGTCTAATCGTCTAACATCAACGAGAACGTCCAGCCGTGTCACAGAGCTCGCGAAGGACAAACACAGAAATGTACTTATGGGGCTACACAAAACCATTTCCGCGAGAAATCTTTTCACTAACTCGACTCTCATTACCGTATGCATTTATGACTTAAATTCGGACATTACTTCACAAATCAATGCATAAAAAGTTACAAAAAATATTGCTCATCAAAAAAATATGTCAAATTACTCACAATTTTCACGGAGCTCGGTCCAGCATGTATTTTCTCCACCACTTTCACGTCCAGTCTTCCACTCTAAATTTTGCTGCAAAATCATCGCCCAGCGGTTGTTGTCTGCACAAAAATGTACCCAAATACTGCGCTGTGATTGGCCAATTCGCCTAAAATCCACGGATTCTGTGGAGTCCACTGTTTCAGACCACCCCAAACAGTTGACTCGAAATCGTGACGTAATAGGCTTGGTCGAATCCGTGGATTCGGTCGAATCCGCCTTTGTGAATCACAAAAGCGAATCCGGGGACTGTGGATCTTGCAAAATCCATGGATTAATCCGTGGATTTTGCAGAATCCACCTTTGTGAATTCGGGCCACAGTGGCGTAAGCTACGGGGGGGGGGGCATGGGGGGCACGTGCCCCCCCCCCCCCCCCCCATCGGCTGACCAAAAATAAAAACGGGGAAAAGGGGAAAAGGAGAAAAGAGGGAGAAAGGAAGAGAAGCGTATATAGTGGGAAAGAAGAAAATATTATTCATTATAATGTTATATTATAATTATGTTATGTTACATTACATAAGAAACATTTTTATCATAACTTCATGAAACATAATTTGCCCAGGGCCTACGTATTCATTGTTCCTGGTGCTTGCATTGTCTGTTAACGAGATATATAATCCTGTTGTATTGAAACATCCCGTTTTCAAGTCAATATAAACCAAATATATTTCCTAGCACTTGAGTTATCATTGTTTTATGTAGTGACATATGCTTCTTTTTCATGACTCAAAAAGTGATATATATATGAAACATATTTCCTGTCCGTGATTACGTTCGCATTAGTGGATTGGTGAGATTTGTCTGCTCTTCATGAATTCCTAAAATCAGTCCTTAAAATGTCCCTTCTTCTGATCTGAATATCAAAAATTTTCAGCTTGCGCTTCGCGCTCGCATCATTTGGATATTGAAATACATACGTATGGTCTTAGTTAATTCCTACAAATAAACCTTAGAATGCCCCACTTCAGGTCTGAATTATCTAAATTTTCAGCTCGCGCTTCGCGCTCGCAATATTTAATTAGTGAGATGCGTATGATAATCGTGATTGCAATGACTACAAAAAGTGTTTCATGTGTTCAGATGTAATTCTTATAAACCAGCAAGCGCTTGGCACTCGCATTAGATGACTATGGTGAGATATGCATACTCTTAATGGATTCCTAAAATATATTCCTCAAAATCTCGCTGTTTGGGTTCAAAATATACGAAAACTTCTGCTCGCGCTTCGCGCTCGTATTGTTTAGCGAGACAGGTACCTATTATGATTACACAAATCTGATTATAATGTCTCTTTTTAGGTGTGAATATAAAAAAAAATTCAGCTCGCGCTTCGCGCACGCATTATTTGATCAGTGAGATGCATATCCGTTTAATGACATTGTGCAGAAAATGTCTCTATTAGGTCAGTATTACTGGCAACTGAGTGCGCTCACTCAGTGATTCAAACATTTTGCTGGTGCCCCCTCCCCAATGCAGTGACCCACGGTACGCCACTGTGGACATATCAATGACAATTCCTTGCATATCTAAAAACATGATTGCAAAAAAAAGCCAACATATTTCAGCCATCCCCCCCCCCCACCCTTAAACACGGATTTACGCCAGTGAACAGTAGAACACTTTCTTTTTGCCACATGTCGCCATTCCAATTCAATTCGCTTTGAGTTAATCTCCTTACTCCATGTACTCAAGGAATCTCTGAAAGACTAACCCAGATGTGATCTCTTCCTATAACTCAGCAATCCCTACTCTGTTCAATTGTGTTGTGTTTGTTTCTCCTGTATATGATCCACCGGTTTCTATCAAAGACTTCCTGCTCCTTAAGACCCTTTTTTATCTATAAACTTCATATGAGTCGATTGAAATTTATTGATACATGCTCAGAATATGCATATAGCCACGATTAAACTACATGAACCTTGTCTTTACAATGATAATCGACTTGTCCTGTCTTAACCCCTGGATGATTATTAACATTGGATGCTATTGCCTTCATAGGGCTGATCTCGGAAAGCAACGGGAGGGAGAAATCAGGAAGAAGAAAAATATGTGGAGCCTCTGTCGTACTTTGTCTACAATCAGCTGATCGGAGTTTTCATCCTTAAGCTCCGTGATTCCATGGAAACGCAAGCAGTTTCTGCGACTGTATTGTTTTTGTTCATCGTCGTTTCGTTTCAGATGATCAACCTTTCTCTGAAGTTTGTTGACGGTTTCCTTTAGTGCAATAATATCTTGCTCCTGTTGGTGAAGATCAAGTTCAATAGCCTTTTAGACATCCTGTGTCACTTGCTCCCTAATTTCTGCAATAATAGTTGTCATAAGTCGATCATGCGTATCGGTACTTTTCAGAGCAGTGTCTATTTGCTCGCAGATGATCTGTAGAAGGCAAGGTCGGGTGAATCGGGGTCCGATGATTGCCGAGAAGGACTATTGTCACCAAGGCGGGAATCTCTTTGTTGGTCTCTGGATGCCTGACCAGCAGAGCTGACAGATCGTGCATCCCCATCGCTGGTCGCCGCCGCTCCCGATGTTGAAGGCAACGAAGTTGAGGATTGCCCGGAAAGAGTTTCCTCACCAGAACCTCGAGATTTATCGAATCTATATTGTCATGATATACTACCCTACCATGTGAACATAAACTTTGGTATAAAAGAAATCTACTTGTCTTCATATGTTTTGATCTGTTTAACTCTTTAAGAGCCATTGGCAGCTATAGTTGCCCATAGCCGTCTAGTGTCATTGGCAGCTATAGTTGCCCATAGCCGTCTAGTGCCATTGGCAGCTATAGTTGCCCATAGCCGTCTAGTGCCATTGGCAGCTATAGTTGCCCAAGTAACTTTTTTTGTTTAACCAATTCTACAGCCAGAAAATCAACACCATATTCTGTGTTTTTTATGTTGTTATATTGGCAAGGAATTCACAATTGATTTTGTCATAATTATAAAAAATAGTGGTTTACATAGACATTTTTTGAGTAAAATTGTATTTTTGCATCAGTATTATGAAGAGTTGATTTCGGATATTGCCGCGATCTTATCAAGATTTCCACTATAGACACGTGTGATATAAAGGTTGTGTGTAGCAATACACGTACTTCAGAATCATCATCATCATCATTATGATTATTATTCAAAAATAATTGTTGTAATAATATCAATTTCATTCCTTCTGCAGCCAAACTCTCTCTTCATAAACTTAAGATCAGGTAAATAACGGTTCATATTCGTTTGTGTTTTTTATAGCCCATACCATTATAAAAAAAAAGAATGATTGACATTGTTATGCTTATCAATTTCATATTCAAACTTCTCACAAGAAATATGAATCGTTCAATATTCTCCTCGAATAAAATAGGAAGAAGCAAAAAAAAAATGTGATAATTAAAACGGCCGATAATACCGCTTTTTTTTCAAGGTGGATGTTTTTCCTTTGCTAAATCAGACCATTGGTCAGAGAAAATGTAAACGGAGTATATACAGTAATATCAGATGTTTTGAGGAAAAGGAAGAAAGGGATACATCAACAAAACCGATCAGACCGACCTGTTATTTGCTGCATCATTGACGTCACTATCAAGGGGATTTTTAAACGACTTTAGAGAGTAGAAATGAAAATGATAACGACGATAATGGGTTGAATATTACATTTCTTTATACCACGCTTATTATTGTACATTATGTTATCTGAACAAATTATTTTTTACCACGGATAGTGCTACGAGCTGGGGAGGCCCTGGGCGGATGCAGGATTTTTCTGTAGGGGGGCAAAATGTTTCTCTTTACCTGGGTCACCCATAAAAAAGCAAAATGTAAAAAGAAATAAATACCGGAACCTTTGAAAGTATTCAAAAGTCAAATCAAAAGACGCGTGTGAGCCCAGATTTTTATGAACATCCTGTGCTAAATAACTCTCCTAGATAATGGAGGGAACGCAGATTAGATATTCCTCATGAAAGAGAGTCTGGGCATCTATTGTTCATGACTTGGTGGCATGAACAAAAGAATGTAGTCGCGTAGAATGTTAACAGGTGGATACTTTGGTCAGACCAGTAATACAGAAAAAATAGGCCTATTTTCTTTTTGAAAATTTGTATCGATTTTTTTGTTTGTAACTGATCTGCATTTCCTATTCTTTGATTGACGAAAAATAAACATTTTTTTCTTCTTACTTCTGTGCACTTTGCCATGAACACTCATATTATTTTGTGGGATTTTATACCCCAAACTTGTAAATATTGAATCTGTCCGACCCCTCTTTATCTATATTTTAATATATCATCTTTAGTTCTTTTACATTTTGTCTCCTTCTGACTGGCAATAACTTTGTTACACTACGAATACAAAAATATAGAGTCTTCTTTTGAAAACTACACGAATAAAAGGGTACGGTTGGCCGCACTTTGAAGATACATGGCTCTTATATATTATTGTGTGTGTTTGCGTGGGGATCGCAGCTGTGCTGTGATTGGTCACTTGATCGACGACAATGCCTTTTTTGGAACAGCGCGTTTTCAATTGCGTGTGTATATATACTCTCTCGTACTTCAGAGCAAAATATTATTTTATTCAAGAGAGCATTATTTTTCGTTATTTCTGTTTGCTCAATTTCATCAATAGATACGTCATTTCAAAGGGTAAACATTGAATTTCATTTTATCCTCTTAATTTGTTAGTATCTCTACAATACCTCAGGATATTTACTTTTTGAAATGTTCATGAAATCATAATTTTCTAGGTTTTACTTATTGAAAAAAAAAGATGTAAAATATTACACCTTTTCTCCATTTTTTTCAAACGCTAATATGAAAGATAATAACACGACCATAAAGCCCATGATGGGTGATTCCATACGTGTCGTACGGGACATTTGGAGAACATTTGACAGTTTTTTTTTAAGAAAAACAAAAAATATTCCAGTAACTAAAGGTGATCATAAAGTACTACCAGAGTGTTAGAAAAACCAAGACTTAACATGACTTGAATTCACATCCTGTATAATACAGATTTGAAATAGTAATGTGTCGTACGGACGCAGAAAAAGTGGCTTTTTTAGAAACCTCAAGTTCTTACTCTAAAGTCTGTGAGTTGGACAGATAATTTTCATAGAAATCAAACTCAAATTGATATTCAATTACCCAAGAACAAACACATCTATGAAAGAAAGCGAAATAAACATTCATGAGTAAATAAAGCAAATTACAATTTTCGAGAACATTGTGGCGTACGGGACACTCAAAATGTGGCGTACGGGACATCTCTAAATTGAAGCCAAACTTTCTTACTTTATGTCTCTTGGACTCCTTCAGTCACTTTATTTGGCTGATGATAATGATAGTCCTATCAAACTAAAGACATACATTATGTTAGAAACCGCAATATATCATAAACAAAATAATGTGTCGTACGGGACACTTGTGTGTCGTACAGCACACTTCTGTGTCGTACGGGACACTTGTGTGTTGTACAGGCACTTGCGTGTTGTATACTGGGCAGTCTGAATAAAACAATGAACTTTTATCAATCAGAAGGAGAGCATTACCCCTAAATTCTTCATTTTTAATGAAAAGTCTTTTAATAAGGAGTCATTCAGGACAATATAAAGTAACCTCAATATATACAATCGGGAGCAATATGTAATCATTTTTTTCATGATGTGAAATCCGGAAATGTACAAGGGTTCACAGCATTTTTACGAGCTGAAAAACTTGAGGTTTTGCGTGAAGTTAAATTTTAGTGAATTAATTGATGATTTCCAATACATTATTTAAACAATGAATTAATGAAACTGTTTGTGTAAATTATGGGGCTAAAATGTTATAATTTTTCAAATAAAATGTATATATACATGATATATGTCACAACTGTCACTTGTAATTCCACAAATTATTTTTTTTTCTAAAGAAATGCGGTTCTACTTTTTCAAACCTTTCTGCATTTCATGAAACCACATGGTTTGTCTTATTTTCCAGATTTTTTTACAACTTGAAAAAAGTAAGAAGTTTCAATACTGTACATAAAAATATTAGTGATCATCAAGGGAAGTCCAAATAGTTGATTGATATTTATTTTTTTTACATCTTATAATAATTCCACATTAGCAGGCAAGAGGAAGTCATCTTCCAGGCTACGGTAAATCAATTATAAAGGTTGCTCAGTGACAAAGAAATTAATCTGCTCTGCTGCTCTGACCAGTGAAAATCACCAGTTTAGCTGAAGGGATTCACAAAAGAATACAGCTACATGAAATCAATCAAAATGGTTAGAATCACCTATTTAATGTTCTATGGAGATAAAACAAGTATTTTTTTTTTCAGTTCACTTTTTGTCAAATCAATTACTTGAATTAAAATAGGCCTATTATTTATAGTTTCTGAATCCAAATCCTGCAATTAAATGCATTGTATAATTGTGTGTCGTACGGGACAACTTTTAATAGGACAGTTATTGAAAAATGAAGGGCAGTGATTAGATCCTTATGGGATAAATCGATCACCCATGGGTCAAAGAAAGAGAAACTTATATTGTGAAACTGCATCATCAAAAATAAAATTGTAGGATAAACTTTTGCATGTTTATGTGTCGTACGGGACATTGCCAAAAATAGGTTCGGAAAAATCAGGGCTGCCCCTATTATGGATCATGACAATTTTGTAAATATTATTTGGAACCATCAATGATACATTATTCCATTGACCTGCAATAATTTTCAATCTTCTTGTGCTTTGCCAATAATTGCTTCAGGCAGTGTTTGTACTTGACTATTTATTTAGCAAAATTATTGAAAATTGAAAATTCCATTGTTACCCCCAAAAAAAACTATATATGATTTCACTTTTGGTTAAAACTCATAATTTACATAAAATTTAGGTACCATAGAAAAATATTACACTACTTATGACTTATTGAAAGCATGTTGAAATTTATGATGTTTTTGAAGTTCTAGTGTGGAATCGCCCCCATGAACCATGCATCATTTCATGTGTAGAAGGTTTCATTATACAACGTACGGGTAAAGAGTTATGATCGTTTAAAAATCAGTCGCTGCTCACGTTTCGGTAAATTTAGGGTTCCCTCGAATATCCCTGGCAGTAGAGGGGTATTGGGCCTGGCAGAGTAAGAGTTAATATGTTTTTTTAATGCCATTTTGAATCCAGCCCCGTTCGCAAACAAACTGAGATCGATCCAACCCGTTTTAAATTAAAATATGATTTTATTTTTTTTTTGTCATTTTTATCCACATTATACTGGAAATTTCAACTATTATTTTAGAATCATTAGAGCGACTAAAATCTATACAATGAGATTAAAAAAAAAACATTTATTAATGGAAAATGGATCTAACCCCTTTTGCAAATGGAGAGTTTGTTTTCAAAAGGGGTTAGATCAACTTTGAGCCATTCCAAGAAAATATTTTTGTCTCGCCTGCATAGAAGAGCGAAACAATAAGCGCCGCACAGTGGGCCAGAATGAGTTGAAAGTGCGCCAAAATTATATTCCGTGTTAGATTTTTACTTTAACATGTTGCCTTGAGTAATTTTGGGCGTAGAATCGACTGAATATAATCTAAAGCCGATATGACGTCACCTTGATACCAAATTTTGATTGGCTGCTTAAAACCTATTTGTGAAAAGACAGATTACGCTAAACAATGTGTGGTATATAAATTTTGTGTTATGTGCTATTTTAAGATTGACCAGAGTGAATGTTGGTTTATGCTTCTCACATGCCTAAAAGGTGTGTATGATATGCCGAAAATAATTTTATGGCATCAAAATGATCATTAATTAGATTTATAAAAAAAACCTTTAAAATCTGAAAAATATCAACCGCGCTTTATCAAGCTGTGTTGACTTTTGTAAAACGCAGAGTATTTAACACCACGAATGTATCACTATGAGGAGGATCTTTGGCTGAAATTATTCTACAATAGTTTAACTCTAGAAGAGTTGTGGGTATAGCACTTATTTGCGTTAGCAACCTTTATTTTGTTTATTATGCCCGGAATTTTGTCATTTTCATGGAATGGAAGGGGAATCGTCCTCGCCATGCAAAAGCGAACGGCAGTGTACACCCATACGGTGCGCTACGATGACTGCGCGGTATAAAAATGACCGTTTTTGAACAGGTTTTTGGGGTGTTGTGTCAAGTAAAATCGGCTCTAACATGACAACGGGCAAAAACGGGCAGCTAAATTTGGTATCGACTTAAAGCTTAGACATCGGGAAAAATGATGCTTATAGAATTTAGACGGAAATCCACGGAAATTTAAACGTTTCTAATGTAAATGCAAAAAACATGGATTTTCAGCCTATTTCGAGGAATAATCATCCTATAAACCGCCTGAAAGGTGTCTTTTATATACTTTGAACCCTTTCCTACGAAAAAAGACTATTTCAGGATTATGTTGGAGCCATTTCAGATTCCTACATGAAAGACCTCCTGTGAAATGGCCTGTTTTTTCAACTAGGTTATCATATACGCGAAATTTCGCAAAATGTCACATTTTACGATTTGAGGTAGGAAATTAACAACCTTTATGCAAATTCCGGAATGAAATATTTTGCTGAAGTATTCTTCAAAGTGTTGTCTTTCAGCTGGGCATAAAAAAAATCAAAAATCTATTGCCCAAAATGACTTTTGGCGCACTTTTGTTTCGCCCCGGCCCACTGTGCGCCGCTCCGATGGCGGCGGCGTCAACAATGAATTCTAACCTAAGCTTAAGTTTTTGAAATGACATCATAGCTTAGAAAGTATACGAACCATGTTCATGAAAGATGAAAATAAGAATAATCAAGTATTACTACATATCTTACCTGAGTACATTTAGGGTCAATGAACTAAGACCATGTTGGGGAATCAACATCAAAATCTTAACCTAAGATTAAGTTTTGGAAATATCATCATAACTTAAAAGGTGTATAGTCCTAGCTCATGAAACTTGGGCATAAAGATAGTGATCGTATTACTTATTATCCTGCTTGAGTTTCAGGTCACATGGCCATTGTCAAATGTCATTTAGAGTCAATGAACATTGGCTAGGTTAGGGGTATTTGTTGAATCTCCATCGTAACTTTGGAAGTTTATAGAGCTAATTCATAAAACGTAGATACTATAGTAATCAAGTATCACTGAGCATCCTGTGCGAGTTTTAAGGCACATGACCAAGGTCAAATGTAATTTAGGGTCAATGAACTTTGGCCATGTTGTTGATTAACTTATAGAGCTAGTTCATAAAACTTGGATATCAGAGTAATCAAGTCTCACTGATCCCGTGCCAGATTCCAGGTCACATGAGCAATATCAAAGGTAAATAAACTTTGGCCATGTTGAGGGTAATTGTTGAATTGGCATAATAACTTTGAAAGTTTATAGATATAGTTAATGAAATGTGAACAGAGGGGTAATCAAGTATCATTGCTAATCTTGCACAAGTTTTAGGTCACCTGATGACTTGAGGTCAAACGTCATTTAGGGTCAATGAACGTAGTATTATATGAATGATAATTATTTCATCAAAGACAGCACTGCTGCTATTTCGAATCACGTAATGCAAGAGAAGACTGTCACTGGCGATCTACTTGTTTTTTTATTCTCCAATATTGCAACTTATTCTTAGGCGAAACTCAGTCATGATACCCTACAATGTGAATGTAAAATTTCCTGTCTTCCTTTTTTTGGGGTGGAGGGATATTTTTTTCTTCAAAAATTACCTTTGTGGATCTAGCCCCTTTTGCAAACAAACTAAAATAGATCTAACCCCTTTTGAAAAAAATGTTGCACCAATCGGTCAGACCAAATGTCATTGGCAAGGTTAATAAAAAATGCAAGGTGTTAATAATAAGAACGTGTACAACTGATGGTAAAAATGAGCCATCTAACCGTTTTGTATTTATGTTGCTTTATACGGAACGGAAATACTATACTACGCTATACAAGTCTAGAGAATAAATTAAGAGGATATTGAATTGGAAAAATAAACAATGTTTTAAAAAACTGTGAATTTTCATCATGGAAATTAATTCATATTGGGCAGGAAATGTCGATTCACTTCGATATGTATTTCATATGAAATTAGATCAGTAAAATAAAAAGGAGTTTTCTGTTATGTTCATATGTCATCTACCACCCCAAAACCACCAAGAAGTCGCCAGGTAAGGTTCTCTAGAAATAGCCAAAATGTTAATTTATTCTCCAAAAAACAAAAATTAAAAACAAAAGAATAGCTCATCTGAAATTACAATTTTTCTTCATACTGTGAAAATTTGAAGTCATGAAGTTGAATAAAACAAAAGATACAAGAGTTAATTGGACACTATATCTTTTGGGACTGCTTGGAAGTTTCACTGAGATTACACGGTATGCACATTTCATGTTTGGGAGAACCCCAACTTCATACCTTGTTTTCTCCTTAGTTTTTAAGCTCTTGCTGAATTTCCTCTGCATTCAATCAAGTACTTGTTGGTCAATTTTAACATATCATATATCATTTTAAAGCTTAGGAAGAGAATTTTAAAGCTTAGGAAAATAATTTTCAAGCGGAATGAAATTGTCAATATTCATTTTGGTCGACTTATTGTTGGTTTTAGGGTGGCAGGTCACATATGATATCTATGGAAATGAATATACGAAAATCAAAATATTTCGAGCTTATTGTCCATTATTAAAGCTGTTTTAAGCACAAATTACCAGATTTCTATCTTCATTTTTAAGGCAAAACCTTCGAAAGAAGCAACGAATAAATTAGAATAAAAATAATAACAAAAACATAATGGTCACTGTTTGAGACATGTTAACAGATTTTATTTAATTGTTCTGAAATTGTACATTTATAATGATATGATCAGATAATGATCAGATAAATATGTCTTGATCTAATAAATCTGCTTGAGAATCAACAAATAGATTTTAAAATGTCAACGTAAAAAGCACGCACCTGTCCCACAGCAGGCTTGTCGTTAGTCTTATCCTCACTTTTATCATTATAATCGTTGTCTTTCAACTTGTCTTCCATCGTCCTTCCAAGTGAAATAGAGCGTTTCCTTTCTTTAAGAATAGCAAATTTTACAAATATGTAAAAATCCTTCCCGTTAATATACACCCTCGATATTATCTGAGAACACTTAAACAATTCAACAATACCCCATGAGAATAATAGGCAATGGGTTATTTGCTTTTAATTCTACTACAGAGTCCAAGGCAATTATGTATTACCCCAATCTATGCCAATATATTCACTGCTAACGTATTAGATATCTATTAGGGCCTTTTCACACGGAATTTTTAATCACCATCGTCATACCGCCCTTTCACAAGGTAAACAAATCGTAAATTGAATTCCAGTGAAAAATCAGATAATGACGAATATTTAGCATGTATGGAACCAAACTAGAACATGATTAGAATGACGAACGCTAATCACAGTCACGATTACAATAGCAATCATAATTACAATAATGATTCAAGATACGTGTGAAAAGGCCCTAAGTGAATCCAAATATTAAAAAAATTATTTATTTGTCTGGTAAATAAAGGCATCGTATAGTTAAAGATTCTTTGATATCTAGCAAACATGTACGATGATAAGAAATAACCCAATGAACTTTCCGTCTAATCGTCACCATTCGCCTCGACAACGCAAACATTCAATCTGCGGTTCGTGTGCCAAATTCTTGTTAATATTACATGCTTGGAGTAGCTCCATGCAAATGATGCATGTATGGCAGCAGAGACATGTCATCACCCATTCTAGGACATCTACCCCCTGGACATCCACCCCTGGACATTCACCACCCAGATATCCACCCCCTTAGGACAAGTACCCCCTAGGACATCTACCCCCCGGACATCTACCCCCTGGACATCTACCCCCCGGACATCTATCCCCGGACATTTACCCCGGACATCTACCCCCCAGACATCTACCCCACGGATATCTACCCCCGGACCTCCACCCCCGGACATATACATGTACCGGACAAAGGAACGAAAGGAGTACATCAAAAAGAAGAAGGATAAGAGGAGGAAGAAACGTGAATGAAATAAGAAGAAGAAGGGAATAATTGAAAGTAGAACATTTTTAGGTCATTATTTAAAAATTGAAATTTCGCTCGCGCTCCGTGCTTGCAGTGTCAGTCAAGTGCATAGGCGGATCCAGGGGGCGAGGGGGCCCGCCCCCCCCCCTCTTTGGCGGAGCAACAAAAAAAAGTGGAAAGAAAAAAAAAAGAGAGGAGAAAAAAGATAAGGAAAGATGAGATGAGGAAGACGAGTGAAAAAATAAGATGAAGAGAAGACTTGGGTAAAAAAATTAATGTCACTATATAAAATTTTCGTGTTTGGTGATTTACATATCTTATTCAATATGGAGCTTAAAATATCAAGTTTTGAAGTCATTATACAAAACATATTTCAGCTCGGAAATCGAACTTTCATTATTTTGTTGAATTTACAAATTGATTTATTTAAAAGTGCTCTGTAAAAATGTCATATTAACATTTTTGCTCGCGCTGTTTGATTATCAGGTACCCATCATTTTCGTGTATTCCATAAAGTTCTCAAAATATCCCCATTCAGGTCTTATTGTGAAAAAGTATCAGCTAGTGCTGCACGCTCTCATTTTGATTGGTGAGTATAATTGTCTCAATGTCCAGTTTTCAGACCATAATATTAACGGATTTCGCGTTCTCATTATGCTTATTAGATTAATGAATAAGATATTGATTTAATAATTAAATTTTTCCTTTTTCAGAAAGGAATACCGACAAGTTTCATCTCGCGCTTGGGAAGAGGAATAGGAAGATAGTCATCATTTCAATATGATGACAAAATGTCCTTAGAATGTCTTGGTCCTATATGTCAAAACTCAAAGTAATAATGATTAAAAATATCAGGGGCCCATTTCAGAAAGAGTTACAACTGTTGTAACCTCGCCATTATGGCAACTACCATGATACTATTGATTGTGATTGGCTGCTGAGCCATGTTGCCATGGTAGTTGACATAATGGCAAAGTTACACAGTTGTAACTCTTTATGAAACAGCCCCCAGCTCTTTATTAAGAGCGATCCATAAATACCCCTTTTCATATCGGAATATCAGATATTTTAAGCCCGCGCTTCGCACTCGCTTTATTGATTTTCATGATAAAAGATGTATTTAGAATGCCTAGATTCAAGGTCTAAATCTGAAACACGTACGCACATGTTTATTCAGATACGCAACTTGTTCTCTATTTATATCATTATCAAGTTTCAGATAACAATATCAAAAAAAAATCTGCTCGTGCTTTGTGCTCGCATTATTATAGTAAGGAAGATCCCCAATTACTCATCCTCATCCTCATCCAAAATTTTCCGCACGTGCTATGCGCTTGCATCAATCGTTTAAATAATTATATAGCTATCCTGTTTAAGTTACAAAAAGTGCTTAGAATTTCCATTCTTTAGGTAGAAATGTAAAAAAAAATTCAGCTCGCGCTTCGCGCTCGCATTATTTAATTGTTAAAATATGTAGCGTCTTCATGGCTTACTGCAAGTTATCAGGCTTATTATAAACACTCGGGTCGCGGGCGGGTTCGCAATCACTCGGGTCGCGTTCGAAATCACTCGGGTCTTGGATTTTTTTTATTTCGATGCGATTCTTTTTCGAACGGTGTCTTCAATGGAAAAAACACGCTGGGAAAATAAAATGAAATTGAAATGCGACTTTCGTTTTAAGCAAGTGCCTTAAATAAAATGTACTCGACTACTGTTTTAACATAAAAAACAAGCGAATTAGCCATGTGGCTCAACTAACTTAGAATAGATCCGGACTTATACTGTGTCCTATACGAGGACTCCGAGTTGTAACTTGCCATATCTGCCACATCGATATTACATCGCATCATTCCCCTATGCGGATATGCCTGCATGCAATGGCCCCAAGGCGGGACGCGAAATTATTTTTCCAACCGAGTTCTGGACCAATATATGAATATTCATGACTTGCGTCTTCGGATTAAGAGTACGCATGCGCGTGGAATTCGCCTCGACCAGTGCCGGTCGTAAGCATTCACGTTCAGTTGCTCAGAATGAATTAGCATCGTCAAATTACCGGTACCCTTACATAGTTACATAAGCCTTACAGGCTTAGATCATGGAGCTATTCTGTTAATAGCTCTATGCTTAGATCTACAGTATATATATATATATCCAATTCTTAAACACTTATCAAACTAGCTGCCATTAATGGCAAGACATGTGCTAGGCTAGGGCTCGCTTAGGCTAGCGCATAAACTTTACCTCAAATCTGGACCTCGCTGTCTAATGCCTAGTACTAAATATAGCCGACTAATGCCATGGTTAACTTCGAACTGGTTAATTCCGAACTTTACGTTTAATTAGGTTTAGACAAATGTTAGCTTATTTGCCATGGTTTGTCTAGTCCGTATACAAAACCAGTCCTAGATCTGAAAAAAAAATATATCTTAGTTCGAGTCTAGTCTCTAGATCTAGACTCTGATCTACGCTGTATCAGCATGGAACCACTAGTGTACCAAAGGGGGGGGGGCAGACTGCCCCTCTGATGAGTCACAACTGATTCGGGGGACGTGCCTCCCCTTTGACAAACCAAATTAATAATTTGTAATGTAAAAATGCAATGAAAAAGACGTATGTCCCCTCTTTTGAACGTGAAGATCTTTTTTTTTGTGGGGGGGGGGGCTTGTCACATTTTTCGCGGACGAAACATCCTCCAAAAAATCCCCCCCCCTTTGGAAAATCCTAGGTACGCCAGTGCATCAGTGGCGTAGCTACGGGTGGGGGGCCTGGGGGGCACGTGCCCCCCCCCCCCCCCCAGAAAAAAATTGGCAGAGCAAAACAAAGAGGGAGAAAGAAGAAAAGAAAAAGGAAAAGAAGAATAAAGACAGAAGAAAAAAGAAGAAGAGGAAAATAAGGGGAGGAAGGCGAGTGAATGAAATAATGTGAGGGGAAGACTTGAAAAAAAATCTTTCATGTTACTATATAACATTTTTGCTTGCGCTTTGCGCCAGAATTGCCTGTTCGATGAGATTCATATCTTGCTCAATAGGCTGATATGGAGCAAGTTTTGAATTCAATATACAAAACATATATTTTAGCTCGGACTTCGTTCGAGCTTTCATTATTGTTTTTTTCATTTACAAATTGCTCTGTAAAATGTCCGTTTTATGGTCTACATATCAGCATTTTAAGCTCATGCTGCGTGGTCACATTGTTTGATTTGCCAAGTTCATAATGTCTACGTGTATTCCATAATGTTCCATTAGACAAATGTATTCAGAATGCCCAGATTCTAGGTCTAAATCTAAAACATGCGCGATAGCCTGCAAGTTCTATATTTAAAATGTACTAAAATTATCCAGTTTCACATCAGAATATCAATAACTGTCTGCTCACGCTTCACGATCGCATAATTAATGTTACCCAATTAACTATATCCTATTTATGATTACAAAAATGAATAGAGTGTCCTGCTTTTAGGTTTAACATCTCAATTTTCTTCCTGTCGCGCTTCGCGCTCGCATCAATTGTGTAGTAACATACCTATCCCATTTATTAATACAAAAAGTGCTTAAAATGACAATTTTTTTAGGTCGGAATGTCAAAAATTGCTCGCGCTTCGCGCTCGCATTATTGAAATATATACCGTCTTCGTGGGTAACTGAAAGCAGTCCTTATAACAGGTCCCTTTTCGATAATGCTAGAACAGTTAATACAAATGTCTGCTCGTGCTTGGCGTTTGCAGTAACCATCTAGTTACATACTAATCTTGTTCAGGATCACACATACCATTGCCCATAATATTTTGAAAAAATTCGCTCGCGCTTCGCGCTCACACTTTTTATAAGGCTTATGAGATTATTTCATGTTTGTGTTGTTTTATAAGAATAAAACTAAGAAGTGACTGATCGGGGAAAATATAGGTGAAGATAATTTCGGGCCCCGTCCCCTATTGGCGAAAGTCCGATCCGCCCTTGTGACACATATACACACACCGGAAAAAATGGCCGGTGCCCCCTTCTGAAAAAGCAAGGACCTCCCAGTGCCCCCCCCCCCCCCCAATTGAGGATTTATTAGCTGAAAAAAATTTGACAAGCAAAAAAAAAAAAAAAAAAAGATCTTCACGTTCAAAAGAGGGGACATAAGTTTTTTTTAGTTGCATTTTGACATTACAAATTATTAATTTGGCTAGACAGGTCCAAATTTAAGGTAAAGTTAATGCGCTAGCCTAAGCTAGCCCTAGCCTAGCACATGTCTTGCCATTAATGGCAGCTAGTTTGATAAGTGTTTAAGAATTGGATATATATATATACATATATATATCTAAGCCTATAAGGCCTATGTAACTATGTCAGGGTACCGGTAATTTGACGATGCTAATTCATTCTGAGCAACGTGAATGCTTACAACCGGCACTGGTACGGTCGAGGGTAAAGTCCACGCGCATGCGTACTCTTAATCCGAACACGCAAGTCATGAATATTCATATATTGGTCCAGAACTCGGTGGGAAAAAAAATTTCGCAGGCGGGACCCGGCCGCGGTCGGACATGACGTCCATCGGTAGCATGGAGCAAGCTAACGTGAGTCGAGCCGAGGTAGATCCAACGTACATTATACAGTGCCAGTCAGTCCGCAGCCCGTCCGAAAGTGTTTTATTCATCCGTGGTTTAATGCATATACGTAATGAGCTGTGAATACGATCTTTCCGATCGGCGCTTTAAAATGTTGCTCTTAGAATTGTCAATTTCTCATAAAATTTGTCTTATTTTATACTTAAAAGGCCATATCGTGTTTTGAGTAACTGGAGACCTAAACAATTCCCCACCAAAATTCTATCTTTTTCTCTCTCTGTCTCTCCTACCTTCCGAAATTAAAACAGTCCCTCGGACACAGTTTAGACGCAGGACAAATAATGCTCTAAAAACCAAACTAACTTCTCATCAGCATCAGTAAAAATGTGAATGGGCTTTTAAAACTAGTACTAAATCTGATCTAAAATTGAACTTAAATCGATTTTGAAATTGATTTTAAAAATCGATTTTAAATCAATTTTAAAATCGCAATTATACCTGTCCTAATTTTAAAATCGTATCTTAAATTGATTTTAAAAGCTCAAACATTTTTTCAGACCGTTGGCTAGCCACGAAATCACCTTGTCAATTCCTATTATTTTCTCCTCCTTTAGGGCTTTCCCTGTATTAAAAAACAATAAATCCCATAGACGGAGCCCTAAAGGAGGACTAAATAATAAGGATTGACAAGGCGATATCATGGCTAGCCAACTGTCTTAGAAATGTTTGAGCTTTTAAAACCAATTTGACATTTTTTGTATTTTTTGTATCAAGAAGTTTTTATTTGTCAAGAACTTCAATTCATACATGTCATATACAAAATAAAATACATACATCAAATACACAATATATCTGTACAAATTAATATATGAAGAGCTCACTTGCAAAAGGGGTTAGGTCCATTTCTCATCAAATTAGATTTTTTGGTCTCAATGTATAGATTTTTATAGCTCTATAAGATGATACCAAAGAAAAGTTGAAATTCCTATTTAAAAGTGATCAAAAATGGCAAAGAAAAATCACTTTTTTTTCAAAAGAGGTTAGGTCAATTTCAGTTAAGTTGCAAAAGGGATTAGGTCCACACCGAATTTTTTTGGAAAAGAATATTAAAAAAAAATATGAAGAAAGGTAGATTTCTTTTATACCCAATTTTATGTTGTCATGGTAGAGAATCTTTAAAATTTAGTTTTGCATAAGAATATGCAATATAGCAGAATTTAAAAAAAAAATTCTTGGAGTGGAACTAAGCCCGTTTGCAAACAAACTCTTCTGAAGAGCTAATTTGTCAAAAGGGGTTAGGTCCATTGTTCATAAATTTTATTGTTTTCTGTCTCAAAACCTCTAAATTTTTAGTCGCTTTGATGAAAACAAAGAAAATTTGAAATTTACAAGAAAACTTGAACAAAAGTGGCAAAGAAAAATCACTTTTTAAATAAAAATAGATTGGATTCATTTTAGTTTACTTGCAAAAGGGCTTAGGTCCACAATGATAATTTGTAAAAGAATTTATAGAAAAAATTGAAGACAGGTAGATTTCTTTTATACCCAATTTTATGTTCACATAATAGGGTAGTACATCATGACAATTCAGTTTCTCATAAGAATATTGCAGTAAGTGAGAATAAAAAACATGGTTTTTCTCAGAATGGTCAAAAGTGGACCTAAGCCCTTTTGCAACTAAACTCTTCATATGAATACATTGTAAACTCATATAACACTTTGCATTTTCTCTTTTTTCCTTTAGTGTTACAATGAAACCTAATAAAACTCAACGTACTCAATTTTTTTTCTAGGGTCAAAATATTCACAACATAACAGATTTTCCAAATATACAAAACCAATCATTAATACAACCTAGTCGAATTGAAGCCCTTAACAAGGATTTTCCATAACCCCCCCCCCCCTTCCCCACACCTTGGCCTCATTTCTCAAATATTTCATATCCTATAACAACATCAGCCTCTGGCCCTGAACCCTACCTACCAACCCCCCCCCCCCCCCCCCCCCCCCCCCCGACCCTTTGTTGTTTATATAAAGGAGTTTGAAAATAGCCAAGAAGCAAGAAAAATAAAAAACAAAGAAAAAAAAACAGGGAAGCATAACAAAACAATACAAACCCCCTTCCAACCCAAGGCATGTGTCCCCCTACCCTCTACCCCTCCCCATAACCCCCCCCCCCCCCACCTCCCATGCCCTTCGTCGTCACAACCTTCCTGTTCTACTCGTCTGGGGCGGAAAGAACGTTTTCCTTCCTTCTCTGAATGGTAAGAATGAAAAAATATATGTATATATGTACGTATATATATTTATGAAAAATACACTCATACCTAAGCATTCATTTAAAAAAATACTTTATTCATTTTCGTTATTATACACACATGTTTTTTATTTCATTTATTCTTTTATTCTTATTTAATTTTTCACTTATTTATCATTCATTTATTTTATTATTTTTATTTATTTATTTAATTTATTTATTTTCATTTTGTTTTTGTTTTTTGCACATCTAGCTCTCCCTAAACTCCTCCTAACATTCCCATTTTGTTAAGTGAAGGGGGTATTTATTTATATTTAATGCCAATTGTTTTTTCTTTAAATTCATCTTCTTTAAATTTACGTTTAATCTTATTCATAACTATTTCTGAATTGTTTTCTCTACCACTGAAAACCAAAGACTTCACAAGGATTATAAAGTGATTAACCAATTTTTCTTTTCCTTGATCTGCTAATTTTATCCCCCAAATATGTCTTTCCAAGTAAGATTGGTGAAAGAAACAAAATCGAAAATATTATCGCAGTCTCTCCATATTATATTTGCTTTTTCGCATTGAAAAAATAAATGACGATAAGTCTCTTCTTCTTTTTTACAGAAGCTACACAGATGTCAATCAACTTTCCCAAATAAATGCAAATGCTGATTTGTATAAATGATTCCGTGTATTAATTTAAATTGGAACTCTCTAAGTCGGCTGTTTGATGTACATTGTCTTTTATTAGTCTTTTAAAAATATTTTCTATGTCTTTATCTGAAAGACGGTAGTTACACTTGTGGATACTCCAGGTGTTATAGCTTTCTGGTAAAAAAATGTTGTATAAAGTTTTTTTGATGCAATATCATTTATTGCTACAACAGTTTTACCTAATAAAAAAACTATGTCAGGATCATCAGGAATTGTGTCTCTATCTGTTGTAATATTTCTCTTCCAGCTGACCGGAAGTGTACTATAGATCTTGCCAATCAATTCAATGTCATTGTATTCTAATCCTCGTTGTTGAAAGTATCCATGGGATCTTAAATTTTC
Source organism: Lytechinus pictus (assembly GCF_037042905.1). Lineage (NCBI taxonomy): Eukaryota > Metazoa > Echinodermata > Echinoidea > Temnopleuroida > Toxopneustidae > Lytechinus > Lytechinus pictus. The sequence goes on along the minus strand of NC_087260.1, from coordinate 151,999 downwards.
GTCACTATCCATTATGTGGTTCAATCTATATATTTTTTTGTCAAAAAGCTTTCCGTCAAATATACACTTTCCGTTAAATCATATGAATTTATTATTAAACATTATTTTATTTCCTTCGTAAGGTTCATATTTCTGCTGGAAATTCCTCGTTTCTATCCACACTTCCAGAAGATCTGTATAGAACTTTGGCAATGTTAAATTCAAAAGGCCAAGTAAATAGTCACAAGAAAAAATGAAACTTCCGCCTACATGTTTTGTAGCGTGATTAAAATATAACTTCTATTTCATTCCGTTATTTTCCATAAGTTTTTTGACCCACATAACTCTCTGTGCTTTTATTAACAGTTCAAAATTCATCATTTTCAGACCTCCCAAATGGTAATCTAGATACATCGTATTTTTATTAATTTTATTTCTTCCACCCCACAGGAACTCAAAAGTTATCTTTTCTAACTCTTCATAAACCCATTTTGGAACTGGCATGAGGGATGCTGTGTATATGAATTTTTAATATATAAATAACTTTAGTAACTGTATTTTACCCATCAACGTCAAATCCCTCTGTTTCCACCAACCTAAAAGTTTTTTTGTTTTACTTAATTTTTCTTTATAACTCAAATTTTTTTTTACTTCATTGTTCGAAGAAATAAAAACACCCCTTATATCTTAACAAAATCCACTCTCTGGCCGAAAGTTATTTCATAAGATTTCCAATCAAGAGAACTTTTGTTTTATCTTCATCTTGAACACAAAGGGTCATATCATCTGCATACATGATTTGTTTTATTTCATCCTTTCCAAACAAAATACTTTAACCTCCCTATTGTATCTTATATTATGTGTCAGTAATTCTAAACATAAAATAAGCAGGTATGGGGAGAGGGGATCCCCTGCCTTACGCCTCTACGTACATCAAAATATCCCGTTGACATTCCTCCATTAAAAATACAACTTAATGAGTTTTTGTACAAAATGTCTACCCATCTGCAAAACTGTGTATAAAAATGTAATATTTTATTAAGAAAATCGTGGGACACCGAATCAAAAGCCTTTTGAAAGTCAATTGCTATCATATACCCTGGTAAGTCATTTTGTGTCGCATGGAATATTACGTCGTCTATTATTCGGATTGCTTCTCCAATAGTTATCCCGTTCATAAAACCTATTTGATCTAATGAAATAATGTCTTCTAAAACATCTTTTAATCTTGTTGCCAAGACTTTAGATAGAATTTGATAATCAATATTTAATAGTGATATTGGCCTGTAATTCTTAAGTAAATGAGGGTCCTTCCCATCTTTGGCAATCAGAATGACCACAGCTTGTTTTTGTGATGCAGTTAGTTCTCCTGTTTCAAAACCCTCGTTAAAGACCTCTAGTAATATATCTTTTATTTCTGTCCAGAATGTAGTAAAAAAAAACTCTACGGTCAGTCCGTCATTCCCTCGTGATTTATTTTGTTTCATTCCTTAAAGACTGCAAAACATTCTCCTTCATAAACTTTCCCTTCACAATTTGTTTTGCTTTCATATGACAATGACGGTAAGTTAAAAAAAAATCTATATCAGATACACTATCTTCTAAAACCTCCTCGGAATACAATTTTGAATAAAATGATTTAATCATCTTTAGAATTTCTATTTCTTTATCTATTATATTTCCCATCCGAATTTACCAAAGTCTCTATAATACACTTTTTCTTATTTGCATGTAACAGTTGACTAAAATATTTAGTATCCTTTTCTCCACTTTCGTACCAAGTTGCCCTGGATCGTATTTTTATTCCTTCATTTATATAATTAAAAGTAGCTGCTAGATCTTATTTTTTTCTTTTTCAATTTTTCAAATTTGTCTTCATTGCTTACTTCGGAAAGACTAAGTTCTAAAATCTCGACTTCTTTTTCAAGAATTTCTCTTTTCTTTCTTCATTCTACAGCTAAGTTCTTTGAAAAGGCCTGTGTAAAATTTATTATCTTCATTTTGATGTAGTCCCAGAGAACTCTTTTATTTTTTATGTCTGTTTTCAAATATTTCTTTAACGAATAATTTCCTCTTTCATTTGCTTAACATACTCTACGTTTGTGCAAAGACTATTATTGAATTTCCAATAAGACCCCTTTTTACTTGTTTCTGCATCAGTTCCTGTATCATAAAGAGACAAAAGTATTGCTGAATGATCGGGAGCTAAAGAGGATATTATGTCACACTTTGTAACCAAACCTTGTATATTTTCAGACATAAGCCAATAGTCTAAACGACTTTGCATAAATTGATTCTGTTTGGTATGTGTACTGTTTTTTAAGTTGATTTCTTTCTCTCCATATATCTATTAACTGTAGCTCTTCCATAACCAAGCTGACTTCTTTACTAAATCTATCACTAGTTTTTTTTTACTTTGCCATTGTAATCTAATTCATAGTTCATAATCAAATTAAAGTCCCCTCCGATGATAATATGATTTTTGTCCTTATTTTGTTGTTGTAACCTTTTACATAAATCCTGAATCATATCTATCTGTTGTTTTTCTTTGTCCCTGGTCGGAAAATAATAATTACACAACACAATTCTACTTCCTTCAATTTCACAGTCTATTATTATATAGCGTCCACTATCATTCTTCTCTATCTCTATTAGTTTAAAATCTACGGAATTTTTTATCAAAATAAGGACCCCTTTACTGTGAGCAGAGCCATGGCTATAAAAACATGTCCCATCCCACATTGAGCCCCATCTGTCCTCTATATCTTTTGTACTATATGTTTCCTGAAGAAATATGATATCACCCTTTTCTCTGCACCAAGAGAATATTATCACCCTTTTAGCATTTTCTCTGATCCCTTTTAGGTTAAGCGAACACAGTTTCCAATTTATCTTTCTACTCATCATTGTGCAGGTGGTAAAGCCAAACAAAAATGGTGCTTTCATAGGAAGAGCCAGACGTGCAGCATCCAAGAATCTAACCATAATGTTCTGAATTTGATTTTGGTCATAAGTTTTATCACAATGAGAACTGATATAAAATCCTGTTTTTTGTTGTTTATGTATTCCACTTTTTTCCTTCCACGATTCCCATTACCCCCACACAAGTAGAACTCCCCACCCAGTCTGACATAAATCTACTACCAAGAGTAAATTCATCCTTGTCGACACGAGATGGGAAAAGCATGACTTCGATTTAAGGGACCCTTCTCCTCCGTATTAAAAAATAAAAATATAAATCAATAAATTTGAAAAAATTATATATACAAATATATATATCATATAAAAAAAAAACGCACATTAATTAAAGTTAACCTCCCATTCACATTGAACCCTTGTATACTTTTTATACACACATATATAAATGGGAACACCAAAAACACCCATAGTTAATGCAATGTATGATTCTGATATAGAAGCAGTGGCGGACCGTGACCCGGAGGAGACAAAGCATTGGAGGGGCACAGCATTGTTCACAAAGAATACAGTGCCCCTCCAATCACTTGTCTCCTTCGGGTCACGGTCCGCCACTGTATAGAAGAGGGAAGCAAAAACAAAATCCACCAAAATCGGAAGATGAACAGACGAAGCTACCTATCTCCAAAGGCTCGCAACCCTCCGGAGACACTAGCCCCACCCGCGTCCCCACGAATAAGCAACAAACGAATAAAACCGGCGATGCCGCATCCCCACAAACGAAACCTTTAACGTTTTCCTCCTGAAGGGAGAAAAAAGGGAAAGTGGTGACGCCACACCGTCAGCCTACCCGCCTCGCATCCATGACAACGCGCACAAAACTGCCTCACCAAAAACATGCCGGAACAATGCAAAATCTACTGCTTCACTCGTACGACCCCCCCCCCCCCCCCCCCCCATCCATTCACCCACATTCAACCACATTTCTCTGATTTCTAGCTATTCCCACTTGCCATTGTCTTTTTTTTAACAAAACAAAACAAAAAATAGAAAATACTAAGCATCCTGGACTGAAGGATGAAACTATCATATCCATTGCTTTCTTTTATCTGAACTCCAATCTTGGTCCATTTATTTAAGTGCCTGATAGTATACCCATTATTAACTACTCCTAACTTTCCTTAGTCGTATTCCTAACAAAAACATCAAGAATCCTGTAACTAAAGGACGAACTAACATTCTATTGTTTGTACATCAAAAGCTTAGGAATATAAATTGCTTTCTTTTTATGTGAACTCCAATAATATAAATAATATTAACAGTGACCTTTTTTAATTCTGACCTCCCAGTAGTTCAGAATGTCATTAAAACTATTCATTATGTAAGACATACTATTCTGAAACCATCTGTAGTTCAGAGGAATGTCCTTCAGAATATTCATTATGTAACAAAAACAAACCGTTATGTTAAAATGCCGGAAAATGCTTCACAAATTACCCCATCTTATAGGAATTCCAGACTGTTAGTAGGTATTGATGAAGCAAGCAAAACTATCAATTTCTAACATGTTGAGTAACTCATATACCTTGCACTGACAATAGTTCCGATTACTAAACTATTCCAAAACTTATCATTGTCTCATTCCTAAGTAAAATACTAAAGATACAAAAGATGAAACTGAGATACTATGTAATACATGTACTTGAATAAAAGCTTAGATATTCAGTACTTTCTGTTCATCTGAATTCCAATCTTGGTTTATTTCAGTTCCCGATAGTGGACTCTCAAAACAATCCACAGCAAAAAGGCAACCATGACCGTTTTAAATTCTGAACTATCTGCAGTTCAGAGGAATGTGATCAAACTAATCATTATGAAAGAAGAAAAACAAAACATTTCGTTAGATGAAAAAACAAATGCAGGTCAAATATTCCATCTTACTAAAATATCCAAACTGTTAATAGGTACTAAACTGCATTGTCCTTCAGATAAGTCCCAACCTAACTCATTTCATGCATGCATAACTTTAAGTACATTAACTTAAGCTTCATTTAGAAAAGCATTGTACATAACATAGATTGACTGTGATCTTGCATAGCATAATCAAAGTAATACCCCTCTAAAAAAAAGCTCTGAAGCTGGAGTTATCATTCAATTGATATTCTGGGATTTGCCCCCCCCCCTTAAAAAAAACCACACAAAAAAAAGACCATCCCAACAAAACATGGACAAATATGCTATGCAAGGGTTTTAAGTGTCAAGGTATTGTAGAACAGTTAAGCCTACATGGCAAATCGAAAATGTCATTTAAAATACTTAATAAGCCTAATCAGTGGAAAATGAACCTCATCTGTACATTCTTCGGAGAAGGGTATTTTTAGGCTGTATACTACACTTAAAGCCCTTGTTCCACTAAGTAGCTGCAAATAGAGAATTTACACAATCAATTTGAATGACCTAAAATATACTATATTGTATGCACATATGGTTAGTTCAAGATCTATCTATAACACGATATAGTACCAAAGAATTTACCAACAAATTTTTCGCCTCTCTGATTAACATTATTTAATAAATGCTAGCAATATAATTTGAGGTCCTGCCAAGGTCTTTTTCTGTATCAAATGAAATGGGGAAAAATAATTTGAAACCATTGATTTACAATCGATTGTAAAATTGATTTCAAAATCGATTTTATACAATCAATGTAAAATTCATAATCGACCGAAATATTCCATCAACCCCTCTTTTCTCTTCAAAACCACTCTGCCACTTTTAGACAGTTGGCTAGCCACGATATCGCCTTGTCAATCCTTATTATTTAGTCATCCTTTAAGGCTCCGTCTATGGGATTTTAATGTTTTATAATACAGGGAGAGCCCTAAAGGAGGAGTAAGTAATAGTGATTGATAAGGCGATATCGTGGCTAGCCAGCTGTCTTAAATATGTTTGAGCTTTTAAAATCGATTTAAAATACGATTTTAAAATCGATTTTAAACTTATAACTGTCTAAAAGTGGCAGAGTGGTTTTGAAGAGGAGGGAAAAGACTGTAATGTTGTAAATCGGATCAAAAATCAGATCGAAAATCGGATCGGCAGTTAAGCTTCTAAAATCGAATCGAAAATCGAGTCGGAGATGTTTAAAAACAAAGGAATACATCAAAATTTTGTTCGCGGTCGCGCGCATCTTCCTGACAAAGTCACAAAGACGAATGCATTGGAATGGAAGTCGCCAACATGCGCGATCGTTTTGGAACATCTTTTAAAGGGGTTTTGAGGTGTTACTGCTTTAAAATAAACCGAGTGATTTTTTGTAAAAAGATAAAGGACGCATCTTCCGAGCAAAGTCGCAAAGGAAAATAAAATGAAAATATTTCTCACAGATCACAGGTTAATGAACGATCGGCGGGACATCTTTTATAAGTTTTTTTTTAGGTGCTAGCGATTTAGAATTATTGGAATGATCTCTTGATCTCATACGACGCATCATATTAAAGTCGCAAGTGCAATTAAAATGTAGTAGAAGTCGCAAGCACGCGCGATGATTCGGAACATGTTATTAACATGCTTTGGGGAGCTAGTAGTCTGGTCTGTTAGCGAAATTATGTGGACACGGTGGACAAAAGCATGATTTTTTCTCCAGACCTTTGTTTATGAATAAGAATTAAAAATGGGGTATGCTTAAAAAATGTGGCTGCAGGAACAGTGACAAAAATGAGTGAAAATGTCAGAATTTATGAGTTTAGATTGGTCTGATATATAAACTAACGCTAGTGCAAAATTCAATAGCAGTGCAATATTTTGCATTGGTTTAGTTCTTGAATTCAGACCCTTTTTAACAGATGTTCTGTTTGTCCTCACATCTCAATGCACCAAATATCTGAATGCAGATGCTAAACTAGCCTCTTGTCGAGGCCCTGTCGGCTGCTTTCCGAGCGAACATGGCAAAGCAAGGGAGAGAGCGAAGCAGAGCGCCGCGAGACAGGGCCTCTTGACATCTGACCCGAATTTCACCGACTTTCTTTTGTTTTTTATTGTTTTTACCAATTCACCGACCAAAAACTGGTCGGTGAAAATCATCAAATGAGAGCGCGAGCTGCTATGACGTCATATTAAATATTCATGAGCTCATCTTGAATGGCGACCCTTGGATTCTTGGCGAAGAGTGACGACAAAATATCAAAGAGCGCTGAGTATGACTCTAAAATGCTGAATATTGACCGATCTAAGGATTTGCAAGTCGATGAAATTAACTCTGCACTGAAAGGACGAGATGTCTTTGTAAATATACCCACAGGATATGGAAAAAATGTAATATTTCATGCGATTCCACCGGTCGAACCGGGGCGTCGATTATCGATCTCCGCTGTGCAGTGAGGGAAGCTGGGGTGGAGTTGCTGGGAGTTGACTCGAGTCTGACCAGCGGCTGAGCAGTATCTCCCGGGAAGTTTCGGGGCGGTGATGGGTCTGTTACGGCCAGTAGTAGTAGTAGTACTAGTAGTAGTAGTAGTAGTACCACTACTTGTAGCATTTTGCTGGTTATATCCCCTTTAGTGTCCCGCAATTAAATGAATCCCCTGCAGAATAATGGACTTCCCAACCCAAAACGAAACAGCTCTGACATTTCATTGGTTTACTCGGTGACCGGTAATATCATGACTCATGTATATTCATTAGGAAGACGTTCCTCATGAATATATAATTCAGTTCAGATGTCAAGAGACCCTGGCTAGCGCCAGGCCAAATTCGCTTCGCGAATTAGGGAATCCCTCGCTTCGCTCGGGAAGCAGCCGCCAGTGCCTCGACAAGAGGCTAATGCTAAACAAGCCGAAGGGTGACGGTGGAGGGGGTTGAATGTTGGTGTGTGTGTACATATTTTGGTCTTGGGGTAAAGATGTGCAAAACACATTTTGTTTGCATGTGTTGGAAATTGCGTTGCCATGGTAACAGAGTATTATGGCAAAAATAAGGTAAACATTTTGCAGTTATAACTACTTCCTCTCTTTTCATCCGAATGGGGCGTTGCAAGAAAGTTACGTTGCAATTGATTGCAAATCGACTGCAACTTTGCAGCCGATCCCGATTGACTGCAACTAGCAATCAATCGCCAATTTGCGTTGCAAGAAAACGGCTTGCGATTGAACGCAAGTTGCAGCTGATTTGCAGACAATTTGCAGCTGTAAACAGGGTCTGCAGCACAAGACTAGCCGAAAAAGCAAAATATTGGCTTGCAACAATCTTGAACCTGCAAGAGAGTAAGTAGAAAATATTCATTTTTCAGACAATTCTTTCTCCATTATGTATGTTTTCAGAGAATTTATATATTTTAGACCTATGCCAGGGAAAAAATCATTTTGAAAAAAGTGAAAATGTATCTTCATTGCCGGCCGAAATTTCACCTTCAACAAATTTTCTACCGCACACTTTTAATCCCAGTCCCACACTTGACTTTTTGTGTCGGTAATGCACGGTTGTATCAACAATACGGCAGGTCATTGCGGTTGCCGGTGCAGTGCTGTTAAAAGTCACCCTGAAGCAAGTAAATGTGTAGGCTCTAATTATGTATGAAACATCGAAAATTACCTTTAAAGATATTTTTTGTTCCTATTGGAAATGATTTTTTAAGTTAAATCGGTTTCAACGGCGAATAGCCATCCAGTAAATTCCAGGCAGCCATTACCTTTTAATTTTTTTTCCACAAGAAAAAAAATCCTCTCCATTTGTCTCTCTTTTAAGAGTCTGTCTAACGTTAACCTCCCTTTTTATGACTTTCCTTGGCCTGGCCTGGGATAAAGTGAAAGTTTTTCTGTTTCGACTTATGTCTTTGGGAGGATTATAAAAAAGAAATTATTTAGGCCAATTATTTTTTTAATTTATATATATATATATATCTTTTTTTTTTTTTTTTTTTTGTGGGGGGGGGGGGTTCTCCAGACTCCACATATCTCGCCAGGCAAGAAAAAAAAAAGGTATAGGGGGTCTACATGTATTGGGCTACTTTTAAGAATCTATTGGCCACATCTGCCTCATTCTTGGGGAAGTTTTAACATTGAATAGGGAGTTGCCCGCCCGGGGCTCTTAAAATTTCTTACGGGCAGATTGCACAAGGGGTTCTTTGCAAGGACAGTCTATTTGTGTCGTTGATTTGTAATGATGTGCCGTATATGAGTCACATTTTTAATATCCATGACATATAAATATAAAAAGATATACATTTCAGCCTAAATACATCTATTTTTTAGATTCAATATGTAGGTCTACTATGCCGGGGGGGTACTTAGATTTGGTTTGGACAAAGGTGTGCGGCTGAAGGTTTGAAACCCGTACCCAGGTCATTTTGGCTAAAAAGGTACCCATTATTAGGGATTCATTACATGGGCGGATCCAGAAATTCCAAAAGGGGGGGGGGGCAGATTTTCGCCTGTAAACCTTGACAAGCAAAAAAAAAAAGAAAAAGGTTATCGCCCAAAATGTAGGGTAATTTTGTATTTGCACCTAAAACATTGCAGTAGAATATGGACCCATGTTTAAGGCCAGTATCTAAAAATTGGCCCATGTTTAGGGATTTTCCAGCATAAAACATACCCCATGTTTAGGGATTTCTTCCAAAATAGCGACCCATTCCAGCGGCACATCCCCATATGCATTATTTCGTGAGTACCTCCCCCCCCCCCCCCGGGCTACTGTGTAACTGACTCTAGTCTTAACTTGATTTTTATGCAAGCACATGAGGTGCTATATAGATGACATGGATGATTACAATGCTTTTCCAGGTGCTTACAGTAAAAGGGTGTCTCATATGGTGCATCATTATTAATATTGAATGCATAATCATGACTTTTTTAACATCCTTTTACATCAAGCACAATACTCGGGGGGGGGGGGGCATATGGTCCCCCTTGACATTTTTCAGAATAAATCTGCCACTCAAAATTTTATTACAGCACCACTGACTGACGTTTTACTTTCAAGTCTCACGCAACTTTTGAGACCAAATTTGCAATTCCCAGGTACAGGGTCAGGAAGTTTTGCAACATTGTGTTTTTTTAAGTACATGTCAGACAAAAACATGATTACATGTAAAAAGTCAATATTCATAATTGGGTAATTTTTTATTGACATTAGTAATTTAATGTCACTGATGAACTTTGTCTTGAAAATAACAATAAAAAAAAAATACATTTAAGAAGTTAAGAAATAATAAAAAAAAAAAACATGAAAGGAATTTTTTTTATACCAGATTTTTTTAAGTAAAGTTGTTAGGAATGCTCTAGAAAGGAATATGTACACCAAAGTTTAGCATTCTATTACGAGCTTTTTTTAGTAAATTAAAGCAAAAGGTATGATTTCATAATTTTTTTATTGCGCCACCATGGCTGAGGAACCATAGTGCCCCTCCCCAGGCCAGAAGTGACTTTAATCAAAACACCCTGGCACTTCTATAATGATTAACACACGGGCAACTGAGCTTAACTTGTATATTAATTTCATGAACATGTTTTATCTCTTTGCTTTTTGCTTTTAGTTGCTTACTACAGTTATGATGACAAAGAAGTCTGGAATAAACAAGAAACCTCAGAACCACCATAACTGTGTCTGTTACAATGTGTGTTCTTGCAACCAGCTGATTGATTCATTTTATCAACTCTTAAATGGTAGGTTACATGTAAACTGTATTATTATTAATAATTCACCATGATCGCAATGCAGATGGGGGTGAAATCTGTACACATTGACCCAAGGGTAATGCAAAATGAAAAAGGCAAACACCAATCCCTATCTTGACTGGACTTCTCAGCAATGAAGACACCCCATTGATGGGGGGGGGGGTTGTGCTCATCCAAGGTGTACTGTATGAAAGTGTGTATTTAGCTTTCATTGATTTTATTTATTGCATATTTTAATTTCATGATTCATTTATTTGGGGGAAAAAAATCAGTTCACACTTTTTTAGATTACATCATGGCAAATTGCCAATTACTATGGTCTCAGGAGTAAGCCACTATCCCTCTATCATATCATCATGTCGGTGCAAACAACGCCCTTACCAGCAGGCATAGGGGCATTTCTGCACCGATGGGGTGCACAAAATTGTTTTTGCTAAGGGCGTTCTTGCACTGAAAGGACAAAATTTGAACTAACCCAAGCTATGTATGGTTATGGGCTTGCATTATTTCCTTATTATTATTTGTTTTATGAACAGGTTAATTATCAGAACTGAATTCAGAGCTGCTCCTGTCTGTAGTAACATCGTTATTGGAAGAGCAGATTTCAGAATGAGGGCGTTGCTGCTTTAAAAATTTTTACATCATGGAGCTCTCCAAATTAATCTCAAATTAGACTGCTTCAGGAAACCAGATTTGTTCCTTCAAGCAGAGACGCTTGTGGCTTTCCTGCCTGGACTTCTATGGATTCTTCATGACAACCCTAAGGACTTTGGTCTTCTGCACGAGACACGTCAATTTCAAACAAGACATTCGGTGGTGAAACACTTGATGAAGATATTAAATTTTATTTGGTATAACTGATCTCAGAAGTAATTCTTCGGGAGCAGGAAACAATGAAAAATAAAAATAAAAGGTCCATCAATAATAAATGTCTTGAGCAGTGTTCTTTTTTGTGCACAGATCAATGGATCTTTTCAGTTCCAAGCAGGGATGTAGTCAATGCTGACCTCGAGGCAACATTTTACTGGCCTTGGTCCGAGTCACTGTACAGAATCTAGGGGAAGTTCTCTCAAGCTGCCTCATGACTCTGAAGAATCAGCCTCGACCTCATCCCTGTATGCAAGTGTGATATATATCTGCGATGCAATCTCATGATTAAAGAGGAGAAACAAGAAAGCTTCAGATTTTGAAGTGTAGCAATCTCCTGAAATGTATGTTTAATTTGAAAATCAAACTAAAATAACTTAATTGGGCATGTTATTCATTATGATATGTATGAATGAAAGCATTAATACAATTTGGTGCTCTTGCCAAAAAAATTCTGAGTTGTATTTACTGCAAACCCTAAAAAATATTAGTAAGCATTTGCCAGTGCATGAAGTGTTTTAATAAAGCGTGGCTTTTTTGCCTATGGAGAGTTATTATTTCTTCAATATTTCTTCATTCAAATTATTTCAGAAATCACAATTTGAATATTTCATGACCTCTGATAACGAGAGCAAAATATTTTTGGTGATTGACACACTTTAAAATGATATTAGGAGAGAATGTAGTGAAGTTCTGTGAAAATAATGGCACAATTGCTGTATAGAGGCCTATGAAGGTTGAAAATAACATTATTTTAAGTTTTTCTTGAAAAAAAAACTATGGGAAATTGGAACTGGTATAATTTACACAAGTTTTCAAAACAAAATCCCCCCAAAAAAATTGTTGGCAGAATTAGTACACAAGCCTATGGACAATCAATTGAACGTAAATCGAGCGCAAATTTTGCGCGTCCTCCAAAATCTCACATAAGTTACGTTCGATTTGCAATCAATTGCAAAGCTTGCGCTTGATCAAACGCAACTTCTTCTTGCAACAGGATTGAACGTAAATTGCGTTCAATTGCAGATTTGCGTTTAATCAGAGGACTTAAGCTCAATTTTGGGAGTTGCGTTCGATTTGCGTTCAATCGCAAGTTTCTTGCAACACCCCATAAGACACATATTTGTGTGTCTTTCAGAAATCCTGTTGCCATGGTAACAACATATATCATATGGTGAAAATTTGGAAAAAACTTACAATTCAAACTGCTTCATCAGTTTTCAATCAATTCACATGAAACTTGGCACACACATTGGTATTGAAGTAAAGATGTACAAGGCACTTTCTGCGTGTGTTTCAGATATTGTGTTGCCATGATAACAGCATATTATATGGCAAAATTTAGGTAAAAACCTTGCAATTTGAACTACTTCATCAGTTTTGAACCAATTCTCATGAAATATTTATGGCTCACACATTGGCATTGAGGTAAAGATGTGCAAGAACTTTTTTTTGCATTTGTCAGAGAGTGCATTGCCTTGGTAACCACATATAGCCAGAAATATGGGGGAAAACTCATTGTGGATCAATCTACTTCTCATTTTTCAGCCTGTGCTTATAAAAGTTGACACAAATATTTATTTTGGGTAAATATTCATATTCAGTGTTAAAAGGGAATCAAGCCTTGGTCATAATGTTGTGTGCATGGAAAAGGAGGTAAATAAGAATGGTGAAAGCTTGAAATCGGACAAGCAAAACAAAGTTATGGCTGCTTTAAAATTAAGATCCCTAAGGCTACTAGTTTGTAGATTCCAAATTGGCAACTGGGTAAGTAAATTATGACAAGGGGCGAGGCCGCAAGGACAACTCTCCTATAAGACCTGTACTTAATTATCAGGATTTTGGTTTTCTCCTAAATCCCTATTCCATTGGGGCCGTAGTATAAACTCGGTAGTATAATGTTTTATGTCCTCATGAAAGAAAGATATAATTTGAAGTAAAACTTTAGATTTTTTTTTTAGCTAATTAATTATTCCAGTACATGGAAGAGTGGTCCTTACCTTACATCACTATGACATCATATATGCGGCCAATTTGAAGTCTTCACGGGTACAGTGATTACCAATGTTAACAACTTTTATATATTCACAACTTTCTTATGGTTTGTCCGATATTGTTCAAACTTTGACCTATAAACTTGTCTGTTTTTTCTTTTTCCTTAAAAACAAGTGTTTATTTGGATTGGATTCCTCTTTAACGTCATAAAATAGGGTAGGGTATTAATCACCTTCAATAATATTTATAGGTTCTTTTTTGGGGGGCGGAGGAGGTCCTTAAGAACTGACAACATAAAAATATAGAAGGTTTAAGGACATGACAATTAGGAACTTAAACACTCTTAAAAAAAACACCCCTTCCATTTTTTTTTTTTTTTTTGGGGGGGGGGGGGGGCTTTAGAAAATTGCCACATAAAGAGTAAAAGGAAATTATTACGATTAGGAACTTAACCCCTCCCCCCCCCCCCAAAAAAAAGGGGGGAGAAAAATCCTTTACACTTCAGCATATTAATTTAAAGCCTAAAACATTCTGATTTGATAAAAGATCGTTTCCGGTGCCCAGTTAATCAATGTTTTATTTATCTTCTACTACTGAGTCTTTGTTCATTTCAGTTCCTACTCTGACTTTCTTACATCACTCTTTGCACTTTTGAGCGTTATCATTCCTTCTTGTTTTGTTTCCTCTCCCCCCCCCCCTCTTCGTCTTCCTCTCTAAGTACATTTTTCTTTGCTATTTTAATTCATTATTATCTAGCAACAATTATTCCATTTTGAATGCTTACACCTACACCGAAATATTATACCATGACATTTATTTTAGTTTTTCTTCATAATCTTTTAAACTCCATTTTGGCTACACTCTGTCCTGAATAATACTATTAGCAATATTCAATGTCTAGTTTAAAGAATTGAAGAAATTACTGTCATGATATTATATTTTGGTAAAGGTACATCAAATTCATATTAACAAGGTTGCAGCATTCAGAATGGAATAACTGTTGCTTGACAAAAATGGATGTAGTTATGTAGAGAAATAAAAGTTTCTCTATATATAATTATATTCTAGTCATATCCCTTATAAGTTTGTCTTTACTCCAATGGAAAATTATTTGCTTTTTTTTTGTTATTACAGTCAGAGTTTGCATCCAACAATTTTGCTACTGAAACTAAATATTCATTTTTTGACAATGGGAGATGTAGGATGTATAAAGCAGAGGCTGTCACAGAAATATACTGAAAAAAAAAATTAGATGAAAGAAAATAAAAGGCTAAAATTTATTGTGCGCATATGTATATTATTGATATGGTATGTTATTGAGTCATGAACTTGCAAGTGAATTTCTAAAACAAGTGCATATATTTTTGTGTATATAAATATATATTTCTATAATTAGTTGCATGATTATATGTACACTTTATAATATTCTTATGATATTCTAGTATTCTTTTTCATTGTACAAACCTTTTTAATTTACGAATTGAATTTCATTGATCAAAGATATACTTTAATTAACTATTTATTGCAAGGAACCCGTACTAACAAGCTTTGCTTTCCAGTGGGTTCCCTTTTTTCATTTCTGTATATTATATTTTTTTGTGTTTTGCTATACATTGTAACTTTTGTTAAATTTTGGAATGAAAAAGAATAAATGCAATCAATCAATCAATCAATCAATATGTCAGAAAAAATATACTTGGAGAGAGAGAGGGAGAGTAAAAAAAAAAAGAGAGGAAACGGAGGAGATGGTATGGTGAAGCTCAAAATCAAGAGTGATGTGATAAAGTTAAAAAGAAAGAGTGGGAACGGAATATGAATAAAAGACTGCTTAAAACAATGATTAATAATTTGGTACCGTAAACAAAGCAGAATGCATTAAACTTCAAATGAATGGCCTGAAGTGCAAAGGACTCTACTTACCTTGTAAGGGGGGGGGGCATTTTTCTGCTCAAAATATATATCAGCCCCCTATTTTTTTTTTTGGGGGGGGTTAAGTTCCTGGTCATAATCCTTTAAGTTTTACTTTTATGAGGTCATTTTCTAAAGACACCCCCCCCCCCAAAAAAAAGGGAGTAATGTCTCGCTTTAAAAATGCAAAGACCCATGAGGGACAAAGGCGTAGACTGGTTTGAGCATGGGGAGGTACATGTAGAACTAAAAGTCCATGGTATGGGGAGGGGTGCACATCTTGGGGAGGTGGATATAAGTTATGGAAAATCAGCTGTTGAGAGTAGAAGGGGTACACATTTCGTTTTGCTTGCCAGTGTCAAAGCTCCTCTGCTTCAGCAGAAGGTTTCACATTCACCAAGTGTACCCCCAGCCTCTGCCCTTGAGGGGATGCTTATTTCAAGAGTTTATCATGTTTATGTTCCTAATGGCCACCGCCTTTAACCATGGGCAGAAATCTGTCCCCAAAGGTATAGGGGGACCAGGGCCTCGAAAATTTGACAAGCAAAAAAAAAAAAAAAAAAAAAAAATGTTATCATAAAAAACGTAAGGTCATTTCACACCCCCCCCCCAAAAAAAAAAGAGAAAGGTTTCACCCAAAATATAAGGTCATTTAGTCCAAAATACATGTATTATTTCGATTTTTAAGTGATGTATTTTTCTCCATCATAAGAGACCAAAATAGTAAGGGGACATTTGATATTGTGTCCCCCCTACTATTTTTGGTAGGGGGGACACGTCCCCCCTGTTCCCCCTGGAATTTCCGTCCATGCCTTTAACCTTCTTTATTTTGATGTCAGATTTTAAGGACCAATCCCGCCCCTCTGCCAAAAACCTAGAAATATTATACTGAAGGTGATTAATACTTCCCACACTCGGGCGTGAACATTTTAATGCAGTTTAGAATAGCGCTTCTCAACCGGTGCTTCTCGGCCCACTGGTGGGCCGCGAAGCACCTGCAGGTGGGCCGCGATAAGCTCAAGAGAGAGAAAAAGAAAATAGGGGAAAACTATAGTATACACATATACCTGTCTGAACATGTTAAGATGTTTTGTCCGATCGGTCTACTTGGGTCAAACAAAATCTAAGCACACTTTTTTGGTATCATGCATGTTGCAAAGCATATACATGCACACTTTACTATAATTATAATGTTTTCGATCTAACTTAGATGTAAACCTAATGTGCATGCATATTGTGTATGTAGTTAATTGTCGCCCATTTACCGGACATTTCCAAATGCAGATTAGTTCTCAAAATGCCTGTTGCAAATGTGCTTCAGAGTTCTGTGTTCAAATTTCATGAAACTTTTTTTTTTCATCAAAATTGACGTTTTCTTAAATTTGGGTAGGTGGGCCTCGAAAAAAAATGCGAGTCAAAGTGGTCCTCGAGTAAAAAAATGGTTGAGAAGCACTGGTTCAGAAGACATTTCGAATTTAATATGAATCTTTACCCCAAGATGAATATTTCTTTTATGAGCACTGACTAAAAACAGGGGAAGTAGTTTGATCCACAATGACTGAGTTTTTTCTACATTTCTGGCTATCATATGTGGTTACCATGGCAATGCACTCTCTGACAAATGGACACAAAAAATGGTTCTTGCACATCTTTACCTCAAGGCAAATGTGTGAGCCAAATTTCATGAGAATTGGTTCAAAACTGATGAAGCAGTTTGAATTGTAAGTTTTTTCCCAATTTCACCATATGATATGTTACCATGGCAACAAAATTTCTGAAAGACACACAAAAATGTGTCTTAGACGTCTTCACCCCAAGACCAAAATATATACATACACACCAACATTCAACCCTCTCCGCCGTCACCCTTCGGCTTGTTTAACATCTGCATTCAGATATTTGGTGCATTGAGATGTGAGGACAAACAGAACATCTGTTCAAAAGCGGTCTGAATTCAAGAACTAAACCAATGCAAAATAATGCACTGCTATTGAATTTTGCACTAGCGTTAGTCTATATATCAGACCAATCTAAACTCATATATTCTGACATTTTCACCCATTTTTTCACTGTTCCTGCAGCCAGATTTTTTGGAGCAAACCCCATTTTTAATTCTTATACATAAACAAAGGTCTGGAGAAAAAATCATGCTTTGTCCAACGTGTCCACAAGTAGGGCATTTTTGTGCTAACAGACCAGACTATAGCGTTTTCAAATCAATTTATTACTATCTTGAGAAATGATCTTTTGATATCCAAGAAGAAATATAAAAGAAGCATCTCCCGACGAAGATGCAAAGTCAAATAAATTGAGGTTGAAGAGAAGATGTTTATCATCATAAACGATGTAAGAGAGTAACGTTATGAACTCCGTCAGTAGTACGATCTGTAAAAGTTCACGGTCGGGTCCGCTATCACCACGACTTTGAAGAGAAGTTGTCTATCATCATAAAGGAGGTTAGAGAGTAGCGCAGTGATGTCCGTCGGTAATACGACCTTTAAAAGATAGCGGCGTCCGCTATCACCACGAGGTTGAAGAGAAGATATCTATCCTCGCAAACATCGTCAGAGATAATACCGCGTCTTTCTCCCTGATTAATGCGACCTCTAAATAGCTAGCACCTCAAAAAAAAATCTTGAAATATGTTCTGAACGATCACGCACTGTAACTAGATCTACGCCGATTTTTTATATCCGTTTTTTTCCTTCAAGGGGCATGATCGAAGATCGGCAGGTGATCGCCGATTGTGGTAAAATCGGGAGCCGATTTTAAAATCGGTTAATTAGAACAGGTACAATTACGATTTTAAAATTGATTTAAAATCGATTTTAAATCGATTTTCAAAATCAATTTCAGAATCGATCTAAGATCAATTTTAGATCAGTTTTAGTATTAGTTTTAAAAGCCCATTCACATTTTTACTGATGCTGACGAGAAGTGAGTTTGGTTGTCAGAGCATTATTTGTCCTGCGTGTAAATAACTGTGTCCGATCGAGAGACTGTTTTAATTTCGGAAAGGTAGGAGAGACAGAGAGAGAGAAAGACTGATCCCCCTTCAGCTCAACGTATCACTTAATGCAATGTCTCGAGAATTTAGGTAGGGATTTTTTTTAGGTCTCCAGTTACTTAAAACACGATATGGCCATTATATCTATAAAATAAGACCAATTATATGAGAAATGGACAATAATTACGAGCAAAATTTTAAAACAACTATCGGAAAGATCGTCCTCAAAGCTCATTACTTATTAGACCGCTGGCAGCCGTCTGTTTCGAGGAGTTTTTTAACATTTTTATTTCTCCTCGTTCACAGACGGCTCGCTATCGTGCAGCCACCATTAGAGGTTAACAATGCAAAATCCCCCAGACGGGGCTCATCGATTTTTGTCTTTATTTCATAAAAATATATGAAAAGAACTGGACTAAAATAAAGATTATTATTCCGTTTTGTCCTAAAATGCACCAAAAAACGGGGGAAAATAAACTTAAAAGGGGAGAAAAAACAGTGACTAATTACTTCGGCTGTCGCGCAACTTCACTTCCCTGTTTTATTGGAACTTAATACATAAACATATGGCCATTGAGTCCCTGTACAGATCGAGCTAGAACTTCGGTCTCTGTATTGATGAGTGGAGCCAACGGAGTTCAGCGGAACAACGAACAAAACATAGACCGAAGCTCTAATTACGTATATGTATATATATATATATATATATATATATATATATATATATATATATATACACAACCAAAAAAGTAAGTCCCCCCTAAATCAAATTGCTGTAACTTTTGAACGGAATTATTTTGAGATATGATATTTCGTAGGTGGTTTTCTACACTCATTAAGCAACCTCTGGGGAAAAATGAGATTGATCGGTTGAGTCATGCATGAGTAATTAAAGATTGAATTAAAAATGACCATTTTTGAAAGTCACAAGAGTCGTTTTTCAGATAGTGCAAATACAAAGCTGGGCAAAACTTGCTTTTAGGTGAATTTTATGGTGTTAAAGCTGTTTTACTATCCATCATTTAGCCACTCCACACACAATTTTGATATCGTATGTTCATGGTTGAGTGAGCACAATAATGCAGGGGCCGCGGGGGGGGGGGGCTCAGCCCCCACTTTTTTCCAAAAGCATGTACAAAAATGTAAAGATGACCATACGATTGTGATTTTTTGCATGGTCAGCCCCCCCCCCCCCCCCCCCACTTTGAAAACCGTTCCGCGGCCCCTGTACAGTGACGTATCATCAAAGGGGTTTATGGTAGTATCATCTACAACTTGTTAGATCATATTAAAATTTGAAAATGTTGGTGGCTCCCCCGATTATAGGCCCCTCCCCCATTTTAAAATTCTGGATCCACCACTGATTTGTCCATAAATTAAACTGATCATGAGAATTTGTAAGAAAAAATAGATTTATGCAGTATAAAGAGTATTCATTCCTAAGTTTTCGAATGTGCTCGCTCAACCATGAAAATTTTAAAATTTCGGAAAGTGTGTGGTGATAGAAATGATGGATGATAAAAACAACAGCAATTAAAGTCACATTTGAAACAGAATTTGCCCCCAATATTCACTTTATTACCATTTAAAATGGGTCTGTGACATTGGAAATACCCAATTTCCCACTTTGATGTGTGATCACTCATCCATAAATAAACAAATCGATTTCATTTTTTCACAGAATTCTGCCCATAGGTTGATAAACATTACTGCCAAATGACATTGCTAAAGACAGCCTTGAAAAAAAGTTCCACCACATTGAATAGGGGGTTACTTATTCTTAAACATATGCACCCATAATGTACACAAGTCTATGAGAGAGGAAGTCAACATTTTAACAAATATGAAATGAGGGTTTGTTTCATGGACGGTTTTTGTTACTTCTGCCAACAGTTATTTCATGAAACTTCGCACATGGCTTCAATGTAACACTATCCAAAATGTGCGCACACCGAAATAACCATTTGATACGGCAAAGAGTGGGGCCAGGGCCTTGAACTTTCTTCTCATTTGCATAATTTTCTAATATTGTGTGCTCACTGATGCATTAAACATCGGGATTTTCATAAAAATCAAATCAAATGAACCATGCAAGGAGGTTTGTGACAGATATCCATAGTTACAAATTGCATTTTTTCCAATAACGTAAAAAAGAGCTTATCACATTCCACATGTTCATTCAAGCGTGAATGTTTAATTAAACGCCTTTGAATCATTGAAGCATGTTAATTGGTCATGAACATAACGAAAAAGTTGAGAAAAGATCATTTTCAGTTACCAAAATGAAACAATACTTGCCTATGATATTTGAAAATCGTATCTTTTGTTTTCAATAAATGTTCATTGAACCGTGAAACAATGAATATTATTGAAGATACTCTTCCCAAAAATAACTGTCATCATATTCTATCATTTTTATTGATAGAAATGTGTAAAAAATCCAATTATAGCAAATTTGGACTTGTGTTCATTCAACCGTGAAATTTAGCCAGAAAAGTTGTATTGTCTTTTAGAAAGTACCTTTTACAAGCCTTCTGACTATTTTTCATGATGAGAATGTGGAATTAGTTCCAATAAAAATGGAATCAAAGTCATGATATTTGGCTTGTGACTTTTGAAAAGTGACATTTTTGCCTTCTGACCGTGCTCACTGAAGCATGACGTAAAATACGTCCATAACATTTACTCAGAGGGTAGCCTATAAAATTACCTACACGCTCATGTAAAAATATATTAAAAACTCGCATTGGTTCGGAAATTATTGATGTTTGTTTAAGGGGGGACTTACTTTTTTTGTTGTGTATATATATATATATATATATACATTAAACCACGGATGGCTGCATACCGCTGAATAAAATACTTTTGGACGAGCTGCGGACTGGCTAGCACTGTAACGTGGGATCTAACTCGGCTCGACTCACGTTAGCTTGCTCCATGCTACCGATGCACGTCGTGTCCGACCACGGCCGGGTCCCGCCTTGGGGCCATTGCATGCAGGCATGTCCGCACATGGGAATGACGATGTAATATCGATGTGGCAGATAGGGCAAGTTCCGACTCAGAGTCCTCGTATGAGACACAGTAGAAGTCCAGATGTATTCTAAGATAGTTGAACCACATGGCTGATTTGCTTGTTTGTTATGTTAAAACAGTAGGCGAGTGCATTTTATTTAAGGCACTTGCCGGCTGAAAACGAAACTCGAATTCCAATTTCATTTTATTATCTCAGCGTGTTTGTCCCATTGAAGACACCGTTAGAAAACAAATCGCATCGAGAAAAAAAAATCGCGAAAAATCCAAAACCTGAGTGATTTTTAACGTGACCCGATTGATTGCAAACCTGCCCGCGACCCGAGTGATTATAATAAGCCAGCTATCAGGTACCTTTTCGATCAGTTAAAAACGTATATTAAAACTTTCTGCTTGCACTCGCAGTGATTATTTAGTTGCATACACATCTTGTTCAGGATCACAAACATTGCCAAGAATGTACAAATGTAAGGACAAAATACATTAAGTTTAAAAAATTAGCTCGCGCTTAGCGCTCGCACTATTTGAATAAGGATTATAAGACTATTATCATGATTATATATTTATGTTGCTTTATAAGAATAAAGTGAAGTGGCTATTGGGACTACCCCGAAGAAACAAACAAAAATCAACTCCTATCGGGGAAAATATGACTGAAAAAATATCCGAGTCCCCCCCCCCCCCCCCCCCCAATTGCCGAAGGCTGGATCCACCCCTAATAGGGTCGAACCAAGTAATGCATTTGTATTTAATGAATAAAGTTAATGGAATTAATTGTAATGTATAGATCATGTACCTTAATACATCAAATGCATGTATGGTAATTCTGGAGTTGTTTGCATTGACATAGTAGGTTTATTTTTATGATTTTTTTCTTTTAAGATTGATAAATTCCATTTGATACATTTCCATTATGTACGAATTATCTGATTGGCTAAGAGCAAATTATTACAAATAAAACGAGCTATCTGATTGGCTGAAAGCAAATTATTTCACTGACAAATGAAACTAGCTATCTGATTGGCTAAGAGCAAATTATTTCAGTGACAAATGATACGAGCTATCTGATTGGCTAAGAGCAAATTATTACAAATGAAACGTGCTTTCTGATTGGCTAATAGCAATATTTTTTACTGACAAATGATACAAGCTATCTGATTGGCTAAGATCAAATTGTTTCACTGACAAATGATACGAGCTATCTGATTGGCTAAGAGCAAATTATTACAAATGAAACGAGGTATCTGATTGGCTAAGAGCAAATTATTTCAGTAAAAAATGATACGAGCTATCTGATTGGCTAAGACCAAATTTTTTCACTAACAAATGATACAAGCTATCTGATTGGCTAAGACCAAATTTTTTCACTAACAAATGATACAAGCTATCTAATTGGCTAGGAGCAAATAATTTCAGTGACAAATGATACGAGCTATCTGATTGGCTATGAGCAAATTATTTCAGTGACAAATGATACGAGCTATCTGATTGGCTATGAGCAAATTATTACAAACTACCCTAACCCGGGTGGGAAAAAATTCGATGGATGCTAAAAGACCCTATGGAACGAACCCGGCTGATTTGGGGGTATTGGGCTCCATTTTAGAAAATACTTATTTTTGGCCAATTTGGCCAGTTTGCGCGTTGGGCGAAAGAGCCTAAAATCCGCTGGGAATAGATTTCCTTTATTTTGCGTATATTTACCTATTTGGATGCTAGGAAATCCTCGAAACGAAAACGGCTGGTTTGAGGGAGTTTGGGGCACAATTTCGTAAAATACTTATTTTGCTCAATTTTGGTCAATTTTGCCAGGGCGCAAAAACCCTAAAATCCACTCGCAATGGAATTACTTTATTTTCCGTATATTAACCCGTTTGGATGCTAGAAGACCCCTCAGAACATGGCTCGTTTGGAGTGGGTTAAGGTTAGGGTTAGCAAATTATTTCAGTGACAAATCAAACGAGGTATCTGATTGGCTAAGAGCAAATTATTACAAACTAAACGTGCTTTCTGATTGGCTAATAGCAATATTTCTCACTGACAAATGATACAAGCTATCTGATTGGCTAAGAGCAAACTGTTTCACTGACAAATGATACGAATTATCTGATTGGCTAAGAGCAAATTATTACAAATAAAACGAGCTATCTGATTGGCTGAAAGCAAATTATTTCACTGACAAATGAAACTAGCTATCTGATTGGCTAAGAGCAAATTATTTCAGTGACAAATGATACGAGCTATCTGATTGGCTAAGAGCAAATTATTACAAATGAAACGTGCTTTCTGATTGGCTAATAGCAATATTTTTTACTGACAAATGATACAAGCTATCTGATTGGCTAAGATCAAATTGTTTCACTGACAAATAATACGAGCTATCTGATTGGCTAAGAGCAAATTATTACAAATGAAACGAGGTATCTGATTGGCTAAGAGCAAATTATTTCAGTGACAAATGATACGAGCTATCTGATTGGCTAAGAGCAAATTATTACAAATTACCCTAACCCGAGTGGGGAAAAATTCGATGGATGCTACTTCTAGCATCCATTGAACACGAACACGGCTGGTTTGGGGGGTATTGGGCTGCATTTCGGAAAAAAACTTATTTTGCTCAATTTAGGGCAATTTGGCAAGATCGTGATTAGGGCGAGAGAGCCTAAAATTTCGCTCGGACTAGATCTTCTTTATTTTCCGTATATTAACCCGTTTGGATGCAATAACACCCTTCAGAACGAACACGGCTGGTTTAAGGGGGTTTCGGGCTCAATTTGGGAAAATACTTATTTTGCTCAATTTTGGCAAATTATGCCAGGTCGTGAAAAAGCCTAAAATCTGCTCGCAATGGATCTACTTTATTTTCCGTATATTAAGCCGTTTGGATGCTAGAAGACCCCTCGGAACGAACATGGCTCGTTGGAGTGGGTTAGGGTTAGGGTGAGCAAATTATTTCACTGACTGAAACGAGGTATCTGATTGGCTAAGAGCCAATTATTAGATATGAAACGTGCTTTCTGATTGGCTAATAGCAATATTTTTCACTGACAAATGATACAAGCTATCTAATTGGCTAAAAGCAAATTGTTTCACTGACAAATGATACGAATTATGTGATTGGCTAAGAGCAAATTATTACAAATAAAACGAGCTATCTGATTGGCTAAGAGCAAATTATTTCAGTGAAAAATGATACGAGCTATCTGATTGGCTAGAACCAAATTTTTTTACTAACAAATGATACAAGCTATCTGATTGGCTAAGATCAAATTGTTTCACTGACAAATGATACGAGCTTTCTGATTGGCTAAGAGCATATTATTGCAAATTAAACGAGCTATCTGATTGGCTAAGAGCAAATTATTTCAGTGAAAAATGATACGAGCTATCTCATTGGCTAAGAGCAAATTATTTCAGTGACAAATGATACGAGCTATCTGATTGGCTATGAGCAAATTATTTCAGTGACAAATGATACGAGCTATCTGATTGGCTATGAGCAAATTATTACAAACTACCCTAACCCGGGTGGGAAAAAATTCGATGGATGCTAAAAGACCCTATGGAACGAACCCGGCTGGTTTGGAGGTATTGGGCTCCATTTTAGAAAATACTTATTTTGGCCAATTTGGCCAGTTTGCAGGTTGGGCGAAAGAGCCTAAAATCCGCTGGGAATAGATTTCCTTTATTTTGCGTATATTGACCTATTTGGATGCTAGGACACCCTCGAAACGAAAACGGCTGGTTTGAGGGAGTTTGGGGCACAATTTCGTAAAATACTTATTTTGCTCAATTTTGGTCAATTTTGCCAGGGCGCGAAAAACCCTAAAATCCACTCGCAATGGAATTACTTTATTTTCCGTATATTAACCCGTTTGGATGCTAGAAGACCCCTCAGAACATTGCTCGTTTGGAGTGGGTTAAGGTTAGGGTTAGCAAATTATTTCAGTGACAAATGAAACGAGGTATCTGATTGGCTAAGAGCAAATTATTGCAAATTAAACGTGCTTTCTCATTGGCTAATAGCAATATTTCTCACTGACAAATGATACAAGCTATCTGATTGGCTAAGAGCAAACTGTTTCACTGACAAATGATACGAATTATCTGATTGGCTAAGAGCAAATTATTACAAATAAAACGACCTATCTGATTGGCTGAAAGCAAATTATTTCACTGACAAATGAAACTAGCTATCTGATTGGCTAAGAGCAAATTATTTCAGTGACAAATGATACGAGCTATCTGATTGGCTAAGAGCAAATTATTACAAATTACCCTAACCCGAGTGGGGAAAAATTCGATGGATGCTACTTCTAGCATCCATTGAACACGAACACGGCTGGTTTGGGGGGTATTGGGCTGCATTTCGGAAAAAAACTTATTTTGCTCAATTTAGGGCAATTTGGCAAGATCGTGATTAGGGCGAGAGAGCCTAAAATTTCGCTCGGACTAGATCTTCTTTATTTTCCGTATATTAACCCGTTTGGATGCAATAACACCCTTCAGAACGAACACGGCTGGTTTAAGGGGGTTTCGGGCTCAATTTGGGAAAATACTTATTTTGCTCAATTTTGGCAAATTTGGCCAGGTTGCGAAAGAGCCTAAAATCCGCTCAGAATGGATCTACTTTATTTACTGTATATTTACCCGTTTGGATGCTAGAACACCCCTCGGAACGAACATGGCTGGTTTGAGGGAGTTTCGGGCTCAATTTTGGAAAATACTTATTTTGCTCAATTTTGGCCAATTATGCCAGGTCGTGAAAAAGCCTAAAATCTGCTCGCAATGGATCTACTTTATTTTCCGTATATTAAGCCGTTTGGATGGTAGAAGACACCTCGGAACGAACATGGCTCGTTTGGAGTGGGTTAGGGTTAGGGTGAGCAAATTATTTCACTGACTGAAACGAGGTATCTGATTGGCTAAGAGCCAATTATTAGAAATGAAACGTGCTTTCTGATTGGCTAATAGCAATATTTTTCACTGACAAATGATACAAGCTATCTAATTGGCTAAGAGCAAATTGTTTCACTGACAAATGATACGAATTATCTGATTGGCTAAGAGCAAATTATTACAAATAAAACGAGCTATCTGATTGGCTAAGAGCAAATTATTTCAGTAAAAAATGATACGAGCTATCTGATTGGCTAAGACCAAATTTTTTCACTAGCAAATGATACAAGCTATCTGATTGGCTAAGACCAAATTTTTTCACTAACAAATGATACAAGCTATCTAATTGGCTAGGAGCAAATAATTTCAGTGACAAATGATACGAGCTATCTGATTGGCTATGAGCAAATTATTTCAGTGACAAATGATACGAGCTATCTGATTGGCTATGAGCAAATTATTACAAACTACCCTAACCCGGGTGGGAAAAAATTCGATGGATGCTAAAAGACCCTATGGAACGAACCCGGCTGATTTGGGGGTATTGGGCTCCATTTTAGAAAATACTTATTTTTGGCCAATTTGGCCAGTTTGCGCGTTGGGCGAAAGAGCCTAAAATCCGCTGGGAATAGATTTCCTTTATTTTGCGTATATTTACCTATTTGGATGCTAGGAAATCCTCGAAACGAAAACGGCTGGTTTGAGGGAGTTTGGGGCACAATTTCGTAAAATACTTATTTTGCTCAATTTTGCCAGGGCGCAAAAACCCTAAAATCCACTCGCAATGGAATTACTTTATTTTCCGTATATTAACCCGTTTGGATGCTAGAAGACCCCTCAGAACATGGCTCGTTTGGAGTGGGTTAAGGTTAGGGTTAGCAAATTATTTCAGTGACAAATCAAACGAGGTATCTGATTGGCTAAGAGCAAATTATTACAAACTAAACGTGCTTTCTGATTGGCTAATAGCAATATTTCTCACTGACAAATGATACAAGCTATCTGATTGGCTAAGAGCAAACTGTTTCACTGACAAATGATACGAATTATCTGATTGGCTAAGAGCAAATTATTACAAATAAAACGAGCTATCTGATTGGCTGAAAGCAAATTATTTCACTGACAAATGAAACTAGCTATCTGATTGGCTAAGAGCAAATTATTTCAGTGACAAATGATACGAGCTATCTGATTGGCTAAGAGCAAATTATTACAAATGAAACGTGCTTTCTGATTGGCTAATAGCAATATTTTTTACTGACAAATGATACAAGCTATCTGATTGGCTAAGATCAAATTGTTTCACTGACAAATAATACGAGCTATCTGATTGGCTAAGAGCAAATTATTACAAATGAAACGAGGTATCTGATTGGCTAAGAGCAAATTATTTCAGTGACAAATGATACGAGCTATCTGATTGGCTAAGAGCAAATTATTACAAATTACCCTAACCCGAGTGGGGAAAAATTAGATGGATGCTACTTCTAGCATCCATTGAACACGAACACGGCTGGTTTGGGGGGTATTGGGCTGCATTTCGGAAAAAAACTTATTTTGCTCAATTTAGGGCAATTTGGCAAGATCGTGATTAGGGCGAGAGAGCCTAAAATTTCGCTCGGACTAGATCTTCTTTATTTTCCGTATATTAACCCGTTTGGATGCAATAACACCCTTCACAACGAACACGGCTGGTTTAAGGGGGTTTCGGGCTCAATTTGGGAAAATACTTATTTTGCTCAATTTTGGCAAATTATGCCAGGTCGTGAAAAAGCCTAAAATCTGCTCGCAATGGATCTACTTTATTTTCCGTATATTAAGCCGTTTGGATGCTAGAAGACCCCTCGGAACGAACATGGCTCGTTTGGAGTGGGTTAGGGTTAGGGTGAGCAAATTATTTCAGTGACAAATCAAACGAGGTATCTGATTGGCTAAGAGCAAATTATTACAAACTAAACGTGCTTTCTGATTGGCTAATAGCAATATTTCTCACTGACAAATGATACAAGCTATCTGATTGGCTAAGAGCAAACTGTTTCACTGACAAATGATACGAATTATCTGATTGGCTAAGAGCAAATTATTACAAATAAAACGAGCTATCTGATTGGCTGAAAGCAAATTATTTCACTGACAAATGAAACTAGCTATCTGATTGGCTAAGAGCAAATTATTTCAGTGACAAATGATACGAGCTATCTGATTGGCTAAGAGCAAATTATTACAAATGAAACGTGCTTTCTGATTGGCTAATAGCAATATTTTTTACTGACAAATGATACAAGCTATCTGATTGGCTAAGATCAAATTGTTTCACTGACAAATGATACGAGCTATCTGATTGGCTAAGAGCAAATTATTACAAATGAAACGAGGTATCTGATTGGCTAAGAGCAAATTATTTCAGTAAAAAATGATACGAGCTATCTGATTGGCAAAGACCAAATTTTTTCACTAACAAATGATACAAGCTATCTGATTGGCTAAGACCAAATTTTTTCACTAACAAATGATACAAGCTATCTAATTGGCTAGGAGCAAATAATTTCAGTGACAAATGATACGAGCTATCTGATTGGCTATGAGCAAATTATTTCAGTGACAAATGATACGAGCTATCTGATTGGCTATGAGCAAATTATTACAAACTACCCTAACCCGGGTGGGAAAAAATTCGATGGATGCTAAAAGACCCTATGGAACGAACCCGGCTGATTTGGGGGTATTGGGCTCCATTTTAGAAAATACTTATTTTGGCCAATTTGGCCAGTTTGCGGGTTGGGCGAAAGAGCCTTAAAATCCGCTGGGAATAGATTTCCTTTATTTTGCGTATATTGACCTATTTGGATGCTAGGAAATCCTCGAAACGAAAACGGCTGGTTTGAGGGAGTTTGGGGCACAATTTCGTAAAATACTTATTTTGCTCAATTTTGGTCAATTTTGCCAGGGTGCAAAAACCCTAAAATCCACTCGCAATGGAATTACTTTATTTTCCGTATATTAACCCGTTTGGATGCTAGAAGACCCCTCAGAACATGGCTCGTTTGGAGTGGGTTAAGGTTAGGGTTAGCAAATTATTTCAGTGACAAATCAAACGAGGTATCTGATTGGCTAAGAGCAAATTATTACAAACTAAACGTGCTTTCTGATTGGCTAATATCAATATTTCTCACTGACAAATGATACAAGCTATCTGATTGGCTAAGAGCAAACTGTTTCACTGACAAATGATACGAATTATCTGATTGGCTAAGAGCAAATTATTACAAATAAAACGAGCTATCTGATTGGCTGAAAGCAAATTATTTCACTGACAAATGAAACTAGCTATCTGATTGGCTAAGAGCAAATTATTTCAGTGACAAATGATACGAGCTATCTGATTGGCTAAGAGCAAATTATTACAAATGAAACGTGCTTTCTGATTGGCTAATAGCAATATTTTTTACTGACAAATGATACAAGCTATCTGATTGGCTAAGATCAAATTGTTTCACTGACAAATAATACGAGCTATCTGATTGGCTAAGAGCAGATTATTACAAATGAAACGAGGTATCTGATTGGCTAAGAGCAAATTATTTCAGTGACAAATGATACGAGCTATCTGATTGGCTAAGAGCAAATTATTACAAATTACCCTAACCCGAGTGGGGAAAAATTAGATGGATGCTACTTCTAGCATCCATTGAACACGAACACGGCTGGTTTGGGGGGTATTTTGCTGCATTTCGGAAAAAAACTTATATTGCTCAATTTAGGGCAATTTGGCAAGATCGTGATTAGGGCGAGAGAGCCTAAAATTTCGCTCGGACTAGATCTTCTTTATTTTCCGTATATTAACCCGTTTGGATGCAATAACACCCTTCAGAACGAACACGGCTGGTTTAAGGGGGTTTCGGGCTCAATTTGGGAAAATACTTATTTTGCTCAATTTTGGCAAATTATGCCAGGTCGTGAAAAAGCCTAAAATCTGCTCGCAATGGATCTACTTTATTTTCCGTATATTAAGCCGTTTGGATGCTAGAAGACCCCTCGGAACGAACATGGCTCGTTTGGAGTGGGTTAGGGTTAGGGTGAGCAAATTATTTCACTGACTGAAACGAGGTATCTGATTGGCTAAGAGCCAATTATTAGATATGAAACGTGCTTTCTGATTGGCTAATAGCAATATTTTTCACTGACAAATGATACAAGCTATCTAATTGGCTAAAAGCAAATTGTTTCACTGACAAATGATACGAATTATCTGATTGGCTAAGAGCAAATTATTACAAATAAAACGAGCTATCTGATTGGCTAAGAGCAAATTATTTCAGTGAAAAATGATACGAGCTATCTGATTGGCTAGAACCAAATTTTTTCACTAACAAATGATACAAGCTATCTGATTGGCTAAGATCAAATTGTTTCACTGACAAATGATACGAGCTTTCTGATTGGCTAAGAGCAAATTATTGCAAATGAAACGAGCTATCTGATTGGCTAAGAGCAAATTATTTCAGTGAAAAATGATACGAGCTATCTGATTGGCTTAGACCAAATTTTTTCACTAACAAATGATACAAGCTATCTGATTGGCTAAGAGCAAATTATTTCAGTGACAAATGATACGAGCTATCTGATTGGCTATGAGCAAATTATTTCAGTGACAAATGATACGAGCTATCTGATTGGCTATGAGCAAATTATTACAAACTACCCTAACCCGGGTGGGAAAAAATTCGATGGATTAAGACCCTATGGAACGAACCCGGCTGGTTTGGGGGTATTGGGCTCCATTTTAGAAAATACTTATTTTGGCCAATTTGGCCAGTTTGCGGGTTGGGCGAAAGAGCCTAAAATCCGCTGGGAATAGATTTCCTTTATTTTGCGTATATTGACCTATTTCGATGCTAGGACACCCTCGAAACGAAAACGGCTGGTTTGAGGGAGTTTGGGGCACAATTTCGTAAAATACTTATTTTGCTCAATTTTGGTCAATTTTGCCAGGGCGCGAAAAACCCTAAAATCCACTCGCAATGGAATTACTTTATTTTCAGTATATTAACCCGTTTGGATGCTAGAACACCCCTCGGAACGAACATGGCTGGTTTGAGGGAGTTTCGGGCTCAATTTTGGAAAATACTTATTTTGCTCAATTTTGGCCAATTATGCCAGATCGTGCAAAAGTCTAAAATCTGCTCGCAATGGATCTACTTTATTTTCCGTATATTAAGCCGTTTGGAAGCTAGAAGACCCCTCGGAACGAACATGGCTCGTTTGGAGTGGGTTAGGGTAAGGGTGAGCAAATTATTTCACTGACAAATGAAACGAGGTATCTGATTGGCTATGAGCAAATTATTTCAGTGACAAATGATACGAGCTATCTGATTGGCTATGAGCAAATTATTTCAGTGACAAATGATACGAGCTATCTGATTGGCTATGAGCAAATTATTACAAACTACCCTAACCCGGGTGGGAAAAAATTCGATGGATGCTAAAAGACCCTATGGAACGAACCCGGCTGGTTTGGAGGTATTGGGCTCCATTTTAGAAAATACTTATTTTGGCCAATTTGGCCAGTTTGCAGGTTGGGCGAAAGAGCCTAAAATCCGCTGGGAATAGATTTCCTTTATTTTGCGTATATTGACCTATTTGGATGCTAGGACACCCTCGAAACGAAAACGGCTGGTTTGAGGGAGTTTGGGGCACAATTTCGTAAAATACTTATTTTGCTCAATTTTGGTCAATTTTGCCAGGGCGCGAAAAACCCTAAAATCCACTCGCAATGGAATTACTTTATTTTCCGTATATTAACCCGTTTGGATGCTAGAAGACCCCTCAGAACATTGCTCGTTTGGAGTGGGTTAAGGTTAGGGTTAGCAAATTATTTCAGTGACAAATGAAACGAGGTATCTGATTGGCTAAGAGCAAATTATTGCAAATTAAACGTGCTTTCTGATTGGCTAATAGCAATATTTCTCACTGACAAATGATACAAGCTATCTGATTGGCTAAGAGCAAACTGTTTCACTGACAAATGATACGAATTATCTGATTGGCTAAGAGCAAATTATTACAAATAAAACGACCTATCTGATTGGCTGAAAGCAAATTATTTCACTGACAAATGAAACTAGCTATCTGATTGGCTAAGAGCAAATTATTTCAGTGACAAATGATACGAGCTATCTGATTGGCTAAGAGCAAATTATTACAAATTACCCTAACCCGAGTGGGGAAAAATTCGATGGATGCTACTTCTAGCATCCATTGAACACGAACACGGCTGGTTTGGGGGGTATTGGGCTGCATTTCGGAAAAAAACTTATTTTGCTCAATTTAGGGCAATTTGGCAAGATCGTGATTAGGGCGAGAGAGCCTAAAATTTCGCTCGGACTAGATCTTCTTTATTTTCCGTATATTAACCCGTTTGGATGCAATAACACCCTTCAGAACGAACACGGCTGGTTTAAGGGGGTTTCGGGCTCAATTTGGGAAAATACTTATTTTGCTCAATTTTGGCAAATTTGGCCAGGTTGCGAAAGAGCCTAAAATCCGCTCAGAATGGATCTACTTTATTTACTGTATATTTACCCGTTTGGATGCTAGAACACCCCTCGGAACGAACATGGCTCGTTTGGAGTGGGTTAGGGTTAGGGTGAGCAAATTATTTCAGTGACAAATCAAACGAGGTATCTGATTGGCTAAGAGCAAATTATTACAAACTAAACGTGCTTTCTGATTGGCTGAAAGCAAATTATTTCACTGACAAATGAAACTAGCTATCTGATTGGCTAAGAGCAAATTATTTCAGTGACAAATGATACGAGCTATCTGATTGGCTAAGAGCAAATTATTACAAATGAAACGTGCTTTCTGATTGGCTAATAGCAATATTTTTTACTGACAAATGATACAAGCTATCTGATTGGCTAAGATCAAATTGTTTCACTGACAAATAATACGAGCTATCTGATTGGCTAAGAGCAAATTATTACAAATGAAACGAGGTATCTGATTGGCTAAGAGCAAATTATTTCAGTGACAAATGATACGAGCTATCTGATTGGCTAAGAGCAAATTATTACAAATTACCCTAACCCGAGTGGGGAAAAATTAGATGGATGCTACTTCTAGCATCCATTGAACACGAACACGGCTGGTTTGGGGGGTATTGGGCTGCATTTCGGAAAAAAACTTATTTTGCTCAATTTAGGGCAATTTGGCAAGATCGTGATTAGGGCGAGAGAGCCTAAAATTTCGCTCGGACTAGATCTTCTTTATTTTCCGTATATTAACCCGTTTGGATGCAATAACACCCTTCACAACGAACACGGCTGGTTTAAGGGGGTTTCGGGCTCAATTTGGGAAAATACTTATTTTGCTCAATTTTGGCAAATTATGCCAGGTCGTGAAAAAGCCTAAAATCTGCTCGCAATGGATCTACTTTATTTTCCGTATATTAAGCCGTTTGGATGCTAGAAGACCCCTCGGAACGAACATGGCTCGTTTGGAGTGGGTTAGGGTTAGGGTGAGCAAATTATTTCAGTGACAAATCAAACGAGGTATCTGATTGGCTAAGAGCAAATTATTACAAACTAAACGTGCTTTCTGATTGGCTAATAGCAATATTTCTCACTGACAAATGATACAAGCTATCTGATTGGCTAAGAGCAAACTGTTTCACTGACAAATGATACGAATTATCTGATTGGCTAAGAGCAAATTATTACAAATAAAACGAGCTATCTGATTGGCTGAAAGCAAATTATTTCACTGACAAATGAAACTAGCTATCTGATTGGCTAAGAGCAAATTATTTCAGTGACAAATGATACGAGCTATCTGATTGGCTAAGAGCAAATTATTACAAATGAAACGTGCTTTCTGATTGGCTAATAGCAATATTTTTTACTGACAAATGATACAAGCTATCTGATTGGCTAAGATCAAATTGTTTCACTGACAAATGATACGAGCTATCTGATTGGCTAAGAGCAAATTATTACAAATGAAACGAGGTATCTGATTGGCTAAGAGCAAATTATTTCAGTAAAAAATGATACGAGCTATCTGATTGGCAAAGACCAAATTTTTTCACTAACAAATGATACAAGCTATCTGATTGGCTAAGACCAAATTTTTTCACTAACAAATGATACAAGCTATCTAATTGGCTAGGAGCAAATAATTTCAGTGACAAATGATACGAGCTATCTGATTGGCTATGAGCAAATTATTTCAGTGACAAATGATACGAGCTATCTGATTGGCTATGAGCAAATTATTACAAACTACCCTAACCCGGGTGGGAAAAAATTCGATGGATGCTAAAAGACCCTATGGAACGAACCCGGCTGATTTGGGGGTATTGGGCTCCATTTTAGAAAATACTTATTTTGGCCAATTTGGCCAGTTTGCGGGTTGGGCGAAAGAGCCTTAAAATCCGCTGGGAATAGATTTCCTTTATTTTGCGTATATTGACCTATTTGGATGCTAGGAAATCCTCGAAACGAAAACGGCTGGTTTGAGGGAGTTTGGGGCACAATTTCGTAAAATACTTATTTTGCTCAATTTTGGTCAATTTTGCCAGGGTGCAAAAACCCTAAAATCCACTCGCAATGGAATTACTTTATTTTCCGTATATTAACCCGTTTGGATGCTAGAAGACCCCTCAGAACATGGCTCGTTTGGAGTGGGTTAAGGTTAGGGTTAGCAAATTATTTCAGTGACAAATCAAACGAGGTATCTGATTGGCTAAGAGCAAATTATTACAAACTAAACGTGCTTTCTGATTGGCTAATATCAATATTTCTCACTGACAAATGATACAAGCTATCTGATTGGCTAAGAGCAAACTGTTTCACTGACAAATGATACGAATTATCTGATTGGCTAAGAGCAAATTATTACAAATAAAACGAGCTATCTGATTGGCTGAAAGCAAATTATTTCACTGACAAATGAAACTAGCTATCTGATTGGCTAAGAGCAAATTATTTCAGTGACAAATGATACGAGCTATCTGATTGGCTAAGAGCAAATTATTACAAATGAAACGTGCTTTCTGATTGGCTAATAGCAATATTTTTTACTGACAAATGATACAAGCTATCTGATTGGCTAAGATCAAATTGTTTCACTGACAAATAATACGAGCTATCTGATTGGCTAAGAGCAGATTATTACAAATGAAACGAGGTATCTGATTGGCTAAGAGCAAATTATTTCAGTGACAAATGATACGAGCTATCTGATTGGCTAAGAGCAAATTATTACAAATTACCCTAACCCGAGTGGGGAAAAATTAGATGGATGCTACTTCTAGCATCCATTGAACACGAACACGGCTGGTTTGGGGGGTATTTTGCTGCATTTCGGAAAAAAACTTATATTGCTCAATTTAGGGCAATTTGGCAAGATCGTGATTAGGGCGAGAGAGCCTAAAATTTCGCTCGGACTAGATCTTCTTTATTTTCCGTATATTAACCCGTTTGGATGCAATAACACCCTTCAGAACGAACACGGCTGGTTTAAGGGGGTTTCGGGCTCAATTTGGGAAAATACTTATTTTGCTCAATTTTGGCAAATTATGCCAGGTCGTGAAAAAGCCTAAAATCTGCTCGCAATGGATCTACTTTATTTTCCGTATATTAAGCCGTTTGGATGCTAGAAGACCCCTCGGAACGAACATGGCTCGTTTGGAGTGGGTTAGGGTTAGGGTGAGCAAATTATTTCACTGACTGAAACG
The DNA here is from genome assembly GCF_037042905.1 of Lytechinus pictus. Lineage (NCBI taxonomy): Eukaryota > Metazoa > Echinodermata > Echinoidea > Temnopleuroida > Toxopneustidae > Lytechinus > Lytechinus pictus. Next base: position 115,989 of record NC_087260.1, on the reverse strand, counting down.
AGGTATCTGATTGGCTAAGAGCCAATTATTAGATATGAAACGTGCTTTCTGATTGGCTAATAGCAATATTTTTCACTGACAAATGATACAAGCTATCTAATTGGCTAAAAGCAAATTGTTTCACTGACAAATGATACGAATTATCTGATTGGCTAAGAGCAAATTATTACAAATAAAACGAGCTATCTGATTGGCTAAGAGCAAATTATTTCAGTGAAAAATGATACGAGCTATCTGATTGGCTAGAACCAAATTTTTTCACTAACAAATGATACAAGCTATCTGATTGGCTAAGATCAAATTGTTTCACTGACAAATGATACGAGCTTTCTGATTGGCTAAGAGCAAATTATTGCAAATGAAACGAGCTATCTGATTGGCTAAGAGCAAATTATTTCAGTGAAAAATGATACGAGCTATCTGATTGGCTTAGACCAAATTTTTTCACTAACAAATGATACAAGCTATCTGATTGGCTAAGAGCAAATTATTTCAGTGACAAATGATACGAGCTATCTGATTGGCTATGAGCAAATTATTTCAGTGACAAATGATACGAGCTATCTGATTGGCTATGAGCAAATTATTACAAACTACCCTAACCCGGGTGGGAAAAAATTCGATGGATTAAGACCCTATGGAACGAACCCGGCTGGTTTGGGGGTATTGGGCTCCATTTTAGAAAATACTTATTTTGGCCAATTTGGCCAGTTTGCGGGTTGGGCGAAAGAGCCTAAAATCCGCTGGGAATAGATTTCCTTTATTTTGCGTATATTGACCTATTTCGATGCTAGGACACCCTCGAAACGAAAACGGCTGGTTTGAGGGAGTTTGGGGCACAATTTCGTAAAATACTTATTTTGCTCAATTTTGGTCAATTTTGCCAGGGCGCGAAAAACCCTAAAATCCACTCGCAATGGAATTACTTTATTTTCAGTATATTAACCCGTTTGGATGCTAGAACACCCCTCGGAACGAACATGGCTGGTTTGAGGGAGTTTCGGGCTCAATTTTGGAAAATACTTATTTTGCTCAATTTTGGCCAATTATGCCAGATCGTGCAAAAGTCTAAAATCTGCTCGCAATGGATCTACTTTATTTTCCGTATATTAAGCCGTTTGGAAGCTAGAAGACCCCTCGGAACGAACATGGCTCGTTTGGAGTGGGTTAGGGTAAGGGTGAGCAAATTATTTCACTGACAAATGAAACGAGGTATCTGATTGGCTATGAGCAAATTATTTCAGTGACAAATGATACGAGCTATCTGATTGGCTATGAGCAAATTATTTCAGTGACAAATGATACGAGCTATCTGATTGGCTATGAGCAAATTATTACAAACTACCCTAACCCGGGTGGGAAAAAATTCGATGGATGCTAAAAGACCCTATGGAACGAACCCGGCTGGTTTGGAGGTATTGGGCTCCATTTTAGAAAATACTTATTTTGGCCAATTTGGCCAGTTTGCAGGTTGGGCGAAAGAGCCTAAAATCCGCTGGGAATAGATTTCCTTTATTTTGCGTATATTGACCTATTTGGATGCTAGGACACCCTCGAAACGAAAACGGCTGGTTTGAGGGAGTTTGGGGCACAATTTCGTAAAATACTTATTTTGCTCAATTTTGGTCAATTTTGCCAGGGCGCGAAAAACCCTAAAATCCACTCGCAATGGAATTACTTTATTTTCCGTATATTAACCCGTTTGGATGCTAGAAGACCCCTCAGAACATTGCTCGTTTGGAGTGGGTTAAGGTTAGGGTTAGCAAATTATTTCAGTGACAAATGAAACGAGGTATCTGATTGGCTAAGAGCAAATTATTGCAAATTAAACGTGCTTTCTGATTGGCTAATAGCAATATTTCTCACTGACAAATGATACAAGCTATCTGATTGGCTAAGAGCAAACTGTTTCACTGACAAATGATACGAATTATCTGATTGGCTAAGAGCAAATTATTACAAATAAAACGACCTATCTGATTGGCTGAAAGCAAATTATTTCACTGACAAATGAAACTAGCTATCTGATTGGCTAAGAGCAAATTATTTCAGTGACAAATGATACGAGCTATCTGATTGGCTAAGAGCAAATTATTACAAATTACCCTAACCCGAGTGGGGAAAAATTCGATGGATGCTACTTCTAGCATCCATTGAACACGAACACGGCTGGTTTGGGGGGTATTGGGCTGCATTTCGGAAAAAAACTTATTTTGCTCAATTTAGGGCAATTTGGCAAGATCGTGATTAGGGCGAGAGAGCCTAAAATTTCGCTCGGACTAGATCTTCTTTATTTTCCGTATATTAACCCGTTTGGATGCAATAACACCCTTCAGAACGAACACGGCTGGTTTAAGGGGGTTTCGGGCTCAATTTGGGAAAATACTTATTTTGCTCAATTTTGGCAAATTTGGCCAGGTTGCGAAAGAGCCTAAAATCCGCTCAGAATGGATCTACTTTATTTACTGTATATTTACCCGTTTGGATGCTAGAACACCCCTCGGAACGAACATGGCTGGTTTGAGGGAGTTTCGGGCTCAATTTTGGAAAATACTTATTTTGCTCAATTTTGGCCAATTATGCCAGGTCGTGAAAAAGCCTAAAATCTGCTCGCAATGGATCTACTTTATTTTCCGTATATTAAGCCGTTTGGATGGTAGAAGACACCTCGGAACGAACATGGCTCGTTTGGAGTGGGTTAGGGTTAGGGTGAGCAAATTATTTCACTGACTGAAACGAGGTATCTGATTGGCTAAGAGCCAATTATTAGAAATGAAACGTGCTTTCTGATTGGCTAATAGCAATATTTTTCACTGACAAATGATACAAGCTATCTAATTGGCTAAGAGCAAATTGTTTCACTGACAAATGATACGAATTATCTGATTGGCTAAGAGCAAATTATTACAAATAAAACGAGCTATCTGATTGGCTAAGAGCAAATTATTTCAGTAAAAAATGATACGAGCTATCTGATTGGCTAAGACCAAATTTTTTCACTAGCAAATGATACAAGCTATCTGATTGGCTAAGACCAAATTTTTTCACTAACAAATGATACAAGCTATCTAATTGGCTAGGAGCAAATAATTTCAGTGACAAATGATACGAGCTATCTGATTGGCTATGAGCAAATTATTTCAGTGACAAATGATACGAGCTATCTGATTGGCTATGAGCAAATTATTACAAACTACCCTAACCCGGGTGGGAAAAAATTCGATGGATGCTAAAAGACCCTATGGAACGAACCCGGCTGATTTGGGGGTATTGGGCTCCATTTTAGAAAATACTTATTTTTGGCCAATTTGGCCAGTTTGCGCGTTGGGCGAAAGAGCCTAAAATCCGCTGGGAATAGATTTCCTTTATTTTGCGTATATTTACCTATTTGGATGCTAGGAAATCCTCGAAACGAAAACGGCTGGTTTGAGGGAGTTTGGGGCACAATTTCGTAAAATACTTATTTTGCTCAATTTTGGTCAATTTTGCCAGGGCGCAAAAACCCTAAAATCCACTCGCAATGGAATTACTTTATTTTCCGTATATTAACCCGTTTGGATGCTAGAAGACCCCTCAGAACATGGCTCGTTTGGAGTGGGTTAAGGTTAGGGTTAGCAAATTATTTCAGTGACAAATCAAACGAGGTATCTGATTGGCTAAGAGCAAATTATTACAAACTAAACGTGCTTTCTGATTGGCTAATAGCAATATTTCTCACTGACAAATGATACAAGCTATCTGATTGGCTAAGAGCAAACTGTTTCACTGACAAATGATACGAATTATCTGATTGGCTAAGAGCAAATTATTACAAATAAAACGAGCTATCTGATTGGCTGAAAGCAAATTATTTCACTGACAAATGAAACTAGCTATCTGATTGGCTAAGAGCAAATTATTTCAGTGACAAATGATACGAGCTATCTGATTGGCTAAGAGCAAATTATTACAAATGAAACGTGCTTTCTGATTGGCTAATAGCAATATTTTTTACTGACAAATGATACAAGCTATCTGATTGGCTAAGATCAAATTGTTTCACTGACAAATAATACGAGCTATCTGATTGGCTAAGAGCAAATTATTACAAATGAAACGAGGTATCTGATTGGCTAAGAGCAAATTATTTCAGTGACAAATGATACGAGCTATCTGATTGGCTAAGAGCAAATTATTACAAATTACCCTAACCCGAGTGGGGAAAAATTAGATGGATGCTACTTCTAGCATCCATTGAACACGAACACGGCTGGTTTGGGGGGTATTGGGCTGCATTTCGGAAAAAAACTTATTTTGCTCAATTTAGGGCAATTTGGCAAGATCGTGATTAGGGCGAGAGAGCCTAAAATTTCGCTCGGACTAGATCTTCTTTATTTTCCGTATATTAACCCGTTTGGATGCAATAACACCCTTCAGAACGAACACGGCTGGTTTAAGGGGGTTTCGGGCTCAATTTGGGAAAATACTTATTTTGCTCAATTTTGGCAAATTATGCCAGGTCGTGAAAAAGCCTAAAATCTGCTCGCAATGGATCTACTTTATTTTCCGTATATTAAGCCGTTTGGATGCTAGAAGACCCCTCGGAACGAACATGGCTCGTTGGAGTGGGTTAGGGTTAGGGTGAGCAAATTATTTCACTGACTGAAACGAGGTATCTGATTGGCTAAGAGCCAATTATTAGATATGAAACGTGCTTTCTGATTGGCTAATAGCAATATTTTTCACTGACAAATGATACAAGCTATCTAATTGGCTAAAAGCAAATTGTTTCACTGACAAATGATACGAATTATGTGATTGGCTAAGAGCAAATTATTACAAATAAAACGAGCTATCTGATTGGCTAAGAGCAAATTATTTCAGTGAAAAATGATACGAGCTATCTGATTGGCTAGAACCAAATTTTTTTACTAACAAATGATACAAGCTATCTGATTGGCTAAGATCAAATTGTTTCACTGACAAATGATACGAGCTTTCTGATTGGCTAAGAGCATATTATTGCAAATTAAACGAGCTATCTGATTGGCTAAGAGCAAATTATTTCAGTGACAAATGATACGAGCTATCTGATTGGCTATGAGCAAATTATTACAAACTACCCTAACCCGGGTGGGAAAAAATTCGATGGATGCTAAAAGACCCTATGGAACGAACCCGGCTGATTTGGGGGTATTGGGCTCCATTTTAGAAAATACTTATTTTTGGCCAATTTGGCCAGTTTGCGCGTTGGGCGAAAGAGCCTAAAATCCGCTGGGAATAGATTTCCTTTATTTTGCGTATATTTACCTATTTGGATGCTAGGAAATCCTCGAAACGAAAACGGCTGGTTTGAGGGAGTTTGGGGCACAATTTCGTAAAATACTTATTTTGCTCAATTTTGGTCAATTTTGCCAGGGCGCAAAAACCCTAAAATCCACTCGCAATGGAATTACTTTATTTTCCGTATATTAACCCGTTTGGATGCTAGAAGACCCCTCAGAACATGGCTCGTTTGGAGTGGGTTAAGGTTAGGGTTAGCAAATTATTTCAGTGACAAATCAAACGAGGTATCTGATTGGCTAAGAGCAAATTATTACAAACTAAACGTGCTTTCTGATTGGCTAATAGCAATATTTCTCACTGACAAATGATACAAGCTATCTGATTGGCTAAGAGCAAACTGTTTCACTGACAAATGATACGAATTTTCTGATTGGCTAAGAGCAAATTATTACAAATAAAACGAGCTATCTGATTGGCTGAAAGCAAATTATTTCACTGACAAATGAAACTAGCTATCTGATTGGCTAAGAGCAAATTATTTCAGTGACAAATGATACGAGCTATCTGATTGGCTAAGAGCAAATTATTACAAATGAAACGTGCTTTCTGATTGGCTAATAGCAATATTTTTTACTGACAAATGATACAAGCTATCTGATTGGCTAAGATCAAATTGTTTCACTGACAAATAATACGAGCTATCTGATTGGCTAAGAGCAAATTATTACAAATGAAACGAGGTATCTGATTGGCTAAGAGCAAATTATTTCAGTGACAAATGATACGAGCTATCTGATTGGCTAAGAGCAAATTATTACAAATTACCCTAACCCGAGTGGGGAAAAATTAGATGGATGCTACTTCTAGCATCCATTGAACACGAACACGGCTGGTTTGGGGGGTATTGGGCTGCATTTCGGAAAAAAACTTATTTTGCTCAATTTAGGGCAATTTGGCAAGATCGTGATTAGGGCGAGAGAGCCTAAAATTTCGCTCGGACTAGATCTTCTTTATTTTCCGTATATTAACCCGTTTGGATGCAATAACACCCTTCACAACGAACACGGCTGGTTTAAGGGGGTTTCGGGCTCAATTTGGGAAAATACTTATTTTGCTCAATTTTGGCAAATTATGCCAGGTCGTGAAAAAGCCTAAAATCTGCTCGCAATGGATCTACTTTATTTTCCGTATATTAAGCCGTTTGGATGCTAGAAGACCCCTCGGAACGAACATGGCTCGTTTGGAGTGGGTTAGGGTTAGGGTGAGCAAATTATTTCAGTGACAAATCAAACGAGGTATCTGATTGGCTAAGAGCAAATTATTACAAACTAAACGTGCTTTCTGATTGGCTAATAGCAATATTTCTCACTGACAAATGATACAAGCTATCTGATTGGCTAAGAGCAAACTGTTTCACTGACAAATGATACGAATTATCTGATTGGCTAAGAGCAAATTATTACAAATAAAACGAGCTATCTGATTGGCTGAAAGCAAATTATTTCACTGACAAATGAAACTAGCTATCTGATTGGCTAAGAGCAAATTATTTCAGTGACAAATGATACGAGCTATCTGATTGGCTAAGAGCAAATTATTACAAATGAAACGTGCTTTCTGATTGGCTAATAGCAATATTTTTTACTGACAAATGATACAAGCTATCTGATTGGCTAAGATCAAATTGTTTCACTGACAAATGATACGAGCTATCTGATTGGCTAAGAGCAAATTATTACAAATGAAACGAGGTATCTGATTGGCTAAGAGCAAATTATTTCAGTAAAAAATGATACGAGCTATCTGATTGGCAAAGACCAAATTTTTTCACTAACAAATGATACAAGCTATCTGATTGGCTAAGACCAAATTTTTTCACTAACAAATGATACAAGCTATCTAATTGGCTAGGAGCAAATAATTTCAGTGACAAATGATACGAGCTATCTGATTGGCTATGAGCAAATTATTTCAGTGACAAATGATACGAGCTATCTGATTGGCTATGAGCAAATTATTACAAACTACCCTAACCCGGGTGGGAAAAAATTCGATGGATGCTAAAAGACCCTATGGAACGAACCCGGCTGATTTGGGGGTATTGGGCTCCATTTTAGAAAATACTTATTTTGGCCAATTTGGCCAGTTTGCGGGTTGGGCGAAAGAGCCTTAAAATCCGCTGGGAATAGATTTCCTTTATTTTGCGTATATTGACCTATTTGGATGCTAGGAAATCCTCGAAACGAAAACGGCTGGTTTGAGGGAGTTTGGGGCACAATTTCGAAAAATACTTATTTTGCTCAATTTTGGTCAATTTTGCCAGGGTGCAAAAACCCTAAAATCCACTCGCAATGGAATTACTTTATTTTCCGTATATTAACCCGTTTGGATGCTAGAAGACCCCTCAGAACATGGCTCGTTTGGAGTGGGTTAAGGTTAGGGTTAGCAAATTATTTCAGTGACAAATCAAACGAGGTATCTGATTGGCTAAGAGCAAATTATTACAAACTAAACGTGCTTTCTGATTGGCTAATATCAATATTTCTCACTGACAAATGATACAAGCTATCTGATTGGCTAAGAGCAAACTGTTTCACTGACAAATGATACGAATTATCTGATTGGCTAAGAGCAAATTATTACAAATAAAACGAGCTATCTGATTGGCTGAAAGCAAATTATTTCACTGACAAATGAAACTAGCTATCTGATTGGCTAAGAGCAAATTATTTCAGTGACAAATGATACGAGCTATCTGATTGGCTAAGAGCAAATTATTACAAATGAAACGTGCTTTCTGATTGGCTAATAGCAATATTTTTTACTGACAAATGATACAAGCTATCTGATTGGCTAAGATCAAATTGTTTCACTGACAAATAATACGAGCTATCTGATTGGCTAAGAGCAGATTATTACAAATGAAACGAGGTATCTGATTGGCTAAGAGCAAATTATTTCAGTGACAAATGATACGAGCTATCTGATTGGCTAAGAGCAAATTATTACAAATTACCCTAACCCGAGTGGGGAAAAATTAGATGGATGCTACTTCTAGCATCCATTGAACACGAACACGGCTGGTTTGGGGGGTATTTTGCTGCATTTCGGAAAAAAACTTATATTGCTCAATTTAGGGCAATTTGGCAAGATCGTGATTAGGGCGAGAGAGCCTAAAATTTCGCTCGGACTAGATCTTCTTTATTTTCCGTATATTAACCCGTTTGGATGCAATAACACCCTTCAGAACGAACACGGCTGGTTTAAGGGGGTTTCGGGCTCAATTTGGGAAAATACTTATTTTGCTCAATTTTGGCAAATTATGCCAGGTCGTGAAAAAGCCTAAAATCTGCTCGCAATGGATCTACTTTATTTTCCGTATATTAAGCCGTTTGGATGCTAGAAGACCCCTCGGAACGAACATGGCTCGTTTGGAGTGGGTTAGGGTTAGGGTGAGCAAATTATTTCACTGACTGAAACGAGGTATCTGATTGGCTAAGAGCCAATTATTAGATATGAAACGTGCTTTCTGATTGGCTAATAGCAATATTTTTCACTGACAAATGATACAAGCTATCTAATTGGCTAAAAGCAAATTGTTTCACTGACAAATGATACGAATTATCTGATTGGCTAAGAGCAAATTATTACAAATAAAACGAGCTATCTGATTGGCTAAGAGCAAATTATTTCAGTGAAAAATGATACGAGCTATCTGATTGGCTAGAACCAAATTTTTTCACTAACAAATGATACAAGCTATCTGATTGGCTAAGATCAAATTGTTTCACTGACAAATGATACGAGCTTTCTGATTGGCTAAGAGCAAATTATTGCAAATGAAACGAGCTATCTGATTGGCTAAGAGCAAATTATTTCAGTGAAAAATGATACGAGCTATCTGATTGGCTTAGACCAAATTTTTTCACTAACAAATGATACAAGCTATCTGATTGGCTAAGAGCAAATTATTTCAGTGACAAATGATACGAGCTATCTGATTGGCTATGAGCAAATTATTTCAGTGACAAATGATACGAGCTATCTGATTGGCTATGAGCAAATTATTACAAACTACCCTAACCCGGGTGGGAAAAAATTCGATGGATGCTAAAAGACCCTATGGAACGAACCCGGCTGGTTTGGGGGTATTGGGCTCCATTTTAGAAAATACTTATTTTGGCCAATTTGGCCAGTTTGCGGGTTGGGCGAAAGAGCCTAAAATCCGCTGGGAATAGATTTCCTTTATTTTGCGTATATTGACCTATTTCGATGCTAGGACACCCTCGAAACGAAAACGGCTGGTTTGAGGGAGTTTGGGGCACAATTTCGTAAAATACTTATTTTGCTCAATTTTGGTCAATTTTGCCAGGGCGCGAAAAACCCTAAAATCCACTCGCAATGGAATTACTTTATTTTCAGTATATTAACCCGTTTGGATGCTAGAACACCCCTCGGAACGAACATGGCTGGTTTGAGGGAGTTTCGGGCTCAATTTTGGAAAATACTTATTTTGCTCAATTTTGGCCAATTATGCCAGATCGTGCAAAAGTCTAAAATCTGCTCGCAATGGATCTACTTTTTTTTCCGTATATTAAGCCGTTTGGAAGCTAGAAGACCCCTCGGAACGAACATGGCTCGTTTGGAGTGGGTTAGGGTAAGGGTGAGCAAATTATTTCACTGACAAATGAAACGAGGTATCTGATTGGCTATGAGCAAATTATTTCAGTGACAAATGATACGAGCTATCTGATTGGCTATGAGCAAATTATTTCAGTGACAAATGATACGAGCTATCTGATTGGCTATGAGCAAATTATTACAAACTACCCTAACCCGGGTGGGAAAAAATTCGATGGATGCTAAAAGACCCTATGGAACGAACCCGGCTGGTTTGGAGGTATTGGGCTCCATTTTAGAAAATACTTATTTTGGCCAATTTGGCCAGTTTGCAGGTTGGGCGAAAGAGCCTAAAATCCGCTGGGAATAGATTTCCTTTATTTTGCGTATATTGACCTATTTGGATGCTAGGACACCCTCGAAACGAAAACGGCTGGTTTGAGGGAGTTTGGGGCACAATTTCGTAAAATACTTATTTTGCTCAATTTTGGTCAATTTTGCCAGGGCGCGAAAAACCCTAAAATCCACTCGCAATGGAATTACTTTATTTTCCGTATATTAACCCGTTTGGATGCTAGAAGACCCCTCAGAACATTGCTCGTTTGGAGTGGGTTAAGGTTAGGGTTAGCAAATTATTTCAGTGACAAATGAAACGAGGTATCTGATTGGCTAAGAGCAAATTATTGCAAATTAAACGTGCTTTCTGATTGGCTAATAGCAATATTTCTCACTGACAAATGATACAAGCTATCTGATTGGCTAAGAGCAAACTGTTTCACTGACAAATGATACGAATTATCTGATTGGCTAAGAGCAAATTATTACAAATAAAACGAGCTATCTGATTGGCTGAAAGCAAATTATTTCACTGACAAATGAAACTAGCTTATCTGATTGGCTAAGAGCAAATTATTTCAGTGACAAATGATACGAGCTATCTGATTGGCTAAGAGCAAATTATTACAAATGAAACGTGCTTTCTGATTGGCTAATAGCAATATTTTTTACTGACAAATGATACAAGCTATCTGATTGGCTAAGAGCAAACTGTTTCACTGACAAATGATACGAGCTATCTGATTGGCTAAGAGCAAATTATTACAAATTACCCTAACCCGAGTGGGGAAAAATTCGATGGATGCTACTTCTAGCATCCATTGAACACGAACACGGCTGGTTTGGGGGGTATTGGGCTGCATTTCGGAAAAAAACTTATTTTGCTCAATTTAGGGCAATTTGGCAAGATCGTGATTAGGGCGAGAGAGCCTAAAATTTCGCTCGGACTAGATCTTCTTTATTTTCCGTATATTAACCCGTTTGGATGCAATAACACCCTTCAGAACGAACACGGCTGGTTTAAGGGGGTTTCGGGCTCAATTTGGGAAAATACTTATTTTGCTCAATTTTGGCAAATTTGGCCAGGTTGCGAAAGAGCCTAAAATCCGCTCAGAATGGATCTACTTTATTTACTGTATATTTACCCGTTTGGATGCTAGAACACCCCTCGGAACGAACATGGCTGGTTTGAGGGAGTTTCGGGCTCAATTTTGGAAAATACTTATTTTGCTCAATTTTGGCCAATTATGCCAGGTCGTGAAAAAGCCTAAAATCTGCTCGCAATGGATCTACTTTATTTTCCGTATATTAAGCCGTTTGGATGGTAGAAGACACCTCGGAACGAACATGGCTCGTTTGGAGTGGGTTAGGGTTAGGGTGAGCAAATTATTTCACTGACTGAAACGAGGTATCTGATTGGCTAAGAGCCAATTATTAGAAATGAAACGTGCTTTCTGATTGGCTAATAGCAATATTTTTCACTGACAAATGATACAAGCTATCTAATTGGCTAAGAGCAAATTGTTTCACTGACAAATGATACGAATTATCTGATTGGCTAAGAGCAAATTATTTCAGTAAAAAATGATACGAGCTATCTGATTGGCTAAGACCAAATTTTTTCACTAGCAAATGATACAAGCTATCTGATTGGCTAAGACCAAATTTTTTCACTAACAAATGATACAAGCTATCTAATTGGCTAGGAGCAAATAATTTCAGTGACAAATGATACGAGCTATCTGATTGGCTATGAGCAAATTATTTCAGTGACAAATGATACGAGCTATCTGATTGGCTATGAGCAAATTATTACAAACTACCCTAACCCGGGTGGGAAAAAATTAGATGGATGCTAAAAGACCCTATGGAACGAACCCGGCTGATTTGGGGGTATTGGGCTCCATTTTAGAAAATACTTATTTTTGGCCAATTTGGCCAGTTTGCGCGTTGGGCGAAAGAGCCTAAAATCCGCTGGGAATAGATTTCCTTTATTTTGCGTATATTTACCTATTTGGATGCTAGGAAATCCTCGAAACGAAAACGGCTGGTTTGAGGGAGTTTGGGGCACAATTTCGTAAAATACTTATTTTGCTCAATTTTGGTCAATTTTGCCAGGGCGCAAAAACCCTAAAATCCACTCGCAATGGAATTACTTTATTTTCCGTATATTAACCCGTTTGGATGCTAGAAGACCCCTCAGAACATGGCTCGTTTGGAGTGGGTTAAGGTTAGGGTTAGCAAATTATTTCAGTGACAAATCAAACGAGGTATCTGATTGGCTAAGAGCAAATTATTACAAACTAAACGTGCTTTCTGATTGGCTGAAAGCAAATTATTTCACTGACAAATGAAACTAGCTATCTGATTGGCTAAGAGAAAATTATTTCAGTGACAAATGATACGAGCTATCTGATTGGCTAAGAGCAAATTATTACAAATGAAACGTGCTTTCTGATTGGCTAATAGCAATATTTTTTACTGACAAATGATACAAGCTATCTGATTGGCTAAGATCAAATTGTTTCACTGACAAATAATACGAGCTATCTGATTGGCTAAGAGCAAATTATTACAAATGAAACGAGGTATCTGATTGGCTAAGAGCAAATTATTTCAGTGACAAATGATACGAGCTATCTGATTGGCTAAGAGCAAATTATTACAAATTACCCTAACCCGAGTGGGGAAAAATTAGATGGATGCTACTTCTAGCATCCATTGAACACGAACACGGCTGGTTTGGGGGGTATTGGGCTGCATTTCGGAAAAAAACTTATTTTGCTCAATTTAGGGCAATTTGGCAAGATCGTGATTAGGGCGAGAGAGCCTAAAATTTCGCTCGGACTAGATCTTCTTTATTTTCCGTATATTAACCCGTTTGGATGCAATAACACCCTTCAGAACGAACACGGCTGGTTTAAGGGGGTTTCGGGCTCAATTTGGGAAAATACTTATTTTGCTCAATTTTGGCAAATTATGCCAGGTCGTGAAAAAGCCTAAAATCTGCTCGCAATGGATCTACTTTATTTTCCGTATATTAAGCCGTTTGGATGCTAGAAGACCCCTCGGAACGAACATGGCTCGTTGGAGTGGGTTAGGGTTAGGGTGAGCAAATTATTTCACTGACTGAAACGAGGTATCTGATTGGCTAAGAGCCAATTATTAGATATGAAACGTGCTTTCTGATTGGCTAATAGCAATATTTTTCACTGACAAATGATACAAGCTATCTAATTGGCTAAAAGCAAATTGTTTCACTGACAAATGATACGAATTATGTGATTGGCTAAGAGCAAATTATTACAAATAAAACGAGCTATCTGATTGGCTAAGAGCAAATTATTTCAGTGAAAAATGATACGAGCTATCTGATTGGCTAGAACCAAATTTTTTTACTAACAAATGATACAAGCTATCTGATTGGCTAAGATCAAATTGTTTCACTGACAAATGATACGAGCTTTCTGATTGGCTAAGAGCATATTATTGCAAATTAAACGAGCTATCTGATTGGCTAAGAGCAAATTATTTCAGTGAAAAATGATACGAGCTATCTCATTGGCTTAGACCAAATTTTTTCACTAACAAATGATACAAGCTATCTGATTGGCTAAGAGCAAATTATTTCAGTGACAAATGATACGAGCTATCTGATTGGCTATGAGCAAATTATTTCAGTGACAAATGATACGAGCTATCTGATTGGCTATGAGCAAATTATTACAAACTACCCTAACCCGGGTGGGAAAAAATTCGATGGATGCTAAAAGACCCTATGGAACGAACCCGGCTGGTTTGGAGGTATTGGGCTCCATTTTAGAAAATACTTATTTTGGCCAATTTGGCCAGTTTGCAGGTTGGGCGAAAGAGCCTAAAATCCGCTGGGAATAGATTTCCTTTATTTTGCGTATATTGACCTATTTGGATGCTAGGACACCCTCGAAACGAAAACGGCTGGTTTGAGGGAGTTTGGGGCACAATTTCGTAAAATACTTATTTTGCTCAATTTTGGTCAATTTTGCCAGGGCGCGAAAAACCCTAAAATCCACTCGCAATGGAATTACTTTATTTTCCGTATATTAACCCGTTTGGATGCTAGAAGACCCCTCAGAACATTGCTCGTTTGGAGTGGGTTAAGGTTAGGGTTAGCAAATTATTTCAGTGACAAATGAAACGAGGTATCTGATTGGCTAAGAGCAAATTATTGCAAATTAAACGTGCTTTCTGATTGGCTAATAGCAATATTTCTCACTGACAAATGATACAAGCTATCTGATTGGCTAAGAGCAAACTGTTTCACTGACAAATGATACGAATTATCTGATTGGCTAAGAGCAAATTATTACAAATAAAACGACCTATCTGATTGGCTGAAAGCAAATTATTTCACTGACAAATGAAACTAGCTATCTGATTGGCTAAGAGCAAATTATTTCAGTGACAAATGATACGAGCTATCTGATTGGCTAAGAGCAAATTATTACAAATTACCCTAACCCGAGTGGGGAAAAATTCGATGGATGCTACTTCTAGCATCCATTGAACACGAACACGGCTGGTTTGGGGGGTATTGGGCTGCATTTCGGAAAAAAACTTATTTTGCTCAATTTAGGGCAATTTGGCAAGATCGTGATTAGGGCGAGAGAGCCTAAAATTTCGCTCGGACTAGATCTTCTTTATTTTCCGTATATTAACCCGTTTGGATGCAATAACACCCTTCAGAACGAACACGGCTGGTTTAAGGGGGTTTCGGGCTCAATTTGGGAAAATACTTATTTTGCTCAATTTTGGCAAATTTGGCCAGGTTGCGAAAGAGCCTAAAATCCGCTCAGAATGGATCTACTTTATTTACTGTATATTTACCCGTTTGGATGCTAGAACACCCCTCGGAACGAACATGGCTGGTTTGAGGGAGTTTCGGGCTCAATTTTGGAAAATACTTATTTTGCTCAATTTTGGCCAATTATGCCAGGTCGTGAAAAAGCCTAAAATCTGCTCGCAATGGATCTACTTTATTTTCCGTATATTAAGCCGTTTGGATGGTAGAAGACACCTCGGAACGAACATGGCTCGTTTGGAGTGGGTTAGGGTTAGGGTGAGCAAATTATTTCACTGACTGAAACGAGGTATCTGATTGGCTAAGAGCCAATTATTAGAAATGAAACGTGCTTTCTGATTGGCTAATAGCAATATTTTTCACTGACAAATGATACAAGCTATCTAATTGGCTAAGAGCAAATTGTTTCACTGACAAATGATACGAATTATCTGATTGGCTAAGAGCAAATTATTACAAATAAAACGAGCTATCTGATTGGCTAAGAGCAAATTATTTCAGTAAAAAATGATACGAGCTATCTGATTGGCTAAGACCAAATTTTTTCACTAGCAAATGATACAAGCTATCTGATTGGCTAAGACCAAATTTTTTCACTAACAAATGATACAAGCTATCTAATTGGCTAGGAGCAAATAATTTCAGTGACAAATGATACGAGCTATCTGATTGGCTATGAGCAAATTATTTCAGTGACAAATGATACGAGCTATCTGATTGGCTATGAGCAAATTATTACAAACTACCCTAACCCGGGTGGGAAAAAATTCGATGGATGCTAAAAGACCCTATGGAACGAACCCGGCTGATTTGGGGGTATTGGGCTCCATTTTAGAAAATACTTATTTTTGGCCAATTTGGCCAGTTTGCGCGTTGGGCGAAAGAGCCTAAAATCCGCTGGGAATAGATTTCCTTTATTTTGCGTATATTTACCTATTTGGATGCTAGGAAATCCTCGAAACGAAAACGGCTGGTTTGAGGGAGTTTGGGGCACAATTTCTTAAAATACTTATTTTGCTCAATTTTGGTCAATTTTGCCAGGGCGCAAAAACCCTAAAATCCACTCGCAATGGAATTACTTTATTTTCCGTATATTAACCCGTTTGGATGCTAGAAGACCCCTCAGAACATGGCTCGTTTGGAGTGGGTTAAGGTTAGGGTTAGCAAATTATTTCAGTGACAAATCAAACGAGGTATCTGATTGGCTAAGAGCAAATTATTACAAACTAAACGTGCTTTCTGATTGGCTAATAGCAATATTTCTCACTGACAAATGATACAAGCTATCTGATTGGCTAAGAGCAAACTGTTTCACTGACAAATGATACGAATTATCTGATTGGCTAAGAGCAAATTATTACAAATAAAACGAGCTTATCTGATTGGCTGAAAGCAAATTATTTCACTGACAAATGAAACTAGCTTATCTGATTGGCTAAGAGCAAATTATTTCAGTGACAAATGATACGAGCTATCTGATTGGCTAAGAGCAAATTATTACAAATGAAACGTGCTTTCTGATTGGCTAATAGCAATATTTTTTACTGACAAATGATACAAGCTATCTGATTGGCTAAGATCAAATTGTTTCACTGACAAATAATACGAGCTATCTGATTGGCTAAGAGCAAATTATTACAAATGAAACGAGGTATCTGATTGGCTAAGAGAAAATTATTTCAGTGACAAATGATACGAGCTATCTGATTGGCTAAGAGCAAATTATTACAAATTACCCTAACCCGAGTGGGGAAAAATTCGATGGATGCTACTTCTAGCATCCATTGAACACGAACACGGCTGGTTTGGGGGGTATTGGGCTGCATTTCGGAAAAAAACTTATTTTGCTCAATTTAGGGCAATTTGGCAAGATCGTGATTAGGGCGAGAGAGCCTAAAATTTCGCTCGGACTAGATCTTCTTTATTTTCCGTATATTAACCCGTTTGGATGCAATAACACCCTTCAGAACGAACACGGCTGGTTTAAGGGGGTTTCGGGCTCAATTTGGGAAAATACTTATTTTGCTCAATTTTGGCAAATTATGCCAGGTCGTGAAAAAGCCTAAAATCTGCTCGCAATGGATCTACTTTATTTTCCGTATATTAAGCCGTTTGGATGCTAGAAGACCCCTCGGAACGAAAATGGCTCGTTTGGAGTGGGTTAGGGTTAGGGTGAGCAAATTATTTCAGTGATAAATCAAACGAGGTATCTGATTGGCTAAGAGCAAATTATTACAAACTAAACGTGCTTTCTGATTGGCTAATAGCAATATTTCTCACTGACAAATGATACAAGCTATCTGATTGGCTAAGAGCAAACTGTTTCACTGACAAATGATACGAATTATCTGATTGGCTAAGAGCAAATTATTACAAATAAAACGAGCTATCTGATTGGCTGAAAGCAAATTATTTCACTGACAAATGAAACTAGCTATCTGATTGGCTAAGAGCAAATTATTTCAGTGACAAATGATACGAGCTATCTGATTGGCTAAGAGCAAATTATTACAAATGAAACGTGCTTTCTGATTGGCTAATAGCAATATTTTTTACTGACAAATGATACAAGCTATCTGATTGGCTAAGATCAAATTGTTTCACTGACAAATGATACGAGCTATCTGATTGGCTAAGAGCAAATTATTACAAATGAAACGAGGTATCTGATTGGCTAAGAGCAAATTATTTCAGTAAAAAATGATACGAGCTATCTGATTGGCAAAGACCAAATTATTTCAGTGACAAATGATACGAGCTATCTGATTGGCTATGAGCAAATTATTACAAACTACCCTAACCCGGGTGGGAAAAAATTAGATGGATGCTAAAAGACCCTATGGAACGAACCCGGCTGATTTGGGGGTATTGGGCTCCATTTTAGAAAATACTTATTTTTGGCCAATTTGGCCAGTTTGCGCGTTGGGCGAAAGAGCCTAAAATCCGCTGGGAATAGATTTCCTTTATTTTGCGTATATTTACCTATTTGGATGCTAGGAAATCCTCGAAACGAAAACGGCTGGTTTGAGGGAGTTTGGGGCACAATTTCGTAAAATACTTATTTTGCTCAATTTTGGTCAATTTTGCCAGGGCGCAAAAACCCTAAAATCCACTCGCAATGGAATTACTTTATTTTCCGTATATTAACCCGTTTGGATGCTAGAAGACCCCTCAGAACATGGCTCGTTTGGAGTGGGTTAAGGTTAGGGTTAGCAAATTATTTCAGTGACAAATCAAACGAGGTATCTGATTGGCTAAGAGCAAATTATTACAAACTAAACGTGCTTTCTGATTGGCTAATAGCAATATTTCTCACTGACAAATGATACAAGCTATCTGATTGGCTAAGAGCAAACTGTTTCACTGACAAATGATACGAATTATCTGATTGGCTAAGAGCAAATTATTACAAATAAAACGAGCTATCTGATTGGCTGAAAGCAAATTATTTCACTGACAAATGAAACTAGCTATCTGATTGGCTAAGAGCAAATTATTTCAGTGACAAATGATACGAGCTATCTGATTGGCTAAGAGCAAATTATTACAAATGAAACGTGCTTTCTGATTGGCTAATAGCAATATTTTTTACTGACAAATGATACAAGCTATCTGATTGGCTAAGATCAAATTGTTTCACTGACAAATAATACGAGCTATCTGATTGGCTAAGAGCAAATTATTACAAATGAAACGAGGTATCTGATTGGCTAAGAGCAAATTATTTCAGTGACAAATGATACGAGCTATCTGATTGGCTAAGAGCAAATTATTACAAATTACCCTAACCCGAGTGGGGAAAAATTAGATGGATGCTACTTCTAGCATCCATTGAACACGAACACGGCTGGTTTGGGGGGTATTGGGCTGCATTTCGGAAAAAAACTTATTTTGCTCAATTTAGGGCAATTTGGCAAGATCGTGATTAGGGCGAGAGAGCCTAAAATTTCGCTCGGACTAGATCTTCTTTATTTTCCGTATATTAACCCGTTTGGATGCAATAACACCCTTCAGAACGAACACGGCTGGTTTAAGGGGGTTTCGGGCTCAATTTGGGAAAATACTTATTTTGCTCAATTTTGGCAAATTATGCCAGGTCGTGAAAAAGCCTAAAATCTGCTCGCAATGGATCTACTTTATTTTCCGTATATTAAGCCGTTTGGATGCTAGAAGACCCCTCGGAACGAACATGGCTCGTTGGAGTGGGTTAGGGTTAGGGTGAGCAAATTATTTCACTGACTGAAACGAGGTATCTGATTGGCTAAGAGCCAATTATTAGATATGAAACGTGCTTTCTGATTGGCTAATAGCAATATTTTTCACTGACAAATGATACAAGCTATCTAATTGGCTAAAAGCAAATTGTTTCACTGACAAATGATACGAATTATGTGATTGGCTAAGAGCAAATTATTACAAATAAAACGAGCTATCTGATTGGCTAAGAGCAAATTATTTCAGTGAAAAATGATACGAGCTATCTGATTGGCTAGAACCAAATTTTTTTACTAACAAATGATACAAGCTATCTGATTGGCTAAGATCAAATTGTTTCACTGACAAATGATACGAGCTTTCTGATTGGCTAAGAGCATATTATTGCAAATTAAACGAGCTATCTGATTGGCTAAGAGCAAATTATTTCAGTGACAAATGATACGAGCTATCTGATTGGCTATGAGCAAATTATTACAAACTACCCTAACCCGGGTGGGAAAAAATTCGATGGATGCTAAAAGACCCTATGGAACGAACCCGGCTGATTTGGGGGTATTGGGCTCCATTTTAGAAAATACTTATTTTTGGCCAATTTGGCCAGTTTGCGCGTTGGGCGAAAGAGCCTAAAATCCGCTGGGAATAGATTTCCTTTATTTTGCGTATATTTACCTATTTGGATGCTAGGAAATCCTCGAAACGAAAACGGCTGGTTTGAGGGAGTTTGGGGCACAATTTCGTAAAATACTTATTTTGCTCAATTTTGGTCAATTTTGCCAGGGCGCAAAAACCCTAAAATCCACTCGCAATGGAATTACTTTATTTTCCGTATATTAACCCGTTTGGATGCTAGAAGACCCCTCAGAACATGGCTCGTTTGGAGTGGGTTAAGGTTAGGGTTAGCAAATTATTTCAGTGACAAATCAAACGAGGTATCTGATTGGCTAAGAGCAAATTATTACAAACTAAACGTGCTTTCTGATTGGCTAATAGCAATATTTCTCACTGACAAATGATACAAGCTATCTGATTGGCTAAGAGCAAACTGTTTCACTGACAAATGATACGAATTTTCTGATTGGCTAAGAGCAAATTATTACAAATAAAACGAGCTATCTGATTGGCTGAAAGCAAATTATTTCACTGACAAATGAAACTAGCTATCTGATTGGCTAAGAGCAAATTATTTCAGTGACAAATGATACGAGCTATCTGATTGGCTAAGAGCAAATTATTACAAATGAAACGTGCTTTCTGATTGGCTAATAGCAATATTTTTTACTGACAAATGATACAAGCTATCTGATTGGCTAAGATCAAATTGTTTCACTGACAAATAATACGAGCTATCTGATTGGCTAAGAGCAAATTATTACAAATGAAACGAGGTATCTGATTGGCTAAGAGCAAATTATTTCAGTGACAAATGATACGAGCTATCTGATTGGCTAAGAGCAAATTATTACAAATTACCCTAACCCGAGTGGGGAAAAATTAGATGGATGCTACTTCTAGCATCCATTGAACACGAACACGGCTGGTTTGGGGGGTATTGGGCTGCATTTCGGAAAAAAACTTATTTTGCTCAATTTAGGGCAATTTGGCAAGATCGTGATTAGGGCGAGAGAGCCTAAAATTTCGCTCGGACTAGATCTTCTTTATTTTCCGTATATTAACCCGTTTGGATGCAATAACACCCTTCACAACGAACACGGCTGGTTTAAGGGGGTTTCGGGCTCAATTTGGGAAAATACTTATTTTGCTCAATTTTGGCAAATTATGCCAGGTCGTGAAAAAGCCTAAAATCTGCTCGCAATGGATCTACTTTATTTTCCGTATATTAAGCCGTTTGGATGCTAGAAGACCCCTCGGAACGAACATGGCTCGTTTGGAGTGGGTTAGGGTTAGGGTGAGCAAATTATTTCAGTGACAAATCAAACGAGGTATCTGATTGGCTAAGAGCAAATTATTACAAACTAAACGTGCTTTCTGATTGGCTAATAGCAATATTTCTCACTGACAAATGATACAAGCTATCTGATTGGCTAAGAGCAAACTGTTTCACTGACAAATGATACGAATTATCTGATTGGCTAAGAGCAAATTATTACAAATAAAACGAGCTATCTGATTGGCTGAAAGCAAATTATTTCACTGACAAATGAAACTAGCTATCTGATTGGCTAAGAGCAAATTATTTCAGTGACAAATGATACGAGCTATCTGATTGGCTAAGAGCAAATTATTACAAATGAAACGTGCTTTCTGATTGGCTAATAGCAATATTTTTTACTGACAAATGATACAAGCTATCTGATTGGCTAAGATCAAATTGTTTCACTGACAAATGATACGAGCTATCTGATTGGCTAAGAGCAAATTATTACAAATGAAACGAGGTATCTGATTGGCTAAGAGCAAATTATTTCAGTAAAAAATGATACGAGCTATCTGATTGGCAAAGACCAAATTTTTTCACTAACAAATGATACAAGCTATCTGATTGGCTAAGACCAAATTTTTTCACTAACAAATGATACAAGCTATCTAATTGGCTAGGAGCAAATAATTTCAGTGACAAATGATACGAGCTATCTGATTGGCTATGAGCAAATTATTTCAGTGACAAATGATACGAGCTATCTGATTGGCTATGAGCAAATTATTACAAACTACCCTAACCCGGGTGGGAAAAAATTCGATGGATGCTAAAAGACCCTATGGAACGAACCCGGCTGATTTGGGGGTATTGGGCTCCATTTTAGAAAATACTTATTTTGGCCAATTTGGCCAGTTTGCGGGTTGGGCGAAAGAGCCTTAAAATCCGCTGGGAATAGATTTCCTTTATTTTGCGTATATTGACCTATTTGGATGCTAGGAAATCCTCGAAACGAAAACGGCTGGTTTGAGGGAGTTTGGGGCACAATTTCGAAAAATACTTATTTTGCTCAATTTTGGTCAATTTTGCCAGGGTGCAAAAACCCTAAAATCCACTCGCAATGGAATTACTTTATTTTCCGTATATTAACCCGTTTGGATGCTAGAAGACCCCTCAGAACATGGCTCGTTTGGAGTGGGTTAAGGTTAGGGTTAGCAAATTATTTCAGTGACAAATCAAACGAGGTATCTGATTGGCTAAGAGCAAATTATTACAAACTAAACGTGCTTTCTGATTGGCTAATATCAATATTTCTCACTGACAAATGATACAAGCTATCTGATTGGCTAAGAGCAAACTGTTTCACTGACAAATGATACGAATTATCTGATTGGCTAAGAGCAAATTATTACAAATAAAACGAGCTATCTGATTGGCTGAAAGCAAATTATTTCACTGACAAATGAAACTAGCTATCTGATTGGCTAAGAGCAAATTATTTCAGTGACAAATGATACGAGCTATCTGATTGGCTAAGAGCAAATTATTACAAATGAAACGTGCTTTCTGATTGGCTAATAGCAATATTTTTTACTGACAAATGATACAAGCTATCTGATTGGCTAAGATCAAATTGTTTCACTGACAAATAATACGAGCTATCTGATTGGCTAAGAGCAGATTATTACAAATGAAACGAGGTATCTGATTGGCTAAGAGCAAATTATTTCAGTGACAAATGATACGAGCTATCTGATTGGCTAAGAGCAAATTATTACAAATTACCCTAACCCGAGTGGGGAAAAATTAGATGGATGCTACTTCTAGCATCCATTGAACACGAACACGGCTGGTTTGGGGGGTATTTTGCTGCATTTCGGAAAAAAACTTATATTGCTCAATTTAGGGCAATTTGGCAAGATCGTGATTAGGGCGAGAGAGCCTAAAATTTCGCTCGGACTAGATCTTCTTTATTTTCCGTATATTAACCCGTTTGGATGCAATAACACCCTTCAGAACGAACACGGCTGGTTTAAGGGGGTTTCGGGCTCAATTTGGGAAAATACTTATTTTGCTCAATTTTGGCAAATTATGCCAGGTCGTGAAAAAGCCTAAAATCTGCTCGCAATGGATCTACTTTATTTTCCGTATATTAAGCCGTTTGGATGCTAGAAGACCCCTCGGAACGAACATGGCTCGTTTGGAGTGGGTTAGGGTTAGGGTGAGCAAATTATTTCACTGACTGAAACGAGGTATCTGATTGGCTAAGAGCCAATTATTAGATATGAAACGTGCTTTCTGATTGGCTAATAGCAATATTTTTCACTGACAAATGATACAAGCTATCTAATTGGCTAAAAGCAAATTGTTTCACTGACAAATGATACGAATTATCTGATTGGCTAAGAGCAAATTATTACAAATAAAACGAGCTATCTGATTGGCTAAGAGCAAATTATTTCAGTGAAAAATGATACGAGCTATCTGATTGGCTAGAACCAAATTTTTTCACTAACAAATGATACAAGCTATCTGATTGGCTAAGATCAAATTGTTTCACTGACAAATGATACGAGCTTTCTGATTGGCTAAGAGCAAATTATTGCAAATGAAACGAGCTATCTGATTGGCTAAGAGCAAATTATTTCAGTGAAAAATGATACGAGCTATCTGATTGGCTTAGACCAAATTTTTTCACTAACAAATGATACAAGCTATCTGATTGGCTAAGAGCAAATTATTTCAGTGACAAATGATACGAGCTATCTGATTGGCTATGAGCAAATTATTTCAGTGACAAATGATACGAGCTATCTGATTGGCTATGAGCAAATTATTACAAACTACCCTAACCCGGGTGGGAAAAAATTCGATGGATGCTAAAAGACCCTATGGAACGAACCCGGCTGGTTTGGGGGTATTGGGCTCCATTTTAGAAAATACTTATTTTGGCCAATTTGGCCAGTTTGCGGGTTGGGCGAAAGAGCCTAAAATCCGCTGGGAATAGATTTCCTTTATTTTGCGTATATTGACCTATTTCGATGCTAGGACACCCTCGAAACGAAAACGGCTGGTTTGAGGGAGTTTGGGGCACAATTTCGTAAAATACTTATTTTGCTCAATTTTGGTCAATTTTGCCAGGGCGCGAAAAACCCTAAAATCCACTCGCAATGGAATTACTTTATTTTCAGTATATTAACCCGTTTGGATGCTAGAACACCCCTCGGAACGAACATGGCTGGTTTGAGGGAGTTTCGGGCTCAATTTTGGAAAATACTTATTTTGCTCAATTTTGGCCAATTATGCCAGATCGTGCAAAAGTCTAAAATCTGCTCGCAATGGATCTACTTTTTTTTCCGTATATTAAGCCGTTTGGAAGCTAGAAGACCCCTCGGAACGAACATGGCTCGTTTGGAGTGGGTTAGGGTAAGGGTGAGCAAATTATTTCACTGACAAATGAAACGAGGTATCTGATTGGCTATGAGCAAATTATTTCAGTGACAAATGATACGAGCTATCTGATTGGCTATGAGCAAATTATTTCAGTGACAAATGATACGAGCTATCTGATTGGCTATGAGCAAATTATTACAAACTACCCTAACCCGGGTGGGAAAAAATTCGATGGATGCTAAAAGACCCTATGGAACGAACCCGGCTGGTTTGGAGGTATTGGGCTCCATTTTAGAAAATACTTATTTTGGCCAATTTGGCCAGTTTGCAGGTTGGGCGAAAGAGCCTAAAATCCGCTGGGAATAGATTTCCTTTATTTTGCGTATATTGACCTATTTGGATGCTAGGACACCCTCGAAACGAAAACGGCTGGTTTGAGGGAGTTTGGGGCACAATTTCGTAAAATACTTATTTTGCTCAATTTTGGTCAATTTTGCCAGGGCGCGAAAAACCCTAAAATCCACTCGCAATGGAATTACTTTATTTTCCGTATATTAACCCGTTTGGATGCTAGAAGACCCCTCAGAACATTGCTCGTTTGGAGTGGGTTAAGGTTAGGGTTAGCAAATTATTTCAGTGACAAATGAAACGAGGTATCTGATTGGCTAAGAGCAAATTATTGCAAATTAAACGTGCTTTCTGATTGGCTAATAGCAATATTTCTCACTGACAAATGATACAAGCTATCTGATTGGCTAAGAGCAAACTGTTTCACTGACAAATGATACGAATTATCTGATTGGCTAAGAGCAAATTATTACAAATAAAACGAGCTATCTGATTGGCTGAAAGCAAATTATTTCACTGACAAATGAAACTAGCTTATCTGATTGGCTAAGAGCAAATTATTTCAGTGACAAATGATACGAGCTATCTGATTGGCTAAGAGCAAATTATTACAAATGAAACGTGCTTTCTGATTGGCTAATAGCAATATTTTTTACTGACAAATGATACAAGCTATCTGATTGGCTAAGAGCAAACTGTTTCACTGACAAATGATACGAGCTATCTGATTGGCTAAGAGCAAATTATTACAAATTACCCTAACCCGAGTGGGGAAAAATTCGATGGATGCTACTTCTAGCATCCATTGAACACGAACACGGCTGGTTTGGGGGGTATTGGGCTGCATTTCGGAAAAAAACTTATTTTGCTCAATTTAGGGCAATTTGGCAAGATCGTGATTAGGGCGAGAGAGCCTAAAATTTCGCTCGGACTAGATCTTCTTTATTTTCCGTATATTAACCCGTTTGGATGCAATAACACCCTTCAGAACGAACACGGCTGGTTTAAGGGGGTTTCGGGCTCAATTTGGGAAAATACTTATTTTGCTCAATTTTGGCAAATTTGGCCAGGTTGCGAAAGAGCCTAAAATCCGCTCAGAATGGATCTACTTTATTTACTGTATATTTACCCGTTTGGATGCTAGAACACCCCTCGGAACGAACATGGCTGGTTTGAGGGAGTTTCGGGCTCAATTTTGGAAAATACTTATTTTGCTCAATTTTGGCCAATTATGCCAGGTCGTGAAAAAGCCTAAAATCTGCTCGCAATGGATCTACTTTATTTTCCGTATATTAAGCCGTTTGGATGGTAGAAGACACCTCGGAACGAACATGGCTCGTTTGGAGTGGGTTAGGGTTAGGGTGAGCAAATTATTTCACTGACTGAAACGAGGTATCTGATTGGCTAAGAGCCAATTATTAGAAATGAAACGTGCTTTCTGATTGGCTAATAGCAATATTTTTCACTGACAAATGATACAAGCTATCTAATTGGCTAAGAGCAAATTGTTTCACTGACAAATGATACGAATTATCTGATTGGCTAAGAGCAAATTATTTCAGTAAAAAATGATACGAGCTATCTGATTGGCTAAGACCAAATTTTTTCACTAGCAAATGATACAAGCTATCTGATTGGCTAAGACCAAATTTTTTCACTAACAAATGATACAAGCTATCTAATTGGCTAGGAGCAAATAATTTCAGTGACAAATGATACGAGCTATCTGATTGGCTATGAGCAAATTATTTCAGTGACAAATGATACGAGCTATCTGATTGGCTATGAGCAAATTATTACAAACTACCCTAACCCGGGTGGGAAAAAATTAGATGGATGCTAAAAGACCCTATGGAACGAACCCGGCTGATTTGGGGGTATTGGGCTCCATTTTAGAAAATACTTATTTTTGGCCAATTTGGCCAGTTTGCGCGTTGGGCGAAAGAGCCTAAAATCCGCTGGGAATAGATTTCCTTTATTTTGCGTATATTTACCTATTTGGATGCTAGGAAATCCTCGAAACGAAAACGGCTGGTTTGAGGGAGTTTGGGGCACAATTTCGTAAAATACTTATTTTGCTCAATTTTGGTCAATTTTGCCAGGGCGCAAAAACCCTAAAATCCACTCGCAATGGAATTACTTTATTTTCCGTATATTAACCCGTTTGGATGCTAGAAGACCCCTCAGAACATGGCTCGTTTGGAGTGGGTTAAGGTTAGGGTTAGCAAATTATTTCAGTGACAAATCAAACGAGGTATCTGATTGGCTAAGAGCAAATTATTACAAACTAAACGTGCTTTCTGATTGGCTGAAAGCAAATTATTTCACTGACAAATGAAACTAGCTATCTGATTGGCTAAGAGCAAATTATTTCAGTGACAAATGATACGAGCTATCTGATTGGCTAAGAGCAAATTATTACAAATGAAACGTGCTTTCTGATTGGCTAATAGCAATATTTTTTACTGACAAATGATACAAGCTATCTGATTGGCTAAGATCAAATTGTTTCACTGACAAATAATACGAGCTATCTGATTGGCTAAGAGCAAATTATTACAAATGAAACGAGGTATCTGATTGGCTAAGAGCAAATTATTTCAGTGACAAATGATACGAGCTATCTGATTGGCTAAGAGCAAATTATTACAAATTACCCTAACCCGAGTGGGGAAAAATTAGATGGATGCTACTTCTAGCATCCATTGAACACGAACACGGCTGGTTTGGGGGGTATTGGGCTGCATTTCGGAAAAAAACTTATTTTGCTCAATTTAGGGCAATTTGGCAAGATCGTGATTAGGGCGAGAGAGCCTAAAATTTCGCTCGGACTAGATCTTCTTTATTTTCCGTATATTAACCCGTTTGGATGCAATAACACCCTTCAGAACGAACACGGCTGGTTTAAGGGGGTTTCGGGCTCAATTTGGGAAAATACTTATTTTGCTCAATTTTGGCAAATTATGCCAGGTCGTGAAAAAGCCTAAAATCTGCTCGCAATGGATCTACTTTATTTTCCGTATATTAAGCCGTTTGGATGCTAGAAGACCCCTCGGAACGAACATGGCTCGTTGGAGTGGGTTAGGGTTAGGGTGAGCAAATTATTTCACTGACTGAAACGAGGTATCTGATTGGCTAAGAGCCAATTATTAGATATGAAACGTGCTTTCTGATTGGCTAATAGCAATATTTTTCACTGACAAATGATACAAGCTATCTAATTGGCTAAAAGCAAATTGTTTCACTGACAAATGATACGAATTATGTGATTGGCTAAGAGCAAATTATTACAAATAAAACGAGCTATCTGATTGGCTAAGAGCAAATTATTTCAGTGAAAAATGATACGAGCTATCTGATTGGCTAGAACCAAATTTTTTTACTAACAAATGATACAAGCTATCTGATTGGCTAAGATCAAATTGTTTCACTGACAAATGATACGAGCTTTCTGATTGGCTAAGAGCATATTATTGCAAATTAAACGAGCTATCTGATTGGCTAAGAGCAAATTATTTCAGTGAAAAATGATACGAGCTATCTCATTGGCTTAGACCAAATTTTTTCACTAACAAATGATACAAGCTATCTGATTGGCTAAGAGCAAATTATTTCAGTGACAAATGATACGAGCTATCTGATTGGCTATGAGCAAATTATTTCAGTGACAAATGATACGAGCTATCTGATTGGCTATGAGCAAATTATTACAAACTACCCTAACCCGGGTGGGAAAAAATTCGATGGATGCTAAAAGACCCTATGGAACGAACCCGGCTGGTTTGGAGGTATTGGGCTCCATTTTAGAAAATACTTATTTTGGCCAATTTGGCCAGTTTGCAGGTTGGGCGAAAGAGCCTAAAATCCGCTGGGAATAGATTTCCTTTATTTTGCGTATATTGACCTATTTGGATGCTAGGACACCCTCGAAACGAAAACGGCTGGTTTGAGGGAGTTTGGGGCACAATTTCGTAAAATACTTATTTTGCTCAATTTTGGTCAATTTTGCCAGGGCGCGAAAAACCCTAAAATCCACTCGCAATGGAATTACTTTATTTTCCGTATATTAACCCGTTTGGATGCTAGAAGACCCCTCAGAACATTGCTCGTTTGGAGTGGGTTAAGGTTAGGGTTAGCAAATTATTTCAGTGACAAATGAAACGAGGTATCTGATTGGCTAAGAGCAAATTATTGCAAATTAAACGTGCTTTCTGATTGGCTAATAGCAATATTTCTCACTGACAAATGATACAAGCTATCTGATTGGCTAAGAGCAAACTGTTTCACTGACAAATGATACGAATTATCTGATTGGCTAAGAGCAAATTATTACAAATAAAACGACCTATCTGATTGGCTGAAAGCAAATTATTTCACTGACAAATGAAACTAGCTATCTGATTGGCTAAGAGCAAATTATTTCAGTGACAAATGATACGAGCTATCTGATTGGCTAAGAGCAAATTATTACAAATTACCCTAACCCGAGTGGGGAAAAATTCGATGGATGCTACTTCTAGCATCCATTGAACACGAACACGGCTGGTTTGGGGGGTATTGGGCTGCATTTCGGAAAAAAACTTATTTTGCTCAATTTAGGGCAATTTGGCAAGATCGTGATTAGGGCGAGAGAGCCTAAAATTTCGCTCGGACTAGATCTTCTTTATTTTCCGTATATTAACCCGTTTGGATGCAATAACACCCTTCAGAACGAACACGGCTGGTTTAAGGGGGTTTCGGGCTCAATTTGGGAAAATACTTATTTTGCTCAATTTTGGCAAATTTGGCCAGGTTGCGAAAGAGCCTAAAATCCGCTCAGAATGGATCTACTTTATTTACTGTATATTTACCCGTTTGGATGCTAGAACACCCCTCGGAACGAACATGGCTGGTTTGAGGGAGTTTCGGGCTCAATTTTGGAAAATACTTATTTTGCTCAATTTTGGCCAATTATGCCAGGTCGTGAAAAAGCCTAAAATCTGCTCGCAATGGATCTACTTTATTTTCCGTATATTAAGCCGTTTGGATGGTAGAAGACACCTCGGAACGAACATGGCTCGTTTGGAGTGGGTTAGGGTTAGGGTGAGCAAATTATTTCACTGACTGAAACGAGGTATCTGATTGGCTAAGAGCCAATTATTAGAAATGAAACGTGCTTTCTGATTGGCTAATAGCAATATTTTTCACTGACAAATGATACAAGCTATCTAATTGGCTAAGAGCAAATTGTTTCACTGACAAATGATACGAATTATCTGATTGGCTAAGAGCAAATTATTACAAATAAAACGAGCTATCTGATTGGCTAAGAGCAAATTATTTCAGTAAAAAATGATACGAGCTATCTGATTGGCTAAGACCAAATTTTTTCACTAGCAAATGATACAAGCTATCTGATTGGCTAAGACCAAATTTTTTCACTAACAAATGATACAAGCTATCTAATTGGCTAGGAGCAAATAATTTCAGTGACAAATGATACGAGCTATCTGATTGGCTATGAGCAAATTATTTCAGTGACAAATGATACGAGCTATCTGATTGGCTATGAGCAAATTATTACAAACTACCCTAACCCGGGTGGGAAAAAATTCGATGGATGCTAAAAGACCCTATGGAACGAACCCGGCTGATTTGGGGGTATTGGGCTCCATTTTAGAAAATACTTATTTTTGGCCAATTTGGCCAGTTTGCGCGTTGGGCGAAAGAGCCTAAAATCCGCTGGGAATAGATTTCCTTTATTTTGCGTATATTTACCTATTTGGATGCTAGGAAATCCTCGAAACGAAAACGGCTGGTTTGAGGGAGTTTGGGGCACAATTTCTTAAAATACTTATTTTGCTCAATTTTGGTCAATTTTGCCAGGGCGCAAAAACCCTAAAATCCACTCGCAATGGAATTACTTTATTTTCCGTATATTAACCCGTTTGGATGCTAGAAGACCCCTCAGAACATGGCTCGTTTGGAGTGGGTTAAGGTTAGGGTTAGCAAATTATTTCAGTGACAAATCAAACGAGGTATCTGATTGGCTAAGAGCAAATTATTACAAACTAAACGTGCTTTCTGATTGGCTAATAGCAATATTTCTCACTGACAAATGATACAAGCTATCTGATTGGCTAAGAGCAAACTGTTTCACTGACAAATGATACGAATTATCTGATTGGCTAAGAGCAAATTATTACAAATAAAACGAGCTTATCTGATTGGCTGAAAGCAAATTATTTCACTGACAAATGAAACTAGCTTATCTGATTGGCTAAGAGCAAATTATTTCAGTGACAAATGATACGAGCTATCTGATTGGCTAAGAGCAAATTATTACAAATGAAACGTGCTTTCTGATTGGCTAATAGCAATATTTTTTACTGACAAATGATACAAGCTATCTGATTGGCTAAGATCAAATTGTTTCACTGACAAATAATACGAGCTATCTGATTGGCTAAGAGCAAATTATTACAAATGAAACGAGGTATCTGATTGGCTAAGAGAAAATTATTTCAGTGACAAATGATACGAGCTATCTGATTGGCTAAGAGCAAATTATTACAAATTACCCTAACCCGAGTGGGGAAAAATTAGATGGATGCTACTTCTAGCATCCATTGAACACGAACACGGCTGGTTTGGGGGGTATTGGGCTGCATTTCGGAAAAAAACTTATTTTGCTCAATTTAGGGCAATTTGGCAAGATCGTGATTAGGGCGAGAGAGCCTAAAATTTCGCTCGGACTAGATCTTCTTTATTTTCCGTATATTAACCCGTTTGGATGCAATAACACCCTTCAGAACGAACACGGCTGGTTTAAGGGGGTTTCGGGCTCAATTTGGGAAAATACTTATTTTGCTCAATTTTGGCAAATTATGCCAGGTCGTGAAAAAGCCTAAAATCTGCTCGCAATGGATCTACTTTATTTTCCGTATATTAAGCCGTTTGGATGCTAGAAGACCCCTCGGAACGAACATGGCTCGTTTGGAGTGGGTTAGGGTTAGGGTGAGCAAATTATTTCAGTGATAAATCAAACGAGGTATCTGATTGGCTAAGAGCAAATTATTACAAACTAAACGTGCTTTCTGATTGGCTAATAGCAATATTTCTCACTGACAAATGATACAAGCTATCTGATTGGCTAAGAGCAAACTGTTTCACTGACAAATGATACGAATTATCTGATTGGCTAAGAGCAAATTATTACAAATAAAACGAGCTATCTGATTGGCTGAAAGCAAATTATTTCACTGACAAATGAAACTAGCTATCTGATTGGCTAAGAGCAAATTATTTCAGTGACAAATGATACGAGCTATCTGATTGGCTAAGAGCAAATTATTACAAATGAAACGTGCTTTCTGATTGGCTAATAGCAATATTTTTTACTGACAAATGATACAAGCTATCTGATTGGCTAAGATCAAATTGTTTCACTGACAAATGATACGAGCTATCTGATTGGCTAAGAGCAAATTATTACAAATGAAACGAGGTATCTGATTGGCTAAGAGCAAATTATTTCAGTAAAAAATGATACGAGCTATCTGATTGGCAAAGACCAAATTATTTCAGTGACAAATGATACGAGCTATCTGATTGGCTATGAGCAAATTATTACAAACTACCCTAACCCGGGTGGGAAAAAATTAGATGGATGCTAAAAGACCCTATGGAACGAACCCGGCTGATTTGGGGGTATTGGGCTCCATTTTAGAAAATACTTATTTTTGGCCAATTTGGCCAGTTTGCGCGTTGGGCGAAAGAGCCTAAAATCCGCTGGGAATAGATTTCCTTTATTTTGCGTATATTTACCTATTTGGATGCTAGGAAATCCTCGAAACGAAAACGGCTGGTTTGAGGGAGTTTGGGGCACAATTTCGTAAAATACTTATTTTGCTCAATTTTGGTCAATTTTGCCAGGGCGCAAAAACCCTAAAATCCACTCGCAATTGAATTACTTTATTTTCCGTATATTAACCCGTTTGGATGCTAGAAGACCCCTCAGAACATGGCTCGTTTGGAGTGGGTTAAGGTTAGGGTTAGCAAATTATTTCAGTGACAAATCAAACGAGGTATCTGATTGGCTAAGAGCAAATTATTACAAACTAAACGTGCTTTCTGATTGGCTAATAGCAATATTTCTCACTGACAAATGATACAAGCTATCTGATTGGCTAAGAGCAAACTGTTTCACTGACAAATGATACGAATTATCTGATTGGCTAAGAGCAAATTATTACAAATAAAACGAGCTTATCTGATTGGCTGAAAGCAAATTATTTCACTGACAAATGAAACTAGCTTATCTGATTGGCTAAGAGCAAATTATTTCAGTGACAAATGATACGAGCTATCTGATTGGCTAAGAGCAAATTATTACAAATAAAACGAGCTATCTGATTGGCTGAAAGCAAATTATTTCACTGACAAATGAAACTAGCTATCTGATTGGCTAAGAGCAAATTATTTCAGTGACAAATGATACGAGCTATCTGATTGGCTAAGAGCAAATTATTACAAATGAAACGTGCTTTCTGATTGGCTAATAGCAATATTTTTTACTGACAAATGATACAAGCTATCTGATTGGCTAAGATCAAATTGTTTCACTGACAAATAATACGAGCTATCTGATTGGCTAAGAGCAAATTATTACAAATGAAACGAGGTATCTGATTGGCTAAGAGCAAATTATTTCAGTGACAAATGATACGAGCTATCTGATTGGCTAAGAGCAAATTATTACAAATTACCCTAACCCGAGTGGGGAAAAATTAGATGGATGCTACTTCTAGCATCCATTGAACACGAACACGGCTGGTTTGGGGGGTATTGGGCTGCATTTCGGAAAAAAACTTATTTTGCTCAATTTAGGGCAATTTGGCAAGATCGTGATTAGGGCGAGAGAGCCTAAAATTTCGCTCGGACTAGATCTTCTTTATTTTCCGTATATTAACCCGTTTGGATGCAATAACACCCTTCAGAACGAACACGGCTGGTTTAAGGGGGTTTCGGGCTCAATTTGGGAAAATACTTATTTTGCTCAATTTTGGCAAATTATGCCAGGTCGTGAAAAAGCCTAAAATCTGCTCGCAATGGATCTACTTTATTTTCCGTATATTAAGCCGTTTGGATGCTAGAAGACCCCTCGGAACGAACATGGCTCGTTGGAGTGGGTTAGGGTTAGGGTGAGCAAATTATTTCACTGACTGAAACGAGGTATCTGATTGGCTAAGAGCCAATTATTAGATATGAAACGTGCTTTCTGATTGGCTAATAGCAATATTTTTCACTGACAAATGATACAAGCTATCTAATTGGCTAAAAGCAAATTGTTTCACTGACAAATGATACGAATTATGTGATTGGCTAAGAGCAAATTATTACAAATAAAACGAGCTATCTGATTGGCTAAGAGCAAATTATTTCAGTGAAAAATGATACGAGCTATCTGATTGGCTAGAACCAAATTTTTTTACTAACAAATGATACAAGCTATCTGATTGGCTAAAATCAAATTGTTTCACTGACAAATGATACGAGCTTTCTGATTGGCTAAGAGCATATTATTGCAAATTAAACGAGCTATCTGATTGGCTAAGAGCAAATTATTTCAGTGAAAAATGATACGAGCTATCTCATTGGCTTAGACCAAATTTTTTCACTAACAAATGATACAAGCTATCTGATTGGCTAAGAGCAAATTATTTCAGTGACAAATGATACGAGCTATCTGATTGGCTATGAGCAAATTATTTCAGTGACAAATGATACGAGCTATCTGATTGGCTATGAGCAAATTATTACAAACTACCCTAACCCGGGTGGGAAAAAATTCGATGGATGCTAAAAGACCCTATGGAACGAACCCGGCTGGTTTGGAGGTATTGGGCTCCATTTTAGAAAATACTTATTTTGGCCAATTTGGCCAGTTTGCAGGTTGGGCGAAAGAGCCTAAAATCCGCTGGGAATAGATTTCCTTTATTTTGCGTATATTGACCTATTTGGATGCTAGGACACCCTCGAAACGAAAACGGCTGGTTTGAGGGAGTTTGGGGCACAATTTCGTAAAATACTTATTTTGCTCAATTTTGGTCAATTTTGCCAGGGCGCGAAAAACCCTAAAATCCACTCGCAATGGAATTACTTTATTTTCCGTATATTAACCCGTTTGGATGCTAGAAGACCCCTCAGAACATTGCTCGTTTGGAGTGGGTTAAGGTTAGGGTTAGCAAATTATTTCAGTGACAAATGAAACGAGGTATCTGATTGGCTAAGAGCAAATTATTGCAAATTAAACGTGCTTTCTGATTGGCTAATAGCAATATTTCTCACTGACAAATGATACAAGCTATCTGATTGGCTAAGAGCAAATTATTACAAATAAAACGACCTATCTGATTGGCTGAAAGCAAATTATTTCACTGACAAATGAAACTAGCTATCTGATTGGCTAAGAGCAAATTATTTCAGTGACAAATGATACGAGCTATCTGATTGGCTAAGAGCAAATTATTACAAATTACCCTAACCCGAGTGGGGAAAAATTCGATGGATGCTACTTCTAGCATCCATTGAACACGAACACGGCTGGTTTGGGGGGTATTGGGCTGCATTTCGGAAAAAAACTTATTTTGCTCAATTTAGGGCAATTTGGCAAGATCGTGATTAGGGCGAGAGAGCCTAAAATTTCGCTCGGACTAGATCTTCTTTATTTTCCGTATATTAACCCGTTTGGATGCAATAACACCCTTCAGAACGAACACGGCTGGTTTAAGGGGGTTTCGGGCTCAATTTGGGAAAATACTTATTTTGCTCAATTTTGGCAAATTTGGCCAGGTTGCGAAAGAGCCTAAAATCCGCTCAAAATGGATCTACTTTATTTACTGTATATTTACCCGTTTGGATGCTAGAACACCCCTCGGAACGAACATGGCTGGTTTGAGGGAGTTTCGGGCTCAATTTTGGAAAATACTTATTTTGCTCAATTTTGGCCAATTATGCCAGGTCGTGAAAAAGCCTAAAATCTGCTCGCAATGGATCTACTTTATTTTCCGTATATTAAGCCGTTTGGATGGTAGAAGACACCTCGGAACGAACATGGCTCGTTTGGAGTGGGTTAGGGTTAGGGTGAGCAAATTATTTCACTGACTGAAACGAGGTATCTGATTGGCTAAGAGCCAATTATTAGAAATGAAACGTGCTTTCTGATTGGCTAATAGCAATATTTTTCACTGACAAATGATACAAGCTATCTAATTGGCTAAGAGCAAATTGTTTCACTGACAAATGATACGAATTATCTGATTGGCTAAGAGCAAATTATTACAAATAAAACGAGCTATCTGATTGGCTAAGAGCAAATTATTTCAGTAAAAAATGATACGAGCTATCTGATTGGCTAAGACCAAATTTTTTCACTAGCAAATGATACAAGCTATCTGATTGGCTAAGACCAAATTTTTTCACTAACAAATGATACAAGCTATCTAATTGGCTAGGAGCAAATAATTTCAGTGACAAATGATACGAGCTATCTGATTGGCTATGAGCAAATTATTTCAGTGACAAATGATACGAGCTATCTGATTGGCTATGAGCAAATTATTACAAACTACCCTAACCCGGGTGGGAAAAAATTCGATGGATGCTAAAAGACCCTATGGAACGAACCCGGCTGATTTGGGGGTATTGGGCTCCATTTTAGAAAATACTTATTTTTGGCCAATTTGGCCAGTTTGCGCGTTGGGCGAAAGAGCCTAAAATCCGCTGGGAATAGATTTCCTTTATTTTGCGTATATTTACCTATTTGGATGCTAGGAAATCCTCGAAACGAAAACGGCTGGTTTGAGGGAGTTTGGGGCACAATTTCTTAAAATACTTATTTTGCTCAATTTTGGTCAATTTTGCCAGGGCGCAAAAACCCTAAAATCCACTCGCAATGGAATTACTTTATTTTCCGTATATTAACCCGTTTGGATGCTAGAAGACCCCTCAGAACATGGCTCGTTTGGAGTGGGTTAAGGTTAGGGTTAGCAAATTATTTCAGTGACAAATCAAACGAGGTATCTGATTGGCTAAGAGCAAATTATTACAAACTAAACGTGCTTTCTGATTGGCTAATAGCAATATTTCTCACTGACAAATGATACAAGCTATCTGATTGGCTAAGAGCAAACTGTTTCACTGACAAATGATACGAATTATCTGATTGGCTAAGAGCAAATTATTACAAATAAAACGAGCTTATCTGATTGGCTGAAAGCAAATTATTTCACTGACAAATGAAACTAGCTTATCTGATTGGCTAAGAGCAAATTATTTCAGTGACAAATGATACGAGCTATCTGATTGGCTAAGAGCAAATTATTACAAATGAAACGTGCTTTCTGATTGGCTAATAGCAATATTTTTTACTGACAAATGATACAAGCTATCTGATTGGCTAAGATCAAATTGTTTCACTGACAAATAATACGAGCTATCTGATTGGCTAAGAGCAAATTATTACAAATGAAACGAGGTATCTGATTGGCTAAGAGCAAATTATTTCAGTGACAAATGATACGAGCTATCTGATTGGCTAAGAGCAAATTATTACAAATTACCCTAACCCGAGTGGGGAAAAATTAGATGGATGCTACTTCTAGCATCCATTGAACACGAACACGGCTGGTTTGGGGGGTATTGGGCTGCATTTCGGAAAAAAACTTATTTTGCTCAATTTAGGGCAATTTGGCAAGATCGTGATTAGGGCGAGAGAGCCTAAAATTTCGCTCGGACTAGATCTTCTTTATTTTCCGTATATTAACCCGTTTGGATACAATAACACCCTTCAGAACGAACACGGCTGGTTTAAGGGGGTTTCGGGCTCAATTTGGGAAAATACTTATTTTGCTCAATTTTGGCAAATTATGCCAGGTCGTGAAAAAGCCTAAAATCTGCTCGCAATGGATCTACTTTATTTTCCGTATATTAAGCCGTTTGGATGCTAGAAGACCCCTCGGAACGAACATGGCTCGTTTGGAGTGGGTTAGGGTTAGGGTGAGCAAATTATTTCAGTGATAAATCAAACGAGGTATCTGATTGGCTAAGAGCAAATTATTACAAACTAAACGTGCTTTCTGATTGGCTAATAGCAATATTTCTCACTGACAAATGATACAAGCTATCTGATTGGCTAAGAGCAAACTGTTTCACTGACAAATGATACGAATTATCTGATTGGCTAAGAGCAAATTATTACAAATAAAACGAGCTATCTGATTGGCTGAAAGCAAATTATTTCACTGACAAATGAAACTAGCTATCTGATTGGCTAAGAGCAAATTATTTCAGTGACAAATGATACGAGCTATCTGATTGGCTAAGAGCAAATTATTACAAATGAAACGTGCTTTCTGATTGGCTAATAGCAATATTTTTTACTGACAAATGATACAAGCTATCTGATTGGCTAAGATCAAATTGTTTCACTGACAAATGATACGAGCTATCTGATTGGCTAAGAGCAAATTATTACAAATGAAACGAGGTATCTGATTGGCTAAGAGCAAATTATTTCAGTAAAAAATGATACGAGCTATCTGATTGGCAAAGACCAAATTTTTTCACTAACAAATGATACAAGCTATCTGATTGGCTAAGACCAAATTTTTTCACTAACAAATGATACTAGCTATCTAATTGG
Source organism: Lytechinus pictus (assembly GCF_037042905.1). Lineage (NCBI taxonomy): Eukaryota > Metazoa > Echinodermata > Echinoidea > Temnopleuroida > Toxopneustidae > Lytechinus > Lytechinus pictus. Next base: position 77,409 of record NC_087260.1, on the reverse strand, counting down.
CTAGGAGCAAATAATTTCAGTGACAAATGATACGAGCTATCTGATTGGCTATGAGCAAATTATTTCAGTGACAAATGATACGAGCTATCTGATTGGCTATGAGCAAATTATTACAAACTACCCTAACCCGGGTGGGAAAAAATTCGATGGATGCTAAAAGACCCTATGGAACGAACCCGGCTGATTTGGGGGTATTGGGCTCCATTTTAGAAAATACTTATTTTGGCCAATTTGGCCAGTTTGCGGGTTGGGCGAAAGAGCCTTAAAATCCGCTGGGAATAGATTTCCTTTATTTTGCGTATATTGACCTATTTGGATGCTAGGAAATCCTCGAAACGAAAACGGCTGGTTTGAGGGAGTTTGGGGCACAATTTCGTAAAATACTTATTTTGCTCAATTTTGGTCAATTTTGCCAGGGTGCAAATACCCTAAAATCCACTCGCAATGGAATTACTTTATTTTCCGTATATTAACCCGTTTGGATGCTAGAAGACCCCTCAGAACATGGCTCGTTTGGAGTGGGTTAAGGTTAGGGTTAGCAAATTATTTCAGTGACAAATCAAACGAGGTATCTGATTGGCTAAGAGCAAATTATTACAAACTAAACGTGCTTTCTGATTGGCTAATAGCAATATTTCTCACTGACAAATGATACAAGCTATCTGATTGGCTAAGAGCAAACTGTTTCACTGACAAATGATACGAATTATCTGATTGGCTAAGAGCAAATTATTACAAATAAAACGAGCTATCTGATTGGCTGAAAGCAAATTATTTCACTGACAAATGAAACTAGCTATCTGATTGGCTAAGAGCAAATTATTTCAGTGACAAATGATACGAGCTATCTGATTGGCTAAGAGCAAATTATTACAAATGAAACGTGCTTTCTGATTGGCTAATAGCAATATTTTTTACTGACAAATGATACAAGCTATCTGATTGGCTAAGATCAAATTGTTTCACTGACAAATAATACGAGCTATCTGATTGGCTAAGAGCAAATTATTACAAATGAAACGAGGTATCTGATTGGCTAAGAGCAAATTATTTCAGTGACAAATGATACGAGCTATCTGATTGGCTAAGAGCAAATTATTACAAATTACCCTAACCCGAGTGGGGAAAAATTAGATGGATGCTACTTCTAGCATCCATTGAACACGAACACGGCTGGTTTGGGGGGTATTGGGCTGCATTTCGGAAAAAAACTTATTTTGCTCAATTTAGGGCAATTTGGCAAGATCGTGATTAGGGCGAGAGAGCCTAAAATTTCGCTCGGACTAGATCTTCTTTATTTTCCGTATATTAACCCGTTTGGATGCAATAACACCCTTCAGAACGAACACGGCTGGTTTAAGGGGGTTTCGGGCTCAATTTGGGAAAATACTTATTTTGCTCAATTTTGGCAAATTATGCCAGGTCGTGAAAAAGCCTAAAATCTGCTCGCAATGGATCTACTTTATTTTCCGTATATTAAGCCGTTTGGATGCTAGAAGACCCCTCGGAACGAACATGGCTCGTTGGAGTGGGTTAGGGTTAGGGTGAGCAAATTATTTCACTGACTGAAACGAGGTATCTGATTGGCTAAGAGCCAATTATTAGATATGAAACGTGCTTTCTGATTGGCTAATAGCAATATTTTTCACTGACAAATGATACAAGCTATCTAATTGGCTAAAAGCAAATTGTTTCACTGACAAATGATACGAATTATGTGATTGGCTAAGAGCAAATTATTACAAATAAAACGAGCTATCTGATTGGCTAAGAGCAAATTATTTCAGTGAAAAATGATACGAGCTATCTGATTGGCTAGAACCAAATTTTTTTACTAACAAATGATACAAGCTATCTGATTGGCTAAGATCAAATTGTTTCACTGACAAATGATACGAACTTTCTGATTGGCTAAGAGCATATTATTGCAAATTAAACGAGCTATCTGATTGGCTAAGAGCAAATTATTTCAGTGAAAAATGATACGAGCTATCTGATTGGCTAGAACCAAATTTTTTTACTAACAAATGATACAAGCTATCTGATTGGCTAAGATCAAATTGTTTCACTGACAAATGATACGAACTTTCTGATTGGCTAAGAGCATATTATTGCAAATTAAACGAGCTATCTGATTGGCTATGAGCAAATTATTTCAGTGACAAATGATACGAGCTATCTGATTGGCTATGAGCAAATTATTACAAACTACCCTAACCCGGGTGGGAAAAAATTCGATGGATGCTAAAAGACCCTATGGAACGAACCCGGCTGATTTGGGGGTATTGGGCTCCATTTTAGAAAATACTTATTTTTGGCCAATTTGGCCAGTTTGCGCGTTGGGCGAAAGAGCCTAAAATCCGCTGGGAATAGATTTCCTTTATTTTGCGTATATTTACCTATTTGGATGCTAGGAAATCCTCGAAACGAAAACGGCTGGTTTGAGGGAGTTTGGGGCACAATTTCTTAAAATACTTATTTTGCTCAATTTTGGTCAATTTTGCCAGGGCGCAAAAACCCTAAAATCCACTCGCAATGGAATTACTTTATTTTCCGTATATTAACCCGTTTGGATGCTAGAAGACCCCTCAGAACATGGCTCGTTTGGAGTGGGTTAAGGTTAGGGTTAGCAAATTATTTCAGTGACAAATCAAACGAGGTATCTGATTGGCTAAGAGCAAATTATTACAAACTAAACGTGCTTTCTGATTGGCTAATAGCAATATTTCTCACTGACAAATGATACAAGCTATCTGATTGGCTAAGAGCAAACTGTTTCACTGACAAATGATACGAATTATCTGATTGGCTAAGAGCAAATTATTACAAATAAAACGAGCTTATCTGATTGGCTGAAAGCAAATTATTTCACTGACAAATGAAACTAGCTTATCTGATTGGCTAAGAGCAAATTATTTCAGTGACAAATGATACGAGCTATCTGATTGGCTAAGAGCAAATTATTACAAATGAAACGTGCTTTCTGATTGGCTAATAGCAATATTTTTTACTGACAAATGATACAAGCTATCTGATTGGCTAAGATCAAATTGTTTCACTGACAAATAATACGAGCTATCTGATTGGCTAAGAGCAAATTATTACAAATGAAACGAGGTATCTGATTGGCTAAGAGCAAACTATTTCAGTGACAAATGATACGAGCTATCTGATTGGCTAAGAGCAAATTATTACAAATTACCCTAACCCGAGTGGGGAAAAATTAGATGGATGCTACTTCTAGCATCCATTGAACACGAACACGGCTGGTTTGGGGGGTATTGGGCTGCATTTCGGAAAAAAACTTATTTTGCTCAATTTAGGGCAATTTGGCAAGATCGTGATTAGGGCGAGAGAGCCTAAAATTTCGCTCGGACTAGATCTTCTTTATTTTCCGTATATTAACCCGTTTGGATGCAATAACACCCTTCAGAACGAACACGGCTGGTTTAAGGGGGTTTCGGGCTCAATTTGGGAAAATACTTATTTTGCTCAATTTTGGCAAATTATGCCAGGTCGTGAAAAAGCCTAAAATCTGCTCGCAATGGATCTACTTTATTTTCCGTATATTAAGCCGTTTGGATGCTAGAAGACCCCTCGGAACGAACATGGCTCGTTTGGAGTGGGTTAGGGTTAGGGTGAGCAAATTATTTCAGTGATAAATCAAACGAGGTATCTGATTGGCTAAGAGCAAATTATTACAAACTAAACGTGCTTTCTGATTGGCTAATAGCAATATTTCTCACTGACAAATGATACAAGCTATCTGATTGGCTAAGAGCAAACTGTTTCACTGACAAATGATACGAATTATCTGATTGGCTAAGAGCAAATTATTACAAATAAAACGAGCTATCTGATTGGCTGAAAGCAAATTATTTCACTGACAAATGAAACTAGCTATCTGATTGGCTAAGAGCAAATTATTTCAGTGACAAATGATACGAGCTATCTGATTGGCTAAGAGCAAATTATTACAAATGAAACGTGCTTTCTGATTGGCTAATAGCAATATTTTTTACTGACAAATGATACAAGCTATCTGATTGGCTAAGATCAAATTGTTTCACTGACAAATGATACGAGCTATCTGATTGGCTAAGAGCAAATTATTACAAATGAAACGAGGTATCTGATTGGCTAAGAGCAAATTATTTCAGTAAAAAATGATACGAGCTATCTGATTGGCAAAGACCAAATTTTTTCACTAACAAATGATACAAGCTATCTGATTGGCTAAGACCAAATTTTTTCACTAACAAATGATACTAGCTATCTAATTGGCTAGGAGCAAATAATTTCAGTGACAAATGATACGAGCTATCTGATTGGCTATGAGCAAATTATTTCAGTGACAAATGATACGAGCTATCTGATTGGCTATGAGCAAATTATTACAAACTACCCTAACCCGGGTGGGAAAAAATTCGATGGATGCTAAAAGACCCTATGGAACGAACCCGGCTGATTTGGGGGTATTGGGCTCCATTTTAGAAAATACTTATTTTGGCCAATTTGGCCAGTTTGCGGGTTGGGCGAAAGAGCCTTAAAATCCGCTGGGAATAGATTTCCTTTATTTTGCGTATATTGACCTATTTGGATGCTAGGAAATCCTCGAAACGAAAACGGCTGGTTTGAGGGAGTTTGGGGCACAATTTCGTAAAATACTTATTTTGCTCAATTTTGGTCAATTTTGCCAGGGTGCAAATACCCTAAAATCCACTCGCAATGGAATTACTTTATTTTCCGTATATTAACCCGTTTGGATGCTAGAAGACCCCTCAGAACATGGCTCGTTTGGAGTGGGTTAAGGTTAGGGTTAGCAAATTATTTCAGTGACAAATCAAACGAGGTATCTGATTGGCTAAGAGCAAATTATTACAAACTAAACGTGCTTTCTGATTGGCTAATATCAATATTTCTCACTGACAAATGATACAAGCTATCTGATTGGCTAAGAGCAAACTGTTTCACTGACAAATGATACGAATTATCTGATTGGCTAAGAGCAAATTATTACAAATAAAACGAGCTATCTGATTGGCTGAAAGCAAATTATTTCACTGACAAATGAAACTAGCTATCTGATTGGCTAAGAGCAAATTATTTCAGTGACAAATGATACGAGCTATCTGATTGGCTAAGAGCAAATTATTACAAATGAAACGTGCTTTCTGATTGGCTAATAGCAATATTTTTTACTGACAAATGATACAAGCTATCTGATTGGCTAAGATCAAATTGTTTCACTGACAAATAATACGAGCTATCTGATTGGCTAAGAGCAGATTATTACAAATGAAACGAGGTATCTGATTGGCTAAGAGCAAATTATTTCAGTGACAAATGATACGAGCTATCTGATTGGCTAAGAGCAAATTATTACAAATTACCCTAACCCGAGTGGGGAAAAATTAGATGGATGCTACTTCTAGCATCCATTGAACACGAACACGGCTGGTTTGGGGGGTATTTTGCTGCATTTCGGAAAAAAACTTATATTGCTCAATTTAGGGCAATTTGGCAAGATCGTGATTAGGGCGAGAGAGCCTAAAATTTCGCTCGGACTAGATCTTCTTTATTTTCCGTATATTAACCCGTTTGGATGCAATAACACCCTTCAGAACGAACACGGCTGGTTTAAGGGGGTTTCGGGCTCAATTTGGGAAAATACTTATTTTGCTCAATTTTGGCAAATTATGCCAGGTCGTGAAAAAGCCTAAAATCTGCTCGCAATGGATCTACTTTATTTTCCGTATATTAAGCCGTTTGGATGCTAGAAGACCCCTCGGAACGAACATGGCTCGTTTGGAGTGGGTTAGGGTTAGGGTGAGCAAATTATTTCACTGACTGAAACGAGGTATCTGATTGGCTAAGAGCCAATTATTAGATATGAAACGTGCTTTCTGATTGGCTAATAGCAATATTTTTCACTGACAAATGATACAAGCTATCTAATTGGCTAAAAGCAAATTGTTTCACTGACAAATGATACGAATTATCTGATTGGCTAAGAGCAAATTATTACAAATAAAACGAGCTATCTGATTGGCTAAGAGCAAATTATTTCAGTGAAAAATGATACGAGCTATCTGATTGGCTAGAACCAAATTTTTTCACTAACAAATGATACAAGCTATCTGATTGGCTAAGATCAAATTGTTTCACTGACAAATGATACGAGCTTTCTGATTGGCTAAGAGCAAATTATTGCAAATGAAACGAGCTATCTGATTGGCTAAGAGCAAATTATTTCAGTGAAAAATGATACGAGCTATCTGATTGGCTTAGACCAAATTTTTTCACTAACAAATGATACAAGCTATCTGATTGGCTAAGAGCAAATTATTTCAGTGACAAATGATACGAGCTATCTGATTGGCTATGAGCAAATTATTTCAGTGACAAATGATACGAGCTATCTGATTGGCTATGAGCAAATTATTACAAACTACCCTAACCCGGGTGGGAAAAAATTCGATGGATGCTAAAAGACCCTATGGAACGAACCCGGCTGGTTTGGGGGTATTGGGCTCCATTTTAGAAAATACTTATTTTGGCCAATTTGGCCAGTTTGCGGGTTGGGCGAAAGAGCCTAAAATCCGCTGGGAATAGATTTCCTTTATTTTGCGTATATTGACCTATTTCGATGCTAGGACACCCTCGAAACGAAAACGGCTGGTTTGAGGGAGTTTGGGGCACAATTTCGTAAAATACTTATTTTGCTCAATTTTGGTCAATTTTGCCAGGGCGCGAAAAACCCTAAAATCCACTCGCAATGGAATTACTTTATTTTCAGTATATTAACCCGTTTGGATGCTAGAACACCCCTCGGAACGAACATGGCTGGTTTGAGGGAGTTTCGGGCTCAATTTTGGAAAATACTTATTTTGCTCAATTTTGGCCAATTATGCCAGATCGTGCAAAAGTCTAAAATCTGCTCGCAATGGATCTACTTTTTTTTCCGTATATTAAGCCGTTTGGAAGCTAGAAGACCCCTCGGAACGAACATGGCTCGTTTGGAGTGGGTTAGGGTAAGGGTGAGCAAATTATTTCACTGACAAATGAAACGAGGTATCTGATTGGCTATGAGCAAATTATTTCAGTGACAAATGATACGAGCTATCTGATTGGCTATGAGCAAATTATTTCAGTGACAAATGATACGAGCTATCTGATTGGCTATGAGCAAATTATTACAAACTACCCTAACCCGGGTGGGAAAAAATTCGATGGATGCTAAAAGACCCTATGGAACGAACCCGGCTGGTTTGGAGGTATTGGGCTCCATTTTAGAAAATACTTATTTTGGCCAATTTGGCCAGTTTGCAGGTTGGGCGAAAGAGCCTAAAATCCGCTGGGAATAGATTTCCTTTATTTTGCGTATATTGACCTATTTGGATGCTAGGACACCCTCGAAACGAAAACGGCTGGTTTGAGGGAGTTTGGGGCACAATTTCGTAAAATACTTATTTTGCTCAATTTTGGTCAATTTTGCCAGGGCGCGAAAAACCCTAAAATCCACTCGCAATGGAATTACTTTATTTTCCGTATATTAACCCGTTTGGATGCTAGAAGACCCCTCAGAACATTGCTCGTTTGGAGTGGGTTAAGGTTAGGGTTAGCAAATTATTTCAGTGACAAATGAAACGAGGTATCTGATTGGCTAAGAGCAAATTATTGCAAATTAAACGTGCTTTCTGATTGGCTAATAGCAATATTTCTCACTGACAAATGATACAAGCTATCTGATTGGCTAAGAGCAAACTGTTTCACTGACAAATGATACGAATTATCTGATTGGCTAAGAGCAAATTATTACAAATAAAACGAGCTATCTGATTGGCTGAAAGCAAATTATTTCACTGACAAATGAAACTAGCTTATCTGATTGGCTAAGAGCAAATTATTTCAGTGACAAATGATACGAGCTATCTGATTGGCTAAGAGCAAATTATTACAAATGAAACGTGCTTTCTGATTGGCTAATAGCAATATTTTTTACTGACAAATGATACAAGCTATCTGATTGGCTAAGAGCAAACTGTTTCACTGACAAATGATACGAGCTATCTGATTGGCTAAGAGCAAATTATTACAAATTACCCTAACCCGAGTGGGGAAAAATTCGATGGATGCTACTTCTAGCATCCATTGAACACGAACACGGCTGGTTTGGGGGGTATTGGGCTGCATTTCGGAAAAAAACTTATTTTGCTCAATTTAGGGCAATTTGGCAAGATCGTGATTAGGGCGAGAGAGCCTAAAATTTCGCTCGGACTAGATCTTCTTTATTTTCCGTATATTAACCCGTTTGGATGCAATAACACCCTTCAGAACGAACACGGCTGGTTTAAGGGGGTTTCGGGCTCAATTTGGGAAAATACTTATTTTGCTCAATTTTGGCAAATTTGGCCAGGTTGCGAAAGAGCCTAAAATCCGCTCAGAATGGATCTACTTTATTTACTGTATATTTACCCGTTTGGATGCTAGAACACCCCTCGGAACGAACATGGCTGGTTTGAGGGAGTTTCGGGCTCAATTTTGGAAAATACTTATTTTGCTCAATTTTGGCCAATTATGCCAGGTCGTGAAAAAGCCTAAAATCTGCTCGCAATGGATCTACTTTATTTTCCGTATATTAAGCCGTTTGGATGGTAGAAGACACCTCGGAACGAACATGGCTCGTTTGGAGTGGGTTAGGGTTAGGGTGAGCAAATTATTTCACTGACTGAAACGAGGTATCTGATTGGCTAAGAGCCAATTATTAGAAATGAAACGTGCTTTCTGATTGGCTAATAGCAATATTTTTCACTGACAAATGATACAAGCTATCTAATTGGCTAAGAGCAAATTGTTTCACTGACAAATGATACGAATTATCTGATTGGCTAAGAGCAAATTATTTCAGTAAAAAATGATACGAGCTATCTGATTGGCTAAGACCAAATTTTTTCACTAGCAAATGATACAAGCTATCTGATTGGCTAAGACCAAATTTTTTCACTAACAAATGATACAAGCTATCTAATTGGCTAGGAGCAAATAATTTCAGTGACAAATGATACGAGCTATCTGATTGGCTATGAGCAAATTATTTCAGTGACAAATGATACGAGCTATCTGATTGGCTATGAGCAAATTATTACAAACTACCCTAACCCGGGTGGGAAAAAATTAGATGGATGCTAAAAGACCCTATGGAACGAACCCGGCTGATTTGGGGGTATTGGGCTCCATTTTAGAAAATACTTATTTTTGGCCAATTTGGCCAGTTTGCGCGTTGGGCGAAAGAGCCTAAAATCCGCTGGGAATAGATTTCCTTTATTTTGCGTATATTTACCTATTTGGATGCTAGGAAATCCTCGAAACGAAAACGGCTGGTTTGAGGGAGTTTGGGGCACAATTTCGTAAAATACTTATTTTGCTCAATTTTGGTCAATTTTGCCAGGGCGCAAAAACCCTAAAATCCACTCGCAATGGAATTACTTTATTTTCCGTATATTAACCCGTTTGGATGCTAGAAGACCCCTCAGAACATGGCTCGTTTGGAGTGGGTTAAGGTTAGGGTTAGCAAATTATTTCAGTGACAAATCAAACGAGGTATCTGATTGGCTAAGAGCAAATTATTACAAACTAAACGTGCTTTCTGATTGGCTGAAAGCAAATTATTTCACTGACAAATGAAACTAGCTATCTGATTGGCTAAGAGCAAATTATTTCAGTGACAAATGATACGAGCTATCTGATTGGCTAAGAGCAAATTATTACAAATGAAACGTGCTTTCTGATTGGCTAATAGCAATATTTTTTACTGACAAATGATACAAGCTATCTGATTGGCTAAGATCAAATTGTTTCACTGACAAATAATACGAGCTATCTGATTGGCTAAGAGCAAATTATTACAAATGAAACGAGGTATCTGATTGGCTAAGAGCAAATTATTTCAGTGACAAATGATACGAGCTATCTGATTGGCTAAGAGCAAATTATTACAAATTACCCTAACCCGAGTGGGGAAAAATTAGATGGATGCTACTTCTAGCATCCATTGAACACGAACACGGCTGGTTTGGGGGGTATTGGGCTGCATTTCGGAAAAAAACTTATTTTGCTCAATTTAGGGCAATTTGGCAAGATCGTGATTAGGGCGAGAGAGCCTAAAATTTCGCTCGGACTAGATCTTCTTTATTTTCCGTATATTAACCCGTTTGGATGCAATAACACCCTTCAGAACGAACACGGCTGGTTTAAGGGGGTTTCGGGCTCAATTTGGGAAAATACTTATTTTGCTCAATTTTGGCAAATTATGCCAGGTCGTGAAAAAGCCTAAAATCTGCTCGCAATGGATCTACTTTATTTTCCGTATATTAAGCCGTTTGGATGCTAGAAGACCCCTCGGAACGAACATGGCTCGTTGGAGTGGGTTAGGGTTAGGGTGAGCAAATTATTTCACTGACTGAAACGAGGTATCTGATTGGCTAAGAGCCAATTATTAGATATGAAACGTGCTTTCTGATTGGCTAATAGCAATATTTTTCACTGACAAATGATACAAGCTATCTAATTGGCTAAAAGCAAATTGTTTCACTGACAAATGATACGAATTATGTGATTGGCTAAGAGCAAATTATTACAAATAAAACGAGCTATCTGATTGGCTAAGAGCAAATTATTTCAGTGAAAAATGATACGAGCTATCTGATTGGCTAGAACCAAATTTTTTTACTAACAAATGATACAAGCTATCTGATTGGCTAAGATCAAATTGTTTCACTGACAAATGATACGAGCTTTCTGATTGGCTAAGAGCATATTATTGCAAATTAAACGAGCTATCTGATTGGCTAAGAGCAAATTATTTCAGTGAAAAATGATACGAGCTATCTCATTGGCTTAGACCAAATTTTTTCACTAACAAATGATACAAGCTATCTGATTGGCTAAGAGCAAATTATTTCAGTGACAAATGATACGAGCTATCTGATTGGCTATGAGCAAATTATTTCAGTGACAAATGATACGAGCTATCTGATTGGCTATGAGCAAATTATTACAAACTACCCTAACCCGGGTGGGAAAAAATTCGATGGATGCTAAAAGACCCTATGGAACGAACCCGGCTGGTTTGGAGGTATTGGGCTCCATTTTAGAAAATACTTATTTTGGCCAATTTGGCCAGTTTGCAGGTTGGGCGAAAGAGCCTAAAATCCGCTGGGAATAGATTTCCTTTATTTTGCGTATATTGACCTATTTGGATGCTAGGACACCCTCGAAACGAAAACGGCTGGTTTGAGGGAGTTTGGGGCACAATTTCGTAAAATACTTATTTTGCTCAATTTTGGTCAATTTTGCCAGGGCGCGAAAAACCCTAAAATCCACTCGCAATGGAATTACTTTATTTTCCGTATATTAACCCGTTTGGATGCTAGAAGACCCCTCAGAACATTGCTCGTTTGGAGTGGGTTAAGGTTAGGGTTAGCAAATTATTTCAGTGACAAATGAAACGAGGTATCTGATTGGCTAAGAGCAAATTATTGCAAATTAAACGTGCTTTCTGATTGGCTAATAGCAATATTTCTCACTGACAAATGATACAAGCTATCTGATTGGCTAAGAGCAAACTGTTTCACTGACAAATGATACGAATTATCTGATTGGCTAAGAGCAAATTATTACAAATAAAACGACCTATCTGATTGGCTGAAAGCAAATTATTTCACTGACAAATGAAACTAGCTATCTGATTGGCTAAGAGCAAATTATTTCAGTGACAAATGATACGAGCTATCTGATTGGCTAAGAGCAAATTATTACAAATTACCCTAACCCGAGTGGGGAAAAATTCGATGGATGCTACTTCTAGCATCCATTGAACACGAACACGGCTGGTTTGGGGGGTATTGGGCTGCATTTCGGAAAAAAACTTATTTTGCTCAATTTAGGGCAATTTGGCAAGATCGTGATTAGGGCGAGAGAGCCTAAAATTTCGCTCGGACTAGATCTTCTTTATTTTCCGTATATTAACCCGTTTGGATGCAATAACACCCTTCAGAACGAACACGGCTGGTTTAAGGGGGTTTCGGGCTCAATTTGGGAAAATACTTATTTTGCTCAATTTTGGCAAATTTGGCCAGGTTGCGAAAGAGCCTAAAATCCGCTCAGAATGGATCTACTTTATTTACTGTATATTTACCCGTTTGGATGCTAGAACACCCCTCGGAACGAACATGGCTGGTTTGAGGGAGTTTCGGGCTCAATTTTGGAAAATACTTATTTTGCTCAATTTTGGCCAATTATGCCAGGTCGTGAAAAAGCCTAAAATCTGCTCGCAATGGATCTACTTTATTTTCCGTATATTAAGCCGTTTGGATGGTAGAAGACACCTCGGAACGAACATGGCTCGTTTGGAGTGGGTTAGGGTTAGGGTGAGCAAATTATTTCACTGACTGAAACGAGGTATCTGATTGGCTAAGAGCCAATTATTAGAAATGAAACGTGCTTTCTGATTGGCTAATAGCAATATTTTTCACTGACAAATGATACAAGCTATCTAATTGGCTAAGAGCAAATTGTTTCACTGACAAATGATACGAATTATCTGATTGGCTAAGAGCAAATTATTACAAATAAAACGAGCTATCTGATTGGCTAAGAGCAAATTATTTCAGTAAAAAATGATACGAGCTATCTGATTGGCTAAGACCAAATTTTTTCACTAGCAAATGATACAAGCTATCTGATTGGCTAAGACCAAATTTTTTCACTAACAAATGATACAAGCTATCTAATTGGCTAGGAGCAAATAATTTCAGTGACAAATGATACGAGCTATCTGATTGGCTATGAGCAAATTATTTCAGTGACAAATGATACGAGCTATCTGATTGGCTATGAGCAAATTATTACAAACTACCCTAACCCGGGTGGGAAAAAATTCGATGGATGCTAAAAGACCCTATGGAACGAACCCGGCTGATTTGGGGGTATTGGGCTCCATTTTAGAAAATACTTATTTTTGGCCAATTTGGCCAGTTTGCGCGTTGGGCGAAAGAGCCTAAAATCCGCTGGGAATAGATTTCCTTTATTTTGCGTATATTTACCTATTTGGATGCTAGGAAATCCTCGAAACGAAAACGGCTGGTTTGAGGGAGTTTGGGGCACAATTTCTTAAAATACTTATTTTGCTCAATTTTGGTCAATTTTGCCAGGGCGCAAAAACCCTAAAATCCACTCGCAATGGAATTACTTTATTTTCCGTATATTAACCCGTTTGGATGCTAGAAGACCCCTCAGAACATGGCTCGTTTGGAGTGGGTTAAGGTTAGGGTTAGCAAATTATTTCAGTGACAAATCAAACGAGGTATCTGATTGGCTAAGAGCAAATTATTACAAACTAAACGTGCTTTCTGATTGGCTAATAGCAATATTTCTCACTGACAAATGATACAAGCTATCTGATTGGCTAAGAGCAAACTGTTTCACTGACAAATGATACGAATTATCTGATTGGCTAAGAGCAAATTATTACAAATAAAACGAGCTTATCTGATTGGCTGAAAGCAAATTATTTCACTGACAAATGAAACTAGCTTATCTGATTGGCTAAGAGCAAATTATTTCAGTGACAAATGATACGAGCTATCTGATTGGCTAAGAGCAAATTATTACAAATGAAACGTGCTTTCTGATTGGCTAATAGCAATATTTTTTACTGACAAATGATACAAGCTATCTGATTGGCTAAGATCAAATTGTTTCACTGACAAATAATACGAGCTATCTGATTGGCTAAGAGCAAATTATTACAAATGAAACGAGGTATCTGATTGGCTAAGAGAAAATTATTTCAGTGACAAATGATACGAGCTATCTGATTGGCTAAGAGCAAATTATTACAAATTACCCTAACCCGAGTGGGGAAAAATTAGATGGATGCTACTTCTAGCATCCATTGAACACGAACACGGCTGGTTTGGGGGGTATTGGGCTGCATTTCGGAAAAAAACTTATTTTGCTCAATTTAGGGCAATTTGGCAAGATCGTGATTAGGGCGAGAGAGCCTAAAATTTCGCTCGGACTAGATCTTCTTTATTTTCCGTATATTAACCCGTTTGGATGCAATAACACCCTTCAGAACGAACACGGCTGGTTTAAGGGGGTTTCGGGCTCAATTTGGGAAAATACTTATTTTGCTCAATTTTGGCAAATTATGCCAGGTCGTGAAAAAGCCTAAAATCTGCTCGCAATGGATCTACTTTATTTTCCGTATATTAAGCCGTTTGGATGCTAGAAGACCCCTCGGAACGAACATGGCTCGTTTGGAGTGGGTTAGGGTTAGGGTGAGCAAATTATTTCAGTGATAAATCAAACGAGGTATCTGATTGGCTAAGAGCAAATTATTACAAACTAAACGTGCTTTCTGATTGGCTAATAGCAATATTTCTCACTGACAAATGATACAAGCTATCTGATTGGCTAAGAGCAAACTGTTTCACTGACAAATGATACGAATTATCTGATTGGCTAAGAGCAAATTATTACAAATAAAACGAGCTATCTGATTGGCTGAAAGCAAATTATTTCACTGACAAATGAAACTAGCTATCTGATTGGCTAAGAGCAAATTATTTCAGTGACAAATGATACGAGCTATCTGATTGGCTAAGAGCAAATTATTACAAATGAAACGTGCTTTCTGATTGGCTAATAGCAATATTTTTTACTGACAAATGATACAAGCTATCTGATTGGCTAAGATCAAATTGTTTCACTGACAAATGATACGAGCTATCTGATTGGCTAAGAGCAAATTATTACAAATGAAACGAGGTATCTGATTGGCTAAGAGCAAATTATTTCAGTAAAAAATGATACGAGCTATCTGATTGGCAAAGACCAAATTATTTCAGTGACAAATGATACGAGCTATCTGATTGGCTATGAGCAAATTATTACAAACTACCCTAACCCGGGTGGGAAAAAATTAGATGGATGCTAAAAGACCCTATGGAACGAACCCGGCTGATTTGGGGGTATTGGGCTCCATTTTAGAAAATACTTATTTTTGGCCAATTTGGCCAGTTTGCGCGTTGGGCGAAAGAGCCTAAAATCCGCTGGGAATAGATTTCCTTTATTTTGCGTATATTTACCTATTTGGATGCTAGGAAATCCTCGAAACGAAAACGGCTGGTTTGAGGGAGTTTGGGGCACAATTTCGTAAAATACTTATTTTGCTCAATTTTGGTCAATTTTGCCAGGGCGCAAAAACCCTAAAATCCACTCGCAATTGAATTACTTTATTTTCCGTATATTAACCCGTTTGGATGCTAGAAGACCCCTCAGAACATGGCTCGTTTGGAGTGGGTTAAGGTTAGGGTTAGCAAATTATTTCAGTGACAAATCAAACGAGGTATCTGATTGGCTAAGAGCAAATTATTACAAACTAAACGTGCTTTCTGATTGGCTAATAGCAATATTTCTCACTGACAAATGATACAAGCTATCTGATTGGCTAAGAGCAAACTGTTTCACTGACAAATGATACGAATTATCTGATTGGCTAAGAGCAAATTATTACAAATAAAACGAGCTTATCTGATTGGCTGAAAGCAAATTATTTCACTGACAAATGAAACTAGCTTATCTGATTGGCTAAGAGCAAATTATTTCAGTGACAAATGATACGAGCTATCTGATTGGCTAAGAGCAAATTATTACAAATAAAACGAGCTATCTGATTGGCTGAAAGCAAATTATTTCACTGACAAATGAAACTAGCTATCTGATTGGCTAAGAGCAAATTATTTCAGTGACAAATGATACGAGCTATCTGATTGGCTAAGAGCAAATTATTACAAATGAAACGTGCTTTCTGATTGGCTAATAGCAATATTTTTTACTGACAAATGATACAAGCTATCTGATTGGCTAAGATCAAATTGTTTCACTGACAAATAATACGAGCTATCTGATTGGCTAAGAGCAAATTATTACAAATGAAACGAGGTATCTGATTGGCTAAGAGCAAATTATTTCAGTGACAAATGATACGAGCTATCTGATTGGCTAAGAGCAAATTATTACAAATTACCCTAACCCGAGTGGGGAAAAATTAGATGGATGCTACTTCTAGCATCCATTGAACACGAACACGGCTGGTTTGGGGGGTATTGGGCTGCATTTCGGAAAAAAACTTATTTTGCTCAATTTAGGGCAATTTGGCAAGATCGTGATTAGGGCGAGAGAGCCTAAAATTTCGCTCGGACTAGATCTTCTTTATTTTCCGTATATTAACCCGTTTGGATGCAATAACACCCTTCAGAACGAACACGGCTGGTTTAAGGGGGTTTCGGGCTCAATTTGGGAAAATACTTATTTTGCTCAATTTTGGCAAATTATGCCAGGTCGTGAAAAAGCCTAAAATCTGCTCGCAATGGATCTACTTTATTTTCCGTATATTAAGCCGTTTGGATGCTAGAAGACCCCTCGGAACGAACATGGCTCGTTGGAGTGGGTTAGGGTTAGGGTGAGCAAATTATTTCACTGACTGAAACGAGGTATCTGATTGGCTAAGAGCCAATTATTAGATATGAAACGTGCTTTCTGATTGGCTAATAGCAATATTTTTCACTGACAAATGATACAAGCTATCTAATTGGCTAAAAGCAAATTGTTTCACTGACAAATGATACGAATTATGTGATTGGCTAAGAGCAAATTATTACAAATAAAACGAGCTATCTGATTGGCTAAGAGCAAATTATTTCAGTGAAAAATGATACGAGCTATCTGATTGGCTAGAACCAAATTTTTTTACTAACAAATGATACAAGCTATCTGATTGGCTAAAATCAAATTGTTTCACTGACAAATGATACGAGCTTTCTGATTGGCTAAGAGCATATTATTGCAAATTAAACGAGCTATCTGATTGGCTAAGAGCAAATTATTTCAGTGAAAAATGATACGAGCTATCTCATTGGCTTAGACCAAATTTTTTCACTAACAAATGATACAAGCTATCTGATTGGCTAAGAGCAAATTATTTCAGTGACAAATGATACGAGCTATCTGATTGGCTATGAGCAAATTATTTCAGTGACAAATGATACGAGCTATCTGATTGGCTATGAGCAAATTATTACAAACTACCCTAACCCGGGTGGGAAAAAATTCGATGGATGCTAAAAGACCCTATGGAACGAACCCGGCTGGTTTGGAGGTATTGGGCTCCATTTTAGAAAATACTTATTTTGGCCAATTTGGCCAGTTTGCAGGTTGGGCGAAAGAGCCTAAAATCCGCTGGGAATAGATTTCCTTTATTTTGCGTATATTGACCTATTTGGATGCTAGGACACCCTCGAAACGAAAACGGCTGGTTTGAGGGAGTTTGGGGCACAATTTCGTAAAATACTTATTTTGCTCAATTTTGGTCAATTTTGCCAGGGCGCGAAAAACCCTAAAATCCACTCGCAATGGAATTACTTTATTTTCCGTATATTAACCCGTTTGGATGCTAGAAGACCCCTCAGAACATTGCTCGTTTGGAGTGGGTTAAGGTTAGGGTTAGCAAATTATTTCAGTGACAAATGAAACGAGGTATCTGATTGGCTAAGAGCAAATTATTGCAAATTAAACGTGCTTTCTGATTGGCTAATAGCAATATTTCTCACTGACAAATGATACAAGCTATCTGATTGGCTAAGAGCAAATTATTACAAATAAAACGACCTATCTGATTGGCTGAAAGCAAATTATTTCACTGACAAATGAAACTAGCTATCTGATTGGCTAAGAGCAAATTATTTCAGTGACAAATGATACGAGCTATCTGATTGGCTAAGAGCAAATTATTACAAATTACCCTAACCCGAGTGGGGAAAAATTCGATGGATGCTACTTCTAGCATCCATTGAACACGAACACGGCTGGTTTGGGGGGTATTGGGCTGCATTTCGGAAAAAAACTTATTTTGCTCAATTTAGGGCAATTTGGCAAGATCGTGATTAGGGCGAGAGAGCCTAAAATTTCGCTCGGACTAGATCTTCTTTATTTTCCGTATATTAACCCGTTTGGATGCAATAACACCCTTCAGAACGAACACGGCTGGTTTAAGGGGGTTTCGGGCTCAATTTGGGAAAATACTTATTTTGCTCAATTTTGGCAAATTTGGCCAGGTTGCGAAAGAGCCTAAAATCCGCTCAAAATGGATCTACTTTATTTACTGTATATTTACCCGTTTGGATGCTAGAACACCCCTCGGAACGAACATGGCTGGTTTGAGGGAGTTTCGGGCTCAATTTTGGAAAATACTTATTTTGCTCAATTTTGGCCAATTATGCCAGGTCGTGAAAAAGCCTAAAATCTGCTCGCAATGGATCTACTTTATTTTCCGTATATTAAGCCGTTTGGATGGTAGAAGACACCTCGGAACGAACATGGCTCGTTTGGAGTGGGTTAGGGTTAGGGTGAGCAAATTATTTCACTGACTGAAACGAGGTATCTGATTGGCTAAGAGCCAATTATTAGAAATGAAACGTGCTTTCTGATTGGCTAATAGCAATATTTTTCACTGACAAATGATACAAGCTATCTAATTGGCTAAGAGCAAATTGTTTCACTGACAAATGATACGAATTATCTGATTGGCTAAGAGCAAATTATTACAAATAAAACGAGCTATCTGATTGGCTAAGAGCAAATTATTTCAGTAAAAAATGATACGAGCTATCTGATTGGCTAAGACCAAATTTTTTCACTAGCAAATGATACAAGCTATCTGATTGGCTAAGACCAAATTTTTTCACTAACAAATGATACAAGCTATCTAATTGGCTAGGAGCAAATAATTTCAGTGACAAATGATACGAGCTATCTGATTGGCTATGAGCAAATTATTTCAGTGACAAATGATACGAGCTATCTGATTGGCTATGAGCAAATTATTACAAACTACCCTAACCCGGGTGGGAAAAAATTCGATGGATGCTAAAAGACCCTATGGAACGAACCCGGCTGATTTGGGGGTATTGGGCTCCATTTTAGAAAATACTTATTTTTGGCCAATTTGGCCAGTTTGCGCGTTGGGCGAAAGAGCCTAAAATCCGCTGGGAATAGATTTCCTTTATTTTGCGTATATTTACCTATTTGGATGCTAGGAAATCCTCGAAACGAAAACGGCTGGTTTGAGGGAGTTTGGGGCACAATTTCTTAAAATACTTATTTTGCTCAATTTTGGTCAATTTTGCCAGGGCGCAAAAACCCTAAAATCCACTCGCAATGGAATTACTTTATTTTCCGTATATTAACCCGTTTGGATGCTAGAAGACCCCTCAGAACATGGCTCGTTTGGAGTGGGTTAAGGTTAGGGTTAGCAAATTATTTCAGTGACAAATCAAACGAGGTATCTGATTGGCTAAGAGCAAATTATTACAAACTAAACGTGCTTTCTGATTGGCTAATAGCAATATTTCTCACTGACAAATGATACAAGCTATCTGATTGGCTAAGAGCAAACTGTTTCACTGACAAATGATACGAATTATCTGATTGGCTAAGAGCAAATTATTACAAATAAAACGAGCTTATCTGATTGGCTGAAAGCAAATTATTTCACTGACAAATGAAACTAGCTTATCTGATTGGCTAAGAGCAAATTATTTCAGTGACAAATGATACGAGCTATCTGATTGGCTAAGAGCAAATTATTACAAATGAAACGTGCTTTCTGATTGGCTAATAGCAATATTTTTTACTGACAAATGATACAAGCTATCTGATTGGCTAAGATCAAATTGTTTCACTGACAAATAATACGAGCTATCTGATTGGCTAAGAGCAAATTATTACAAATGAAACGAGGTATCTGATTGGCTAAGAGCAAATTATTTCAGTGACAAATGATACGAGCTATCTGATTGGCTAAGAGCAAATTATTACAAATTACCCTAACCCGAGTGGGGAAAAATTAGATGGATGCTACTTCTAGCATCCATTGAACACGAACACGGCTGGTTTGGGGGGTATTGGGCTGCATTTCGGAAAAAAACTTATTTTGCTCAATTTAGGGCAATTTGGCAAGATCGTGATTAGGGCGAGAGAGCCTAAAATTTCGCTCGGACTAGATCTTCTTTATTTTCCGTATATTAACCCGTTTGGATACAATAACACCCTTCAGAACGAACACGGCTGGTTTAAGGGGGTTTCGGGCTCAATTTGGGAAAATACTTATTTTGCTCAATTTTGGCAAATTATGCCAGGTCGTGAAAAAGCCTAAAATCTGCTCGCAATGGATCTACTTTATTTTCCGTATATTAAGCCGTTTGGATGCTAGAAGACCCCTCGGAACGAACATGGCTCGTTTGGAGTGGGTTAGGGTTAGGGTGAGCAAATTATTTCAGTGACAAATGATACGAGCTATCTGATTGGCTAAGAGCAAATTATTACAAATGAAACGTGCTTTCTGATTGGCTAATAGCAATATTTTTTACTGACAAATGATACAAGCTATCTGATTGGCTAAGATCAAATTGTTTCACTGACAAATGATACGAGCTATCTGATTGGCTAAGAGCAAATTATTACAAATGAAACGAGGTATCTGATTGGCTAAGAGCAAATTATTTCAGTAAAAAATGATACGAGCTATCTGATTGGCAAAGACCAAATTTTTTCACTAACAAATGATACAAGCTATCTGATTGGCTAAGACCAAATTTTTTCACTAACAAATGATACTAGCTATCTAATTGGCTAGGAGCAAATAATTTCAGTGACAAATGATACGAGCTATCTGATTGGCTATGAGCAAATTATTTCAGTGACAAATGATACGAGCTATCTGATTGGCTATGAGCAAATTATTACAAACTACCCTAACCCGGGTGGGAAAAAATTCGATGGATGCTAAAAGACCCTATGGAACGAACCCGGCTGATTTGGGGGTATTGGGCTCCATTTTAGAAAATACTTATTTTGGCCAATTTGGCCAGTTTGCGGGTTGGGCGAAAGAGCCTTAAAATCCGCTGGGAATAGATTTCCTTTATTTTGCGTATATTGACCTATTTGGATGCTAGGAAATCCTCGAAACGAAAACGGCTGGTTTGAGGGAGTTTGGGGCACAATTTCGTAAAATACTTATTTTGCTCAATTTTGGTCAATTTTGCCAGGGTGCAAATACCCTAAAATCCACTCGCAATGGAATTACTTTATTTTCCGTATATTAACCCGTTTGGATGCTAGAAGACCCCTCAGAACATGGCTCGTTTGGAGTGGGTTAAGGTTAGGGTTAGCAAATTATTTCAGTGACAAATCAAACGAGGTATCTGATTGGCTAAGAGCAAATTATTACAAACTAAACGTGCTTTCTGATTGGCTAATAGCAATATTTCTCACTGACAAATGATACAAGCTATCTGATTGGCTAAGAGCAAACTGTTTCACTGACAAATGATACGAATTATCTGATTGGCTAAGAGCAAATTATTACAAATAAAACGAGCTATCTGATTGGCTGAAAGCAAATTATTTCACTGACAAATGAAACTAGCTATCTGATTGGCTAAGAGCAAATTATTTCAGTGACAAATGATACGAGCTATCTGATTGGCTAAGAGCAAATTATTACAAATGAAACGTGCTTTCTGATTGGCTAATAGCAATATTTTTTACTGACAAATGATACAAGCTATCTGATTGGCTAAGATCAAATTGTTTCACTGACAAATAATACGAGCTATCTGATTGGCTAAGAGCAAATTATTACAAATGAAACGAGGTATCTGATTGGCTAAGAGCAAATTATTTCAGTGACAAATGATACGAGCTATCTGATTGGCTAAGAGCAAATTATTACAAATTACCCTAACCCGAGTGGGGAAAAATTAGATGGATGCTACTTCTAGCATCCATTGAACACGAACACGGCTGGTTTGGGGGGTATTGGGCTGCATTTCGGAAAAAAACTTATTTTGCTCAATTTAGGGCAATTTGGCAAGATCGTGATTAGGGCGAGAGAGCCTAAAATTTCGCTCGGACTAGATCTTCTTTATTTTCCGTATATTAACCCGTTTGGATGCAATAACACCCTTCAGAACGAACACGGCTGGTTTAAGGGGGTTTCGGGCTCAATTTGGGAAAATACTTATTTTGCTCAATTTTGGCAAATTATGCCAGGTCGTGAAAAAGCCTAAAATCTGCTCGCAATGGATCTACTTTATTTTCCGTATATTAAGCCGTTTGGATGCTAGAAGACCCCTCGGAACGAACATGGCTCGTTGGAGTGGGTTAGGGTTAGGGTGAGCAAATTATTTCACTGACTGAAACGAGGTATCTGATTGGCTAAGAGCCAATTATTAGATATGAAACGTGCTTTCTGATTGGCTAATAGCAATATTTTTCACTGACAAATGATACAAGCTATCTAATTGGCTAAAAGCAAATTGTTTCACTGACAAATGATACGAATTATGTGATTGGCTAAGAGCAAATTATTACAAATAAAACGAGCTATCTGATTGGCTAAGAGCAAATTATTTCAGTGAAAAATGATACGAGCTATCTGATTGGCTAGAACCAAATTTTTTTACTAACAAATGATACAAGCTATCTGATTGGCTAAGATCAAATTGTTTCACTGACAAATGATACGAACTTTCTGATTGGCTAAGAGCATATTATTGCAAATTAAACGAGCTATCTGATTGGCTAAGAGCAAATTATTTCAGTGAAAAATGATACGAGCTATCTGATTGGCTAGAACCAAATTTTTTTACTAACAAATGATACAAGCTATCTGATTGGCTAAGATCAAATTGTTTCACTGACAAATGATACGAACTTTCTGATTGGCTA
The DNA here is from genome assembly GCF_037042905.1 of Lytechinus pictus. Lineage (NCBI taxonomy): Eukaryota > Metazoa > Echinodermata > Echinoidea > Temnopleuroida > Toxopneustidae > Lytechinus > Lytechinus pictus. Next base: position 54,552 of record NC_087260.1, on the reverse strand, counting down.
AGAGCATATTATTGCAAATTAAACGAGCTATCTGATTGGCTATGAGCAAATTATTTCAGTGACAAATGATACGAGCTATCTGATTGGCTATGAGCAAATTATTACAAACTACCCTAACCCGGGTGGGAAAAAATTCGATGGATGCTAAAAGACCCTATGGAACGAACCCGGCTGATTTGGGGGTATTGGGCTCCATTTTAGAAAATACTTATTTTTGGCCAATTTGGCCAGTTTGCGCGTTGGGCGAAAGAGCCTAAAATCCGCTGGGAATAGATTTCCTTTATTTTGCGTATATTTACCTATTTGGATGCTAGGAAATCCTCGAAACGAAAACGGCTGGTTTGAGGGAGTTTGGGGCACAATTTCTTAAAATACTTATTTTGCTCAATTTTGGTCAATTTTGCCAGGGCGCAAAAACCCTAAAATCCACTCGCAATGGAATTACTTTATTTTCCGTATATTAACCCGTTTGGATGCTAGAAGACCCCTCAGAACATGGCTCGTTTGGAGTGGGTTAAGGTTAGGGTTAGCAAATTATTTCAGTGACAAATCAAACGAGGTATCTGATTGGCTAAGAGCAAATTATTACAAACTAAACGTGCTTTCTGATTGGCTAATAGCAATATTTCTCACTGACAAATGATACAAGCTATCTGATTGGCTAAGAGCAAACTGTTTCACTGACAAATGATACGAATTATCTGATTGGCTAAGAGCAAATTATTACAAATAAAACGAGCTTATCTGATTGGCTGAAAGCAAATTATTTCACTGACAAATGAAACTAGCTTATCTGATTGGCTAAGAGCAAATTATTTCAGTGACAAATGATACGAGCTATCTGATTGGCTAAGAGCAAATTATTACAAATGAAACGTGCTTTCTGATTGGCTAATAGCAATATTTTTTACTGACAAATGATACAAGCTATCTGATTGGCTAAGATCAAATTGTTTCACTGACAAATAATACGAGCTATCTGATTGGCTAAGAGCAAATTATTACAAATGAAACGAGGTATCTGATTGGCTAAGAGCAAACTATTTCAGTGACAAATGATACGAGCTATCTGATTGGCTAAGAGCAAATTATTACAAATTACCCTAACCCGAGTGGGGAAAAATTAGATGGATGCTACTTCTAGCATCCATTGAACACGAACACGGCTGGTTTGGGGGGTATTGGGCTGCATTTCGGAAAAAAACTTATTTTGCTCAATTTAGGGCAATTTGGCAAGATCGTGATTAGGGCGAGAGAGCCTAAAATTTCGCTCGGACTAGATCTTCTTTATTTTCCGTATATTAACCCGTTTGGATGCAATAACACCCTTCAGAACGAACACGGCTGGTTTAAGGGGGTTTCGGGCTCAATTTGGGAAAATACTTATTTTGCTCAATTTTGGCAAATTATGCCAGGTCGTGAAAAAGCCTAAAATCTGCTCGCAATGGATCTACTTTATTTTCCGTATATTAAGCCGTTTGGATGCTAGAAGACCCCTCGGAACGAACATGGCTCGTTTGGAGTGGGTTAGGGTTAGGGTGAGCAAATTATTTCAGTGATAAATCAAACGAGGTATCTGATTGGCTAAGAGCAAATTATTACAAACTAAACGTGCTTTCTGATTGGCTAATAGCAATATTTCTCACTGACAAATGATACAAGCTATCTGATTGGCTAAGAGCAAACTGTTTCACTGACAAATGATACGAATTATCTGATTGGCTAAGAGCAAATTATTACAAATAAAACGAGCTATCTGATTGGCTGAAAGCAAATTATTTCACTGACAAATGAAACTAGCTATCTGATTGGCTAAGAGCAAATTATTTCAGTGACAAATGATACGAGCTATCTGATTGGCTAAGAGCAAATTATTACAAATGAAACGTGCTTTCTGATTGGCTAATAGCAATATTTTTTACTGACAAATGATACAAGCTATCTGATTGGCTAAGATCAAATTGTTTCACTGACAAATGATACGAGCTATCTGATTGGCTAAGAGCAAATTATTACAAATGAAACGAGGTATCTGATTGGCTAAGAGCAAATTATTTCAGTAAAAAATGATACGAGCTATCTGATTGGCAAAGACCAAATTTTTTCACTAACAAATGATACAAGCTATCTGATTGGCTAAGACCAAATTTTTTCACTAACAAATGATACTAGCTATCTAATTGGCTAGGAGCAAATAATTTCAGTGACAAATGATACGAGCTATCTGATTGGCTATGAGCAAATTATTTCAGTGACAAATGATACGAGCTATCTGATTGGCTATGAGCAAATTATTACAAACTACCCTAACCCGGGTGGGAAAAAATTCGATGGATGCTAAAAGACCCTATGGAACGAACCCGGCTGATTTGGGGGTATTGGGCTCCATTTTAGAAAATACTTATTTTGGCCAATTTGGCCAGTTTGCGGGTTGGGCGAAAGAGCCTTAAAATCCGCTGGGAATAGATTTCCTTTATTTTGCGTATATTGACCTATTTGGATGCTAGGAAATCCTCGAAACGAAAACGGCTGGTTTGAGGGAGTTTGGGGCACAATTTCGTAAAATACTTATTTTGCTCAATTTTGGTCAATTTTGCCAGGGTGCAAATACCCTAAAATCCACTCGCAATGGAATTACTTTATTTTCCGTATATTAACCCGTTTGGATGCTAGAAGACCCCTCAGAACATGGCTCGTTTGGAGTGGGTTAAGGTTAGGGTTAGCAAATTATTTCAGTGACAAATCAAACGAGGTATCTGATTGGCTAAGAGCAAATTATTACAAACTAAACGTGCTTTCTGATTGGCTAATAGCAATATTTCTCACTGACAAATGATACAAGCTATCTGATTGGCTAAGAGCAAACTGTTTCACTGACAAATGATACGAATTATCTGATTGGCTAAGAGCAAATTATTACAAATAAAACGAGCTATCTGATTGGCTGAAAGCAAATTATTTCACTGACAAATGAAACTAGCTATCTGATTGGCTAAGAGCAAATTATTTCAGTGACAAATGATACGAGCTATCTGATTGGCTAAGAGCAAATTATTACAAATGAAACGTGCTTTCTGATTGGCTAATAGCAATATTTTTTACTGACAAATGATACAAGCTATCTGATTGGCTAAGATCAAATTGTTTCACTGACAAATAATACGAGCTATCTGATTGGCTAAGAGCAAATTATTACAAATGAAACGAGGTATCTGATTGGCTAAGAGCAAATTATTTCAGTGACAAATGATACGAGCTATCTGATTGGCTAAGAGCAAATTATTACAAATTACCCTAACCCGAGTGGGGAAAAATTAGATGGATGCTACTTCTAGCATCCATTGAACACGAACACGGCTGGTTTGGGGGGTATTGGGCTGCATTTCGGAAAAAAACTTATTTTGCTCAATTTAGGGCAATTTGGCAAGATCGTGATTAGGGCGAGAGAGCCTAAAATTTCGCTCGGACTAGATCTTCTTTATTTTCCGTATATTAACCCGTTTGGATGCAATAACACCCTTCAGAACGAACACGGCTGGTTTAAGGGGGTTTCGGGCTCAATTTGGGAAAATACTTATTTTGCTCAATTTTGGCAAATTATGCCAGGTCGTGAAAAAGCCTAAAATCTGCTCGCAATGGATCTACTTTATTTTCCGTATATTAAGCCGTTTGGATGCTAGAAGACCCCTCGGAACGAACATGGCTCGTTGGAGTGGGTTAGGGTTAGGGTGAGCAAATTATTTCACTGACTGAAACGAGGTATCTGATTGGCTAAGAGCCAATTATTAGATATGAAACGTGCTTTCTGATTGGCTAATAGCAATATTTTTCACTGACAAATGATACAAGCTATCTAATTGGCTAAAAGCAAATTGTTTCACTGACAAATGATACGAATTATGTGATTGGCTAAGAGCAAATTATTACAAATAAAACGAGCTATCTGATTGGCTAAGAGCAAATTATTTCAGTGAAAAATGATACGAGCTATCTGATTGGCTAGAACCAAATTTTTTTACTAACAAATGATACAAGCTATCTGATTGGCTAAGATCAAATTGTTTCACTGACAAATGATACGAACTTTCTGATTGGCTAAGAGCATATTATTGCAAATTAAACGAGCTATCTGATTGGCTAAGAGCAAATTATTTCAGTGAAAAATGATACGAGCTATCTCATTGGCTTAGACCAAATTTTTTCACTAACAAATGATACAAGCTATCTGATTGGCTAAGAGCAAATTATTTCAGTGACAAATGATACGAGCTATCTGATTGGCTATGAGCAAATTATTTCAGTGACAAATGATACGAGCTATCTGATTGGCTATGAGCAAATTATTACAAACTACCCTAACCCGGGTGGGAAAAAATTCGATGGATGCTAAAAGACCCTATGGAACGAACCCGGCTGGTTTGGAGGTATTGGGCTCCATTTTAGAAAATACTTATTTTGGCCAATTTGGCCAGTTTGCAGGTTGGGCGAAAGAGCCTAAAATCCGCTGGGAATAGATTTCCTTTATTTTGCGTATATTGACCTATTTGGATGCTAGGACACCCTCGAAACGAAAACGGCTGGTTTGAGGGAGTTTGGGGCACAATTTCGTAAAATACTTATTTTGCTCAATTTTGGTCAATTTTGCCAGGGCGCGAAAAACCCTAAAATCCACTCGCAATGGAATTACTTTATTTTCCGTATATTAACCCGTTTGGATGCTAGAAGACCCCTCAGAACATTGCTCGTTTGGAGTGGGTTAAGGTTAGGGTTAGCAAATTATTTCAGTGACAAATGAAACGAGGTATCTGATTGGCTAAGAGCAAATTATTGCAAATTAAACGTGCTTTCTCATTGGCTAATAGCAATATTTCTCACTGACAAATGATACAAGCTATCTGATTGGCTAAGAGCAAACTGTTTCACTGACAAATGATACGAATTATCTGATTGGCTAAGAGCAAATTATTACAAATAAAACGACCTATCTGATTGGCTGAAAGCAAATTATTTCACTGACAAATGAAACTAGCTATCTGATTGGCTAAGAGCAAATTATTTCAGTGACAAATGATACGAGCTATCTGATTGGCTAAGAGCAAATTATTACAAATTACCCTAACCCGAGTGGGGAAAAATTCGATGGATGCTACTTCTAGCATCCATTGAACACGAACACGGCTGGTTTGGGGGGTATTGGGCTGCATTTCGGAAAAAAACTTATTTTGCTCAATTTAGGGCAATTTGGCAAGATCGTGATTAGGGCGAGAGAGCCTAAAATTTCGCTCGGACTAGATCTTCTTTATTTTCCGTATATTAACCCGTTTGGATGCAATAACACCCTTCAGAACGAACACGGCTGGTTTAAGGGGGTTTCGGGCTCAATTAGGGAAAATACTTATTTTGCTCAATTTTGGCAAATTTGGCCAGGTTGCGAAAGAGCCTAAAATCCGCTCAGAATGGATCTACTTTATTTACTGTATATTTACCCGTTTGCATGCTAGAACACCCCTCGGAACGAACATGGCTGGTTTGAGGGAGTTTCGGGCTCAATTTTGGAAAATACTTATTTTGCTCAATTTTGGCCAATTATGCCAGGTCGTGAAAAAGCCTAAAATCTGCTCGCAATGGATCTACTTTATTTTCCGTATATTAAGCCGTTTGGATGGTAGAAGACACCTCGGAACGAACATGGCTCGTTTGGAGTGGGTTAGGGTTAGGGTGAGCAAATTATTTCACTGACTGAAACGAGGTATCTGATTGGCTAAGAGCCAATTATTAGAAATGAAACGTGCTTTCTGATTGGCTAATAGCAATATTTTTCACTGACAAATGATACAAGCTATCTAATTGGCTAAGAGCAAATTGTTTCACTGACAAATGATACGAATTATCTGATTGGCTAAGAGCAAATTATTACAAATAAAACGAGCTATCTGATTGGCTAAGAGCAAATTATTTCAGTAAAAAATGATACGAGCTATCTGATTGGCTAAGACCAAATTTTTTCACTAGCAAATGATACAAGCTATCTGATTGGCTAAGACCAAATTTTTTCACTAACAAATGATACAAGCTATCTAATTGGCTAGGAGCAAATAATTTCAGTGACAAATGATACGAGCTATCTGATTGGCTATGAGCAAATTATTTCAGTGACAAATGATACGAGCTATCTGATTGGCTATGAGCAAATTATTACAAACTACCCTAACCCGGGTGGGAAAAAATTCGATGGATGCTAAAAGACCCTATGGAACGAACCCGGCTGATTTGGGGGTATTGGGCTCCATTTTAGAAAATACTTATTTTTGGCCAATTTGGCCAGTTTGCGCGTTGGGCGAAAGAGCCTAAAATCCGCTGGGAATAGATTTCCTTTATTTTGCGTATATTTACCTATTTGGATGCTAGGAAATCCTCGAAACGAAAACGGCTGGTTTGAGGGAGTTTGGGGCACAATTTCTTAAAATACTTATTTTGCTCAATTTTGGTCAATTTTGCCAGGGCGCAAAAACCCTAAAATCCACTCGCAATGGAATTACTTTATTTTCCGTATATTAACCCGTTTGGATGCTAGAAGACCCCTCAGAACATGGCTCGTTTGGAGTGGGTTAAGGTTAGGGTTAGCAAATTATTTCAGTGACAAATCAAACGAGGTATCTGATTGGCTAAGAGCAAATTATTACAAACTAAACGTGCTTTCTGATTGGCTAATAGCAATATTTCTCACTGACAAATGATACAAGCTATCTGATTGGCTAAGAGCAAACTGTTTCACTGACAAATGATACGAATTATCTGATTGGCTAAGAGCAAATTATTACAAATAAAACGAGCTATCTGATTGGCTGAAAGCAAATTATTTCACTGACAAATGAAACTAGCTTATCTGATTGGCTAAGAGCAAATTATTTCAGTGACAAATGATACGAGCTATCTGATTGGCTAAGAGCAAATTATTACAAATGAAACGTGCTTTCTGATTGGCTAATAGCAATATTTTTTACTGACAAATGATACAAGCTATCTGATTGGCTAAGATCAAATTGTTTCACTGACAAATAATACGAGCTATCTGATTGGCTAAGAGCAAATTATTACAAATGAAACGAGGTATCTGATTGGCTAAGAGCAAATTATTTCAGTGACAAATGATACGAGCTATCTGATTGGCTAAGAGCAAATTATTACAAATTACCCTAACCCGAGTGGGGAAAAATTAGATGGATGCTACTTCTAGCATCCATTGAACACGAACACGGCTGGTTTGGGGGGTATTGGGCTGCATTTCGGAAAAAAACTTATTTTGCTCAATTTAGGGCAATTTGGCAAGATCGTGATTAGGGCGAGAGAGCCTAAAATTTCGCTCGGACTAGATCTTCTTTATTTTCCGTATATTAACCCGTTTGGATGCAATAACACCCTTCAGAACGAACACGGCTGGTTTAAGGGGGTTTCGGGCTCAATTTGGGAAAATACTTATTTTGCTCAATTTTGGCAAATTATGCCAGGTCGTGAAAAAGCCTAAAATCTGCTCGCAATGGATCTACTTTATTTTCCGTATATTAAGCCGTTTGGATGCTAGAAGACCCCTCGGAACGAACATGGCTCGTTTGGAGTGGGTTAGGGTTAGGGTGAGCAAATTATTTCACTGACTGAAACGAGGTATCTGATTGGCTAAGAGCCAATTATTAGATATGAAACGTGCTTTCTGATTGGCTAATAGCAATATTTTTCACTGACAAATGATACAAGCTATCTAATTGGCTAAAAGCAAATTGTTTCACTGACAAATGATACGAATTATCTGATTGGCTAAGAGCAAATTATTACAAATAAAACGAGCTATCTGATTGGCAAAGAGCAAATTATTTCAGTGAAAAATGATACGAGCTATCTGATTGGCTAGAACCAAATTTTTTCACTAACAAATGATACAAGCTATCTGATTGGCTAAGAGCAAATTATTTCAGTGACAAATGATACGAGCTATCTGATTGGCTATGAGCAAATTATTTCAGTGACAAATGATACGAGCTATCTGATTGGCTATGAGCAAATTATTACAAACTACCCTAACCCGGGTGGGAAAAAATTCGATGGATGCTAAAAGACCCTATGGAACGAACCCGGCTGGTTTGGAGGTATTGGGCTCCATTTTAGAAAATACTTATTTTGGCCAATTTGGCCAGTTTGCAGGTTGGGCGAAAGAGCCTAAAATCCGCTGGGAATAGATTTCCTTTATTTTGCGTATATTGACCTATTTGGATGCTAGGACACCCTCGAAACGAAAACGGCTGGTTTGAGGGAGTTTGGGGCACAATTTCGTAAAATACTTATTTTGCTCAATTTTGGTCAATTTTGCCAGGGCGCGAAAAACCCTAAAATCCACTCGCAATGGAATTACTTTATTTTCCGTATATTAACCCGTTTGGATGCTAGAAGACCCCTCAGAACATTGCTCGTTTGGAGTGGGTTAAGGTTAGGGTTAGCAAATTATTTCAGTGACAAATGAAACGAGGTATCTGATTGGCTAAGAGCAAATTATTGCAAATTAAACGTGCTTTCTCATTGGCTAATAGCAATATTTCTCACTGACAAATGATACAAGCTATCTGATTGGCTAAGAGCAAACTGTTTCACTGACAAATGATACGAATTATCTGATTGGCTAAGAGCAAATTATTACAAATAAAACGACCTATCTGATTGGCTGAAAGCAAATTATTTCACTGACAAATGAAACTAGCTATCTGATTGGCTAAGAGCAAATTATTTCAGTGACAAATGATACGAGCTATCTGATTGGCTAAGAGCAAATTATTACAAATTACCCTAACCCGAGTGGGGAAAAATTCGATGGATGCTACTTCTAGCATCCATTGAACACGAACACGGCTGGTTTGGGGGGTATTGGGCTGCATTTCGGAAAAAAACTTATTTTGCTCAATTTAGGGCAATTTGGCAAGATCGTGATTAGGGCGAGAGAGCCTAAAATTTCGCTCGGACTAGATCTTCTTTATTTTCCGTATATTAACCCGTTTGGATGCAATAACACCCTTCAGAACGAACACGGCTGGTTTAAGGGGGTTTCGGGCTCAATTAGGGAAAATACTTATTTTGCTCAATTTTGGCAAATTTGGCCAGGTTGCGAAAGAGCCTAAAATCCGCTCAGAATGGATCTACTTTATTTACTGTATATTTACCCGTTTGCATGCTAGAACACCCCTCGGAACGAACATGGCTGGTTTGAGGGAGTTTCGGGCTCAATTTTGGAAAATACTTATTTTGCTCAATTTTGGCCAATTATGCCAGGTCGTGAAAAAGCCTAAAATCTGCTCGCAATGGATCTACTTTATTTTCCGTATATTAAGCCGTTTGGATGGTAGAAGACACCTCGGAACGAACATGGCTCGTTTGGAGTGGGTTAGGGTTAGGGTGAGCAAATTATTTCACTGACTGAAACGAGGTATCTGATTGGCTAAGAGCCAATTATTAGAAATGAAACGTGCTTTCTGATTGGCTAATAGCAATATTTTTCACTGACAAATGATACAAGCTATCTAATTGGCTAAGAGCAAATTGTTTCACTGACAAATGATACGAATTATCTGATTGGCTAAGAGCAAATTATTACAAATAAAACGAGCTATCTGATTGGCTAAGAGCAAATTATTTCAGTAAAAAATGATACGAGCTATCTGATTGGCTAAGACCAAATTTTTTCACTAGCAAATGATACAAGCTATCTGATTGGCTAAGACCAAATTTTTTCACTAACAAATGATACAAGCTATCTAATTGGCTAGGAGCAAATAATTTCAGTGACAAATGATACGAGCTATCTGATTGGCTATGAGCAAATTATTTCAGTGACAAATGATACGAGCTATCTGATTGGCTATGAGCAAATTATTACAAACTACCCTAACCCGGGTGGGAAAAAATTCGATGGATGCTAAAAGACCCTATGGAACGAACCCGGCTGATTTGGGGGTATTGGGCTCCATTTTAGAAAATACTTATTTTTGGCCAATTTGGCCAGTTTGCGCGTTGGGCGAAAGAGCCTAAAATCCGCTGGGAATAGATTTCCTTTATTTTGCGTATATTTACCTATTTGGATGCTAGGAAATCCTCGAAACGAAAACGGCTGGTTTGAGGGAGTTTGGGGCACAATTTCTTAAAATACTTATTTTGCTCAATTTTGGTCAATTTTGCCAGGGCGCAAAAACCCTAAAATCCACTCGCAATGGAATTACTTTATTTTCCGTATATTAACCCGTTTGGATGCTAGAAGACCCCTCAGAACATGGCTCGTTTGGAGTGGGTTAAGGTTAGGGTTAGCAAATTATTTCAGTGACAAATCAAACGAGGTATCTGATTGGCTAAGAGCAAATTATTACAAACTAAACGTGCTTTCTGATTGGCTAATAGCAATATTTCTCACTGACAAATGATACAAGCTATCTGATTGGCTAAGAGCAAACTGTTTCACTGACAAATGATACGAATTATCTGATTGGCTAAGAGCAAATTATTACAAATAAAACGAGCTATCTGATTGGCTAAGAGCAAATTATTTCACTGACAAATGAAACTAGCTTATCTGATTGGCTAAGAGCAAATTATTTCAGTGACAAATGATACGAGCTATCTGATTGGCTAAGAGCAAATTATTACAAATGAAACGTGCTTTCTGATTGGGTAATAGCAATATTTTTTACTGACAAATGATACAAGCTATCTGATTGGCTAAGATCAAATTGTTTCACTGACAAATAATACGAGCTATCTGATTGGCTAAGAGCAAATTATTACAAATGAAACGAGGTATCTGATTGGCTAAGAGCAAATTATTTCAGTGACAAATGATACGAGCTATCTGATTGGCTAAGAGCAAATTATTACAAATTACCCTAACCCGAGTGGGGAAAAATTAGATGGATGCTACTTCTAGCATCCATTGAACACGAACACGGCTGGTTTGGGGGGTATTGGGCTGCATTTCGGAAAAAAACTTATTTTGCTCAATTTAGGGCAATTTGGCAAGATCGTGATTAGGGCGAGAGAGCCTAAAATTTCGCTCGGACTAGATCTTCTTTATTTTCCGTATATTAACCCGTTTGGATGCAATAACACCCTTCAGAACGAACACGGCTGGTTTAAGGGGGTTTCGGGCTCAATTTGGGAAAATACTTATTTTGCTCAATTTTGGCAAATTATGCCAGGTCGTGAAAAAGCCTAAAATCTGCTCGCAATGGATCTACTTTATTTTCCGTATATTAAGCCGTTTGGATGCTAGAAGACCCCTCGGAACGAACATGGCTCGTTTGGAGTGGGTTAGGGTTAGGGTGAGCAAATTATTTCACTGACTGAAACGAGGTATCTGATTGGCTAAGAGCCAATTATTAGATATGAAACGTGCTTTCTGATTGGCTAATAGCAATATTTTTCACTGACAAATGATACAAGCTATCTAATTGGCTAAAAGCAAATTGTTTCACTGACAAATGATACGAATTATCTGATTGGCTAAGAGCAAATTATTACAAATAAAACGAGCTATCTGATTGGCAAAGAGCAAATTATTTCAGTGAAAAATGATACGAGCTATCTGATTGGCTAGAACCAAATTTTTTCACTAACAAATGATACAAGCTATCTGATTGGCTAAGATCAAATTGTTTCACTGACAAATGATACGAGCTTTCTGATTGGCTAAGAGCAAATTATTGCAAATGAAACGAGCTATCTGATTGGCTAAGAGCAAATTATTTCAGTGAAAAATGATACGAGCTATCTGATTGGCTTAGACCAAATTTTTTCACTAACAAATGATACAAGCTATCTGATTGGCTAAGAGCAAATTATTTCAGTGACAAATGATACGAGCTATCTGATTGGCTATGAGCAAATTATTTCAGTGACAAATGATACGAGCTATCTGATTGGCTATGAGCAAATTATTACAAACTACCCTAACCCGGGTGGGAAAAAATTCGATGGATGCTAAAAGACCCTATGGAACGAACCCGGCTGGTTTGGGGGTATTGGGCTCCATTTTAGAAAATACTTATTTTGGCCAATTTGGCCAGTTTGCGGGTTGGGCGAAAGAGCCTAAAATCCGCTGGGAATAGATTTCCTTTATTTTGCGTATATTGACCTATTTCGATGCTAGGACACCCTCGAAACGAAAACGGCTGGTTTGAGGGAGTTTGGGGCACAATTTCGTAAAATACTTATTTTGCTCGATTTTGGTCAATTTTGCCAGGGCGCGAAAAACCCTAAAATCCACTCGCAATGGAATTACTTTATTTTCAGTATATTAACCCGTTTGGATGCTAAAAGACCCCTCAGAACATGGCTCGTTTGGAGTGGGTTAAGGTTAGGGTTAGCAAATTATTGGCTAAGAGCAAATTATTACAAATCACCCTAACCCGAGTGGGGATAAATTCGATGGATGCTACTTCTAGCATCCATTGAACACGAACACGGCTGGTTTGGGGGGTATTGGGCTGCATTTTGGAAAATACTTATTTTGCTCAATTTAGGGCAATTTGGCAAGATCGTGGCGAGAGAGCCTAAAATTCCGCTCGGACTAGATCTTCTTTATTTTTCGTATATTAACCCGTTTGGATGCAATAACACCCTTCAGAACGAACACGGCTGGTTTAAGGGGGTTTCGGGCTCAATTTGGGAAAATACTTATTTTGCTCAATTTTGGCAAATTTGGCCAGGTTGCGAAAGAGCCTAAAATCCGCTCAGAATGGATCTTCTTTATTCACTGTATATTTACCCGTTTGGATGCTAGAACACCCCTCGGAACGAACATGGCTGGTTTGAGGGAGTTTCGGGCTCAATTTTGGAAAATACTTATTTTGCTCAATTTTGGCCAATTATGCCAGATCGTGCAAAAGTCTAAAATCTGCTCGCAATGGATCTACTTTATTTTCCGTATATTAAGCCGTTTGGAAGCTAGAAGACCCCTCGGAACGAACATGGCTCGTTTGGAGTGGGTTAGGGTAAGGGTGAGCAAATTATTTCACTGACAAATGAAACGAGGTATCTGATTGGCTATGAGCAAATTATTTCAGTGACAAATGATACGAGCTATCTGATTGGCTATGAGCAAATTATTACAAACTACCCTAACCCGGGTGGGAAAAAATTCGATGGATGCTAAAAGACCCTATGGAACGAACCCGGCTGGTTTGGAGGTATTGGGCTCCATTTTAGAAAATACTTATTTTGGCCAATTTGGCCAGTTTGCAGGTTGGGCGAAAGAGCCTAAAATCCGCTGGGAATAGATTTCCTTTATTTTGCGTATATTGACCTATTTGGATGCTAGGACACCCTCGAAACGAAAACGGCTGGTTTGAGGGAGTTTGGGGCACAATTTCGTAAAATACTTATTTTGCTCAATTTTGGTCAATTTTGCCAGGGCGCGAAAAACCCTAAAATCCACTCGCAATGGAATTACTTTATTTTCCGTATATTAACCCGTTTGGATGCTAGAAGACCCCTCAGAACATTGCTCGTTTGGAGTGGGTTAAGGTTAGGGTTAGCAAATTATTTCAGTGACAAATGAAACGAGGTATCTGATTGGCTAAGAGCAAATTATTGCAAATTAAACGTGCTTTCTCATTGGCTAATAGCAATATTTCTCACTGACAAATGATACAAGCTATCTGATTGGCTAAGAGCAAACTGTTTCACTGACAAATGATACGAATTATCTGATTGGCTAAGAGCAAATTATTACAAATAAAACGAGCTATCTGATTGGCTGAAAGCAAATTATTTCACTGACAAATGAAACTAGCTATCTGATTGGCTAAGAGCAAATTATTTCAGTGACAAATGATACGAGCTATCTGATTGGCTAAGAGTGGGGAAAAATTCGATGGATGCTACTTCTAGCATCCATTGAACACGAACACGGCTGGTTTGGGGGGTATTGGGCTGCATTTCGGAAAAAAACTTATTTTGCTCAATTTAGGGCAATTTGGCAAGATCGTGATTAGGGCGAGAGAGCCTAAAATTTCGCTCGGACTAGATCTTCTTTATTTTCCGTATATTAACCCGTTTGGATGCAATAACACCCTTCAGAACGAACACGGCTGGTTTAAGGGGGTTTCGGGCTCAATTTGGGAAAATACTTATTTTGCTCAATTTTGGCAAATTATGCCAGGTCGTGAAAAAGCCTAAAATCTGCTCGCAATGGATCTACTTTATTTTCCGTATATTAAGCCGTTTGGATGCTAGAAGACCCCTCGGAACGAACATGGCTCGTTGGAGTGGGTTAGGGTTAGGGTGAGCAAATTATTTCACTGACTGAAACGAGGTATCTGATTGGCTAAGAGCCAATTATTAGATATGAAACGTGCTTTCTGATTGGCTAATAGCAATATTTTTCACTGACAAATGATACAAGCTATCTAATTGGCTAAAAGCAAATTGTTTCACTGACAAATGATACGAATTATGTGATTGGCTAAGAGCAAATTATTACAAATAAAACGAGCTATCTGATTGGCTAAGAGCAAATTATTTCAGTGAAAAATGATACGAGCTATCTGATTGGCTAGAACCAAATTTTTTTACTAACAAATGATACAAGCTATCTGATTGGCTAAGATCAAATTGTTTCACGGACAAATGATACGAGCTTTCTGATTGGCTAAGAGCATATTATTGCAAATTAAACGAGCTATCTGATTGGCTAAGAGCAAATTATTTCAGTGAAAAATGATACGAGCTATCTCATTGGCTTAGACCAAATTTTTTCACTAACAAATGATACAAGCTATCTGATTGGCTAAGAGCAAATTATTTCAGTGACAAATGATACGAGCTATCTGATTGGCTATGAGCAAATTATTTCAGTGACAAATGATACGAGCTATCTGATTGGCTATGAGCAAATTATTACAAACTACCCTAACCCGGGTGGGAAAAAATTCGATGGATGCTAAAAGACCCTATGGAACGAACCCGGCTGGTTTGGAGGTATTGGGCTCCATTTTAGAAAATACTTATTTTGGCCAATTTGGCCAGTTTGCAGGTTGGGCGAAAGAGCCTAAAATCCGCTGGGAATAGATTTCCTTTATTTTGCGTATATTGACCTATTTGGATGCTAGGACACCCTCGAAACGAAAACGGCTGGTTTGAGGGAGTTTGGGGCACAATTTCGTAAAATACTTATTTTGCTCAATTTTGGTCAATTTTGCCAGGGCGCGAAAAACCCTAAAATCCACTCGCAATGGAATTACTTTATTTTCCGTATATTAACCCGTTTGGATGCTAGAAGACCCCTCAGAACATTGCTCGTTTGGAGTGGGTTAAGGTTAGGGTTAGCAAATTATTTCAGTGACAAATGAAACGAGGTATCTGATTGGCTAAGAGCAAATTATTGCAAATTAAACGTGCTTTCTCATTGGCTAATAGCAATATTTCTCACTGACAAATGATACAAGCTATCTGATTGGCTAAGAGCAAACTGTTTCACTGACAAATGATACGAATTATCTGATTGGCTAAGAGCAAATTATTACAAATAAAACGACCTATCTGATTGGCTGAAAGCAAATTATTTCACTGACAAATGAAACGAGGTATCTGATTGGCTAAGAGCAAATTATTTCAGTGACAAATGATACGAGCTATCTGATTGGCTAAGAGCAAATTATTACAAATTACCCTAACCCGAGTGGGGAAAAATTCGATGGATGCTACTTCTAGCATCCATTGAACACGAACACGGCTGGTTTGGGGGGTATTGGGCTGCATTTCGGAAAAAAACTTATTTTGCTCAATTTAGGGCAATTTGGCAAGATCGTGATTAGGGCGAGAGAGCCTAAAATTTCGCTCGGACTAGATCTTCTTTATTTTCCGTATATTAACCCGTTTGGATGCAATAACACCCTTCAGAACGAACACGGCTGGTTTAAGGGGGTTTCGGGCTCAATTTGGGAAAATACTTATTTTGCTCAATTTTGGCAAATTTGGCCAGGTTGCGAAAGAGCCTAAAATCCGCTCAGAATGGATCTACTTTATTTACTGTATATTTACCCGTTTGGATGCTAGAACACCCCTCGGAACGAACATGGCTGGTTTGAGGGAGTTTCGGGCTCAATTTTGGAAAATACTTATTTTGCTCAATTTTGGCCAATTATGCCAGGTCGTGAAAAAGCCTAAAATCTGCTCGCAATGGATCTACTTTATTTTCCGTATATTAAGCCGTTTGGATGGTAGAAGACACCTCGGAACGAACATGGCTCGTTTGGAGTGGGTTAGGGTTAGGGTGAGCAAATTATTTCACTGACTGAAACGAGGTATCTGATTGGCTAAGAGCCAATTATTAGAAATGAAACGTGCTTTCTGATTGGCTAATAGCAATATTTTTCACTGACAAATGATACAAGCTATCTAATTGGCTAAGAGCAAATTGTTTCACTGACAAATGATACGAATTATCTGATTGGCTAAGAGCAAATTATTACAAATAAAACGAGCTATCTGATTGGCTAAGAGCAAATTATTTCAGTAAAAAATGATACGAGCTATCTGATTGGCTAAGACCAAATTTTTTCACTAGCAAATGATACAAGCTATCTGATTGGCTAAGACCAAATTTTTTCACTAACAAATGATACAAGCTATCTAATTGGCTAGGAGCAAATAATTTCAGTGACAAATGATACGAGCTATCTGATTGGCTATGAGCAAATTATTTCAGTGACAAATGATACGAGCTATCTGATTGGCTATGAGCAAATTATTACAAACTACCCTAACCCGGGTGGGAAAAAATTCGATGGATGCTAAAAGACCCTATGGAACGAACCCGGCTGATTTGGGGGTATTGGGCTCCATTTTAGAAAATACTTATTTTGGCCAATTTGGCCAGTTTGCGGGTTGGGCGAAAGAGCCTTAAAATCCGCTGGGAATAGATTTCCTTTATTTTGCGTATATTGACCTATTTGGATGCTAGGAAATCCTCGAAACGAAAACGGCTGGTTTGAGGGAGTTTGGGGCACAATTTCGAAAAATACTTATTTTGCTCAATTTTGGTCAATTTTGCCAGGGTGCAAAAACCCTAAAATCCACTCGCAATGGAATTACTTTATTTTCCGTATATTAACCCGTTTGGATGCTAGAAGACCCCTCAGAACATGGCTCGTTTGGAGTGGGTTAAGGTTAGGGTTAGCAAATTATTTCAGTGACAAATCAAACGAGGTATCTGATTGGCTAAGAGCAAATTATTACAAACTAAACGTGCTTTCTGATTGGCTAATATCAATATTTCTCACTGACAAATGATACAAGCTATCTGATTGGCTAAGAGCAAACTGTTTCACTGACAAATGATACGAATTATCTGATTGGCTAAGAGCAAATTATTACAAATAAAACGAGCTATCTGATTGGCTGAAAGCAAATTATTTCACTGACAAATGAAACTAGCTATCTGATTGGCTAAGAGCAAATTATTTCAGTGACAAATGATACGAGCTATCTGATTGGCTAAGAGCAAATTATTACAAATGAAACGTGCTTTCTGATTGGCTAATAGCAATATTTTTTACTGACAAATGATACAAGCTATCTGATTGG
Organism: Lytechinus pictus; assembly: GCF_037042905.1. Lineage (NCBI taxonomy): Eukaryota > Metazoa > Echinodermata > Echinoidea > Temnopleuroida > Toxopneustidae > Lytechinus > Lytechinus pictus. Next base: position 36,939 of record NC_087260.1, on the reverse strand, counting down.
CTAAGATCAAATTGTTTCACTGACAAATAATACGAGCTATCTGATTGGCTAAGAGCAGATTATTACAAATGAAACGAGGTATCTGATTGGCTAAGAGCAAATTATTTCAGTGACAAATGATACGAGCTATCTGATTGGCTAAGAGCAAATTATTACAAATTACCCTAACCCGAGTGGGGAAAAATTAGATGGATGCTACTTCTAGCATCCATTGAACACGAACACGGCTGGTTTGGGGGGTATTTTGCTGCATTTCGGAAAAAAACTTATATTGCTCAATTTAGGGCAATTTGGCAAGATCGTGATTAGGGCGAGAGAGCCTAAAATTTCGCTCGGACTAGATCTTCTTTATTTTCCGTATATTAACCCGTTTGGATGCAATAACACCCTTCAGAACGAACACGGCTGGTTTAAGGGGGTTTCGGGCTCAATTTGGGAAAATACTTATTTTGCTCAATTTTGGCAAATTATGCCAGGTCGTGAAAAAGCCTAAAATCTGCTCGCAATGGATCTACTTTATTTTCCGTATATTAAGCCGTTTGGATGCTAGAAGACCCCTCGGAACGAACATGGCTCGTTTGGAGTGGGTTAGGGTTAGGGTGAGCAAATTATTTCACTGACTGAAACGAGGTATCTGATTGGCTAAGAGCCAATTATTAGATATGAAACGTGCTTTCTGATTGGCTAATAGCAATATTTTTCACTGACAAATGATACAAGCTATCTAATTGGCTAAAAGCAAATTGTTTCACTGACAAATGATACGAATTATCTGATTGGCTAAGAGCAAATTATTACAAATAAAACGAGCTATCTGATTGGCTAAGAGCAAATTATTTCAGTGAAAAATGATACGAGCTATCTGATTGGCTAGAACCAAATTTTTTCACTAACAAATGATACAAGCTATCTGATTGGCTAAGATCAAATTGTTTCACTGACAAATGATACGAGCTTTCTGATTGGCTAAGAGCAAATTATTGCAAATGAAACGAGCTATCTGATTGGCTAAGAGCAAATTATTTCAGTGAAAAATGATACGAGCTATCTGATTGGCTTAGACCAAATTTTTTCACTAACAAATGATACAAGCTATCTGATTGGCTAAGAGCAAATTATTTCAGTGACAAATGATACGAGCTATCTGATTGGCTATGAGCAAATTATTTCAGTGACAAATGATACGAGCTATCTGATTGGCTATGAGCAAATTATTACAAACTACCCTAACCCGGGTGGGAAAAAATTCGATGGATGCTAAAAGACCCTATGGAACGAACCCGGCTGGTTTGGGGGTATTGGGCTCCATTTTAGAAAATACTTATTTTGGCCAATTTGGCCAGTTTGCGGGTTGGGCGAAAGAGCCTAAAATCCGCTGGGAATAGATTTCCTTTATTTTGCGTATATTGACCTATTTCGATGCTAGGACACCCTCGAAACGAAAACGGCTGGTTTGAGGGAGTTTGGGGCACAATTTCGTAAAATACTTATTTTGCTCAATTTTGGTCAATTTTGCCAGGGCGCGAAAAACCCTAAAATCCACTCGCAATGGAATTACTTTATTTTCAGTATATTAACCCGTTTGGATGCTAGAACACCCCTCGGAACGAACATGGCTGGTTTGAGGGAGTTTCGGGCTCAATTTTGGAAAATACTTATTTTGCTCAATTTTGGCCAATTATGCCAGATCGTGCAAAAGTCTAAAATCTGCTCGCAATGGATCTACTTTTTTTTCCGTATATTAAGCCGTTTGGAAGCTAGAAGACCCCTCGGAACGAACATGGCTCGTTTGGAGTGGGTTAGGGTAAGGGTGAGCAAATTATTTCACTGACAAATGAAACGAGGTATCTGATTGGCTATGAGCAAATTATTTCAGTGACAAATGATACGAGCTATCTGATTGGCTATGAGCAAATTATTTCAGTGACAAATGATACGAGCTATCTGATTGGCTATGAGCAAATTATTACAAACTACCCTAACCCGGGTGGGAAAAAATTCGATGGATGCTAAAAGACCCTATGGAACGAACCCGGCTGGTTTGGAGGTATTGGGCTCCATTTTAGAAAATACTTATTTTGGCCAATTTGGCCAGTTTGCAGGTTGGGCGAAAGAGCCTAAAATCCGCTGGGAATAGATTTCCTTTATTTTGCGTATATTGACCTATTTGGATGCTAGGACACCCTCGAAACGAAAACGGCTGGTTTGAGGGAGTTTGGGGCACAATTTCGTAAAATACTTATTTTGCTCAATTTTGGTCAATTTTGCCAGGGCGCGAAAAACCCTAAAATCCACTCGCAATGGAATTACTTTATTTTCCGTATATTAACCCGTTTGGATGCTAGAAGACCCCTCAGAACATTGCTCGTTTGGAGTGGGTTAAGGTTAGGGTTAGCAAATTATTTCAGTGACAAATGAAACGAGGTATCTGATTGGCTAAGAGCAAATTATTGCAAATTAAACGTGCTTTCTGATTGGCTAATAGCAATATTTCTCACTGACAAATGATACAAGCTATCTGATTGGCTAAGAGCAAACTGTTTCACTGACAAATGATACGAATTATCTGATTGGCTAAGAGCAAATTATTACAAATAAAACGAGCTATCTGATTGGCTGAAAGCAAATTATTTCACTGACAAATGAAACTAGCTTATCTGATTGGCTAAGAGCAAATTATTTCAGTGACAAATGATACGAGCTATCTGATTGGCTAAGAGCAAATTATTACAAATGAAACGTGCTTTCTGATTGGCTAATAGCAATATTTTTTACTGACAAATGATACAAGCTATCTGATTGGCTAAGAGCAAACTGTTTCACTGACAAATGATACGAGCTATCTGATTGGCTAAGAGCAAATTATTACAAATTACCCTAACCCGAGTGGGGAAAAATTCGATGGATGCTACTTCTAGCATCCATTGAACACGAACACGGCTGGTTTGGGGGGTATTGGGCTGCATTTCGGAAAAAAACTTATTTTGCTCAATTTAGGGCAATTTGGCAAGATCGTGATTAGGGCGAGAGAGCCTAAAATTTCGCTCGGACTAGATCTTCTTTATTTTCCGTATATTAACCCGTTTGGATGCAATAACACCCTTCAGAACGAACACGGCTGGTTTAAGGGGGTTTCGGGCTCAATTTGGGAAAATACTTATTTTGCTCAATTTTGGCAAATTTGGCCAGGTTGCGAAAGAGCCTAAAATCCGCTCAGAATGGATCTACTTTATTTACTGTATATTTACCCGTTTGGATGCTAGAACACCCCTCGGAACGAACATGGCTGGTTTGAGGGAGTTTCGGGCTCAATTTTGGAAAATACTTATTTTGCTCAATTTTGGCCAATTATGCCAGGTCGTGAAAAAGCCTAAAATCTGCTCGCAATGGATCTACTTTATTTTCCGTATATTAAGCCGTTTGGATGGTAGAAGACACCTCGGAACGAACATGGCTCGTTTGGAGTGGGTTAGGGTTAGGGTGAGCAAATTATTTCACTGACTGAAACGAGGTATCTGATTGGCTAAGAGCCAATTATTAGAAATGAAACGTGCTTTCTGATTGGCTAATAGCAATATTTTTCACTGACAAATGATACAAGCTATCTAATTGGCTAAGAGCAAATTGTTTCACTGACAAATGATACGAATTATCTGATTGGCTAAGAGCAAATTATTTCAGTAAAAAATGATACGAGCTATCTGATTGGCTAAGACCAAATTTTTTCACTAGCAAATGATACAAGCTATCTGATTGGCTAAGACCAAATTTTTTCACTAACAAATGATACAAGCTATCTAATTGGCTAGGAGCAAATAATTTCAGTGACAAATGATACGAGCTATCTGATTGGCTATGAGCAAATTATTTCAGTGACAAATGATACGAGCTATCTGATTGGCTATGAGCAAATTATTACAAACTACCCTAACCCGGGTGGGAAAAAATTAGATGGATGCTAAAAGACCCTATGGAACGAACCCGGCTGATTTGGGGGTATTGGGCTCCATTTTAGAAAATACTTATTTTTGGCCAATTTGGCCAGTTTGCGCGTTGGGCGAAAGAGCCTAAAATCCGCTGGGAATAGATTTCCTTTATTTTGCGTATATTTACCTATTTGGATGCTAGGAAATCCTCGAAACGAAAACGGCTGGTTTGAGGGAGTTTGGGGCACAATTTCGTAAAATACTTATTTTGCTCAATTTTGGTCAATTTTGCCAGGGCGCAAAAACCCTAAAATCCACTCGCAATGGAATTACTTTATTTTCCGTATATTAACCCGTTTGGATGCTAGAAGACCCCTCAGAACATGGCTCGTTTGGAGTGGGTTAAGGTTAGGGTTAGCAAATTATTTCAGTGACAAATCAAACGAGGTATCTGATTGGCTAAGAGCAAATTATTACAAACTAAACGTGCTTTCTGATTGGCTGAAAGCAAATTATTTCACTGACAAATGAAACTAGCTATCTGATTGGCTAAGAGCAAATTATTTCAGTGACAAATGATACGAGCTATCTGATTGGCTAAGAGCAAATTATTACAAATGAAACGTGCTTTCTGATTGGCTAATAGCAATATTTTTTACTGACAAATGATACAAGCTATCTGATTGGCTAAGATCAAATTGTTTCACTGACAAATAATACGAGCTATCTGATTGGCTAAGAGCAAATTATTACAAATGAAACGAGGTATCTGATTGGCTAAGAGCAAATTATTTCAGTGACAAATGATACGAGCTATCTGATTGGCTAAGAGCAAATTATTACAAATTACCCTAACCCGAGTGGGGAAAAATTAGATGGATGCTACTTCTAGCATCCATTGAACACGAACACGGCTGGTTTGGGGGGTATTGGGCTGCATTTCGGAAAAAAACTTATTTTGCTCAATTTAGGGCAATTTGGCAAGATCGTGATTAGGGCGAGAGAGCCTAAAATTTCGCTCGGACTAGATCTTCTTTATTTTCCGTATATTAACCCGTTTGGATGCAATAACACCCTTCAGAACGAACACGGCTGGTTTAAGGGGGTTTCGGGCTCAATTTGGGAAAATACTTATTTTGCTCAATTTTGGCAAATTATGCCAGGTCGTGAAAAAGCCTAAAATCTGCTCGCAATGGATCTACTTTATTTTCCGTATATTAAGCCGTTTGGATGCTAGAAGACCCCTCGGAACGAACATGGCTCGTTGGAGTGGGTTAGGGTTAGGGTGAGCAAATTATTTCACTGACTGAAACGAGGTATCTGATTGGCTAAGAGCCAATTATTAGATATGAAACGTGCTTTCTGATTGGCTAATAGCAATATTTTTCACTGACAAATGATACAAGCTATCTAATTGGCTAAAAGCAAATTGTTTCACTGACAAATGATACGAATTATGTGATTGGCTAAGAGCAAATTATTACAAATAAAACGAGCTATCTGATTGGCTAAGAGCAAATTATTTCAGTGAAAAATGATACGAGCTATCTGATTGGCTAGAACCAAATTTTTTTACTAACAAATGATACAAGCTATCTGATTGGCTAAGATCAAATTGTTTCACTGACAAATGATACGAGCTTTCTGATTGGCTAAGAGCATATTATTGCAAATTAAACGAGCTATCTGATTGGCTAAGAGCAAATTATTTCAGTGAAAAATGATACGAGCTATCTCATTGGCTTAGACCAAATTTTTTCACTAACAAATGATACAAGCTATCTGATTGGCTAAGAGCAAATTATTTCAGTGACAAATGATACGAGCTATCTGATTGGCTATGAGCAAATTATTTCAGTGACAAATGATACGAGCTATCTGATTGGCTATGAGCAAATTATTACAAACTACCCTAACCCGGGTGGGAAAAAATTCGATGGATGCTAAAAGACCCTATGGAACGAACCCGGCTGGTTTGGAGGTATTGGGCTCCATTTTAGAAAATACTTATTTTGGCCAATTTGGCCAGTTTGCAGGTTGGGCGAAAGAGCCTAAAATCCGCTGGGAATAGATTTCCTTTATTTTGCGTATATTGACCTATTTGGATGCTAGGACACCCTCGAAACGAAAACGGCTGGTTTGAGGGAGTTTGGGGCACAATTTCGTAAAATACTTATTTTGCTCAATTTTGGTCAATTTTGCCAGGGCGCGAAAAACCCTAAAATCCACTCGCAATGGAATTACTTTATTTTCCGTATATTAACCCGTTTGGATGCTAGAAGACCCCTCAGAACATTGCTCGTTTGGAGTGGGTTAAGGTTAGGGTTAGCAAATTATTTCAGTGACAAATGAAACGAGGTATCTGATTGGCTAAGAGCAAATTATTGCAAATTAAACGTGCTTTCTGATTGGCTAATAGCAATATTTCTCACTGACAAATGATACAAGCTATCTGATTGGCTAAGAGCAAACTGTTTCACTGACAAATGATACGAATTATCTGATTGGCTAAGAGCAAATTATTACAAATAAAACGACCTATCTGATTGGCTGAAAGCAAATTATTTCACTGACAAATGAAACTAGCTATCTGATTGGCTAAGAGCAAATTATTTCAGTGACAAATGATACGAGCTATCTGATTGGCTAAGAGCAAATTATTACAAATTACCCTAACCCGAGTGGGGAAAAATTCGATGGATGCTACTTCTAGCATCCATTGAACACGAACACGGCTGGTTTGGGGGGTATTGGGCTGCATTTCGGAAAAAAACTTATTTTGCTCAATTTAGGGCAATTTGGCAAGATCGTGATTAGGGCGAGAGAGCCTAAAATTTCGCTCGGACTAGATCTTCTTTATTTTCCGTATATTAACCCGTTTGGATGCAATAACACCCTTCAGAACGAACACGGCTGGTTTAAGGGGGTTTCGGGCTCAATTTGGGAAAATACTTATTTTGCTCAATTTTGGCAAATTTGGCCAGGTTGCGAAAGAGCCTAAAATCCGCTCAGAATGGATCTACTTTATTTACTGTATATTTACCCGTTTGGATGCTAGAACACCCCTCGGAACGAACATGGCTGGTTTGAGGGAGTTTCGGGCTCAATTTTGGAAAATACTTATTTTGCTCAATTTTGGCCAATTATGCCAGGTCGTGAAAAAGCCTAAAATCTGCTCGCAATGGATCTACTTTATTTTCCGTATATTAAGCCGTTTGGATGGTAGAAGACACCTCGGAACGAACATGGCTCGTTTGGAGTGGGTTAGGGTTAGGGTGAGCAAATTATTTCACTGACTGAAACGAGGTATCTGATTGGCTAAGAGCCAATTATTAGAAATGAAACGTGCTTTCTGATTGGCTAATAGCAATATTTTTCACTGACAAATGATACAAGCTATCTAATTGGCTAAGAGCAAATTGTTTCACTGACAAATGATACGAATTATCTGATTGGCTAAGAGCAAATTATTACAAATAAAACGAGCTATCTGATTGGCTAAGAGCAAATTATTTCAGTAAAAAATGATACGAGCTATCTGATTGGCTAAGACCAAATTTTTTCACTAGCAAATGATACAAGCTATCTGATTGGCTAAGACCAAATTTTTTCACTAACAAATGATACAAGCTATCTAATTGGCTAGGAGCAAATAATTTCAGTGACAAATGATACGAGCTATCTGATTGGCTATGAGCAAATTATTTCAGTGACAAATGATACGAGCTATCTGATTGGCTATGAGCAAATTATTACAAACTACCCTAACCCGGGTGGGAAAAAATTCGATGGATGCTAAAAGACCCTATGGAACGAACCCGGCTGATTTGGGGGTATTGGGCTCCATTTTAGAAAATACTTATTTTTGGCCAATTTGGCCAGTTTGCGCGTTGGGCGAAAGAGCCTAAAATCCGCTGGGAATAGATTTCCTTTATTTTGCGTATATTTACCTATTTGGATGCTAGGAAATCCTCGAAACGAAAACGGCTGGTTTGAGGGAGTTTGGGGCACAATTTCTTAAAATACTTATTTTGCTCAATTTTGGTCAATTTTGCCAGGGCGCAAAAACCCTAAAATCCACTCGCAATGGAATTACTTTATTTTCCGTATATTAACCCGTTTGGATGCTAGAAGACCCCTCAGAACATGGCTCGTTTGGAGTGGGTTAAGGTTAGGGTTAGCAAATTATTTCAGTGACAAATCAAACGAGGTATCTGATTGGCTAAGAGCAAATTATTACAAACTAAACGTGCTTTCTGATTGGCTAATAGCAATATTTCTCACTGACAAATGATACAAGCTATCTGATTGGCTAAGAGCAAACTGTTTCACTGACAAATGATACGAATTATCTGATTGGCTAAGAGCAAATTATTACAAATAAAACGAGCTTATCTGATTGGCTGAAAGCAAATTATTTCACTGACAAATGAAACTAGCTTATCTGATTGGCTAAGAGCAAATTATTTCAGTGACAAATGATACGAGCTATCTGATTGGCTAAGAGCAAATTATTACAAATGAAACGTGCTTTCTGATTGGCTAATAGCAATATTTTTTACTGACAAATGATACAAGCTATCTGATTGGCTAAGATCAAATTGTTTCACTGACAAATAATACGAGCTATCTGATTGGCTAAGAGCAAATTATTACAAATGAAACGAGGTATCTGATTGGCTAAGAGAAAATTATTTCAGTGACAAATGATACGAGCTATCTGATTGGCTAAGAGCAAATTATTACAAATTACCCTAACCCGAGTGGGGAAAAATTAGATGGATGCTACTTCTAGCATCCATTGAACACGAACACGGCTGGTTTGGGGGGTATTGGGCTGCATTTCGGAAAAAAACTTATTTTGCTCAATTTAGGGCAATTTGGCAAGATCGTGATTAGGGCGAGAGAGCCTAAAATTTCGCTCGGACTAGATCTTCTTTATTTTCCGTATATTAACCCGTTTGGATGCAATAACACCCTTCAGAACGAACACGGCTGGTTTAAGGGGGTTTCGGGCTCAATTTGGGAAAATACTTATTTTGCTCAATTTTGGCAAATTATGCCAGGTCGTGAAAAAGCCTAAAATCTGCTCGCAATGGATCTACTTTATTTTCCGTATATTAAGCCGTTTGGATGCTAGAAGACCCCTCGGAACGAACATGGCTCGTTTGGAGTGGGTTAGGGTTAGGGTGAGCAAATTATTTCAGTGATAAATCAAACGAGGTATCTGATTGGCTAAGAGCAAATTATTACAAACTAAACGTGCTTTCTGATTGGCTAATAGCAATATTTCTCACTGACAAATGATACAAGCTATCTGATTGGCTAAGAGCAAACTGTTTCACTGACAAATGATACGAATTATCTGATTGGCTAAGAGCAAATTATTACAAATAAAACGAGCTATCTGATTGGCTGAAAGCAAATTATTTCACTGACAAATGAAACTAGCTATCTGATTGGCTAAGAGCAAATTATTTCAGTGACAAATGATACGAGCTATCTGATTGGCTAAGAGCAAATTATTACAAATGAAACGTGCTTTCTGATTGGCTAATAGCAATATTTTTTACTGACAAATGATACAAGCTATCTGATTGGCTAAGATCAAATTGTTTCACTGACAAATGATACGAGCTATCTGATTGGCTAAGAGCAAATTATTACAAATGAAACGAGGTATCTGATTGGCTAAGAGCAAATTATTTCAGTAAAAAATGATACGAGCTATCTGATTGGCAAAGACCAAATTATTTCAGTGACAAATGATACGAGCTATCTGATTGGCTATGAGCAAATTATTACAAACTACCCTAACCCGGGTGGGAAAAAATTAGATGGATGCTAAAAGACCCTATGGAACGAACCCGGCTGATTTGGGGGTATTGGGCTCCATTTTAGAAAATACTTATTTTTGGCCAATTTGGCCAGTTTGCGCGTTGGGCGAAAGAGCCTAAAATCCGCTGGGAATAGATTTCCTTTATTTTGCGTATATTTACCTATTTGGATGCTAGGAAATCCTCGAAACGAAAACGGCTGGTTTGAGGGAGTTTGGGGCACAATTTCGTAAAATACTTATTTTGCTCAATTTTGGTCAATTTTGCCAGGGCGCAAAAACCCTAAAATCCACTCGCAATGGAATTACTTTATTTTCCGTATATTAACCCGTTTGGATGCTAGAAGACCCCTCAGAACATGGCTCGTTTGGAGTGGGTTAAGGTTAGGGTTAGCAAATTATTTCAGTGACAAATCAAACGAGGTATCTGATTGGCTAAGAGCAAATTATTACAAACTAAACGTGCTTTCTGATTGGCTAATAGCAATATTTCTCACTGACAAATGATACAAGCTATCTGATTGGCTAAGAGCAAACTGTTTCACTGACAAATGATACGAATTATCTGATTGGCTAAGAGCAAATTATTACAAATAAAACGAGCTTATCTGATTGGCTGAAAGCAAATTATTTCACTGACAAATGAAACTAGCTTATCTGATTGGCTAAGAGCAAATTATTTCAGTGACAAATGATACGAGCTATCTGATTGGCTAAGAGCAAATTATTACAAATAAAACGAGCTATCTGATTGGCTGAAAGCAAATTATTTCACTGACAAATGAAACTAGCTATCTGATTGGCTAAGAGCAAATTATTTCAGTGACAAATGATACGAGCTATCTGATTGGCTAAGAGCAAATTATTACAAATGAAACGTGCTTTCTGATTGGCTAATAGCAATATTTTTTACTGACAAATGATACAAGCTATCTGATTGGCTAAGATCAAATTGTTTCACTGACAAATAATACGAGCTATCTGATTGGCTAAGAGCAAATTATTACAAATGAAACGAGGTATCTGATTGGCTAAGAGCAAATTATTTCAGTGACAAATGATACGAGCTATCTGATTGGCTAAGAGCAAATTATTACAAATTACCCTAACCCGAGTGGGGAAAAATTAGATGGATGCTACTTCTAGCATCCATTGAACACGAACACGGCTGGTTTGGGGGGTATTGGGCTGCATTTCGGAAAAAAACTTATTTTGCTCAATTTAGGGCAATTTGGCAAGATCGTGATTAGGGCGAGAGAGCCTAAAATTTCGCTCGGACTAGATCTTATTTATTTTCCGTATATTAACCCGTTTGGATGCAATAACACCCTTCAGAACGAACACGGCTGGTTTAAGGGGGTTTCGGGCTCAATTTGGGAAAATACTTATTTTGCTCAATTTTGGCAAATTATGCCAGGTCGTGAAAAAGCCTAAAATCTGCTCGCAATGGATCTACTTTATTTTCCGTATATTAAGCCGTTTGGATGCTAGAAGACCCCTCGGAACGAACATGGCTCGTTGGAGTGGGTTAGGGTTAGGGTGAGCAAATTATTTCACTGACTGAAACGAGGTATCTGATTGGCTAAGAGCCAATTATTAGATATGAAACGTGCTTTCTGATTGGCTAATAGCAATATTTTTCACTGACAAATGATACAAGCTATCTAATTGGCTAAAAGCAAATTGTTTCACTGACAAATGATACGAATTATGTGATTGGCTAAGAGCAAATTATTACAAATAAAACGAGCTATCTGATTGGCTAAGAGCAAATTATTTCAGTGAAAAATGATACGAGCTATCTGATTGGCTAGAACCAAATTTTTTTACTAACAAATGATACAAGCTATCTGATTGGCTAAAATCAAATTGTTTCACTGACAAATGATACGAGCTTTCTGATTGGCTAAGAGCATATTATTGCAAATTAAACGAGCTATCTGATTGGCTAAGAGCAAATTATTTCAGTGAAAAATGATACGAGCTATCTCATTGGCTTAGACCAAATTTTTTCACTAACAAATGATACAAGCTATCTGATTGGCTAAGAGCAAATTATTTCAGTGACAAATGATACGAGCTATCTGATTGGCTATGAGCAAATTATTTCAGTGACAAATGATACGAGCTATCTGATTGGCTATGAGCAAATTATTACAAACTACCCTAACCCGGGTGGGAAAAAATTCGATGGATGCTAAAAGACCCTATGGAACGAACCCGGCTGGTTTGGAGGTATTGGGCTCCATTTTAGAAAATACTTATTTTGGCCAATTTGGCCAGTTTGCAGGTTGGGCGAAAGAGCCTAAAATCCGCTGGGAATAGATTTCCTTTATTTTGCGTATATTGACCTATTTGGATGCTAGGACACCCTCGAAACGAAAACGGCTGGTTTGAGGGAGTTTGGGGCACAATTTCGTAAAATACTTATTTTGCTCAATTTTGGTCAATTTTGCCAGGGCGCGAAAAACCCTAAAATCCACTCGCAATGGAATTACTTTATTTTCCGTATATTAACCCGTTTGGATGCTAGAAGACCCCTCAGAACATTGCTCGTTTGGAGTGGGTTAAGGTTAGGGTTAGCAAATTATTTCAGTGACAAATGAAACGAGGTATCTGATTGGCTAAGAGCAAATTATTGCAAATTAAACGTGCTTTCTGATTGGCTAATAGCAATATTTCTCACTGACAAATGATACAAGCTATCTGATTGGCTAAGAGCAAATTATTACAAATAAAACGACCTATCTGATTGGCTGAAAGCAAATTATTTCACTGACAAATGAAACTAGCTATCTGATTGGCTAAGAGCAAATTATTTCAGTGACAAATGATACGAGCTATCTGATTGGCTAAGAGCAAATTATTACAAATTACCCTAACCCGAGTGGGGAAAAATTCGATGGATGCTACTTCTAGCATCCATTGAACACGAACACGGCTGGTTTGGGGGGTATTGGGCTGCATTTCGGAAAAAAACTTATTTTGCTCAATTTAGGGCAATTTGGCAAGATCGTGATTAGGGCGAGAGAGCCTAAAATTTCGCTCGGACTAGATCTTCTTTATTTTCCGTATATTAACCCGTTTGGATGCAATAACACCCTTCAGAACGAACACGGCTGGTTTAAGGGGGTTTCGGGCTCAATTTGGGAAAATACTTATTTTGCTCAATTTTGGCAAATTTGGCCAGGTTGCGAAAGAGCCTAAAATCCGCTCAAAATGGATCTACTTTATTTACTGTATATTTACCCGTTTGGATGCTAGAACACCCCTCGGAACGAACATGGCTGGTTTGAGGGAGTTTCGGGCTCAATTTTGGAAAATACTTATTTTGCTCAATTTTGGCCAATTATGCCAGGTCGTGAAAAAGCCTAAAATCTGCTCGCAATGGATCTACTTTATTTTCCGTATATTAAGCCGTTTGGATGGTAGAAGACACCTCGGAACGAACATGGCTCGTTTGGAGTGGGTTAGGGTTAGGGTGAGCAAATTATTTCACTGACTGAAACGAGGTATCTGATTGGCTAAGAGCCAATTATTAGAAATGAAACGTGCTTTCTGATTGGCTAATAGCAATATTTTTCACTGACAAATGATACAAGCTATCTAATTGGCTAAGAGCAAATTGTTTCACTGACAAATGATACGAATTATCTGATTGGCTAAGAGCAAATTATTACAAATAAAACGAGCTATCTGATTGGCTAAGAGCAAATTATTTCAGTAAAAAATGATACGAGCTATCTGATTGGCTAAGACCAAATTTTTTCACTAGCAAATGATACAAGCTATCTGATTGGCTAAGACCAAATTTTTTCACTAACAAATGATACAAGCTATCTAATTGGCTAGGAGCAAATAATTTCAGTGACAAATGATACGAGCTATCTGATTGGCTATGAGCAAATTATTTCAGTGACAAATGATACGAGCTATCTGATTGGCTATGAGCAAATTATTACAAACTACCCTAACCCGGGTGGGAAAAAATTCGATGGATGCTAAAAGACCCTATGGAACGAACCCGGCTGATTTGGGGGTATTGGGCTCCATTTTAGAAAATACTTATTTTTGGCCAATTTGGCCAGTTTGCGCGTTGGGCGAAAGAGCCTAAAATCCGCTGGGAATAGATTTCCTTTATTTTGCGTATATTTACCTATTTGGATGCTAGGAAATCCTCGAAACGAAAACGGCTGGTTTGAGGGAGTTTGGGGCACAATTTCTTAAAATACTTATTTTGCTCAATTTTGGTCAATTTTGCCAGGGCGCAAAAACCCTAAAATCCACTCGCAATGGAATTACTTTATTTTCCGTATATTAACCCGTTTGGATGCTAGAAGACCCCTCAGAACATGGCTCGTTTGGAGTGGGTTAAGGTTAGGGTTAGCAAATTATTTCAGTGACAAATCAAACGAGGTATCTGATTGGCTAAGAGCAAATTATTACAAACTAAACGTGCTTTCTGATTGGCTAATAGCAATATTTCTCACTGACAAATGATACAAGCTATCTGATTGGCTAAGAGCAAACTGTTTCACTGACAAATGATACGAATTATCTGATTGGCTAAGAGCAAATTATTACAAATAAAACGAGCTATCTGATTGGCTGAAAGCAAATTATTTCACTGACAAATGAAACTAGCTTATCTGATTGGCTAAGAGCAAATTATTTCAGTGACAAATGATACGAGCTATCTGATTGGCTAAGAGCAAATTATTACAAATGAAACGTGCTTTCTGATTGGCTAATAGCAATATTTTTTACTGACAAATGATACAAGCTATCTGATTGGCTAAGATCAAATTGTTTCACTGACAAATAATACGAGCTATCTGATTGGCTAAGAGCAAATTATTACAAATGAAACGAGGTATCTGATTGGCTAAGAGCAAATTATTTCAGTGACAAATGATACGAGCTATCTGATTGGCTAAGAGCAAATTATTACAAATTACCCTAACCCGAGTGGGGAAAAATTAGATGGATGCTACTTCTAGCATCCATTGAACACGAACACGGCTGGTTTGGGGGGTATTGGGCTGCATTTCGGAAAAAAACTTATTTTGCTCAATTTAGGGCAATTTGGCAAGATCGTGATTAGGGCGAGAGAGCCTAAAATTTCGCTCGGACTAGATCTTCTTTATTTTCCGTATATTAACCCGTTTGGATGCAATAACACCCTTCAGAACGAACACGGCTGGTTTAAGGGGGTTTCGGGCTCAATTTGGGAAAATACTTATTTTGCTCAATTTTGGCAAATTATGCCAGGTCGTGAAAAAGCCTAAAATCTGCTCGCAATGGATCTACTTTATTTTCCGTATATTAAGCCGTTTGGATGCTAGAAGACCCCTCGGAACGAACATGGCTCGTTTGGAGTGGGTTAGGGTTAGGGTGAGCAAATTATTTCACTGACTGAAACGAGGTATCTGATTGGCTAAGAGCCAATTATTAGATATGAAACGTGCTTTCTGATTGGCTAATAGCAATATTTTTCACTGACAAATGATACAAGCTATCTAATTGGCTAAAAGCAAATTGTTTCACTGACAAATGATACGAATTATCTGATTGGCTAAGAGCAAATTATTACAAATAAAACGAGCTATCTGATTGGCAAAGAGCAAATTATTTCAGTGAAAAATGATACGAGCTATCTGATTGGCTAGAACCAAATTTTTTCACTAACAAATGATACAAGCTATCTGATTGGCTAAGAGCAAATTATTTCAGTGACAAATGATACGAGCTATCTGATTGGCTATGAGCAAATTATTTCAGTGACAAATGATACGAGCTATCTGATTGGCTATGAGCAAATTATTACAAACTACCCTAACCCGGGTGGGAAAAAATTCGATGGATGCTAAAAGACCCTATGGAACGAACCCGGCTGGTTTGGAGGTATTGGGCTCCATTTTAGAAAATACTTATTTTGGCCAATTTGGCCAGTTTGCAGGTTGGGCGAAAGAGCCTAAAATCCGCTGGGAATAGATTTCCTTTATTTTGCGTATATTGACCTATTTGGATGCTAGGACACCCTCGAAACGAAAACGGCTGGTTTGAGGGAGTTTGGGGCACAATTTCGTAAAATACTTATTTTGCTCAATTTTGGTCAATTTTGCCAGGGCGCGAAAAACCCTAAAATCCACTCGCAATGGAATTACTTTATTTTCCGTATATTAACCCGTTTGGATGCTAGAAGACCCCTCAGAACATTGCTCGTTTGGAGTGGGTTAAGGTTAGGGTTAGCAAATTATTTCAGTGACAAATGAAACGAGGTATCTGATTGGCTAAGAGCAAATTATTGCAAATTAAACGTGCTTTCTCATTGGCTAATAGCAATATTTCTCACTGACAAATGATACAAGCTATCTGATTGGCTAAGAGCAAACTGTTTCACTGACAAATGATACGAATTATCTGATTGGCTAAGAGCAAATTATTACAAATAAAACGACCTATCTGATTGGCTGAAAGCAAATTATTTCACTGACAAATGAAACTAGCTATCTGATTGGCTAAGAGCAAATTATTTCAGTGACAAATGATACGAGCTATCTGATTGGCTAAGAGCAAATTATTACAAATTACCCTAACCCGAGTGGGGAAAAATTCGATGGATGCTACTTCTAGCATCCATTGAACACGAACACGGCTGGTTTGGGGGGTATTGGGCTGCATTTCGGAAAAAAACTTATTTTGCTCAATTTAGGGCAATTTGGCAAGATCGTGATTAGGGCGAGAGAGCCTAAAATTTCGCTCGGACTAGATCTTCTTTATTTTCCGTATATTAACCCGTTTGGATGCAATAACACCCTTCAGAACGAACACGGCTGGTTTAAGGGGGTTTCGGGCTCAATTAGGGAAAATACTTATTTTGCTCAATTTTGGCAAATTTGGCCAGGTTGCGAAAGAGCCTAAAATCCGCTCAGAATGGATCTACTTTATTTACTGTATATTTACCCGTTTGCATGCTAGAACACCCCTCGGAACGAACATGGCTGGTTTGAGGGAGTTTCGGGCTCAATTTTGGAAAATACTTATTTTGCTCAATTTTGGCCAATTATGCCAGGTCGTGAAAAAGCCTAAAATCTGCTCGCAATGGATCTACTTTATTTTCCGTATATTAAGCCGTTTGGATGGTAGAAGACACCTCGGAACGAACATGGCTCGTTTGGAGTGGGTTAGGGTTAGGGTGAGCAAATTATTTCACTGACTGAAACGAGGTATCTGATTGGCTAAGAGCCAATTATTAGAAATGAAACGTGCTTTCTGATTGGCTAATAGCAATATTTTTCACTGACAAATGATACAAGCTATCTAATTGGCTAAGAGCAAATTGTTTCACTGACAAATGATACGAATTATCTGATTGGCTAAGAGCAAATTATTACAAATAAAACGAGCTATCTGATTGGCTAAGAGCAAATTATTTCAGTAAAAAATGATACGAGCTATCTGATTGGCTAAGACCAAATTTTTTCACTAGCAAATGATACAAGCTATCTGATTGGCTAAGACCAAATTTTTTCACTAACAAATGATACAAGCTATCTAATTGGCTAGGAGCAAATAATTTCAGTGACAAATGATACGAGCTATCTGATTGGCTATGAGCAAATTATTTCAGTGACAAATGATACGAGCTATCTGATTGGCTATGAGCAAATTATTACAAACTACCCTAACCCGGGTGGGAAAAAATTCGATGGATGCTAAAAGACCCTATGGAACGAACCCGGCTGATTTGGGGGTATTGGGCTCCATTTTAGAAAATACTTATTTTTGGCCAATTTGGCCAGTTTGCGCGTTGGGCGAAAGAGCCTAAAATCCGCTGGGAATAGATTTCCTTTATTTTGCGTATATTTACCTATTTGGATGCTAGGAAATCCTCGAAACGAAAACGGCTGGTTTGAGGGAGTTTGGGGCACAATTTCTTAAAATACTTATTTTGCTCAATTTTGGTCAATTTTGCCAGGGCGCAAAAACCCTAAAATCCACTCGCAATGGAATTACTTTATTTTCCGTATATTAACCCGTTTGGATGCTAGAAGACCCCTCAGAACATGGCTCGTTTGGAGTGGGTTAAGGTTAGGGTTAGCAAATTATTTCAGTGACAAATCAAACGAGGTATCTGATTGGCTAAGAGCAAATTATTACAAACTAAACGTGCTTTCTGATTGGCTAATAGCAATATTTCTCACTGACAAATGATACAAGCTATCTGATTGGCTAAGAGCAAACTGTTTCACTGACAAATGATACGAATTATCTGATTGGCTAAGAGCAAATTATTACAAATAAAACGAGCTATCTGATTGGCTAAGAGCAAATTATTTCACTGACAAATGAAACTAGCTTATCTGATTGGCTAAGAGCAAATTATTTCAGTGACAAATGATACGAGCTATCTGATTGGCTAAGAGCAAATTATTACAAATGAAACGTGCTTTCTGATTGGGTAATAGCAATATTTTTTACTGACAAATGATACAAGCTATCTGATTGGCTAAGATCAAATTGTTTCACTGACAAATAATACGAGCTATCTGATTGGCTAAGAGCAAATTATTACAAATGAAACGAGGTATCTGATTGGCTAAGAGCAAATTATTTCAGTGACAAATGATACGAGCTATCTGATTGGCTAAGAGCAAATTATTACAAATTACCCTAACCCGAGTGGGGAAAAATTAGATGGATGCTACTTCTAGCATCCATTGAACACGAACACGGCTGGTTTGGGGGGTATTGGGCTGCATTTCGGAAAAAAACTTATTTTGCTCAATTTAGGGCAATTTGGCAAGATCGTGATTAGGGCGAGAGAGCCTAAAATTTCGCTCGGACTAGATCTTCTTTATTTTCCGTATATTAACCCGTTTGGATGCAATAACACCCTTCAGAACGAACACGGCTGGTTTAAGGGGGTTTCGGGCTCAATTTGGGAAAATACTTATTTTGCTCAATTTTGGCAAATTATGCCAGGTCGTGAAAAAGCCTAAAATCTGCTCGCAATGGATCTACTTTATTTTCCGTATATTAAGCCGTTTGGATGCTAGAAGACCCCTCGGAACGAACATGGCTCGTTTGGAGTGGGTTAGGGTTAGGGTGAGCAAATTATTTCACTGACTGAAACGAGGTATCTGATTGGCTAAGAGCCAATTATTAGATATGAAACGTGCTTTCTGATTGGCTAATAGCAATATTTTTCACTGACAAATGATACAAGCTATCTAATTGGCTAAAAGCAAATTGTTTCACTGACAAATGATACGAATTATCTGATTGGCTAAGAGCAAATTATTACAAATAAAACGAGCTATCTGATTGGCAAAGAGCAAATTATTTCAGTGAAAAATGATACGAGCTATCTGATTGGCTAGAACCAAATTTTTTCACTAACAAATGATACAAGCTATCTGATTGGCTAAGATCAAATTGTTTCACTGACAAATGATACGAGCTTTCTGATTGGCTAAGAGCAAATTATTGCAAATGAAACGAGCTATCTGATTGGCTAAGAGCAAATTATTTCAGTGAAAAATGATACGAGCTATCTGATTGGCTTAGACCAAATTTTTTCACTAACAAATGATACAAGCTATCTGATTGGCTAAGAGCAAATTATTTCAGTGACAAATGATACGAGCTATCTGATTGGCTATGAGCAAATTATTTCAGTGACAAATGATACGAGCTATCTGATTGGCTATGAGCAAATTATTACAAACTACCCTAACCCGGGTGGGAAAAAATTCGATGGATGCTAAAAGACCCTATGGAACGAACCCGGCTGGTTTGGGGGTATTGGGCTCCATTTTAGAAAATACTTATTTTGGCCAATTTGGCCAGTTTGCGGGTTGGGCGAAAGAGCCTAAAATCCGCTGGGAATAGATTTCCTTTATTTTGCGTATATTGACCTA
Organism: Lytechinus pictus; assembly: GCF_037042905.1. NCBI lineage: Eukaryota > Metazoa > Echinodermata > Echinoidea > Temnopleuroida > Toxopneustidae > Lytechinus > Lytechinus pictus. The sequence continues at coordinate 17,251 of NC_087260.1, read as the reverse complement.
TTTCGATGCTAGGACACCCTCGAAACGAAAACGGCTGGTTTGAGGGAGTTTGGGGCACAATTTCGTAAAATACTTATTTTGCTCGATTTTGGTCAATTTTGCCAGGGCGCGAAAAACCCTAAAATCCACTCGCAATGGAATTACTTTATTTTCAGTATATTAACCCGTTTGGATGCTAAAAGACCCCTCAGAACATGGCTCGTTTGGAGTGGGTTAAGGTTAGGGTTAGCAAATTATTGGCTAAGAGCAAATTATTACAAATCACCCTAACCCGAGTGGGGATAAATTCGATGGATGCTACTTCTAGCATCCATTGAACACGAACACGGCTGGTTTGGGGGGTATTGGGCTGCATTTTGGAAAATACTTATTTTGCTCAATTTAGGGCAATTTGGCAAGATCGTGGCGAGAGAGCCTAAAATTCCGCTCGGACTAGATCTTCTTTATTTTTCGTATATTAACCCGTTTGGATGCAATAACACCCTTCAGAACGAACACGGCTGGTTTAAGGGGGTTTCGGGCTCAATTTGGGAAAATACTTATTTTGCTCAATTTTGGCAAATTTGGCCAGGTTGCGAAAGAGCCTAAAATCCGCTCAGAATGGATCTTCTTTATTCACTGTATATTTACCCGTTTGGATGCTAGAACACCCCTCGGAACGAACATGGCTGGTTTGAGGGAGTTTCGGGCTCAATTTTGGAAAATACTTATTTTGCTCAATTTTGGCCAATTATGCCAGATCGTGCAAAAGTCTAAAATCTGCTCGCAATGGATCTACTTTATTTTCCGTATATTAAGCCGTTTGGAAGCTAGAAGACCCCTCGGAACGAACATGGCTCGTTTGGAGTGGGTTAGGGTAAGGGTGAGCAAATTATTTCACTGACAAATGAAACGAGGTATCTGATTGGCTATGAGCAAATTATTTCAGTGACAAATGATACGAGCTATCTGATTGGCTATGAGCAAATTATTACAAACTACCCTAACCCGGGTGGGAAAAAATTCGATGGATGCTAAAAGACCCTATGGAACGAACCCGGCTGGTTTGGAGGTATTGGGCTCCATTTTAGAAAATACTTATTTTGGCCAATTTGGCCAGTTTGCAGGTTGGGCGAAAGAGCCTAAAATCCGCTGGGAATAGATTTCCTTTATTTTGCGTATATTGACCTATTTGGATGCTAGGACACCCTCGAAACGAAAACGGCTGGTTTGAGGGAGTTTGGGGCACAATTTCGTAAAATACTTATTTTGCTCAATTTTGGTCAATTTTGCCAGGGCGCGAAAAACCCTAAAATCCACTCGCAATGGAATTACTTTATTTTCCGTATATTAACCCGTTTGGATGCTAGAAGACCCCTCAGAACATTGCTCGTTTGGAGTGGGTTAAGGTTAGGGTTAGCAAATTATTTCAGTGACAAATGAAACGAGGTATCTGATTGGCTAAGAGCAAATTATTGCAAATTAAACGTGCTTTCTCATTGGCTAATAGCAATATTTCTCACTGACAAATGATACAAGCTATCTGATTGGCTAAGAGCAAACTGTTTCACTGACAAATGATACGAATTATCTGATTGGCTAAGAGCAAATTATTACAAATAAAACGAGCTATCTGATTGGCTGAAAGCAAATTATTTCACTGACAAATGAAACTAGCTATCTGATTGGCTAAGAGCAAATTATTTCAGTGACAAATGATACGAGCTATCTGATTGGCTAAGAGTGGGGAAAAATTCGATGGATGCTACTTCTAGCATCCATTGAACACGAACACGGCTGGTTTGGGGGGTATTGGGCTGCATTTCGGAAAAAAACTTATTTTGCTCAATTTAGGGCAATTTGGCAAGATCGTGATTAGGGCGAGAGAGCCTAAAATTTCGCTCGGACTAGATCTTCTTTATTTTCCGTATATTAACCCGTTTGGATGCAATAACACCCTTCAGAACGAACACGGCTGGTTTAAGGGGGTTTCGGGCTCAATTTGGGAAAATACTTATTTTGCTCAATTTTGGCAAATTATGCCAGGTCGTGAAAAAGCCTAAAATCTGCTCGCAATGGATCTACTTTATTTTCCGTATATTAAGCCGTTTGGATGCTAGAAGACCCCTCGGAACGAACATGGCTCGTTGGAGTGGGTTAGGGTTAGGGTGAGCAAATTATTTCACTGACTGAAACGAGGTATCTGATTGGCTAAGAGCCAATTATTAGATATGAAACGTGCTTTCTGATTGGCTAATAGCAATATTTTTCACTGACAAATGATACAAGCTATCTAATTGGCTAAAAGCAAATTGTTTCACTGACAAATGATACGAATTATGTGATTGGCTAAGAGCAAATTATTACAAATAAAACGAGCTATCTGATTGGCTAAGAGCAAATTATTTCAGTGAAAAATGATACGAGCTATCTGATTGGCTAGAACCAAATTTTTTTACTAACAAATGATACAAGCTATCTGATTGGCTAAGATCAAATTGTTTCACGGACAAATGATACGAGCTTTCTGATTGGCTAAGAGCATATTATTGCAAATTAAACGAGCTATCTGATTGGCTAAGAGCAAATTATTTCAGTGAAAAATGATACGAGCTATCTCATTGGCTTAGACCAAATTTTTTCACTAACAAATGATACAAGCTATCTGATTGGCTAAGAGCAAATTATTTCAGTGACAAATGATACGAGCTATCTGATTGGCTATGAGCAAATTATTTCAGTGACAAATGATACGAGCTATCTGATTGGCTATGAGCAAATTATTACAAACTACCCTAACCCGGGTGGGAAAAAATTCGATGGATGCTAAAAGACCCTATGGAACGAACCCGGCTGGTTTGGAGGTATTGGGCTCCATTTTAGAAAATACTTATTTTGGCCAATTTGGCCAGTTTGCAGGTTGGGCGAAAGAGCCTAAAATCCGCTGGGAATAGATTTCCTTTATTTTGCGTATATTGACCTATTTGGATGCTAGGACACCCTCGAAACGAAAACGGCTGGTTTGAGGGAGTTTGGGGCACAATTTCGTAAAATACTTATTTTGCTCAATTTTGGTCAATTTTGCCAGGGCGCGAAAAACCCTAAAATCCACTCGCAATGGAATTACTTTATTTTCCGTATATTAACCCGTTTGGATGCTAGAAGACCCCTCAGAACATTGCTCGTTTGGAGTGGGTTAAGGTTAGGGTTAGCAAATTATTTCAGTGACAAATGAAACGAGGTATCTGATTGGCTAAGAGCAAATTATTGCAAATTAAACGTGCTTTCTCATTGGCTAATAGCAATATTTCTCACTGACAAATGATACAAGCTATCTGATTGGCTAAGAGCAAACTGTTTCACTGACAAATGATACGAATTATCTGATTGGCTAAGAGCAAATTATTACAAATAAAACGACCTATCTGATTGGCTGAAAGCAAATTATTTCACTGACAAATGAAACGAGGTATCTGATTGGCTAAGAGCAAATTATTTCAGTGACAAATGATACGAGCTATCTGATTGGCTAAGAGCAAATTATTACAAATTACCCTAACCCGAGTGGGGAAAAATTCGATGGATGCTACTTCTAGCATCCATTGAACACGAACACGGCTGGTTTGGGGGGTATTGGGCTGCATTTCGGAAAAAAACTTATTTTGCTCAATTTAGGGCAATTTGGCAAGATCGTGATTAGGGCGAGAGAGCCTAAAATTTCGCTCGGACTAGATCTTCTTTATTTTCCGTATATTAACCCGTTTGGATGCAATAACACCCTTCAGAACGAACACGGCTGGTTTAAGGGGGTTTCGGGCTCAATTTGGGAAAATACTTATTTTGCTCAATTTTGGCAAATTTGGCCAGGTTGCGAAAGAGCCTAAAATCCGCTCAGAATGGATCTACTTTATTTACTGTATATTTACCCGTTTGGATGCTAGAACACCCCTCGGAACGAACATGGCTGGTTTGAGGGAGTTTCGGGCTCAATTTTGGAAAATACTTATTTTGCTCAATTTTGGCCAATTATGCCAGGTCGTGAAAAAGCCTAAAATCTGCTCGCAATGGATCTACTTTATTTTCCGTATATTAAGCCGTTTGGATGGTAGAAGACACCTCGGAACGAACATGGCTCGTTTGGAGTGGGTTAGGGTTAGGGTGAGCAAATTATTTCACTGACTGAAACGAGGTATCTGATTGGCTAAGAGCCAATTATTAGAAATGAAACGTGCTTTCTGATTGGCTAATAGCAATATTTTTCACTGACAAATGATACAAGCTATCTAATTGGCTAAGAGCAAATTGTTTCACTGACAAATGATACGAATTATCTGATTGGCTAAGAGCAAATTATTACAAATAAAACGAGCTATCTGATTGGCTAAGAGCAAATTATTTCAGTAAAAAATGATACGAGCTATCTGATTGGCTAAGACCAAATTTTTTCACTAGCAAATGATACAAGCTATCTGATTGGCTAAGACCAAATTTTTTCACTAACAAATGATACAAGCTATCTAATTGGCTAGGAGCAAATAATTTCAGTGACAAATGATACGAGCTATCTGATTGGCTATGAGCAAATTATTTCAGTGACAAATGATACGAGCTATCTGATTGGCTATGAGCAAATTATTACAAACTACCCTAACCCGGGTGGGAAAAAATTCGATGGATGCTAAAAGACCCTATGGAACGAACCCGGCTGATTTGGGGGTATTGGGCTCCATTTTAGAAAATACTTATTTTGGCCAATTTGGCCAGTTTGCGGGTTGGGCGAAAGAGCCTTAAAATCCGCTGGGAATAGATTTCCTTTATTTTGCGTATATTGACCTATTTGGATGCTAGGAAATCCTCGAAACGAAAACGGCTGGTTTGAGGGAGTTTGGGGCACAATTTCGAAAAATACTTATTTTGCTCAATTTTGGTCAATTTTGCCAGGGTGCAAAAACCCTAAAATCCACTCGCAATGGAATTACTTTATTTTCCGTATATTAACCCGTTTGGATGCTAGAAGACCCCTCAGAACATGGCTCGTTTGGAGTGGGTTAAGGTTAGGGTTAGCAAATTATTTCAGTGACAAATCAAACGAGGTATCTGATTGGCTAAGAGCAAATTATTACAAACTAAACGTGCTTTCTGATTGGCTAATATCAATATTTCTCACTGACAAATGATACAAGCTATCTGATTGGCTAAGAGCAAACTGTTTCACTGACAAATGATACGAATTATCTGATTGGCTAAGAGCAAATTATTACAAATAAAACGAGCTATCTGATTGGCTGAAAGCAAATTATTTCACTGACAAATGAAACTAGCTATCTGATTGGCTAAGAGCAAATTATTTCAGTGACAAATGATACGAGCTATCTGATTGGCTAAGAGCAAATTATTACAAATGAAACGTGCTTTCTGATTGGCTAATAGCAATATTTTTTACTGACAAATGATACAAGCTATCTGATTGGCTAAGATCAAATTGTTTCACTGACAAATAATACGAGCTATCTGATTGGCTAAGAGCAGATTATTACAAATGAAACGAGGTATCTGATTGGCTAAGAGCAAATTATTTCAGTGACAAATGATACGAGCTATCTGATTGGCTAAGAGCAAATTATTACAAATTACCCTAACCCGAGTGGGGAAAAATTAGATGGATGCTACTTCTAGCATCCATTGAACACGAACACGGCTGGTTTGGGGGGTATTTTGCTGCATTTCGGAAAAAAACTTATATTGCTCAATTTAGGGCAATTTGGCAAGATCGTGATTAGGGCGAGAGAGCCTAAAATTTCGCTCGGACTAGATCTTCTTTATTTTCCGTATATTAACCCGTTTGGATGCAATAACACCCTTCAGAACGAACACGGCTGGTTTAAGGGGGTTTCGGGCTCAATTTGGGAAAATACTTATTTTGCTCAATTTTGGCAAATTATGCCAGGTCGTGAAAAAGCCTAAAATCTGCTCGCAATGGATCTACTTTATTTTCCGTATATTAAGCCGTTTGGATGCTAGAAGACCCCTCGGAACGAACATGGCTCGTTTGGAGTGGGTTAGGGTTAGGGTGAGCAAATTATTTCACTGACTGAAACGAGGTATCTGATTGGCTAAGAGCCAATTATTAGATATGAAACGTGCTTTCTGATTGGCTAATAGCAATATTTTTCACTGACAAATGATACAAGCTATCTAATTGGCTAAAAGCAAATTGTTTCACTGACAAATGATACGAATTATCTGATTGGCTAAGAGCAAATTATTACAAATAAAACGAGCTATCTGATTGGCTAAGAGCAAATTATTTCAGTGAAAAATGATACGAGCTATCTGATTGGCTAGAACCAAATTTTTTCACTAACAAATGATACAAGCTATCTGATTGGCTAAGATCAAATTGTTTCACTGACAAATGATACGAGCTTTCTGATTGGCTAAGAGCAAATTATTGCAAATGAAACGAGCTATCTGATTGGCTAAGAGCAAATTATTTCAGTGAAAAATGATACGAGCTATCTGATTGGCTTAGACCAAATTTTTTCACTAACAAATGATACAAGCTATCTGATTGGCTAAGAGCAAATTATTTCAGTGACAAATGATACGAGCTATCTGATTGGCTATGAGCAAATTATTTCAGTGACAAATGATACGAGCTATCTGATTGGCTATGAGCAAATTATTACAAACTACCCTAACCCGGGTGGGAAAAAATTCGATGGATGCTAAAAGACCCTATGGAACGAACCCGGCTGGTTTGGGGGTATTGGGCTCCATTTTAGAAAATACTTATTTTGGCCAATTTGGCCAGTTTGCGGGTTGGGCGAAAGAGCCTAAAATCCGCTGGGAATAGATTTCCTTTATTTTGCGTATATTGACCTATTTCGATGCTAGGACACCCTCGAAACGAAAACGGCTGGTTTGAGGGAGTTTGGGGCACAATTTCGTAAAATACTTATTTTGCTCAATTTTGGTCAATTTTGCCAGGGCGCGAAAAACCCTAAAATCCACTCGCAATGGAATTACTTTATTTTCAGTATATTAACCCGTTTGGATGCTAGAACACCCCTCGGAACGAACATGGCTGGTTTGAGGGAGTTTCGGGCTCAATTTTGGAAAATACTTATTTTGCTCAATTTTGGCCAATTATGCCAGATCGTGCAAAAGTCTAAAATCTGCTCGCAATGGATCTACTTTTTTTTCCGTATATTAAGCCGTTTGGAAGCTAGAAGACCCCTCGGAACGAACATGGCTCGTTTGGAGTGGGTTAGGGTAAGGGTGAGCAAATTATTTCACTGACAAATGAAACGAGGTATCTGATTGGCTATGAGCAAATTATTTCAGTGACAAATGATACGAGCTATCTGATTGGCTATGAGCAAATTATTTCAGTGACAAATGATACGAGCTATCTGATTGGCTATGAGCAAATTATTACAAACTACCCTAACCCGGGTGGGAAAAAATTCGATGGATGCTAAAAGACCCTATGGAACGAACCCGGCTGGTTTGGAGGTATTGGGCTCCATTTTAGAAAATACTTATTTTGGCCAATTTGGCCAGTTTGCAGGTTGGGCGAAAGAGCCTAAAATCCGCTGGGAATAGATTTCCTTTATTTTGCGTATATTGACCTATTTGGATGCTAGGACACCCTCGAAACGAAAACGGCTGGTTTGAGGGAGTTTGGGGCACAATTTCGTAAAATACTTATTTTGCTCAATTTTGGTCAATTTTGCCAGGGCGCGAAAAACCCTAAAATCCACTCGCAATGGAATTACTTTATTTTCCGTATATTAACCCGTTTGGATGCTAGAAGACCCCTCAGAACATTGCTCGTTTGGAGTGGGTTAAGGTTAGGGTTAGCAAATTATTTCAGTGACAAATGAAACGAGGTATCTGATTGGCTAAGAGCAAATTATTGCAAATTAAACGTGCTTTCTGATTGGCTAATAGCAATATTTCTCACTGACAAATGATACAAGCTATCTGATTGGCTAAGAGCAAACTGTTTCACTGACAAATGATACGAATTATCTGATTGGCTAAGAGCAAATTATTACAAATAAAACGAGCTATCTGATTGGCTGAAAGCAAATTATTTCACTGACAAATGAAACTAGCTTATCTGATTGGCTAAGAGCAAATTATTTCAGTGACAAATGATACGAGCTATCTGATTGGCTAAGAGCAAATTATTACAAATGAAACGTGCTTTCTGATTGGCTAATAGCAATATTTTTTACTGACAAATGATACAAGCTATCTGATTGGCTAAGAGCAAACTGTTTCACTGACAAATGATACGAGCTATCTGATTGGCTAAGAGCAAATTATTACAAATTACCCTAACCCGAGTGGGGAAAAATTCGATGGATGCTACTTCTAGCATCCATTGAACACGAACACGGCTGGTTTGGGGGGTATTGGGCTGCATTTCGGAAAAAAACTTATTTTGCTCAATTTAGGGCAATTTGGCAAGATCGTGATTAGGGCGAGAGAGCCTAAAATTTCGCTCGGACTAGATCTTCTTTATTTTCCGTATATTAACCCGTTTGGATGCAATAACACCCTTCAGAACGAACACGGCTGGTTTAAGGGGGTTTCGGGCTCAATTTGGGAAAATACTTATTTTGCTCAATTTTGGCAAATTTGGCCAGGTTGCGAAAGAGCCTAAAATCCGCTCAGAATGGATCTACTTTATTTACTGTATATTTACCCGTTTGGATGCTAGAACACCCCTCGGAACGAACATGGCTGGTTTGAGGGAGTTTCGGGCTCAATTTTGGAAAATACTTATTTTGCTCAATTTTGGCCAATTATGCCAGGTCGTGAAAAAGCCTAAAATCTGCTCGCAATGGATCTACTTTATTTTCCGTATATTAAGCCGTTTGGATGGTAGAAGACACCTCGGAACGAACATGGCTCGTTTGGAGTGGGTTAGGGTTAGGGTGAGCAAATTATTTCACTGACTGAAACGAGGTATCTGATTGGCTAAGAGCCAATTATTAGAAATGAAACGTGCTTTCTGATTGGCTAATAGCAATATTTTTCACTGACAAATGATACAAGCTATCTAATTGGCTAAGAGCAAATTGTTTCACTGACAAATGATACGAATTATCTGATTGGCTAAGAGCAAATTATTTCAGTAAAAAATGATACGAGCTATCTGATTGGCTAAGACCAAATTTTTTCACTAGCAAATGATACAAGCTATCTGATTGGCTAAGACCAAATTTTTTCACTAACAAATGATACAAGCTATCTAATTGGCTAGGAGCAAATAATTTCAGTGACAAATGATACGAGCTATCTGATTGGCTATGAGCAAATTATTTCAGTGACAAATGATACGAGCTATCTGATTGGCTATGAGCAAATTATTACAAACTACCCTAACCCGGGTGGGAAAAAATTAGATGGATGCTAAAAGACCCTATGGAACGAACCCGGCTGATTTGGGGGTATTGGGCTCCATTTTAGAAAATACTTATTTTTGGCCAATTTGGCCAGTTTGCGCGTTGGGCGAAAGAGCCTAAAATCCGCTGGGAATAGATTTCCTTTATTTTGCGTATATTTACCTATTTGGATGCTAGGAAATCCTCGAAACGAAAACGGCTGGTTTGAGGGAGTTTGGGGCACAATTTCGTAAAATACTTATTTTGCTCAATTTTGGTCAATTTTGCCAGGGCGCAAAAACCCTAAAATCCACTCGCAATGGAATTACTTTATTTTCCGTATATTAACCCGTTTGGATGCTAGAAGACCCCTCAGAACATGGCTCGTTTGGAGTGGGTTAAGGTTAGGGTTAGCAAATTATTTCAGTGACAAATCAAACGAGGTATCTGATTGGCTAAGAGCAAATTATTACAAACTAAACGTGCTTTCTGATTGGCTGAAAGCAAATTATTTCACTGACAAATGAAACTAGCTATCTGATTGGCTAAGAGCAAATTATTTCAGTGACAAATGATACGAGCTATCTGATTGGCTAAGAGCAAATTATTACAAATGAAACGTGCTTTCTGATTGGCTAATAGCAATATTTTTTACTGACAAATGATACAAGCTATCTGATTGGCTAAGATCAAATTGTTTCACTGACAAATAATACGAGCTATCTGATTGGCTAAGAGCAAATTATTACAAATGAAACGAGGTATCTGATTGGCTAAGAGCAAATTATTTCAGTGACAAATGATACGAGCTATCTGATTGGCTAAGAGCAAATTATTACAAATTACCCTAACCCGAGTGGGGAAAAATTAGATGGATGCTACTTCTAGCATCCATTGAACACGAACACGGCTGGTTTGGGGGGTATTGGGCTGCATTTCGGAAAAAAACTTATTTTGCTCAATTTAGGGCAATTTGGCAAGATCGTGATTAGGGCGAGAGAGCCTAAAATTTCGCTCGGACTAGATCTTCTTTATTTTCCGTATATTAACCCGTTTGGATGCAATAACACCCTTCAGAACGAACACGGCTGGTTTAAGGGGGTTTCGGGCTCAATTTGGGAAAATACTTATTTTGCTCAATTTTGGCAAATTATGCCAGGTCGTGAAAAAGCCTAAAATCTGCTCGCAATGGATCTACTTTATTTTCCGTATATTAAGCCGTTTGGATGCTAGAAGACCCCTCGGAACGAACATGGCTCGTTGGAGTGGGTTAGGGTTAGGGTGAGCAAATTATTTCACTGACTGAAACGAGGTATCTGATTGGCTAAGAGCCAATTATTAGATATGAAACGTGCTTTCTGATTGGCTAATAGCAATATTTTTCACTGACAAATGATACAAGCTATCTAATTGGCTAAAAGCAAATTGTTTCACTGACAAATGATACGAATTATGTGATTGGCTAAGAGCAAATTATTACAAATAAAACGAGCTATCTGATTGGCTAAGAGCAAATTATTTCAGTGAAAAATGATACGAGCTATCTGATTGGCTAGAACCAAATTTTTTTACTAACAAATGATACAAGCTATCTGATTGGCTAAGATCAAATTGTTTCACTGACAAATGATACGAGCTTTCTGATTGGCTAAGAGCATATTATTGCAAATTAAACGAGCTATCTGATTGGCTAAGAGCAAATTATTTCAGTGAAAAATGATACGAGCTATCTCATTGGCTTAGACCAAATTTTTTCACTAACAAATGATACAAGCTATCTGATTGGCTAAGAGCAAATTATTTCAGTGACAAATGATACGAGCTATCTGATTGGCTATGAGCAAATTATTTCAGTGACAAATGATACGAGCTATCTGATTGGCTATGAGCAAATTATTACAAACTACCCTAACCCGGGTGGGAAAAAATTCGATGGATGCTAAAAGACCCTATGGAACGAACCCGGCTGGTTTGGAGGTATTGGGCTCCATTTTAGAAAATACTTATTTTGGCCAATTTGGCCAGTTTGCAGGTTGGGCGAAAGAGCCTAAAATCCGCTGGGAATAGATTTCCTTTATTTTGCGTATATTGACCTATTTGGATGCTAGGACACCCTCGAAACGAAAACGGCTGGTTTGAGGGAGTTTGGGGCACAATTTCGTAAAATACTTATTTTGCTCAATTTTGGTCAATTTTGCCAGGGCGCGAAAAACCCTAAAATCCACTCGCAATGGAATTACTTTATTTTCCGTATATTAACCCGTTTGGATGCTAGAAGACCCCTCAGAACATTGCTCGTTTGGAGTGGGTTAAGGTTAGGGTTAGCAAATTATTTCAGTGACAAATGAAACGAGGTATCTGATTGGCTAAGAGCAAATTATTGCAAATTAAACGTGCTTTCTGATTGGCTAATAGCAATATTTCTCACTGACAAATGATACAAGCTATCTGATTGGCTAAGAGCAAACTGTTTCACTGACAAATGATACGAATTATCTGATTGGCTAAGAGCAAATTATTACAAATAAAACGACCTATCTGATTGGCTGAAAGCAAATTATTTCACTGACAAATGAAACTAGCTATCTGATTGGCTAAGAGCAAATTATTTCAGTGACAAATGATACGAGCTATCTGATTGGCTAAGAGCAAATTATTACAAATTACCCTAACCCGAGTGGGGAAAAATTCGATGGATGCTACTTCTAGCATCCATTGAACACGAACACGGCTGGTTTGGGGGGTATTGGGCTGCATTTCGGAAAAAAACTTATTTTGCTCAATTTAGGGCAATTTGGCAAGATCGTGATTAGGGCGAGAGAGCCTAAAATTTCGCTCGGACTAGATCTTCTTTATTTTCCGTATATTAACCCGTTTGGATGCAATAACACCCTTCAGAACGAACACGGCTGGTTTAAGGGGGTTTCGGGCTCAATTTGGGAAAATACTTATTTTGCTCAATTTTGGCAAATTTGGCCAGGTTGCGAAAGAGCCTAAAATCCGCTCAGAATGGATCTACTTTATTTACTGTATATTTACCCGTTTGGATGCTAGAACACCCCTCGGAACGAACATGGCTGGTTTGAGGGAGTTTCGGGCTCAATTTTGGAAAATACTTATTTTGCTCAATTTTGGCCAATTATGCCAGGTCGTGAAAAAGCCTAAAATCTGCTCGCAATGGATCTACTTTATTTTCCGTATATTAAGCCGTTTGGATGGTAGAAGACACCTCGGAACGAACATGGCTCGTTTGGAGTGGGTTAGGGTTAGGGTGAGCAAATTATTTCACTGACTGAAACGAGGTATCTGATTGGCTAAGAGCCAATTATTAGAAATGAAACGTGCTTTCTGATTGGCTAATAGCAATATTTTTCACTGACAAATGATACAAGCTATCTAATTGGCTAAGAGCAAATTGTTTCACTGACAAATGATACGAATTATCTGATTGGCTAAGAGCAAATTATTACAAATAAAACGAGCTATCTGATTGGCTAAGAGCAAATTATTTCAGTAAAAAATGATACGAGCTATCTGATTGGCTAAGACCAAATTTTTTCACTAGCAAATGATACAAGCTATCTGATTGGCTAAGACCAAATTTTTTCACTAACAAATGATACAAGCTATCTAATTGGCTAGGAGCAAATAATTTCAGTGACAAATGATACGAGCTATCTGATTGGCTATGAGCAAATTATTTCAGTGACAAATGATACGAGCTATCTGATTGGCTATGAGCAAATTATTACAAACTACCCTAACCCGGGTGGGAAAAAATTCGATGGATGCTAAAAGACCCTATGGAACGAACCCGGCTGATTTGGGGGTATTGGGCTCCATTTTAGAAAATACTTATTTTTGGCCAATTTGGCCAGTTTGCGCGTTGGGCGAAAGAGCCTAAAATCCGCTGGGAATAGATTTCCTTTATTTTGCGTATATTTACCTATTTGGATGCTAGGAAATCCTCGAAACGAAAACGGCTGGTTTGAGGGAGTTTGGGGCACAATTTCTTAAAATACTTATTTTGCTCAATTTTGGTCAATTTTGCCAGGGCGCAAAAACCCTAAAATCCACTCGCAATGGAATTACTTTATTTTCCGTATATTAACCCGTTTGGATGCTAGAAGACCCCTCAGAACATGGCTCGTTTGGAGTGGGTTAAGGTTAGGGTTAGCAAATTATTTCAGTGACAAATCAAACGAGGTATCTGATTGGCTAAGAGCAAATTATTACAAACTAAACGTGCTTTCTGATTGGCTAATAGCAATATTTCTCACTGACAAATGATACAAGCTATCTGATTGGCTAAGAGCAAACTGTTTCACTGACAAATGATACGAATTATCTGATTGGCTAAGAGCAAATTATTACAAATAAAACGAGCTTATCTGATTGGCTGAAAGCAAATTATTTCACTGACAAATGAAACTAGCTTATCTGATTGGCTAAGAGCAAATTATTTCAGTGACAAATGATACGAGCTATCTGATTGGCTAAGAGCAAATTATTACAAATGAAACGTGCTTTCTGATTGGCTAATAGCAATATTTTTTACTGACAAATGATACAAGCTATCTGATTGGCTAAGATCAAATTGTTTCACTGACAAATAATACGAGCTATCTGATTGGCTAAGAGCAAATTATTACAAATGAAACGAGGTATCTGATTGGCTAAGAGAAAATTATTTCAGTGACAAATGATACGAGCTATCTGATTGGCTAAGAGCAAATTATTACAAATTACCCTAACCCGAGTGGGGAAAAATTAGATGGATGCTACTTCTAGCATCCATTGAACACGAACACGGCTGGTTTGGGGGGTATTGGGCTGCATTTCGGAAAAAAACTTATTTTGCTCAATTTAGGGCAATTTGGCAAGATCGTGATTAGGGCGAGAGAGCCTAAAATTTCGCTCGGACTAGATCTTCTTTATTTTCCGTATATTAACCCGTTTGGATGCAATAACACCCTTCAGAACGAACACGGCTGGTTTAAGGGGGTTTCGGGCTCAATTTGGGAAAATACTTATTTTGCTCAATTTTGGCAAATTATGCCAGGTCGTGAAAAAGCCTAAAATCTGCTCGCAATGGATCTACTTTATTTTCCGTATATTAAGCCGTTTGGATGCTAGAAGACCCCTCGGAACGAACATGGCTCGTTTGGAGTGGGTTAGGGTTAGGGTGAGCAAATTATTTCAGTGATAAATCAAACGAGGTATCTGATTGGCTAAGAGAAAATTATTACAAACTAAACGTGCTTTCTGATTGGCTAATAGCAATATTTCTCACTGACAAATGATACAAGCTATCTGATTGGCTAAGAGCAAACTGTTTCACTGACAAATGATACGAATTATCTGATTGGCTAAGAGCAAATTATTACAAATAAAACGAGCTATCTGATTGGCTGAAAGCAAATTATTTCACTGACAAATGAAACTAGCTATCTGATTGGCTAAGAGCAAATTATTTCAGTGACAAATGATACGAGCTATCTGATTGGCTAAGAGCAAATTATTACAAATGAAACGTGCTTTCTGATTGGCTAATAGCAATATTTTTTACTGACAAATGATACAAGCTATCTGATTGGCTAAGATCAAATTGTTTCACTGACAAATGATACGAGCTATCTGATTGGCTAAGAGCAAATTATTACAAATGAAACGAGGTATCTGATTGGCTAAGAGCAAATTATTTCAGTAAAAAATGATACGAGCTATCTGATTGGCAAAGACCAAATTATTTCAGTGACAAATGATACGAGCTATCTGATTGGCTATGAGCAAATTATTACAAACTACCCTAACCCGGGTGGGAAAAAATTAGATGGATGCTAAAAGACCCTATGGAACGAACCCGGCTGATTTGGGGGTATTGGGCTCCATTTTAGAAAATACTTATTTTTGGCCAATTTGGCCAGTTTGCGCGTTGGGCGAAAGAGCCTAAAATCCGCTGGGAATAGATTTCCTTTATTTTGCGTATATTTACCTATTTGGATGCTAGGAAATCCTCGAAACGAAAACGGCTGGTTTGAGGGAGTTTGGGGCACAATTTCGTAAAATACTTATTTTGCTCAATTTTGGTCAATTTTGCCAGGGCGCAAAAACCCTAAAATCCACTCGCAATGGAATTACTTTATTTTCCGTATATTAACCCGTTTGGATGCTAGAAGACCCCTCAGAACATGGCTCGTTTGGAGTGGGTTAAGGTTAGGGTTAGCAAATTATTTCAGTGACAAATCAAACGAGGTATCTGATTGGCTAAGAGCAAATTATTACAAACTAAACGTGCTTTCTGATTGGCTAATAGCAATATTTCTCACTGACAAATGATACAAGCTATCTGATTGGCTAAGAGCAAACTGTTTCACTGACAAATGATACGAATTATCTGATTGGCTAAGAGCAAATTATTACAAATAAAACGAGCTTATCTGATTGGCTGAAAGCAAATTATTTCACTGACAAATGAAACTAGCTTATCTGATTGGCTAAGAGCAAATTATTTCAGTGACAAATGATACGAGCTATCTGATTGGCTAAGAGCAAATTATTACAAATAAAACGAGCTATCTGATTGGCTGAAAGCAAATTATTTCACTGACAAATGAAACTAGCTATCTGATTGGCTAAGAGCAAATTATTTCAGTGACAAATGATACGAGCTATCTGATTGGCTAAGAGCAAATTATTACAAATGAAACGTGCTTTCTGATTGGCTAATAGCAATATTTTTTACTGACAAATGATACAAGCTATCTGATTGGCTAAGATCAAATTGTTTCACTGACAAATAATACGAGCTATCTGATTGGCTAAGAGCAAATTATTACAAATGAAACGAGGTATCTGATTGGCTAAGAGCAAATTATTTCAGTGACAAATGATACGAGCTATCTGATTGGCTAAGAGCAAATTATTACAAATTACCCTAACCCGAGTGGGGAAAAATTAGATGGATGCTACTTCTAGCATCCATTGAACACGAACACGGCTGGTTTGGGGGGTATTGGGCTGCATTTCGGAAAAAAACTTATTTTGCTCAATTTAGGGCAATTTGGCAAGATCGTGATTAGGGCGAGAGAGCCTAAAATTTCGCTCGGACTAGATCTTCTTTATTTTCCGTATATTAACCCGTTTGGATGCAATAACACCCTTCAGAACGAACACGGCTGGTTTAAGGGGGTTTCGGGCTCAATTTGGGAAAATACTTATTTTGCTCAATTTTGGCAAATTATGCCAGGTCGTGAAAAAGCCTAAAATCTGCTCGCAATGGATCTACTTTATTTTCCGTATATTAAGCCGTTTGGATGCTAGAAGACCCCTCGGAACGAACATGGCTCGTTGGAGTGGGTTAGGGTTAGGGTGAGCAAATTATTTCACTGACTGAAACGAGGTATCTGATTGGCTAAGAGCCAATTATTAGATATGAAACGTGCTTTCTGATTGGCTAATAGCAATATTTTTCACTGACAAATGATACAAGCTATCTAATTGGCTAAAAGCAAATTGTTTCACTGACAAATGATACGAATTATGTGATTGGCTAAGAGCAAATTATTACAAATAAAACGAGCTATCTGATTGGCTAAGAGCAAATTATTTCAGTGAAAAATGATACGAGCTATCTGATTGGCTAGAACCAAATTTTTTTACTAACAAATGATACAAGCTATCTGATTGGCTAAAATCAAATTGTTTCACTGACAAATGATACGAGCTTTCTGATTGGCTAAGAGCATATTATTGCAAATTAAACGAGCTATCTGATTGGCTAAGAGCAAATTATTTCAGTGAAAAATGATACGAGCTATCTCATTGGCTTAGACCAAATTTTTTCACTAACAAATGATACAAGCTATCTG